>NW_020618825.1:8150508-10550508 GCF_003573695.1 Papaver somniferum | reverse complement strand
TGCCAGCCACATCTCCGCGCCAAGGCATGCCAACCATGTCAGCCGCACCACCGCGCCAATGACATGCCATGCCATCCGCACCTCCGCGCCAAGGCATGCCAACCATGCTAGCCGCACCACTGTACCAATGGCATGCCATGCCAGCCGCACCTCCGCACCTCCGCGCCAATGCATGCCAACCATGCCAGCTGCACCACATGGGCCAATGGCATGCCAACCACCTTGCCGCGCCATACCATGCCGGCTTCCCTATGCGGCTACCAAAACGAAGGCGTGCGATGATCAACAGCCACCCTTCCATCTTAGATGCAAATCTTAGCCGTCCAAGGTCGCCAAAAAACGCATGGTAACCTTTGGCCCCAAACCCTAGTTTTGGCCACGCCAAACCGCGCCAAGGCATGCCATACCACATGTGCCAATGGCATGCCAACCACCTCGCCGCGCCATACCATGCCGGCATTTCCTATGCGGTTACCAAAACGAAGGCGTGCGATGATCAACGGTCACCCTTCCATCTTAGATGCAAATCTTAGCCGTCCAAGGTCGCCAAACAACGCATGGTAACCTTTGGCCCAAAACCCTAGTTTTGGCCACGCCAAACCGCGCTAAGGCATGCCATGCCACATGTGCAAAAAAGGCATGCCAACCACTTTGCCGCGCCATACCATGCGAGACTTCCCTATGCGGCTACCAAAACGAAGGCGTGCGATGATCAACGACCACCATTCCATCTTAGATGCAAATCTTAGCCGTTCAAGGTCGCCAAACAACGCATGGTAACCTTTGGACCCAAACCCTAGTTTTAGCCACGCCAAACCGCGCCAAGGCATGCCATGGTACATGTGCCAATGGCATGCCCACAACCTTTCCGCGCCATACCATGCCGGCCTTCCCTATGCGGCTACCAAAACGAAGGCGTGTGATGATCAACGACCACCCTTCCATCTTAGATGCAAATCTTAGCCGTCCAAGGTCGCCAAACAACCCATGATAACCTTTGTCCCAAAATCCTAGTTTTGTCCACGCCAAACCGCGCCAAGGCATGCCATGCCTCATGTGCCAATGGCATGCCAACCACCTTGCCGCGCCATACCATGCCGGCCTTTCCTATGCGGCTACCAAAACGAAGGCGTGCGATGATCAACGGCCACCCTTCCATCTTAGATGCAAATCTTAGCCGTCTAAGGTCGTCAAAAAACGCATGGTAACCTTTGGCCCCAAACCCTAGTTTTAGCCACGCCAAACAGCGCCAAGGCATGCCAACCATGTCAGCCGCACCACCGCGCCAATGGCAATGCCATGCCATCCGCACCTCCGCGCCAAGGCATGCCAACCATGCCAGCCGCACTACTGTACCAATGGCATGCCATGCCAGCCGCACCTCCGCGCCAATGCATGCCAACCATGCTAGCTGCACCACATGGGCCAATGGCATGCCAACCACCTTGCCGCGCCATACCATGCCGGCCTTCCCTATGCGGCTACCAAAACGAAGGCGTGCGATGATCAACGACCACCCTTCCATCTTAGATGCAAATCTTAGCCGTCCAAGGTCGCCAAAAAACGCATGGTAACCTTTGGCCCCAAACCCTAGTTTTGGCCACGGCATGCCATGTCACATGTGCCAATGGCATGCCAACCACCTTGCCGCGCCATACCATGCCGACCTTTCCTATGCGACTACCAAAACGAAGACGTGCGATGATCAACGGCCACCCTTCCATCTTAGATGCAAATCTTAGCCGTCTAAGGTCGCAAAACAACGCATGGTAACCTTTGGCCCCAAACCCTAGTTTTAGCCACGCCAAACCGCGCCAAGGCATGCCATGCTACATGTGCCAATGGCATGCCAACCACCTTGCCACGCCATACCATGCCGGCCTTCCCTATGCGGCTACCAAAATGAAGGCGTGCGATGATCAACGACCACCCTTCCATCTTAGATGCAAACTTAGTTGTCCAAGGTCGCCAAACAACCCATGGTAACCGTTGGCCCCAAACCCTAGTTTTGGCCACGCCAAACCCTGCCAAGGCATGCCATGCCACATGTGCCAATGGCATGCCAACTACCTTTCCGCGCCATACCATGCCGACCTTCCCTATGAGGCTACCAAAACGAAGGCCTGGAACAATCAACGACCAATTTTTCATCTAAGATGCAGATCGTAGCTGTCCAAGATTACCAGCTAACGCATGGAAACCTTTGGCCCTAGTTTGGTCGCGCCTAAACAAATCCAAAACCCAAACTTTTGGCCGCGCCTAAACTAGGCCATATTAAAGCCATATTGATTATGCTTTCATGCCACTGGATAACAAAACGAAGGCCTGCAACAATCAACGACCACTTTTTCATCTAAGATGCAGATCTTAGCGGTCCAAGGTTACCAGGTAACGCATGGCAACCTTTGAACCTAGTTTGGTCGCGCCTAAACAATGCCAAAACCCTAACTTTTGGCCGCGCCTAAACTAGGCCATATTGAAGCCATACTGATCATGCTTTCATGCCACTGGCTACCAAACGAAGGGTTACAATAATTAACGACTACTTTCCTCTTAAGATGCAAAATCTCGACCTTCGAAGGTCACCACCGAGTCGGCAAGTCTCCCAAGCTCAACTTTCCAGACAACAACAACATGCTACATGTTTTCCACGAAAACGCTCGAGACATCAACACATGCCACAAACTGGGGGATGCTCATTGGGTATTGGTTTGGCGGTTTACAGCGTGCTGTGTACACTACGCCCGTTATAAGACAGTGTCATAAGGATGAGGCGGTTAGTAAATACAGGGAGTAATAGTGAAACGCTTTCTTTTAAGGAACTTCAATTCCAGGAGTTACCGGTTACCACCTCCTCCCATTTACTCTCCCTTTTTCCATTTCTTAATGAGACCAGAGTACGTTTCACTTCGACTGATACAACACTCAGAAAATATTTGCTAGCTTTCCATCTGTTATCTTCCAAACTTTCTGATACAAGTCGTGAAGCAACTACTCTTCCAGAATCAACTATTCTGGTCTCAACACTCTCTTCGCTTCCCTCCCCAAAACCAACCCTTCTCTCTCACTTTGTGACCGAAGCAATTCTGGAACGGCCATTTCTTGGTTTAGGCCGGATTTGTACAGATTGATCTCTTGAATCTAAAGTACTCCCTTGCAGTACATTGTTAGGGTTTAAACTCGTTTCTCACCCCCACACCCTAAATTACCAAAATCAGCAGAAATCCTTTTCACCCTCAAACAACGAGCAACCATATTTCTTTGATTTAGCAATATATTCCCTTGTCGTCTTCTTCATGTATAGTTTGTCCTTTCCCAGTGAGTTTCTTGCTTTCCACCCTCTCTCACAAAAAAGTTCCAAATGATCTTGACTTGAACGACGGCCGAAAACTAACGCGCATCTGATCTCTATGGCCTAAAACTAAACCATTGCTTTGCATCATTTCTTTCTTTCCATTCCAAATCGGTGAAATAGTGGACAGGGCTATCAGGACCCAGCAGAGATACGACTTTGGGCTGATCTTCATCAAACACCACAACAATCTACAACAAATATCAATACGTTGAGGATTCAAAATCGGTTTATATGTTACAGTTGAGACAACCGATTATAAGTAATCGGTTTATATGTGCAACAATAAAGTCCGATTAAGGACTTAACGAAAAAAATTCAAAGTTCACAATCGGTTCATGTCGCGTATCATGTAATCCGATTTTTGTTCTCATTTCTCCTAAAACTTTTTTTCTCCACAATCAGATTACATATACACGTAATAAACCGATTGTGAACTTTCTATATTCTACGTGATTATTCAAGTGAAGAAATCGGATTATGCACATCACCAACAAAAACCGATTTTCGTCACATACCCATCGCGCCCAAAATTTTACTACAATCGGTTTATGTGGTGACTAACAACAACTGATTGTTGTACCCAGTTTGAGGATTTTACCCAAAATCGGTTTAGGTGGTGATATCGAATAAACCGATTCTGGGGAATGTTTTTGAAAAGTTTTCCCTTTTTGGGCGATCTAGACTTGCAAGCACATGTTTGTGGATCATTATAACTCATACATGTCTATTTGAAGCATTATCATCTTCTTCTTCCCAGAGAAATTGTTCTTTTGCTTGGATAATATCCTCAAGCATTATTTGGTTGTCATTCTCTTCTTCATTCAACAAATTATCCAATTCGGTAGGATCAAAATCATGATTGTCTGATGCATCCACTTCTTCATCGCTACTAGAGTCTTCTTCTTTCCTCCA
This sequence comes from Papaver somniferum, assembly GCF_003573695.1. NCBI lineage: Eukaryota > Viridiplantae > Streptophyta > Magnoliopsida > Ranunculales > Papaveraceae > Papaver > Papaver somniferum. The sequence continues at coordinate 10,546,241 of NW_020618825.1, read as the reverse complement.
AACCTTAAAAGAGGAAATGAATTTCTACTCTAATCCTAACATTATAAGCAAACTTAAACACTAATTAATTTAACAAATATTAACTTAATTAATCATCACTAATTTAATAAGGGCATATTAGGCATTAATCTAAATAATGGATAAGGAATTTCTAGAAATTACTTGTTAATGATCCTATTTTGTTAAGTACCTATAGTCCCAATTAAGTGGTATAGACCGCAATTTAGCTAGGCTTTTTAAGTGATACCTTTCTTTTTTTGAAGTCTAAATACTCATCACTTTTCTCATGGCTTTGTAACTTTTAGCCTTGTACACATTGGAAATCAAAAAGTTTATATTCTTTTATGCGATTTCTTGATTTATTTTTACTGATACAAGTCAACACAATTGGGAAATGGGGTGCATCGTGATCCACATGGTGACAATATGTAGACAGCAAAATCAACCAAGATATTCCATAAAAGAACTCCATTGAATATGATGTGCATTGGCCAACAACTCAGCGGACCAATTGGCTAAACGGGCTCGCAAGCATTTCATATCTTTCACTAATACATCTACTTCTAATGGCCCGGCCCGGCGCCTTGCACTATTGTTATTACAGGACTCACTCTCAGTCTCAGACTGGGACGGTGTTCTACGGTAGTGCATTGAATATTATTTACTACTCCATCCGTCTATTATTATATAGGCGGAATTTTGAATTTTCTTTGTACCACTAGATAGGCCGAGTTTTATTTTCAAGATGAATTTTCTTACATATACTCTTATTTATTGTACATAAAAAATTGTGTTAGTAATAAGATAAAGGGTAAAACAAAAAAAAACATGAAACATAATGAATTCAAGGTAATTTTCTTAATCTAAGAGTTTTGGTCCCACCGTCTATATATGTGGCACGGAGGGAGTACGATAGTGCGTGGTGCCGTTGAAATAAGAAAAACAGTTTTCAATGACTAAAGAAGCCAAGTTGCTTCCCATCTACTGGTTCCATACGCCATCTTGATACACCCCTATGTGTCATGGATAGCAGCCGTCGATGAGAAATGGTGGGTTTGGGAGAGCTTTCGGGGGACCAATAAGGGGTGGGAACATAGACGGGGTAACTTTTTTTTGGTATAAAACGGGTAAATGGAAAGCATTTTCGCTAAAGAAGCATTCTGTGGCAAATTGTATTCCAGCAAAACATGTATTTTTATTTTATTTTTTTGATAAACTGGTCTCGTAACATCAACTAAGAAGAGAAGACCCCAAAAACAACGAGTCATGGTGTAGTAACACCCATGACATCATTTTGGAATTCAGAACCAATAAGATCAGCAAAACATGTACACTTGGTAATGTATGAATAGAAGAACTAGGTGCTGGTGCTATATAGAAGATCTATCTATAATATCATTGAATCTAAATCATCAAAGTTTTAGCAGCAACAAAGCAAGTCATTTGTGCTTCCCCAACGCTATGGATGCATCATCATTAAGTGTCAATAATTGTGTACATAGTAGGTTGAGCCAAGGTGAAAAAAGAAATCAATTATCATCTGGTTGATCAAGAAAAAAAGAAGAAAGAAAGTGTCTAATTCCAATGCCCGATCCCAATCGAGCAATCAGAGAAGTGGATCTCACCTTTCATTAATAAGCACATGGGAAGCGGAGAACTGCCATTACTGTACTATTATATTTTTTGATAAAAGTTGGTGGGAGTTATTAAAACCATTTCATATTAGAATTGCTTCGAGGAATGCAATTACTATATTGATCAGATTATGCCACTGTATCATCACACCGATCAGCAATTCCATTAAATATGATTGAGACACAATAAGAGATGGAACAACTAAGATTAAGATGAATGTTAGCGTCAACATAACACTATTCCGGTTAACAACCGGAAGTGTTAGTTGATCCTGGAATTACACCTTAACTTATTCTCAGACTCCTAAATAATTACTCTATAGAAAATACCCGAAATTCATATCGGGAAACAAGAAAATACTGCATGACCATTACATGTCCACTGATAGAGAAACGACGGACTCAATGAAAACAATCATCATTTATTATATGAAGAAGATAATTGCAAATAACGGCGCTCTAGGCATGTTGCAGTTTACTCACCCGGTAACTAAAGATCGTCATCGTCAACATCGACTAAACGGATCTGAACTCCACCAACAACAACATCACCATTACGAGGAAGCAAAGTCACAACCAGTTTCTGTGAACTTTCAGCATCAATTTCTTCAAGTAAAGTACTAATACCCAATTCCAAACTCGAAACATTTTTATGGGCACCTGATCCTCCATGAGCATGAGGAACTTTCACAAAACTACCGGCTAATTCTCCGTTATGAGGACCAGCCAGTCCCGCAATTGGTTGCGACACGTAAACATCAAACCTTGCTGTTGATCCATGTGTAACTTGTATCCCATCAATGAATAAAACTTCAACTGAATCTGCTTTCTCATCTTTGGTCCTTGATGTCTTTGGCCTTTGCACTAGTACTTGGATTGGCTCTGTTAAGTTTCTTGGTGCGGATCCAAACTCGGAAACTGGTTTTAGTTTCAGTGAGTCACCTGCGCTCCTTGTCTGTGCTGCATTCTGGAGTTTCTTGTATTTTCGACGAATTGTTGTCCATGCAAGGGGTTCTGGAGCGTAGCTATATCGCAGGCTCTCTGGGGTTAGACAATCCTTCACCTGCACAGATGTATAATTAAGACCGGGATTAAATTTCAATCTATATTTGAAGATTGTTACACCAAGACTTCTGCAATATTTGGAAACAAAATTTATAGTCGGCCTTTTTGTCACGCTAATTATAGTCTAGTACAAAATTAGAGTTAGTTAGGGAAATTTGTCACGGTACAAAGAGAAATATAAGAGGTAAAGATCGAGCATTACGCACCTTAACATTGACAACTTGGCGATTCTCATCATAGAAGATGAAAGATGATTCGAGCCAATCAGGATCTCTAAATTCAACTTTCTGTCCACGGAGTTTGCTATAGATATCCCACATCCGATCCACATTTCCATGGTGACCGTAGAACACAGGATCCTTACCGGCAGTGGCAAAATTTCCCATATTATGGTAAGGTTTTTCAAGAGGTCCAACCCATTGATGAAAAACGTTGTGCAAGCCCTCATTCCTCCCTTGTGCATTAGCAGCAGCCTCTCCACCCCTTTGTGCTTTCCCCATGAAAAGTGCTGGTAGTTGCAAAGTTTCTTTGAATATACTATCAAGCTCAGCAAGATTTCGAGTAACAACTTCATCAATCTGTGCAGGAGTTGATGGATTAGGATCATTCATACTATACTTGTAATCGATCACCGACGAATAATGATCTTTGTTCCGAGTATCATCAGAAAGAGGTGAGCTACTGGGCTGGTACATCTTCGGCAAGTACATCCCTTTAGGACTATCCCAGTTCCAGAAAGGGATAGCAAAAGTATCGTCACCAATGAGTTTTCCAAGAATTTTCTCCCAGAAGTAGAGGTAGTAACGATGCCATGGAAGGAAAAACCAACTTCCATGAATTTGAAGTAGATTTTTTGAATTCACCTGATCAAAGGCTCCATTACAGAAAGTGCAGTGAATGGTCGCTTGCTGACCGAAACTCCATGGATCATCTTTTGGTAATGCTTTCATCGCAGCAATGGCTGCTTCAAATTTGGCGATGTCATCAGAGTTATACTTGTGAGCAGCTTTGCGGACTCGTAACGGTTCTGAAGATGATGGTGGTTTGAAGTCAACGATGTTGGCTGAGGAATAAGGTGGACAACAGGCAACTGGTAGCTTGGTTTCATCATCGGTTGCGGGATGACAAGTTGCCAAGTTAGGAGGTACCATCGGAGCTCCAATTGCATTGTTAGCAATAGTAGCAGTAGCTCCATATACACCTCCCAACCCTAAGAGCACATTTCTCCTATCAATGCCACCATTATGAGTAGTAGGCTCTTGATTTTGTTTGTTAAGTTCACAAGAGGTGTATGGTGTGCGGTTTGAAAGACGAACAGATCCACAAGTGTTTCTTGTCGACTTTCTTAGAGGGCTCCCAGAGATGGTGGGATTGGAAATTGTGGTGGTGGCTAAGTGGGAGAGAGACATTGGAAATGATTTTTAAGTGGAACTGGTTGAGCTGTGGGATGACGGAATAGAGAATGCACACTGTGCTTTTATAGATGAGAATGTGCGAATCTTGGAGCTAGTTTGCCTTTAATGATTTTGGTTGGCATTCATCTAGACGGTCCCCTTTAGAACTTGTTAATTTGATCTAGATCCTCAAAAAAAAAAAAAAAAAATTGCTCCAAATGAGACAATGAGTAATCTTTTTCTGTTTTTATGTGTGGACTTTGGACTTTGGAGTGGTTAACTTATTTAGGTATTGATTAAGATCCACCATTACAGGAATTCTGCATTAATTGATTCTCTTCTACCGAGATATAGCTTCACGTGGTACACATGTCGAGACAGCAAAAGGGGTAGTTGTTGTGGAAAAATCTTCATACTATTTTCTTACTGCAAGTGCATTGGATGGAATAAAAGCTAGCTAATTTAAAACATTATGTCTTGTTACTGGTTTGGTTAAATGATCACACTATCCAATGGTTATCCGATGACTGTTATCTTCCCGCATATACTACTTCGTTGTTATGCTCGGGATTCAAAAGAGAAGATACCAACAATATAGTTTGCCCGATTCTGCACTCAGTACTACATATATATATAGACGGAGGGAATAAATCTCTTAGATTAAAAAAATTACCTTGAATTCTTTATTATTTTTCGTGTATTTTTTTATTTATCTTTGTCTTATTACTAACAAAATTTTCTATGTACAATAAATAAGAATATATGTGACAAATTCATCTTGAAAATAGGACTCCGCCTATCTAGTGGTATAAAGAAAATTCAAAATTCCGCCTATATAATAGGTACGCAGGGAATATAGTGCACAAATGATATATGACTTTAATGTACATATTCGGTACCGGTTTGATATTGTCCCAGTCCACTAGTTTCATTTTGAAATCGACTGACATGTAACATTATTGTTACTACCAATTTTTATAAGTAAGATGCAAAATAGAAGATCCAACCTCATAACAAAAATCCATCCTCCTACTTCTCTTCTCGCTCACACCAGTGAGCAAAATGAAATGCTTTTTTAAATTACCGCTGTACCAGACAGTGAGTGGGAACTTATATGTTTAGTTTTCCCGAAAATTTTGAATCTACCATTTTTAAATCAAAGCATGTTACCAGAATCAAAATCTCAACGAGAGTTTGTGTTTAATACAGTATTGTTTATGAAAAATATCGACAATGTAAGTGAATCACATGATAAAGTACTCTTATATTATTAGTGGTGACAAGATCTGCTTACCAAACCCAATAAACTAAATAAGTTGACAGAAGAGATTACAGTTTCTACCTAGAAATGACATATAATTGATTGGCAAAATCAAATCAAATAACTGAGTGTGGGCAAGTAAGGTGTCAAGTTGACAAAAAAAAATGATTATATGTCTGCTAATTTTATTACATGTTAGAATATGAAAGATCATTTTCCAACAAAAAGGATATGGTTTATTCATTTGGATCTAATTCTAAGTCATTATTGCCAAATTTGACGATAGTTTTTGCTCAGTAATCTAAGTCATTATCACTCTTTAATTGTGTCAATTTTCTTCCTCCACGGCATATATCCATCCTAGCGCATGATTCATCACCTTATATCCATATCCTAACGCATGATACGGTGGAAAGTGGACCTGTAAATCCTTTTGGTAGTGGCGTCCTTTGTCTGAATGATTCATCACTATCTCATGGGTTTGGGTACGTGCTAGATAGTGCCGTATATCCTAAGAAGCACATCGAAGCTTTTTACACTGGGAAAAGATAAAGTAAATACATACTTTAATAACGTGTGCAAAAGCTGATCGAGATGCCCAGACAATGTGGGACTAATAATCTCAACATCCTAAATTCTAAAAGATGTTCGGAGAAAAGTGAAGTTCACACGAAGAAATTATTGTCCCATCCAAAGTGAATTAAGTGATTAAGTCGGGTGTAAAGTAGTGATTCTTGCTAAATTTTTCACTGATGTAGGTCAAAGAAGTGGAAAAATGAGATACGTCGTGTTTCACATGGTGTTTATATATAAACAGCAAAATCAACAACCAAGATATTCCATGGAAATGCTCCATGTGATCTCACAGCGAATTGAATGAGTGTGCATTGAATATTATTTACTCCGATAGGACGGGGTGCAGTTGAAATGTTACGATCTACAGCTATCAATTGGATGCGCATTGAATCCATTATTTGATTACGCTCTGTTATATAAGAAAATTATTGTATGAATAGAAGAACTAGGAGGTGCCGTGGTGGTTCTGCACTAGGAAAACTGTTTTAGATCATTATTTAGTTGTTAATACGATTGGTTTCGATTGATGCAAGATATCAATCGGGAAATCATCCCTAGATTCCCTAGGCAGTGAACACATGAGAAGAGGAAAACTGCCAGTAATTTATTTTTCTAGTTGGCCATAAATTTTATTGGATCGGATAACCCACGTTGTTAGTACTTTTTTAGCCAGGAAAAGAACCGTACCAATCAATCAATCAACTAGCAAACTACATGGTTACTTCCTCCTCTGAATTTTTTCCGGAGAGAAAGTTGGAATCAAATCGATCCTGGCTGGCTAACATATATGGTCTTCTAGGATATTTGGTTAGAGCATATAATGTTTATATTTCTGTAGGTGGCCGATTAACGTTGTTGTCGACAGGGTAGAGCATTATTGAATCCGATAATGTATACACACGTAGTTCAACCATCTCCCCTCCTTTAAAAGGCTAAGTTATATGAGCTCCCATGTCGCACGATGAGTGTGACACCCTCTCAAATTAAATTAGATAAAAGTTTTGGACATTAGTAATTCTGGAAAAGACACTTGACGGAACTCTATTGGTTGGGACATTAAAACTTGGATTACACTCTGTTTACACCCTATATTTAACTGGTCATTTGTAATTCCTTTAGCAAAAACGTGGGTACACAATACTTTTATCAGAATTTGTGCTTAAATAATTTGTTACAATCTGTTTACACCGAGTACTTAACTGTGCGTTAAGTAACATCGTCAAAGTGGACGATACTCCCGTGAAAAACTAAACCAAACCATTCTTAACTGGACGAAGCTGCTCTTCGTTCTTTATTTTTCTTCTCCTCCTTATTTCTTCTTAATCTCTTCACCAGCAATTGAAAATCGAAAAATAAATGGAGGATTTGAGATCATATAAGGAGGGAAATGGTCAAGAATCGAGTGATAATGATTGTGTGAGTTTGTGTGGTTGATTCAAATGCAACAGAAAAGGTAAATCCTGGTGTATAATTCAGGGTTTCTTTTGTGTTGATTTATTTATTTCAAAAATTGATTATTCATTCAATAGTAAGTTTCTTACCAAGTATATTTTTGCTTTGTCCACTTCGATCCCCTGAGAGGACACGACATGACCGAGCACCATTCCATGATTTACCATAATGTGGCATTTCTCCCAGTTTAGAACAAGATTAGTGTCTATGCATCTTTTAAGCACAAGTTCAAGATTATTTAGACAAATATCAAACGAATCACCATAAACACTGAAATCATCCATAAATACCCCAATGATGTTTTCCACGTAGTCAGAAAATATACTGACCATACATCTCTGAAAAGTGGCAGGCGCATTCCAAAGACCAAACAGCATTCTTCTATATGCAAATGTACCGAAAGGAAAAGTAAATGTAGTCTTCTCTTGATCCTCCGGAACAATAACTATTTGATTGTAACCCGAATAACCATCCAAAAAGCAACAATGAGAATGTCCCGCTAACCTCTCTAACATCTTATCAATGAAAGGAAAAGGAAAATGATCCTTGCGGGTAGACAAATTGATCTTTCTATAGTCTATGCACACTTGCCATCATGTTTGAACTCTCGTAGGAACAAGTTCATCATCTTGATTTCTGACAACAGTGACACCTGATTTCTTAGGAACCACTTGTACCGGACTAATCCATTTGCTGTCAGAAAATGGTTAAATCACCCCCACACTTAGCAATTTGAGGATCGCTTTCTTCACGACCTCCCTCATTGGTGGGTTAAGCCTACGCTGAGCATCACGTACTGGCTTGACATCATCTTCCATAAGGATTTTATGCATGCACATTGATGGACTAATACCTTTAATGTCAACAATTTTCCAACCAATGGCCGTTTTGTGATCTTTCAGAACCCGAAGTAGACGTTCTTCTTGTATGGCAGTGAGGTTCTTTTCAATGATCACCGGAAGCTCCTCTTTATCACCCAAATAAGCATACTTTAAGTGATCGGGAAGAGGCTTCAATTCTATCTTAGGTGCCTGCACAATAGAAGGTAAAGGAACCTCATTAGTTACCGGTAAAGAAATAAAAGAGATATTACCCGTTCGAGCTTCTTGTAATGTTGTTAAAGCACCACACATCTCCACTAGCTATTTGGCTATGTCAATGTCCAAATTCGGTTGCCCATGAACGTCCAAATCAATGTTATTTCGTAACACAACTCCAAGTTCATCTTCGTTGCTCAAATCAAATATTTGTTGTTCTAACGAACCAATAACATCAATACAAAAAGCGGAGTGCACATCATAAGGATAATGCATGGCTTCAAATATGTTGAAGCGAATAATCTCCTTATAAAATTCCATAGTGAGTGTACCATTGTCAACATCAATCTTCGTCTTTGCAGTTTTCATAAACGGTTTCCCAAGAAGTAACGAAGTAGATGAACAATTATCTCCATTTTGCATATCCAAAATATATAAATCAACCAGAAATATTAACTGATTCACTTGAACTAACACGTCCTCCACGACTCCCTTAGGATATATATTAGACTTTTTTGCCAATTGAATAATAATCTTGCCTCTTTTAAAGGTCAAAGATTCAAAGAATCATAAACATCGGCTGACATAAAACTTATGGAAGCTCCCAAATCAAGCAAAGCACGCTCAAATCGTCGATTACCAATAATAATTAGCACTGTGAAGCCACCGGATCTTCACACTTTGCAGGCATCTTGATAGACACATTTTTGTGTCTAATTTGTCCTCAATGTCTGTATTGTTGGAACTCTATTTTTGTACTAATATTGTGTTTTTATGTATTGGTGGGCCCGGGAAAGCGTATAAAATTGAAGTGAAATGAAACGGGCCTACAGTAATACCGCAAGTGCACGGTTGTCAGTTGTAGCTCGTGCAAGTACGGGTCGAATCCACAGGGACTGGGTGTGTTTGGAGTGTGTAGCTATTTTGGGCTTCTAAGTTGCTATTGGGCTTTGGTAACTTCTAGGCACAGTGGGCTTGGCTTTGGTTTTGAAGTGCACTGGGCTCTTGATTGAGTTTGTGCTTTGGCCTTATTCTATAAGAATGAACTGGGCTTTGGGCCTTTGGACTACAGATGGACTGAACTGAGCCTTGGGCACCCTAACAGTGATCTGGGCTTTTGCTTCACCCTAGCAATGAGCTGGGCTTTTGGCCTTAACCTAACAGTCTACAATGACAAAGAAACAGAGAACAAACCAGGAAGGACAAAAAAAACAATGGCAAAGAAAGAACAGTGAAGGTAAAGAAACAGTAGTGAAGAGGAACAAAGATATAGTGTATCAAAGAGTGACAGTGAAATGAAAACAGAAAAGAAACAGAGAAAGAAAACAGATGAAGTGAATAAGAAAACAGTGAGACAAAAACACTAAAGTGACAGTGGTAAAGACAATGAAACAATGGAAGCATATACATGAGCCAAGGGCAGAGAGGAGGTTGCAGTTGTGGCTAAGCTAAGGCTTAGAATCCACCTTGTGTCCTAGCTAAACAATGCAAAAACTTAAGCATCCAACTAGAATGGGAAGAGCATCCAACAGGAACACATTTAGAATGGCAAAACAGTAACACACATGTAAACAACACACATTAACAGGAACAACACACATTTAACAGGAACAACACAACATTTAAACTACTAAACAGTGAATGAAAATTGCAAAACAAGAACCCTAAAAATTAACAGTGAAATTAAATTAACCCAATTAGGGGGTTTCTCGGCTAACCAAGAACACCCTTTAACATCCTACATCACTTCCCTTTTATAGCTTACAACAAATTACAAAATTTCACCAAACCCTAAATTGCAAACCCTAACTTTTGGGGAAAATCAAATTCGACATACCCATGTGTGAATTCTGCTCGACCCATGCCCTGTTGATGTTCTACTGCTCCTCCTCTAGCTCTTGTTGCGCTGTTGGCCTAGCCCTAGACGTCTGTGAACCCTAGCTTCTCTCACTGTCGAGTTTGTAGCATCAGGACTCGATGCTACAGACGAGAAAGGGAGAGACAAGGGTGGTGATTGACTCCTGAGTTTGTCGGGGGAAGGTGGTAGTGGTGGTGTTCGAGGTGGAGATGGAAGAGATGGTGGTGATGGAGTTGCAGAGCTCTGCAAATTTTTGGGAAGAAGGGGAAGAACTCGATGGAAATGGGATTAGGGTCTGTTTGTTTGGGGTGTAGGTGTTCGGTTGCTAGGGTGTGAAGCAGGTTCAGCGGAGTTTGATGATCTGCGACAAGGAGCGATGGATGATCCCATATATATTGAATTGAACGGCTACGATGGAGAGGTATGTGGCGAACGTTGGATTATGAGATACAACAAAATTAACGACACCAGATGGAGTTAGGTGTTGTAGTGTTAAGCGGAAGTATCGAGGTTTGATGCGCAGGCAAAGAAGCGACCGTAGGATCTAAATGTGATCTAATCTGAAGGCTTGGAATTTAGGTACTATGGTGTTTTGCAGGGACTTCAGATTTTGATGAACGATGAAGAAGCGACCATTGGATGATGAGATGGATCCGATCTAACAGCTGAGAATGGAGGCGGGGTTGGATATAGAAAATGGGTTTGGGTAAGGGTTTTGGGCCTTGGGTATGCCAAGCCCATATCTTCTTTAAGGACAATTCTTCTTCTTCAAGCCCACTTCTAGCCTTTTGGTCTTGTGCACAACATTCTTCGCGGCTTCCTTGTGTAATTCCTCCCGGCTTTTTACTACTTTTCTGCTCTTTTCCGCTCTGCTATTCATCCAAACTTTATTTATTACCTAAAAATGCAAAATTAAGTAAGAAAAATATTTATTCTTGAAAACAATGAAAATACAGAATATGGGATAAAATGTAGAATTAATGCACAAAAGATGAGTTAAATGCCAACAAAAAGGGATAAATATATACAATATTTGGCACTCATCAAATACCCCCAAACCTGAATTTTACTTGTCCTCAAGTAAAACAAAACTAAGGAAATCCTACCTATACCACTGTCGCTGGTCTCTCGAATGCATTTAGCGTATGCACTAAGCCTTTTAAACCACTAAGTGTCCCTAGTGGACGAGTTGAAGTCTCGTGAAGGTTTGCTTAGAACGTACCTACAAAGTTCTAGGTCAAAATATAAGCTCAGATTCCATCAAATGTGACATGTGCAAGTCAGTTAAGCTCACAACAAAATGGAGATGTCAATCTAGCTATCGAAGGCACAATCCTAGCACTGATAACAAATAAAGACATGTGATAAGAGTGTAAAGTGTATCTACACATGTGTAAAAAAGATCGGATGTTATGACTACTAATCACCAAGAGATAGTTTCTCAGGCTAAGAACCAAGGTCGAAATCTAGCTAGCTGTCCGGACTTTACGAGAATTGTGAATGAGTTGGAGGTATTTCACAATTACTCGCGTTGTACATCAATGGCATACACCCTTCCTTGCTTATTACAATGAAACAACAAAATGACTCTTTACATGACTCTTATTTACATTGACTACTCTCTTTTATTTTTGGAACAAGAGATGATGGAATTGATAAATACTTGATTTTTTTGTATTTTTCTGATTTTTTTTTTTTTCTGAATATTACATCGTTTTTTTTTTTTTTTTTTTTTTTTTTTGAAGAAGGAAACACTTTTGATACATATACAAAAGGAAACAAAAGATTACATGACACTTTGCAAGAGGTAGCCCTTTTTGATGCACCCAGTTAAATTCGATGGTTGTCTTTCTTAATGTAACCTCCACCTTCTATCCCAACCAACCAAAGAACAAGCTAGTCAAGTTTCGTTCAGTATTCTAAAGTGATTGGCAATCGTGACTTCCTATCAAACACCTTGAAGATCGAGGCCATACATGTATTGGTAGATCGTGCGCGTGCAAATTTCTTATCACTATGTGAATTGTGCTAGAATCAGGGTGCCTAAATATCTAGACTAAGACTCCTAATAATTACATATTTGCACAAGAGTCAACATTTCAAGGTAAATGAGCTCCATTTTTATTTTTTTTTTTTTTTAATTTTTTAATTTTGATTTTTCATTTTTTTTATTTTTCAATTTTTTCAAAAAGAAGGAGTTTTGTTTTCAATTATGGCATATATCAAAGTATCTACTTTTCACCCCCAAACCTAAACTAAACATTGTCCTCAATGTTTCAAAATATGAAAAATTATACAACATATGAAGAGGATCATGTTGAGTAGAGAAAAAGGAAAGAGAATACCCGATTTCGGCGAAAGCAATATTAGAACTCCGTTATTCAAGGCAAGAATCCAACATATGTCAGCCGAGATCATATTGGATTAGCAAAATATATACAAAAGGAACAAAAGGGTTTTAAGAAATTTTATCTACTGGATTATATACAAAAATTCACCATACACTAACAATCTAAAGAGTTGATGATCAACCCAAAAGACAAAGTGTAGAGGTTTCAACAGCTTCACACAATAATAATATGGTAGGCATGCAAGTGAAGCTGTGAAACAAAATGAGCTACCCCCAAACCTGGATTTTACAGAAGATATAATTTTGAAAACAAAATCGCGCAGTTTCGGGGGTTCATCATGCACAAGGTCTAACTCAAAGTGAACTGTGCTAGGGACGGGCAAACATGCTAATTCCAACTGTGGTTCCTCAAATGTATTATACTTAGAAGCAAAATAGTTCAAGAGGACTTGGGAAGCACACAGTTCCAAACCTAGATTAGGGACTCTCAGAAAAGTCGGTTTGACAATATGGGTACAAACCAAATCTAGGTTGGGTGGAAGGCCATCAGATTGTGACTTATGTAGGACGATAGTCACATCATTACTAATCACATCAACATCTCCTAAGTCTTCTACACGTGTCACAACATGCTTACCATGCTCACACAAATCAGAATCATCAACATCATCAGAAGAATTATTCTCATGCATCGGCAAATCAGTGGAAACATCACAACGTGACCCAGGTAGAGAATCAGACACAACAATTATATTTTCATGCATATTAGTGTCAACAGAAGATTCTATATTACCTAAGTCATCTTCATAGGACAGATGCACATGCTCAAAATCAGTATCAACATCACATGCATATGGAATACTAGAAGAAACATCATTCATGAAGGTCGAGGCAGAGAAGCCTAATGTATTTGAACCCAAAGGTTCCATAACATTTTCAGCATAGACATGTTCTTCTAACATAACATCATCATCATCATCATCATAGTAATATGCATACTTGTCCCTATTAGCAGTTGTGGTGTCATTAGTCAACTCATGTTCCTCTAGATTAGGTTCATATTCAATATCATACACATGAGAAGGACTAGACATGCTATTTCCAAAGTTCAATTCATTACCACCAATATCATGTGACAGTGTCTCAGTTTCCCTAATGGACTCCCAGTGACGGGTTTTCTCTGCAATCTCAGCTAAAAATTTCCATGCATCATCCACAGTTTTATCAAGAAATTCACCATTACACATACACTCAACCATGGCTCGAGATTTAAAGTCTAGTCCCTCATAGAGGATAGCGACAAGTCTCCACTTCTCAAATCCATGGTGTGGACATTCGCTCAACAAATCATTAAAACGTTCAAAATAGTCAAAAACAGTTTCCTCATCCAACTGGACAAAACAATTGATATTTTGACGAATAGCGATGGTCCTATGATGTGGAAAAAATCTTTGGAAAAATTGATTAGTGAGTTGTTCCCAAGTGGTGATTGATTGTGGTCTCAAACCGTAAAACCATGTTTTGGCCCTTTCCTTTAGAGAAAATGTAAACAAACGCAATTTCAAAGAGTCTTCGGACATATGATCATGTTGCATAGTCCGACAAATTTGTTCAAACTCTCTTACATGAGTATAGGGGTTCTCAGAATCGAACCCTCGAAATATAGGAAGTATTTGTATCATGCTTGCATTTATTTTAAAAGGGGTATTGGTTTGAGGTAATACAATACATGATAATGGAATTTTTATTGTGGGATACATGTATTCATGGAGAGCACTAGGTTGGCCCATATTGAAAAGACACAAAGCCCACTATTTGGTTTTAATGGGTTTGGATTTTTGGGAAAAATATTTGGTTTTAATGGCTTTGGATTTTTGGGAAAATTTTGGTTTTTGAAATAAGGAGCAAATATTTTTTTTTATTTTTTTTTATTTTTTTTTTTACACTTAGCCTAGCATAAATTAGCACAACCCATAAAAGAAAATAAAAACAACAATAATAATTACAAACCCATAAAAGAAAGAAAAAGAAGAAAAAGAAAAATTATTACAAGCCCAAATAAAAAATAAAGAAAAACAAAAATTATTACAAGCCCACAAATTAAAAATGGAAGCCCACAGGCTGGGTTCTCTTAATGGGTTTAGGCTTACCTATAAAGCACAGCCCAGCTGCTCTGATATTGTTGCAAAAACCCAGTTGGGCTTTGGTTCTTTTCCTTGGTGGAGTCCCAGCAGAGGAAAAACAGGTTCAGAACAGCAGGTCCAACAGCAAATGAAGTGAAGCAGATGCAGATGCAAATGCTATGCAGTGAAATGCAAAAATAGCTAATAAAACTACAAGAAAAACACAGCAACAATCCCCGGAAGCGGCGCCAAAAACTTGGTGGGCCCGGGAAAGCGTATAAAATTGAAGTGAAATGAAACGGGCCTACAGTAATACCGCAAGTGCACGGTTGTCAGTTGTAACTCGTGCAAGTACGGGTCGAATCCACAGGGACTGGGTGTGTTTGGAGTGTGTAGCTATTTTGGGCTTCTAAGTTGCTATTGGGCTTTGGTAACTTCTAGGCACAGTGGGCTTGGCTTTGGTTTTGAAGTGCACTGGGCTCTTGATTGAGTTTGTGCTTTGGCCTTATTCTATAAGAATGAACTGGGTTTTGGGCCTTTGGACTACAGATGGACTGAACTGAGCCTTGGGCACCCTAACAGTGATCTGGGCTTTTGCTTCACCCTAGCAATGAGCTGGGATTTTGGCCTTAACCTAACAGTCTACAATGACAAAGAAACAGAGAACAAACCAGGAAGGACAAAAAAAACAATGGCAAAGAAAGAACAGTGAAGGTAAAGAAACAGTAGTGAAGAGTAACAAAGATATAGTGTATCAAAGAGTGACAGTGAAATGAAAACAGAAAAGAAACAGAGAAAGAAAACAGATGAAGTGAATAAGAAAACAGTGAGACAAAAACACTAAAGTGACAGTGGTAAAGACAATGAAACAATGGAAGCATATACATGAGCCAAGGGCAGAGAGGAGGTTGCAGTTGTGGCTAAGCTAAGGCTTAGAATCCACCTTGTGTCCTAGCTAAACAATGCAAAAACTTAAGCATCCAACTAGAATGGGAAGAGAATCAGCTTGCTCACTGATTTGCCCCTAGCATTGACTGTCTTTTGAAAGCACAGTCAATCACAGGCATATCAGAGCACCAACTTCTTCCCATTACTCAAGAAAAACAGGTCTTCCTAGCAATTCATCATTCATTAGTGCACTAAGGTTTCATCTGAGCCTCAACAGTGAACTCAGAACATAATTAACACTACAATGGAACTAAACATGATTAACAGGAACAACACACATTTAAACTACAATGGCAAAACAGTAACACACATTTAAACAACACATTTAAACAACACACATTTAAACAACACACATTTAACAGGAACAACACATTTAACAGGAACACATTTAGAATGGCAAAACAGTAACACACATGTAAACAACACACATTAACAGGAACAACACACATTTAACAGGAACAACACAACATTTAAACTACTAAACAATGAATGAAAATTGCAAAACAAGAACCCTAAAAATTAACAGTGAAATTAAATTAACCCAATTAGGGGGTTTCTCGGCTAACCAAGAACACCCTTTAACATCCTACATCACTTCCCTTTTATAGCTTACAACAAATTAAAAAATTTCACCAAACCCTAAATTGCAAACCCTAACTTTTGGGGAAAATCAAATTCGACATACCCATGTGTGAATTCTGCTCGACCCATGCCATGTTGATGTTCTACTGCTCCTCCTCTAGCTCTTGTTGCGCTGTTGGCCTAGCCCTAGACGTCTGTGAACCCTAGCTTCTCTCACTGTTGAGTTTGTAGCATCAGGACTCGATGCTACAGACGAGAAAGGGAGAGACAAGGGTGGTGATTGACTCCTGAGTTTGTCGGGGGAAGGTGGTAGTGGTGGTGTTCGAGGTGGAGATGGAAGAGATGGTGGTGATGGAGTTGCAGAGCTCTGCAAATTTTTGGGAAGAAGGGGAAGAACTCGATGGAAATGGGATTAGGGTCTGTTTGTTTGGGGTGTAGGTGTTCGGTTGCTAGGGTGTGAAGCAGGTTCAGCGGAGTTTGATGATCTGCGACAAGGAGCGATGGATGATCCCATATAGATTGAATCGAACGGCTACGATGGAGAGGTATGTGGCGACCGTTGGATTATGAGATACAACAAAATTAACGACACCAGATGGAGTTAGGTGTTGTAGTGTTAAGCGGAAGTATCGAGGTTTGATGCGCAGGCAAAGAAGCGACCGTAGGATCTAAATGTGATCTAATCTGAAGGCTTGGAATTTAGGTACTATGGTGTTTTGCAGGGACTTCAGATTTTGATGAACGATGAAGAAGCGACCATTGGATGATGAGATGGATCCGATCTAACGGCTGAGAATGGAGGCGGGTTTGGATATAGAAAATGGGTTTGGGTAAGGGTTTTGGGCCTTGGGTATGCCAAGCCCATATCTTCTTTAAGGACAATTCTTCTTCTTCAAGCCCACTTCTAGCCTTTTGGTCTTGTGCACAACATTCTTCGCGGCTTCCTTGTGTAATTCCTCCCGGATTTTCACTACTTTTCTGCTCTTTTCCGCTCTGCTATTCATCCAAACTTTATTTATTACCTAAAAATGCAAAATTAAGTAAGAAAAATATTTATTCTTGAAAACAATGAAAATACAGAATATGGGATAAAATGTAGAATTAATGCACAAAAGATGAGTTAAATGCCAACAAAAAGGGATAAATATATACAATATTTGGCACTCATCATGTATTTTTAGGAAATAAACATTTTTGGAAAATTCGGCTCGAAAAGTTGATTTTGTCACCCGGAGGACAAGTGTTATTCGGACTCCCAAGTTTGGATAAGGGGTAACCTAATTACTAAGGGGCACCCCCAGGTCAACCAAGGCATCTGCTATTCGGACACATATACAGGATAGGGGGAGGTCATCTTCTCAAAATTCAAAATCAATTTTTGGCGGGAAAAGAAAGTTGTTCTCTGGCAGATTTTTGGTTCGTGATTTGGAAGTGTTTTAGCGAGATTAAATCGCTGTAATTCTTCGGAAAGGTCTATTTGGGCTTAACAGGCATCGTATGGGTGTTGGTTTCGATCCAAATTGGCTAGTTAATCCAAGAGAAGAAAAACAGGGAAAGCACGTCACATGGAAGATATTCTCGGGATTTTTAGCTATCTTTGGAATGATTTCGTGTGTATACAGCGTGCATTACTTCATTAGAGACGCGTAATAAACATGGTGGTAGAATGTCAACACCATGCAGATGCGTGAACAAGGTAAAGAAGGAAATAATTACGTAACTCTGGTAGAAAATATTTTACGAGAATAAAACTCATTAGTGGAAGATTATTCGAATTGATGGCAGAGATTTGGAGGTGCTGTGACTTTATAAATTCTTCTGGGATGTCATAGAACGGTGGTCCAGAGTTGGGAGAGAGTTAGAAACATAAAAATCAAAGAACCAGACGCTGTGAAGAAGTTCCTGCTGCTGCTGGAACTGAAGAACACGAAGAACATTGGACGAGGCAGGAAAGTCGTTAAAAATTGTCGCTTTATTGCGACACTTTTCCACTCCTTTCCACGACTGAGTCGTTGTACCAACAGCACTATCTCTGTGTCGTTGATTCTGGACGCCTACTGTGGGTCGCAGAATCCTTTTTTATACTATTTACTTATCTTTCTCTTCATTGTAAAACACTTTTGAGCATCAATGAAATTCTTTGAGAGGTTTTCCAATATGATGAGCGACTAATTCCCTCGTAACCAAGGCAATGGAGGAAGCTATTCACGCAATAATAATGGGTAACTATTTCATTTAATTATATAATTCACCTAATCGCTGCTTTTGCAGAGTTTTAAATTATTTGAATGATTGTCTTAATTATTTATTATTCAGTTTGATAGGTTATGCTTGGTTTAATCTCTTGATAATCTATGCTTAAGGTTTACAAATAATGTTTGAGAATCTGTATGATTGATAGTGTATTAAAGATAAAAGAGGACCTAAGAATTGAAAAGAGTTTTGAAATATTTATCATTCAATTTTGCATAATAGTGGAATCTAGTGTCTTGGTTACCTCTCGCCCAAAACTGTTAATATTTTTGTATATATATTTTTAAATCTAAAAATCCATTACCTTCACAAGTTCGAGTTTGAACGATACCCCTTACCACTACAACTACAACCCCTATTAAATCATTGATCACATCTTCTTTAGTAACATTACTGTAGCACTTTCGCCCACTTGTATAATCTCGTTGGCAATCAACTTATCCTTCCTTGTGCACAAATCCTTCAAAACCTTAGCATACCTTGGTACTGTTTTGATGGCCTCAATAAAAGTAATGTTGATTTGTATCTTGCTGAAAATATCCATGATCTCTTTATCTTGAGCTTGCTTCTTTGACTTGGCAAAACGACTAGGGAAAGGAGGTGGTGTGGTAAAAGTGGGAACCGTGTCCTTAGGTTGGCCGGTTGAGGTTGGCTTTTACTTTGGGACGGTTTCCTCCTCTACTTCCTTTTCAATGTCGTTATTAACCACTTGTTGTTGATGTTGTTGTGGTTCTTCAGTTTGCCTCCCACTTCTTAGAGTTGCTGCATTAACGTGATCTTTTTGGTTCACAAAAGGTTGTGATGGCAACGAAGCTTGTTCTTTCATTTGATTCATATTTGTCGCCATTTGCCCCATCTGAGTTTTTAAATCTCTAATAGCATTATCAGTTTTTAACTGATTTTGGTTGGATTTCTGTTGACTTTGTTGAAAAATGGAGATCAGCATGTCAATCTTAGATTCTTCAGTTGGAGGTTTTTTTTTTTGGTTGAAATTGTTGTTGAAAACCACCTTATCTCGCATATGGATTAGGAGCTGCATCTTACTTGTTCGCATAACTGAAATTTGGGTGATCTTTCCAACCAGGATTATAAGTATTTGAGTATGGATCATACCTTTTCCTTTGATTAGGAATATAGCATTCACCTCGGCATCATCTTCATATGTAGGAACAACTGCAGAAGCTATCCGTTGGACCATCTTTTCCACATTACCGATACGTTGATCAATATATGATGAATCTCCCATCTCGCTAACTCTTCTAACTGTCGATGAATCTCTAGTATAAAATTGCTGCGTATTTGCAGCCATGCTCTCAATCAAACTAGTAGCCTCCTCGATAGTTTTATTAGCAGGTGCACCACTGCTTACCGCATCAATCAAGTGTCTCTCATGCGGTGGTAACCCTTCATAAAAGTGTGTAATGATAAGTTGTGGTGGTATTTGATGGTGTGGGAAACTCGCCAACAATTTCTTGTACCTCTCCCAATAGTCATACAAAGATTCTCCATAAATTTGTACAATGCCACTGATTTCCTTGCGAATATATGCAACTTTAGAAGCAGAAAAATATTTCTCCAAAATCAGCTTTTTCATTCCGGTCCATGTGGTAATACTTTCAGTGACAACTTTAAAGACAAAATTTACCGTTTGTCGCGGAATAAATATATATGCTGACCAAAAAAATATTCCCCCCTAAACACTATATTTGTAGACAAAATTTTATTGGTCACATAAAATTTTATCACAAAATGTGTGTTTTGTTGTAGTGGGTGGTGGATCTATCTCGTCGTCTTTATTAACCATCTCTTTTGTAGACGGTTCTGGTTGTAACTTCTTACTTGCTTGAAG
Source organism: Papaver somniferum (assembly GCF_003573695.1). NCBI lineage: Eukaryota > Viridiplantae > Streptophyta > Magnoliopsida > Ranunculales > Papaveraceae > Papaver > Papaver somniferum. Next base: position 10,525,859 of record NW_020618825.1, on the reverse strand, counting down.
TACCGTTCCTTTACGGGTTTGAATTCCGGACCTCGGATAATCCCAATCCTTTGATGCTAGAGATTAAGTACCTAAAACAAATATCTAGAAAACAAAGTTAAAAAACTAAAAACAAAATAAAACTAAAAGAAACAACTAAAGCTACCGACTGCTCCCCGGCAGCGGCGCCAAAATTTGATGCGCGTCGTTTACACAACAAATTCAGTATTTCTTTCCACACAATTAACTGGTAATATAATGGCAAGGAGTTCGTTCCGACGAAGAGCAGGGAGACTTTAGTTGTTATAAGTAACCGAAAGGGGTTTTTAGATTTTGAATCGAACTAATTAATAAAAGAAAATAATAAAACTTTATTGTAAACAATGAGAAGAAAGATGATCAGGGAATCCTTCGCCGTCACTGAACTGAAACTTAATTGAATACAAGTTTATCTATTGTTGAATTTATATTGTTACCAACCGTAGAATAGCAATAAGCTTTGTTATCCCCCGGACTCCTGTTGTCACTGGATACCTAAGCGCTCGACTAACAGTTTCTATCCAACTAACCCACCAAGAATAATCTCTCAAGGTGTAGATTAACCGAATGCTTTACTCTGTGAATCAGGTTGATCCTTGCATCAGACGCATAGGGTCGGCCCGCTTACTAATATTATCTTTATACACCATTGCTTAACAAAATCCCTCTGTCAGCTTTTGCGATTTATTACTGCTGTAAAGAGTTGATGTGACAATTACACGTATCACACAACCCTAAACTAGTAGAAGAAATATCGATTGATTAATTTAATTGATTACATTAAATAACCCCTCAATATTCTTAAACATCAAAAAATAATAAAGATAATCAACAATAAAATAAAAATTGAAATAAATTTGGTTTAAGAAATTAATTGTTCGGGACTTTGAAATCATCCCTAATCAATAAAAAATTTAACTACTCGCTAAAAAGTAATAAGAAATAAATAAAAAAAAAAGAAATAAATTGAAACTAAAAATAAAGCTTATAAGAAAAAGCCAGGGAGGAAAACTTTATTTCTTTCCGTCTCTAACTATAAAAGGAATATTTAAAGAAGATGAAATTATTTTTGTTTTGAGTAATAATAGACCCATCCAAAAAAAGAACCGTGATTCACACCGAAGGATAATCCAATGGACACAGAGGAAGCGTGCTTGGCATCTAGATAGGGAAGGGTAGAAGTTCCCTTCCCTCTCGCACTTTTTGCGGTACACTTTTTAGGGTACATTTTTTGGGTTTGTTAATCATTTTTGTTTGTTTTTGGGTTTTGTAAGCTAGTTTTTGGGTTAAGTTTATCCAAGTGCTGGTTTGGTGTATTTGAGCGCAGCAAGGAAATACCGCACAACCTCTCATCCATTCGATCTTATACACCGTTTGGACATCCAACGTCGATGATCCGGAGTACACACAACCATCACCTTCCTCTCTACGCGTCAAAGCTTGGGCAGAAGTGCTGCAAACAGAACCCTACCACGTGCTTGCGTATATCTTTTCTTCTGACTTGTACGGCTCTTGGACTTCCCATCTACATCGTCCCTGCCATGTTCTTCCACGTCATCACCGGTGCAATGAATGGTAGCAGACTATCTTCGAACCACAGTAGACCAACTCCTTCACCACCCTCGGCACAAACTCCATCTTTACTTCTTCATTTAATCTTCGCATCATCATCACCGAGAACATCATCGTCACTGCCATTCATGGTAGCAGCCCATCTCTCTATCAGCTCCGGAACTCCACTTCCATTCCCTGTTTTCTCTCAAGTTTACGACAGCAGCAACAGTTCGAGCTTCCCGCTTCTCTGTATCTCCTGTCGATCACCATCTTCTAACTCCATCATCACTCGACACAGCCAACTCCATCATCTCGATCATCTCCATCGTCATTCTCTCCTCAGCACCGGTGATAATATCAGCAGCCACTGTTGAGTTCTCCATCTCTACCAAGATCATCGGCATCACATCCTGAATTTCGAGCCCTCTGATTTGAGATCACGCTTGTACCCATGCTTTCTATCATCCCCAGCAACCCAATGATATATTTAAAATCGAATATAATTGTTGATCAAAATCCATCACCGTCGTGATAATCATGATCATCAAGTTCCGACTGCCATAACCTGTGTTCTGTTTAGAAATAGGGAAGACAAAGTGCCCCGAGTAATAATCCAGGTGCCTTTAGCAGTCTTTGAATTTCGGCAGCCCCTATCGTGACAGCCCTTATCGTGCAATGTGGGTACCAATAGTTCTTATCCTGTAAATGACCATTTTGTCCTTTTAGCATTCGGAGTTCCTGGTTTGCTCATAACTTCCTCATACGAACTCAGAAAGACTCCGTTCTTTCGCCATTGGCTTCGTCTTCTCGTCCTCTACACAATGAAAAGTAAAAATCCTGAATTTGAACGAGTTCCAATTGGTCTTTGGCTCTTCTCTACTTGTATCTAGCTTCTATAATTTCACAATTAAGTGCCAAGTCACTTCTTTTGGATGGTTTTCCTAATTAACACAAATAAGAGAAAACAAGCGTAATATATAATAATTTGCAAGAGAGCCAACAAATACTAGCATGGAATTGACACTAAATATATGTGAAATATGCACTTATCAAAGGCACATATACGAGTGATTGATAAAGCATTAACAGGAATGTAAAGCTTAGCCAGAAAGGCATAAAAGATTTTAAATGGTAAGTCAATACATTTATTATGCTGAGTTGCATAAATAGGGATCGTAAAAGAAATAGACATTCGATGCCGCAGGGAAAATTAATGGATTAGATGCAAGGATTTCATGAGACGCTCAAATAGATTAACAACAAGAGAAGGCGAGAAAGTGGAACAAATGCAATTGGTTGAGTTATACAAAACAAATAGTCACACCGTAACTAAAAAACAGATGTGAAATCCTTAAAAAGGGATGTGAAGCACAGTTAACAAATCAAGGGAAAATGATGGTTTAATTAAGCTCAGAATTTCCAAAATTTAAACTAACTTCAATTTGTTTTGTTTTGGCTACAAGTGAGCTAAAGGACTTGGTGAACAATATTAAATCACGAGATGCAGGGTAGTAAGAAGAGCAAAACAAGATAAAAGGGAATCTATAAAATTATTTCAACTGTTGACTAAAAATGGAGATTTCAAACACAGACCTCATTGGGTCATTTTAACAAACGGTCAAAGGGTTAGTTCAAAAGTTCTGTAGAAACCTTGAGTTATGATAAAAAATCAAACTTGATAGTTGCCTAGCATTTCTAATATTTCATAAACTAACACTTGAAATTAACCACAGTAGAACATACAAGGGTTAAACCTTGAATAAGCTACATTCACAAAATTCAAATCAATGGAACACGAAACTCACTTGTAGACCTGCCACTCATACGGAGGTCCATAGTTACATCCCTTACTAGTTCTATGCTCAAACTTTAAAGCCACCTGCAACACAAATTCAAACAAAATGAATTCAATACAACAAAATCAACACACTATAACACTGATCATCATCAAATCAAAACCAACAATGTCTATCTATACCTCTAGAGCAGTCGGACCAGAAGTCCCACTTCCACCTGAAACCCTTTTACCAACATATACTTGACCAAATCTTCTCTTCTTTTACTCTTCCAACCATCACCATTATGCATCTTCTCTTCTTTTTTCCCAACCTTCAAATCCTCTTCTTCTTCTACAAATTTATACTCCTCCAAATAAAACCCCTAACTCTACACTATTCACAGGGTTAGTCAAAATAAAAAACAAACAAACAAAATCAAATCAAACTAGTAGAAGTTGATTGTTTATAGCAGATGATAATCAACAAACTGTTACAAATCACTTATTAGATGATGATAATCAACAAACTGTTGCACAAACACCCATCAGATGATTAGAATTTTAAATCTCAGAAACAAAATCGATCTAGGGTTACAAATATTTCAAGTAAATATATGATAGATCGACATTTCTGGTGTATGGGTTTCGATTTGGATGTATGGGTTAAAAAATAAAGGTTTTGATTTCGGGGTGATGACCAGAAATTTTAGCCAATCGAACAGATGATTAACCCAAACGAAACCCTAAAATCTGAGAGGGAAGAGAATGAGAGGCGGAAGGAGAAAAAGAGAGAGAAAGAAAATGAAAAATGAAAAATGAGAAGATAAGTCGATGATCGAAGATTATTGAGAGGATTGAGAGATTTCTGTGAAGATGAAGTTTCACTAGGGTTTGAAAGAAGAGAGGCAGGAGCAGAAAAGTGAAGAGAGAAATGAAAAATGAAAAAACGATTTGTCGATTTTCTCCAAGGAAATGAGATGAAAAGTGGCAAGCATGTGAATGGCATACGCATGGGAGGAAATATCCTCAAGTATTACTATCTTGGGTGGAAACATAATAGCACGCATGTGAATGGCACACGCACATTCTAAAGGTGTTACCACCCAAGTGCGACCAAGCGTGTGACTGGCACGCCTATAAAAAAATTCGTAAAGGTTTACCTCTGGTACGAATTTCTACAAAATTAGTAACGTCTTGTGCCTATTACGAATTTTTGTAACGGCCATTGTAAGGGGAAGAAAGAACAAAAGCAGAATCTTCACCTCTAGAGCCGTTACGAATGCCTGTTACGATTCAGGGAATTTGGTGTAGTGGGTGTTTCCAATATCTGTCTGAAGGTCAGTGCCAAGATAAACCTAAAAATCCCGTTGGATTAAGATACTGGTCTGATTTCTAATAGCAACACAGCTGGCATATACAAGGGAACCATTGGTCGATTCTGTTGAACAACATGATTAGATCTTTTGGATTTTTTTTAATAATATTAATAAACTTTGTTTTTTTCTTTTTTAATTTTTTTTTCTTTCGAGTAGACAACATGATTAGATCTTTTGGATCCAAGCGCATGCTTCTTGTCAGCAGATTACATGGTAATTCTCATGGATCCTGCATTCCACGCTTGTTTAGGCGACGGAGATAGGGAAAACACACACATTGCTATCCAAGTGTCAGTCGTTTATATATATATACTCCGGTTGGTCTAATTAGTCTGGTCTGGTATGATCTTTTGTTCTTTTTAATAACTCAATCACTCTATTTCAGCCTAGCAATGATAACAATTCGAAATGTGCCCCACCAAATCACTTAAAGAAACAAGAGAAAAATGGATAAATAAAAACAGAAGGTGATATGGTGACGACTCCGTGATATGGTAACAACTATCATGTTATTTCTAACACCTGAGCTCCGTCCTTTTACTTATGTAGTAGTGTTGAAATAAATTTCTCATTGGTCTAAAAATATGGCTTGGTTAAACTTGACTCTGGTATATATTGATATGGTACTTGTGTGTATTTCTTATAGAAAATGTAGAATACAATGTATACTGTTTTGAAGAATGATTGAATTGGAAAATTTATATTTGTTCTTGAAGATCTTGGAACTGTTGTGGTTGAGGTAGTTGAGAAATTTCCTTTGACCTTTTGTGAAAACCATGCTTTGTGTATACTGTATGCATTTGTTGTTTTAAGAATTGAAATATTTTGTTTCATATTCTCTTTCAAGTGATGTATGTGAAATAAGATCAATGTTCATTTGGGTATGAATCAGTTGAAGGCTTGTGTTAATTTTGGACTCGAAAAAATAAGCAAGAAGCAACGTCGAAAGTGAGCTACTTCCGTTGATTTTAGGTGATAGGCAACTTGTATATTGATTGTTTTAGCGCCTTGAAATTTTAAGGAAACTTGGGTTCTTTTTAGAAAATGAATTTGCAGGGTGTAGATGTATAAAAGGGTGAAGAAAAGCAATAGGCTACCACCAGGAAATGCACATAAGATGTACGACACAAGTTCCACAAGGAAAAACAAATTCTAGTGAGATTTGATGAGTCGGTCGCGTCCTTTAATTTAATCACTTGAGGTAGGCTATTTACTGCTATTTTTAGTAACATTCCATTTTTAGGCTTTATGTGCGAGCTCCTTATTTAGTGTACAATCATGGCATGTTAGTCTTGTTAGTTTCATTTTTGTGCCACATGAAACACCCATTTCGAAATTAAGAATGACACCTACAGTTAAGGTGGTGGATGAATGGATTTTGGTTGCTTGTTTGAAGGTTGAATTTGGACCAAATTTGTAACTGTAAAGGAGTAGTATATAAATATGGTTTGTGTGTTAAGTTTACACTACTAAACCTCATTCTTGTGTACTATCCACAAGCTATGTTTAGCACATATCTACCAGCCAAAGATTTGAATTAATAGTTGAAAATGTCCAATTCAGAGTATCCATAATTGGTCACAATCTAATGTCTAGATAGTGACTGATTTTTCTGAGATTATGTATCGGATTGCTTATTGATATGAGGCAGTATACAGTATGAATTTTGAATTGTGATTCTAGTTAGTACAGTCATTGGTACGGCACTAAACGCATCTATAGACCGTTTAACCTTAAATTCCATTTCGGGAGTATTAACTTGGGAACTGATGGCTTACCTTTTTGGGCCCCCTACAGGTCCAAGCATTATTTCGTCTAACTAGTTTAATGATTACAACATCTATTCTGTTTCTACCACGTTAGAGAGTAAGTAAAGTAATTAATACTAGGTGTGATTGCGTCGTATTGGACCATTACATCAATTTACATCTACTGTTTCAAAATGTTAAGAACCCTATTTTTATTAAATTATTTTTTGTAATCAAGTGCAGTAGTGGTGATGTTCTGTGCTATTACGGTTGGACTTAATTAAATGAGTCTTGTTAAGTGCCTTGAAATTCATAGTGCTCTCTAGTTCGGGGGTGTTGTTCAGTGCCTTACGCCTACCCATTTTCTATATCATTATCGCAAGTCTATTGATAACTCTTTAGATTTGATATGCATTTGACTGTTTTTGTATTGGAATAGCTAATGCTGGTGTTGTGGCGCTGAAGTGGAAGAAATAAAATGCTAAAGAACTTGGGGCATGTGGTGACGATGAACAAGGCTCCTTAGTCACAGGAGCTTGAGCGGCGTAAATATTTCAAGGCTAAGGTTGATGAAAGGGTCCACTGCGCAGCTAACTTCATGTTATGACGTTGAGTTGTTTACCTATATTATGTTTTAAGTGTGTGCCAGCCAATCTTGAATAGCTAAAGCTAATTCATTTTTACGGTTTAAAAGAAAAGCAAATTTAGTGGGTGCTGTGGGCTAAGTAAAAAACTGAGAATATATGAATTTGAAACATGTTGACACTTTCTTAATCAACTTTTTACTTGTGTGTGTACTTGGTTGACGATGTGATAATCGTACTATGCGGCCTTGCCTCTCACATGCTGTTAGGCTTTAGGTTTGTTCATTTCTTTGCTGTCTTTCTTATTTTTTTTGTTATACTTGATTGCTTGCGCAGGGATGTTGAAAACAACAAATTTAGTGGTACTGTCCTGAAATATTTGAAGGATATCACCGAGTGAGTTGCCCTTAATACGTCTTTTACGATAGGTGTTGATGTTTTTAGTTTGATGAGGTTGATGTTGTTGTTTGATGGTTTGTTAGCATGGATATTTTGTTTTTGTAAGAACTGGTAGAATTTCTTGGAAATCTGGTGCTAGTGGGTATGGCAATGGAAGTTCAGGTGGTGTTGTGGCCAGTCCTTGCCTTTACTAGGAAATTAAAGCAGCCGTTTTCAAGTCCTCGACATATATGCATATGAAGGAAGACGGTAACTCGCTGACAGGGGATTCGCGAGTGTTTCGACAAACTTACCTCCCGTACCAGACGGGGGATGAACCTTTGTAGTCGATTCGGGCCACGACTTTATGTCATGTACGAATCCGAGTGGCCGAGGTTATATCGTAATAACTGTCCTTCTCTGCAAACAGTTTATATTTAAACTACCCTTCCGTAGGGTTTAAAAATAATGTCCCAAAATTTAAAGTCCAAAGTCCAGAAATATAAAGTGCAAAAGAAAAAGAAAGTCTAAAAAAAATAAAAATATACAAAAATAAAAATGTCTCTCTTTTTTTTTTTTATAAAATAAAAAAAATCTTCTTCTTTCGCTCCTTTCGCTTTGCCTTTCACTCGAACTCTTTAAGTATTCACCAAAAGTTTTGGCAAAATTTTCTTTCGCTCCAAATTTCGAATTCTGTAAGAAAAAGACGAAAATTCAAAAATGTAAAGAAGAACAGATAAAATAAAAACCTAAAAAAAAAAATCTAAAAACTCTAGCCTAAAGACAAGTCTGCGTCGGCGGCGCCAAAAATTGATGTGTTTTCAAAGTTGTTGTAGTGATATGATTCGTTCAAGACTTGTGAAAGCGGATTTTTAGATTTTTTTTAATAAATAAAAATAGCGAACTAAATTAAAAAGATGTTGTGAAAATTATGGAGAGAATGGAACTAGGATTCCACCATTGGTTGATATTAGTGATTTAATAAAACAATAATTATGCAACTCAACATTCAAATCGATTCTAATAGTATTTCCTAGACATGTAGATTTCCAAAAGAATAGATGTTAATCCAAGCATAGAATATCAAAACCCTAAAGAAAGCATATTCTATCAAGAGAAAATACACCTAACTAATCAAAATCATATAAACAATTTTTACTTCAATGCAAAAATCATAATAGAGTTGTTGTAATTAATTAATAGAAATATATCACTTTTACCGAAACAAGGGCTTCCTCCATGGCCCCAAGGATTGGGTTTAGCTCATCATGATGTTGGAAACACGCTCAAAGGTTGATTTCATTGCTCAAAGTAGGTGTACAAATGATGAAATGGAGAAAATGATGAAAATCGGGTGTTTGCAACGTTTATAATTGTTGCAAAACACTGATATAAAGAACGATAAATAAGAACTGTTGTTGTTGTATCTCTGCGACCCTCGTGTGGCTGTCGTTGTCAATGTTGATAAACGACTACCTCTGGTGGTCTTTTGTTCTTCGTATTCTTGGCGCAGCAGCAGAAACAGAGTTCTGAAAACTCTTGATATACGCCTCCTGAGCTCTCCTCTCGACCCCAAACTCTCCGTCCCCTCTCTCTGCAACACCATAACCCTTTATATATCCAGTAGCACCAAGAAATCTCTCTATAACTCAAGATAATTCTCTCTTAACTCGGCCTTGATGAAAAATATTCTGGGAATATTTTCTTCCCTGATTTAGCTTCTCACGTTGTTTCCCCACGCCAAATTAATCTCAACGCATCCAGTCATTGTCCAGAAGTGTTCCAACATGCAGCAGCCACGCGAAAATCTCTTGGTCACTCAAACAGGACTCAGAATGGAAAACCAACCCGTGATGCTCTGATTTCATATCTTGGGTTATCTAGCCAAATTTGATCGAAACAAACACCCCATACCAGCTCTGTTAGGATATATCACAACTACCCATGAAGTCTCAGCGATTGAATCGCACAAAAACTCCTCCAAAATCCGATCGAAAAATCTTCCTGTGAATGAAAATGTTTTCCGGCCAAAATATTTTTTTGAAATGTTGAAGATGAAGTGCCCCTATCCTTTTCTGGGTGCGAATAGCAGATGGGTGCTGAGGACAAATTTGGGTGCTGAGGATGAATTTGGGCTACGCATAACCTTGGGTGTCCCTTAACCAAATCTGAGGTCCGTATAGCAAATGTCCTCCAGGTGTCCAAATAGCACTTTTTGAGCAACTTTTTCCGCACAAGTGTATTTCTCCAAAAACACCTACACAAACATAAAAACACCATAATAAGTACAAAATCAAGCACTAGCAATAGAGACACTGAGGACAATTCAGACAGAAAAATGTGTCTATCAAATACCCCCAAACTTATTATTTGCTAGTTCTCGAGCAAATCTAATATAGAAAATAAAAATGACTACACTTAGCACGTGCAGCAAGCCGTTAAACCACTAGGTGGACCTAGTGGCGGAGTGTTGTCTCCGGAGGGTTTACCAGAGGTGTACCCACAAAACCTTTACTCCAGACCCTAGCTATCTATGCAGAACCTTGGAAAACACTAAAGAATCTCCTTGGTTGGCATACTCTCATTGACTACAGGAGGAAGTATCCTGGGGCGAAATTCCAATTGTTGTACACGAGTTTGCACTCAGCATACTAAAATTCATATATAAGTGACAGAGCTCTACTCAGATAGTTTCTGTACATTATAACCGGAGTCAACCAATCACATGGAATGATTAAGAAGATGGATAAAGAGATGGTTAAAAGTGAACGGAGTTTCCCATATCTGTCTGAAGGCCTCTGCCAAGATGAACCTATCCTAATGGACTGAGATACCGGTCTGAATAATATCAATACAACTGCCATATACAAAGGAACCAGTGGTTGATAAACCTAACTCTAGGTCAACACAACTGGCATATACAAGGGCACCAGTTGTCAACTTTATGAATTTATTCTGGTTGGTCTAAGGGTCTGGTCTCTTCTTTTTTTTGTATATCTCAGTCACTCTATTCCACCCTAGCAAAGGTAACAACTTGAATCGTGTGACCCACCAAATCAATTAAAAAAATAAAAATAGAAGGATTAGGATTCAACGAGATATGGCGAAACTACCATGTTTTTTTTTTAATTCTAACACCTGAGCTCTGTGCTTTTATGAATAGACTCTTTAGATGTTTCCATCTAATCAGATTGGTTCCTCAACTCCTACAACCAAGATGTTCCCATCCACTTAGATTGGTTAGTGCCAACCTTAATAAGCATAAATTTCTAGGCTCTGGAGTTTATTTGTTGCATCTAAGAGCTAAAAAAAAGTTTCTTCCCCACCCCCAAACTTAAATCTAACATTGTCCTCAATGTTCTAAAGATGAAATTAAAAACATGAACAATAAGAAACTGTTACCACTTGATGGATGGAAAAAGAAATAAGGAAGGATATTACCATAAGCATGAGTACCTCCCAGGAAATGCTAAATTTAAAGTCTTTAGCTAGACATCAAATACCTCAAAAAGGATTGTCACCTTCAAAAGTCATATATAAATAGTCGAAACAATTGTGGGTCCATAAGACCAAATAGAGCTGACACCAGTATGAGACAACTGCACTGATTCAGAAAAATGAAAAGAAGGAGCACGTCCTCATCTAAGGTTTCTGTCAAGACAACTGGGTTTATCTGCGGCGCGTAATTGAACTTCATATGTGTGTCTCGATAAATAGATTCATCCGAAAAACGGGTCTCTAATACCTGGGTTACTTCCTGGACAATATCAGAAGGATCGGGTTCCGGAGTCTGAAAAGACTCAAGTAATATCTCAGATGTACAAGGCTCGAGTACCAAGTTAGGGACTCTAATTAGGGATACGATACAATCACAAGAACCATCACTATCCCCAAACTTAGGGTTCATAGACAAACCTCTAACTATTTCTTGAATTTCCGGATCTTCAGAGTCCTTAAAATACTCAAGAGATTCTTCTAGTTCTCTACCCCCAAACTTAGGGTCATCATTATTCTCTGAAAAACCTAAAACTATTTCCTGAATTTCTGGGTCCATAGAATCTTTAAAATACTCAAGAGCTTCTTCTAAAGATTGATCACATATCTGATCTAAGAGAATGGTTTCCTCAAAATCATCTAAAGAATCTACCAGTAAAGTGTCAAGCCAATTATCCTAAACCAAATCCTGAACTAAAGTGCTAATCATATTCACTTCTTCTAAATCATCGTTCTCAGAAGGTTGTCTAGTAACATTAAAGACATTTAGTTCAGTGGTCATATTACCAAAGATATGTTCATAAGACCATTTCTACAGTTGATGACAGCGTCAGCTGTGGCTAAAAATGGGCGACCTAAAATCACTGGGATTTGACGACTTGGGTCCTGAACATGCTGGGTGTCTAGAAAAACGAAATCCACAGGATAAATAAACTTATCAACCTCAATCAAAACATCCTCTATAATACCACGAGGGACTTTGGCAGACCTATCAGCTAATTGTAGTGTCATTTTAGTTGGTTTCAACTTACCAAGACCTAGCTGGGTGTACACATGATACGGGAGTAAGTTAACACTAGCTCCTAAGTCAAGTAAAGCTTTATCGACCATGTGATTACCAATCGCACAAGATATGATGGGGCATCCCGGATCCTTATACTTAGGGGGTGTTTGGTTCAGAAGAATGAAACTTACCTGATCAGCTAAAAAAGCTTTCTTATGGACATTAAGCTTACGCTTTCGTGTACAAAGATCTTTAAGGAACTTGGCATAAGCAGGCATCTGCCTAATTGCTTCTAATAGCGGAATGTTGATGTTCACCGGCTTAAATGTTTCCATTATATAGTTGAAAGTCGACTCCTTCTTTGTTGGGGCTAACAAATGTGGATATGGGGCTCTAGGCACAAAGGTAGACCTATCAGGAATTTCTTGGGCATCCTTAGAAACTGTTTCAGTTTCCTCGTCTACGGGCTCCTCTTGGGAAGTAGAAGATGGAACTACAGTATGTCCACTAGGCGTGGCTACCTTATTATCTACCGTTTTACCACTCTTAAGGGTTGTTATCGAGTTCACATGGTTTGATGATTTCTCACTAGCTAAAGATATTTGATGGACTCCCCTAGGGTTGGGTTGTGGTTGACTAGGAAACTTTCCTTTTTCTCTCAATGTCTCATTTATCTGACTAACCTGGGTTTTCAACTCGGAAATAGCCTGAGAGTTAGCTTGTACCATGTTTTTATTTTTATCTAATCCTTGTGTAACCGATTACTGAAATTCTAAAGTGTTCCGAGTTAACAAGGAAAGAGACTCTTCTAAACTCATGATTTTCTTATCTGAAGGGATCTGAAACTGTTCCGGAGCTGAAGGGTTCTTAGTATAGCCAAAACCTGGGGGAACCTGAGCATTACTAGACTGACCTTGATTCTGGCCCTTGGACCAAGAAAGGTTTGGATGGTTTCTCCAGCTAGGGTTATAGGTTTCTGAATATGGGTCAAACTTCTGTCGGTTATCAAACCTAGTGTTGTTATAAAGAGCATTGGCTTTCTCTTCAACAGCATGACCTTCCCAAAAATGCTCATTTATTCCACTACTACCACTAGAATGACCTAATTCTAAGGATTCTAACCTTTTGGCTATAGCTGCTATTTTGGCATCTGATTCATAAGATCCTTCTACCCTATTAACATTTCCTATACTTAGAAGAATTGTTTTCTGGGGTTCCCTAATATTTTCCCATTGTTGGGTCTTATCGGCGATTTCATTCAAAAATGTCATCGCTTCATCAACAGTTTTATTCTCAAAGCCACCTGTGCATAATGACTCAACCATGGTTGTTGTTGAATAATCTAAACCCTCGTAGAGGATCTGAACTAACCTAACCTTCTCCAAACCATGATGAGGACATTGAGATATCAAGTCATTGAACCTTTCTAAGTACCTATATAAAGATTCTCCCTCTTGTTGGGCAAAAGTACATATTTGTGTCCTAATAGACGATGTTTTATGCCTTGGGAAAAACTTATGTATAAAGGCAGAATTAAGTTGGTCATAGGTTTCAATTGACTCAGAGTCCAAACTGTACAGCCAAGATTTGGCTTTATCTTTTTTAAGTAAAAGGGAATAACCTAAGTTTCAACGCATCACCACTTAGGTTTTTAATTTTCAGAGTACTACAAACTTCCTCAAATTACCTAACATGAAAATAGGGGTTCTCATTCTCCTTCCCTAAAAACATTGGGAGCATCTGTAAAGTCCCAGGTTTCAGTTCATAATTTGCCTCGGTTTCAGCTAACTTGATACAAGACGGACGAGAGGTCCTAGTTGGGTTTAGCAAATCTTTCAAAGTTGCCAATTCTGGCACTACCAAAGGACTAGGAGTACTAGGGGTACTTTCCTCACGAAGAGACAGATTCTCAAAACCGAAGTTTCCAAAAACGGGTCTCTCAAAAGCTCGCCTTCACAAGAAGAACTACTAGGTTTTTCACTAATCAAACGACCTAGAGTATTTCTTTTCCAAGCCCGTTTAAAAACTTCGAGCATACACTAGAAAAACAAAATCAAAAAGAAAAGTCCTAAAAAGGAAGGGATGTTTTATGCAAACACAATCAAGGCTGACTCCAACACAGCAAACCTACTGATTTCTAGCAAACAAAAAGCATGATGGCTCCACTTAGATTGTTTCTAGACCAACTTCTAATCCTTCAAACGGGAATTCGTTACAATTTAAGAAAACCCCTCTGTAATCAATCCGAGTTAAAGTAAGTTGAATAGAGGTGAGGGAAGCTCGACGGAGCTTTGATACCCAATGCCTCACCGGTATTACAAGGCGGCGCAATCACACATTTAACTTACAGAAACCGTCAAGAACTTCGATGTATGCTTAAAAGAGTAACCAATATTTTTCGAATGATTTTCCTGTTAAGCTCGTTACCCTATCGGTCTCGTTCTAGTCAAAATTTTAGGCTTAAGTTCGCGTTTGGTGCCGTTTTCCTAAGGAGGGAAAGAAGAGAACGGTGATGAAATCCAAACCCTTATCTTATATGGCCAGTCCTTGACCTTTACTAGGAAATTAAAGCAGTCGTTTTCAAGTCCTCAACATATATGCATACGAAGGAAGACAGTAACTCGCTGACAGGGGATTCGCGAGTGTTTCGACAAACTTACCTCCCGTACCATACGGGGGATGAACCTTTGTAGTCGACTCGGGCCACGACTCCTATATCATGTACGAGCCCGAGGGGGCGAGGTGATATCGTAGTCACCGTCCTTCTCTGCAAACAGTTTATATTTAAACTACCCTTCCGTAGTGTTTAAAAATAATGTCCCAAAATTTAAAGTCCAAAGTCCAAAAATATAAAGTGTAAAAGAAAAAGAAAGTCTAAAAAAATAAAAATCTACAAAAATAAAAATCTACAAGCGCTCAGCTTTTGTCCCATGTGATTTTCCTAGCGCAGGCGTTTAGATTTTGTCCCAAATGATTTTCCTAACGCTTTAATGGATAAAGTATGTTCTGGCGCTCAGGTTTTGTCCTAAATGATTTTCCTGACACTGTTTCAACAATGGTAGAAATTTTGTTAAGACCATCGTCACTTCAAAGTTACCAATTATTTTTGGAACAACGGTTATCGAAGAAGAATGAACGTTAATTCAAGTTGGAGTTTACCGAACTTTGGATCATCCAAGTGAAAGTGTTGCGTAAAGATTGGTCCAAGTGGCTGATCCATCAGTGGAACACATTTCTTGTGGGACCCAAACAGCTCACTCGGTTAAGACACATAAACATTGACGTGTCTAATGTACAGGGATAATTATCCCTTAGCATAGTCGGAAAATCCCATCTCCATTTAAACTTCAGCTGTATATATACATGTGTGTACAACTTCAAGAAATAAGAAGTGAAATGGTGAAGGCGAAAAGTCCTATCCTATTTTGTCTACTTAGACTTTCTTTCATTTCCTTAATAACCAAGCAGTGCTTGCTCATACAAATTAGCTAGCACTAATAGTATATGCTTACTTATTACTTAATTACTCAAACCCTTACACTTACTTAATCAGTTTTGAATCGACTGCTTTACGACGGATATTTAACAAAGTGAGAGAAAACAAAAGGGTTTTTGGTAAAGGTTATTGACGGATGATCTCAGTCTATGCGGTTGTCATACGGATTATAAAATTCATTGGAAGGTGGATATTTTTCATCGAATTCACGTACGGATTAAGAGAAGTAGGTTCCAATAAGAGAAATCAATCTAAGCATATCCAATGAGATTCGATGTATCTCGGAGTTGGATGAATTTGAGTCGATCAATTTGGAAGTGATATTCAATGAGATCAAATGAAAATGAAGAATCATCATCGACCTTCATCTCGATATATTATATAACGAGAATAATTTATAATTATTATTGACCCAAAAATAATCAATGAAATTATAAGAATAAGAATTAATTCAAATAATGAAAATTAATCAAAATAATGAGGAAGAATCCGGCTAATGAAAACAAGCCCTAATGAAAGATTTAATAATTTAAGAATTAAATAAAAATGTGAAAGAATCTAACGAGAAAACGAAATTGAGAACTATGTATACGAATTAAGAACAATGAAATCCATCGCTATCTACGGAAATGACTTGCATGAGGTCTAACCAAATATTTAAATGAGGAGAACCTTATGTAGATCTATAGTTCATCTCTTACTCTTTGAGTAGTAGTTGTGTATAGGTTGAGCCTTCGATACCTGGTTCTTTCTTTAGCTTAGGGTGGGGTTTACAGACCTCTCTTAGGAATCGAGAAACACAAATAAAATTGTTCTATATAGTTAAACATGTTATTTGATGAAAAAATTAATTCGGTTGAACTTAAAAAGATAAAAACTCTTTAAAGTTGTTTCAGTGTATATGAAAATCTTTAGAGTAGTTATCCTTCCAATGATAATAAATTAGAGATTTCAATTGTACTCAAGTTTCCGCCACCATTTGTATATCATACTTACCTTGACTGATTATCATAAATTCAACCAATTATTATAAATTCAATAAAATTTAACACAATTTTATTTTATTTCGTCAAAATAATTAGATAATACTCAATGTGATTGATTAAACGACTAAAATCATCTAATTTATTTCAACCATAATAAAAAACGTTAGTAAATCACACTTTCCTTGAAAAATTATCAGATAAACTCAATCCAAGTTAACTCTACTTTACTCTATCAATACACTAGACTAGTCTCAATATAACCGGTTATATGTATGGTTAATTACTAGGAATGATTTATCCATGTATTTTATCTAATTAATTTTAATCGGGCTTAACATTCACTTAACATTACTGAATCATACTCGCAATGATTGATTATCAACAAATCCAATCCATTTGTATTCAATTCTATACAATTTCATCGAAATTACCAAATAATAGTCAAATATACTCCATATGATTGTTTTACATATCGATTTTCATCTAGTTCAATTCAATTGTGCTCATTTTTCATCCAACATTACTAGATCACACTCATCTTGACAAATCCAAGTTAACTCTACTTTACTCTATAAATACACTAGACTAGTCTCAATATAACCGGTTATATGTATGGTTAATTACTAGGAATGATTTATCCATGTATTTTATCTAATTAATTTTAATCGGGCTTAACATTCACTCAACATTACTGAATCATACTCGCAATGATTGATTATCAAAAAATCCAATCCATTTGTATTCAATTCTATACAATTTCATCGAAATTACCAAATAATAGTCAAATATACTCCATATGATTGTTTTACATATCAATTTTCATCTAGTTCAATTCAATTGTGCTCATTTTTCATCCAACATTACTAGATCACACTCATCTTGACAAATTATTAAAAAATAGGATCTGATTGTATTTAAATTCACATAATTTCATCAAAGTAGCTAAATCATAGTCATGATGGCTTAATATAATCACCATAATTGATTTATCTATGTATTGGTCATGACTAATTATCAACAAATCCAATCTAGTTGTATTCAGTTTTGCATAATTTTATCTAAATTTATAAATAGTTACCATGAATGAATATACTCACTCTATATCGGTTAGCTAGTCGAACTGTCTGGTTCACAAAGTTCAACCAGACAGTCCAACGGGTTCGGGAGTTTGTTAAATATCATATTTTATGTATAAAAAATGTTTTTACCAAAAATTCATTCTAAATAACGCGTTATGTATTATTTTTTGTCACCATAAAGAATTTTTGCGAAAATATTTCAGTAATCACTGAAATAATGAACTGTGGTGAAGTTATAATAATGTCATTGAAATGACTAAAGCGGCAAAATTTAGCTCATTACATATGCTGTTTCTTGTGACGATTACAAGTTGTTACTATACAAATATTTGCATCCAAACAAGCTGATAGTCACTAAAAATAAATATAGTGTCAAACTTTTAGTTTCGTCACTATAAAATTAGTTAGTGACAAATTAATTTTGTCACTATAAACTTATCTTTTGCATCAAAATTTATAGATTATCACAAAAAAGATTTTATGTCAATTTTTCAGCATTATCACAATAGAATTAAATAGTGAAAAAAATATATAATCACAAAAACTTATTAGTGACTAGACATTAGTTTGTCTTTAAACGAGGTCATTAAAAGCTTATGAGTGACGAAACCAGAGTCTCGTTGCGGAAAACTTAACAACAGTGACAAAAAATATTTTGGTCACAATAACTAAGCTTCAACAATGAAATTTTCTTCGCCGCAAAAACCATCGTCACCAAATCCATGTTTTTTTGTAGCATCACTTCAACATTACAGCAACCACAAATCCCTTCCACTGCAGTTCTTCCCTGGCTAGCATTCAAACCATTCAACCATTCTCATTTAGAACTGCAATACTCATTGTCACAACACCACCCTGCAAATCCTAACACATATCTATTGCAGCTTTATCAAGCCCTTGTCTGCACTTCTCTACCATCATCTCAAACCCTTGTCAACTTCTCCACCGACAACAACAACCAACATCAATTACTAGATCCTCCATCTTGTA
The DNA here is from genome assembly GCF_003573695.1 of Papaver somniferum. NCBI lineage: Eukaryota > Viridiplantae > Streptophyta > Magnoliopsida > Ranunculales > Papaveraceae > Papaver > Papaver somniferum. The sequence continues at coordinate 10,507,375 of NW_020618825.1, read as the reverse complement.
ATCATTATCATTGGCAAAGACCACACAGACAACACCTCCAACTTCATATTCGAGCCATTTCAGTGCACCATCAATATTTCCTTGAGTCTTGCACTACAACAGCCACCACCATCTGCATCTTCTTCTTATACCAACACCCTGAATCCATCTCAGACCCACCATGTTTAACCCTTGTTTCTCTCCTCTGTGACATCAAATCCCATCATCAATTTCTGCGATCTTCATTTCTTAATTTCAGATCGGAACCCATCTTAACAACAGTAGCAGATACATAAACCGCAAACCCATTGTTCACAGACCTTGAATTTGAGTTCCCATTTCACTGTAATTTTGAACCCTTATTCTTCAACAGCAAACCCTAACTTTTCTCGGTTTTCTTGCTTCAATCAATCTGAACCATCACTACCTCCATCTACAGCAGCAACCAACTCAATCTATTCCCATCGTGTTCTTCTTCACTGAGTTCTGGTGCCGCCATTATTTCTTCTCTGAATTCCTGAATAATAATAATGAGGAGAGAAACATTTCTCTTGTTTTCATGGTTAGGTAATGACGAGAATTATTACAAGCACCCACTGTTGGATATAAACCACCTCAAAAAAAATTGCTTGTCAGTTTCAGATAACCAACAACCCTTTGCTTTCTTGTTCAACGGTCCTTTTCGCTCTAAATGAGTGATTTCTCCTATTTTCGCTCCAAATGACTCCATTGTACCTAATAAAATCAAAAGCAAACATAAGGTACATAATTTACAAGAACACATGCAAAGAAAGCATAAACAATAGATAATAATTAAGGTGTTTACAACACTTATCACTCCTCGCAACGAATCTACCCTCGCAGAATTACAAACAAAACATCCAGCAGCTCCACCTCCTTGCATTCCACCAGACTCTTTTTTTGTTGACTCAATTGTGGTTGAGTCCAAGGATGTTCTTGGTGCCATCAAGAGTTTCCCCAAAAAAACTTATTGCAGTCGTGACGGTTTGCGTGCGTAAAATTTAATGGATGCATTAAGTGGTGCAGCATCAACAGTAGAAGATGAGTTGGTGGCTTCAGTTACATGGGTTGTCAATTTATGGATGGCTGGTAAATATTCCAATGGTTTGGGTGAGTTCATATCTAGTGCACCACTAACACCATTATTGAAGCCGGGAGGTGGTCTTAGGCCCATCGCCGTTGGCACCATTTGGCGCAGGTTGGTCTGTAAGATAGCTGCTTTCTCCTTCGGCAAGGCCATGACTTCTTGCTTGGGTGATCATCAATTCGGTGTTGGTGTGCCTGTTGGAGGTGAGAGTATCTTACACGCTGTAAATAGCTTGGTGGAGTTGAAAGGTCGGTCCGCCAATATGTTTACACTACTTGTTGACTTTTCCAATGGGTTCAATATGGTATGCTGGTATCATCTTATTAAGGAAGTTCGGCTCCATTGTCCAGGTATTTCACGTTGGGTGGAATTTTGCAATAGTAAGCCTACTAGAATTTACTATGATCAATATATTTTGTCCTCGGCACTTGGTGTTCAACAAGGGGACCCACTCGGTCCGTTGTTGTTTGCCTTGACACTTCATCCACTTGTGAAATCTATTTCCTTTCAGTGCAAACTCGATATGCATGCTTGATAACTGGATGATGGGACTATTATTGGTGACACTGTCGAGGTGGCTAAAGCTCTAAGCATCATAGAAGATGAGGGCCCAAGCAGAGGTTTACATCTTAATATAAAGAAAACGGAAGTCTTTTTTCCTACCGTTGATCCGAGAAGTTGGAATGAAGATATTTTTCCTCGAGATATTGGTCGTCCAACTAATGGCGATAAACTCTTGGGTGGTCCAGTGTATCTAGATTTGAATTTTATTAGTGACATAGCGCTAGCTAGAGTTCAAAAGACCATTCAGCTAATGTCCGCCATAAAAAAAACTCTAAGACCCTCAGAGTGAGATGTTATTACTTTGCAACTGCACTGGTGTGTCCAGATTGTATTTTTCTATGCGTACTACCAACTCTGCTGCTTTACAACGTGCCACTGAACTGTTTGATGATGATAATTTATTTTAGTACTTGAGACTTCTGATCACAGGTGATGGGGCGGGTTTTGGGCCTTTTGATACGTTTTGATCTCTGTACCTTGGTGACTATTATTATAGAGGCGGAATTCAGAATAATAATAGACAAAATCTAGAAAACAGAACATATTAGAAACCAGATTCGATATAAACAAGAAAACTATTACAATTCTCTCTTTTTTTTACATTCACAATCTCTCTAAACAATGGATAACCTTAAAATGTTTTACTAAGCTTGCTTTTACAATAATTAATTGCCTCACAAACGTCTCTCTTTGATCTAGGTGTGTCTGTATCACAAACCACACTCTAGATTGCCTTAGCTATGAGATAAACATCTCTATTTATAGCTTTAATGATTTCCCAAACCTTTTAGGAATCTATTTCCTTATCTAGGAATAATTCCATTTCTAGGAATATTACCTTGTGTAGGAAGTATTTCCTTATCTGGGTATACTTCCTTACTTTGGTTTAGTTTCCAAAACCTCTTAGGAATCTATTTCCTAACTAAGAGTATTGGCTAAAACAAAATCCTTTCCCAACTAGGAATTCTGTCCAAATAAGGATTCCTTCCTAACATAGGATTATTACCTCAACTTAGGTTGAGGTTTATTGGTTCCCAGAGAGAGGAAGATACACATGTATCACCTTTACAACAGCGAATTTCCACTCTCCCTATGAAAGAGGGTGGCCTTGGTATTTACACTATGGCAGACACTCGCAATTATTATTACTTTGCTTCCAAGGTCCAGACGGTTTCGGCTCAAAAGGTGATTCTTGGTAACTTATTCTCATCAGACAAAGGTTATGCTTATCAATCGACTCTTCAGAACTTCATCCAGGTATGTGGATTACCTTCTAATTATTGCATTGATGATACTTCCCCCCCCCCTTCTATGCACTCCCTGGTAGTCACTTATTTTGACGTGGTTAAGAAGCAAATCCCAAATCAATTCTCAATGTCTGCAAGAGATTCCATTTTGTGGAAGTGTAACCGTGTTAAGCATGCTCAAGATTATATTTTGTCCGTTCCCATTAGTGGTCTGAATCAATGCCTCGGACCAAGACAGTTCAGAGCTGTAGTTTGCTACCGCCTTGGTGTCCCCTTTTTTGTCGAAGGTGGAATGTGTTCAAGATGCAATAGACCCATGGATATATTTGGTGATCACGCTCTTCGTTGTTCCAAATATGTTGGGCTAAAGTTCCGACATGACCTGGTACGTGACGTAATTGTTGACATCTGTTACAAAGATGGTGTGCCCGTACGTAAAGGAGTCTCCCTTGGGTTTTTGTCTGATGATAATAGAGACTTGCGCCCTGCTGACATTCTTGTGCTTAGTTGGGAGAATGGGCAAGATGTTTTCATGGATGTTACAGGAATCTCGCCCTTCAAATGAGAAGGTATTCGTTCTTTTGTCCCTAGCCTGACTATTTCCAATGTTGTATTGCCCAAACGTAACAAATACTTGGATCAATGTGTTTCACATGGGTACGGCTTGGGTGTCTTAGCATTTTCTACGTTAGGGGTATTTTGTGATGATACTTTGTGCTTTTTTAAGAGATTGAAGAATTGTCTAGTTAGTAATGATGTCAGTAGCGGTATAGGTAATTTTCTTTTTTTTTAAAGATTAGGGGTTGTTATTCAAAAGGGTGTTGGTACCCAGCTTGTTGTTAGGCTTCCAACCAAAGTTTTGTTGGTTGTTAATAATAAAATATTCTTTTATTTTGAATATTATTTAAAAAAAAAGATAAAAAAAAATAATTCTTATTCATATTTTAATTGTTAGTTTCTATTCTAACCATTTAATTTTTAATTTTTAATTTTTACCTTTAAATACTATTATTATTATAATTCTAAAAAAAAAACGAAAAGTATTTACACAAGGTTGGCGGGGAGTCTAGCAACAATCTGCACTCCTACGCCTTTTTGAATAACAATACCTAGCCCATGAAAGAGCGAACCATCAATCTTATGGTTGGCATTATACCTAACTAAGCAATTCCTTAATCTTTTCAGGAAAAAAATAATGTCGCCTCCGAGTTCACCTAGTGTAGAGAAAGCCAAAACACCAAAACCGTACCCATGAGTCACACATTTGTCGAGATATTTAGCGCATTTAGGAGTGACAGCCGCAGAAATAGCATGCTCTGGTATGAAATTGCGAGTACTAGCACTTGTGAAGGGAGACGCACCCGTGACGTCGAAGCATACATCCTTCTCATCTTCCAAATTGTAAACAAGAATATCAACGGGTTTCAAACCATTTTCAGTACCCGACAAAAAACCCAAAGATACTTCCTTCCTCGCTGCCACACTAGCTTTATAACACATATCTGCTACAGCATCTCTAACCATGTCCTTCCTTCCCAATTATTATTATTATTGTTGTTGTAATTATCATTTCATAACAAAAATTAATAAAATTTGATTGGTGAAATAATTGTACATAAATAAATATTTAAGGGTAGATTTTGTATTTTTAATATAATAACAAGGTTAAAATAGAAAATCAAATAATTAAAATTGAGTGGATCCACAGCTTCCGCTTTTACTGCTTTTAAAAGCTACTTCCGGGTACCTTTTAAAAGTTAGCCTAAAATAGTAAAAAAAATTTATTACAAAGTGCTTTTGTAGGGAAAGAAAAAAAAGCAATCCCAAATGGGGCTTTAGTTAATAGACTATAGAACCGATCTAGTTAAATTGGTAAACCTTAGATATGCTAAAGATATATAATAAAAGGTGTAGAACCATAAATGGGCCTGGAATCATTAGATAAAATTGTATGATTCTTGTGTGAGACATTTTGGCTACATTCTTAGATTTCTTGTGTAATTAACAATTATTCTTTATTAACAACGGTCGATTCAAAGGATGAACTAGTGGATTGTGGATCTCGAGATAGGTGTGACTTGTCATCAAAAGAGGTGGGAATTTACATTTAACCCTTTTGTGACCATTGTTGTTTTCTTTTACAAAAGTTTATATTTAACAAACTCATGCAGTGTCTGGTTGTGCTTTCCTTGCATCATTTAATTTCAATTCCGAAAGTTCCGTGGTTTCTTTTAATTTTTCCATGATTTGGAAATGACCTGTAATGTTTCACTTGTCTTTATGAATTGTTGAGGGAAATAAGAATTATCATATGTGGTATATAGGATACGCTCCTTCATTTATACCTACTTTTATTTCACGCATTTATGATCTAGGTGTGTAATTGTCACAAATATTACGGGTGAGTAAATGTCACCACATAAATGATTGTTTGAAAGAAGAATTTAGTTCCATATACATGATTGTTTATTTTAGTGAGATGGTTGTCATTTAATGTTTGGGAAAACATGTATTGTTTTCCAAATCATGCCATGATTACTTAAAAGTTAAATGTTATTTCTACTGGGCACCCCTTTTAGGGTTGATGTGATCACTCATTCCCACTTTCAGTTTCAGAGACAGATCAAGATGTGCACGTGGCGATGAAAGCTTCGAGAAGTTGGTTACGTTAGTTAGATTGCTTCCGCTATGTCTATTTGGTGATTATATTCTGTTTGCAAATCAACTCATTATTGTATATGTATCATCTTAGAGGAGTTATTGTATGTATAATTCAGAGAATGTTTAGATTCGGGTTAATCTTTGTTTAGAACTTCTTTCTTATTTTTTTATATCCTTAGTGCCCCATTTTATAGCTAATCTTTCGGATTAGTCAGCTGTTAGCTTTGGGGGAGACACAATTTCGTGCAAGAACTTTCGTTGGAGTTGGGATGTAAAATTGATAGTCTACCAATAACATATCTACGAATGCCTATTGGTGCTTATAAGAGATGTATAGCTATTTGAGAGGTTGTTATAGAGAAGATGCAAAAAAGGTTAGCTCCTTGAAAGAGAAAATATTTAAACAAAGCTGGTAGATTGATTTTGATAAAAATATATATGGAAAGCATTGCGATTTACTTTCTCTCACTTTACGATATGCTTGTTTATGTAGAGAAGAGGTTAAAAAGTATTATGAGAAAAATATCATTAGGGAGAAGATGATGTGCAAACCAAAAAGAAAGGGAAGTTTGGGAATAAGGAATATAAGACTGGTTAACAGATCTCTTTTGGCAAAATGGCATCACAGATATTGCAGTGAGAGGACAGCTTTGCAGAGAAGATTGACTTGTGAGAAAACTAAGTCAAAGGATTCTGGTTTGGTTCCTTTACAAGCTAAAGAACCAATTGGTAGAAGCATGTGGATGGAGATTCAAAAAATTAACAAGGATTTTTATGATTCTGTTAATTTGCTGGTGAAAGATGACAAAAGTATAAAATTATGGTATGATTGCTGGCTATTTAAAGGGTCGTTGAAAGAGAAGTATCCAAGACTGTTCAAGATTAGTCTACAGAAAAACGAGATGGTGGCTAGCTTGAAGAATATGACATGGAAATTTTCTTTTACAAGGGACTGAACCCAAAAAATTACTAAAAGTACCCTCAAAAATTACCAAAGGCACCCCACAAACTTATTAAGAGCACTCCAGGACAACTGATAAAGGGACCCCCGCAGCGGATAGGAGGAGGTCATTTTCTTTTCCAAATTTCAAATTCAGAAAAGGCGAGAAGACTGGTTACTTCAAGGATAAAGGGTTCGAGAATCTTGAGCTGGAAAATCGGTTTATCTATGAAACAGAGAAGGGAATATAACGTGACTTTGTTGACTCTAAACTAATATGGAAGATACGTGGAAAGAAAAGGTGAGGATATCTTCTGTGCGATTTATTTCTATCATAGAGGAAGTTTGGGTTAATTTTGACAGCTCGTAAACGTGTAAGACAAGAAATAAAGCACAAAACTTTCTGTGAAATAAAAGGGAGATTAAATAGAGTTTCTAAGACTGTTGTGGTATATAAATAGAGGTGTACGAGTCACACACAACTTTAGAGATAGTTTAAAGGAAGTTTAAAAGAGAACAGAGCCGGAAAAAATCAAGTTGTAGGAATTGTTTCTGCTGGTGTAAAAAGGAAGAACACGAAGAACATTGATATGCTGAAGTCAGTTGAAAATCAACAACCATCGTAGAAACTATCGCCCCCGGAATTTCTTACAAAAGAATTTTAGCGACAGAGAGTTATCTTTTGCAACTGCAGCTTGTAACACTCAAATTTGTAACGTTAGTTCATCGTTGCAGATTTTCTGTTTTATATTATTATTTTCACATCCTTGTACACTTTTGAGCTGTGAACACATATTTTGAGCAAGAGATTACTATGAGGAACTAAACCCCTTTGCTTAAGCATCGGAGGAAGCCATTGTTTCAATAAAAGTGGTATATTTTTATTTTAATTATTTTTTGCAATTTCTTTTATGATTATTTTCCTTGACTAAAAATTGATTTAAGGATTTTTATTAAGCAATTGTATTTTTTTTCATAGAGCATGCTTAGCCTAGGGTTGCTGATGTTCTATGCTTTCGAACTACAGTTGTTATTCTGAAAATCTACTTTTGAAACATATTATAATAACTTTAAACGTAAGAAGTTTCATGAATATTGATTAGATTGAATCACTTTATTGGTCAATGGTGAAATCCCGAGTGTCAATGTTTTTTATAATCTTGATATGAAATTTCAATTGAGTTTTCTTTATTTAGTTTAAAATCAAAATATTTACAATTACGAGAATCAAATCTTATCTTATGACTATAAAAACTACATCAGATCTCCGTATGCAAGTGCAACTGGTAGCATAATCTATGTTATGGTTTATACAAGGCCGAATATCACATAAGCTCTAAGTGTGGTATGTAGATACATGGGAAGAACTGGGAAGGCCATTAGTAAGTCGAAAAGTGAATTTTGAGGTATCTAAGGGGAAGTATAAATGTCGGATTGGTGTTTGAAAAATGCAAAGGGGATTTAACAAATATTTTAGGTTATGTAGATTCTGATTATGCAAGTGATCTGGATAGAAGAAGTTGGTTGACATGTTATACTTTCACATTGTGTGGTAGTACTATTACTTGGAGGTTGATTTTGCAAAGTGCAATTGCATTATCTACAAATGAGGCAGAGTATATGACACGCTGAAGCAGTTAGAAGATATATGGTTGATGGGTTTGGTTGGTGATCTGGGGTTCAAGTAAGAGAGTGCAATTATGTATTGTGACAGTCAACATGCCGTTTAACTTGACCAAGGACCAGATATATCATGAGAGAAAAAATCAAATCAATATCAGATAACATTTTATCAATGATACAATTGAAGACGGGAAGATAGCTATTTTAACGTTCCTACAACTGATAACCCGACAGACATGTTGAATAAGCCTATACCAAATATCAGGTTCAAGGATTGCTTGGACTTGGTTGGTGTAATCAAATGCTGAAAGACTTTATGGGGCAGAGCGAAGACGATGATTGTTAATGGTATTCAAGTCAAGGTGGAAATTTGTTGAATATGACTCGAATAAGGTTAGTATTCTGTTGGGCTTGCTTCATATTTGGTCCATAAACCATTATTTCATTTGTGTCCTAAAGGCAAAAAAGGAAACGGAATAACAATAGGTCCTAGAAATAATATATTAGAGAGAGTTTGGTCCAGTTGACCTAGTCAACTGTCTGTTTGGTTCTTTTTGGAAATATAAATTATACTTTGGTCCTAAAAATTATGATTTGGTCCTAGGGTGATGTCATGGATTATGTAATTGTCATCTTGTAGTAGCAGAAATACCCTTTTAGATAAGGACCATATATATAGTCAAAAAGTAAGAGAGAAGTTCTCTCACCTCTTTTTTTTTTTTTTTTTTTTTTTTTTTTTTTTTTTTTTTTTTTTTTTTTTTTTTTTTTTTTTTTTTTTTTTCAGATTTACTTTTTCTCTGGTTTTTTCTTTTGTTGTTGCTACATAGAAAAGATGAAGATTTTCTAGGGTATTAATTTGCAGAGATGATGTGAAACAAGAAACGATGCCGCTACTGTTGAAGTTCTTCGTCTCCATCTTTTATTTTTCGTTTTCGTCAACTGTTGATATGAAACAAGCAACAAGATGATAAAGATGACGGAGAAACAAGAAGAAAACGATGACGACGATTTCATGGATCCGCTGCTGCTTTGGATGTATTTTTTTGATTTTGATGTTGAAAATCTAGATCTTGATTTTGCTGCTCGTGTTAAAGATGAAGTTCTGCTGCTGTTAAAGACGATGATGTTTGCTGCTGCTGTTGAAGATGACGAAGATGATGCTACTGCAGTTCATTCCAGAAATGAACTCTGTTTTTTTTAAAGTTATTATATGGAATTCATTTCTGGAATGAACTCTGTTTTTTTTTAGGTTTTTATATGGAGTTCATTTCTGGAATGAACTCTGTTTTTTTAGGTTTTTATATGGAGTTCATTTCTGGAATGAACTCTGGTATTTTTGAGATTTTATATGGAGTTCATTTCTGGAATGAACTCTGTTTTTTTTAGGTTTTTATATGGAGTTCATATTCTGGAAAGAACTCTGGTTTATATGTTTTCTGAAAAAATAAGTAGAAATCAACAGGAGTTCATTTTGACGAATGAACTGCTACAAGAAAATAAGTAAAAATTAACACGGAAGGTTAATTTTGTCTGTTTTATACTCCCTCCGTACCACATATATAGGCACAGGGACCAATTCTCTTAGATTAAGAAACTTTTATTGATTTTATACATTTCTATGCTTTTTCCTGTTTTACCCTTAATTATATTTCCAATGTTAGAGACATATACTCAATGTGATGATTCCCAAGCAAATAAATAGGGGTAATATAAGTAAAAAAGCGTTATGAAATTTGGACTTCGCCTATATAGTGGTACAAGGAAAAATGGAAATTCCGCCTATATAATAGGTACGGAGGGAGTATTTTTTAAATTATTATGGACCAAACAATAAAGGCGTTTTCCCAAAGGACTAAACAGAGATGGGACCACCTAAAAAAAACCAAACGATATTTTTCCCATGTCGATTAAAAGGAAATAAAGGAAAGTTTAGAAGATAAATGAAACTTTTAGGAAAAAATGAAACTTTACAATAAAAGTAACTCTTATTTTTTTCCTCAGTAGTGAGAAACCAATGTAATCTAGATTGGGAGTGAGGCACCAAGGGGACTGGATCTTGAGAGGTGTTTTAGTGATATCCTTGTAAAATTGATATAGGGTGAAATCATCTCGTCGTCTCATTTCTATTTTCAAATCTTGCTTGTGCTTAAGCCATTTGTTCAAAGAAAAGAGAAATATCATCAGGAAGCGTATATCTCATTTAGTTGATCAAGGAAAAAAGAAAGGAAAAATGTTTCCAAGTTGGATACCCGATCTCAATCCAACACTCAGAGGCGTGGATCTCACCTTTCTTTGAGGAGCAAATGGGAAGCAGAGAACTGCCATTAGTGTAGGGGGCCATAAAAGTTGGTGGGCATTATTAAAACCAATGGAAACTTGAATTGTATCTAGGAATAATGCAAATATTCTGTCGAGATTATGCCTATAGTATTTCTCTAATTTGAGTACAGATACAGTAAAAGTCAAAAAACAAATTTTCAATTCAATTATAGATGGGCGTAAGAGATTAAACAATTAAGATTAAAATGCATTTAGTATCAAGGTAACACTATTCCGGTTAAGAACCAGAAGTGTTAGTTGATCATGTAAATGCACCTTAGCTTACTTTATTATGAACTCATAAATCAGTAATCCAGATAGCTACCACAGCAAACCCACATCATGATTCAAAAATAAGAAATTAGCAAAGACACGAAATTGAAATCGGGAAACACAAGTCCCTATTAAGTACCAACTCGGGACTAATACTGATAACGAGATGTCGCAAGGCATGTTGCAGTTTACTCATCATCGTCAACATCCACCAAACGGATCTGAACTCCACCAACAATAACCTCACCACTTCGAGGAATCAAACTCACAACCAATTTCTCTGAGCTTTCAGCATCAATTTCTTCAAGTAAAGTACTGATACCCAATTCCAAACTTGAGGTGTGAGTATGAACTGCACCATTAGATGATCCATGATGAGCATGAGGAACTTTCACAAAACTACCAGCTAATTCTCCGTTATGGGGACCGGCTAGTCCTGCAATTGGTTTTGTCACGTAAACATCGAACCTTGCTGTTGACCCGTGTGGAATCTGTATTCCATCCACGAATAAAACTTCAACTGCATCTGCTTTCTCATTTTTGGTCCTTGATGTCTTTGGCCTTTGCACTAGCACTTGGATTGGCTCTGTTAAGTTTGTTGGGCTTGATCCAAACTCGGAAACTGGTTTTAGTTTCAGTGAGTCACCTGCGCTCCTTGTCTGTGCTGCATTCTGGAGTTTCTTGTACTTTCGACGAATTGTTGTCCATGCAAGGGGTTCTGGAGCGTAACTATATCTCAGGCTCTCCGGGGTTAGACAATCCTTCACCTGCACGGATGTATAATGTAAGAGTCGGGCCTTATAACACGCTAATTTCAAGTATATATGAATTTGAATAATGATCGGCCACAATTATAACCTATTATGATGAGAGGGTGTAATCGAGAATGACCTACCTTAACCTTGACAACTTGGCGATTCTCATCATAGAAGATGAAAGCTGATTCGAGCCAATCAGGATCTCTGAACTCAACTTTCTGTCCACGGAGTTTGCTATAGATATCCCACATACGACCCATATTACCATGGTGACCGTAAAACACAGGATCCTTACCGGCAGTGGCGAAGTTTCCCATATTATGGTAAGGGGTTTGAAGAGGTCCAACCCATTGATGAAAAACGTTGTGCAAAGCCTCATTCCTCCCTTGTGCTTCAGCAGGCTTCTCTCCACCCCTTTGTGCTTTCCCCATGAAAAGCGCTGGTAGTTGCAACGTTTCTTTGAAATACTATCAATCTCAGCTAAGTTCCGAATTTCAGTTTCAGCAATTTGTTGAGAATTTTCTTTGGGATTAGGTGCATCCGATGTTATATCATACTTGTAATCGATCATCGACGTATAATGTTCTTTGTTCCGAGTTCCATCATAAAGAGGTGAGTTAACATTCTGGTACATCTTCGGCAAGTACATCCCTTTAGGAGTATCCCAGTTCCAGAAAGGGATAGCAAAAGTATCATCACCAATGAGTTTCCCAAGAATTCTCTCCCAGAAGTAGAGGTAGTAACGATGCCATGGAAGGAAAAACCAACTTCCATGAATTTGAAGCAGAGTGTTTGAATTCAACTGATTAAAAGCTCCATTACAGAAAGTGCAGTGAATGGTGGCTTGCTGACCGAAACTCCACGGATCGTCCTTTGGTAATGCTTTCATCGCAGCAATGGCTTTTTCGAATTTCGCAATGTCATCAGAATTATATTTGTGGGCAGCTTTGCGGACTCGTAATGGCTCTGAAGATGATGGTGGTTTGAAATCGACGATGTTGGCTGAGGAATAAGGTGGACAGCAGTTAATTTTTTGTTTGGTTTCATCATCGGTTGCGGATGGTTTGCTGGGATCACAAGTTGCCAAGTCAGGCGGTACCATTGGAGCTCCAATTGCATTGTTGGCAATAGTAGCAGTGGCTCCATGCACTACTCCCAACCCTAAGAGCACATTTCTCCTATCAATGCCGCCATTGTGAGTAGGTTCTTGATTTTGGTTGTGGTTGAGCTCACAAGAGGTGTATGGTGTGCGGTTTGAAAGGCGAACAGATCCGCAATTGTTTGTTTTGGACGACCTACGGAGAGGGTTTCCAGAAACGGTGGAATTGGAGATTGTGGTGGTGGCTAAGTGGGAGAGAGACATCGGAAATGATTTCAGTAGAACTGGATTGAGTTGTGGGATGATGGAATCGAAAATGGTATATAGCTAGCTGAATGACCGCTCGTTAACAGCATTGTCTGATGTGGCTGATAGAGTGTCTTTTTATTCTTCCCACGTCACTTAAAACCAAAATGCTTCTGATTTTTTTTGGTTTTGTCGCAATCATGCACCCTCACATAATCGATTGATTTTATGAAACATGAATTAACTAGATAACCTAGGTGTTATTGAACATAAATTGAAAACTCTTCCTGCCGTGAGATATTCATCAAATTTAACATCATGAACAACAAGCAAACCTTTGTTCGTCTTTTATTTGATTCTCATCTCCTCCCAAAATCTTCCGTCTTCATTACTGATTATTTTTTCCACAAAACCACAATATTTTATTGTTTATGGTCGTCCAAAACATCTAAATCATCTTGATTGAGATAGTTATAAAAATCTATAAAAGTAAAAATCAATATGAAAAAACCTTTGATCCCGGTCAGAATGACTAATTGCTGACAACCTTTGATCTATCTACAAAAATATTTCTAAACCTAATTAATTGGTCATTTAGCATTGTTCATTAACAATAATCCTCAAAAATAACAAATTTAAGACAAGGAATCTCACGGGCCATGAAAGACCTTCTGATATTAGCGAGTCCTAGAAATCTGATCTAGGATTTCAAACGATTTGTTTACTTGTAACCATACTATCTCGGTTGTTATATGTTTAGTATTTTAAACGTTTATCTATAAAATTTTTTTGAAGAAGAACTATATTCTTCTCTTCGGAAGAAGAAGAAGAGCAAAAGAAGATCGAAAATTTAGTTTTAGTTTTTATAATTATTATGACGTGTTGTAGCATTAGATTCCTCCCTCCACCAAGTCGTTGCCACGTCAGAAAACGTTGTCAACCAGCTGTTACAGCGTCAAGTAGCAGGATTGATGATGGAATATACGATGGCTAGTGTGTTTATTTATATAAACGATGAGGTGAAAAATAGGGTGATGAATAGCCATAAGAATTATACACCGAAATGTCCCATCTTCGTAGTTTAAGGACATTTCGGTCCTCTTCGTAGTTTAAGGACATTTCGGTCCCAATGCAAGTTTAAGGACATTGCGGTCCCATCTACGTAGTTTTAGAACATTTCGGTTCCATCTTCGTAGTTTAAGGACGTTTCGGTCCTCTCTTCGTAGTTTAAGGACATTGCGGTCCCAATGCAAGTTTAAGGACATTGCGGTCCCATCTTCGTAGTTTTAGAACATTTCGGTTCCATCTTCGTAGTTTAAGGACGTTTCGGTCCTCTCTTCGTAGTTTAAGGACATTGCGGTCCCATCTTCGTAGTTTTAGAACATTTCGGTTCCCTTCGTAGAATAATTCTTGTACTCTTGGTTTCTTGGTTTCTTCGATAGAATACTTTTTGTACTCTCTCGACAACTCATAGGATTTCAACCTATTATTGTTGTTCTTTTTCTCATCACCTCTTGGTGATTGTTTTGTTCTCTTTTTTTTTTCTTTCTTCACAACATGAATGTTGTTTCTTCTTCTCTTATTCCAGTCACGCTATTTTTGCGAAACCTTCACACTTCTTTGTTCTTCAAGATTCTCTCACAATCTTGTCGTCTTTACAAAGTCTGCCACACTTTGTAGGATCTCCAAGTTTCTGCCACAAACTCTTCAACCACACTTCACTTCTTCCAACATGTTTAACAGCTTTCTGCAATACCTCTGACAGAACTGTCACACTTGCTTCCGTTACGCTTCTGTAACGATTCTTCTTTGTAACACCCAAACTGTTACAAATTTTCAATAACACTTTCTTTCTTTTTTTTTTTTTTTTTTTTTTAAACGGACCTTGTGACCATCTAGGGCAGTAATGGTACGTCCCTGGTCTTGACCACAGACTCCTTCTCTGTTTGAAACTCTAGCAGCTACGAACTTAGTTCGTGTTTCTTCCATTGTTGGTCTTCTCTTTCTTCCATCAAACCTCAACCCTTGATCATGGCAGCAACATCTCTGAGCTCCTCATCAATCACCAAATCCGATCACCATACTCTGTTCCGGTGTAACACTGTCTTCTCCATCAACCATGAATCACGGTAATCCCATAACTCATCCCCTTTCTTCTCAACTGCACGATTTTCCGGATACAATGACTACTTCAACCCGTGAGCATCACCATTCACAACATCACAAAGAATAAACATCGACAGAAACAATCAACAACCGCCATACTCAGTTGCAAACACAACTCATAGCGCACCGAACTCTGTATGTCAATCTCTCCATATTGATCGCAGCAACAATTCTTTACGGATTTGTTCAATCAAATCTCGTCCAAAAAACTCCAAACTGTAAACCTTCAACTCGGAAACTCTAACTTCTCATCACCTCCTTCCATCCACCAATCGTCATCACAGTTCCGTTGATTCCAACAACATCTTTTCTTCTACCTGAGCATCATCGTATTGATCATAGTCAATCGACACAAACCCTAGTTTCACCATCTGGTTCCACCTTGGACAAAAATTCCACGAACTTGACCTCAACCAATCAACGAAATATGACAGCAACCACCGATTTCTATTCTTCTGTTCCTCAACTTGTGACCATCTTGGCTGCAGGTTTAGGGCAGCAATATGGTACGTCAACATCACACGAACACGACTTGACAGGAAGCAAGTTACGGAGCAGCGGAACTTCGCACAAGACGAACGTAACATCATGACTTGCAAAACCTTCAAATTTATCGGACCTCTTCAAGCTTTTGAGAAACTCCAACGTGATCAACAATTTTTTTTTTTTTTTTTTTTTTTTTTTTGACTCAAAACCTAAACCCTAAACCGATGAAAAACTTCCCTAACTCTTTCTCCTTCTCCTCTCTCTTCCTCTAACCTCGCTCTGATACCATGTTAAGGATCGAGCAAGAGAGAGGAGAGCATAAACGCGGAAGAATTAAAAGACTACATTGATAATAATTCTTGGTGTATAATTCTTATGACTTAACAGCCTATTTATATTGTTCACAAACTTGACGACCACTCAAGGCACTTTCCTACCTAAGATCAAACTCTAAACATAGACACTTTCCTAATATAACTCAAACTCCTTAAAGTGTATATCTCCTAAATATAGACTCCTATATTATTTCCTAATACCCTCCCTCAAGATGGAGCATGTAGATCACGAATGCCCATCCTGGACAAAAGAAATTTAACTTCAGTTTTCTTCTTTTTTTTTTCAACACTTTGGTGAAAAAAAATCTTCAGATCGTAGTTTAAGGACGTTTCGGTCCCCTTCGTAGTTTAAGGAAATTTCGGTCTCCTTCGTAGTTTAAGGACATTACGGTCCCATCTTCATAGTTTAAGGACATTTCGGTCCTCTTCGTAGTTTAAGGACGTTTCGGTCCCCTTCGTAGTTTAAGGACATTACGGTCCCATCTTCGTAGTTTAAGGACATTTCGGTCCTCTTCGTAGTTTAAGGACATTTCGGTCCCAATGCAAGTTTAAGGACATTGCGGTCCCATCTTCGTAGTTTTAGAACATTTCGGTTCATCTTCGTAGTTTAAGGACGTTTCGGTCCTCTCTTCATAGTTTAAGGACATTGCGGTCCCAATGCAAGTTTAAGGACATTGCGGTCCCATCTTCGTAGTTTTAGAACATTTCGGTTCCATCTTCGTAGTTTAAGGACGTTTCGGTCCTCTCTTCGTAGTTTAAGGACATTGCGGTCCCATCTTCGTAGTTTTAGAACATTTCGGTTCCCTTCGTAGAATACTTCTTGTACTCTTGGTTTCTTGGTTTCTTCGATAGAATACTTTTTGTACTCTCTCGACAACTCATAGGATTTCAACCTATTATTGTTGTTCTTTTTCTCATCACCTCTTGGTGATTGTTTTCTTCTCTCTTTTTTTTTTCTTTCTTCACAACATGAATGTTGTTGCTTCTTCTCTTATTCCAGTCACGCTATTTTTGCGAAACCTTCACACTTCTTTGTTCTTCAAGATTCTCTCACAATCTTGTCGTCTTTACAAAGTCTGCCACACTTTGTAGGATCTCCAAGTTTCTGCCACAAACTCTTCAACCACACTTCACTTCTTCCAACATGTTTAACAGCTTTCTGCAATACCTCTGACAGAACTGACACACTTGCTTCCGTTACGCTTCTGTAACGATTCATCTTTGTAACACCCAAACTGTTACAAATTTTCAATAACACTTTCTTTCTTTCTTTCCTTTTTTTTTTTTTTTTTTTAAACGGACCTTGTGACCATCTAGGGCAGTAATGGTACGTCCCTGGTCTTGACCACAGACTTCTTCTCTGTTTGAAACTCTAGCAGCTACGAACTTAGTTCGTGTTTCTTCCATTGTTGGTCTTCTCTTTCTTCCATCAAACCTCAACCCTTGATCATGGCAGCAACATCTCTGAGCTCCTCATCAATCACCAAATCCGATCACCATACTCTGTTCCGGTGTAACACTGTCTTCTCCATCAACCATGAATCACGGTAATCCCATAACTCATCCCCTTTCTTCTCAACTGCACGATTTTCCGGATACAATGACTACTTCAACCCGTGAGCATCACCATTCACAACATCACAAAGAATAAACATCGACAGAAACAATCAACAACCGCCATACTCAGTTGCAAACACAACTCATAGCGCACCGAACTCTGTATGTCAATCTCTCCATATTGATCGCAGCAACAATTCTTTACGGATTTGTTCAATCAAATCTCGTCCAAAAAACTCCAAACTGTAAACCTTCAACTCGGAAACTCTAACTTCTCATCACCTCCTTCCATCCACCAATCGTCATCACAGTTCCGTTGATTCCAACAACATCTTTTCTTCTACCTGAGCATCATCGTATTGATCATAGTCAATCGACACAAACCCTAGTTTCACCATCTGGTTCCACCTTGGACAAAAATTCCACGAACTTGACCTCAACCAATCAACGAAATATGACAGCAACCACCGATTTATATTCTTCTGTTCCTCAACTTGTGACCATCTTGGCTGCAGGTTTAGGGCAGCAATATGGTACGTCAACAGCACACGAACACGACTTGACAGGAAGCAAGTTACGGAGCAGCGGAACTTCGCACAAGACGAACGTAACATCATGACTTGCAAAACCTTCAAATTTATCGGACCTCTTCAAGCTTTTGAGAAACTCCAACGTGATCAACAATTTTTTTTTTTTTTTTTTTTTTTTTTGACTCCAAACCTAAACCCTAAACCGATGAAAAACTTCCCTAACTCTTTCTCCTTCTCCTCTCTCTTCCTCTCACCTCGCTCTGATACCATGTTAAGGATCGAGCAAGAGAGAGGAGAGCATAAACGCGGAAGCATTAAAAGACTACATTGATAATAATTCTTGGTGTATAATTCTTATGGCTTAACATCCTATTTATATTGTTCACAAACTTGACGACCACTCAAGGTACTTTCCTACCTAAGATCAAACTCTAAACATAGACACTTTCCTAATATAACTCAAACTCCTTAAAGTGTATATCTCCTAAATATAGACTCCTATATTATTTCCTAATACCCTCCCTCAAGATGGAGCATGTAGATCACGAATGCCCATCCTGGACAAAAGAAATTTAACTTCAGTTTTCTTCTTTTTTTTTTCAACACTTTGGTGAAACAAAAATCTTCAGATCGTAGTTTAAGGACGTTTCGGTCCCCTTCGTAGTTTAAGGACATTTCGGTCTCCTTCGTAGTTTAAGGACATTACGGTCCCATCTTCGTAGTTTAAGGACATTTCGGTCCTCTTCGTAGTTTAAGGACGTTTCGGTCCCCTTCGTAGTTTAAGGACATTACGGTCCCATCTTCGTAGTTTAAGGACATTTCGGTCCTCTTCGTAGTTTAAGGACATTTCGGTCCCAATGCAAGTTTAAGGACATTGCTGTCCCATCTTCGTAGTTTTAGAACATTTCGGTTCCATCTTCGTAGTTTAAGGACGTTTCGGTCCTCTCTTCGTAGTTTAAGGACATTGCGGTCCCAATGCAAGTTTAAGGACATTGCGGTCCCATCTTCGTAGTTTTAGAACATTTCGGTTCCATCTTCGTAGTTTAAGGACGTTTCGGTCCTCTCTTCGTAGTTTAAGGACATTGCGGTCCCATCTTCGTAGTTTTAGAACATTTCGGTTCCCTTCGTAGAATAATTCTTGTACTCTTGGTTTCTTGGTTTCTTCGATAGAATACTTTTTGTACTCTCTCGACAACTCATAGGATTTCAACCTATTATTGTTGTTCTTTTTCTCATCACCTCTTGGTGATTGTTTTCTTCTCTCTTTTTTTTCTTTCTTCACAACATGAATGTTGTTTCTTCTTCTCTTATTCCAGTCACGCTATTTTTGCGAAACCTTCACACTTCTTTGTTCTTCAAGATTCTCTCACAATCTTGTCGTCTTTACAAAGTCTGCCACACTTTGTAGGATCTCCAAGTTTCTGCCACAAACTCTTCAACCACACTTCACTTCTTCCAACATGTTTAACAGCTTTCTGCAATACCTCTGACAGAACTGTCACACTTGCTTCCGTTACGCTTCTGTAACGATTCTTCTTTGTAACACCCAAACTGTTACAAATTTTCAATAACACTTTCTTTCTTTCCTTTTTTTTTTTTTTTTTTTTAAACGGACCTTGTGACCATCTAGGGCAGTAATGGTACGTCCCTGGTCTTGACCACAGAATCCTTCTCTGTTTGAAACTCTAGCAGCTACGAACTTAGTTCGTGTTTCTTCCATTGTTGGTCTTCTCTTTCTTCCATCAAACCTCAACCCTTGATCATGGCAGCAACATCTCTGAGCTCCTCATCAATCACCAAATCCGATCACCATACTCTGTTCCGGTGTAACACTGTCTTCTCCATCAACCATGAATCACGGTAATCCCATAACTCATCCCCTTTCTTCTCAACTGCACGATTTTCCGGATACAATGACTACTTCAACCCGTGAGCATCACCATTCACAACATCACAAAGAATAAACATCGACAGAAACAATCAACAACCGCCATACTCAGTTGCAAACACAACTCATAGCGCACCGAACTCTGTATGTCAATCTCTCCATATTGATCGCAGCAACAATTCTTTACGGATTTGTTCAATCAAATCTCGTCCAAAAAACTCCAAACTGTAAACCTTCAACTCGGAAACTCTAACTTCTCATCACCTCCTTCCATCCACCAATCGTCATCACAGTTCCGTTGATTCCAACAACATCTTTTCTTCTACCTGAGCATCATCGTATTGATCATAGTCAATCGACACAAACCCTAGTTTCACCATCTGGTTCCACCTTGGACAAAAATTCCACGAACTTGACCTCAACCAATCAACGGAATATGACAGCAACCACCGATTTCTATTCTTCTGTTCCTCAACTTGTGACCATCTTGGCTGCAGGTTTAGGGCAGCAATATGGTACGTCAACAGCACACGAACACGACTTGACAGGAAGCAAGTTACGGAGCAGCGGAACTTCGCACAAGACGAACGTAACATCATGACTTGCAAAACCTTCAAATTTATCGGACCTCTTCAAGCTTTTGAGAAACTCCAACGTGATCAACAATTTTTTTTTTTTTTTTTTTTTTTTTGACTCAAAACCTAAACCCTAAACCGATGAAAAACTTCCCTAACTCTTTCTCCTTCTCCTCTCTCTTCCTCTCACCTCGCTCTGATACCATGTTAAGGATCGAGCAAGAGAGAGGAGAGCATAAACGCGGAAGCATTAAAAGACTACATTGATAATAATTCTTGGTGTATAATTCTTATGGCTTAACAGCCTATTTATATTGTTCACAAACTTGACGACCACTCAAGGCACTTTCCTACCTAAGATCAAACTCTAAACATAGACACTTTCCTAATATAACTCAAACTCCTTAAAGTGTATATCTCCTAAATATAGACTCCTATATTATTTCCTAATAGTATAAGATGCATATGATAGAACTGGTTAGTTTTTTAGATTTCGTTCGCTCCAAATGAGACAATGAGTCTGTCATCTTTTCCTTCTCTTTTAAGTGTGGACTTTGGGAGATGATCACTTTCTTAGGTAAGATTGATTAAGATCCACCATTACAGGAATTCTGCATTAATTGATTCTTTTCTACCGAGACATAGCTTCACGTGGTACATGTCGAGACAACAAGATTTTTTTTTATTTTTTTTCTTCACAAAAGAGGAATAACCTCATAACAGTATATGATAATGTAGCCGATTTTCAAAATAGGAAACAGTTACTGGATTTTTCTGGATCATTACACTGGCAAATTCAAAGTATCTACACCAATTTTTGATTATCCATCCTAATTTTACAGACTTAAAAACCATTCTAGAATTCCAGAAAGATCATATGATGCCACGGGGATTAATTAGTTTTGAGACAAAACTAACTTGTTTTACCGCACAAAATCCATCCTACTACTTCTCTTGTCGCTCACACTATTGGCAAAATGAAATGCTTTTTCAAATTACCTCTGTACCAGACAGTGAAACTCACATTATACTGGGAACTAGTATATGCTTAGTTTCCCTACAAATTTTGAATCTACCATATTATATTATATTTTTTTTGGTTTTCCCTATTTCCTATCCTCATTTTTCCTATTTCCCATTCCTTTCACAGTTTCTAAAGTTAATCTATTTTTAATTCTTTTTTGTCCTATTTACCACCTATAAAAGTGAACCAAATTAAATTAGTCATGACCATAACTATTAACATTTCAACATTTTTGTTTATCTTCTTCTTTACCGATCAAGACAAAAACCTAAGAAGACGATCAAGTAAAAACTCTTAGTTCACGTACAAGGTAGTTAATATCGTGTGTCGGTATCGTATCGACCGGGTCCTATACACCTATACAAGTGATAATATCTGTTTTTACAGGCGATATATCATTTAATATAGAATTTCAAATAATTATAAAACCATAGTAAAAAATAATAAGAATCATACACATATCTCAAATTTCCAAAATACAAGGTGGTTTATTAGCCAGCGTTGTGATTGTTGTCCCATTATGCCGGTAAATTTTTTTATTATCCTTCATATTTATTTTTTATATTTCTCTGCCTTGCAATCGAAATGTGGTTTCCATCTTATATCTTACCATATAGTCATTAATTTTATATTATAAATATATTAGGGCTTTTTACCTTCTCCAATTGACATTGTACTTGTCTGTAAAGACTAGATGCATGTTGATGAAAAATTTATTCACGAAACCGATATTATCGATGCACAAGTAAAACCTATATATCGGTCTGTACCGGCCTGTACAATCGATAATATCATTTCGTCTTTGTATCGCCGATATTTTCGATATCGTATAGGTATTTTCTGATATCCGATAAAAACCTGTAATATCGGTTGTACAACCGATATTGACTACCTTGGTCACGTATAAGAGTTAATTGGCGATTAATAATCAAAATAAAAACCTAAGAAAATGATCAAGTTAAGGTCATGTATAAGAGGTAATTGGCAATTAATTAAAATCATTATTATTATGAGAGATTCATTAATGAAAATCCAAGAGAAAATATAAAAATTAAGAACCATAGATTACCGTAAAAGCCACCACTGTAAAATCCTAGTCGAGATAATTACAGTAATGTTGGGTCTCGAACAAATTTGTATAGGACAGTAACCATGTTGGCTATACAATGAAAGGAATAAGGAATGCATCAGCTGTATTAAAGTCCATGAATGCAAGTTGGATAATTTGATCGGGTATTTACTTGGTGATTGGGTGGTGGTGGATTAAGGATGGGGAAGAAGACGAAGTGGTCGGTGGTGGACAATAAATTAGATTTTTTGTTTAATAGTCTAGTGTAAATAAAAAATCAAAGGGATAGGATTTAAGATACACATAAATATATATTGGTGGTAAATAAGATTTTTGAGATGGAAAATTAGGTGGATGGGAAATAGGAAAAATGAGGATAAGAAATAGGGAAAACCTTTTTTTTTTTTTTTGACAATTAACATATTTCAATTCATTCAACTCAAAACAGTGATTACATGTTCACTTACAAGAATCTACTATTTTCAAATTAAAGCATGTTATCAGAATTAAAATCTGTACGAGAATTTGTGTTTAATATTGTTTACGAAAAATATCGACAAATTAAGTGAATCACATAATAAAATACTGATATACTTTTAGTGATGACAAGATCTGCTTACCAAAGCCAATAAACTAAATAAGTTTGACAAAAGAGATTAAAGTTTCTTCCTGGAAATGACATATAATTGATTGGCAAAATCAAATAACATAATGACTGTGGGTAGGTAAGGTGTCAAGTTGACAAAAAAAAAGATTATAGGTTCCGTAAAAAGGATATGGTTTATTCATTTGGATCTAATTCTAAGTCATTATTGCCAAATTTGACGATAGTTTTTGCTCAGTAATCTAAGTCATTATCACTCTTTAATTGTGTCAATTTTCTTCCTCCACGGCATATATCCATCCTAGCGCATGATTCATCACCTTATATCCATATCCTAACGCATGATACGGTGGAAAGTGGACCTGTAAATCCTTTTGGTAGTGGCGTCCTTTGTCTGAATGATTCATCACTATCTCATGGCTTTGCAGCTTTGCTTGGCAAGATATATATCCTAAGAAGCATGTCGAAGCTTTTTACACTGGAAAAAGATAAAGTAAATACATGCTTTAAATAATCGTGATAACTTGTTCAAAAAATGATCGAAGTCCTAGATTCTAAAGGTGTGCGCTCCCGTTCGGAGAAAAGTTTAAGTTCACACGAACAACTTTTTGTATAGTAATGATTCTTAAAAAGAAAAATCACTGTTGCAAGTCAAAAAGAAGTGGAAAAAATGAGATGCATCGTGATTCACATGGTGGTAATATGTAGACAGCAAAATCAACAACCAAGATATTCCATGAGAATGCTCCATGTGATTTCACAGCGAATTGAATGAGAGTGCATTGAATATTATTTACTACGGTAGGACGTGGTGCAGTTGAAGTGTTACGATCTCCAACAATCAATTGGATGTGCATTGAATCCTTTATTTAAATTACTCTGTTATATGCTAGCAGCCGTGATTTAATTAAGAAAATTATTGTATAAATAGAAGAATTAGGTGGTGGTTCTGCACTAGGAATACTGCCCGAATATCTTTTAGATCATTAACGATCTTGAGGAGCATATCAATATAAGCACGAAGCTATCATTTAGTTGTTCTGGAAGAAAAAAAACCATTAGTTTTGATATGCAAGATCTCCATCGGCCGGGCAATCAGCCGAGATTCCCCAGCTAGGCAACTTCCTTGACAAAACACATGGGAAGCGGAAAACATCTGGTAAACTATTTTTTTTTCTTTTTGAAGCATGTAATTTATTTTTATAGTTGGCCATAAATGTTATCGATGATGAGGTAGGTAAGCATTATTGAACCGGATAATACACGTTGTTTTTCTTTTTAGCTGCAAACTACATAGTTACTTATGGTCCTTCTCAGAAAATTTTCAAAATGAAAGGTGGAGGGGAAACCATTAATAGGTCCTGGTTAACATATATGGTTTTCTAGCATATTTGTGTTCGGGTAAAGCATAATGTTTTTATTCATGTAGGTGGCGATAATGTTTTTGTTGCATTATTGAATCGGATAACATACATATACACGTAGATCAACCATGTTTTATGTCCCATTCGATTTCAGTTATTGATCCCATTTGAATTAGTATTAGCTTAGCATCGTGAATCTCGTGGAGTAATTAACAAATTTCTCAACTGTTGAATAATGATTTACAGTAAATAATTTGGGTGCTCTGGCAACTAATAACTGACTTTTTGTGTTATTAACAAAATGAATTAGTATCGGCTAATGTATCTTAGCGTCGTGGATCTCATGTAATAATTAACTTCTCAAGAGTTGGATTATATCTTAGAAGCATATGCGGATCTCATGTAATAATTAATTTCATAATTAAGCATAAATAATAATTTGAGTTTTATTACGTTTATCTTCTGATTCCTTGTTTAGAAATGACAATAAAGCAATGTACGGGTTTGAAGTGTGCACAAATTTGTGCACCTAGTAAGTCTATAAGTATAACTTACTCACTTTAACAGCTCTAAGGAGATCAGGGTAAGGAAGGAGGCTTCCAGTTTTCACCGAGAGGCGATAAGGCCCGTCAGATCAGCTAACCAAAAAAAAAAAAAAAACAATCGGTCATTGGATTTCAAGTAGGTGTTGGTGTACCGTGCAAACGACTATGTTTTTTTTTAGTATACCAAACAGCCACGGTTTTTAAAATTGCAGCGCTTAGTTGTCAGATTAGCATCGTGAATCTCATGCAATAATTATTAATAAATTTCTCAATCGTTGAATTATGATTTATAGTACATAATTTGGGTACTCTGGCAACTAATAAGTGACCTTTTGTGTTATCAACAAAATGAATTAGTATCAACTAATGTATCTTAGCATCGTGGATCTCATGTATTAGTTACTTCATAAGTGTTGGATTATATGTTGATAACACCACATATATGCGAATCTCACGTAATAATAAATTCCATAATTAAGCATAAATAATAATCAGCGCTTAATTGGAGGCTCACTAAATTTATACCCACACTAGAAAAATTAGAGGGCTTCCAAAATGATGATGGTGAAATATCATTTTACCCTTTTCTAAAAGTTAACCCTAAAATTCTATTAACACTTAAGATAGGTCCCCAATTTTCATTCGAACCCGAAACTCTTCTTCTTCTCCTCCCATTCCTCTCCCTATCGTCCCCATTTTCTCCATTAACGATTGTGGAGAAATATTTTTTTCATCCGATTTATAATTGCAGTTTCAGAAAAAAGGTCGTTAACATCGAAGTTTTGTTGCTTAACGATTTTTGATCTGCATGTGGAATTTATGAAAAATCATTAACCATTAGGGTGGAGGTGAAAACGACCCTACCAATAATTTTTTCCCTAGTTTTGAGTCGTTGGTTACGAAGTTTTTTTCTTAACCATTCTTGAACTGCATGTTTCATTCATGATGAGTCGTTAACCATTAGGTGCAGGTGAAAAAATTCTTTCGACGACCCTTTTTAATCATCAACGACTCTATGTTTATTCCAAACCACCTCTCTGTTTGAAAAAATGAAAGGGCCGTCAATTAATTAATAATGTGTTAACGATCCTATGTTGACGACCAATTTATGAAATTAACGACTCAGTACCCTTCATATACAACTCTTCTGTCAACAAAAGTGTAAGGGTCATCAATAGAAAGCAATTGAATCGTCAATTTTACTTTGAGAATCGTCAATGAATAATCAGAGTCATCAATTATTTCTAAGGGTCGTTTTAGCTTCTTTTCTTTCCTAACGACCCTTGAACTTTTTTTTTTTTAGAGTCGTCGGATTCTAAACATATTAAGTTAACGACTCTAGATGAGAGTCGTCAATGCTATCACACTTGGTTGACGATTTTTCATAACTTGTAAAAGTTGCAGGTTGGAGTCTTCAACTGTTGTGACAAATCATTGACGACTCATCAGGGTCGTTGGTTTTTTAACCTCTCGACCTAACGACCCTCACACTGAGTAGTTGCATGGTGTCCATGAATCGACCACTCGGAGCGCATTCATGCAATTTGAAGAGTATATGAAGTTTACATGATTGTTTTGAGCTTCGGGTTCTTCATATGGAGGATTGGTTCCTTCATTTTGAGCAATAGGATCTTCATTTGCATCATTTATCAAAGCTTCCTCTATTAACATCTCTTCATCAAACATCCAATCCATAGGATTAGTTGAGACAATCTCACCATCAACACAATCATGTATGTTGTTTGAATCTTCACCTACATCATTTCCTCCACTAGAATCACTCATTTCAAATAACCTAAATTTTCCCTCAAAACTCATTCTCTCTAACACAAAAATACAATTTTTCTATTATCAAAATTTAATCCTTAAATATGATTTTAATCTAACTAAATTAATTATCAATTAATTAGCTTAACTTAATTACCAATTAATTAGCTTAACTTAATTACTAATTACCACTAATTATTTGGGATAGTTTAGCCATTTAAAAAAATTGGGGATAAGGGACAACCTCCAATTACTATTTCATGACCTTTTTTGTCCTGTAGCTAGAGGTCCCCAATTATTTTCCTAGGCCCCCAATTTAGCGGTGATAATAATTTGAGTTTTATTCTGGTTTCTGCTTCTGGGATTGAAGTGTGCACAAATTTGTGCACCTGGCAAGTCTATAACCATCTCTCCTATTTTGTAGGACTTACTGTTAGAGATGAATATATTTTAAATGAAGGTTTAAAATTCTACATGTCATTAAAAAATAATTTTTCCACCTTCTATTGGAGATGTTCTGATAGCTCTTAGAGCTAGCACTATAGTGCTAGCTATCCCTTCCATATCCCTCAAATGTAGGGAAGGGATGGCACATGAAAGGCAATCTTGCTATGGTGTCCTCTCATCCCTTCCCTACCCGAGACGCGTACTCAGTACCCGTATGAATAATTCCAAACGCGTACTCAGTACTCATATAAGTCAAATCGTTGACTTGACCAAAAAACGAGTACTGAGTATGTGTTTCATAGGTTTAAGAACACAGAAGCAGAGCTAGTCGACCATTATTGTTTTCTTCATCCTTCTTCCCTATTTCTCTCCTCCTCAACACTTTCGATTTGAAGACCTTGTTGTGTGATTTTGGAGCTCAAATTGAATGGTTTGTTCATTACCAACTGGTGAAGCATTTACCTTCTTTAAATCAAATAAGGTGTTGTGTATGAATGAATTTTGATATGGATATGTTTTTTATTGATATGGATATGGTATTGTTTTTGATGATTTAGTATTGATGAATAATTAAATTATTGAGGAATAATTAAATGAATATGGATATGGTATTGTTATTGATGATTTAGGATTGTCGTAATTTAGTAGACAATGTGGCTGATTTTTGTTGTTGGTATTTGTAAAATACATCCATTGTAGATTTTTGAATAAAATGGATTGTTTTGTGATGATTTATGTGTACTTGTGTGCCATATATGGACTCGGATGGATTTCAACGACTTATGGAAGATAGATTACCGGTTTCTTCAATAGAACATATTGATCATAAATTGAAAATCCTTGGTACGACAGTGAGTAGTTCGGAATCGTTGAGACATTGAAGTAGTATAAGTCCAATTCATGAAATGTATACCTCAATTTCTAGGTTTCCAACTGCTAAACAGATTTTAGACAACTGTGGGTTCGGTTCCATTTTCAATGTACAAAATCCAAAACTACAAAATAATGGCCTAACTACCGGTATATTTGAAAATCGTGGCATACCACCAATACATTTCACTTCCCTGGTTTTTTCTTTTGTTGTTGCTACATAGAAAAGATGAAGATTTTCTAGGGTATTAATTTGCAGAGATGATGTGAAACAAGAAACGATGCCGCTACTGTTGAAGTTCTTCGTCTCCATCTTTTATTTTTCGTTTTCGTCAACTGTTGATATGAAACAAGCAACAAGATGATAAAGATGACGGAGAAACAAGAAGAAAACGATGACGACGATTTCATGGATCCGCTGCTGCTTTGGATGTATTTTTTTGATTTTGATGTTGAAAATCTAGATCTTGATTTTGCTGCTCGTGTTAAAGATGAAGTTCTGCTGCTGTTAAAGACGATGATGTTTGCTGCTGCTGTTGAAGATGACGAAGATGATGCTACTGCAGTTCATTCCAGAAATGAACTCTGTTTTTTTTTTAAGTTATTATATGGAATTCATTTCTGGAATGAACTCTGTTTTTTTTAGGTTTTTATATGGAGTTCATTTCTGGAATGAACTCTGTTTTTTTAGGTTTTTATATGGAGTTCATTTCTGGAATGAACTCTGGTATTTTTGAGATTTTATATGGAGTTCATTTCTGGAATGAACTCTGTTTTTTTTAGGTTTTTATATGGAGTTCATATTCTGGAAAGAACTCTGGTTTATATGTTTTCTGAAAAAATAAGTAGAAATCAACAGGAGTTCATTTTGACGAATGAACTGCTACAAGAAAATAAGTAAAAATTAACACGGAAGGTTAATTTTGTCTGTTTTATACTCCCTCCGTACCACATATATAGGCACAGGGACCAATTCTCTTAGATTAAGAAACTTTTATTGATTTTATACATTTCTATGCTTTTTCCTGTTTTACCCTTAATTATATTTCCAATGTTAGAGACATATACTCAATGTGATGATTCCCAAGCAAAATAAATAGGGGTAATATAAGTAAAAAGCGTTATGAAATTTGGACTTCGCCTATATAGTGGTACAAGGAAAAATGGAAATTCCGCCTATATAATAGGTACGGAGGGAGTATTTTTTAAATTATTATGGACCAAACAATAAAGGCGTTTTCCCAAAGGACTAAACAGAGATGGGACCACCTAAAAAAAACCAAACGATATTTTTCCCATGTCGATTAAAAGGAAATAAAGGAAAGTTTAGAAGATAAATGAAACTTTTAGGAAAAAATGAAACTTTACAATAAAAGTAACTCTTATTTTTTTCCTCAGTAGTGAGAAACCAATGTAATCTAGATTGGGAGTGAGGCACCAAGGGGACTGGATCTTGAGAGGTTTTTTAGTGATATCCTTGTAAAATTGATATAGGGTGAAATCATCTCGTCGTCTCATTTCTATTTTCAAATCTTGCTTGTGCTTAAGCCATTTGTTCAAAGAAAAGAGAAATATCATCAGGAAGCGTATATCTCATTTAGTTGATCAAGGAAAAAAGAAAGGAAAAATGTTTCCAAGTTGGATACCCGATCTCAATCCAACACTCAGAGGCGTGGATCTCACCTTTCTTTGAGGAGCAAATGGGAAGCAGAGAACTGCCATTAGTGTAGGGGGCCATAAAAGTTGGTGGGCATTATTAAAACCAATGGAAACTTGAATTGTATCTAGGAATAATGCAAATATTCTGTCGAGATTATGCCTATAGTATTTCTCTAATTTGAGTACAGATACAGTAAAAGTCAAAAAACAAATTTTCAATTCAATTATAGATGGGCGTAAGAGATTAAACAATTAAGATTAAAATGCATTTAGTATCAAGGTAACACTATTCCGGTTAAGAACCAGAAGTGTTAGTTGATCATGTAAATGCACCTTAGCTTACTTTATTATGAACTCATAAATCAGTAATCCAGATAGCTACCACAGCAAACCCACATCATGATTCAAAAATAAGAAAATTAGCAAAGACACGAAATTGAAATCGGGAAACACAAGTCCCTATTAAGTACCAACTCGGGACTAATACTGATAACGAGATGTCGCAAGGCATGTTGCAGTTTACTCATCATCGTCAACATCCACCAAACGGATCTGAACTCCACCAACAATAACCTCACCACTTCGAGGAATCAAACTCACAACCAATTTCTCTGAGCTTTCAGCATCAATTTCTTCAAGTAAAGTACTGATACCCAATTCCAAACTTGAGGTGTGAGTATGAACTGCACCATTAGATGATCCATGATGAGCATGAGGAACTTTCACAAAACTACCAGCTAATTCTCCGTTATGGGGACCGGCTAGTCCTGCAATTGGTTTTGTCACGTAAACATCGAACCTTGCTGTTGACCCGTGTGGAATCTGTATTCCATCCACGAATAAAACTTCAACTGCATCTGCTTTCTCATTTTTGGTCCTTGATGTCTTTGGCCTTTGCACTAGCACTTGGATTGGCTCTGTTAAGTTTGTTGGGCTTGATCCAAACTCGGAAACTGGTTTTAGTTTCAGTGAGTCACCTGCGCTCCTTGTCTGTGCTGCATTCTGGAGTTTCTTGTACTTTCGACGAATTGTTGTCCATGCAAGGGGTTCTGGAGCGTAACTATATCTCAGGCTCTCCGGGGTTAGACAATCCTTCACCTGCACGGATGTATAATGTAAGAGTCGGGCCTTATAACACGCTAATTTCAAGTATATATGAATTTGAATAATGATCGGCCACAATTATAACCTATTATGATGAGAGGGTGTAATCGAGAATGACCTACCTTAACCTTGACAACTTGGCGATTCTCATCATAGAAGATGAAAGCTGATTCGAGCCAATCAGGATCTCTGAACTCAACTTTCTGTCCACGGAGTTTGCTATAGATATCCCACATACGACCCATATTACCATGGTGACCGTAAAACACAGGATCCTTACCGGCAGTGGCGAAGTTTCCCATATTATGGTAAGGGGTTTGAAGAGGTCCAACCCATTGATGAAAAACGTTGTGCAAAGCCTCATTCCTCCCTTGTGCTTCAGCAGGCTTCTCTCCACCCCTTTGTGCTTTCCCCATGAAAAGCGCTGGTAGTTGCAACGTTTCTTTGAATATACTATCAATCTCAGCTAAGTTCCGAATTTCAGTTTCAGCAATTTGTTGAGAATTTTCTTTGGGATTAGGTGCATCCGATGTTATATCATACTTGTAATCGATCATCGACGTATAATGTTCTTTGTTCCGAGTTCCATCATAAAGAGGTGAGTTAACATTCTGGTACATCTTCGGCAAGTACATCCCTTTAGGAGTATCCCAGTTCCAGAAAGGGATAGCAAAAGTATCATCACCAATGAGTTTCCCAAGAATTCTCTCCCAGAAGTAGAGGTAGTAACGATGCCATGGAAGGAAAAACCAACTTCCATGAATTTGAAGCAGAGTGTTTGAATTCAACTGATTAAAAGCTCCATTACAGAAAGTGCAGTGAATGGTGGCTTGCTGACCGAAACTCCACGGATCGTCCTTTGGTAATGCTTTCATCGCAGCAATGGCTTTTTCGAATTTCGCAATGTCATCAGAATTATATTTGTGGGCAGCTTTGCGGACTCGTAATGGCTCTGAAGATGATGGTGGTTTGAAATCGACGATGTTGGCTGAGGAATAAGGTGGACAGCAGTTAATTTTTTGTTTGGTTTCATCATCGGTTGCGGATGGTTTGCTGGGATCACAAGTTGCCAAGTCAGGCGGTACCATTGGAGCTCCAATTGCATTGTTGGCAATAGTAGCAGTGGCTCCATGCACTACTCCCAACCCTAAGAGCACATTTCTCCTATCAATGCCGCCATTGTGAGTAGGTTCTTGATTTTGGTTGTGGTTGAGCTCACAAGAGGTGTATGGTGTGCGGTTTGAAAGGCGAACAGATCCGCAATTGTTTGTTTTGGACGACCTACGGAGAGGGTTTCCAGAAACGGTGGAATTGGAGATTGTGGTGGTGGCTAAGTGGGAGAGAGACATCGGAAATGATTTCAGTAGAACTGGATTGAGTTGTGGGATGATGGAATCGAAAATGGTATATAGCTAGCTGAATGACCGCTCGTTAACAGCATTGTCTGATGTGGCTGATAGAGTGTCTTTTTATTCTTCCCACGTCACTTAAAACCAAAATGCTTCTGATTTTTTTTTGGTTTTGTCGCAATCATGCACCCTCACATAATCGATTGATTTTATGAAACATGAATTAACTAGATAACCTAGGTGTTATTGAACATAAATTGAAAACTCTTCCTGCCGTGAGATATTCATCAAATTTAACATCATGAACAACAAGCAAACCTTTGTTCGTCTTTTATTTGATTCTCATCTCCTCCCAAAATCTTCCGTCTTCATTACTGATTATTTTTTCCACAAAACCACAATATTTTATTGTTTATGGTCGTCCAAAACATCTAAATCATCTTGATTGAGATAGTTATAAAAATCTATAAAAGTAAAAATCAATATGAAAAAACCTTTGATCCCGGTCAGAATGACTAATTGCTGACAACCTTTGATCTATCTACAAAAATATTTCTAAACCTAATTAATTGGTCATTTAGCATTGTTCATTAACAATAATCCTCAAAAAATAACAAATTTAAGACAAGGAATCTCACGGGCCATGAAAGACCTTCTGATATTAGCGAGTCCTAGAAATCTGATCTAGGATTTCAAACGATTTGTTTACTTGTAACCATACTATCTCGGTTGTTATATGTTTAGTATTTTAAACGTTTATCTATAAAAATTTTTTTGAAGAAGAACTATATTCTTCTCTTCGGAAGAAGAAGAAGAGCAAAAGAAGATCGAAAATTTAGTTTTAGTTTTTATAATTATTATGACGTGTTGTAGCATTAGATTCCTCTCTCCACCAAGTCGTTGCCACGTCAGAAAACGTTGTCAACCAGCTGTTACAGCGTCAAGTAGCAGGATTGATGATGGAATATACGATGGCTAGTGTGTTTATTTATATAAACGATGAGGTGAAAAATAGGGTGATGAATAGCCATAAGAATTATACACCGAAATGTCCCATCTTCGTAGTTTAAGGACATTTCGGTCCTCTTCGTAGTTTAAGGACATTTCGGTCCCAATGCAAGTTTAAGGACATTGCGGTCCCATCTTCGTAGTTTTAGAACATTTCGGTTCCATCTTCGTAGTTTAAGGACGTTTCGGTCCTCTCTTCATAGTTTAAGGACATTGCGGTCCCAATGCAAGTTTAAGGACATTGCGGTCCCATCTTCGTAGTTTTAGAACATTTCGGTTCCATCTTCGTAGTTTAAGGACGTTTCGGTCCTCTCTTCGTAGTTTAAGGACATTGCGGTCCCATCTTCGTAGTTTTAGAACATTTCGGTTCCCTTCGTAGAATACTTCTTGTACTCTTGGTTTCTTGGTTTCTTCGATAGAATACTTTTTGTACTCTCTCGACAACTCATAGGATTTCAACCTATTATTGTTGTTCTTTTTCTCATCACCTCTTGGTGATTGTTTTGTTCTCTTTTTTTTTTTTCTTTCTTCACAACATGAATGTTGTTTCTTCTTCTCTTATTCCAGTCACGCTATTTTTGCGAAACCTTCACACTTCTTTGTTCTTCAAGATTCTCTCACAATCTTGTCGTCTTTACAAAGTCTGCCACACTTTGTAGGATCTCCAAGTTTCTGCCACAAACTCTTCAACCACACTTCACTTCTTCCAACATGTTTAACAGCTTTCTGCAATACCTCTGACAGAACTGTCACACTTGCTTCCGTTACGCTTCTGTAACGATTCTTCTTTGTAACACCCAAACTGTTACAAATTTTCAATAACACTTTCTTTCTTTCCTTTTTTTTTTTTTTTTTTTTAAACGGACCTTGTGACCATCTAGGGCAGTAATGGTACGTCCCTGGTCTTGACCACAGACTCCTTCTCTGTTTGAAACTCTAGCAGCTACGAACTTAGTTCGTGTTTCTTCCATTGTTGGTCTTCTCTTTCTTCCATCAAACCTCAACCCTTGATCATGGCAGCAACATCTCTGAGCTCCTCATCAATCACCAAATCCGATCACCATACTCTGTTCCGGTGTAACACTGTCTTCTCCATCAACCATGAATCACGGTAATCCCATAACTCATCCCCTTTCTTCTCAACTGCACGATTTTCCGGATACAATGACTACTTCAACCCGTGAGCATCACCATTCACAACACAACAAGAATAAACATCGACAGAAACAATCAACAACCGCCATACTCAGTTGCAAACACAACTCATAGCGCACCGAACTCTGTATGTCAATCTCTCCATATTGATCGCAGCAACAATTCTTTACGGATTTGTTCAATCAAATCTCGTCCAAAAAACTCCAAACTGTAAACCTTCAACTCGGAAACTCTAACTTCTCATCACCTCCTTCCATCCACCAATCGTCATCACAGTTCCGTTGATTCCAACAACATCTTTTCTTCTACCTGAGCATCATCGTATTGATCATAGTCAATCGACACAAACCCTAGTTTCACCATCTGGTTCCACCTTGGACAAAAATTCCACGAACTTGACCTCAACCAATCAACGAAATATGACAGCAACCACCGATTTCTATTCTTCTGTTCCTCAACTTGTGACCATCTTGGCTGCAGGTTTAGGGCAGCAATATGGTACGTCAACATCACACGAACACGACTTGACAGGAAGCAAGTTACGGAGCAGCGGAACTTCGCACAAGACGAACGTAACATCATGACTTGCAAAACCTTCAAATTTATCGGACCTCTTCAAGCTTTTGAGAAACTCCAACGTGATCAACAATTTTTTTTTTTTTTTTTTTTTTTTTTTTGACTCAAAACCTAAACCCTAAACCGATGAAAAACTTCCCTAACTCTTTCTCCTTCTCCTCTCTCTTCCTCTAACCTCGCTCTGATACCATGTTAAGGATCGAGCAAGAGAGAGGAGAGCATAAACGCGGAAGAATTAAAAGACTACATTGATAATAATTCTTGGTGTATAATTCTTATGACTTAACAGCCTATTTATATTGTTCACAAACTTGACGACCACTCAAGGCACTTTCCTACCTAAGATCAAACTCTAAACATAGACACTTTCCTAATATAACTCAAACTCCTTAAAGTGTATATCTCCTAAATATAGACTCCTATATTATTTCCTAATACCCTCCCTCAAGATGGAGCATGTAGATCACGAATGCCCATCCTGGACAAAAGAAATTTAACTTCAGTTTTCTTCTTTTTTTTTTTCAACACTTTGGTGAAAAAAAAATCTTCAGATCGTAGTTTAAGGACGTTTCGGTCCCCTTCGTAGTTTAAGGAAATTTCGGTCTCCTTCGTAGTTTAAGGACATTACGGTCCCATCTTCATAGTTTAAGGACATTTCGGTCCTCTTCGTAGTTTAAGGACGTTTCGGTCCCCTTCGTAGTTTAAGGACATTACGGTCCCATCTTCGTAGTTTAAGGACATTTCGGTCCTCTTCGTAGTTTAAGGACATTTCGGTCCCAATGCAAGTTTAAGGACATTGCGGTCCCATCTTCGTAGTTTTAGAACATTTCGGTTCATCTTCGTAGTTTAAGGACGTTTCGGTCCTCTCTTCATAGTTTAAGGACATTGCGGTCCCAATGCAAGTTTAAGGACATTGCGGTCCCATCTTCGTAGTTTTAGAACATTTCGGTTCCATCTTCGTAGTTTAAGGACGTTTCGGTCCTCTCTTCGTAGTTTAAGGACATTGCGGTCCCATCTTCGTAGTTTTAGAACATTTCGGTTCCCTTCGTAGAATACTTCTTGTACTCTTGGTTTCTTGGTTTCTTCGATAGAATACTTTTTGTACTCTCTCGACAACTCATAGGATTTCAACCTATTATTGTTGTTCTTTTTCTCATCACCTCTTGGTGATTGTTTTCTTCTCTCTTTTT
This sequence comes from Papaver somniferum, assembly GCF_003573695.1. NCBI lineage: Eukaryota > Viridiplantae > Streptophyta > Magnoliopsida > Ranunculales > Papaveraceae > Papaver > Papaver somniferum. Next base: position 10,471,290 of record NW_020618825.1, on the reverse strand, counting down.
TTTTTTTTCTTCCACAACATGAATGTTGTTGCTTCTTCTCTTATTCCAGTCACGCTATTTTTGCGAAACCTTCACACTTCTTTGTTCTTCAAGATTCTCTCACAATCTTGTCGTCTTTACAAAGTCTGCCACACTTTGTAGGATCTCCAAGTTTCTGCCACAAACTCTTCAACCACACTTCACTTCTTCCAACATGTTTAACAGCTTTCTGCAATACCTCTGACAGAACACACACTTGCTTCCGTTACGCTTCTGTAACGATTCATCTTTGTAACACCCAAACTGTTACAAATTTTCAATAACACTTTCTTTCTTTCTTTCCTTTTTTTTTTTTTTTTTTTTTAAACGGACCTTGTGACCATCTAGGGCAGTAATGGTACGTCCCTGGTCTTGACCACAGACTTCTTCTCTGTTTGAAACTCTAGCAGCTACGAACTTAGTTCGTGTTTCTTCCATTGTTGGTCTTCTCTTTCTTCCATCAAACCTCAACCCTTGATCATGGCAGCAACATCTCTGAGCTCCTCATCAATCACCAAATCCGATCACCATACTCTGTTCCGGTGTAACACTGTCTTCTCCATCAACCATGAATCACGGTAATCCCATAACTCATCCCCTTTCTTCTCAACTGCACGATTTTCCGGATACAATGACTACTTCAACCCGTGAGCATCACCATTCACAACAGCACAAAGAATAACATCGACAAGAAACAATCAACAACCGCCATACTCAGTTTGCAAACACAACTCATGCGCACCGAACTCTGTATGTCAATCTCTCCATATTGATCGCAGCAACAATTCTTTACGGATTTGTTCAATCAAATCTCGTCCAAAAAACTCCAAACTGTAAACCTTCAACTCGGAAACTCTAACTTCTCATCACCTCCTTCCATCCACCAATCGTCATCACACAGTTCCGTTGATTCCAACAACATCTTTTCTTCTACCTGAGCATCATCGTATTGATCATAGTCAATCGACACAAACCCTAGTTTCACCATCTGGTTCCACCTTGGACAAAAATTCCACGAACTTGACCTCAACCAATCAACGAAATATGACAGCAACCACCGATTTATATTCTTCTGTTCCTCAACTTGTGACCATCTTGGCTGCAGGTTTAGGGCAGCAATATGGTACGTCACAGCACACGAACACGACTTGACAGGAAGCAAGTTACGGAGCAGCGGAACTTCGCACAAGACGAACGTAACATCATGACTTGCAAAACCTTCAAATTTATCGGACCTCTTCAAGCTTTTGAGAAACTCCAACGTGATCAACAATTTTTTTTTTTTTTTTTTTTTTTTTTTTGACTCCAAACCTAAACCCTAAACCGATGAAAAACTTCCCTAACTCTTTCTCCTTCTCCTCTCTCTTCCTCTCACCTCGCTCTGATACCATGTTAAGATCGAGCAAGAGAGAGGAGAGCATAAACGCGGAAGCATTAAAAGACTACATTGATAATAATTCTTGGTGTATAATTCTTATGGCTTAACATCCTATTTATATTGTTCACAAACTTGACGACCACTCAAGGTACTTTCCTACCTAAGATCAAACTCTAAACATAGACACTTTCCTAATATAACTCAAACTCCTTAAAGTGTATATCTCCTAAATATAGACTCCTATATTATTTCCTAATACCCTCCCTCAAGATGGAGCATGTAGATCACGAATGCCCATCCTGGACAAAAGAAATTTAACTTCAGTTTTCTTCTTTTTTTTTTCAACACTTTGGTGAAACAAAATCTTCAGATCGTAGTTTAAGGACGTTTCGGTCCCCTTCGTAGTTTAAGGACATTTCGGTCTCCTTCGTAGTTTAAGGACATTACGGTCCCATCTTCGTAGTTTAAGGACATTTCGGTCCTCTTCGTAGTTTAAGGACGTTTCGGTCCCCTTCGTAGTTTAAGGACATTACGGTCCCATCTTCGTAGTTTAAGGACATTTCGGTCCTCTTCGTAGTTTAAGGACATTTCGGTCCCAATGCAAGTTTAAGGACATTGCTGTCCCATCTTCGTAGTTTTAGAACATTTCGGTTCCATCTTCGTAGTTTAAGGACGTTTCGGTCTCTCTTCGTAGTTTAAGGACATTGCGGTCCCAATGCAAGTTTAAGGACATTGCGGTCCCATCTTCGTAGTTTTAGAACATTTCGGTTCCATCTTCGTAGTTTAAGGACGTTTCGGTCCTCTCTTCGTAGTTTAAGGACATTGCGGTCCCATCTTCGTAGTTTTAGAACATTTCGGTTCCCTTCGTAGAATAATTCTTGTACTCTTGGTTTCTTGGTTTCTTCGATAGAATACTTTTTGTACTCTCTCGACAACTCATAGGATTTCAACCTATTATTGTTGTTCTTTTTCTCATCACCTCTTGGTGATTGTTTTCTTCTCTCTTTTTTTTTCTTTCTTCACAACATGAATGTTGTTTCTTCTCTCTTATTCCAGTCACGCTATTTTTGCGAAACCTTCACACTTCTTTGTTCTTCAAGATTCTCTCACAATCTTGTCGTCTTTACAAAGTCTGCCACACTTTGTAGGATCTCCAAGTTTCTGCCACAAACTCTTCAACCACACTTCACTTCTTCCAACATGTTTAACAAGCTTTCTGCAATACCTCTGACAGAACTGTCACACTTGCTTCCGTTACGCTTCTGTAACGATTCTTCTTTGTAACACCCAAACTGTTACAAATTTTCAATAACACTTTCTTTCTTTCCTTTTTTTTTTTTTTTTTTTTTAAACGGACCTTGTGACCATCTAGGGCAGTAATGGTACGTCCCTGGTCTTGACCACAGAATCCTTCTCTGTTTGAAACTCTAGCAGCTACGAACTTAGTTCGTGTTTCTTCCATTGTTGGTCTTCTCTTTCTTCCATCAAACCTCAACCCTTGATCATGGCAGCAACATCTCTGAGCTCCTCATCAATCACCAAATCCGATCACCATACTCTGTTCCGGTGTAACACTGTCTTCTCCATCAACCATGAATCACGGTAATCCCATAACTCATCCCCTTTCTTCTCAACTGCACGATTTTCCGGATACAATGACTACTTCAACCCGTGAGCATCACCATTCACAACATCACAAAGAATAAACATCGACAGAAACAATCAACAACCGCCATACTCAGTTGCAAACACAACTCATAGCGCACCGAACTCTGTATGTCAATCTCTCCATATTGATCGCAGCAACAATTCTTTACGGATTTGTTCAATCAAATCTCGTCCAAAAAACTCCAAACTGTAAACCTTCAACTCGGAAACTCTAACTTCTCATCACCTCCTTCCATCCACCAAATCGTCATCACAGTTCCGTTGATTCCAACAACATCTTTTCTTCTACCTGAGCATCATCGTATTGATCATAGTCAATCGACACAAACCCTAGTTTCACCATCTGGTTCCACCTTGGACAAAAATTCCACGAACTTGACCTCAACCAATCAACGGAATATGACAGCAACCACCGATTTCTATTCTTCTGTTCCTCAACTTGTGACCATCTTGGCTGCAGGTTTAGGGCAGCAATATGGTACGTCAACAGCACACGAACACGACTTGACAGGAAGCAAGTTACGGAGCAGCGGAACTTCGCACAAGACGAACGTAACATCATGACTTGCAAAACCTTCAAATTTATCGGACCTCTTCAAGCTTTTGAGAAACTCCAACGTGATCAACAATTTTTTTTTTTTTTTTTTTTTTTTGACTCAAAACCTAAACCCTAAACCGATGAAAAACTTCCCTAACTCTTTCTCCTTCTCCTCTCTCTTCCTCTCACCTCGCTCTGATACCATGTTAAGGATCGAGCAAGAGAGAGGAGAGCATAAACGCGGAAGCATTAAAAGACTACATTGATAATAATTCTTGGTGTATAATTCTTATGGCTTAACAGCCTATTTATATTGTTCACAAACTTGACGACCACTCAAGGCACTTTCCTACCTAAGATCAAACTCTAAACATAGACACTTTCCTAATATAACTCAAACTCCTTAAAGTGTATATCTCCTAAATATAGACTCCTATATTATTTCCTAATAGTATAAGATGCATATGATAGAACTGGTTAGTTTTTTAGATTTCGTTCGCTCCAAATGAGACAATGAGTCTGTCATCTTTTCCTTCTCTTTTAAGTGTGGACTTTGGGAGATGATCACTTTCTTAGGTAAGATTGATTAAGATCCACCATTACAGGAATTCTGCATTAATTGATTCTTTTCTACCGAGACATAGCTTCACGTGGTACATGTCGAGACAACAAGATTTTTTTTTTTTTTTTTCTTCACAAAAGAGGAATAACCTCATAACAGTATATGATAATGTAGCCGATTTTCAAAATAGGAAACAGTTACTGGATTTTTCTGGATCATTACACTGGCAAATTCAAAGTATCTACACCAATTTTTGATTATCCATCCTAATTTTACAGACTTAAAAACCATTCTAGAATTCCAGAAAGATCATATGATGCCACGGGGATTAATTAGTTTTGAGACAAAACTAACTTGTTTTACCGCACAAAATCCATCCTACTACTTCTCTTGTCGCTCACACTATTGGCAAAATGAAATGCTTTTTCAAATTACCTCTGTACCAGACAGTGAAACTCACATTATACTGGGAACTAGTATATGCTTAGTTTCCCTACAAATTTTGAATCTACCATATTATTATATTTTTTTTTGGTTTTCCCTATTTCCTATCCTCATTTTTCCTATTTCCCATTCCTTTCACAGTTTCTAAAGTTAATCTATTTTTAATTCTTTTTTGTCCTATTTACCACCTATAAAAGTGAACCAAATTAAATTAGTCATGACCATAACTATTAACATTTCAACATTTTTGTTTATCTTCTTCTTTACCGATCAAGACAAAAACCTAAGAAGACGATCAAGTAAAAACTCTTAGTTCACGTACAAGGTAGTTAATATCGTGTGTCGGTATCGTATCGACCGGGTCCTATACACCTATACAAGTGATAATATCTGTTTTTACAGGCGATATATCATTTAATATAGAATTTCAAATAATTATAAAACCATAGTAAAAAATAATAAGAATCATACACATATCTCAAATTTCCAAAATACAAGGTGGTTTATTAGCCAGCGTTGTGATTGTTGTCCCATTATGCCGGTAAATTTTTTTATTATCCTTCATATTTATTTTTTATATTTCTCTGCCTTGCAATCGAAATGTGGTTTCCATCTTATATCTTACCATATAGTCATTAATTTTATTATAAATATATTAGGGCTTTTTACCTTCTCCAATTGACATTGTACTTGTCTGTAAAGACTAGATGCATGTTGATGAAAAATTTATTCACGAAACCGATATTATCGATGCACAAGTAAAACCTATATATCGGTCTGTACCGGCCTGTACAATCGATAATATCATTTCGTCTTTGTATCGCCGATATTTTCGATATCGTATAGGTATTTTCTGATATCCGATAAAAACCTGTAATATCGGTTGTACAACCGATATTGACTACCTTGGTCACGTATAAGAGTTAATTGGCGATTAATAATCAAAATAAAAACCTAAGAAAATGATCAAGTTAAGGTCATGTATAAGAGGTAATTGGCAATTAATTAAAATCATTATTATTAGAGATTCATTAATGAAAATCCAAGAGAAAATATAAAAATTAAGAACCATAGATTACCGTAAAAGCCACCACTGTAAAATCCTAGTCGAGATAATTACAGTAATGTTGGGTCTCGAACAAATTTGTATAGGACAGTAACCATGTTGGCTATACAATGAAAGGAATAAGGAATGCATCAGCTGTATTAAAGTCCATGAATGCAAGTTGGATAATTTGATCGGGTATTTACTTGGTGATTGGGTGGTGGTGGATTAAGGATGGGGAAGAAGACGAAGTGGTCGGTGGTGGACAATAAATTAGATTTTTTGTTTAATAGTCTAGTGTAAATAAAAAATCAAAGGGATAGGATTTAAGATACACATAAATATATATTGGTGGTAAATAAGATTTTTGAGATGGAAAATTAGGTGGATGGGAAATAGGAAAAATGAGGATAAGAAATAGGGAAAACCTTTTTTTTTTTTTTGACAATTAACATATTTCAATTCATTCAACTCAAAACAGTGATTACATGTTCACTTACAAGAATCTACTATTTTCAAATTAAAGCATGTTATCAGAATTAAAATCTGTACGAGAATTTGTGTTTAATATTGTTTACGAAAAATATCGACAAATTAAGTGAATCACATAATAAAATACTGATATACTTTTAGTGATGACAAGATCTGCTTACCAAAGCCAATAAACTAAATAAGTTTGACAAAAGAGATTAAAGTTTCTTCCTGGAAATGACATATAATTGATTGGCAAAATCAAATAACATAATGACTGTGGGTAGGTAAGGTGTCAAGTTGACAAAAAAAAGATTATAGGTTCCGTAAAAAGGATATGGTTTATTTGGATCTAATTCTAAGTCATTATTGCCAAATTTGACGATAGTTTTTGCTCAGTAATCTAAGTCATTATCACTCTTTAATTGTGTCAATTTTCTTCCTCCACATATATCCATCCTAGCGCATGATTCATCACCTTATATCCATATCCTAACGCATGATACGGTGGAAAGTGGACCTGTAAATCCTTTTGGTAGTGGCGTCCTTTGTCTGAATGATTCATCACTATCTCATGGCTTTGCAGCTTTGCTTGGCAAGATATATATCCTAAGAAGCATGTCGAAGCTTTTTACACTGGAAAAAGATAAAGTAAATACATGCTTTAAATAATCGTGATAACTTGTTCAAAAAATGATCGAAGTCCTAGATTCTAAAGGTGTGCGCTCCCGTTCGGAGAAAAGTTTAAGTTCACACGAACAACTTTTTGTATAGTAATGATTCTTAAAAAGAAAAATCACTGTTGCAAGTCAAAAAGAAGTGGAAAAAATGAGATGCATCGTGATTCACATGGTGGTAATATGTAGACAGCAAAATCAACAACCAAGATATTCCATGAGAATGCTCCATGTGATTTCACAGCGAATTGAATGAGAGTGCATTGAATATTATTTACTACGGTAGGACGTGGTGCAGTTGAAGTGTTACGATCTCCAACAATCAATTGGATGTGCATTGAATCCTTTATTTAAATTACTCTGTTATATGCTAGCAGCCGTGATTTAATTAAGAAAATTATTGTATAAATAGAAGAATTAGGTGGTGGTTCTGCACTAGGAATACTGCCCGAATATCTTTTAGATCATTAACGATCTTGAGGAGCATATCAATATAAGCACGAAGCTATCATTTAGTTGTTCTGGAAGAAAAAAAACCATTAGTTTTGATATGCAAGATCTCCATCGGCCGGGCAATCAGCCGAGATTCCCCAGCTAGGCAACTTCCTTGACAAACACATGGGAAGCGGAAAACATCTGGTAAACTATTTTTTTTTCTTTTTGAAGCATGTAATTTATTTTTATAGTTGGCCATAAATGTTATCGATGATGAGGTAGGTAAGCATTATTGAACCGGATAATACACGTTGTTTTTCTTTTTAGCTGCAAACTACATAGTTACTTATGGTCCTTCTCAGAAAATTTTCAAAATGAAAGGTGGAGGGGAAACCATTAATAGGTCCTGGTTAACATATATGGTTTTCTAGCATATTTGTGTTCGGGTAAAGCATAATGTTTTTATTCATGTAGGTGGCGATAATGTTTTTGTTGCATTATTGAATCGGATAACATACATATACACGTAGATCAACCATGTTTTATGTCCCATTCGATTTCAGTTATTGATCCCATTTGAATTAGTATTAGCTTAGCATCGTGAATCTCGTGGAGTAATTAACAAATTTCTCAACTGTTGAATAATGATTTACAGTAAATAATTTGGGTGCTCTGGCAACTAATAACTGACTTTTTGTGTTATTAACAAAATGAATTAGTATCGGCTAATGTATCTTAGCGTCGTGGATCTCATGTAATAATTAACTTCTCAAGAGTTGGATTATATCTTAGAAGCATATGCGGATCTCATGTAATAATTAATTTCATAATTAAGCATAAATAATAATTTGAGTTTTATTACGTTTATCTTCTGATTCCTTGTTTAGAAATGACAATAAAGCAATGTACGGGTTTGAAGTGTGCACAAATTTGTGCACCTAGTAAGTCTATAAGTATAACTTACTCACTTTAACAGCTCTAAGGAGATCAGGGTAAGGAAGGAGGCTTCCAGTTTTCACCGAGAGGCGATAAGGCCCGTCAGATCAGCTAACCAAAAAAAAAAAAAAAAACAATCGGTCATTGGATTTCAAGTAGGTGTTGGTGTACCGTGCAAACGACTATGTTTTTTTTTAGTATACCAAACAGCCACGGTTTTTAAAATTGCAGCGCTTAGTTGTCAGATTAGCATCGTGAATCTCATGCAATAATTATTAATAAATTTCTCAATCGTTGAATTATGATTTATAGTACATAATTTGGGTACTCTGGCAACTAATAAGTGACCTTTTGTGTTATCAACAAAATGAATTAGTATCAACTAATGTATCTTAGCATCGTGGATCTCATGTATTAGTTACTTCATAAGTGTTGGATTATATGTTGATAACACCACATATATGCGAATCTCACGTAATAATAAATTCCATAATTAAGCATAAATAATAATCAGCGCTTAATTGGAGGCTCACTAAATTTATACCCACACTAGAAAAATTAGAGGGCTTCCAAAATGATGATGGTGAAATATCATTTTACCCTTTTCTAAAAGTTAACCCTAAAATTCTATTAACACTTAAGATAGGTCCCCAATTTTCATTCGAACCCGAAACTCTTCTTCTTCTCCTCCCATTCTCCCTATCGTCCCCATTTTCTCCATTAACGATTGTGGAGAAATATTTTTTTCATCCGATTTATAATTGCAGTTTCAGAAAAAAGGTCGTTAACATCGAAGTTTTGTTGCTTAACGATTTTTGATCTGCATGTGGAATTTATGAAAAATCATTAACCATTAGGGTGGAGGTGAAAACGACCCTACCAATAATTTTTTCCCTAGTTTTGAGTCGTTGGTTACGAAGTTTTTTTCTTAACCATTCTTGAACTGCATGTTTCATTCATGATGAGTCGTTAACCATTAGGTGCAGGTGAAAAAATTCTTTCGACGACCCTTTTTAATCATCAACGACTCTATGTTTATTCCAAACCACCTCTCTGTTTGAAAAAATGAAAGGGCCGTCAATTAATTAATAATGTGTTAACGATCCTATGTTGACGACCAATTTATGAAATTAACGACTCAGTACCCTTCATATACAACTCTTCTGTCAACAAAAGTGTAAGGGTCATCAATAGAAAGCAATTGAATCGTCAATTTTACTTTGAGAATCGTCAATGAATAATCAGAGTCATCAATTATTTCTAAGGGTCGTTTTAGCTTCTTTTCTTTCCTAACGACCCTTGAACTTTTTTTTTTTTAGAGTCGTCGGATTCTAAACATATTAAGTTAACGACTCTAGATGAGAGTCGTCAATGCTATCACACTTGGTTGACGATTTTTCATAACTTGTAAAAGTTGCAGGTTGGAGTCTTCAACTGTTGTGACAAATCATTGACGACTCATCAGGGTCGTTGGTTTTTTAACCTCTCGACCTAACGACCCTCACACTGAGTAGTTGCATGGTGTCCATGAATCGACCACTCGGAGCGCATTCATGCAATTTGAAGAGTATATGAAGTTTACATGATTGTTTTGAGCTTCGGGTTCTTCATATGGAGGATTGGTTCCTTCATTTTGAGCAATAGGATCTTCATTTGCATCATTTATCAAAGCTTCCTCTATTAACATCTCTTCATCAAACATCCAATCCATAGGATTAGTTGAGACAATCTCACCATCAACACAATCATGTATGTTGTTTGAATCTTCACCTACATCATTTCCTCCACTAGAATCACTCATTTCAAATAACCTAAATTTTCCCTCAAAACTCACTTTCTTCCTCTCTCCAACACAAAAATACAATTTTTCTATTATCAAAATTTAATCCTTAAATATGATTTTAATCTAACTAAATTAATTATCAATTAATTAGCTTAACTTAATTACCAATTAATTAGCTTAACTTAATTACTAATTACCACTAATTATTTGGGATAGTTTAGCCATTTAAAAAAATTGGGGATAAGGGACAACCTCCAATACTATTTCATGACCTTTTTTGTCCTGTAGCTAGAGGTCCCCAATTATTTTCCTAGGCCCCCAATTTAGCGGTGATAATAATTTGAGTTTTATTCTGGTTTCTGCTTCTGGGATTGAAGTGTGCACAAATTTGTGCACCTGGCAAGTCTATAACCATCTCTCCTATTTTGTAGGACTTACTGTTAGAGATGAATATATTTTAAATGAAGGTTTAAAATTCTACATGTCATTAAAAAATAATTTTTCCACCTTCTATTGGAGATGTTCTGATAGCTCTTAGAGCTAGCACTATAGTGCTAGCTATCCCTTCCATATCCCTCAAATGTAGGGAAGGGATGGCACATGAAAGGCAATCTTGCTATGGTGTCCTCTCATCCCTTCCCTACCCGAGACGCGTACTCAGTACCCGTATGAATAATTCCAAACGCGTACTCAGTACTCATATAAGTCAAATCGTTGACTTGACCAAAAAACGAGTACTGAGTATGTGTTTCATAGGTTTAAGAACACAGAAGCAGAGCTAGTCGACCATTATTGTTTTCTTCATCCTTCTTCCCTATTTCTCTCCTCCTCAACACTTTCGATTTGAAGACCTTGTTGTGTGATTTTGGAGCTCAAATTGAATGGTTTGTTCATTACCAACTGGTGAAGCATTTACCTTCTTTAAATCAAATAAGGTGTTGTGTATGAATGAATTTTGATATGGATATGTTTTTTATTGATATGGATATGGTATTGTTTTTGATGATTTAGTATTGATGAATAAATTATTGAGGAATAATTAAATGAATATGGATATGGTATTGTTATTGATGATTTAGGATTGTCGTAATTTAGTAGACAATGTGGCTGATTTTTGTTGTTGGTATTTGTAAAATACATCCATTGTAGATTTTTGAATAAAATGGATTGTTTTGTGATGATTTGTGTACTTGTGTGCCATATATGGACTCGGATGGATTTCAACGACTTATGGAAGATAGATTACCGGTTTCTTCAATAGAACATATTGATCATAAATTGAAAATCCTTGGTACGACAGTGAGTAGTTCGGAATCGTTGAGACATTGAAGTATAAGTCCAATTCATGAAATGTATACCTCAATTTCTAGGTTTCCAACTGCTAAACAGATTTTAGACAACTGTGGGTTCGGTTCCATTTTCAATGTACAAAATCCAAAACTACAAAATAATGGCCTAACTACCGGTATATTTGAAAATCGTGGCATACCACCAATACATTTCACTTCCCTGGTTTTTTCTTTTGTTGTTGCTACATAGAAAAGATGAAGATTTTCTAGGGTATTAATTTGCAGAGATGATGTGAAACAAGAAACGATGCCGCTACTGTTGAAGTTCTTCGTCTCCATCTTTTATTTTTCGTTTTCGTCAACTGTTGATATGAAACAAGCAACAAGATGATAAAGATGACGGAGAAACAAGAAGAAAACGATGACGACGATTTCATGGATCCGCTGCTGCTTTGGATGTATTTTTTTGATTTTGATGTTGAAAATCTAGATCTTGATTTTGCTGCTCGTGTTAAAGATGAAGTTCTGCTGCTGTTAAAGACGATGATGTTTGCTGCTGCTGTTGAAGATGACGAAGATGATGCTACTGCAGTTCATTCCAGAAATGAACTCTGTTTTTTTTTAAGTTATTATATGGAATTCATTTCTGGAATGAACTCTGTTTTTTTTAGGTTTTTATATGGAGTTCATTTCTGGAATGAACTCTGTTTTTTTAGGTTTTTATATGGAGTTCATTTCTGGAATGAACTCTGGTATTTTTGAGATTTTATATGGAGTTCATTTCTGGAATGAACTCTGTTTTTTTAGGTTTTTATATGGAGTTCATATTCTGGAAAGAACTCTGGTTTATATGTTTTCTGAAAAAATAAGTAGAAATCAACAGGAGTTCATTTTGACGAATGAACTGCTACAAGAAAATAAGTAAAAATTAACACGGAAGGTTAATTTTGTCTGTTTTATACTCCCTCCGTACCACATATATAGGCACAGGGACCAATTCTCTTAGATTAAGAAACTTTTATTGATTTTATACATTTCTATGCTTTTTCCTGTTTTACCCTTAATTATATTTCCAATGTTAGAGACATATACTCAATGTGATGATTCCCAAGCAAATAAATAGGGGTAATATAAGTAAAAAAGCGTTATGAAATTTGGACTTCGCCTATATAGTGGTACAAGGAAAAATGGAAATTCCGCCTATATAATAGGTACGGAGGGAGTATTTTTTAAATTATTATGGACCAAACAATAAAGGCGTTTTCCCAAAGGACTAAACAGAGATGGGACCACCTAAAAAAAACCAAACGATATTTTTCCCATGTCGATTAAAAGGAAATAAAGGAAAGTTTAGAAGATAAATGAAACTTTTAGGAAAAAATGAAACTTTACAATAAAAGTAACTCTTATTTTTTTCCTCAGTAGTGAGAAACCAATGTAATCTAGATTGGGAGTGAGGCACCAAGGGGACTGGATCTTGAGAGGTGTTTTAGTGATATCCTTGTAAAATTGATATAGGGTGAAATCATCTCGTCGTCTCATTTCTATTTTCAAATCTTGCTTGTGCTTAAGCCATTTGTTCAAAGAAAAGAGAAATATCATCAGGAAGCGTATATCTCATTTAGTTGATCAAGGAAAAAAGAAAGGAAAAATGTTTCCAAGTTGGATACCCGATCTCAATCCAACACTCAGAGGCGTGGATCTCACCTTTCTTTGAGGAGCAAATGGGAAGCAGAGAACTGCCATTAGTGTAGGGGGCCATAAAAGTTGGTGGGCATTATTAAAACCAATGGAAACTTGAATTGTATCTAGGAATAATGCAAATATTCTGTCGAGATTATGCCTATAGTATTTCTCTAATTTGAGTACAGATACAGTAAAAGTCAAAAAACAAATTTTCAATTCAATTATAGATGGGCGTAAGAGATTAAACAATTAAGATTAAAATGCATTTAGTATCAAGGTAACACTATTCCGGTTAAGAACCAGAAGTGTTAGTTGATCATGTAAATGCACCTTAGCTTACTTTATTATGAACTCATAAATCAGTAATCCAGATAGCTACCACAGCAAACCCACATCATGATTCAAAAATAAGAAAATTAGCAAAGACACGAAATTGAAATCGGGAAACACAAGTCCCTATTAAGTACCAACTCGGGACTAATACTGATAACGAGATGTCGCAAGGCATGTTGCAGTTTACTCATCATCGTCAACACATCCACCAAACGGATCTGAACTCCACCAACAATAACCTCACCACTTCGAGGAATCAAACTCACAACCAATTTCTCTGAGCTTTCAGCATCAATTTCTTCAAGTAAAGTACTGATACCCAATTCCAAACTTGAGGTGTGAGTATGAACTGCACCATTAGATGATCCATGATGAGCATGAGGAACTTTCACAAAACTACCAGCTAATTCTCCGTTATGGGGACCGGCTAGTCCTGCAATTGGTTTTGTCACGTAAACATCGAACCTTGCTGTTGACCCGTGTGGAATCTGTATTCCATCCACGAATAAAACTTCAACTGCATCTGCTTTCTCATTTTTGGTCCTTGATGTCTTTGGCCTTTGCACTAGCACTTGGATTGGCTCTGTTAAGTTTGTTGGGCTTGATCCAAACTCGGAAACTGGTTTTAGTTTCAGTGAGTCACCTGCGCTCCTTGTCTGTGCTGCATTCTGGAGTTTCTTGTACTTTCGACGAATTGTTGTCCATGCAAGGGGTTCTGGAGCGTAACTATATCTCAGGCTCTCCGGGGTTAGACAATCCTTCACCTGCACGGATGTATAATGTAAGAGTCGGGCCTTATAACACGCTAATTTCAAGTATATATGAATTTGAATAATGATCGGCCACAATTATAACCTATTATGATGAGAGGGTGTAATCGAGAATGACCTACCTTAACCTTGACAACTTGGCGATTCTCATCATAGAAGATGAAAGCTGATTCGAGCCAATCAGGATCTCTGAACTCAACTTTCTGTCCACGGAGTTTGCTATAGATATCCCACATACGACCCATATTACCATGGTGACCGTAAAACACAGGATCCTTACCGGCAGTGGCGAAGTTTCCCATATTATGGTAAGGGGTTTGAAGAGGTCCAACCCATTGATGAAAAACGTTGTGCAAAGCCTCATTCCTCCCTTGTGCTTCAGCAGGCTTCTCTCCACCCCTTTGTGCTTTCCCCATGAAAAGCGCTGGTAGTTGCAACGTTTCTTTGAATATACTATCAATCTCAGCTAAGTTCCGAATTTCAGTTTCAGCAATTTGTTGAGAATTTTCTTTGGGATTAGGTGCATCCGATGTTATATCATACTTGTAATCGATCATCGACGTATAATGTTCTTTGTTCCGAGTTCCATCATAAAGAGGTGAGTTAACATTCTGGTACATCTTCGGCAAGTACATCCCTTTAGGAGTATCCCAGTTCCAGAAAGGGATAGCAAAAGTATCATCACCAATGAGTTTCCCAAGAATTCTCTCCCAGAAGTAGAGGTAGTAACGATGCCATGGAAGGAAAAACCAACTTCCATGAATTTGAAGCAGAGTGTTTGAATTCAACTGATTAAAAGCTCCATTACAGAAAGTGCAGTGAATGGTGGCTTGCTGACCGAAACTCCACGGATCGTCCTTTGGTAATGCTTTCATCGCAGCAATGGCTTTTTCGAATTTCGCAATGTCATCAGAATTATATTTGTGGGCAGCTTTGCGGACTCGTAATGGCTCTGAAGATGATGGTGGTTTGAAATCGACGATGTTGGCTGAGGAATAAGGTGGACAGCAGTTAATTTTTGTTTGGTTTCATCATCGGTTGCGGATGGTTTGCTGGGATCACAAGTTGCCAAGTCAGGCGGTACCATTGGAGCTCCAATTGCATTGTTGGCAATAGTAGCAGTGGCTCCATGCACTACTCCCAACCCTAAGAGCACATTTCTCCTATCAATGCCGCCATTGTGAGTAGGTTCTTGATTTTGGTTGTGGTTGAGCTCACAAGAGGTGTATGGTGTGCGGTTTGAAAGGCGAACAGATCCGCAATTGTTTGTTTTGGACGACCTACGGAGAGGGTTTCCAGAAACGGTGGAATTGGAGATTGTGGTGGTGGCTAAGTGGGAGAGAGACATCGGAAATGATTTCAGTAGAACTGGATTGAGTTGTGGGATGATGGAATCGAAAATGGTATATAGCTAGCTGAATGACCGCTCGTTAACAGCATTGTCTGATGTGGCTGATAGAGTGTCTTTTTATTCTTCCCACGTCACTTAAAACCAAAATGCTTCTGATTTTTTTTGGTTTTGTCGCAATCATGCACCCTCACATAATCGATTGATTTTATGAAACATGAATTAACTAGATAACCTAGGTGTTATTGAACATAAATTGAAAACTCTTCCTGCCGTGAGATATTCATCAAATTTAACATCATGAACAACAAGCAAACCTTTGTTCGTCTTTTATTTGATTCTCATCTCCTCCCAAAATCTTCCGTCTTCATTACTGATTATTTTTTCCACAAAACCACAATATTTTATTGTTTATGGTCGTCCAAAACATCTAAATCATCTTGATTGAGATAGTTATAAAAATCTATAAAAGTAAAAATCAATATGAAAAAACCTTTGATCCCGGTCAGAATGACTAATTGCTGACAACCTTTGATCTATCTACAAAAATATTTCTAAACCTAATTAATTGGTCATTTAGCATTGTTCATTAACAATAATCCTCAAAAAATAACAAATTTAAGACAAGGAATCTCACGGGCCATGAAAGACCTTCTGATATTAGCGAGTCCTAGAAATCTGATCTAGGATTTCAAACGATTTGTTTACTTGTAACCATACTATCTCGGTTGTTATATGTTTAGTATTTTAAACGTTTATCTATAAAATTTTTTTTGAAGAAGAACTATATTCTTCTCTTCGGAAGAAGAAGAAGAGCAAAAGAAGATCGAAAATTTAGTTTTAGTTTTTATAATTATTATGACGTGTTGTAGCATTAGATTCCTCCCTCCACCAAGTCGTTGCCACGTCAGAAAACGTTGTCAACCAGCTGTTACAGCGTCAAGTAGCAGGATTGATGATGGAATATACGATGGCTAGTGTGTTTATTTATATAAACGATGAGGTGAAAAATAGGGTGATGAATAGCCATAAGAATTATAACCGAAATGTCCCATCTCTTCGTAGTTTAAGGACATTTCGGTCCTCTTCGTAGTTTAAGGACATTTCGGTCCCAATGCAAGTTTAAGGACATTGCGGTCCCATTACGTAGTTTTAGAACATTTCGGTTCATCTTCGTAGTTTAAGGACGTTTTCGGTCCTCTTCGTAGTTAAGGACCTTGCGGTCCCCAATGCAAGTTTAAGGACATTGCGGTCCATCTTCGTAGTTTTAGAACATTCGGTTTCCATCTTCGTAGTTTAAGGACGTGTTCGGTCTCTCTTCGTAGTTTAAGGACATTGCGGTCCCATCTTCGTAGTTTTTAGAACATTTCGGTTCCCTTCGTAGAATAATTCTGTACTCTTGTTTTCTTGGTTTCTCTTTTCTTCGATAGAATACTTTTGTACTCTCCTCGACAACTCATAGGATTTCAACCTATTATTGTTGTTCTTTTCTCATCACCTCTTGGTGATTGTTTTGTTCTCTTTTTTTTTTTTCTTTCTTCACAACATGAATGTTGTTTCTTCTTCTTCTCTTATTCCAGTCACGCTATTTTTGCGAAACCTTCACCTTCTTTGTTCTTCAAGATTCTCTCACAATCTGTCGGCTTTCTTTACAAAGTCTGCACACTTTGTAGGATCTCCAAGTTTCTGCCACAAAACTCTTCAACCACACTTCACTTCTTCCAACATGTTTAACAGCTTTCTGCAATACCTCTGACAGAACTGTCACCACTTGCTTCCGTTACGCTTCTGTAACATTCTTCTTTGTAACACCCAAACTGTTACAAATTTTCAAAACACTTTCTTTCTCTTTCTTTTTTTTTTTTTTTTTTTTTTTTTTTTTTTTAAACGGACCTTGTTACCATCTAGGAGTAATTTCCCCTGGTCTTGACCACAGACTCCTTCTCTGTTGAAACTCTAGCAGCTACGAACTTAGTTCGTGTTTTCTTCCATTGTTGGTCTTCTCTTTCTTCTTTCTTCCATCAAACCTCAACCCTTGATCATGCAGCAAGCAACATCTCTGAGCTCCTCATCAATCACCAAATCCGATCACCATACTCTGTTCCGGTAGTTTACAACACTGTCTTCTTCTTCCATCAACCATGAATCACGGTAATCCCATAACTCATCCCCTTTCTTCTCACTGACTACTGCACGATTTTCCGGATACAATGACTACTTCAACCCGTGAGCATCACCATTCACAACATCACAAAGAATAAACATCGACAGAAAACAATCAACAACCGCCATACTCAGTTCTTGCAAACACAACTCATAGCGCACCGAACTCTGTATGTCAATCTCCTCCCATATTGATCGCAGCAACAATTCTTTTTACGGATTTTTTCAATCAAATCTCGTCCAAAAAACTCCAAACTGTAAAACCTTCAACTCGGAAACTCTAACTTTCATCAACCTCCTCCATCCACCAATCGTCATTCACAGTTCCGTTGATTTCCAACAACATCTTTTCTTTCTTCTACCTGAGCATCATCGTATTGATCATAGTCAATCGACCAAACCCTAGTTTCACCATCTGGTCCACTTGGACAAAATTCCACGAAACTTGACCTCAACCAATCAACGAAATATGACAGCAAACCACCGATTTCTATTCTTCTGTTCTCACTTGTGACCATCTTGGCTGCAGGTTTAGGGCAGCAATATGGTACGTCAACATCACACGAACACGACTTGACAGGAGCAAGGTTACGGAGCAGCGGAACTTTCGCACAAGACGAACGTAACATCATGACTTGCAAAACCTTCAAATTTATCGACCTCTTCAAGCTTTTGAGAACTCCAACGTGATCAACAATTTTTTTTTTTTTTTTTTTTTTTTTTTTTTTTTGACTCAAACCCTAAACCCCTAAACCGATGAAAAACTTCCCTAACTCTTTCTCCTTCTCCTCTCTCTCTCTCTTCCTCTAACCTCGTCTGATAACCATGTTAAGGATCGAGCAAGAGAGAGAGAGCATAAACGCGGAAGAATTAAAAGACTACATTGATAATAATTCTGGTGTATAATTCTTATGACTTAACAGCCTATTTATTTTGTTCACAAACTTGACGACCCTCAAGGCACTTTCCTACCTAAGATCAACTCTAAACATAGACACTTTCCTAATATAACTCAACCCTTAAAGTGTATATCTCCTAAATATAGACTCCTATATTATTTCCTAATACCCTCCCTCAAGATGGAGCATGTAGATCACGATGCCCATCCTGGCAAAAGAAATTTAACTTCAGTTTCTTTCTTCTTTTTTTTTTCAACACTTTGGTGAAAAAAAAAATCTTCAGATCGTAGTTTTAAGGACGTTTCGGTCCCCCTTCGTAGTTTAAGGAATTTCGGTCTCCTCCTTCGTAGTTTAAGGACATTACGGTCCCATCTTCTCATAGTTTTAAGGACATTTCGGTCCTCTTCGTAGTTTAAGGACGTTTCGGTCCCCTTCGTAGTTAAGGAATTACGGTCCCATTTCGTAGTTTAAGGCATTTCGGTCCTCTTCGTAGTTTAAGGACATTTCGGTCCCAATGCAAGTTTAAGGACATTGCGGTCCCATCTTCGTAGTTTTAGAACATTTCGGTTTCATCTTCGTAGTTTAAGGACGTTTCGGTCCTCTCTTTCATAGTTTAAGGACATTGCGGTCCCAATCAAGTTTAAGGACATTGCGGTCCCATCTTCGTAGTTTTAGAACATTTCGGTTCCATCTTCGTAGTTTAAGGACGTTTCGGTCTCTCTCTTCGTAGTTTAAGGACATTGCGGTCCCATCTTCGTAGTTTTAGAACATTTCGGTTCCCTTCGTAGAATACTTCTTGTACTCTTGGTTTCTTGGTTTCTTCGATAGAATACTTTTTGTACTCTCTCGACAACTCATAGGATTTCAACCTATTATTGTTGTTCTTTTTCTCATCACCTCTTGGTGATTGTTTTCTTCTCTCTTTTTTTTTTCTTTCTTCACAACATGAATGTTGTTGTTCTTCTTCTTCTCTATTCCAGTCACGCTATTTTTGCGAAACCTTCACACTTCTTTGTTCTTCAAGATTCTCTCACAATCTTGTCGTCTTTACAAAGTCTGCCACACTTTGTAGGATCTCCAAGTTTCTGCCACAAACTCTTCAACCACACTTCACTTCTTCCAAACATGTTTAACAGCTTTCTGCAATACCTCTGACAGAACTGACACACTTGCTTCCGTTACGCTTCTGTAACGATTCTCTTTGTAACACCCAAACTGTTACAAATTTTCAATAACACTTTCTTTCTTCTTCCTTTTTTTTTTTTTTTTTTTTTTAAACGGACCTTGTGACCATCTAGGGCAGTAATGGTACGTCCCTGGTCTTGACCACAGACTTCTTCTCTGTTTGAAACTCTAGCAGCTACGAACTTAGTTCGTGTTTCTTCCATTGTTGGTCTTCTCTTTCTTCCATCAAACCTCAACCCTTGATCATGGCAGCAACATCTCTGAGCTCCTCATCAATCACCAAATCCGATCACCATACTCTGTTCCGGTGTAACAACTGTCTTCTCCATCAACCATGAATCACGGTAATCCCATAACTCATCCCCTTTCTTCTCAACTGCACGATTTTCCGGATACAATGACTACTTCAACCCGTGAGCATCACCATTCACAACATCACAAAGAATAAACATCGACAGAAACAATCAACAACCGCCATACTCAGTTGCAAACACAACTCATAGCGCACCGAACTCTGTATGTCAATCTCTCCATATTGATCGCAGCAACAATTCTTTACGGATTTGTTCAATCAAATCTCGTCCAAAAAACTCCAAACTGTAAACCTTCAACTCGGAAACTCTAACTTCTCATCACCTCCTTCCATCCACCAATCGTCATCACAGTTCCGTTGATTCCAACAACATCTTTTCTTCTACCTGAGCATCATCGTATTGATCATAGTCAATCGACACAAACCCTAGTTTCACCATCTGGTTCCACCTTGGACAAAAATTCCACGAACTTGACCTCAACCAATCAACGAAATATGACAGCAACCACCGATTTATATTCTTCTGTTCCTCAACTTGTGACCATCTTGGCTGCAGGTTTAGGGCAGCAATATGGTACGTCAACAGCACACGAACACGACTTGACAGGAAGCAAGTTACGGAGCAGCGGAACTTCGCACAAGACGAACGTAACATCATGACTTGCAAAACCTTCAAATTTATCGGACCTCTTCAAGCTTTTGAGAAACTCCAACGTGATCAACAATTTTTTTTTTTTTTTTTTTTTTTTTTTTGACTCCAAACCTAAACCCTAAACCGATGAAAAACTTCCCTAACTCTTTCTCCTTCTCCTCTCTCTCTCTCTCTCACCTCGCTCTGATACCATGTTAAGGATCGAGCAAGAGAGAGGAGAGCATAAACGCGGAAGCATTAAAAGACTACATTGATAATAATTCTTGGTGTATAATTCTTATGGCTTAACATCCTATTTATATTGTTCACAAACTTGACGACCACTCAAGGTACTTTCCTACCTAAGATCAAACTCTAAACATAGACACTTTCCTAATATAACTCAAACTCCTTAAAGTGTATATCTCCTAAATATAGACTCCTATATTATTTCCTAATACCCTCCCTCAAGATGGAGCATGTAGATCACGAATGCCCATCCTGGACAAAAGAAATTTAACTTCAGTTTTCTTCTTTTTTTTTTCAACACTTTGGTGAAACAAAAATCTTCAGATCGTAGTTTAAGGACGTTTCGGTCCCCTTCGTAGTTTAAGGACATTTCGGTCTCCTTCGTAGTTTAAGGACATTACGGTCCCATCTTCGTAGTTTAAGGACATTTCGGTCCTCTTCGTAGTTTAAGGACGTTTCGGTCCCCTTCGTAGTTTAAGGACATTACGGTCCCATCTTCGTAGTTTAAGGACATTTCGGTCCTCTTCGTAGTTTAAGGACATTTCGGTCCCAATGCAAGTTTAAGGACATTGCTGTCCCATCTTCGTAGTTTTAGAACATTTCGGTTCCATCTTCGTAGTTTAAGGACGTTTCGGTCCTCTCTTCGTAGTTTAAGGACATTGCGGTCCCAATGCAAGTTTAAGGACATTGCGGTCCCATCTTCGTAGTTTTAGAACATTTCGGTTCCATCTTCGTAGTTTAAGGACGTTTCGGTCCTCTCTTCGTAGTTTAAGGACATTGCGGTCCCATCTTCGTAGTTTTAGAACATTTCGGTTCCCTTCGTAGAATAATTCTTGTACTCTTGGTTTCTTGGTTTCTTCGATAGAATACTTTTTGTACTCTCTCGACAACTCATAGGATTTCAACCTATTATTGTTGTTCTTTTTCTCATCACCTCTTGGTGATTGTTTTCTTCTCTCTTTTTTTTTCTTTCTTCACAACATGAATGTTGTTTCTTCTTCTCTTATTCCAGTCACGCTATTTTTGCGAAACCTTCACACTTCTTTGTTCTTCAAGATTCTCTCACAATCTTGTCGTCTTTACAAAGTCTGCCACACTTTGTAGGATCTCCAAGTTTCTGCCACAAACTCTTCAACCACACTTCACTTCTTCCAACATGTTTAACAGCTTTCTGCAATACCTCTGACAGAACTGTCACACTTGCTTCCGTTACGCTTCTGTAACGATTCTTCTTTGTAACACCCAAACTGTTACAAATTTTCAATAACACTTTCTTTCTTTCCTTTTTTTTTTTTTTTTTTTTTAAACGGACCTTGTGACCATCTAGGGCAGTAATGGTACGTCCCTGGTCTTGACCACAGAATCCTTCTCTGTTTGAAACTCTAGCAGCTACGAACTTAGTTCGTGTTTCTTCCATTGTTGGTCTTCTCTTTCTTCCATCAAACCTCAACCCTTGATCATGGCAGCAACATCTCTGAGCTCCTCATCAATCACCAAATCCGATCACCATACTCTGTTCCGGTGTAACACTGTCTTCTCCATCAACCATGAATCACGGTAATCCCATAACTCATCCCCTTTCTTCTCAACTGCACGATTTTCCGGATACAATGACTACTTCAACCCGTGAGCATCACCATTCACAACATCACAAAGAATAAACATCGACAGAAACAATCAACAACCGCCATACTCAGTTGCAAACACAACTCATAGCGCACCGAACTCTGTATGTCAATCTCTCCATATTGATCGCAGCAACAATTCTTTACGGATTTTTTCAATCAAATCTCGTCCAAAAAACTCCAAACTGTAAACCTTCAACTCGGAAACTCTAACTTCTCATCACCTCCTTCCATCCACCAATCGTCATCACAGTTCCGTTGATTCCAACAACATCTTTTCTTCTACCTGAGCATCATCGTATTGATCATAGTCAATCGACACAAACCCTAGTTTCACCATCTGGTTCCACCTTGGACAAAAATTCCACGAACTTGACCTCAACCAATCAACGGAATATGACAGCAACCACCGATTTCTATTCTTCTGTTCCTCAACTTGTGACCATCTTGGCTGCAGGTTTAGGGCAGCAATATGGTACGTCAACAGCACACGAACACGACTTGACAGGAAGCAAGTTACGGAGCAGCGGAACTTCGCACAAGACGAACGTAACATCATGACTTGCAAAACCTTCAAATTTATCGGACCTCTTCAAGCTTTTGAGAAACTCCAACGTGATCAACAATTTTTTTTTTTTTTTTTTTTTTTTTTGACTCAAAACCTAAACCCTAAACCGATGAAAAACTTCCCTAACTCTTTCTCCTTCTCTCTCTCTTCCTCTCACCTCGCTCTGATACCATGTTAAGGATCGAG
This sequence comes from Papaver somniferum, assembly GCF_003573695.1. Classification (NCBI taxonomy): domain Eukaryota; kingdom Viridiplantae; phylum Streptophyta; class Magnoliopsida; order Ranunculales; family Papaveraceae; genus Papaver; species Papaver somniferum. The sequence goes on along the minus strand of NW_020618825.1, from coordinate 10,448,090 downwards.
CAAGAGAGAGGAGAGCATAAACGCGGAAGCATTAAAAGACTACATTGATAATAATTCTTGGTGTATAATTCTTATGGCTTAACAGCCTATTTATATTGTTCACAAACTTGACGACCACTCAAGGCACTTTCCTACCTAAGATCAAACTCTAAACATAGACACTTTCCTAATATAACTCAAACTCCTTAAAGTGTATATCTCCTAAATATAGACTCCTATATTATTTCCTAATAGTATAAGATGCATATGATAGAACTGGTTAGTTTTTTAGATTTCGTTCGCTCCAAATGAGACAATGAGTCTGTCATCTTTTCCTTCTCTTTTAAGTGTGGACTTTGGGAGATGATCACTTTCTTAGGTAAGATTGATTAAGATCCACCATTACAGGAATTCTGCATTAATTGATTCTTTTCTACCGAGACATAGCTTCACGTGGTACATGTCGAGACAACAAGATTTTTTTTATTTTTTTTTCTTCACAAAAGAGGAATAACCTCATAACAGTATATGATAATGTAGCCGATTTTCAAAATAGGAAACAGTTACTGGATTTTTCTGGATCATTACACTGGCAAATTCAAAGTATCTACACCAATTTTTGATTATCCATCCTAATTTTACAGACTTAAAAACCATTCTAGAATTCCAGAAAGATCATATGATGCCACGGGGATTAATTAGTTTTGAGACAAAACTAACTTGTTTTACCGCACAAAATCCATCCTACTACTTCTCTTGTCGCTCACACTATTGGCAAAATGAAATGCTTTTTCAAATTACCTCTGTACCAGACAGTGAAACTCACATTATACTGGGAACTAGTATATGCTTAGTTTCCCTACAAATTTTGAATCTACCATATTATATTATATTTTTTTTGGTTTTCCCTATTTCCTATCCTCATTTTTCCTATTTCCCATTCCTTTCACAGTTTCTAAAGTTAATCTATTTTTAATTCTTTTTTGTCCTATTTACCACCTATAAAAGTGAACCAAATTAAATTAGTCATGACCATAACTATTAACATTTCAACATTTTTGTTTATCTTCTTCTTTACCGATCAAGACAAAAACCTAAGAAGACGATCAAGTAAAAACTCTTAGTTCACGTACAAGGTAGTTAATATCGTGTGTCGGTATCGTATCGACCGGGTCCTATACACCTATACAAGTGATAATATCTGTTTTTACAGGCGATATATCATTTAATATAGAATTTCAAATAATTATAAAACCATAGTAAAAAATAATAAGAATCATACACATATCTCAAATTTCCAAAATACAAGGTGGTTTATTAGCCAGCGTTGTGATTGTTGTCCCATTATGCCGGTAAATTTTTTTATTATCCTTCATATTTATTTTTATATTTCTCTGCCTTGCAATCGAAATGTGGTTTCCATCTTATATCTTACCATATAGTCATTAATTTTATATTATAATATATTAGGGCTTTTTACCTTCTCCAATTGACATTGTACTTGTCTGTAAAGACTAGATGCATGTTGATGAAAAATTTATTCACGAAACCGATATTATCGATGCACAAGTAAAACCTATATATCGGTCTGTACCGGCCTGTACAATCGATAATATCATTTCGTCTTTGTATCGCCGATATTTTCGATATCGTATAGGTATTTTCTGATATCCGATAAAAACCTGTAATATCGGTTGTACAACCGATATTGACTACCTTGGTCACGTATAAGAGTTAATTGGCGATTAATAATCAAAATAAAAACCTAAGAAAATGATCAAGTTAAGGTCATGTATAAGAGGTAATTGGCAATTAATTAAAATCATTATTATTATGAGAGATTCATTAATGAAAATCCAAGAGAAAATATAAAAATTAAGAACCATAGATTACCGTAAAAGCCACCACTGTAAAATCCTAGTCGAGATAATTACAGTAATGTTGGGTCTCGAACAAATTTGTATAGGACAGTAACCATGTTGGCTATACAATGAAAGGAATAAGGAATGCATCAGCTGTATTAAAGTCCATGAATGCAAGTTGGATAATTTGATCGGGTATTTACTTGGTGATTGGGTGGTGGTGGATTAAGGATGGGGAAGAAGACGAAGTGGTCGGTGGTGGACAATAAATTAGATTTTTTGTTTAATAGTCTAGTGTAAATAAAAAATCAAAGGGATAGGATTTAAGATACACATAAATATATTGGTGGTAAATAAGATTTTTGAGATGGAAAATTAGGTGGATGGGAAATAGGAAAAATGAGGATAAGAAATAGGGAAAACCTTTTTTTTTTTTTTGACAATTAACATATTTCAATTCATTCAACTCAAAACAGTGATTACATGTTCACTTACAAGAATCTACTATTTTCAAATTAAAGCATGTTATCAGAATTAAAATCTGTACGAGAATTTGTGTTTAATATTGTTTACGAAAAATATCGACAAATTAAGTGAATCACATAATAAAATACTGATATACTTTTAGTGATGACAAGATCTGCTTACCAAAGCCAATAAACTAAATAAGTTTGACAAAAGAGATTAAAGTTTCTTCCTGGAAATGACATATAATTGATTGGCAAAATCAAATAACATAATGACTGTGGGTAGGTAAGGTGTCAAGTTGACAAAAAAAAGATTATAGGTTCCGTAAAAAGGATATGGTTTATTCATTTGGATCTAATTCTAAGTCATTATTGCCAAATTTGACGATAGTTTTTGCTCAGTAATCTAAGTCATTATCACTCTTTAATTGTGTCAATTTTCTTCCTCCACGGCATATATCCATCCTAGCGCATGATTCATCACCTTATATCCATATCCTAACGCATGATACGGTGGAAAGTGGACCTGTAAATCCTTTTGGTAGTGGCGTCCTTTGTCTGAATGATTCATCACTATCTCATGGCTTTGCAGCTTTGCTTGGCAAGATATATATCCTAAGAAGCATGTCGAAGCTTTTTACACTGGAAAAAGATAAAGTAAATACATGCTTTAAATAATCGTGATAACTTGTTCAAAAAATGATCGAAGTCCTAGATTCTAAAGGTGTGCGCTCCCGTTCGGAGAAAAGTTTAAGTTCACACGAACAACTTTTTGTATAGTAATGATTCTTAAAAAGAAAAATCACTGTTGCAAGTCAAAAAGAAGTGGAAAAAATGAGATGCATCGTGATTCACATGGTGGTAATATGTAGACAGCAAAATCAACAACCAAGATATTCCATGAGAATGCTCCATGTGATTTCACAGCGAATTGAATGAGAGTGCATTGAATATTATTTACTACGGTAGGACGTGGTGCAGTTGAAGTGTTACGATCTCCAACAATCAATTGGATGTGCATTGAATCCTTTATTTAAATTACTCTGTTATATGCTAGCAGCCGTGATTTAATTAAGAAAATTATTGTATAAATAGAAGAATTAGGTGGTGGTTCTGCACTAGGAATACTGCCCGAATATCTTTTAGATCATTAACGATCTTGAGGAGCATATCAATATAAGCACGAAGCTATCATTTAGTTGTTCTGGAAGAAAAAAAACCATTAGTTTTGATATGCAAGATCTCCATCGGCCGGGCAATCAGCCGAGATTCCCCAGCTAGGCAACTTCCTTGACAAAACACATGGGAAGCGGAAAACATCTGGTAAACTATTTTTTTTTCTTTTTGAAGCATGTAATTTATTTTTATAGTTGGCCATAAATGTTATCGATGATGAGGTAGGTAAGCATTATTGAACCGGATAATACACGTTGTTTTTCTTTTTAGCTGCAAACTACATAGTTACTTATGGTCCTTCTCAGAAAATTTTCAAAATGAAAGGTGGAGGGGAAACCATTAATAGGTCCTGGTTAACATATATGGTTTTCTAGCATATTTGTGTTCGGGTAAAGCATAATGTTTTTATTCATGTAGGTGGCGATAATGTTTTTGTTGCATTATTGAATCGGATAACATACATATACACGTAGATCAACCATGTTTTATGTCCCATTCGATTTCAGTTATTGATCCCATTTGAATTAGTATTAGCTTAGCATCGTGAATCTCGTGGAGTAATTAACAAATTTCTCAACTGTTGAATAATGATTTACAGTAAATAATTTGGGTGCTCTGGCAACTAATAACTGACTTTTTGTGTTATTAACAAAATGAATTAGTATCGGCTAATGTATCTTAGCGTCGTGGATCTCATGTAATAATTAACTTCTCAAGAGTTGGATTATATCTTAGAAGCATATGCGGATCTCATGTAATAATTAATTTCATAATTAAGCATAAATAATAATTTGAGTTTTATTACGTTTATCTTCTGATTCCTTGTTTAGAAATGACAATAAAGCAATGTACGGGTTTGAAGTGTGCACAAATTTGTGCACCTAGTAAGTCTATAAGTATAACTTACTCACTTTAACAGCTCTAAGGAGATCAGGGTAAGGAAGGAGGCTTCCAGTTTTCACCGAGAGGCGATAAGGCCCGTCAGATCAGCTAACCAAAAAAAAAAAAAAAACAATCGGTCATTGGATTTCAAGTAGGTGTTGGTGTACCGTGCAAACGACTATGTTTTTTTTTAGTATACCAAACAGCCACGGTTTTTAAAATTGCAGCGCTTAGTTGTCAGATTAGCATCGTGAATCTCATGCAATAATTATTAATAAATTTCTCAATCGTTGAATTATGATTTATAGTACATAATTTGGGTACTCTGGCAACTAATAAGTGACCTTTTGTGTTATCAACAAAATGAATTAGTATCAACTAATGTATCTTAGCATCGTGGATCTCATGTATTAGTTACTTCATAAGTGTTGGATTATATGTTGATAACACCACATATATGCGAATCTCACGTAATAATAAATTCCATAATTAAGCATAAATAATAATCAGCGCTTAATTGGAGGCTCACTAAATTTATACCCACACTAGAAAAATTAGAGGGCTTCCAAAATGATGATGGTGAAATATCATTTTACCCTTTTCTAAAAGTTAACCCTAAAATTCTATTAACACTTAAGATAGGTCCCCAATTTTCATTCGAACCCGAAACTCTTCTTTCTCCTCCCATTCCTCTCCCTATCGTCCCCATTTTCTCCATTAACGATTGTGGAGAAATATTTTTTTCATCCGATTTATAATTGCAGTTTCAGAAAAAAGGTCGTTAACATCGAAGTTTTGTTGCTTAACGATTTTTGATCTGCATGTGGAATTTATGAAAAATCATTAACCATTAGGGTGGAGGTGAAAACGACCCTACCAATAATTTTTTCCCTAGTTTTGAGTCGTTGGTTACGAAGTTTTTTTCTTAACCATTCTTGAACTGCATGTTTCATTCATGATGAGTCGTTAACCATTAGGTGCAGGTGAAAAAATTCTTTCGACGACCCTTTTTAATCATCAACGACTCTATGTTTATTCCAAACCACCTCTCTGTTTGAAAAAATGAAAGGGCCGTCAATTAATTAATAATGTGTTAACGATCCTATGTTGACGACCAATTTATGAAATTAACGACTCAGTACCCTTCATATACAACTCTTCTGTCAACAAAAGTGTAAGGGTCATCAATAGAAAGCAATTGAATCGTCAATTTTACTTTGAGAATCGTCAATGAATAATCAGAGTCATCAATTATTTCTAAGGGTCGTTTTAGCTTCTTTCTTTCCTAACGACCCTTGAACTTTTTTTTTTTTAGAGTCGTCGGATTCTAAACATATTAAGTTAACGACTCTAGATGAGAGTCGTCAATGCTATCACACTTGGTTGACGATTTTTCATAACTTGTAAAAGTTGCAGGTTGGAGTCTTCAACTGTTGTGACAAATCATTGACGACTCATCAGGGTCGTTGGTTTTTAACCTCTCGACCTAACGACCCTCACACTGAGTAGTTGCATGGTGTCCATGAATCGACCACTCGGAGCGCATTCATGCAATTTGAAGAGTATATGAAGTTTACATGATTGTTTTGAGCTTCGGGTTCTTCATATGGAGGATTGGTTCCTTCATTTTGAGCAATAGGATCTTCATTTGCATCATTTATCAAAGCTTCCTCTATTAACATCTCTTCATCAAACATCCAATCCATAGGATTAGTTGAGACAATCTCACCATCAACACAATCATGTATGTTGTTTGAATCTTCACCTACATCATTTCCTCCACTAGAATCACTCATTTCAAATAACCTAAATTTTCCCTCAAAACTCACTTTCTTCCTCTCTCCAACACAAAAATACAATTTTTCTATTATCAAAATTTAATCCTTAAATATGATTTTAATCTAACTAAATTAATTATCAATTAATTAGCTTAACTTAATTACCAATTAATTAGCTTAACTTAATTACTAATTACCACTAATTATTTGGGATAGTTTAGCCATTTAAAAAAATTGGGGATAAGGGACAACCTCCAATTACTATTTCATGACCTTTTTTGTCCTGTAGCTAGAGGTCCCCAATTATTTTCCTAGGCCCCCAATTTAGCGGTGATAATAATTTGAGTTTTATTCTGGTTTCTGCTTCTGGGATTGAAGTGTGCACAAATTTGTGCACCTGGCAAGTCTATAACCATCTCCTATTTTGTAGGACTTACTGTTAGAGATGAATATATTTTAAATGAAGGTTTAAAATTCTACATGTCATTAAAAAATAATTTTTCCACCTTTATTGGAGATGTTCTGATAGCTCTTAGAGCTAGCACTATAGTGCTAGCTATCCCTTCCATATCCCTCAAATGTAGGGAAGGGATGGCACATGAAAGGCAATCTTGCTATGGTGTCCTCTCATCCCTTCCCTACCCGAGACGCGTACTCAGTACCCGTATGAATAATTCCAAACGCGTACTCAGTACTCATATAAGTCAAATCGTTGACTTGACCAAAAAACGAGTACTGAGTATGTGTTTCATAGGTTTAAGAACACAGAAGCAGAGCTAGTCGACCATTATTGTTTTCTTCATCCTTCTTCCCTATTTCTCTCCTCCTCAACACTTTCGATTTGAAGACCTTGTTGTGTGATTTTGGAGCTCAAATTGAATGGTTTGTTCATTACCAACTGGTGAAGCATTTACCTTCTTTAAATCAAATAAGGTGTTGTGTATGAATGAATTTTGATATGGATATGTTTTTTATTGATATGGATATGGTATTGTTTTTGATGATTTAGTATTGATGAATAATTAAATTATTGAGGAATAATTAAATGAATATGGATATGGTATTGTTATTGATGATTTAGGATTGTCGTAATTTAGTAGACAATGTGGCTGATTTTTGTTGTTGGTATTTGTAAAATACATCCATTGTAGATTTTTGAATAAAATGGATTGTTTTGTGATGATTTATGTGTACTTGTGTGCCATATATGGACTCGGATGGATTTCAACGACTTATGGAAGATAGATTACCGGTTTCTTCAATAGAACATATTGATCATAAATTGAAAATCCTTGGTACGACAGTGAGTAGTTCGGAATCGTTGAGACATTGAAGTAGTATAAGTCCAATTCATGAAATGTATACCTCAATTTCTAGGTTTCCAACTGCTAAACAGATTTTAGACAACTGTGGGTTCGGTTCCATTTTCAATGTACAAAATCCAAAACTACAAAATAATGGCCTAACTACCGGTATATTTGAAAATCGTGGCATACCACCAATACATTTCACTTCCCTAGTTTTGAAATAGGGTTTACCCCATTAGACTTCACCCAAATTACCTGAATTCCTATTGGCGTAGGTATACCCATATCATTAGGTTCAATTAGTAAAGAGGAAATACATGTCATGGCTCCCGATAACATAAACTGTTTTCTCCCATAATCTGGTACCGATCTGAAATGGCTTTTTGGATTATCTGGTACAGATCATGAATTTATTGAAGACTTCTTCCCTTCGCATTCCCATAATCTCGTCTATATTGGATATATATCTTCGCCCAAAAGGTTTCTGGCTCTGGCATTACAGGAGACTGATCTGCTACTCGAGATTCTTTGTACCATGTTTTGGTGATTGCCAAATCTTCAATTGAATCAAATGATCCCATTGTTCTGTTTGGGTAAATAGTTATGAGAGATAGTGAAAATTGTAAGAAGTTTTTAAAAGTTTATTAAAACGAGGGTTTTTTTTTTGGAGATAGTTAACACAATTTATAATATCGTTTATAAACTAGCCGTTACTAAAGATACATTGATACCCCAAAATATAATTCAATTTATGTGAATTATTGAAAATAGAAATACATAAATAATTTTTACCGAAACTACAATACCGTTACTAAACTACAACATCGGAACTAAAATGCGGTCTTACTTAAAAACAATAACAAGAATTAAACTAATATATTACAAATTTAAAGGATTACCAGAACTGAAATACAACATTACTTAAAAGAAAAAAACCATTAAGCTAAGCTACTAAAAATTGAACGGAATATCTTGTTCACTCTGCATCTGCTTGGCCAATATGAAATTCTGTTGATATTCGAAGTACTTTATTGCCTTTGGAGTAATCTTTTGGATATCCAACTTCATTATTTCCCTTTCTTCTTTCATTTGAGAAGCCTGAATTCGTTGTTGAGTTGTGTCTAACAACCAGTCCATAATTTGGTTTTGTTGGAGCTGACGAGCTGGGACAATCTTTCGGGATTCTTTTAGATATTCAACAAGTTTACTACCTGCATCACTCATCTGAGAGTCTTGCGAGGGTGGTATTGCGGATTTACTTGACGTCCAAACCAAGTTTTTATTAATTTGGGCTTTTTTCGCTGCTCTGGAAATGCGTTTATCTCCGGTAAATCCACTAGACGATGTTCCAGGTATGGTGATTGGGGTCGTACTAGGGGTATATCCTGATGGAAAAGGGATACCGCTATGGATATTGTTTGTAAATTGATTCTCGACAAATTGGCTTGAAGGTGGGTTTTGAGAACTTAAGGGTGGAGAACTAAACATATTAGAGAAATTTGCATGAATTTGATATGACGGAGGATTACAATCTTGTTCCATATCTTCTGTTTTACCGACGGACACAATTGGAACATCTTTAAGCATGTTCCACATGACATCTCGTTCAAAAGCTCTTTTGTATATGTCAGAATATAAACGAACCGTTAATAAGATTAGCGTATATTAATCTATTTAATAATAACATATACGAAAACTATAATAAACATATTTAAATAACATACCCGGTTAGTAGATTCAATGCCCGGATTAGCTATTACGGCTCTTGCAACACAACCGGAGAAGTTATCCACTTCACCCTTGATTTTGCTAAACCGATTATGAACGCTTTTTAAAGTGCAGTAGTTCCGATTCCCGCCACAAATTTATTAAAAAGCACTTCCCAAAACACTTCCTTATCCTGATAATTGTGATAACCAATAGCAAGGTACTGAGTAATCATGTGATGATCTTCCAAAGTAGTAAATCTCGTTCTGTGTTTCTTTTGTTGGCTTTGAGTCTCCGCCATAGATGAGCAAAACAAAACTAAAACTATTAACGGGAATATAATTAGAAAGATTTAAGTGAAGAAATCAATTGATGTAGGAAGAAGAAATTGATTTGGTGTGGTTTGAGTAGAGAATTAGAGTGGTATTTATAGAGGATTTTGAAAAAATGGTCATTGGGATCCGGCGGTGTAGAAAATAGAGTCGTTATTAATGATGGATGGTTAGGATCGGGTGTGAGACAGGTGTAAACGAAAAAAGGTCAAACAAATAAATTTTCGGAAACGCGTACTCAGTACCCGTGTAAAAAGCTACGCGTACTGAGTACCCGTGTGATTTCCCTTCCCTACAAGGTTGCTCAGATCTGATCAGGCAAGTAGAGTAAGAGGTCGATATCCCTACTCATGTAAGGATATGGGAGACCATAGTAGATGGAAATTTAGTGTTTTAAGGGATAGAGAGGGATAGGGAAGGGATATCCCTCTCCATAGTGCTAGCTCCAAGGAGAGGGTAAGAAAGGGGGTTCCAATTTTCATCAGGAGACGATCGCGTCCGTCGGATCAGCTAACCAAAAAAAAACAATCGGCCATTGGATTTCAAAGTAGGTGTTGGTGTACCGAACAAACGACCACGTCTATTTTTAGTACACCAAACAGACACGGTTTTTAAAATTGCAGCGGTTTTAAGAATTCTCGGATTAGAATGTCATGACGCGTGCCCCATTCGTTAGCCGAATTGTGGCGGACAGGTGGGGTGAGAAGCTGTGGATCTGACTCATATGTAACGCTTGTATATGTTGCCGAAGTTGTGACAAATGACGCCTTTATCAATAAATTAGCAACACAAATATCATTTTGAAATTTGAAACACTAAAAATAGGCCCTTACAATTCAACCGTCGCGCGAAGCGTGTGCATGCACTCTTTTATACAAGTCATGCGAGGGAGCTAAAGTATAGAAACATATGATGGTAAAACATATGATGGAAGCCTGCTTCAAAAAAAAAATGATGGTAGGCGGCTGGGAGACACACAACGCATTTGCAACTGGTTATAAGTATTGTTCAACGTCTATAAGTATGACAAATGATAATGCAGAGGATTGTTTTTTCACTAATAATGCACAGGATTAAAATGTAGTAGTTTAAAAGTATCTCCAGCGGAGTAAAATAACTTCAAAATGTAGATGCATCATGGACGCGTTAGAAAATATCTAAAGCATATTATTTTAAAGATAGAAAAATTGGAAATCTTTAATTAGAAATTTGGAAAGAAAAAAAATGAAAGTCAGAAAAGTATACAAACGTACCATTTTGCTCTTTTGTCAGAACTGGTACGTCTAGGAAGTTAACAATGTTGTGGGGTGAGCAACGGTATGGGTAGACGCGGATTTGGTATCATTTACGTCCAATCAATATAATTGGCAGATTTGAGATTTCCACTCACCTCCATCTCATTACCTATCAGGTTTGACATCTGCGGGTGGGAGAATGAGCGAACCGGACACAAACGGATTAAAGGATTTTAAGAAAAAGAAAAATAGGTAAATATATGTTTAACAAGAGTAATGTAACGGTTAAAAGTGTTACAAATACTAGTAAAGTCACATGACATTGTCTTAGAAGATAGAATGGTAGATACTATGACTAAATGAGATAGTTAGCCTTCATATACCTTTGTTGATGAAGTTCTCGTAGATGTTTCTGTTTTCTTTAGTCTTCAATCATAATACTCAATTATCATCCTCTATTCCTAATCCGAGATTGATCTTGGTATACCATAAATCAAGAGTTTTGATCAACCAAATTTGACAACAAACTTCACATGCCAAAACTTGTGAATTTGACCGCACTGTGCTTTGACTGTTTAAACTGTTTTTCAGGGTCCTTATTAATGATAAAATTAATAATAAACCTGATCCTAGTAGACAGATTATTTCATTTGCATGTGCTCGAGCCAAGCTGGTCCTAGTGTGATTAAGGTGGTAAGGGACAACTTTCACAGTGGCTATGTTGATCCTAAACTTAGTTGACCTTTACTCCTTCAATCCAAAACAGAAACCTCACCCAAAATACATGCCCATAAGTTTGCGTAACTATGATATGAAGATGATAACTAAAAACATGACAATAGAATTGGGCCTTACTAGATAAAAAATTTTTTCTAAATTAACATGCTTTTGTTGGTAATAGGTCTATTTTGAATCTATTGTAATCATAGGTAGGGGTGTGCAAAAAGTCTGAAATCGCGGATTTCATCTGTATCCGTCCGCAAAATAACCCAATCCGCAAGATTTATGAGCCGGACGCGGATAGAATTTTCAAATCCCCACTTTTAGCGGTTTGGATGTGGTTGGACTTTGAAATCCGCGAATTCACCCACACCGTAGAGCAATAAATTTTTTTTAATAGAAGTATCAAGGAAAATATGTCTGATCCGGAGTAGTTACAGGTAACACTACACCATTTCCATGATTTTGTCACAGGCTATACCTGTTACTAACTGAATTTGTAACGGTTATAACCGTACTAATTAGGCCGTTATTAATAACTGTGATTGTCTTTTGTAACGGTTTTATCTGTGACAAAACGCAGATAAAGTCACATCTGATAAGCGTTACAATAACTAATAGCCACAATTGGCCTAATTTTATGATAGCGACACGTGTCTTATTTGTCACGGTTATCTTAACGGTTTTAACTGTTACTCTCTATTAACCACAATTCAAAGTATGACACGAGTCTTTAAAAGTCACATTTACAGCAACTCTTATAACTGTTACTGAATCTTTGTAACGATTGCTCTGGCGACACGTGTCCTTTTTTGCAACTCTTATGGTAACATATGTTATTGTTGCAATAATTTGTAACAATTACTAAGAGGACACCTGTCTTCCTTTTGTCACGTCTTAAGATGACGCGTGTTGTTTTTTCTTCACAATTTGTGTCACAGTTATAACCGTGACAATTCTTTCTGTTACAATTAAAAAAAAAGGGTAGCCCAGAACATTTTCGTGGACCTGGATTCTAGTTTACAGGCCTGTAATGCAATTAAAACTGAACTTGGAACCCGTGCCTGCAATTTCTTATTTTGTATTCTGCAGTTCATGCATTCTCAAAGAAGATTCATACATTCATTAGGAATACAAGTACAACAGAATTGTTCCATTCGTTATGAAATTTAACCCAAAACTATTCAAAGCTAACACACTGAGCTGCCATAAAGCTCCTCAAAGTAATGCAGCCCTTTAATGACGCGTAATTTGTCCAGCATGTGCCTCGCCATCAAGCCTTTAATATTTAAAAACCCAAGCTGATAAAAAAATGGTATTCAACAATCAATGACTGACATGATTACTGATTCAATCATTCAAGAAAGTGAAAACACATTGTTCCGTAAAATTTTATTAAGAGCAGTAATTGTACGCTGTCCTAGTGTTGGTGGCAACTGAAATGACTTGGTACAAGTTTGGCCACTCGACATTACTGGATAATAAGAGAAATGCTAGTCACTAACTAGGTAGCACCTAATCTAGGCTCCGCGTAATTTTCATCTAAATGTCAATATACAGCATATCAAAGTCTTTTTGTTCCGGAAGGCTTACTACTCTTCTCAAACACACCAACAATAGAAGGTTCACATCAGATTAGTATCACACCGCCCTGAAGTTATCTATCAGTGAAGTAATTTATTGCCTACATTCCGAAAAAACAGAAACTGACCATCTTGTACCATCTAAAGTAGTGATCAAAGTTATGATACAAAGATTCTTACTTGAGCCAAGTAGTTCACAGATTGCTCGCTGGCGGTGGAGGGCATCCATATTTCCAAATGATCTACCTTATCACTGTTTAAAAGAATGCATTCCATTAGTGAGAAATCATAATCATGCCCGTGAGGCACTCATCATCCATGATATATATTTGTAAAATTCCCATGCCATTGAAATTCCAAACAAATTAGACAGTGCACATACACCATATGGCATTGTTCAGAATGATGAAAAATAAAATAAACAGGACGCTCAGAATCAACAAATAATTATATTGGTGAAATCAAAAATAAATCTACACTAGTTTTTAAACTTCTTTAGGAAGATGGTTGCGAAATAGCTAGGCCAATAAAATTATTAACATACTCGATCTCTTCCTTATTACTATATTATGCAGCCATACACCTGACTAATACTGTCGCTGTGAAGGTTATAATTAGGAACAAGTTCATCAGGAAATGGTGGAAGTTCATAACCATACTCAGACCTATCAAAGCCTCCTCCAGAATCACCACCTTGTAATCAAAAGTAGAATAGAAAACTGGACTAACAAACATAAGCTTGTAATGCAAAAGTATGAATGAATAGCAGATAAAACTTACATCGTGTCAGCCTTCTCCTCTATTATCTTGATAAATGCCTCAACCAAGTCTGCAGACGGACAATTTGTTTCAGCTATCTTGCAATGCTTTTGATTATTATTTCTTTGAATAACTGTAGTGTCTACAAAAAGAAAGTTGGGGTAAAATTAAGTCTACAATGGTGGATCAGCGAAAACCAAAATGTGTTATTTCTCAGTTCAAAGTTAATCGGTAAGTTTAATTAATTACTTGATATATTACAACTTTGACATTTTTTTTGTGCTTTCTTCAGTTTTGGAGTTTAAGAGCTGGAGTTAGTGCTTTTCAGATGTTATACCGAGAAACTTCAGGATTAAAAACAGCCAATTTATGTTCCTCTATTGCATGCTACCGTTGCAACTTTTTTGGAACAGGTTCTAAAGTATACATGGATAAATCTATTGCGCAAAAGTTAAATACATACTAACACAGACCACACTTATTGGAAATAACAATAACAATTAAACAGGTAGAGAATCTTAGTTAAAGTACATAGTTGTGTTATCCTGTTGAAATGCTAACCACATAAATCAGAGTTCGACAGACACTTGGTAACAAACGGTTGACTTTAATTTCTGAAACCCTTCTTTGTTAGATTATGCCTTCAACTTGTTAAAATCTACAGGTTTTAGTATAATACCATTATGTTAGTTCAATGAAGCTAACAACAGGGCAATTGTAAATCCTCCCTATGCCAGCTCGAGCAAGGGAAGGCAAATACGTCAATGATAGACAAGGGAGTTGTTAATCCTCCCTACCAAGCAAAATAAAAGAAAATACATCTCCTGGCCATTGATAGACAGGACACAAATAGCATACATAATTTTACAGGAGCTATGCAAAGATATAACCATAAATGTAAGTAGACAAAAATTCTTACTTCATCGCCAAGTATAGTTAATTGATCCATTTGTACCAGCTGCATGCCATAATGGAATACATAACTTCACAAACATTATTTTCGGTTAATATCAGGTATATCAACTCTCTTCTTTCTCATTACCTGCTCCAAATAAATCAGTTTGGTAAGAAATTTCATTCGTAACAAATTAAACCCAACACATAGGATAACAAAGGCTACTTTTTAATAGAACACAATACCAAATAAGCTCACATTGTAATGAGTACCAGCCAAGAAAGGAACATAGCAATGCGATTAAACATGTAGAGTTTAGAGCCCTTTTGTCCAGCCAAATCCAAGTACCTGACAAATTTGGCTGATAAGGCAACAATAAATTGGTGAACATAATCATTGTAAAAGTGAAGCATACAAAGTTAGGTTATTGAATTTACCATCTTAAATTGAATAATGGAGTCGCGCATTCTGAAAATAGAACCATCAATATGTATATTTGTCCTTCGCCACGTCAGGTTAGGATTTAATTTCCATGAGTTGGTTATACAACGCAGCACCGACTTTGAGGGACGCCCAAGAATGAGTAGTATAGAGTTGGTTAATCCTACTTTTAAAAGAAAAGGTAAGGGATTAGTAAATACAATTACTCTGCTAAAGATATATATAAATCGGGTGCAAATCAAGCTTACCCTGGAGATGTTTTGAATCAACCATGTGCCTGCAAAAAATAGCACACCTTTTTCCCTCTTCCTTTATCCGGGCTTGGGACCGGCATTGCAATTGCAATGGCGGAGTTAAAAAGGGTGTGATCAACAAAGACAGTAACAATAAAGAAACTATATTTCGTAATTAATATAAGAGCACAAACACTGTCTTTCAGAAAGAAAAAAAGCCGCACAGAACAACTATGCCAAAATGCATTTGCTTCAGAAAAATACATGCACTGTCACACATGTAGCTAAACAAGCAAGAACTAAACCATAAGAGATTTGCTCCACAAATACAGTTAAGCATGTAACTTAAGGATCTCAGAAAGAGAAATCAGCCACATCATATTCATTTAGGTGATGGATGGAGCCATGCCATTTCTTGTGCTACTCTAGGTACAACATTTAACCTGTTGACCCTTGGCCCAAGGGGAAAATATGTCAACACTTCGGGAGGTTCACTCGAGGATGACTTCATCCCAGCTTGAGGATCAACAGCAGGCTTTGGTAGAAGACCAGCTGCTTCAGTAGAGTTTTCACCTTTACTCATCTACAACAAATGAGCTAAACTTCCATCAAAAAGGCATTATGAGGTTAAGCAGCTACGATATTAAAATGCTTCTAAGGAAAATAGTTGTTACAACATTCTTTCACACACATGACTTACATCAGTATACTCTGAATCTTCTACAACAGAGGCCTCCCAACTGGCTTGGTGATTGGCATCACCTGGTTTTTCCATGTATTCCATGGCATACCCGACTGCTTCATTCAAGAGGTTGTCCTCCTGGATAGACCCTTCAATGTACCTTGCCCTGTATCAGTTTGTACTCATTAGAAAAAAGGATTTTATACAAAATAACAAACATCACATAAGCAAGGCAAAATTCATGCTAAGAACTCCTGCATTGCACTTTCAATTGTTAACTCTACTTAATTCTTACATGCTCAGAACTCTGAATAACCGAATATCAACAACATATGCAAAGATTTTTTTCTCTCCTAATGATATTATAAACAGACCCAAATTTTTGAATAACTGAATATCAACAATCTAATTCTCAAACCCCTAATTGAAATAGCATAACAAACCTAATTAAAAACTTTGAACGAAAATTAAGAACCCTAATTCTTAGACAACAGATCGATCGAAACAAGGATATAATCACAAATACTCAAACGTCAACTAATAAAAACACTAAACTTGAACCAAAGCGTATAGATATGTAAGAAATAACTTACATTTTTGAGCAAATCGGAGTTAGGGTTCAGCGAAATTAGGTCTGTGAATAACGAAGAAATTAGGTTTGAGACGAAGATAAGGTTTTTTTAGAGAGGATTTGAGAAAGATTTGGGTTTTTAGTTTGAAGAATTGACAAAGACGAGAGGTTTTTTTTCTTCTTCGTTACAGGTTTTGAGAGTGACGATAGGATTTGGATCTGAGAAAGTGAAAGGAGTTAGCGATAAGAGAAAAAGAAGAAAGAGAAGAGGATAAGGATGAGGGATAACGAAGTGAAAAGTGAAAGAAAGGCTTAACGGCTGAGATTTGTCCATCAAAAAACGTGGACGAATGACATTTTGTTGATGTTCTCATACGGATTGAG
This sequence comes from Papaver somniferum, assembly GCF_003573695.1. Lineage (NCBI taxonomy): Eukaryota > Viridiplantae > Streptophyta > Magnoliopsida > Ranunculales > Papaveraceae > Papaver > Papaver somniferum. Next base: position 10,431,097 of record NW_020618825.1, on the reverse strand, counting down.
GGGGAGTGTGTGAGAAGCGTGTGTGTTCTTCCGAGAATTACGTGTTTTATTGACCTGAGTTTCTCGTTCGGATGAACTGCAGACGAAATATATCAGAGTTAAACATCACAGGTTAAAAGACTACTACAGTTAGACCTAAGTTTCTCGTTCGGATGAACTGCAGACGAAATATATCAGACTTAAACATCACAGGTTAAAAGACTACTACAGTTAGACCTAAGTTTCTCGTTCGGATGAATTGCAGACGAAATATATCAGACTTAAATATCACGGGTTAAAAGATTACTACAGTTAGACCTAAGTTTCTCGTTCGGATGAACTGCAGGCGAAATATATCAGACTTAAACATCACGGGTTAAAAGATTACTACAGTTAGACCTAAGTTTCTCGTTCGGATGAACTGCAGGCGAAATATATCAAACTTAAACATCACGAGTTAAAAGATTACTACAGTTAGACCTAAGTTTGTCGTTCAGATGAACATATCAGACTTAAACATCAAAGGTTAAAAGATTACTACAGTTATACTTGAGTTTCTCGTTCGGATGAACTGAAGACGAAGTATATTAGACTTAAACATCACGGGTTAAAAGATTACTACAGTTAGACTTGAGTTTCTCGTTCGGATGAACTGAAGACGGCTGGAATTAGACTTGAACATCGCGGGTTAAAAGATTACTACAGTTAGGACTAAGTTTCTCGTTCGGATGAACTGGAGACGAAATATATCAGACTTAAACATCACAGGTTAAAAGATTACTACAGTTAGACCTAAGTTTCTCGTTCGGATGAACTGCAGACGAAATATATCAGACTTAAATATCACGGGTTAAAAGATTACTACAGTTAGACCTAAGTTTCTCGTTCGGATGAACTGCAGGTGAAATATATCAGACTTAAACATCACGAGTTAAAAGATTACTACAGTTAGACCTAAGTTTCTCGTTTAGATGAACATATCAGACTTAAACATCAAAGGTTAAAAGATTACTACAGTTATACTTGAGTTTCTCGTTCGGATGAACTGAAGACGAAGTATATTATACTTAAACATCACGGGTTAAAAGATTACTACAGTTAGACTTGAGTTTCTCGTTCGGATGAACTGAAGACGGCTGGAATTAGACTTGAACATCGCGGGTTAAAAGATTACTGCAGTTAGGCCTAAGTTTCTCGTTCGGATGAACTGGAGATGAAATATATCAGACTTAAACATCACGGGTTAAAAGGTTACTACAGTTAGACCTAAGTTTCTCGTTCGGATGAACTGAAGACGAAGTATATTAGACTTAAACATCACGGGTTAAAAGATTACTACAGTTAGACTTGAGTTTCTCGTTCGGATGAACTGAAGACGAAGTATATTATACTTGAACATCACGGGTTAAAAGATTACTACAGTTAGACCTAAGTTTCTCGTTCGGATGAACATATCAGACTTAAACATCAAAGGTTAAACCTAGTCATCCCATTCGTTGCCAAAGAAAGTCAGTGTAATTTAGGCATGAGATGGTTAGAGATGTCTTAGCGAATATATGTTAATTATAAAGCTGGTGCGACTGCGAATCATGCGTAATTTTTTAAGAAATTATTATTATTATTTTTTTAATCTTATAATAATAATATATATATTTTTAAATCTTATTATAATAATTATTATTATTTTGTTTGCTTTAAATTATGCTTCTTTAATAATAATAATAATAATAATTTTTAAAGGAAGATTGCACTTTGGGAATTTTACGAAAATTGATTTTTTAAGAAAATTATGTATATATATATATTTTTCCAAAATTAAAAAAAAAATATATAAAGTAAGAAAATTGTGCTAAAACGTTTTTAGCCACATGATTTAGTTGACTATGATTTAACCTACATCTAAAACAAAATCGAAGAAATCCTATTTTTTTCACCATTGTTTTCTTCCCTTCCTTCTTCATTCCCGCTCCATTCTCCCTCCCGATCCTGTCAATGTCACTGAAAGGATTTCAAAATCTTTTGAATCCTGTGATTTCAGTTTCCCACCAATTATTCCCCCCAATTTTCCATCAAAATCTCTATATAATAGGTGTTGAATCTCCTGCTCAAACCACACCATCTCAGCTTCTCCTGTTGTTGCAGATCTCACTTATAAATCATCCATTGTATTTTTCTTTCACTCCTAAAGGTGTTCATACAGATTAGTTAAAAGGTATTCAAACGATTAGGTTTCTTTTCTTTTTTAGATTTTGCTATTACAAATTTTAGGGATTACAAGTATTGGGGCAATCTTGACTGAGTTCAAATCTGCCTTCAATTTTTGTTTATACAATATTTTCAAGTATTGGGTTTGTTTTTATTTCTTGTTAGGTTTTGCTGTTTATTCAGACTTCAATTTTTGTTTTGGTATAATAATCATAAACAACACAGGACATACTGAGAAAGTAGAACTGATATCATTGTTTTCTCATTGTTTGTTGCAGATGAACAATGCAGCTGATCTTGTACCTAATCCTGCTGCTGATCCTCAAGATGGCCATGAAGATGATCATGAACCTGTTGCTGCAGGTGGGTTGAGATTAATGGTGACTATTGATGGTGCTGGGAGGGCTTATGGTGAAAACTGTGAAAAGTTTCCTACTCTTGTTGGGAAGCTTGTACGAACGCACATCCCTGTTAACATTGAAGATTGGAGATTAGTTCCCCAGTTTTTCAAAGATGAAATATGGAACGGTTTGATGGTAAATTTTCATGGTCTTTGATCTATTCAAGCTATAGTGTTATAGCTTAATCATGTTTCTGATCTTTTCTTACTGTTTATTTCAGCTGAAGTTTACATTTGGCGCGCCATCAAGTCTTGTCCGCCCCAAAGTTGAAAATACTTACTCTCAAAAATTTAGGACATTCAAATACAAGTTGAGACAGAAGCTCAAAGGAAAAGATACCACTGAAGATTTATTAGCTGCAATTCCGAGAGGCTACCACCTTCCGTTTTGGCAACAATTCATTGATAATGAACGTAAACCCGAATCTTCAGCCAAACGAGCCAAGTACAAGGAAAATTGTGAGAAGAAAGTAATCAGACACACTCTTGGAAGGCTTTCATATGCCCAAAAAAGTTTCAACCTTGTAAGTATTGTATTCAATAACCGTTCTTCGCAAATTGAATCAAGTTGGTGTTCTGTCATGGAAACTTAAAATGTTTTTTTTTTTCCCAAATTTATGCCTACAGCAACTGAAAGATGGAGTCATTATTGATGGGCGCCCTGAAATTTGGATGGAAGGCCACAAAGGAAAAAATGGAGTAGTACATCCTAGCGCGGTTGAAAAATTTGTGAGTATATATGTGTGTTAAGTGGTTTTACTGATACTATTTATACTCTTAGGTGGTGTTTGTAATATTTTTCTTGTAATGTTTGCAGGAACAAGTGAAGAATGCCCATGAAAATAGAAAGAATCTCGCCAAAGATGGTGACTTATCTGGGATGGACTTTGACAATGATGCAATTACTGATGTGTTTGGACCGGATAAAGGAAAAGGTTATTTCCGTGCCTTCTCTTCTCATCTGACAAAGAGCCATGCCGCAACGTCAACACTTGCAATGACAGTGAATGCTAGTAAAGCAAGCTCAAGTGAAGGATCAAAGGAGGACAGTAGGTTGGTCGACAAGATTAATAAGCTATCAAAGGTGAGTTTTATTGTATATTCTCAGATCTCAATTAGTAGTTGTTTGATTTATTTCACTACCCTGGTTAATGATGGTCCATTGGTGATGCACATGATTTTCATGAGTATGTGTTAAGTCAGCAGACCAACAAAGTACTATATGTTGATGCTTCTAGTCCCACCACTGTTTGCTCTACTTCAAGTGTTGTTGATGCTATGGGTAATCAAGAGACTACCGATGGAAAGACTCAATATGTGAACCTACTCAACAAAAAGAAGAAGGTAGCTGCTAAGGGTTACATTATGCAGGGACTGGAGGGAAGAATGTTTCATGGAGAACCCCTTGCAGCAGACGAGAGGAGAGTGCAGATTGAAACCATCTTGGATGAGACTTGTGTTGTATATGATGCACAGCAGGGGGATGATTACATGACTTTGAAGGACTTTTTAGGTATATCTGGATGGTTAGTATGGCCTTTAAAACGGCTGGAATTTGTGGATGAATGAACATGTTGTGGGTGATGGTATCTTTTTGAGCAGTTTAAGTTACATGCGTAACGATGTGGAGCAAATCACTTTTGGTTTTAGTTCTTGGTTGTTTTGAGAACTTAGTGCAGCTTTCGTTACATGTGTAACTTTTTGGAGCAAGTTAATTTTTGGTATAGTTTTTTGTTTTGTGAACTTAGTGCTGATGTGCAGCTTCTTTTTTATTAGTAAGTTCTAAAAATACTTGTATTCCTCTTATAATTACTAAGAAATATAATGTCTTTTTGTTTCTCAAACTGTTCTTCATGTCCTATTACCATCTAATCTTTGTTATGCTCTTATCATATCATTGATTTTCTTTCATTTCCTTTTTTATGTCTATCATTTCAGAGGTTGTATTAAAGAGAAAATGAGTCAAGCCAAGGCCAGGCTTACAAGAGTTACAAGTATTGATGAGACTGCAGTAAACTTCACAACCAAAGACTGCAGAAAAAAGACTCCAAAACAACCCAAAAGTGAAAACAAAACATTGCCTACGAATTACAGACCAAGTAGGGATGGTGCAAAAGATTTGCAGACCTCAATACACTTGACAAACAAAGGCAAAAAGACATTTCCAAAACTGCAAGATACTACAGAGAATACACAAAGTTCAAAACTCATACATAGATTAGGCACTTGATAACTCCTCCTGCAGAACACCAAAACTGCAGACAACAAAAAGCTAATTTTTTTTTATAGAAGTTTATGTAGTTTCTGTACATAGACAAGGCATTTCACATACACCAAACAAAGTCTAATAAAAACTCATACATTTAAGCTCCTAAATTCATCAAAGGACGATTAAAGTATATTACAACGACTGCAAATTTTGAAAATTAGTCAAAGGACGTAACAAAGGGCGTAAATTAGGTTCATCTAACAATAGTTGTTGAAAACTGCCAACTTCGGGTTTCTCCAAATTATCAATTCCCCGCATCATCTTCTAGGGTGAATGGATAACAACCCACCAATCATAATTTTTTGAATCTTTGGAGTAGAACACTCCACTTGCCTCTTCAGCGATAATTGCAGGCTCGTCCCTCATATTATCGGAATCCCTCATTCTCTTCAGATTCACCAAAACCAAATCCGAGTCCGGACAAATTTTGCTTCCACTTCCAGCTTTCACCCAGTCACAGTAAAACACAACTTCAGTAAATTGACCATAGTCCAACTCTAAAATTTGATTAACAACCCCATACCACTTGGTCAATACAGTTTTGGGATTTTTATCGCCTTTCTTGCTCCTAAATGTGGTGTTTGCTGTCATGCAAACACCACTGTCTTGACAACCAACTATTTCTTTATGATACATGGGAGAGAAAACAAACCCATTCACACGGTACATAACAAACTCTTTCGCATCAACAGGACCTCTTACATATCGCCACAACAATGTATCCGTTTTATTTTCTCTTAACAACTATGCAACCAAAAAGAGACACAAGTAGTAAATGTTTCATCAGTTCACCATAATAAACTAGCTAAATAGACTAGCTAAATAGAAAGTTGTATGCAAAAAAAGTTAGTAGAACTGATGCTTTTAGCTAAATAGAAAGCTGTATGCAAGTCTAAACCAAAAGCTGTATAGTTTCATCAGTTCAAAGCTAACCATCAGTCCAAGCCTAACCATCAGTTCATCAGCACAAGTATATTACTTTTCTAATTACGTTCATTTTATCATAATAAACTAGCTAAATAGAAAGTTGTATCCAAAGAGAGCGCGGTAGCAAAAACAGATCAAACACGTATATTCAGGATTCATGATAGTTCCATGTACCCATTAGTCAGTTTTTATGCATCCCAGCCAAAAAAATGTATATTTTCAGGTCGAAGATGTAATTCAGTACCTTTTCATACAACCACTCGATGAACTCTGTTTGTTTTTCAACTTCGTCGTCCGGAACCTCCTTTCCAGCATCTCGTGAAATCAACAAAAGGTTTTCACAATAGTAGCTACATAAAGCAAAATCAGATTTGTAAGATAAGCAAAATCATCATTGCTTATGAATGAGTTAAAATTAACCATGTGTATAATTGAAAGACTAAAGATATTTATACGAAAATACCTATAATAATCAGCAAGACCATCTGGATTACATCGAAAAAGCACCCACCTCCGTATCTGTATAAATTGCATGGAAGAGAGCATTACTGTCGTTCCTTTTTTACCCATAGGACCTACATCACTTTACTCTGACTCTTCTCCGAGAAAGGCCTCCCAACTGGCTTGGTGATTGCCATCGCGTGGCTTTGACTTGTACTCCATGGCATACGTGACTGCTTCATTTACGAGGTTGTTCTCCTTAATAGACCCTTCAATGTATCTTTTGTTATTGGGAATGTTTTTGAACTCCTTCATTGCCCTGTATCAGTTTGTACATTGCAATTTCATTACAAAATATAGGCCGAATCCAGAAAAATAACATCTTATAAGCAAAACATAAACCCACCTTTCAAAGGGGTACATCCACCGATATCTAACGGGTCCACAGACCAATGCTTCATCAGCCAAATGAACCATGAGGTGAACACTTATATCGAAAAATAAAGCTGGAAAATACTTTTCCAACACACACATTGCCTCGGCAACCATGAATTTAGCCTCTTGCAGTCCACTTTTGCTTAGGACTTTGGAGCAAAGCAATCTGAAATACAAACTGACCTGGTGAAGTGCGCGACGCAGTTCAGGGTGCTTTGGAAAAGCATGCTGAAGACAAACAGGTAGCAAATACTCCATAATGATGTGATAGTCATGGGATTTGAAGTTACTGAAACTTGAATTCTTTGTATTAACATTGTTGCTCAGATTCGACGCAAAACCAGAAGGGAATTTGAGGTCTTTAAGAATCTTGCAAAATGATTCCTTCTCAGCTTTGCTTAAGACAAATATTGGTTTTCCAGAAACTGCACTCCCAGGTTTACTGGTAGTCCACTTTCCACAATGCAATCCAAGCTTATTCAATTCATCCCTTGCATTCCACGATTTCATAGACTTATTACCAATATCAAAGATCGTCTCAAGTATATGCTCCATTACATTCTTCTCAGTGTGCATTACATCTACACAATGACGGAAATACAGGATACGATAGGTCTTCAGTTCCCAAAAGATGGACTCCTTATAGAATGCACCGGTAAGTTCTTCGTCAACACCATCGCCATAAGGATCAACATCGACATCGGGATCATATCTCTTTCTTTTCAGCGCCTTCCTTCTTACTACCAATTTACCAGGTTTGTAAGTCACATTTGCTAGTTTCTCCAACGACTTCTTTCCTGACAGTCGCTTTGGAGCATTTTTAGTTTCATTAGTTTCTAATCCCAAGTTCTCTCCCTTCCTTAAAGGATGATTACCCCTGAGGTATATCCGATAATTAGGGTAAACATTCTTTCTTGTGTATAACAGATACGCACTTCGAGTCTTGTCTGCACAATGTACACATGCGAAATAGCCGTGCGTGGTACATCCAGACATATTACCTTGTGCTGGCAAGTCATGAATACCAAACATTAAAGTAGCCCTCAGCTGAAACGATTCTTCTTTGTGTGTATCAAAAGCTGATATCCCATTCTCAAAAAGATCTTTCAGCTCGTCTACTAGCACACGGAGACATACATCAATATCTTTCCCCGGTGCCTTAGGCCTAGGAATCAACATCATCATGATTTGGAACTCAGGTTTCATGCATAAGGAAGGAGGAAGATTGTACACAACCACTATCACAGGCCAACAACTATAATTCAGAGACTGCATACCATGAGGATTAAATCCATCAGTTGCAATTCCAAGCCAAACATTTCTGCCCTCATTTGCGAACTCAGGAAACTTCTTCTTCACTAAATCCCATTGAGATGAATCAACCGGATGACGCATATAATCTGTAGAAACTTCTGCTCGATCGTGCCATGTCATTGCACGTGCTATCCAAGGTACCGTATATAATCTCTTGAGCCTTGGCCCAAGGGGAAAATATCTCAATACCTTGGAAGGCTCGTTCGATGAAAGCTCTTCCCCAAATTTATCAACCTTAACCTTATATCTTGGTGCGAGGCATTCCGGGCAGCTTGTCAAATCTTCATTCTCTTTGTAATACAAAATACAATGATTCTCACACATATGAATCGACTTTTCTTTCATCCCCAGATCTTTGAGCATCGACTTCATCGCTGTGTATTTTACTGGCAAATTGTTTCCTTTCGGCAACCAACCCTTTATCACACCCAACAAACTATTTACACAGTTAGCTAAAATCTTATATGTTTTCTTCACATTGTGCAGCTCCACAATTGCAGCTAGGATGCTAGTATTACAACCAGGATACAACTTGTCTTCAGACAACTGTTTGTACCTGTAATATCGCTTCCCCAAATCTGGTTCATGAACAAATTCTTCAGTTTCAACTTCTTCATTACCACTAACACCATCACCCCGATCAAAAACTCCATAAGCAGCATCGACAAAGGAACCCAAATCTTCTATTACACCTTCTCTAGCTTGCTCATCATTCATTTCAGTTGGTATAAAATTACCACTTGGACGTCTTATCGTACTATCACCCTCTTTTTCTCCCTGAAAGAACCAAACAACATAACTCCTATCAATACCCTTCTCAGAAAGATGTTTCCTCACTTCCCACATTTCCAAACGTTTCCCATTTTGACACTTAGAGCATGGGCAAGAACATGTTGTGTCCGAATTACCATATGTAGCTGCATAATTCATAAAAAATTTAACCCCATCTCTATATGTTTTGCTAAATATGTCTGGTTCATTCATCCAAGATTTATTCACAACAGCCGACATTCTAAAAATATGTCTTAAATCTCAAGCTTTTAAATAACTTCCTTCTTTCAATGAACAGGTCATGTATTCTTCAGTTTCATATAGCCTGACAAATTCAAAAAATATCGAAAGTTAATTTCCATGTTTCTAATTTAGTAATACTAAAAAGGGAAACAACCAACTCTGATTATGGTTTGGATCATAACTCTCCAAGATGAATCAAACCCATGTCTCAAGCGATTGTTTGGCATTTTCTATACTTACTGAAAGTTCAAAACAAACAACTTTGGGATCAAACACTAAACCTACTGATATTAATGAAAATTAAAGGAAACAACTTTGGATTTTGTAACACAGTTCATCAAACACTTAACCTACTAAAAATTATACATCATCTTAGATTGAGTACGGGGATTCATATGAGCTTCCAACTAGGATAATGGAATACAAATACTAGATACGGTAGGATTAGGGATTACAAACAATGATTACTCTTTCACCCAATTTCATATAACAAAACAAATTATCAATTCATTCCTAAGAAATTTGGAACTCATAATCACTTACCTTGCCGAAGAAATGGAAGAATCAACGAAATTTATCTTCACCAGAATCAAATCTCAGCCATCTTCTTCATCTTCATCGTTCACAATTTAGGTTAAATCAATCGACATGAATACCAGAATATATAACCTAGCTAAAATTGATCGGGTTTAGATTAAAATTCAGATGTTTTTTTGGTGAACGACTAACTTTCAGAAAATTTTACCCTCTCAGAGGGTTTCAATGGCGGCACGAACGAAGAACAAAGGAGGAATAGTTCTCTTATTTTGTATTTGTCTGGACAAAATTCGATACAAAAGGGATTACATTTGTTCAAGTCAACTTTCTGCTAAGTCATGGACTGTTGACTTAGTCTTGATGCCTTTTTTCTAATATTAAGAAAATGAAAAAAAAAATGATTTGTAAAAATTAAATACAACTGTTAGTTTGTGAAAATGTTGGGAAAATTGTGACAAGAAAATTTCTAAGAGTGATAAATTTGGGGCTGTTTTAAATATGTTGAAAATTTTGGGTGGAATCATCATTTCTGATTATAATTGTTATTGTTTAGATAATTATCAACAAATATTATTGTGACTAAAAAAAGTCCCAAGTATTATCACGAATACAAAATTTAATAACAGTTATAACTGTTGCAGGACTTATCACAGGTGTATCTGTGACTAAAAAATAAACTGTGACAGGTTGCACTGTTACAAAATCCTGGTTTTGGTGTAGTGTAACATGGAGTTGCTGCAACTGAATTTCATAGAAATTGGCTTGCAGTGTTAATGTTGACGATAACATACTTATCATGTGCATATGTGAACTTTCCTGGTTCACTGCTCGCGTTTACAGTGCCTTGTGAACTTGGTTTGAAGTTATAATAACTTTTTCTTTTTTTTTTCGAAGAAAAAGATTATATTAAAAGAAAAGAGAATATAAAATAATCACTCACCCATTCATGAATGCTTCTCAATTACTCTAAATGAAACTAGGGGTAAAAACTTTAAAGTATCTCAATCGAAAGACGAAAGTTAGTGTGAAGTTATAACTTGTTAGTGGGACTTGACTAAATAATACATCATAAACAAAGGTGAACGGATTGGCCTAAGGGTTGGGTTTTGTCGTTATACATGGTATGAAAGGGGTTACGAGGACTTGCAGACAAACTTATAACTGGACCAAAATGTAAATAAAATAGGCTCCGAAATTTCGCATTGATCTGGAAGCCAACACTGATTTTTTTTCTTTTCAGCCTGCCATTGCAACTGTTTTTGGCTTTATTAAAGATATCTTGCCCATACGATTTTAGGCTTCAGAAGTATTTGTTTTACTTTTTTTTCCATTAAATTCGAGGTTAATTCGCATCCGGTCCGTATCACCCGTTGATCTGTGGATGTCAAATCTGTGGGCGATTGGCCGGATTCGCTTGGATTTTTCAAATCCGCAATTTTGACGGATTGGATGCGGGTAACTCCTAATCTACAACCGTCCACCCGTTACATACCCCTAATCATAGGGAACAAACCATGCATTTTTTTAGAAATAAAATGGTAATATCCATTTCTTTGTTATTCAATTTCGAATCAAAACAAGATTCATATCATCTGCAACTAAACAGACGCCCCAATTCACAGTATGCCAAAATCTAAGAACAAAAACACCCTAAAAAACCCAATCCAAATAATACTGAAATCCACCAATTATAAAAATGAATTGAATTTTAAATCAAATCTACAGAAATTCATATTTTTTTTTGTTTAGGTTGTTCTAAAATGCAGATTCAAACAAACCCTTTTTATAAGCTTTTCGATTCCTATATGAATCCTGAAATCAGTATCAATAATATCACGACATGATAAAAAAATAAGTGTACGTGTAAATAATTCACAGGGCTAGGTGGCAATATCCTAAGCTAAATTGCACCAGGAAACAAAGGAAAAGAAGCACCGAATAACTCGAGCATGCACGAAGAAAGAGAAATCACGTGGGCCAAGTGTGACAACCACCTAGCTGTCGGATGTGACAAGTCTTCAATCATCTGACAAGACTGACAGAAGATCAGAAGGTGCTCGGTCAAGCAAAGGAAGCGAGTCAAAACAAAGGGACGAGAAAGGAGAGGGAGACATAGGACCAAATAACATCAAGGGATCAGCCTCGGGTATAACGCCATCAGGAACCTGAACCACATCGACCCACCAACAAGTCGGAGGAGCATCAAGGTATGCCCGAGGAGGAACAACAAGATAGATACACCATGACTTACATTGTAACTTCGTTGTATCCCAGTCTTATCCTATAAATATAAGGGCTTGAAGAGAGTAAAGGGCAGGTGGTAAGTGAGAGAAAGTTCACACTTAGAGAGAAAAGAAGTCATTATTGTGAGAGATCATCACTTGTAACCGAACTTGAAGTAATATTAATCATTCCTTTCACCCCGTGGACGTATGTAATCATGCCGAACCACGTATATCTTTGTGTTCATGTTTGTTCATGCATCTTCACTTTGGTTTAGTTTAGTAGTTTCACCCTTGGATGTAGTGTGCGATTTTATGCTACTACCTTCTGGCGCCGACTAAGGGGACCGTCTAACATCTTCGGATACCTTGATTTCGTCCACCAAATGAGATAATCTAAAGCTCCTAAGAACACCTTGAGTGTTGGTCGATGCTAAGAGATAAAATCTATTGGTGTGACTCTTTCCATTATTGTTTGTTTTCCGCGTTTAGTTAAGAAAGTTAGGTCTTCATTTATAAGGTTTCGATAGAAAGAAAGATTCTCATTCCGGTTGTGTCTGGTTAGTCAAGTTAACAGGAATATTTCCAAGAGCTCCCAAATAAGGCCATCGGCGTTTGGTAGTAGCCGCTGCGAAACTCTGTCAACAAATCGCTTGGCTGAGTGAAGTAGCGAGTAAAGTTATGATGTTTTAAGTGTTGGTTTTCGTCTTCTTTACTTATTTTTATCTTCAGATTCGAGCAGTTAGTGAACTTCTAAAAACTCCCAAGTAACATCTTTAATGTTTGGTTGTAGTCACTTGAATTTCCGTGTCGATATCTTGAATATTTTAGACTTCACAAAACCCGTTTCGACAGATCAACTCCAAACTGAGGAGTTGGATCGTAGAATAGGGAACAGATAGTAGATGGATTTCTTTTACAGCTTTTGGTTTTGAAGTAGTTCCAGTGAAGTGAGTACTGATCTATCAGCTGCGGAGACTGAAGTGTAAAGGGTAAATATGGGACTTCATCCAGAGAGAGTTATCTTCAATAAACAGGAAACAAAACTGAGGAGAGAAACTGTTGGAGGTTCTTTGTGCAGAACCCGATACGAACATGAAGAAAACTTCAACAACTTTGAAGCTCAGTGAATAACAAATCTAAAGAGGACCAATCTTCTTCCTGATCTTCTCTTCTATCCTGTCCTTAAATATTGAGATTTGGAAGTTTTATGTTAAAAGAGTTTCCAAAACGCTTTCTTATGAAAATTGGGGTTTTGTCCTGGTGGAAAAATTGAATGTTTGTTTTCGAAATCGTAACTCGATTTCAGTTTTGATCGGAGATTCTCTAACAAAAGATCTTGTTTTACAAACCCAATTAAGCTATTTTGAAAATATTGAATGACGAAGTCTTCAGCTAACTTGGGGATTTATCTATTTGTTTCATCTAGGGATTTTCTATCTTGAGTGATATAATTACTCTTCTTGGCTATTAACTCAATCGATTTGTTGTTGCAGTGATGATTGGAATGGTGTAACAGTAAAGGGACAACCTCACAGTTGATTTTCTTAGACGCGATGGGAATCATCTCTTTTCTGCATCATCGGGAGCTGATGATGAAATTCATGAAAACACCACCAATTTAATCGGGCTACATCAACTATCACTGGAAAAACTGCCACAATTGAACGAAGCTTTAACTAACTGGCTCGGATCATCGTCATCTCGTCTAACTTCCACCTCGGGGAAATTGAAGATTGTGAACTGCAATCAGTGTCGGAACGGTTGCTTAAGTGGAATATATCATGGGCGTGCTTGCAACTTTGCAAGGGTCAAATTCAGGGCACCATCGAATATTGTTCTTCAAGTGACTGAAAACCTTTGAATTCAACATCAAGTTAGTCGGGTTTCAGCACTCAGCTTCGGGGTAGATCATCATCGGGACCAAACGTCACAGCTCAACCAAACTTACCATGTCAACTCACTGCACCAATCTCGGGTCTGGCCATCTCTAGGTTCATCGGCGCAACTCCAATCAATAACCAACTCGTCCAAATTTGTTCGTAGCATCAATGGGAATTACAACAACACAGTTAACCAATTCGGATCAGCGTGATTCCATATCGAACGAATCACTTAACTTACTCAGAGCAACATCACCTCGCGCCAGGTTAAATCGGGAAGATACCCAAGTAACAGATCGGAGCTACCCATGTCGGCCATTCCCTTTTCATCTGCAACACCTAGCTCGGGTCAGGTAATTTTACATCGGGAGAGATGAATCATATCGGACAAGGAAGTCACTTCAGATCGACTCGGGCTGATTAACTCGGGAAGATTGCAATTGACTCGCTTCGGGAACTTAGTTCGGGAGAATCGAGTCGGTTCATTCCAGAATAGCACACTTTCATCGGGACATTCATCTATAACAGGGAAACATTCTTAACTCCTCAATCCTCGTTATGCTATTTATTTTGATGATTGCTATTTAAAATCTTCTTCATATAAGTCTGGTGCAAGAGAGATCGGCTTAGTCAAATGCAACCCACCTAGGAAAGCATGAATAGTGTGGTTTCAATATTTGAGAACGTAAATCTGAGACGTTTGGCATGCAAATATGAACTAGTCTTACTACCTTGGCTTATTATCTATTCATCGTGAAATACCGCTGTCGATCCATGTTTATTCGCTATGAATTTCAGCCTTTCAATTGAGTAATCTCATTACCACTCCATCGAACCTGAAATTGCATTGGACTTCTTAATGACACATCAACCCGATTGCTTTAATTGTCACCTTAACCATTTACCATTTAAATTGTCACCAGGCTTAATTCTTCGATGAATTTATTGGGGTCATTTAATATTTACAACTGTCACTTATCCGAATTGAAAGTCGCAGGTGCATAAATTCAATCCCGAGTATCAATTGAGAAGAGAATAATATTTGCAGCGCACACATGAGCTGCGGGCAATGACGTAGACTCCAAAGGATGGGTAGATTTGCAAGGGGTGATGAAATGATCCTCTATGACCAAGCCACCAGACCTTACCCACTGAATTCGTGAAGTATCGTCCTTGAAGCATCGTGTAAGATCATCTCGGATGGGGATTGTTTCCAGTCACCTCAGACTACATCAGACTAACTCGGAGTAGAATCACCTCCGTGCAATCTTTAGCTCTTGTCTCAACAACTTCCGGTCACTACCCATCACCAGGAGAAGAACTGAATAGACGATCAACTCTAACTGACATATGCTTCCTACATCGGATCACCTTGAATCACCATCTCGAATGTGATAATTTTGCCCAACACAACCGACGTGACAGCTCAACTTTGAAGCTGTACTGGGAGAACTTGCTCGAATCATGCAATGAAATGGAACATCCACGCAACATAGGGTGTAGAATTCTAACATAAGGACGTTTCACGGCGACATCAAATGTATCTCTGAAGTAGGAGTAAGGATCGAAGCCGACGTCCTGTGTCAAGGGGTATCGCTTACCAAAGCGCGGGCCATGGCATCAACCATCGGAAATAAAATCTAAGTTCCACCTTTCTCTAGCACTTAGTCCACTCAATACATCGCTTGTAACATTCATATTTGTTTGTTTATAACATTCAAATCCTAGTGAATAACCCAAATCTGATTTCGCATGCAATTGTTAAAGTAGATCATGTTATTTTAAAAACCTTAAGTACCAAGTCTTTTGCCAGGCTTTCGGGAAAGCGGGCGATGTTGTTAGTGGTACTATTATTATTGGGATGTCGAATGTGCAATCTGGGCTAAGTTCTTTCGTGGACGCTCACTTAAAATAGCTTGTTGTTGCAGAAAAGTGATGATGGGGATGGAATCTATTGAACCTTCGGCGAAACTATCTCACAGGAATGCTGTTATAGGCGATCTCTTGTAATCAACCATCTCGGATCAGCCCAACCTCGGAGTATGTCATTTCGTTGCATCTAAGCCAACGTTTATAATGAGTACACCTTCAACCATGACGGACGAAGAGGAAACCACTCGTTAGAGATCATAAAGGACTACGCAATCACGTTATGATAAGGAGCAAAGCTCATTCGACTGTCTTATCGTCGTGATGATCAGAAAAATAAGACCCATTATTTGGGACCATAATAATGATAAATGTGGTGACTGGACAGAGTTCCACTGCGATAATGAGATATTGAATTGGAGTTTATCACCAACCGCTATGTATATACATACAAATATCTCCAAAGATGACAGAAAAATCACTTGATTTGTGAAAAACAAAGTTCCGACGATATAGATGGTGGTATACTATAATTGGTCACTAATATCTTGGGCCATGACAGAAATACATGGTGATGTAAGAACTTTAACACAAAGGAAAATTTAACTCGAAAAATATCAGCTTCGGAAGTGACAACCCGAGAATGATAACTTGTTATTAATGTGAGAATCCATCTCTGGTCGCTACCCAATATATGGAGAATAACTGCTAACACGATCAACTCGGACTTGCATACTTTACTCATATCTGACCACCTTGGATCAAATCCTTGATCACTGCTCTAAACTGCGGCCTCGGCTCCAGATAGCTCGTCTCGGGACAACAAGAAGTTCGAAAAGCCAAACAAGAAGACTGATCGCTTAAAGAATCTGTACGATGGATGCACAACAAAATGATCCGGTTCACTTCATCCCGAATCATTATGCCAGACATACTGCGAGAAACTCATAAAAAGGGAAGGATTCTTACACTCCCAACTATGATCTTTGATAGTCGTTACCTTGAATAAAAACATTTATCTCACACCTCGGTAGAAATAGCATTCACCTTAGTCGAACGAGATCAGACCAACGATAGGAAACATGACAAACTTCTGCACTTATCTGAGATTTGAAAAAACGAATTCTTGTTGTTTAGTGTGTAAGACATGAATTGCTTGTACTTCCCGTAGCTTTGAGTTTTCAAGCTTGATTTAATTCCTAGCAACGATAAAATGACACTAAATGAAAACTATAGGACATGTGTTGTCATAGGACGAGGATGATGTCTCAATCTCACTATAAAGTTTAGAAATAGACCGTGAACATCGATCCATGCTTATCCACTATGAATTCAAGAATCTCATTTCTGTTTCCCTAATATTAGTGGTTATCATTCTTAACGTACAGTGTCTGCTGTTGAAATTTTAGGGAAAGTTTTGGTCAAGATGCGTTCTACATAGCTCAGACAAATCAGACTGTGCAACACCAATCAACACGATGATGGTCAATAAGCTCGCTTATGACAATAGTAATTAACCGAGGCCTCCAGTATCTCGAGGCATCTCAAGATGTACCCAGGTCAGTCGGGGCACATACAATCCACTCAGACTCCAGTATCTCGAACCAGAAACTTCTGTGACCAGCCTGTATCGGGAAATCATCCTCTTCGGGTGACAACTGAGAAGCTTTTCATAACTTTTGCATCCCAACAAACAAAAGCTTGCCGCGATGCAGAATTAAAATTCAGGATAGCTCCATATATGACAAGTCAAGGATTTCCTAGATAAGCTTGTCTCGAAAAAACAAATTAGACATCACACTTTACTTCTCTTATCTGTTGACTCCCTTTGCTTATTACTTACATGGAATACTCTAAGGAATGTCACCGGGCCATAGGAATTCATTAAAATGAACTCAAGAATTCTGCAAGAAACTCAGAAGCTCGAAAGTCCAAACATGAAGATCCTGATTGCTTAGAGAATCTGCACAATGAAGGCACGACAGAATGATCCAGTGTGCTTAAGTCTGCGAAGTTCATTAGTATATGCCAGTCGGACTATGAACAACAATCAGTCATCTCGGGACAAAGAAATATACCAAGCTGCAGCGCCTACTCTTGTCGGGGAATATCAAATACATTTCGGGTCCTAGCAGTGAACACTTCTTTGTTGCGAATGATCATCGCGATAATAGCCAACTCGGACTGATCACATTGTCGATTCCATCTTGCAAGGCTCCTCAACATACGAACGACACCTAAGAAAGGGGGGAATCCTTTCCCCCTTATCTCTAGATCTTTAATTGCTGATAGTTTGAGTAGCATCTGCAAAAACTCTTGATAAGGCGCTGATTGAAACCACTTGACGAGTCCAGCAAAGATCTTCAGAAATTGAGAATTTTATTTCCGAATGTCGGGATCGGTTTTCTTATAAAAAGAATAAAAGGCTAAGCATTTTTTATCTTAGAAACTTTCCTAACCTAGTGTAACATGCCACAATATTCAATTGATAGTGCATATATAATCTGTTATCTCATTTGCTAGTGTTTCTGTATACTTTAGCTTCCCAGGATGGTGTACGACACAACTTGACACGATAATACAAATTGTCTTGTGGCTAGACTTTCTTTGCAGTTGCTAACTTGTAGCTGGAATTCACAGGGACCTTTGAGGTTAATCGGGCGAGATACGACAGTGACATGATGGTGAGCATCGATCTTGGAATGGTCATGAACCAAAATAGCAGCAATCACTTCTCTTCCCAATTAGTCTACAGGTGTGAGAGATTCGGAAATACTTGGAGCAACGTGTGACTGAGACATTCCTCTAGTGTATGACGCTGAACGAACAAGAGCAAATGCTTCTACAGAGAACCAACTCACGGCTAATTCCTTTTCGTTTCAAAAAATCTGGAGAAAGTCATTCCGGGGCAACATGAAACTACTCGGGCATACCTCGATCACTGGACATAAATCATCTCGGGCACCATCAGTACCGAATCGATTACCTCACTGCAACGTCCGACTGCAACTTCGGGAAATAACACAACTGACCGCTTATCGAAATCTTTCGAAGACACCAAGCCTGATTACCAGCGAAACGCTATCTCACCTTGTCGAAGCGTATAGCCGGGGGTGAAACCTGAAACGGAAGAAACCAGGACAAACAACGGAAAGAACACATTCTTCAAAGACAAATAACTACGGGGCAGAGTTCGGAGGTTGACAGTAAATATGTGCCAACTTGTAAAGTCACAAGTCCGCTGATGAGTGCCAAATATTGTATATATTTATCCCTTTTTGTTGGCATTTTAACTCGTCTTTTGTGCAGTAATTCTACATTTTATCCCATATTCTGTATTTTCATTGTTTTCAAGAATAAATATTTTTCTTACTTTATTTTGCATTTTTAGGTAATAAATAAAGTCAGGATGAATTGCGGAGCGGAATAGAGCAGAAAAGTAGTGAAAAGCCGGGAGAAATCACGCAAGGAAGCCGCGAAGAATGGTGCGCACAACCTCATTTTCTACACACAAAAACGCCTCCGTTCTCAGCCATCAGATCAGTTCTCAGAAGCATCCGATGGTCGCTCCTTCATAGAGCATCAAAATCTGAAGTCTCTGCCAAGCACCACAGCGCTGAAATTCCAAGCCTTCAGATTAGATGGTAGTTGAATCCAACGGTTGTTCCCTTGCTGTTCATCAAAGTTTGATATCTCCGCCTTACACTACAGCACCTAACCTAATCTAGCACCGTTCGTTTCGTTGTATCCCTTCATCCGACGGTCGCTCCTCGCTTGCCTCCGCATCACCGTCCGATCTACCTACCAGCTCCACATCTCACGGCTTAGTCTCGCTGAACATCAAAAATCGATGCACTCGCCTCACACCCAAGTGCCGAACACCCTAGACCTCAAACAAACAGCCCCTACCCTAACCCATATCGACTTCTCCTCCATCACCTCCCTCTGCAGAACCACCTTCTTCACCTGCCGCACCACCTTGTACGCCACCACCTTCTTCAACTCCACTGCCACCACCACACCTCCACCATCATCACCCCTATCTTTCTCCATCATTACCCCCTTGTTCTAGCCTCCTATTATATAGTTTTCTCCCCTAATTTCTCTCTAAAAACCTAGGGAAGAAATCAATAAAATAGGACGAGTTGGAAATTCAATTAGAAAGCATGGAGAGGAGCAGAGGACCAAGGGGAAGAATGGGTCGAAAGAAGACTCGTCAAATCACATGTTAGGTGAGTTTAATTTCAAACCCTAATTTCTCTTCCAAATTAGGTATTTGGGAAATTGTCCCCAATTTTCAATTGAAAAAGCATGGAGAAGAACAGAGATGATATGGGTATGGCCGAATTAGGTGAATTAGGTGAGAAATCCCAATTATTTTAATGTTTGATTTTAGGAATTTCTTTTGGGTAGAACCCTAATTGTGTCTGTGGGTATAAATAGCCTTATGGGTGTGATGTAAAGACTATGCCTGGATTAGCCAGTGTGTCCAGAACCAAGTTCTGTTAATGATCATTTTTGTGCTGTTAATGTTGTGTTCATGTTTAGTGTAATATCCTGTTGTGTTCTGTGTGTGATGTTTGTTCCTGTGATGTTTTGTATCCATCTGTCATGTTATGTTTGTGTTAATTAGCATGTTTGTATTGTTTCTACACATGATCATGTATTTTCCCTGTTTAAACCTCAGAGAAGACCTTTGAACCATGATGGTTAGCTATTAGGATGGTTTTTGTTGAACTCAAAATAGCTTAGGCTAGTTAGATTCCTAAAAGCCCAACTGATTTGTGATTAGTGGTGCTGTAAGAAGACCACTAATGCTAGGGGTCAGTGGTGGCTCTAAGGAGTTAATCAGCTACATTAGTTAGTAAGCCACTGCCTAGTTAGTCTGTGATTGGTTGTGCCTTAAACAGACAGCCAATACTAGGGGTTAGCTAAGGCTGTAAGGTTAGTTAACTAGACATATGACAAAAACTTAACCTAGATGAACTAGCTAGGTGAAGGGAATTCTCATCCATCTCCTTACACTTCCCATCCACAATTTCTTTTCCATGTTCTGTTTTGGTTAAGTTGTTCTTAGTTTCTTTCATTCTTTACTTCACTGCCTTTGGCTCATTGCCATTGTAACTGTCACTATCTCACTGCCACTTAGTTACTTGTTTAGATAACTTTAGTCTAGGAAACTTCAATACACCCCAAGTCTCTGTGGAATGATCCCTTGCTTACTTTCTATACTAAAACTTGGCCTTGTATACTTGCAAGAGTTTTTGTGTGTTTTCTAACCACACCATCCGCAGGGAGTCACGAGATAACCGGTAACTCTAACATCCAGAAAAGAACTGGTAAATTGTGGCAGCCAAGTGATACTGAAACTGAATATATGAAGAACGCAATATGTATTGGATCAAATGTAAAGCGGTAAGAAGATGATGTGACAAACGCAGCGACAGATTATTCGTACTCAGGTCATCAAATGGAATGGCCCGTGATGGTCCAAAAGTTTTAATCCCGACCAAAACTATCAAGTCGAGGTTACCAATACACGAGATTATGGTGACTAAATAACCTAGGGGACACCTTGGGTTGTCAGCATATTGTAACACATAGATCATTCGTACTCGGGTCATCAAACGGAATGATCCGAGGCGATCTAAGAGTCCTGAACGAGTCAGGAGCTAATCGTAATGGTCATTCGTACTCGGGGCGACGCCAGTGTGGAAGTGCCGAGGTGACTTACACTCGAATGGTCATTCGTACTCGAGGAAGTGGTAGTGTGCAAGTGCCGAGGTGACTTACATTCGACTGGTTATTCGATACTCGGGGCAGTGGCAGGGTGTAAGTTCCGAGGTGACTTACATTCGACTGGCTATTCGATACTCGGGGCGGTGGCAGGGTGCAAGTTCCGAGGTAGCCTAAGGGTTCTGGTGGTTGGAAACCAGTAACCGATTATCAAGTCATGAGTACTTGATATTAGAGCATACAACATTTCTCCCATCGCAAGTGTGATCGATTATCAAGGAATGAGTACTTGGTAACTCACTTGGTCCGGGATAGTCGTTTGATGGCACCCAGGATATTCGGGCTATAAAACCTAGGCAAGACCTAATACACTTCCATTGGGTCAAAGCACCAATGATGAGATACCTCAATCGGAACATGTCATTGGTCCCGATGACCCTCCTTGTTGAGTGTGTTCGACAGATATGGAATATTAACTAATGCCTACTTTGAAATGCTTAGTATTACAGGAAAACATGTGAGCTAAACTACAAACACTCATGAAAGCTGCAAGGGCGTTGCACATTTTATAGTGGACATAACTTGTCAAGGGAAAGTAGGACTTGGAGGATTCATTTGGGAACCCACAGGGGTACGCGATGTATATTTGTAACAGGGGCAACACAATGATGACGGAGGACCTACCAAATCATCATCATATGAAACCTCATCGTCAATAGTATGAGCTAAGGAAGGGTCACGATTGTCGTCTCGGGACTACACAAACGAATAGGGGCAAGTACGCGTACTAGGACAGGGCGGATTGTATTCCTTTGTGCAGTCCCTTCAACAACAATCATACAACTACAAGACTGACACAAGAAAAATGCTTTGGAGGGGCACGAGAACACCCTCATCATTTGGAGAAAATCGGGGATGCTAAGACTGTCAGCCGATTAGCAAGAAATATAAGTACCATCTACCACGAGAAATTGTCCTATTATGTATTTCACTTGTTGATTCATTCGCATAACCGTAGTGACCACAGTAGACAGACACCCGAAAATTTGACATGCCACATTGATAGCTTGAATTATCCCTGCATGTCTTCCTATTGTGGATACATAATGTCTCATGAGCATGCTTAGTGAACTGTATTGCAAGAACCAAAACGATTGTTCACATACCTACAATCGCATAATAACATGCTTGGCTGTAGAAATGCTACATATAGAATACCCTCTCTTTCGTCATAAAAATTAAATGCGGGCTTCTCGGGGCTTGTCACGAACCTGGTGCAAGGTAGTTAAGACGGAAAACCCTTGATAATAGGATAGTAAGGTGCTAAGCCTACAGCTTTGTATTGCTCTTTCATTTTGAACTTTATCAACCAGTACACATCTTGATTTAACTCTATGAAAGCATGCTGAAACATTGAACATGAATAGTATTCCACTCGCATCCTAATTTGTGGACAATCTTTTGTGTCTTTGTCGCTTGATTCGCTGTGATGCTTAAGCTAATATCAAAGTTTTTGAATGCGTCTCATAAAAGGTGCTTGAGTTATAGCAAGTACCACTTCCCCTCATGAATAGCAGGTAGCCTCGTTCCTGTAAAGAGCGTCAAAAACGATGATTGGTCAAGAACTGGCGACAACTGAACCAGACGAAGTTCGAACATTGACCACCAAGGCATGACCGCAACAACTTCAAACAGAAAGAATGCATGACCATATTATCATGGGGCTAATTAGTTCGGGAGTGGTTCACACAAAGACTAGAAAGTCATCTTGAAAGAAGCTTCGATGATTACCAAGGCAGATGGATAGCTCGGGACAAATGTAGTGATCCACAATTGTTAGCAGAGACCAGCCAGTAAGATCCTTCGACAACATTCAACAACCTTTGAACCAAGAGTTGCTTCGAAACATCGCATAAGATTAGGGGAAAGTATGCATACTGCAGACGCAGTTTGTATTCTTCTGCTCAGTTCTTTCAGCCACAATGTAAATCCATACATCCCACGACAAAGTACATCTGATGCATCAGCCAACCTGGCTAAACAAAGGGCCCACGACAGAGACACACACCGCCAGACTTGTATCAGAAAAGAAAGCCAAATAAAACCAAGAAGAGCGACCAAACATCAGGATTTCATAGAACGATAATCATCGAGGGATTCACGGCATGATTAGAGACGTGGGAAGTCGAACGATTTTCTTCCCCTCGTGTCAAGCACACGAGTGAAAGAAGGGGCATAAATGTAGGTGTAAATAATCCACGAAGCTAGGTGGTAAGATCCTAAGCTAAGTTGCACCAGTAAACAAAGGAAAAGAAGCACCGAATAACTCGAGCATGCACGAAGAAAGACAAATTACGTGGGCCGAGTTTGACAACCACTTAGCTGTCGGATGTGACAAGTCTCCAATCATCTGACAAGACTGACAGAAGATCAGAATGTACTCGGTCAAGCAAAGGAAGCGAGTCAAAACAAAGGGACGAGAAAGGAGAGGGCGACATCGGACCAAATAACATCAAGGGATCGGCCTCAGGTATAACTCCATTAGGAACCTGAACCACATCGACCCACCAACAAGTCGGAGGAGCATCAAGATAGTCCCGAGGAGGAACAACAAAATAGATACACCATGACTTACATTGTAACTTCGTTGTATCCCAGTCTTAGCCTATAAATATAAGGGCTTGAAGAGAGTAAAGGGCAGGTGGTAAGTGAGAGAAAGTTCACACTTAGAGAGAAAAGAAGTCATTATTGTGAGAAATCATCACTTGTAACCAAACTTGAAGTAATATTAATCATTCCTTTCACCCCGTGGACGTAAATAATCATGGCGAACCACGTATATCTTTGTGTTCATATTTGTTCATGCATATTCACTTTGGTTTAGTTTAGTAGTTTCACCCTTGGATGTAATGTGCAATTTTATGCTAGTACAATAAGTAACAGGGTTCTTGCACTTTATGTTCTTCTTTTGAGATCAAATTGCGCTGAAAACAAGCTAACACACTACTGAATTGAAGATGAAATTGAAGAACCGACCGCTCAATTGGACAAAACTTATCGACATTCTTCACTCCCTTCAATCATCACTGAACCCTTCTCTTCTACTCCAACTTTTCAAACAACCATCAATTCCATCATAATCTTCAATGTCATGAACCACAAACCTTAACCAATTCTCAATCTGATTTTTTTTTTCTTCACTTATTTTTTAACCTTTCTCTCCAATTTAAACCCATTTACTTTTCTCCAGTGATAACCCATGAACACCTTCAGAAACTAGGGTTTGAGCAGAATTTGGGGATAATTGTTATTAACTGAAATTGGGTTTGATTGAGAAGGTTAATGAAACTGTGATAACATATGGAAACATGGGTTATGTTTTCTTTTGGAACTGAAATGGGTTTGGTGATGATACTTGTGTTTTTGCCTAGCAGACGAGAGAGATTCCAAAAATGGGTTTAGCAGAAATCAGTTAACAAATATTGGGTTGCTGTCAGATTTGATTTTGGTTTGCTTCTGAATCTGAGATATATGAATGGTTGTTGTTGTTTAAATCAGAGTAGAAGATAAGGGGATCTACAACTGTTTCCGATTGAGATTACTTTACAGGGTTTTGAAGATTAGAAGTAATAGGAAGAATGGGAGATGGTGTTGTTAATCTTAAATCTTCACCATTCATTATTTTATTTTATCTTCCACCATTAGATTAAATTTGTATGGGAGGGTATTTCGGGTACTTCCATTTACACGTATACAGTATATGCCATGTGTGAACAAGAGCTGGCTCCACTAATCGAGTAATGGGAGTAAAAAGTAACGATAGGAGGAAACACTAATTTTGATCTTTTTTGGGAGGAAACGCTAATTAGCGATCTTGGAAGGGGAGGAAACGCAAAATATCCCTTATTTTTATTTTCTTTTCATTCTTTCCTTCTTCTTTTTTTTTTTGTTTCTTTTTTTTTTGTTTTTCAAAATTTTTTCCCTTTCTTTTTTCAAATTGGTCTCGGCTCTCATCTCGGCTTTCAATTCATTGAACTTGGTATCTAACATCTTCTGGAATTTTTCGCGCAACCAGGCCACTTCCCCAGCATCGCCGGTCATTTCAGATTCTTTAGTCATTTCCTGAACAAACTTTTCTTTTCATGTTTTCAAGGAAACAAAGGGTATATAGTAACACTGGTGCTTATGCCTCGGATTTTGTGCAATAATGAATGCGATTTACAACTAATGAACGTGCATACAGGTTTCACTAACTCTTGGGTAGGCTTGGGCTACCTTAGCAGAATATACCTCATACGTAGTTAAAACTAGTCTTCTTTCTAAGGCTTGTGGTGGTTCGGCTGATAACGCTCAGTGGGTCCAGCTTACTAGCCACTGATTTTCCTAAAAATCGGACACTAGAGGATGCGAGATGAAGATGTTATGGGTACGTGCACGTGTGTGTGTGCAAGTATTGAATAGTGCCAAATCAAAACCCTAAAATTCCAATTATTTTCGAGTTAGATTCTTAAAATCCCTAGTGAAGTCGCCACCGTAGATACCGTTGAAAATCCACGAGATGGAGCCCGTTAGATCTCTAAAATATCTAAATGGAAATATACACTTCGAAATATTATTATTCGAAGCCACCACCCAACTTAGGGAGTTGGGATCCAAAAAAGCACTAGTCCAATTTTTACAGAATATGTCCGAAAATCAAGATACAGGCTAGGAAGATGTGAGGCACCTAGTCCGTCCAATTCAAAAATCGGCCTCTCCTTTATAACCGAGAATTTAGCGATTTTGACTGTTAAACATAATAAGAAATAATAAATTTATTAATATACAACAGCAAAAATATAAGATGCGCAACTTCACGCAATATATCAACCAAACGGAAACCTTCTGTCAAAACAAAACACAATTATTATAACTAATATTATTATCCGCAAAGGATAACTCAAAAATAGCAAATCTATTATTACTATTATTATTTTATGGCAATTGAATTATTATTTTATTCAAGATTCTCATGAATCAGGTTTTGAAGTGTTGCTAGGCATATGACCGGAATCTTGATCCTATTGAGCTATCAAACACGGCATGCATATGGTTTGTTGTAGCCAACTAAAATTGATCATGCATGCATGAATCCAAATAACTAATAAGAATATACAACTCTACTGAGTTTGATGTAGGTGCCAATTAACGAAGATATGGTGCAGACTTAGATTCAAACTAATGACTTAAGACACTGATGTTACGGATCATGACCATCAACTTAACATCCATTTATGCATGAAATATGGGGCATGAATAACTCTTAATCAAAAAGTATCTTTATATATAAAATACACTGGATTTATGCACGTGCTACCCACTGAGAACTTTTTCTCTCTTAATTTGGTGTGTGCGGGCTTTACCCCGTCCCGTGGCGATACATTTTTTATTTAGCGTGCGCGGGTTGATGCATTTTTTATTTGGTGTGCACGGGGTTTCGTCCCGCCCCGTGAAAATGTACTTTTTATTTGGTGTGGCAGGGAAAATTATATATAGTTTCAGGAGAAAATACTCTGATGTGATTGAAAGCTGTATCAAGCTTGAATTCTAGAGCTTTTGGCCCCACTTCAAATATATAGACCAATAGGAACATTTGGTTTCTTCCCACCACCAATTTTTTGTATTCTCGATCAATCCCACTTCTCTCCTTTCGGAAGATTTTCAGTTTTTACGGATACTTGAATATCTCTATCAACGTTTTACACCAAACCCTAATCTGCAACAAAAACAAGAACAACTTTTTCCTTTCGGCCTACTTCTGTCTCCCTGTTTTGATTTCTTTTTTCACCCATCGTTTCTTTTTTATTCTTCCTCTATGTTCCGATTAGCAACTGATCTTATCTGGTTGCACTGCAATCTGCAGAAGGGAGTTGAAATCTTGCAGTCTTTGTAGGTGGAGAAGCATACCAGGTAAAATCGGTCTTTCTATCATGCTTCTTTGAATTTTATGTTTTTATTTGATTCATAGAAACAAAAATTAGGGTTTTCTCCTTTTGTCTCTTTTATATCGATTTTCGACTTTTTCGGCTGTGTGTTGATTTCTCAGATAAGGGTTTATCATTTCGCAAGTCGCAATATGCGTGAAGGAACACGAGTTTCATAATAATCGTATTTGATTGACTCTTTCCGTTCGTTTATGTAATGAAGCAATCAATCAAGATAATTTTAACATTGGCTTTTTGTGGGGTTTGTAATTTAACATTGGCTTTTTGTGGGGTTTTTAATTTATCTTTTTTCTTTTATACCTCTACACGGGCCTGCTAATTAAAACTTCTGTTACAGCCATTGGATGTAGTTGTGTTTTATTTGATTGATGGGAAATCTGAAAATTGTGTTTGTGGTAGAGGATGATCTATACGGATTTCCGGCAAAGATGAGTTGTAGGGTGTTCGTGTTTCTAATCCATGGCTTCAAAGTGGATTCACTCAATATTGTCTGAGATCTTTTACTGCAACTCAATTTTTATTTTATTGGTTTTCCAATTATTGTTTATGTTTGTTTCATTGAGAATAAATCAGGGAAAGTTACTCAGGGAGATTTTCCTACTATGATGGAAAAAAATAGAGGCTTTCATTTTGATGAGGTAATCTTAATATAGTTGATCATGGGAATGAGGTTATTATTATGTATTTCTTCTATAATGTAAGTTGGTTTCTTTATTTTTTAAACTACCGCAATGGGTGTCTGAAACTCGGACTGTTTTTCTTCTCTTACTTAGATTTATCATGGGAATGAGGTTATTATTTTTTATTTATTCTACAACTTAAGTTGGTTTCTTTATTTTGGAAACTACCCCAATTGGTGTCTGAAACTCGGACTGTTTTTCTTCTCTTACTTAGATTTGTTCGCGCGAAACCAGTTGAGTTCCAGTTATGAAAATTATAATTCACTTGATATGCTTTTTTTGAAATAAATCGGTTTTGTTAGATGCTTTCTTCTTTTTTTTTTATGTTGGTTGAGGCATTAATATAAGACAGCTTCAAAGAGAACAATTGGTAGTCGTGTTTCTAATAAGAAACACAATAATTATAATAGATGTCCTTTTAGTTCTTTTTTCTTTTTTCTGGTGATCATATTTGGTTCATAACTTCTAAAAGTTTGATACATTAAAATTATACTACTGACATTACATTTTGAATATATGCTAGATTATTTTGAGTATCCAAGTGACTTTGATGGACAATAACAAAGCTACATTACTATACAAAATTTTGTTAGCTCTGCATAATTCTAAATTCAACTGCCAGTATGGTAAAATTTCTTCGTTAAAATTTAAGAAAAAAGACATGTAAAATATATCATCTTACATAAGCTGCCGATATATTTTCCAGTGTCGTCTTTAATTGATAGCAATCAATAGCAGTCAAAGAAGCAGAACTACAATTGGAGGCGACAAACGAAGTTGGCAGAATGTAAGTGTTTTTACTGCCAACTGCGATTAAAGATGGGTTTTATGCTGAATGTGACAATTGTGCTTCAATTGTTAACTAAGGTTGGGATTTCTTTAGGCCTACTTGCATAGTACTGATTCGTAGAGTATCCGAGGTCAGTGAAAAGTTTTCTATAACCTGATGACTATATTAGGGGAGTTGAATTATTTGATCCGAAATAGTATTAGACTCAGGATTATGTTTTTGGGCATGAGATCAGGTACTCTCTCTTCCTTGCTATTATGACTTATTTGCGGATTCGTGTTCACTATATCAAATGCATTTATGGCACTCGCTGTCTTAGCTCGGAGCATATGGCTCTTAGCCATGCAGTTGTGGGTTCAACTCCCATAGATATCATCATTAATTCTCAGATTAAAATGGATGAAAATTCAGTGCAATCTGAGATAATGCAATGATTATAGCCTAGCTTTTTTTTTCCCTAGGATTATTGCCTAGATTTTTTTTGGCAGTCCTTGAAAATCTGGAGGACGGAGTGCCATCCATGCCCGGTGGTACTCATAACTGCATTAGGTCTCCAAGGTCGATTATAGCCTAGCTTTTGAAACTATTCATTGCTGAAGATCTTTTTCCCCAAATTTTTTGATTACCTATTAACATTCATTAATTAACTTCTTATTGGTGTAATCTGTATATGCAGCATATGACATCAGAAAAAGTAACGAGATAATCGGTGATTGGAGTAAAGAGAAACAGAAGCTATCCAGTTCTGTGGAATTTTAAGAAGAGAGACGCTGACAGAAATGATTAGTTTTCTTTTCTATTTTGATTTTTCTCACTGTTTATGCGGTATATATCTTAAGAAGAGAGTCGTTCAGATACGTAAAGAGACCAACATTTACATGAGCCCTATGGGAGTACACCTTTGATCATGTTAAGATGAGTAACTCAATGTAGCAAATGTGTATTAGTTTTATGTCAAGTTTATTTGTTTTCTAAGTAATTAGTACGACTGTGATGGAATTTTCAACAATTCATACTTTAGTATGGTTAATTGCTAAATGTGCTTAAATTTGGTAATAAAGAGGATGACAGATCTGAGCCCGTGCAAAGCACGGGCATGACACTAGTACATTAAATAAGTGGACAATATGTGCAGATTTTATTTATTTTTTCCTTTTATTTCCGCAGAAAATATGTGGATTTATTTTCCTCTTTTATATATTAATTTGGAAAAAAGAGTCCTAATATAACTCAATTTCCAAATTAAATTTGGACTTCCATAAAATTCAAAAGATAAGTTAGGTTTTCCTTTTGAGTTTGTAATTTTTAAACCAGTCGTACATTTTCAAGTGTCCTCACCTAAATATTGTCACGTCATGAATTCTAAATTGAATTTAGTTTCCTTTCTTTTTTTTATCGTCTTCCGATTCTTTTTAAATCAATCATACGTTGCCAAGTGTCCTTATCAAAACGCTCGTTCACAAAACTCAAAAAGGCCTATGTCGGCCAAAAAGAAGCGAGGGTTCCTCACCGACTCACCGTTCAAAAGATAGGAAATATAAAACGAAAATTTAAAGATATCGAATTTATGGAGTATCAACTTTATAAGGTATTTAATTTTTGGAGCCAAATATATATTTTCCTTAAAAAGAATGAAGGATATATCTGTTTCCTTAATTATATAAATTTCTTTTATATTTTAGATTGGATCCCATTGAAAATGAATTTATGAAAATAAAAACTTTAAAGGCATATTAGAATGTTATAAACAGAAGCTGGACACAATTTTGAAACAGATCAAAATAGAATAACGGACAGTCTTTTTGAAACGGAGGGAATAATATTTTTTAAGCAAAGCATGCATAATCATAAAGTTCTTTATTAAATAATAAAAATAATTATAAAAAATAAATGGAAGGTAGAGTTAGCTTGCCCCCTTGTGACACAATCTCAGCCTTCCTATCCGCTTTGTCTCCCTTTGCTAGGTTACCTATGAGGCTCGCTGGTAGGCTAGCACGACAACCTGTTCAATTAATGTAGTAGTACGTTGTTGGAACTTAGCTTGTTAGGCTTCCAACTAGTTAATGTAATACTCTTTATCTAAAAATAAATAAAATAATAAAATAGATATTACTTATGTTTTATTAAATATATTAAAATTAGAAATATAATTTATTATAATAAAATTGTATTTAAAACTAATTTTTGAAATATGTCTATTTTCAAAGTTAACTACATCACCAGCACCTTAAAATACTAGTTTACCAAACAGAATTTACAGTTTGTTAATTGCAGAGTGCTTTTTAAATTATAGTTTACCAAACGTCATGCCGATTTATTTCCACAGCAATGCACAACTCAATCAAAAAACACTTTTCTAAAACTCACAACAATACCAAACTAGCCTTAAATTTTTAGATATGTCGGCTTCTCATGAAATCATAAATATAAATCCAAAGAAACAAACATATGAAAACCAAACCTGTTTTTGCTTTATGATTTCCAATGTCACTTAGATTTGAGTTCCAACAATTATTATTTCTTCTGCCAATCATATCCAAACGGAACAACTTTGAGAAGTGATTAGGGATCTAATGCTCCATTAATGAATTTCTTCCTAACTTTCTTCTCTCTAATTTTTCCTCCTAAAATTTTCTCCCTATTGATTTCTACGGAAGGTTTGCCTCCCCAAAACTCATGAATTAGCTCCCTATCTATAGTCTCTCCATATTAACTACAACCATTGGGTTGATTGATTTCGATCAAACGATTCACATCAAAAACCTAAATATCCTTACTTACTGGATAAAGATCCTATTATTATTTGATTTTATTTTTCAAAACGGGCAAGATGTTTGCATGGATGTTATTGGTGTCTCGCCCTTTACTGGTGATGGTGTACGTTCTTTTGTCCCGGAGAACTGTCTGGGGGTGCTAAATATTTGGACAAGTGCACTTCACTTGGTTACGGTCTTGGGGTCTTGGCTTTCTCTACTTTGGGTGAGCTTGGTGAAGATACTTTATGTTTTTTTAAGCGTCTGAAGAACTGTCTTGTTAATAATGACGCTAGTAGCGGTTTTGGTAGTTTTATTTTTCATAGATTAGGCATTGCTATCCAGAGGGGATTGGTGCCCAGCTTGTTGCTAGGTTGCCAACCAATAGCTTTATATGATTTCGTCTGTTAGTCCAAAATTCCACTAATATTATGTGGCAATTTTTCTTTTGTAAATTTTTCAAAATGACAAAATATATCAATTAATTTTAAAATCTTTGTGAACAGGGAAAGCTTGGAGACAAAGCTAAATGGTGTTGACATTTTACATACATTGCTACTGGGTACGGACGGCTAAATTTCATTTTACATAAGGAAATGAACGGACTTTGGGTAGTGAGGGTGGACTTAATAAGCATAGGAAGGCAGTAGACATTAGTTTGGGCCTTAATGGACTTAAGGTAGTTTGCCACTACATCTTGGGCTTGGCACATTTTTAAGTGGGCTCAAGGTTATGCTCGGCTTCTACTTATACGATCGGGCTTGACACCTTTAGACCACTTCGGATATGATTTTACTGGCAAGTAGGGGTGTGCATACAATCCCGAACCTTTGATTTCATCCGCAACCGTCCGCAAAATTACGGGTGAAAACCAATCCGCAAGATCTATAGGCCGGTCATGGATGAATTCTCAAATCCGCAAGGTTTAGCGGTTTGGTTACGGTTGATTTTGTAAATCCGCGGATTTATCCGTACCGTAGGGTAGTGAAGGAATTTCATAAAACAAAAAAGTATATAAGATATAAATAATGAAAGCCTATATAACACAAAGATAAAAAGTAGTAGATAAAGGTAATTAGTTAAGTGATGTGCATTGTTTACGGAAAAGAAACTAGAGCCGATAGAATAACTAAAAATGTGCCAGATGCCAGGCTCTAGCTCCGACAAAGCTTGATGCCACATGGTCCTTAAGACTTAGCTTGACATTAGGCTTATTCTCGGGTTAATCTTAGCATTGAGAGCTTACTAATAGTCTAATTTTGAACCCCGTAGATAATATTACAACGATAAACATCATTTAAAACTCATATGGCGATAAACATGGTCAGCCTAAAAGCTCATATTAAAGCAACAACTTGTTGCCCTTACCTCATTTGCTCGGTCTATAATTTTCTCTATATAAACATTTTTTTTCTTGTCTAAATTCGCGGTTAATCCGCAGCCGGTCCGTATAATTCGCTGATGCGTAAAGGTCAAATCCGCGGGTGATTGGGTCGGTCGCGGTTCAATTTTCCAAATCCGAAACTTTGATGGTTTGGTAGCGGGTGATCCCTAATACGTAACCGTCCGTCCGTTGCACACCCCTACTGGAAAGCTTATGCAAAATTAGGGTGTCTACATTCCCTCACCACTAGACTAATACCTCCCTTCTGCCTGACGTGGCTTGGCTGTAGAAGTACCCCTTCCCCCCCACTAGACTTAGCCTTACCGGTATAAAAAAGGAATATTGATATGAATATTCTAAACCAATTGGCATAACCATGCCACACCGTCACATTTCTTCAAAATTAACATAGATTGAGTTACTTCCTAAAGAAATCTTGGATAAAATTAGACAAAATCCCGAGAGATTTTTTGTGGAAGAAAGATATGTCAAAAGGTAAAGGTGGTTATATAAAGGCGTGGAAAGGCATGTGCAAGCCAAAAACTCAAGGAGGATTGGGAATAAAAAATCCTCATAAATTCAATATAGTCATTTTAACAAAACTAGCTAACAGATTAATAATGGAAAAAGATCATCTATGCGTTAAACTTGTAGAAGCAAAATATTTCTTAATTCCAATCCTTTCGATCCTACGAGAAACTATGAGCTATCATCGATTTGGACAAGCATTCAGAAATGTCTAAATATCATTAAAGGAAATTATATTTGGCAAGTGAAGAATGGAGCTAATGCAAAGATTCGTGAGGACAATGATTCCCAACACAGACAGATTAAATAAACCAACGGACAAAAATGATAATTTGCCGCAAAAAGTTCAATAGCTAATAAATAATGAAGGATATTGGGACACGGAAAATCTAAATGATTTGTTCTCTTCAGAAATAAAAGAAAAAGTTCTAGATATTACCCCAAATAAAGAAGATAGTGACAGGATAAGATGGGCTCACCACCAATTAGGAGATTTCTCGGCAAAAAATATCTATAACTTTCTCATTAATCGTAATTCTGATAATGAGAATGATATTGATTTCCCGTGGAAAAAACTATGGAAGATGTAGACTCTATCTAGGGTCAGGCTATTTATTTGGAAATTAATTCAGAAAGATTTTCCGGCATCGAGTAGATTGGTGGCTCATAACCCAGAGGTTTCCCTAGAGTGTCAAATGTGCAATAACCAAGCTACGGAAACAGAAAATCATCTTTTTAGAACATGCCCCTTTGCCAGAGTGATGATTATTTTCAATGATGTTGTAGTAAGATGGTTCGTTCAAGACTTGTGAAAGCAAAAGATTTTAGATTTAATGAAATTTAAAAACAAACAAAACTTAATTCAAGATTATTAGGAATAACCAAGACACTGATTCCACTATCACACATGAATAAATTATGGCAAATAATCTAAAACTCTAATTATCTTTTAAGTCCCTTATTTCTTAATTCACAAATAATTAGGCAAATTCTCAAATATCAATTGTATTCCCTAAGCATAGATTATCAATTGACTAAACAAAGTATAACCTATCAAATTGAATCACAACTAATTAAGAAAATTATGGAAACAATTTAAAACTCTGCAAAAGCAGTGATTGAGTGAATTATAAATTATAAATTAGAGAAAATAAAATAGTTACCAATTATTCATGCGTAAATAGCTTCCTCATTGCCTTGGTTGTGGGAGATTTAGCTCATTATCATGTTGGAAACACGCTCAAAAGTTGATTTCATTGCTCAAATGGTGTTTACAAATGATGAAAAGGGAGAAATAATTCAAAATCGGGTTTGTAATGCTTATAATTGTTGCAAACCAAAGAACGATAAAACAGTATTGTCGCTGATTCTGTAGCTCTCGACCCGTGTGCCGTTTCCACTATTGAGAAACGACTGTTGTTGCGCGCCTTATGTTCTTGGTGTTCTTCACAGCAGCAGAAATGGTGATTCTTCTGCAACTCGACTTTCATAGCTCTGTAATCTCCCAAACTCTCCGTAAACCTTCTATGATATCCCAGCACCTATTTATAACCCAGCAACAACAAAATCTCATATAATAACTTCATATAATTCTCCATTATTCTTCACGACCAGTTTAGGAAATAATTCAGATTTTTGATCTCTACACGCGTTCTGAAGCTTCCAAATTGC
Organism: Papaver somniferum; assembly: GCF_003573695.1. Classification (NCBI taxonomy): domain Eukaryota; kingdom Viridiplantae; phylum Streptophyta; class Magnoliopsida; order Ranunculales; family Papaveraceae; genus Papaver; species Papaver somniferum. Next base: position 10,396,076 of record NW_020618825.1, on the reverse strand, counting down.
CATATTTAACTCCTTCACACTCCAAATAGTTGTTAGGGTCATCCAAACACGTGCAAACTCCTCTGCTGCTCTCGCAAATCCCGTGATAACCTCTTCCGAGAATAAACTCCCCTGTTTTCTTCTCGCAAGTTATCTAGCCAAATTTAGTCGATCAAATCACTCATGATAGTTTTGTTGGGACATATCACAACTACCCAACAAATTTCAGCCCTTTAATTTACCCAGAACTCCTTCAAACTTTGATCGAAAATTACACAGTTATGTTCTTCATTTTCCCGCCAAAATGAAATTCAAAAGAAGAAGATGGGTGCTAAGGTTGAATTTGGGTGTTGAGGATGAATTTTGGCTACGCATAACCTTGGGTGCCCCTTAGCCAAATCATGGGTCCGTATAGCAAATGTCCTCCAAGGGTCCAAATAACACTTTTTGAGCAACTTTTTCCACACAAGTGTATTTCTCCAAAAACACCTACACAAACATAAAAAGATCATAATAAGTACAAAATCAACCACTAGCAATAGAGACACGGAGGACAATTCAGACACAAAAATGTGTCTATCAAAAACCCCCAAACCTATTATTTGCTAGTCCTCGAGCAAAACTAATAAAAATAAAAGCCTAACTCACTAGGTGGCCCTAGTGACCGAGATATAGTCTCGGGAGGGTTTACCAGAAGTGTACCCACGAAACCATGACTTTTAATTGGTCACAAGTATCCAAAGAGATATGAGGAGATACAGATTCTCAACCTATCTCCAAGTAACTAGAATGCCAGAGAAATTAAAGGTGGCAGCTCTAAAGCTGAACAAAGAATAGAGGAGACACATCTGCAACACTGTTAGATAAAGAGATATCCGCTACACAGCTAGATAAACATTGTAAGATGCTTCCGATTTACAGCTGGATAAGATTAGGAGAGAGATAAAAATGAGAGGGACATCTGCTACACAGCTGGACTAATTACGTGTGATGAGTTGAACCAGTGCTAGAAAAATCTTGTGCCAGATGGGAAGCGGACTAACAAAGAAACCAATATGCATCTCTTCTCGACTCTCTCATAGTGCTCAGTAGAAACAACGTCTTCTTCGGTCTTCAACTGTCGATTTCTTGCTTGAAACTTTCTTATAGATTTCTACTTCCCTATGGCCTTATTAAACAAAATTTAAATGTTTTTTTTTTGAGTGACAAAAATAACAAGACAACAATTTACATGGCCATTAGAGAAGGACTTTAGAACTTGGATATTTCACAACTTGTAATGTGTTGTGATCATGAACTTCAACAACGTATATCGTTTGATTTTCTTTGCTCTTGTAACTCAATCTTCAACTTTGAGTTTTTTAATTATTCTTTTCTATTGTTGCTTCTAAACCTTAAACGTCTTCACTTTCTTCATAGATTTTTATGTCGCTCCGCTTGTTGATGATGATAAGTTTCTACTGAGAGAGAGTCGTAATCCAGTAACTAAGACTACATTGTGAGGTTGCTTTGTTTTTCTGGCAGTTCCTTCTGACCTACTTGCCTTTCCATCATGGATGGTTAGGTCCATCACGGTTGCCCTCTAAAAGGAACAAGTTCTCTCCTGAATGTCAAAGATCTCAATGTCTTTTTCTCTAATGTCTCAGAAGAATGTTATCCCTAGTAATTCCAATTTCCATCTTTTCGGTGAGAAACCGTATGTAAACTTAGCTAACTGGATACTATGTGACGCTAGAAGTTTCAAAAATGCAACTAAAAAGTTCTTCCCCGCTCCCAAACTTAAATCTAACATTTTCCTCAATGTTTCTAATGAAAGAGCAGTACCAAAATTAAAATAACACGAGGAGAAGTTGGAAATATAGTACCTGGGTGAAGAGAGAAATCAGAAACTAATATACACCATACAATCGCCTCGATGGTCAATCAAGGGTAAACAGGGTCCTCTAGAGGGACCTCCTCAACATCACCTGTAGGAAAGGGCTCTAAAAAGGGTTTTAATCTCTGACCGTTAACCTTCGACGAACTACTACCATTCGGTATCTCAATCTCAACAGATCCATGAGGAAAGACAGTGCGAACAATAAAAAGGACCCGTTCACCGAGAACGTAACTTCCCAGGGAAAAGATGCAAGCGGGTATCATACAAAAGAACTTTTTGACCTGGAGAAAATGACTTTCTTAAAATATTCTTATCATGCACAAGTTTCATTTTATTCTTATACTCCTTAGCACTATCGTATGCATCTCTACGAATTTCTTCCAACTCATTGAGATGGAGTTTCCTATGGGCTCCTGCCTTGTCTAGTGAAAATTTTAGCTGCTTAACAACCCAATATGCTCTATGTTCTAACTCAACAGGTAAGTGACATGCCTTGCCATACACATGTCGATAACGTGACATTCCAATGGGGGTCTTAAACGCAGTATGGTAAGCCCATAAGGCATCAGTAAGCCTAGAAGACCAGTCTTTCTGATTTGGATTAACTTTTTTCTCTAATATACGCTTTATCTCCCTTATGTGGATGATACGGGGTAGCTACCTTATGTGTAATACCGTATTTCTTCATCAAAAGCCTAAAAGGTCCATTACAAAAGTGCGACCCTCCATCACTAATTACAGCTCGCGGTGTACCAAAACGTGTAAGTATATTATCTTTCAAGAACTCAATCATAACCTATGTCCATTAGTCTTACACACAACCGCCTCAATACACTTAACGACATAGTCTACAGCGACAAGGATGTACAAGTTACCAAAAGAATTAGGAAATGGACCCATAAAGTCAATACCCCACACATCAAAGACCTCAACAACTAAAATAGGTTTCAAGGGCATCATGTTCCTACGGGAAATGGTTCCTAGTTTCTGGAAACGTTCACAAGTAACACAGTAACTGTGGGAGTCTTTAAACAACGAAGGCCAGTAGAATCCACACTGCAATATCTTAGCAGAAGTCTTCTTAGCACTAAAGTGACCCCCACAAGCATGATCATGACAAAAGGAAATAATACTGGACTGGTCACTCTCAGGTATACATCTCCTAATAATCTGGTCGGGACAATACTTAAATAAATAAGGATCATCCCAAAAGAACTGCTTAACTGATAGACACATTTTTGTGTCTAATTTGTCCTCAATGCCTGTATTGTTGGAACTCTATTTTTGTACTAATATTGTGTTTTTATGTTTGTTTAGGTGTTTTTGGAGAAAATACCCTTCTGTGGAAAGAGTTGCTCAAAAAGTGATGATTTACACCGCGGAGAAATGTACCGAAGGCACCCCAGAAATGCACCGGAAGCGTCCCAGAAATGTACCGGAGGATCCCAGAAAAATTACTATTTCCACCCAAATTACTATCGGCACCCCTACTCTGGATAGGGGCAACCACATTTAAAAAAAATTCAAACAAAAGAAATTGGCGGGAAAATTCTTTCCTTTACTGGCAGATTTTCAATTCGACATTTGAAGGTGTTTTAACGAGATTAAAGAGCTGATACTTAATGGGTATATGTGATATGAGTATATGAACATATTATGGTGGTTGGGATCGATCAAATTTGTCTAGAAAATCAATTCCCGATCAAAACAGAGAAAAGAATATCGTTTCATTTTTGGAAAGAAAATCACGTAAAAGATGTTGCATGTTTGTGTAGTTAAGCCCAGATATTCTCCTAGCATGCGTATCAATCAGTTTATGAAGATTTCCAAGACAATTAACGTACACAGAGGAAGAAATAAGAAATTATTCTCAAAAATATTTTTCTTCATTGTGAAGATTTTTGAGGAGTTATGGCGAGATTCAATGAGGCTTAGGTGTATAAATAGGTTGCTACTATCACAGGGAAGGGCTGTCGAGAGTTGGGAGTCGAAAGGAGGGCCAGAGGAGCAGAAATCAGAGTTTTCAGAACTCTGTTGCTGCTGCTGCTGCCCGTGAAGAACAAGGAATCGGCCACGGTTCCTTCATCCATTTGCAACAGTTGCTTCAACTGCTTTGCAACCTTTATCTTCATCTCAACAGTTTCTTCATCCTCTTTTGCAACCAATATTGTCATAGCAACAGTTTCGTCATCCTATTTTGCAACAGAGAAGTACACCACAACATTTAAGTTTCCGTCACCAATTCTATCTTTGTAACGCAGCAACATCGTCTTCGAACAGAAACTTTTGTTGCGATTTCTCTGTTGCATTGTTTACTCAATTGTAATCAACTTTGGAGCAATAATAAAACATTTTGAGATTATGATTAATATGAGGAGCTAAACCCAACATTGGGACGACGGAGGAAGTCTATTTTCGTCATTGTGGTAAATATAATTTATTCTTTTTATGACTTTTGCACTGATTAAAAAATTGAAAAATGATTTTAATTAATTATTTATCATTTTATTTGATGCGGCATGCTTGCTTAAATGTTTGATGTCCCATGCTTACGATTTATAACTAATATTCTGAGAATCTATTTTGGCAAAATAAGAGTCCATATATTTATGTTTTGAGCAGTAATTGTTAAGAATAAATAAAATATACCACATGCATGAAGAATTGGCCAAGTCCTTAGTCCCAATACCTCTCGAACATCTTGTGACAAATTCGTACATATATTTTCGTTTTAAAATCTATTCAAGTCCGAGCAACGAATTCTTACTTACCGAAATTATATTCGCAACATTAACCTCGGCTAAAAACCTAGAACGATCTTGTTTACTCCAATGATGGGGCATTCGACCAGTAACAAGATAATTCACTATATTCTCATACCAAGGTAATTGGGTAACAAAGAACAGTTGTTCATCAGGAAAGCTATCCCTTATAGGAAGGGAATCATCAGGGGAATCAACAACTAGCCTAGACAAGTGGTCTGCTACTACATTTTCGACACCTTTTTTGTCTCTAATGTCTGGAGAAAACTCTTGCAACAAAAGGATCCACCTAATAAATCTAGGTTTTGTATCCTTTTTAGACAGAAGATATCTTAAAGCAGCATGATCAGTATATATTATGATCTTAGAACCTAAGAGATAGGGTCTAAACTTGTATAAGGAAAACACAATGGCTAATAGTGCCTTCTCGGTAGTGGTATAGTTCAACTGGGCATCATTCAGAGTTTTGCTAGCATAGTAAATCACATGAAGTAATTTGTTATCTCGCTGACCTAGCACAACACCAATAGCATAATCTGAAGCATCACACATGATCTCAAAGGGTAAATTCCAGTTGGGTGCCTGGACTATGGGGGCGGTAGTGAGTGAATTCTTAAGCTTCTCAAAAGCCTCTAAACAAGCATCATCAAAGACAAACTTAACGTATTTTGCAAGAAAATTGCAAAGAGGTATAGAAATCAAGCTAAAATCCTTAATGAATCGACGATAAAAACCTGCATGCCCTAAGAATGACCTAATATCTCTTACGGTTTTTGGACCTGTAAAGTTTTAATAAGGTCAAGTTTGTCTATCTACCTCTATACTCTTCGAAGATACGATATTCCCTAGAACAATTCCTGAACGAACCATGAAGTGACATTTCTCCCAATTAAGCACTAAATTCTTTTCCTTACACCTAGTCAAAACTAATGACAAATTATGCAAGAACTCATATAAATACGAACCAAACACTGAAAAATCATCCATAAAGACCTCTAAGAACCGTTCTACCATGTCAGAAAATATGCTCAACATACAACGCTGAAAGGTCGCAGGGGCATTACATAGCCCGAAAGACATGCGTCTATACGCAAAGGTACCAAAGGGACGGGTAAAAGTGGTTTTCTCTTGGTCTTATGGGGCAATAACAACCTGATTATAACCGCAGTATCCATCTAAAAAACAATAATGGCTACGTCCAGCTAATCTCTCTAGCATTTGGTCGATGAAGGGAAGGGGGAAGTGGTCCTTGGTGACCTTGTTCAATTTTCTATAGTCAATAAAGACACGCCAACCCATGGTCACCCGGGTTGGGATTAACTCATTATTCTCATTCTGGACTACAGTAATACCGGATTTCTTGGGAACAACCTGAACGGGGCTGACCCACTTACTGTCTAAAATGGGGTAGATAATGCCTACATCTAACAATTTAAGAACCTCGGTTCGAGCTACTTATTTCATATTAGGGTTCATTCGACTTTGCATCTCCCTAGAAGGTTTGGTGTTACTCTCTAAATATATATGATGCATACAATCAGTAGGACTTATACCCTTAATGTCTGTTATGGTCCACCCTAACGCTTCCTTGTTGTTCTGGAGGATGGTTATTACCCTACTTTCCTGATCACTATCCAAGTCGGATGCTACAATCACAGGTGAAGTCTCAGACGGGCCTAAAAACACATATTCCAGGGTATCTGGTAATGGTTTTAGGTCCAACTTAGGAGGCTCTACTAATGAAGGAACTAGGGTAGACTTAGAAACTGGTAGTGGTTAGAACTTAAGTTTCCATCCATTATTAGTGTCTAACAAAGGGGTTGAGTCTAACAAAGCATTCACCTCATTAATCACATTATCATCATCAAAATCAATCCCAAAGTGAGCTAGGAATTCCTCTAATGGATCTTCTAACGAAGTGTTTGGTAATGACTCCTCGACTAATGTTCCTATCATGTTCACCTCTTCTATGTTCGAGTCATCTAGTTCAAAGGGTAGCTTACTAATATTAAAAAATTTCATCTCAATAGTCATATTACCAAAAGACAAATTCATAATACCGTTTCGACAGTTGATGATTGCATTGTATGTAGCTAAAAACGGGCGACCTAAAATCACTGGTATCTGGTTCTCTGGGTCAGGGACAAGTTGGCTATCTAGGATAACAAAATCCACAGGATATATAAACTTGTCGACCTCTATAAGAACATCCTCAATCACACCACGAGGAATTTTAACGGACCTATCAGCTAACTGAAGTGTCATTTGGGTAGTTTTCATCTCACCAAGTCCTAGCTTAAGGTACACATGGTATGGAAGTAAGTTCACACTGGCTCCTAAGTCAAGCAAAGCTTTCTCGACACGGTATTTACCTATTGTGCAAGAAATAGTAGGGGATCCTGGGTCTTTATACTTAGAAATAGTGGTATTCTGAATAATTGAACTCACATGACTAGCTAGGAAGGCTTTCTTTTGGACACTAAGTTTTCGCTTTCACGTACACATATCCTTAAGAAACTTGGCATAAGCGGGAATCTACTTAATCGCATCTAATAATAGAAGGTTGATGGTTACCTGCTTAAAAACCTCCAATATATCATTAAAGTTGGACTCCCTCTTAGTTGGAACTAGAAGCTGTGGGAATGGGGATCTAGGAACAAATCCGGGATCAATATGACCCTCATTGGTCTCTTTAGAGACTCTATCAGTCTCCTCATTTTCTGGTTCAGAAGGGTGAACTACAGCATGTTTACTATCAGGCATGGAAACCTTGTTGTCTATCACTCTACCACTCCTAAGGGTTTTAATAGCATTTACATGTTCGGGTGGTCTTTCACCTATTTCATTAATTCCTCTAGGTTTGGGTTGAGTTTGACTAGGAAACTTACCTCTTTATATTAAAGACTCATTTATCTAACTAACCTGGGTTTTCAACTCGGAAATAGCCTGAGAGTTAGCCTGACCTATTCTCTTATTTTCTTCTAAACCTTGAGCGACAAATTGCTGAAACTGCACAGTGTTACGAGTTAAAAAAGCAAGAGACTCTTCTAAACTCATAATCTTCTTATCTGAAAGGTTCTGAAACTGTGCCGGATCTGAAGGATTCTTAGTATATCCAAAACCTGGGGGAACCTGAGAGTTACTATACTGACCTTGATTCTGGCCCTTAGACCAAGAAAGGTTGGGATGGTTTCTCCATCCAGGGTTATAGGTTTCTGAATATGGGTCAAACTTCTGACAATTATCGAATCTAGTGTTGTTATAAAGAGCACTGGATTGCTCCTCCACAGTATGGCCTTCCCAAAAAGTCTCTATTCTACCATTATTACCACTAGAATGACCTAATTCTAAGGCTTCTAACCTTTTGGATATGGATGCTATTTTAGCATCTGACTCATAAGATCCTTCTACCCTATTGACATTTCCTCTACTTAGAAGAATTGTTTTCTGGGGTTCCCTACTATTTTCCCATTGTTTGGTCTTATCGGAGATTTCATTCAAAAATGTCATCGCCTCATCAACAATTTTATTCTCAAACCCACCTGTGCATAAGGACTCAACCATGGTTGTTGTTGAATAATCTAAACCCTCGTAGAGGATCTGAACTAACCTAACCATCTCTAAACCATGATGAGGACATTGAGATATTAAGTCATTGAACCTTTTTAAATACCTATATAAAGATTCGCCCCCTTGTTGAGAAAAAGTACAGATTTGTGTCCTAGTAGACGATGTTTTGTACCTTGGGAAAAACTTCTGAATAAAGGCAGATGTAATTTGGTCATAGGTTTCAATTGACTCAAAAGCCAAACTATACAGCCAAGATTTGGCTTTATCTTTTAAGGAAAAGGGGAATAACCTAAGTTTTAACGCATCATCACTAAGGTTTTTAATCTTCAGAGTACTACAAACTTCCTCAAATTCCCTAACATGAAAATAGGGGTTCTCATTCTCTTTTCCTAAAAAGATTGGGAGCATCTGTAAAGTCCCAGGTTTGAGTTCATAGTTTTCCTCGGTTTCAGCTAACTTGATACAAGACAGACGAGAGGTCCTAGTTGGGTTTAATAAAGCTTTCAAAGTTGTCATTTCTGGCACTACCAAAGGAGTAGGAGTACTTTCTTCACTAATTGTCAAGTTTTCAAAGATGAAATTTCCAAAGACAAGGCTCTCAAAAGAAGAGTCTTCGAGCTCCCTGCCTTCACAAGAAGAACTACTTGGTTTATCACTAATCAAACGACCTAGAATGTTTATTTTCCAAGCCCGCTCTTGAATAACCTTGGGCATACACTAGAAAAACAAAAGAAAAAGAAAGAAATCCTTAAAGGAAGGGAAGTTCTATGCAAACACAAACAAGGATGACTCCACCACAGCAAACCTACTGATTTCTAGCAAACAAAAAGCATGATGGCTCCACTTAGATTGTTTCTAGACCATCTTCTAATCCTTCGAAATGGAATTCGTTACAATTTATGCAAACCTCTCTGGAATCAATCCGAGTTTAAGTAAGTTGAATCGAGACGAGGGAAGCTCAGTGGAGCTTTGATACCCAAGGCCTCATCAGCGTTACAAGGAGGCGTATTCAACTCGCAGAAACCATCATGAACTTTGAAGCATGCTTAAAAGAGTAACCAATATTTTTCGAATGAATTTCCTATTAAGCTCGTTACCCTAAAGGTCTCGTTCTAGTCAAATTTTAGGCTTAGGTTCGCATTTGGTTTCGTTTTCCTAAGGCGAGCAAGAAGGGAACGGTGATGAAATCCGAACCCTTATCTTGTATGGCCAGTCCTTGCCCTTTACTAGGAAATTAAAGAAGCCGCTTTCAAATCCTCAACATATATGCAAACAAAGGAATACAATAACTCGCTGACAGGGGATTCACGAGTGTTTCGACAAACTTACCTCCCGTACCAGACGGGGGATGAACCGCTGAAGTCGACTCGGGCCACGACTCCTATGTCATGTACGAACCCGAGGGGCCGAGGCGATATCGTAATCTCCATCCTTCTCTGCAAACAATTTATATTTAAACCACCCTTCCGTAGGATTTTAAAAAAATAAAGTCACAAAGTCCAAAAATAAAGTGCAAAAGAAAAAGATAATCTAAAAAAAAAAAATTCTAAAAAAAAAAATTGTCTCTCTCTTTCTCTTCTTTTTTTTTTTAATTTTTATTCTTCTTTTCTTTCGCTCCATTCGCTTTGCTTTTACTCCAAATCTTTAAGTATTCACCAAAAACTTTGGCAAATTTTTCTTTCGCTCCAAACTCCAAACTCTGTAAGGAAAAGACAAAAACCCAAAAACGTTAAGAAGAACAAAAAAATAAAAATGAAAAACAAATAAAAACCTAAAAAAAAATCTAAAAACTCTAGCCTAAAGACAAGTCCGCGTCGCCGGCCCCAAAAATTGATAATTATTTTCAGTGATGTTGTAGTAAGATGGTTCGTTTCAAAACTTGTGAAAGCAAAAGATTTTGGATTTAATGAAATTTAAAAACAAACAAAACTTAATTCAAGATTATTAGGAATAACCAAGACACTGATTCCACTATCACACATGAATAAATTATGGAAAATAATCTAAAACTATAATTATCTTTTAAGTCCCTTATTTCTTAATTCAAAAATAATCAGGCAAATTCTCAAATATCAATTTTATTCCCTAAGTATAGATTATGAATTGACTAAACAAAGTATAACCTATCAAATTGAATCACAACTAATTAAGAAAATTATGCAAACAATTTAAAACTCTGCAAAAGCAGTGATTGAGTGAATTATAAATTATAAATTATAAATTATAAATTAGAGAAAATAAAATAGTTACCAATTATTCATGCGTAAATAGCTTCCTCATTCCCTTGGTTGTGGGAGATAGCTCATTATCATGTTGGAAACACGCTCAAAAGTTGATTTCATTGCTCAAATGGTGTTTACAAATGATGAAAAGGGATAAATAATTCAAAACCGGGTTTGTAATGCTTATAATTGTTGCAAACCAAAGAACGATAAAACAACACTGTCGCTGATTCTGTAGCTCTCGACTCACGCCTGTGTGCCGTTTCCACTGTTGAGAAACGATTGTTGTTGCGCGCCTTATGTTCTTGGTGTTCTTCACAGCAGCAGAAATGGTGATTCTTCTGCAACTCGACTTTCACAGCTCTGTAATCTCTCAAACTCTCTGTAAACTTTCTATGATATCCCAACACCTATTTATAACCCAGCAACAACAAAATCTCACTTAATAACTTCATATAATTCTCCATTATTCTTCACGGCCAGTTTAGGAAATAATTCAGATTTTTGATCTCTCGCGTTCTGAAGCTTCCAAATTGCCATATTTAACTCCTTCACACTCCAAATAGTTGTTAGGGTCTTCCAAACACGTGCAAATTCCTCTGCTGCTCGCGCAAATCCCGTGATAACCTCTTTCGAGAATAAACTCCCATGTTTTCTTCTCGCGAGTTTTCTAGACAAATCTAGTCGATCAAATCACTCATGATAGTTTTGTTGGGACATATCACAACTACCCAACAAATTTCAGCCCTTTAATTTACCCAGAACTCATTCAAACTTTGATCGAAAATTACACAGTTATGTTCTTCATTTTCCCGCCAAAATGAAATTCAAAAGAAGAAGATGGGTGCTAAGGATGAATTTGGGTGCTGAGGATGAATTTGGGCTACGCATAACCTTGGGAGCCCCTTAGCCAAATCTGAGGTCCGTATAGCAAATTTCCTCAAGGGGTCCATATAACACTTTTTGAGCAACTTTTTCCACACAAGTGTATTTCTCCAAAAACACCTACACAAACATAAAAACACCATAATAAGTACAAAATCAAGCACTAGCAATAGAGACACTGAGGACAATTCAGACACAAAAATGTGTCTATCAAAAACCCCCAAACCTATTATTTTCTAGTCCTCGAGCAAAACTAATTAAAATAAAAGCCTAACTCACTAGGTGGCCCTAGTGACTGAGATATAGTCTCGGGAGGGTTTACCAGAGGTGTACCCACGAAACCATGACTTCTAATTGGTCACAAGTATCCAAAGAGCTATGAGGACATACAGATTCTCAACCTATCTCCAAGTAACTAGAATGCTAGAGAAATTAAAGGTGCCATCTCTAAAGCTGAAAAAAGAATAGGGGAGACACATCCGCAACACTGTTAGATAAAGAGATATCCGCTACACAGCTAGATAAACATTGTAAGATGCGTCCGCTTTACAGCTGGATAAGATTAGGAGAGAGATAAAAATGAGAGGGACATATGCTACACAGCTGGAATAATTACGTGTGATGAGTTGAACTAGTGCTAGAAAGATCTTGTACCAGATGGAAAGCGGACTAACAAAGAAAACAATATGCATCTCTCCTCGACTCTCTCATAGTGCTCAGTAGAAACAACGTCTTCTTCGGTCTTCAACTGTTGATGATAAACTCTCGAACTTCGTAGAACCTTGAAAATTAATTCTTCTCTTCGATTTCTTGCTTGAAACTTTCTTATAGATTTCTACTTCCTTATGACCTTATTAAACAAAATTTAAATGTTTTTTTTAGTGACAAAAATAACAAGACAACAATTTACATGGACATTAGAGAAGGAATTTAAAACTTGGATCTTCAGAACTTGTAATGTCTTGTTATCATGAACTTCAACAACGTATATCGTTTGATTTTATTTGCTCTTGTAACTCAATCTTCAACTTTGAGTTTTTGAATTATTCTTTTCTATTGTAGTTTCTAAACCTTAAACGTCTTCAACTTTCTTCATAGATTTTTATGTCGCTTCGCTTGTTGATGATGATAAGTTTCTACTGAGAGAGAGTCATAATCCAGTAACTAAGACTACATTGTGAGGTTGCTTTGTCTTTCTGGCATTTCCTCTGACTTACTTTCCTTTCCATCATGGATGGTTAGGTCCATCACGGTTACCCTCTAAAACGAACAAGTTCTCTCCTGAATGTCAAAGATCTCAATGTCTTTTTCTCTAATGTCTTAGAAGAATGTTATCCCTATCAATTCCAATTTCCATCTTTTCGGTGAGAAACCGTATGTAAACTTAGCTAACTGGATACTATGTGACGTTAGAAGTTTCAAAAATGCAACTAAAAAGTTCTTCCCCACCCCCAAACTTAAATCTAACATTGTCCTCAATGTTTCTAATGAAAGAGCAGTACCAAAAGTAAAATAACACGAGGAGAAGTTGGAAAGATAGTACCTGGGTGAAGAGAGAAATCAAAAACTAATATACAACATACAATCGCCTCGATGGTCAATCAAGGGTAAACATGGTCCTCCAGAGGGACCTCCTCAACATCACCCGTAGGAAAGGGCTCTAAAAAGGGTTTTAATCTCTGAAAGTTAACCTTCGACGTACTACTCCCATCCGGTGTCTCAATCTCAACATCTCCATGAGGAAAAGACAGTGCGAACAATAAAAGGACCCGTTCACCGAGAACGTAACTTCCCAGGGAAAGATGCAAGCGGGTACAATAGAAAAGAACTTTTTGACCTGGAGAAAATGACTTAATTAAAATATTCTTATCATGCACAAGTTTTATTTAGTTCTTATACTCCTTAGCACTATCGTATGCATCTCTACGAATTTTTTCCAACTCATTGAGATGGAGTTTCCTATGGGCTCCCGCCTTGTCAGTGTAAAATTTAGCTGCTTAACAGTCCAATATGCTCTATGTTCTAACTCAACAGGTAAGTGACATGCCTTTCCATACACATGTCGATAACGTGAGATTCCAATGGGGGTCTTAAACGCAGTACGGTAATCCCATAAGGCATCAGTAAGCCTAGACTACCAGTCTTTCTGATTTGGATTAACTGTTTTCTCTAATATACGCTTTATCTCCCTATTGGAAACCTCTACTTGACCACTAGTCTATGGATGATGCGGGGTAGCTACCTTATGTGTAATACCGTATTTCTTCATCAAAAGCCTAAAAGGTCCATTACAAAAGTGCGACCCTCCATCACTAACTATAGCTCGCGGTGTACCAAAACGTGTAAGTATATTATCTTTCAAGAACTCAATCATAACCCTATAGTCATTAGTCTTACACGCATCCGCCTCAATCCACTTAGAGACATAGTCTACAACGACAAAGATGTACAAGTTACCAAAAGAATTAGGAAATGGACCCATAAATTCAATACCCCACACATCAAAGGCCTCAACAACTAAAATTGGGTTCAAGGACATCATGTTCCTACGATAAATGGTTCCTAATTTCTGGCAACGTTCACAAGTAACACAGTAACTGTGGGAGTCTTTAAACAATGAAGGCCAGTAGAATCCACACTGCAATATCTTAGCAGCAGTCTTCTTAGCACTAAAGTGACCCCCACAAGCATGATGATGACAAAAGGAAATAATACTGGACTGGTCACTCTCAGGTATACATCTCCTAATAATCTGGTCGGGACAATACTTAAATAAATAAGGATCATACCAAAAGAAGTGCTTAACCTCCGCTAAAAACCTAAAACGATCTTGTTTACCCCAATGATGGGGCATTCGACCAGTAACAAGATAATTCACTATATTCGCATACCAAGGTAATTGGGTAACAAAGAACAGTTGTTCATCAGGAAAGCCCTTATCAAAAATAAGTAAAGTAAATATTATAGTCTCTGAAAATGATCATTTTACCTTAGTGGAAATAAGTGCAGTAATATTCACTTTACTTATTTCCGATAAGGATAGTCTGGTCATTTTGACAGTGTCCATAATATTTATTGCACTTATTTCCAGTAAGGGTAAAATAGTCATTTTCACTGTCTGTAATATTTACTTTACTTATTTTTGATAAGAATAGTCTGGTCATTTTCATAGTCTCCATAATATTTATTTCACTAATTTCCAGTAAGGGTAGTATAGTCATTTTCACCGTTTGTGTGATATTCATTGCACTTATTTCCAATAAGGGTAGTTTGGTCACTTTGACAGTCTCCATAATATTTATTGCACTTACTTCCAATAAGGGTAAGATAGTCATTTTCACAGTCTAAAATATTTATTTTACTTATTTTTTATAAGGTTAGTTTGGTCATTTTCATTGTCTCTGTGATATTTATTGACTTATTTCTAGTAAGGGTAATATGGTCATTTTCACAATCTGTAATATTTACTTTACTTATTTCCGATAAGGGTAGTATGGTCATTTTAACTATCTCCATGATATTTATTGCACTAATTCCTAGTAAGGGTAATATGGTCATTTTCACTGTCTGTGTGATATTTATTGCATTTATTTCTAGTTATGGTAATATGGTCATTTTCACAATCTGTAATAGTTATTTCACTTATTTCCGATAAGGGTAGTATGGTCATTGTCACTATCTCCATGATATTTATTGCACTAATTTCTAGTAACAGTAATATGGTCATTTTCACTGTTTGTACTATTTACTTTACTTATTTACGATAAGGGTAATGTAGTCATTTTCTTAATCTGTAATATTTACTTTACTTATTTCCTATAAGGGTGTTCTGGTTATTTTCACTCTAGTAATCTTTGAACTTGTAATGTTCAATTCTGATATTACAGGTTACTAGAGTTAGAAACTCAGGTCTAACTCTAGTAACTGTTGTTCATCCGAATCAGAAAACTCAGTTCTAACTCTGGAAATCTTTGAACTCGAGATGTTCAAATCTGATATATTTCGTCTTTAGTTCATCCGAACGAGAAACTCAAGTCTAACTCTAGTAATCTTTGAACCTGTGATGTTCGAATATGATATATTTCATCTTCAGTTCATCCGAACGAGAAACTCAGGTCTAACTCTAGCAATCTTTGAACCTGTGATGTTCGAATCTGATATATTTCGTCTTCAGTTCATCCGAACGAGAATCTCAGGTCTAACTCTAGCAATCTTTGAACCTGTGATGTTTGAATCTGATATATTTCATCTCCATTTCATCCGAACGAGAAACTCAGGTCTAATTCTAGTAATCTGATATATTTCGTCTTCAGTTCATCCGAACGAGAATCTCAGGTCTAACTCTAGCAATCTTTGAACTTGTGATGTTCGAACCTGATATATTTCGTCTTCAGTTCATCCGAATGAGAAACTCAGGTCTAACTCTAGTAATCTGATATATTTCATCTTCAGTTCATCTGAACGAGAAACTCAGGTCTAACTCTAGCAATCTTTGAACCTGTGATTTTCCAATCTGATATATTTCATCTTCAATTTATCCGAACGAGAAACTCAGGTTTAACTCTAGTAATAATATTTCTTCTTTAGTTCATCCGAACGAGAAACTCAAGTCTAACTCTAGTAGTATTTAAACATGTGTTAATCAATTCTGATATATTTCGTCTTCAATTCATCCGAACGAGAAACTCAAGTCTATCTCTAGTAGTATTTGAACCTGTGTTAATCAATTCTGATATATTTCGTCTTCAATTCATCCGAACGGGAAACTCAGGTCCAACTGTAGTAATATTTGAACCTTTGATGTTTAATTCTGATATATTTCATCTCCAGTTCATTCGAACGAGAAACTCAATTCTAGCTCTAGTAATATTTGAACCTGTGATGTTCGAATCTGATATATTTCTTCTTCAGTTCATCCGAACGAGAAACTCAAGTCTAACTCTAGTAGTATTTGAACCTGTGTTGATCTATTGTGATATATTTCGTTTTCAGTTCATCCGAACGAGAAACTCAAGTCTAACTCTAGTAGTTTTTGAACCTGTGTTGAGCAATTCTGATATATTTCATCTTCAGTTCATACGAACGAGAAACTCAAGTCTAACTCTTGTAGTATTTGAACCTGTGTTGATCAAGTATGATATATTTCGTCTTCAGTTCATCCGAACGGGAAACTCAAGTCTAACCCTAGTAGTATTTGAACCTGTGTTGATCAATTCTGATATATTTCGTCTTCAGTTCATGCGAACGAGAAATTCAAGTCTAACTCTAGTAGTTTTTGAACCTGTGTTGATCAATTCTGATATATTTCGTCTTCAGTTTATCTGAACGAGAAAATCAAGTCTAACTCTAGTAATTTTTGAACTTGTGTTGATCAATTCTGATATATTTCTTCTTCAGTTCATCCGAATGAGAAACTCAAGTCCAACGCTAGTAATATTTGAACCTGTGTTGATCAATTCTGATATATTTCGTCTTCAGTTCATCCGAATGAGAATCTCAGGTCTAACTCTAGCAATCTTTGAACCTGTGATGTTTGAATCTGATATATTTCATCTTCAGTTCATCCGAACGAGAAACTCGGGTCTAACTCTAGTAATCTAATATATTTTGTCTTCATTTCATCCGAACGAGAATCTCAGGTCTAACTCTAGCAATTTTTGAACTTGTGATGTTCGAACCTGATATATTTCGTCTTCAGTTCATCCGAATGAGAAACTCAGGTCTAACTCTAGTAATCTGATATATTTCGTCTTCAGTTCATCTGAATGAGAAACTCAGGTCTAACTCTAGCAATCTTTGAACCTGTGATTTTCCAATCTGATATATTTCATCTTCAGTTTATCCGAACGAGAAACTCAGGTCTAACTCTAGCAATAATATTTATTTTTCAGTTCATCCGAACGAGAAACTCAAGTCTAACTCTAGTAGTATTTAAACATGTGTTGATCAATTCTGATATATTTCGTCTTCAGTTCATCCGAACGAGAAACTCGAGTCTATCTCTAGTAGTATTTGAACCTGTGTCGATCAATTCTGATATATTTCGTCTTCAATTCATCCGAACGGGAAACTCAGGTCCAAGTCTAGCAATATTTGAACCTTTGATGTTTAATTCTGATATATTTCGTCTCCAGTTCATTCGAACGAGAAACTCAAGTCTAGCTCTAGTAATCTTTGAACCTGTGATGTTTGAATCTGATATATTTCTTCTTCAGTTCATCCGAACGAGAAACTCAAGTCTAACTATAGTAGTATTTGAAACTGTGTTGATCTATTCTGATATATTTCGTTTTCAGTTCATCCGAACGAGAAACTCAAGTCTAACTCTAGTAGCGTTTGAACCTGTGTTGAGCTATTCTGATATATTTCATCTTCAGTTCATACGAACAAGAAACTCAAGTCTAAATCTTGTAGTATTTGAACCTGTGTTGATCAAGGCTGATATATTTCGTCTTCAGTTCATCCGAACGGGAAACTCAAGTCTAACCCTAGTAGTATTTGAACCTGTGTTGATCAATTCTGATATATTTCGTCTTTAGTTCATGCGAATGAAAAGTTCAAGTCTAACTCTAGTAGTTTTTGAACCTGTGTTGATCATTTCTGATATATTTCGTCTTCAGTTTATCTGAACGAGAAAATCAAGTCTAACTCTAGTAGTTTTTGAACTTGTGTTGATCAATTCAGATATATTTCTTCTTTAGTTCATCCGAACGAGAAACTCAAGTCCAACGCTAGTAATATTTGAACCTGGGTTGATCAATTCTGATATATTTCGTCTTCAGTTCATCCGAATTAGAAACTCAGGTCTAACTCTAGTAATCTTTGAACCTGGGACGTTTAAATTTGATAAATTTCCTCTTCAATATAATAAAACTTTAGATTTACATGGATCGTCAAGTACTCTTTTTTATCATACATTTGCGGAAATTGAGTTGGTAGATTGGCAGTTAAATGTTGCAATTCAAAAAAAGAAAGTCTGGTCTAAAAGATAACACTACCATTTGCTAGTTCTCTCTCCTAGCATTTGCTCGCAGTTAACTAGTAGCGAGATTGAAACGTTGAATGATTCAACACTGAAAAAGTTACCTTAACGCTGAATGGTTCAACGCTCACAAAAATCACACGGACCACAGAAATCGCAAAATTTGATCTAACGACAGTGATTGAAGCGCTGTTTGGTTCAGCACTCAAAAACTGACCTTTACGCTGAATGGTTAAGCGCACATAAAAATCACAAAAATCACACGAACCACAAAAATCACCAAATTTGATCTAACAATTGAGATTTAAAGCGCTGAAACAAACAACGCTGAACAGTGGTCCCAGATAACGTGGACTGCTAATCTAGCTGCTAGATTAGCCATCCCATAGGACTTAGGAGGCTGTCCTAG
Source organism: Papaver somniferum (assembly GCF_003573695.1). NCBI lineage: Eukaryota > Viridiplantae > Streptophyta > Magnoliopsida > Ranunculales > Papaveraceae > Papaver > Papaver somniferum. The sequence continues at coordinate 10,377,388 of NW_020618825.1, read as the reverse complement.
CTGACATGGGCTTCTACTCTAGCAGCTAGATTAGAAGACCATAGGACTTGGCCTAAACCTATAACCTGGGATTCAACTCCTAGCCAATTGGGCCCAGTTGGGTACCTCGAGTACTTCTATCAAAACCCAAAGTATATCTTCTCCCACTTCATTTCCCCCTTTCTCTCATCGTTATATCTCTTTCTCACTTTTTCCGGTCTCTCTCCAGCGGAAAGAAAACCCTAAGTTGCTATCAACACGTCCGCAACAATCTTCACTCAATCACTCACTACCACCACTGTAATCCCTCGTCCTTGTATCAAAGATCTCTATGTTTATTTTCCTTTTGTTTAACTTGATCTTGAAGGGAAAAATTATTCCTTTCTACCTTATCATCTCTTTTCAGCACCGAATACCTGTAGATTTGCTTCAGTTACGATCGATTTTACCCAACCTAGTACTCTTATTTCTCTGGTAAATCCCATTATTATACATACTCATAACGATTGATAACGATTGAAGAGTGATTTCTGAAGTTTGAAGCCTAACTTTTTTAGATCTGAAGAGAGTTGAAGAGTCTGTAACAAACCCCCCAATTTCTTACTCCTACTATTTTTTTCGCTCAATTTTTCATCAAAATACGAGATTTATTTCTTTGATTGCATAAGTATGTCTAATTTATTTGTATCTAGTCTCTGAAATGTTTGTTGTGTTTTTGTTTTAGGTGATTCAGGACTCGGAGTCGGCAGTAAAATGCAGCTAATAGGTCTAGGGATTTGAGGTGATATGATTCATTAGATTAGCGTTCAAGTTCTTCTCAAAATCTATGCTACCATATCATGTTCAGATAACTATGATTGTAATCCATTCAAGGTTCTGGTGATGATGGTGTGGTAGTGGTGATGAGAAAAAAGAGTAATCTGTTTCAATTGAAAGATCTGAGGTGAGGTTAGTTTAAGTGAATTTATTTTTTTTTGGGTTTTAGTTTTTCAATTGAAAATCTGTTATTTTTTTGATTGTAGGATGGTTATTGGTCTAATTGGGTATTAGTTTTCTCTTCTGCAGTCTCGCCTCGTCCCTTGAGGAAGTCAAGGTGTAGAAACAAGAAACAATAAGACCAACAGAACTGCACATTAAGTGTTTGAGAAAAATCCTGAAAGAATAGATAAAGGGTAAAATCCTTATTGTATTTTTTGCTTTCTTCAGTAGTGGTAGGGCTGCTATGTTGATAATGCATGATAATCTTGCAGGCTGTGTTTCTTTAGTCTTGGGACTTGTTGGTTTTAACTTGCTTAAGTTATTTTGCTTATTTTTTTCTGAAAGAAGTTGTATTCTTTGTGTACTATGTATGGTGCTCAATGTTTCGGTCATAGTAGGGTGCTCAACATTCTGGAACATGTTATCATTTTTGTTTTTTTCAAGTCTTTGGTCATACCTAATGCCAAGTACAATTACTGCATATGCAAATTTAAGCTTGTCTTTAGGGATTAGTAGACAGTGACTCTCTGTTGTTTATGCCAACAGTAGGAGGGAAATGGTGTGTTCTTTATTATCTGTATCTTTTGTGGGACTATCTGTCATTACAAAACCGATGGCTTCTAGGGAAGGCATGATTTTAAACACCGTCCGTAGAAATTTTTACTTGAGACAATTGCTTTTGAACTGTTCCTAGTAATGATTATTATATGTTCTTGGACATGGGCATGTTAATTGTGCTCAACCATAGATTTTCATGAGACATGTGTAGGCTGAGCTAAACGGTATGTGTCCAGCATAGTTAACTAGAGAAGATTTGTTTGGATAGTTGGATTAACTTGGATTATATGTAGTATTATGACTAATTCAGATTCTTTGCGAACTAATAACTAGATATTATATGAAATGATTGCTTTGATTTAATGTAGAGAGATATCCTTAATGACCAATATATTGTCAAAGTACGATTATTTTGTACATATTTTTTATATATTCTTTATCATGATTCATGACAGGGTCTTTTGGAAAACAATGACGGTGATCCCGAGTTAATAGTTTTTATTCCGTAAGTAATTGTTGTATCTCTACTGATTGTAGTTGCATCATTTTGAGATCACATGTTTGAAATTCAAAAAGAGGTGTTCTTATCTAATAGCAAAACTTGAGCTTGCAAGCATATATTCACAGAGGTTTCATTCAAAGCACTAATTATTTCCTTGCTATGATATATTGTAGCTTCAGCTGTGTGATGCACTTAACTATGTCCCATAATGACTTACCTTTTCTTATTTATTCTAACAGGGATATCCTTTGACCTCCTGCAGTCACTGGGCATATCTTATAAAACTAGTTCACTTTTCTTAGGCTGCGAGTGTTACTAAAACAACTAAGGTATCCAGGAACAAGATTATTAGTAATTAAGATTTTTTGACCAGGCAGGTGTAGTTGCAGGGTCAGGGCTTAGTTGTTCAACAACTTTGTAAGAATTTGCTTTTCAAACATGCCAACTTTGTAAGAATTTGTAAGACCGGTTGCCTAAATTTGAGTCTTGACCCAGTTTGATCCAGTCAGCACATATAGCTAGTTCTTTATTAGCCTTCTTGCGATAAACTACCATTATTTGCTTCCTTACATAATTTACCTTTTGAATTTACCATCATATATGATGAATGTGCACGTGTATAATGTGTTGTTTTTCTACAAGATCAATACATATTATAAACATGTTAACTATTTGCTATAATAGGAATGTATTTCCTTGTTAAAATTTGACATTTAGTTTGCATTTGCAAGGTGAAGGTTTGGGATCTTTGTCGGACATTGATGACCTTGCAAGCACTCTTTTGAAGGTTAGTTTTCTTAAGTCCTGCCAGTTCTGGAGAATGTGATAAAATTTTACTTGCATAGTCCAGTAGTTTAAGCATTTCATCTACCGCCTATCCTACAATTAGTAAAAGTAATTTCTTTGTTAAACAGTAGTTTTACTGGAGCCAATTCTTATAGCCGATAATACATATGATCTTCGAACTGAGGTTATGTCGATCACCTTAGGATGGGATTTAAGGTTGGTGTGAAAGCACTTCTCTTGACCACTCACAAGTGATTGACCTACTTGTATTTAAGATCCGTGTAAATCCCATATCTTCTGTAATTATCATTAAATATTGCATATAGATGTGAATGATATTAACCTAATACATGGCTCTGAAAATTTATTGAAAATGCATGTTTGTGGTTTATAAAAATGGGCATACAAGGAGGTAAAATGTTTGAAGAATTTTGAGCCCATATCCTCTGTGTGTGTATACCAGACTTATGAATGCTACATATAATATGAGTGATAATAGTTCAATACACGACACTGTCATTTTTATGGACATGCGCATGTATGTTTTGATTGATGAAAATGTGTGAAAATAGTCCGCATCCTCTGTGTACCCAATCTTTGGTTCTGTTGTACAATAAATGCTGAAACTAATACTGCATATAGATGTGAATGATATTAACCTAATACATGGCTCTGAAAATTTATTGAAAATGCATGTTTGTGGTTTATAAAAATGGGCATACAAGGAGGTAAAATGTTTGAAGAATTTTGAGCCCATATCCTCTGTGTGTATACCAGACTTATGAATGCTACATATAATATGAGTGATAATAGTTCAATACATGACACTGTCATTTTTATGGACATGCACATGTATGTTTGTGATTGATGAAAATGTGTGAAAATAGTCTGCATCCTCTGTGTACCCAGTCTTTGGTTTTGTTGTACAATAAATGCTGAAACTAAATATTACAGCCTTGTAGACTTGTTTGGGTCATGTATATAAGGATTTCTTGGGTGCCTCCATGCCATGTTGATGTTAGGTCTGTATATTAAAAGACAAGGGAAAATTTTGTTCCTTAATGTTGTCTGGCTTAGTTTTTCATGTTGATTCGTATTTCTAATACCATTAGTTCAGAATTTTACTGACATACTTTAACTTTGTTCGCATTTTGAAGACTTCACAAATCATGATTCTTTTGAGTTGGTGTTCAATCATGACAGACAGGTAATGACTTTTTTCAATATTTTTTTATTATTTTTTTAATTTTTGTTCTTGTCATCGTAAAATACAATATCATAGTTTTAGTAAATGGTTGGTCTCTTACCCTGTTCCGTGAACACCTTTTCAAGTTTCTATAGACTTACAATTGTGTTTACATAGATAGTTTATTACAAGCGAGGACTATTTGAATTGGGTGTATGCATTCTGTATTAAATTGGATATAACTGGCTGTATTAACTTCTACTTGTAGCGGTTATTTACAAGAGAATTCGCTTCACAAACGAAGCGGTTATTTTGCATGTGTGAGACCACATAAATATACAAGCCCACACATGCATATGAGGCAAGATTGTGTGTATCTCGCAGGTAAATGTCTCCCAGTTTTTTGTCTGGGACTTAAAGTTGTTTGTTTGATTACTTATAAAACGTATCAATAATGTTCTTCTTATTAAATGTGTATTTCATATGAAATACAAACTATCTTTTTTGTAGGGAATCCCGGTTTAGCTGTGTTCATGAAGGCGAGGTGATGCACCTAGATTGCTCGTAGGTCTGCGCCTACTACTGGTGGTGTTAAGAACTTGCACTAATACCATCTTGGAACTTTTCTATTCGGTAAATTTATGCTCTTGGCAAGTTCATTATGTGTTTCTGTAGTTACTTAGTTTCCCATGGGTAGGTTGTGTGCACGTAGAATGTGCGGTATTGGTTATTGAACCAACAAATCTGTACACCTTTTAGTTGTATACTTGTATGCTGATTTCTTCAAGCATACCATTCATGTTTAACTATGTGTTCATCTAATTAGTGTTGCTCTACTTGTTTCCTTTCATACTCTTTGCTGGGGTTGTCATAGTTTTGATTAATGGTCTAGAATTATGTGAAATGATAGATTTATCTAAGCTCGTTACATGGTATGATACATGTAATAAACTAAAAAAATCATTATCATTCATTTGTATATTTTTGTTCTCTAGTAGCTTATTATCACATTGTGATATGAGCATGTAAGAATGAAGTAGAGTTAACAATTGAAAGTGCAATGCAGGAGTTCTTAGCATGAATTTTGCCTTGCTTATGTGATGTTTTTTTTTTTTTTTATAAAACATCTTTTTTCTAATGAGTAGGATTAACCAAATCCATACTAATTCTTGAGCATCCCTCAAAGTCGGTGCTGTGTTGTATAACCAACTCACAGAAATTAAATCCTAACCTGACGTGATCGTTGGCATTCCATATTCTGGTAAATATACAGCTGAATTTGCAGCTATTGAGTTGTAGTATGTACTAGCCCTTGAAATTTTATGAGTTGAGAATGAGAATTTGAGTTTTATACTTGAAATTGTAGGTATCTGGCCTGAGTCAGAGAGCTTAAATGAGGAAGGATTAGGTCTTGTTCCTAAGAGAACTACTCTAAAGTAGTTGAAGCAGTGTATGGACCATTTTTGAGTCCTCTGACAAAACCATTGTGCAGTGACCTCGTGAAAATAGTGGCCATGGACCAGCCTGATCCACAATATTTAATAATGTGAGCTTATTTGGTATTGTGTCCTATTCAAAAGTAGCCTTTGTTATCCTATGTGTTGGGTTTAATTTGTTACGAATGAAGTTTCTTACCAAACTGATTTGTTTGGAGCAGGTAATGAGAAAGAAAAGAGCTGATATACCTAATATTAACCGAAAATAATGTTTGTGAAGTTATGTACTCCATTATGGCATGCAGCTGCTCCAAATGGCAATTAACTATACTTGGCAAAGAAGTAAGAATTTTTCTCTACTTACATTTATGGTTATATCTTTGCCTAGATCCTGTGCAATTATGTATGCTATTTGTGTCCTGTCTATCAATGGCCAGGAGATGTATTTTCTTTTATTTTGCTTGGCATGGAGGATTTACAACTCCCCTGTCTATCATTGACGTATTTGCCTTCCCTTGCTCGAGCTGGCATAAGGAGGATTTACAACTCCCCTGTTGTTTTCTTTCGTCTGTTGTTAGCTTCATGAAACTAACGTACTGGTATTATACTAAAACCTGTAGATTTTAACAAGTTGAAGGCATACTCTAACAAAGAAGGGTTTCAGAAAGTAAAGTCAACCGTTCTCTTGAACTCTAATTTATGTGGTTAGTATTTCAACAGGATAACGCAGCTATGTACTTTAACTAAGATTTTGTACCTGTTTCATTGTTATTTGCATTTAGTGTGGTTTGTGTTAGTATGTTTTTAACTTCTGCGGAATATATTTATCCATGTCTTCATTAGAACTTGTTCCATAAAAAGTTGCAACGGTAGCATGCAATAAAGGAACATAAATTGGTTGTTTTTAATCCTTAAGTTTCTCAGTATAACATCTGAAAAACACTAACTCCAGCTCTTAAACTCCAAAAGTGAAGAAAGCACAAAAAAATGTCAAAATTGTAATATATCAAGTAATTGATTAAACTTACTGAGAAACAACACCATTTGGTTTTCGCTGATCCACCATTGTAGACTTAATTTTACCCAAACTTTCTTTTTGTAGGCACTGCAGTTATTCAAAGAAATAATAATAGCATTGCGAGATAAGTGAGACAAATTGTCCGTCTGCAGACTTGGTTGAGGCGTTTATCAAGATAATAGAGGAGAAGGATGACACGATGTAAGTTTTATCTACTACTCATTCATCCTTTTGCATTACAAGATTATGTTTGTTAGTCCAGTTTTTTATTCTACTTTGGATTCCAAGGTGGTAATTCTGGAGGAGGCTGTCTGAGTATGGTTATGAACTTCCACCACTTCCTGATGAACTTGTTCCTAATTATAACCTTCACAGCCATAGTATCAGTCAAGTGTATGGCTACATACCTTTTGTACAAAGTCATGATCCATGGCAGCAAGAATATCCACAAGAGTTGCCTCCTTACTGATGGTTCTAACAATTTTCCTGCTGATGCTTAGGATTTCTAGGAATGATTGTTTCTGAAATTAAGGATTAGATTAGTTATGCATAGTATAGTAACAAGGAAGAGATGGAGTATGTTAATAATTTTCTTGGCCTAGCTATTTCACAACCATCTTCATAAAGAAGTTTCAAAACTAGTGTAGATTTATTTTTTATTTCACCAATATAATTATTTGTTTATATAATTGATTCTGAGCATCGTGTTTATTATATTCTTCATCATTCTGAGCAATGCCATATGGTGTATGTGCACTGTCTAATTTATTGGGAGTTTCAATGGGATGAGCATTTTACAAATATATGCCATGGATGATGAGTGCCTCACGGGCATGGTTATGAGATCTCACTAATGGAAAGCATTCTTTTAAACAATGATAAGGTAAGATCCTTTGGAAATATGGATGCCCTCCACCGCCAGCGAGAAATCCGTGAACTACTTGGCTCAAGTAAGAATCTTCGTATCATAACTTTGATCACTGCTATAGATGGTACAAGGTGGTCAGTTTCTGTTTTTCCGTAATGTAGGCAATAGATTACTTCAGTGCGGAATGAAACTAATATGATGTGGACCTTCTATTGTTGGAGTGTTTGAGAAGATTAGTATGCTTTCCCAGAACAAAAACACTGATATGCTGTAAATTGGCATTTAGATTAGGTGCTAGCTAGTATGACTGGCATTCCTCTTAATTTCCAGTAATGTCAGTGTCCAAACCTGTACCAAGTCATTTCACTTGCCAAAACCTGCTTGCTCCCAAAGCTTAAGCCCACACTAGGACTGTACAATTGCTACTCTTAATAAAATTTTACTGAACAATCTGTTTTTCACATTCTCGAATGGATGAAACGGTCATCCTGTCAGTCATTGATTGTTGAATACCATTTTTTTTCTTCAGCTTGGGTTTTACATATGAAGGAAAAATGCTTGATTAAGCGTCATTGAAGGGATGCATTACTTTGAGGAGCTTTATCACAGCTCAGAGTGTTGGCTTTGAATTGTTTTGGGTTGAATTGTTAGCTTTGAATTGTTTTGAATGTATGAATATTCTTTTGAGAATGCATGGACTGCAGTCGGAAAAATAAGAAATTGCAGGCCTGTTTTCCAGGTTTAGTTTTAGTTGTATTACAGGCCTATAAACCGGAAGTCCAGGTCCATGAAAATGATCTGGGCTACCCATTTTTTTTTAATGTAACTGAAAGAATTGTCACAGATATAACTATGACAAAACTGTGAATTAAAGTCTTCACGTGTCATCATCTTACTGTCGTCATAAATGAGAGTAACAGTTTAGCCGTGACGAAAGGATGACACGTGTCCCATGAGTAAGTGTTACAAAATAATGGCTACACTAATATGTGTTACATTTCTCGTGACAAAAATGGACACGTGGCATCGAAACAATCGTGATAAGGATAGTAACAGTTTTAGTCGTTGCTGCATTTGTTGTTGTTTCAGACACGTGTCACATTCTGAATTGTTGCAGGTAGCGAGTAACAGCTAAAACCGTGAAGATAAATGTGACAAACACGAAAAGTGTCGCAATCCTAAAATTTTCCAATTGTGACTATTCATTATTGTAACGCTTTTCATATGTGACTAGATTTGGCCATTGTCACAGAAAAAACCGTTACAAATGTCCATCACACATATTTATTATGGCGTTTTTGCAAATGATTATAATCGTTACAAATTTAATAAGTAACAGAAATAGCCTGTGACAAAATCCTGGAAATAGTGTAGTGGTGGAGGTGAAAGTAGGAATTATTGTCTTAATTTGAAATTTGGAAGGAAAGGAAGTTGTTTTAGAGCCGGTAACTTGTTTAGCTTAGTATATAATGAACTTGATTTTTTTTGATTTGTCGAATGCAATCGGGTCGGGTCGGGTCAGGTGAGGTCGGCTATCCATTCCTGGGCAGTAGACCACATTTATACCACGTCTTCTTCTTCCCAGAGAGTCAAATACTGAACTCTCTTTTTTTTTTGCAGTAAAATTTGATTTGAAAGCAAATGTGGTCGAGTTGAAACAACAATGAAAAGGTTCGCTCACTAGAATTGGGATCATAATTTTGTCTTTGAATTAATTTGAAGTCGATTTATCTTTTACTGATTGCTCGAATAAGATTTTGAGAACTTTTTTCTCTTTATCAGTAAGGTAGTAAAATTGATCGATTGCGATCGAATCGGTGGAGTTTTTAACGATCTTTGAGCATGTAATTTGTTTCTTTAATTGTAGTTGATGAAACTTTCAAATCATTTTGGTTGGTTATGAGAATGTACATCTAGCTCATCGGGATACACGGTCGGTGCTACGACATGTTTACTAGTAAGTGCTAAAAACTTTAAAACTAAATGACCGCTGCCACGGTGGGATGGCCGACCGAAAAAATTGACGTAAAACTAAATTTTGACAAAATAATATTTGCTCACTATTTATCGCCGGAATCCGGCCGAAAACATACAAATCTTAGACTCTATAGTTAGCCTCTACTGCACCACAATGGCGCAACACCCTAACTCCACTCCTCTACTACCACCACTCTTCCACCTGCAATACACTCTAAAACAACCAGCACTTCATATCTATGCTTTCCAAGCTTCCATGCAAATATTTCCATAGTTAAATTTTGATCGATTATTCTTACGATTTCGTTTTCAATTTGTTCTCAACAACTTAATATCACAGCAATCTTAACTTAACGAATTAATAAACTATCTCGTTTTCCTTTATCTTCACGAACTAATAAATTATGTCAATCAAACCTTCCGTCTAGTTTCACAAATCCAAGAACAGAAGCTTCCCCCTCTGAAATCCCCAACCAAAAGAAGAAGAAGTGTTGTTGGGATGACCGAAATAAATGATCGTAAAATAAAATAAAAGACTTATGTTTTGGCGGTGTTGCTGGTCCTGGGATTCCACCCCAGGACCTCTAACTCATTTTTATTTTACAAAATTACACCTGCGTCCTTTTTGGTTACACCAAATCCAATCGTTTTGTCCAATTGAACAAAAAATGTCACGCTCCACATTGACACAAAGTCACCCTATATAGGATCCTCCCTCGCTTCGCTAGGTCCAATCATGTATGAGCCGTTACCGAAAACGAACTAATACTCCTCACGATGCACGTCTTGAAATCATAATTAGAATAGATGAAGATTGGATGTTTAAAAGAAAATCTCTTCGACAATAAAAACAGCTGTCTTTATTTCATTCCATTTGAGCATAAATTGATTTTAGCAGTTGAATGCCAACACAAGACATCCATTTATTAGCTGTTTTGGTGTAGAGGATTCCTTTTTGGTGTAGACGATTCCTGATTTTTTGGAAGTTATTGGCTCTCCAATTTGATTTTTTTTAACGGAAATTAAGAAATAAATTAAGATTGTTTAGAATTTAGTTAAATGATAATGTTACAGGTATAAGAAATTTATATCTTGGGATGATTTCTAAACACTCTTGTTTGGCGATCTAACATGGCAATTTGGAATATATATTAGTGTTTAATAACTATATCACGTGTACATTTATCTATTAGCTAACGGACGTATGGATGATATTATATTTTAAGGATGGTGTCATCTTCTAACGTAAACAATTATTATCTTAGGTTTAACCCAATGAAGCTAGCATGCTATAAATAGAAGGTAGTATTGGCCATTAATCTTCATCCACAACAATTTCGTAATGGCTGCTAGTAAGACTTCGTTGGTGCTCTTTCTCTTTTCCTTCATCGCTATTTCTGCAAATCTGCGCAAGTATACACTATTAAGTTCTCTATGAATTTGCTATGTATAGTTGTTATTATTTTTTTTTGTGTTGAATTGGGATCTCGTAAGTTCTTGTTATCCTCTTACACGTTTTCATATAAAGCGTCACTCTAATACACCGCATTAATATTTTGCAGTAGTCGTAGTTATCTTCTGATCAACGATAAATGACTAGGTCGGAAGTTTAGGGTCTAGTTAGGATCTGGCTCGTGAAAGATATCATTGATGCAATAGGGTCGTATCATTTTGACCGTCTAGTTTGTTTACTAAAATGACCTTATGAAATAATAATGAAGTGACATTATTGGCCGACTCTAAGGAGGCCTTTTGTGGGATCACTTATTTATTAATTCTCGGTCACAATTCAATTTAGTTTTTAAATTTTTTCTCAATTTGATCAAATTAGACGACAACTGATCGTTATTTTTCAAAGTTGATTTGTTCATCATAGATTTAGAATTCCTAATTCTTGTTACACTTCATCAATTCGATCAAAACATATCGATTTGAGCATCAATTGATTGAAATTAAAAGAACTCTAAAACCGTGGTGTAATCACCCTTTTTTCAATTTCATCCAATTTGATCGAACTTGATCATTTTTGTTTCCAGAATTGATTTAATAATCAAGGAATGTAAGTCCCAAATTGATGTTAAATTCCATCAATTCGTTCAAAATCAATAGATTTCGTATTCAATTGCTTTATATTAAATCCAAACTGGAAATCGTGCCGTAAAAATTCAATTAGAACATGCATTCGTCACACTTGTATCTGTTGCAATATATTTAACCGTCATAAAATAGAACTGAATTTTTTTTTTGTAACGGCGATATTTGAATTTACGGTCGGCCTCCCACCGTGTCAACGATCATCTAATATCTTTAACACAGTCAACCATTTAACGGGGTATAACTGATGAGGAGGGAGAGAAGCAAGATCTCTGTATCTATCTACCTTAATCGATAAAAATTACCTTTTTTTTTTCCAACGTGAAACTAACAATTCACTCTTCCCCATCTCATTTTGATTTAGAAATTTCACTCACCAAGAACAATCAAACATAGAAGAGCAGAAAAAGAAAAGCTCACTCAGTCACACTAATCTTGAACTAGAATTACAAGAGGTGAGGAAGATTGTGCATCAACGGATAAAAGCTAATTGGGTTTGTACATAATTGGAGTGTGAATATAGTAGCAGTAAATTAGCTCTGGGTTTATGGATTTGTATTCTTTGTGGAGATTCGAGAATCGGTTCAGCTTAAATTAGGGTTTTGCTAACAATTTACTGCAACTGATATTGATTACATTAAAAAACTTAGGGTAAAGTGATCTTAGGTGTTCATTGTAGGACCCTATTGCATCACCGACATCTTTCCCGACCCAGTAATAGACCTTAAACTTTGGACCCTTTTATAAAATATCTCTAAGTATATTGTTGTGTATATTTGTACGCAGAGATGGTATCAGCTCTAGATCTTGGCCTTGGGATTGAGGTATCAGCTCTAGGTCTTACTTGCGGTGGTGAAGCAGTAGTGAGAGTCAAGCTACCTGCAGGAGTTTCTTGTCCGGATGCTATTCTGCACCCAAACTACTGTGACAGTCACTGTCAAACTGCATGCCCAGTAGGCCTCAAACTGGGCGTTTCCCCATGCGTGAATGATCTAATTTCAGTCGGATATCCATATTGCGGATGTTGCTTCATCAAATTATAGATGGAGGAGAAGCAGTACGGTACTACCGCAAACTTGTCCGATCCATCACAGCCTCAAACGAAGCCATTCACTACCGTCTTACTAAGTGTTGTTTTATCATTTTCTATTAAATAAAAGCAGTATTTTTAGTTAACTACTCTAATGTAGCTAATCAGATATTATAAGCTGCTAGTTATTAGGAAAATTGTACTACAATTTGTGGAACTCTTAACCTCCTAGATTATTACTACGTACTTCATGTATCAGTTGTACAATCGCAGTTCGTAGTATGAATCATATGTATTTGTTTGACAAAATGCAATGTTAAGAGAAGTTATTTATTTTAGTTTGACGAAGGCTTATACAAATGCAGGAAATTGAAAAATCAATTGGTACTGAAAGAAAACAATACAAAACCAAAAAGCAACTAAAGACGCATGTTGTGAAAACACTGAAATGAAAACAGAACAAAATCTCTCTCTTGCGATTCCCGGTGTCTCGAAAATATAACGGTTTAATCTAGTCTCTTCTCATCAACGACTATTTTAACCGGAATTTTCGCCGGATTTTGAAAATCTATAATGTTCTAACTTAGTAGCCAGGAGCGGAACCGAGGTCGGGAGTGGGAACGAGATCGAAAGTGAGATTCGTGAAATTCTCATAAAAATGAAATTTGAAGAGTGTATCAGGAGTGTAAATTAGGTTCCATAAAAAGAATATTACTTATACTAGTTTTCCTATACTAGCGTTCATCTTTGTTTTACATTTGTCTCTCAGGGTTAGGGCTGCACATGGGCGGGTATGGGCGGGTATAAGATGAAACCAACCTCGCATCCACAGACTGCGGGTTTTTTTTTCAAAACCAACCCCGCACCCACAAACATCGGGCGGGTTTTGTTACCCACCCGCTGCGGGTTGGGCGGGTATGAGTTTAAACCCGCTTTATAATTCAATACTCATTCACACACATGTTTTACTTAAGTTCACAGATGAAGATTAAGTGTTGAATCTGTTTATTTTTCGATTGTTGTCGATTTTTGGTGAAGATTCGAAGTTGTTGTTATCGATTTCTGGTGAAGATTTCTGGTAATTGTCGTTCGTAGGTGAAGAAGAAGAACTGAGGAGGAAGAAGAGGAGAGGCCGAACAGAGACAAGAGTGTAGAAAGTGAATGAGGGTTATCAGTTATCCTATCTACTAGTATTAGGGTTTCATAATGGACGGCTAGGATTAGTTTTATCTAATGGTATATAATCTGCGGGTTTTTTGGGCGAGTATGGGCGGGTAGTAGCTTAAACCAACCTCGCACCCACATACAACGAGTTTTTTTTCTCATAACCAACCCCGCACCCACAACGGGCGGGTATGAACTAAAAACCCATGGGTTTAGCGGGTACGGGCGAGTTTGGGTTTGATGGGCGGGTCTTGTGCAGCTCTACTCAGGGCGTTCTGGAAGAACGATTTTTTGGGCACTAGCCCATTTTGGTGGGGGACTACCAAGTCTTTTTGGGATGGATATTTGAAATAAATTTGGGTCATCCCTTATCTTAGTCTTTTTTTAATACCAAAAAACCCTTTTTAAGTAAATCATTGTTAGTGTAATGATTATTTAGTGTTAGTATAATAATTAATTAGTGATTAGTGAGTTAGTAATAAGATAGTTTTATCAAAATTAAAATTATTAAGAGAAAGAAGAAGAAAAGATGAAGATGAGGGTTTTGGAAGAAAAAAATTAGATCTTTTTTTTTAAGAGCCACAACACGAGTATGATGTTTTGGATATTTACGGATACTTCAAATTTAATTATTGGTCCTTGAATTGGCCAAAACATTCCTATAAATGAACAATTTATAAAAGTTCGGCTACAACATCTGAAGAACAAGTAGCCGAACTCATCTGCAAGTGTAGTTCGGCTAATGTTTCTGAAAATACAGGTAGCCGAACTCAGCTTTAATGGAGTTTTTTCTTTCAGAGAAAAGTTCGGTTAGGAGAAAAAATTTGCGACGTAACCGAACTATTTGCTACGTAACCGAACTTTTTGCGACGTAACCGAATTTTTTGTGATGTAACCAAACTTTTCATGAATTTTTTTTTTACAATGAAACCGAACTTTTTGTGACGTAACCGAACTTTTTGTGACATAACCGAGCTTTTTGTGACGTAACCGAACTTTTTGCGACATAGCCGAACCATTTTTCTCTGAAGAAAAACCTCCATTAAAGTTGAGTTCGGCTAGTTTGACAAAGTTTTTCACATAATTCCTAACCGAACTTCTCTCTGCAACTTCCATTTTCAACTCATTTTTATGATTACTTCTCATTTTTTCAACCAAAAACGAATAGCAAGAAATCGGTTTATGAGAATGTATTTGTTAATGATTTAAATTAAGCTATATATATATATATATAGGTGATGTTGGTTGGTGGTGGTGGTAGTCGGAGGTGGTAGGTGGTGGGCGGCGGTGGTGGACGACGGTGGTGGGAAGAGGTGGTGGTTATACATATGTGGTTATTAGATTGGTTTTAAATTAAATTAGGTTAAGGATAGGTTAGTCATTTTCGCACTCTAGGACACCCCTTAAAAATGCGGGTTAGATGTTCCTATCACTTAGTAATCCTCCACCAAAATGGGCTAGTGCCCAAAAAATCGTTCTTCTGAAACTAGTTGTGTGCTTATGTATCCTTAGAACTTGGCAGATATGTAGGGGAAGATGTTGGGCTTGAGCTCCAACTTAGCCCAAAGTAAAAAAAAAAGACCCAACCTAAAAGTTTTTATCATTACACGCCTAGGGTTTTAATACCAAAACAACATTCTTTTGCTTCTCCTTTTTTGTGCAGCCGTCTCATGTATTTTCTTTTCCCCTGTCTTCTTCCCTTTGTCTTTCTCTGCTTTCTATTCCCCTTTCTTCCTCTCTATTTTCCCGTGTAATTGTATCGGAACGTTTTCCACCGAATAGGAGCGCGTTTCTCTCATGTTAGGAGCACGTTCCCATCACAAATATCAGTGAGGAGGGCAAAATCGCGATACTTAGTGAGATTCGTGATGTATTTGGAAGTTCCTGAATATTAAGGCTCCAACTATTCCGAATATGAATCCACGAGAAGAGAATCACTCAATTCAACAAAATTTCATTACTAGAATCACAAGTAATCCCTATGAAAGCAATTACCACAATCACTTCAATCATTGCAATCATTACAATCACTACAATCAAAGCAATCACTACAAACACTAGAAATATCAAATTACATCTCATCTTAAGGAAATACCAAAATAAGCCGCAACTTTATTTCTTCTAGTTGCTCAGGAATGCTCATTCAACCAACAAAGAATCTGAATCTCATCAAAGCTTCCTATAAGGAGTCTTGTGAAGAAATTCTTAAGCCACCTAAAAAGAAATTTACAAGTTTCATCCCTTGTATGATGTTGCCTAGACTCAGGTAGTCTCGTTGGAATCAGATTTTAAATCAATCTCCTATAGGTCTACAACTTAGTTATAACCTCAAAAAGATTTGAATGTTTCAGAGATCATTACAGACTATTCAAACCATTTTCTGAGAAAGTTAAAGATAAAACATTACAATTGAATACCTTTCATCATATATAACCAAGATAAACACAATCCCAAATGGATTTCAAAAACAAACACTATCCAGACCCAAGATAATCCAAATTCCAAAATAATTCAAGTCTCATAAAAAAAATAAGATATTGTGTGTTCTTCGCCTGCTCATGAAAATAAAAAGCTTCAGATTGGTTGCAACCTAATCAAACCTACTTCAACAAAGTATTACTCAGGGGAAGAGTCAAGAATTATGAGATGGGGTGAATTTTTTTTTATGGGGTGTAACAAATATTTTTAGGGGTGCAAAGAACCAAAAATAGGCTTATATTATATATAGAATTTTTTTTTTTTGTTGGGCCTAAAATAGGCTTTGGAGCCAGTTGGGCAGGGAATGCAACTGCAAACCCTTGCAATGTACTGGCTCCGTCCCTGGTATTACTCATGGAATTTGAATAAGTAAGGATGATTAAAACGGCTCCTGGTCCTGCTTTCAATTGGAGCTCTTGCCTCCCCATACTATGTTAAGCACTCGTGTACTGCGAATCACAATCACAGAATTTCCACCTGTGTGGTCCACATTGCAACCATCATTGGGAAATATGGGTACTGCATTATTAGTTGGTACAGAATTAGGAGTTGGTGTTTTACCATGAGGGGATGGAACTGGAAAGGGTACAACATCCTCTGCAGTAACTGGAAACGGATGTGGATTTGCAACTTCACCTGATGTTCCAATTTCGGCTGCCATAGTTTCTGCTGCATTAGTTCCTATGGGTTCTTCTCCTTCTGGTGTACTTGCTCCTTCAGCTGCATTATTCCTTCGTGTTAGCCAATATGTTATTGGAGATGCGTCAACAGGATATCAAGATTTTACTGACAATGAGGACAAATTGAGATATGTATGTGAGATCCACAAGCAGTCCAACACGAAGAAGTGTGGGTTTAATTTTACCAGCCATTTCTTCTAACTGGAAACTAAACTCTTGGTCGGTTCGACGTCTCTAGGCGGCGTCCGCTAATGTAATTTTAAGTTGTCGTAGAAAGTGGTAGTAAAGTTCATTCACTCAGACTTGTCGAGATTGATTTTTATATTTCGTGTGGATGATGATAATTTGGCATCGTACATGTAACATTTAGTTGGCTTATTTATTATTCTGTAAGAACCCTCAAGCTCGTCAACGCCATTAGACCAGTCAAGAGACGATTTAACCACTAATGACTCGATTAGTTAATGTAAATTTTAATTAATAGAAACTAGTCTAACAACAATCTAGATACAAAATTAGTAACACTCAATAGATATCGAAAAGTTGTGCAAAATGGACAACTCGAACGTGTCATCCGGATACTGTACGAAAAAGATATCATCAGTTTTGTATGAAGGGAAAAATAGTCTTTTAGTATTCACACCAACCTGGCTGCCCTTATCCAACCTTCTGGGCGCCTTAGTAAACTCTTTTGGTCTTATCTTCACCAGATAGAAAAGAAACTCATTTGTCCTTTCTCCTTCCCTTTTCTTCTTCTTTCTTGTTCTTCCATGTTCTTCTCTTATCCCCTCTGGTAATCTTAATTTCGAAGATTTAAGCGTGATTTCTGTACGAGCGATTCATCTTAACTTTAGTATCATGCTGTATTGTGGGAGAAGGTGATGCTGCTGCTGTCGATTGGGTTTTGGAAGAAGCGAAAAAGGGTAAACTAATCTAGGGTTTCGAATTGATCAATGTTAATTGTGGTGTAGATGGTTCTATAAGGTTTATTTTAGTTTCTCTAGGAAATTAATTTCACAGGTATTTCAACTTAACACAATTGTCATTCATCTTGGAGTTGAATTGTCATTCATACTGGACATGGGCTTGGGTGGCCATCCCAAGCCCGGTTTCCAACCAAAGTTTAGCATGTGCCATGTGGTGATATGCCATAAAGGGGAAATTAGGCTAAGGCCAAAATATTTTTGGGTTTCAATAACACCCATAATTATATGAAATTTTAAAAAATCTCTGCATAACGGGTTATGTATCCTAACTTTTCAGGGGTATAATTGGCAAGCAAATTAAAATATAACATATCTAAAAAACCGCACCATAGAATTTTACGAATTTTATATCGTTGGAAAGCTTATAGAGAGAGATACACAACGAGTACAAACAACAATATCAAACTTTTGTTTTTCACGAAAAAATTGGAGGTGATCATCATTTTAGTAAAATTTTTCGAAAACTTGATACATAACCATTATGCAGCTAGGGATGGCCATTTGCACCAACCAAACCCATCCCCGTGGGTACTCTCCCTGTTTTGGTAGGGTTTTACCCGTACAAATGGGGATGGGGTTGGGTATGGGTAATACCCGAAACATAAGCTACGGGGATGGGGTGGGGACGGGATTCAAGGTCCTCGCCCCATCCCCGCCCCGTAGCTTTCATATTACAAGGGTTTAGACTTCTATGCATGAATTTGTATCGAATTTTTATAATTCTACCATTTAGTGGGGCTTTCTTTCATTTATTATATTCTTGATCGTTCTTTTATATTCATCAATTTCGCTTCTTTGTGGTGATCAGACACATTCTCTAAAAGTTAAAATAGTGAAAATTATACTATAATGAAAGGTAGTGTAATGGTTAACATGGCCGAAGATAGAATGAGAAAGGAAAAAATAGAAAAACTAATAAGTCATCTAAATATTCTTTTGTTCATTTTAAGATGAATTTCTGTATCTAAAATTTTAGATTTATGTATTAACACTGTGTTACGGGTAACCAATGGGAAACCCGCCCCATACCCGCCATGCCCCAATTCATGTAGGTAACGGGACGGGTATGGGTATTGTTTTTTACGAACGGGGCAGTGACTGGGATTGGCATACCTGCCCCGTACCATCCCCATGGCCATCCTATATGCATCTACTATAAAAGATGCATAACACATTATGCAAACACAACAAAAAGATGCATAAAATGTTATGCAACCATATTTTGGTTCATGCATTTTATAATTTAGTTATGCAACCACTAAAACGATATATACGCCTAAAAAAATAACATCACAAAAAATAAAAGACGCATAACGAATTATGCAATAATTTTCTCGATTACATAACAAGTTATGCATCCATTGTTTTGGTTAATTTCAGTGCTTACAAAAAAGTTGATGCATAATGCGTTATGCAACCATTTTTTTGGATGCATATCAAGTTATGCATCAATTTTTTTTTTTATTTCAGTGCTTACAAAAAAGTGGTTGCATAATGCTTTATGCATCCATTTTACGACGGCATAACATGTTATGAAGATATTATTGTAGGTGCATGAAAAGTTATGCAGTCTTTTTTTTTTGTTGGTTTCAATAGTAGCAAAAAAGTTGTTGCATAACGTGTTATGCAACCGTTTTCTGGACTGCATAACAAGTTATGCATCCATTTTCATTGCCGCATAACAAATTATTCAAGCATTATGACCAACACCAACACCAATACATTCGTAGCATCCCAACCAACAACGTCAACTCCTCAAAATCAGCTTATCCAACCATTATCCTCCATCCGTAGCTTCCCAATCCACTATTACCAGTTTTCTAAATCCAGACCATCTGAATCCACTATATCACCTGCAAACACCCATTGCAAACCAACCAATCCTACACATATATCTATATCACCTGCAAACACCCATTGCAAACCAACCAATCCACTATATCACCTGCCACTCACACGCTTGGTCACACTTCAGTCGTAACACCTTTAGTATGTGTGCCTGCCATTCACATGCTTGATAGATTTTCCCACCCACAACAAACCGAACTAGAGGATGTTTCCTCCACCTCCTTATCCTTAGGTACTTCTCTTCTCTCTCGACCATTCATTCATTTTTGTTCTTCTCTTCTTCTCTCTTGCAGTTCCTTCTGCTCTCGTTTCTCTTTTTCTCTTCTTCTATCTGGCGATTCTGAGAAGTGAAAATTGATTATAGAAAAACAGAGAATGAATCTGTATAGATGATGAGGGTGATGGTATAATTATTGATGTACGAAGGAGAATAAGTAGGAATTTTAGGTTCTCTGAGAGAGTTGATGAATCAGGTAGAGAGTTAGGGTTAGGGTTTATTCTTGAGGTGAAGAAATCATGAAAAGATGATGGATCTGTTGAGAACCTCGGTGATTCATGGTGGTGTTGTTAAATCAAGTGTTGATTCAACTCAGCAGAAATGGTAAGTTGATTTAGGGTTTCTCAAATTAACTATGAGTTCTGTGTAATTGATGTATAAATTGAATAATCTGTAAGGGTTTTTTCTTGATTGAAGTATGGATGGATGTTTAGGGTTCATTTTTGGATTTCACACGGAATTAGGGTTTACTCTTAGTTTTTCCCCAAACTAGGAACTAGGGTTTCTTGTGTTTAGGATTACAAAAGGAACAATTGAGTATGGTGATATAGTTGAATCGATTATATTATTTTTAAGTTCCAAAAATTAGTATTTCCGTTAGAGGACAAAATTATGTTCATAAAAGAAAAAAAAATGCAGAGTTGATTGATATGGGTGTATCACTTCCTGAGGTTAATGAGAAGACCATCATTCAGTTTTCATTTTAGTTTTTGTTGTGGTTACTAATGCAGTCTCTCCCCGCATCGACGCAGATAAGGAAACAAGCGCTGATAGATGCCGTTAGAACTGCATATAAGGACTCAGGTGTACCATTTTCCAAGGTTAGAGTTTTTCAAGACTTCCAAGTATTATATGTACTTGAGTACTGAATACTGATTGTAGTATGACGATTTTTAGAAACTAGATGTTCTTTCAAATGATATATTTGCTAAGGCTCTGACAAGCAGTGGAAGAAAAATAAGTCTTCGAGAACTATTGAGTTATATTTGACGGTGGTGTTCAATAGATTTGCAATTAGACTATCTAGGTACGAGGAGGAGGAGCAGTTGAAAAAGAAGGTACTTCACACTATGCTCCGACCAAATTGCTTGTCATGGCCTTTGTTTTTGTTTCAGAATTGTTAACCTGAAAGTGTTGTTTGGGTCTATCTTGTTACCATATGCATCACCCAAGTGTTTTAAGTCATCTTCTTTGTTTATCCACTCCATTGCTCTAGGGAGGGATTGCCGGTGATAGACAGTGTGTAGTCCCTTCTTTAGGATTTGGTTTTAGTGCGCAACAGATATGTAAAGTTATCCTAGACAACACCTTAACCTTCCTGCTCATAAGGTCTACAAATTGTTCTGTAGGGAATAAATTTCTTGTTCTATTTTTAATTTCAGTTTTTTTAACATATTTTTCTTTTTGTTGTTCAGGTAATGGTTGGAATTGTTCGTTGTGAAGAGATTGCTAATGAAAAGCTCAGTCACTTGACCTCAGATGAGGTATCTATGTATCTTCAATTTCAAATCCATAGATTCTTATAGAGTTACTTAGAATGATTGTTTTGTACACGATCCAATTTTATTGATGTGACCAGGGTTGGTTGGAACTGGATGAAGCTGTTCAAGCTGGCTTTGTGTCAGGCTTCGGAGAAAAACTCAGCTCTATGTAGTATCTGGAAGTATCTGCAAGTATTGAGTAAGCTTCTATGTAGTATCTGAGCTGAACTTATAGTGTTTTTAGTGAAAATGAACTGAACTTGGTCTATGTATTCCATTTGGTATTTGAAGAATTTGTTTTCTTTTTTGATGTGAATTGAGTGAATATGTGTGAATTGATTGAATGTTAATATGAATTGATTGAGAAACTATTGTTGAATTTGGAGGGATGGAATAGAAATGTAGGCAGGTTATTTATGTTTCCGACATGTATTTCCGGCAGAACATTTTTTGCCGGTCAATATTGGTCATCATTGACTAATTTTGACTAGGTCCATGTTTATCGGCAGTAATTTTTTTGCTGTTACTAAAAAATTCGTAACGACTGCAAGCTGTTTCAAACTGCCACGTAGTAACGACTCTGGCATGTTAATAATGTGCCACGTAGTAACGGTTGGAGGATGTTACGACCACGTTGTTACAAATATATTCGTAACGGCTCTGATCTTTTACCACGTGTAAAATTTGTGACGGCCTTCACCTGTTACTAGAGCCGTTACAACCGAATTTTTTAACGGCCCCATTGCCGTTACAAAAAAAAATGTAACACCCACTTTTGCAACATGCAAGAGCCGTTACAACCCGTTTTAGTAACGACTCAGTTCTGTTACGAATCCAGGAATTTGGTGTAGTGACACAATGAAACCCATAATTCATAATCCATCGAACATTCTAAATCTTCCCCAAAATTTTCAATCTATCTCCATGTTCAACAGCAACAACACCAACACAACTCAGTTAAGAAACCCAATAAACTCGATCAACAGTAACATCTTTACACCAACAATCGAACTCACTGTATCACCAAGTCTATTTCTGCAATTCAATTTCTTCTCCAATTCAGACCTGCAATTACTCAATTTCATCACAGATCCGATCAAATCTTCATCCCCTAATTTGTTATCTGTCATACCCTAATCCTTGCCATCGACTCAAACCAATTTCTTCACTCGAATTTCTTGATAACATCAACCTAAATTTCGATTTAATCCAACCCCTAAATCATCTGCCATTTCTCAGATATCAGCAGCAAAAGTTCTTTTCGACTTCAAACTGAAGCTTCTTCTGCAAATCAAACCCAACACAGATCCTAAGATTCAAGAGTTGAAATCGATAGAACTTGAAAGAAATCTGAATTACTCTTTTCAAAGAAAATCAAAAGCATGTTCTTGTTCTCCTCTCACACCTCCATCTGGTTTTCTAAATATCTCATCTCTCTCAGCTAAGGAAACAAATGTCACGATAAACTTAATTTTAAGAAATATGGGTCTGCTGATAACTTTATCACGCATGAAGTTTTCTGGGCGTGTGTTTCTCGATGAAGAAAATCTGAAAAACTTTTTTGTCAATAGTTATGACGTGCCATAAACATGTTGGCACAACCCAGTTTACACCTCTTTAAGGCGTTAAAATCCGGTACTTCAAACAACCCATAGATTAAGATAATGAAAATGAAAAAGAAACGGTAAAACAAATCCTAAAATTGTAGGTTACTGATCGGACTTCCACTTTGCATCATAATTGTAGGATAACAATAAAAATAAAAGAAAAAGGTTGGCATCATAATTTTATTAGATGTCACACTGCAAGAGGCGATGCTCTTGGTATTATTCTTAGAGGAGTGGACTTCTTCAATGACATCTCTATTTTTCCATTCATGTTTATGGATTCAGGAGCGACGCCATTCTCAAGGGTCCAATCGAAAGATTGGAGCAATGATCCAACCAACATGGGAAGAATTTGATGGACCATTGAGAGGCCAGGAAACATACGTCTTCCAGCGCCAAACGGTAAGAACCGAGAATGTATTCCACGGTAATCAGTAGTATCTCCTAAGAAACGATCTGGATTAGACGAGAATGGATTATCCCATGAAGCTGAATCCTTTCCAATGCCCCAAGTATTAACTTACACCGCCGTGCCCTTAGGCTAACCCCTATGGGCTAGATATCTAGCTGCTAGATTGGTCATCCACGTCAGCTAGGGAAACCTCCCAAGTCCTATGGCATGGCGAATCTAGCAGCGAAACGCTGAATTGTACAACGTCAAGGTGAAAGATGAACCGAACAATGCTTGACTTATTTATTTTTTGTGCGGGGAAGCGCTGAATAGTCCAGCGTCCTGGGAACGATGAATAGTGCAGCGCTGATGCCCTGGAATATTCCCAAAACGCTGAATATCGTTCAACGTTTGGACCACTTTTTGAGTGCTGAATCATTCAGCGTTTCAATCTCGCTGCTAGTTGAATTGCAAGCAGTTGTTAGGAGAGAGAAGTATCCAGAAGTAGTGTTAACTTTTTTCCCATACTTTTTTCTTGATTTGCAATACTTTTTGGCCAATCTAGCAGTTCAATCTAGCCCATAGAGATTAGCCTTAGGTATAATATACCCCTTCAGTTCAGTGTCTTTAACAGTAGTTCGTGGAATTAGTAAAGGATCCACTAGATTTAATCTCATTGCTTCTTTAATTACCGCACCAAGATAAGGTAAACTTCCAATATCACTTTCTTCAATATTTCTGTTATATCCAACAACATGGGAAATCTCATCTCTGTCCTTCCAGCTCATTACCTCTCGATTGCGAGCAACTTCTGTCATTACCCATTCTACGGTAGACACTGTTGTGTCGGTTCCTCCGCTAATTGCTTCTTGAATAAAATTAGAAAAGTATATTAGCAACGGTATGTAAGATTGATTAATAGTAAGCAGATTTTCTTTATAAGTATTTTGTGCGTTCTTGAATAATTAATTAATTACAAGAAAAGTGCAATAGCAAATTCGTTTCAGATTATATACCATCCAATTCTGCAAGTTTGTTCCAATATATGAATTTACTCACCATTATAAACGAATTAATGTGTTTGTCTGACATTTTCCATGGTTCATCTTTGCCACTGCCTTCAAAATCCATCAATAAATCCCAAAAATCCTTCTCCTCGTTATTGCGTGTAGCAACATCCCTGCTTTTTCGCTCCTTTGAAAACTCATCAATAATATTTTTCAAATGCATCGACTGCCTTCCTCGTTCTGTTGTCCAAATTCTGTGGATCTAACTTTTGTAATATTTTGTAATTCATAATAGGATTCGGTTGATAATGTCTTAGTAAACTTTGCTTCACATGTTCGAAGCATAGTCTACCAATGTGTTGCAGGGTAGAAGTAAGAATGTTCGGCAAATCTTGCATTATGCATTTGTTGGATTCTTTATAAGGAAATCAACGAAAGGGTTTTTGGAGGTCGTCAGAAAGATGCGCAAGAAAGCATTGATTTGGTTAAGAAATTGGTAGTCTTATGGTCTTGTGACAACGATACTTTTAAGTACGTTGACCCTAGTTTAATTTGGAGCAATTGGGACACTCTAATGTGTATGTAGTCTTCTCTGTATTGACCTTCGTTTAATCCTTGGTTTTCTCTTTTTTATTTTTAATATACCTTCTCTTGGAAAAGAAAAAATCCGAGTTGGAGAAATATACCGAACTTATCCTAGTTAGTGAGTCTATTACTATTTTTACTCTCCTCATATCACATTTTGCTCTCCCTCTGGCAAAAATCCAGAATAAACCCATGCCCCGAGAATACAATTTTAGCCGAACAGAGTTACAAAGATGAGTTTAGATTAGAGATTCTGTTGTATAATGTGATGAGCTGAGATGAGTCCGTTTTTATTGAGCCCTGATTTTGGGCAAACTGAAATCTTACTAGGCATACTGCATAAAGACAAAAAAAGGTTGTGAAATAGCAAAATCAGATTACCCCTTAACCCATTTTTTTTGATGGAAAATCTGCCGTTTACGTATTAGTGTTAGTAATATTGATTAGTGATTGAATATTTTGTTTAGTGATTAAGATAATTTTCAGAATTATAAAGGTTGTTTAGATGATTTTTTGGATCATGGTTCGGGGAAACAAGTTGAGGTTCGGCTCACATCTATGAGCCGAATCTACCAATTGATGAACGGTTCGGCTCACTGAATCTGTTTACCGCATGCGCCGAACCTATAATTTTCAATTCCAACCATTTTGATAGACACTAGTTCGACTTATATGAAAGTTTCATAGTAAGCCGAACAACATTCTGAATAGCCCGGAAAAAAATAATTACTGGTTCGGCTTATATTTCGAAAACCGTATGAGCCGAACATCAATTTGTTATTTTTTTGGGTTAAAATATTGTTATTGTTTCGGCACATATTGAGAATATCGTAATAGCCGAATCTCGTAAATGTGCTAGGTTCGACACATATTATGATTATCGAATATGCATCTCTATCTGTGACTAGGTTCGGCTTGGAATTTCATGCCGAACTGTTCATATACACTTACAGGAAGCTTTTGTGAAGAACAGTTCGGCTAAAAACGCAACTCAATTTTGAGCCGAACCCAACACTATAACCGTCATTTAATCGATGAAAAACAACAAATAGGAGATTGGGTTTGTAAAACTTACTTTCTTATCCTCATTTCGGAGTTGGAGATGCAGTTGGTTCAATTTCTGGTTCAATTGGTGGTTGATTTTCAGTTTCTACACCTTCATCTTCAATTGGTTCTTCTTCTTCAATTGATGGATTAGAAGATGATTTGGTTTGCCTAGTCCCTGCTTTTCTTTGTACGAGTCATTATGTGGTTGAGTTTAATCGACGATCAAATTTTTACGAATCGACAATTAATAACGATGATGAATTTTTTTTTTCACAGGAGGGGGAAGAGTTCGGCTAGAGGAGGAGGAAGAAGAAGTGATGTTAAGGGAAACTGATTTTGATTTTTTAGAAAACTGATTTTAGATTTTTGTATTGAGAGTATATAGGTAATTGAACCCCATAGAATACCCCTTATAAAATTACCCAAGATGGGACTATTGTTTTATATGCCTAGAAAGATTTATGTAATGCCCAAAATCAGGGTTCTTTTTATTCTTTTGAGTCTATAGATTTTACAGACAAATGGGCTAAAACTGAGAGGAGACGGGGTGGAGGCGTTTATGACTGTGCTCAATGCTGCATATAAGTTGTTGGCCTAAAATCTATTGTTGGGAATGTATAACCTAACTGGCTAACAACTCGCTCATCTAGATCTGGATACGGTCAGTGCTACGACGTTTTTACTGGTAGGTGCTAAAAAACTTAAAATCATGGATGAGCCATTACCAAAAACGTACTAATACTTTATCTCACGATGCACGTCTTCAAATCATAACTAGAATAGATGTCTAAAAGATAATATCTTCAACAATAAAAACAACTGTCTTGATTTCATTCCGGTTGAGCATAAATTGATTTTGGCAGTTGAATGCGAATATATGACAGCCATTTATTAGCAGGGACGGAGGCGTAGAGGATTATTTTTTTGGTGTAGACGATCCCGGATTTTTCGGATGCTACCTCTCCAATTTGACTTTTTAACGGAAATTAAGAAATAAGTTGGGATTCTTTAGAATTTAGTTAAACAGTAATGTTACCGGTTTAAGCAATTTATATCTTGGGATGATTTCTAAACACTCTTGTTAATTGCCAATTTAACATATATTAGCGTTTAATGACTATATATCACGTGTACGTTTATCTATTAGCTAACCGACGTATGGATACCACCACCATCAACGGATCGACGATATTATATTTCAAGGCTGGTGACATCCTCTAACATAAACAATTATTATCATAGGTTTAACCAAATGGAGCTAGCATGCTATAAATAGAAGGTAGTATTGGTTATTAATCTTCATCCACAACAATCTCAAGCATTAGCAAAACCTTGCTCAGTATCCATTGTAATGTCTGCTAGTAAGACTTCATTGGTGCTCTTTCTCTTTGCCTTAATCGCTATTTCCGAAAATCTGCGTAAGTATACACTATTAAGTTCTCTATGAATTTTCTATATATGGTTGTTGTTGTTGTTATTTATTTATTTTTGATTAGGGATCGCGTAAGTTCTTTTTATCCTCTTATACGTTTTCATATAAAGTGTTACTCTAATACAGCACATTAATATTTTAGTAGTAGTAGTCATTTTCTGATCAACGATAAATGAGTGCGTCCGAAGTTTAGGGTCTAGTTATGATCTGGGTCGTGAAGGATGTCGTCGATACAATAAAATCATAGACTGACTTTAACAGTCTAGTTTGTTTACTAAAGTAACCTTATGAAATAATGATGAACTGACATTATTGGGCCGACCACAAGGAGGCCTTCTATAGGATCGCTTATTTATTAATTATCAGTCACAATTTTGTTCAATTTAGTTTCCAATTTTTTTTAAAATTTTTATCACAATTTGATCAAATTGGAAGGCAATTGATCATTCTTTTTCAAAACTGATTTGTTCATCATGAATTTACAGTTCCTAATTCTTGTTACACTCATCAATTCGATGAAAACATGTCGATTTGATCATCAATTGATTGAAATTAAAATAACTCAAAAACCGTGGTGTAATCACCTTTTTTTTCAGTTTCATCCAATTCGATCGAAAATGATCATTTTTTTTTATCACAATTGATTTAGTAATCAAAGAATGCAAGTTCCCAATTGATTTTAAAATCCATCAATTCGTTCAAAATCAATAGATTTCGTACTCAATTGCTTTATATTAAATCCAAACTGAAAATCGTGGCGTAAAAATTAAATGAGAACATGCATTCGTCACACTTGTATCTGTTGCAATTTTATTTAACCGTCATAAAATAGAATTGAACTTCTTTTTTGTAACGGTGATCGTTTGAATTTTTCGGTTGGCCTCCCACCGTGTCAACGGTCTCTAGTATCTTAACACAGTCAACCACTTAACCGGGTGTAATTGATGAGGCAACATCTCTTTTCCCCTGATTTAGCTGTCTGATTGGCTCCAAAGTTCTTGTTAGGTTATTCCTTGTTTGCTAGTTCATATTATGAATTAGGGTATGGTACTGGTAGCTACAGATGGGTGTGATATGGTGGTGGTGGTAACTACATATGGGTATGAGATGGTGGTGGCAAGTAAGAACTAGCAATTAACGACCCTAACCTTCTAGGATACTAATTGGAAGAAAGATTAAAGTTTCCTAACAGGAGCGTATGAGAAGATAGAAGAGGGGGAGAGTTATTTTATGAGAATATCCAAACTGATGATCAGGGTGCTTGCAATATTTTCAAAGTGCACTAACCGTTTTTTAATTAGATCTCAAACATCCGACCCTTTTATAAAATATCTCTAAGCATATTGTTGTGTATATTTGTACGCAGAGATGGTATCAGCTTTAGGTCTTGTGATTGAGGTATCAGCTCTGGGTCTTAAATGCGGTGGTGAAGCACTAGTGATAGTCAAACTACCTCCAGGAGATTCATGCGCGGCTGTTATTCCTCTGCACCCACAGTACTGTGATAATCATTGTCAAAATGCATGCCCAGTAGGCCTCAAATTGGGCGTTGCCCCATGCGTGGATAATCTCATTTCAGTCGGATATGCATATTGCGGATGTTGCTGCATTCCTATATAATAGACGGAGGAGAAGCAGTACGGTACTACCGCAAACTTGTCCGATCCATCACAGCCTCAAACGAAGCCATTCAGTACGGTCTTACTAAGTGTTGTTTTATCATTTTCTATTAAATAAAAGCAGTATATTTAGTTAACTACTCTAATGTAGCTAATTAGATATTATAAGCTGCTAGTTATTAGGAAAATTGTACTACAATTTGTGAAACTCTTATCCTACTAGATTATTACTACGTACTTCATGCATGTATCAGTTGTACACATTGCAGTTCGTAGTATAAATCAAATGTATTTGTTTGAAAAATTGCAATGTTAAGAGAAGTTATTTATTTTAGTTTGATGAAGGCTTATACAGATACAGAAAACTGAAAAATCATCAATTGATACTGAAAGAAAATAAAACAAAACCAAAAAGCAACTAAAGACGCATGTTGTAAAAACACTGAAATGAAAACAGCACAAAATCGCTCTCTCTCTCTCTTGCGATTTCCGGTGTCTCGGAAATAAGACCGTTTAATCTTGTCTCTTCTCTTCACCAGTTATTTTTAACCGGAATTTAACCGGATTTTGAAAATCTATGATGTTCTAACTACTCCGAAATGAGTCCGCAAGAAGCAAATTACTCAATTCAGCATAACTTCATCACAATATTCACAAGTAATCACTATGAAAGCAACTGCCGCACAATCACTACAATCATTACAATCACTACAATCAGAGCAATCACGACAAACACTACAAATATCAATTTACATCTCATCTCAAGGAAATAAAAAGCAATACCAGAATAAGTCGCAGCTTTATATCTGCTAGTTGCTCAGGAATGCTCATTTAACCCAAAAGGAGTCTCAATCTCATCAAAGCTTCCTATAAGGAGTCTTATGGAGAAATTCTTAAGCCACCTAAGAAGAATCTTATAAATTTCTTCCCTAGTCTGATATTGCCTAGAAACTCAGGTAGTCTCATTGGAATCAGATCTAAAACCAATCTCCTAAAGGTATAAAACTCAGTTATAACCTCAAAAAGATTCAAATGTTTCAGAGATCATAACAGACTATTCAAACCATTTCCTGAGAAAGTTAAGATAAAACATTACAATTCAATACCTTTCATCATATGTAACCAAGATAAATACAATCCCATTGGATTTAAAAAATAAACACTGTCCAGACCCAAGATAATCCAGAAGCAAAAATAATTCAAGTCTCATTAAAAAAAAATATTGTGTGTTCTTCGTCTGCTCATGAAAATAAAAAGTTTCAGCTTGGTTACAACCTAATTAAACCTACTTCAACAAAGTATTACTCATGGAATATGAATAATTTAGGATGATTAAAACGGCTCCTGGTCGTGCTTGCAATTGGAGTTGTTGCCTCCTCCATACAGCGTTTAGCACTCCGAGTCACTCGTGTACTGATTGTTAATAATTTGGGTGATTAGATACAGGTGTTTGGGACTGATTTTGCTAATGGAGAAGTGGGAACTCTTAGTTCTTCTCACTCTCTTTTTTTATTAACTTCTTTTCAATCTTCTTTATAGATACATTTTTGTGTCTAATTTGATCTCAATACTGCATATTGTTGGCACTCGAGTTTGTACTAATTTTGGTGTTTTATATGTTTGTAGGCACCTTCGGAAAATAAACATTTTTGGAAAATTCGACTCAAAAAGTTGGTAAAAGCTCCCAGGAGGACAAGTGTTATTCGGACTCTCACTTTGGATAAGGGGCACCCCATGAGGGGCATGTGCTAAAGGGACATCATAACTGGATTAGGGGGAGGTCAGTTTTCTTACCAAATTCAAAACAGAATTTTGGCGGGAAAACTGTTTATTTCATGCATATTCACTGGATAATTTTGGACTCGAATTTTGGAGCAGATTTGAAGAGATTCAATCGCTAGAAACAGCTGGGCTGAACGTGATTAAGCTACACATGGCTAGTGCAAGTGATTTCACGAAGCAGATTGGGATGGATAATTTGTTCTCGGAAAAACAGAGCCATGAGTTATTACGGGTCCTGTTTGGTTCCAATTATGGAAGTTACGTGACCAGATGGGTAAGAAGATATTCTGTTTGATTTGGGTACATCCTATGAAGATTTTGGAGAGGTTAAAATAAGCCAGCAGACGCGTGCATGAAAAGAAAATTTCTTGGGAATATGTTCATTCATTGTCGAGTAATGGGAAGATTTTTTGGATTAATGAGAAGTTATTCTTAGTCCAAAGGTGTATAAATATAACTCTTGGGTTAGCATAGAGGGGATGGAGAGTTTGGGAGAAGTATAAAGCATTAACAGAGCGAGAAAATCAAGTTACAGGAAAGTTTCTGCTGCTGCTGCTGCCATTGAAGAACACGAAGAACGGACAGACCAGGGCAGTCGTTCTTCAACAGTGATAACGACTAACACGTGAGGGTCTTAGAATTACCGTCAGCAGCAGTTTATTTCTATCGTTTCTGTATGAGTGTTCTGCAACAATTATAAGTGTTGCAAACACCCGATTTACTCAATTTTTTCCTTTTCATCATTTGTAAAACACTTGTGAGCATCAATGAAATATTTTGAGAGGTTTTCCAACATGATGAGCGGCTAAAATACCTGGTGACTGAGGCGACGGAGGATCTATTCACTCATGTTTGATTGGTAAATTCTTTTTATAATTTCTTAATTATTTATTTTATTTAATTCACTTGGATCAACAAAAAAAGAGATAAAAATGGTTTTCTTAATTAGTTGTGAATCAGTTTGATGTTTTATGCTTAGAATTAATTCTTTGAAAAATCATGCTTAAGGATTACAATTTATATTCGGACACCTTATAGATTAATAAGTGATTTAATGGAAAAAGAGCTAGATAATAATTATGAAATATTTTTTTAACCAATCAACTTGAAGTAATAGTGAATCCGGAGCCTTAGTCCATTTTAAATCTTGACATCACTCTTTGAAAATTAATTTGCTTTATTTTTATAAATCTAAAAATTATTTTCTTCATAAATTTGAAACGAATCTTTTTACCACTATCACTACAATAACTTTTGAAAAATCATCACTTCTCTTACACAATTCTATTACAATCACCTTACTCTCTCCTGCTTCTACTTGGTCTATAAAAGACCTTACAAGAGAAACCGTGTGGATGTCTTACATCCACTCATTTATGCAACACACAACTAAATATAATACTTATACTTCAATTACATTAGTTCACTATTCGGTTGCAATCCGATTGCAATACTTTTGCAATCTTCTTGCCAACAGTAACAACATTACATTACTCAACAATATCCTCCTTAATGTGATGTTCTTCTACTCCTAGTAGTTCGCGAAAACGTTGAAACTTTCTTTTGGGAAGTGCCTTGGTGAATATGTCCGCCAATTGGTCTTCCGTCTTGCAATACTTGAGTTCTGTCTCACCATCTTCAACCGCTTCTCGAATGAAGTGATACTTGAGCTTAATGTGTCTAGCTCTACAATATTCAACTGAATTTTTAGACATTGCTATTGCTGATTTGTTATCGCAAAAAATTTCAGTCCTTTCATTTTGCTTCTCTTGGATGTCTTCCAAGATTCTTCTCAGCCATACTACATGAGAAGTAGCTATTGATGTCGAAATGTACTCCGTTTCCGTTGTGGATAGTGCTACCGTTGGTTGCTTCTTCGATGCCCAAGAAAATATACCCGAACCAAGAGAAAAAGCACATCCTGATGTACTCTTCATGTCATCAATGCTTCTTCCCAAGTTGCTATCATAATAGCCAACTAATTTGGTATTCGAATTTATAGAATACATAATTCCGAAATTCATTGTTCCTTGAATATACCTTAACAACCTCTTTGACGCGCCAAGATGTAAATGACTAGGTGAACTCATGAACCTAGAAAGCATACTTGAAGCAAACATAATATCGGGCCTTGTATGTGTAAGATACAACAAGTTTCCAATAAGACCTTTATAGTAAGTCTCATCAATTTTCCTTCCTCCATCATCCTTATTGAGCTTCTCATTTACTATGAGTGGTGTTGATGTAGGATTACAACCAAGCATACCAAGCTTATTCGACACTTTTTCGGCATACTTGCTTTGAGAAATGAACACTCCATCTTCACTTTGGTGAACTTCAATACCAATGAAGTACTTGAACAAACCCATGTCACTCATTTCATATTTCATCATCATTTATATCTTGAATCGTTCAATCATATGAACATCATTACCCGAAAAGATAAGCTCATCAACATACAAAGCAATAATGAGAATAGACGTACCTTGTGCCTTCACATATAGTGTAGGCTCACTCCTTCTTTTGAAGTTTTTCCTTTTGAAGTATCCATCTATCTCACTATACCAAGCTCTTGGTGCTTGCTTTAGGCCATACAAAGCTTTCTTCAACTTTTATACCTTGACTTTTTCTCCTTCCACGACAAAACCTTGTGGTTGTTCTACATAGACCTCTTCTTAGAGTTCTCCATTCAAAAACGCTGATTTCACATCAAGTTGATATAGTAACCAACCTTTTTTGGAAGCCATAGCAATCACGGCTCTAATAGTGTCAAGACGAGCAACCGGTGCAAACTTTTCATTGTAGTCGATACCGGGTTGTTGTGAGTAGCCCTTTGCCACCAACCTTGATTTGTATCTTGAACCGATTCATCCGCGTTGTACTTCACCTTTTAGATCCATTTCACTCCAATAACTTCTTTGTCACTTGGCCTTGCTACCTTCTCCCATGTATTGTTTACGTCAATGACATAAACTTCTTCTTCCATAGCTTTTATCCAAATGGGTTCGTTTGAAGCTTCTTTCTAATTTTCCGGTTCCTCCATACCAATGTAGTCAGTATCGGCCGATATATCGGGGATATTTCGGATATCGGCCCAGAACGATACGATAAGAAGGATATCGGGGATACGATATTCGCCCGATATTATCGTCCGTATCGGTCGAATATCGGCCGTTTCGGTCAAATATCGGCCGTATCGGTCGATACGAAATTTTCCTACATTTCTTGATATGAGACGGTATTGGTCGTTTTCTATAAAGTTTAAGGGTAATTTTGGCGAAGAAAGTCTTCCAGGTGGTAGTAGAGGTGCATGTAGCTCTCGAAGCAAGTCTACTAAAGTTACTCTTTTTTTTTTGATAAAATTGATGTTATCTATTATATCTTATCCGAAAATGTGTGGAGAAATGTTTAATATAAAATTATAGTCTCTAAATCTAGAATCGATATTTCAACGATAATATCCCCGATATAAAATCGTACCAGTGTATCGGTCCCGGCCGAGATGAACCGATATCCGATATTAACTACATTGCTCCATACAAAAGTTATATCTTTCATACACTTCACTCAACCGTTGCATCTTCCTTGGTCGTGGTGATATTGATGTAGACGTTGGGGAAGCACTTGGAGATGCTCCTAGTCTTGTATTTGGTGGTGTTTTAGGTAGTTTTTCATATTCTTCTTCACCTTCGTCAATTTCATTTTTTGCTGAATTTTCTTATTCTTGATCAACAATAATGGTTCTCTTCTCAACTTTACCTTCTTTCCAATTCCGTGAAGTTCCTTCATCAAACAACACATCACATCTTGTGATCATTGAGTTTCTCTTCAAGATATACAAACTGTATCCTTTTGATTGGAGGCTATAGACAATAAATATACATTTCTCACTTGCTTCATCAAGTTTTGTTCTCTTCACCTTTGGTATTTGAGAATAACACACACTTCTAAAAACTTTAACATGTCTTACCGACGGTTTTCTTCCACTATATGCTTCAAATGAAGTTTGATCCCATACGTCTTTTGTTGGCGACCGATTTAATAAGTAGACAACAACATTCACGGCTTCCACCCAAAATACTTTAGGCGTACCCTTCTCGTGAAGCATGGACTTCGCCATCTCCATTACGGTTTGATTCTTACTCTCCGAAACACCATTTTGTTGAGGAGTATAACCCACCGTGAGTTGTCTTTCTAAGCCTTCATCTTCACAAAATTTATCAATGTTTTTTTTGTTGTATTCTTTGCCTCTATCACTTCTCAAGACCTTGATGTAATGGCCGCTTTGTTTCTCA
This sequence comes from Papaver somniferum, assembly GCF_003573695.1. Lineage (NCBI taxonomy): Eukaryota > Viridiplantae > Streptophyta > Magnoliopsida > Ranunculales > Papaveraceae > Papaver > Papaver somniferum. The sequence continues at coordinate 10,342,297 of NW_020618825.1, read as the reverse complement.
ACAAGACATTTAAACTTCTTAAAAATACCAAACACATCAGACTTTTTCCTCATGAAATACACCCAAGTCATGCGAGTAAAGTCATCAATGAATAAAATGAAGTATCTATTACCTCCATGAGTTGGTGTCTTCATTGGTCCACACACATCTGTTTGCACCAAACAAAAAATTTCCTTTGCTTTCCATGCTACTACTTTTGGAAATGGTTGGCGATTTTGCTTCCCTAGTGCGCAACCCTCACATAGTACTCCTTCTTTGTTGTTGATGTGATGTGTAAGTCCTTGCACCATTTTCTTGTTGGAAAGCACTTTGAGACTATTGAAATTCAAATGCCCAAATCTTCTATGCCATAACCACGTTTCATCCATGGTTTCCATCCTCATTGCAACATTCTTCTCCTTTTCAAACACAATTGGAAAGCTTCTATTCTTTTCCATCTTGATAGTCTTCATCACTTGTATTTTGTTCTTGTGTTTCTTGCCATAAATGGTGCAATATCCATCTTCAAAGTGGACAGCGTACCCAAGCTCCACAAGTTTCCCAATACTAAGCAAATTTTGTGCCAAATCCGGAACATATAAAACATCTCTAATGTACTTTGCTCATTGATAGTTTGCACGCAAATTGTACCTCTTCCGTTAGCTTGAACCATGTTTCCATTCTCCATTTTCACTAGAGAATTTATGGATGTATCCATATCCACAAACAAGCTTTTCATACCGGAAATATGAGTCGTACAACCACTATCTACAAACCATACTTCACTCTTGGAAGTCTCCGTAGCACTTTGACAAGCATAAAACAAGTTTTATTTTTTTTCTTTTTCTTCCGCTCTACCTTATTGTTCTTCATCTTCTTTGTATCTACAATCCTTCTCAAAATGTCCATACTTCTTGCAATGATGACATTAAGGTTTTCCTTTGCTCCAACCATTCTTCTTGCAAAAATTGCACTTCGATGGATCACCTTTTTTGTAGTTGTTAGAACTTGCTTTTCCTCTATTGTATTTTACCTTTCCTTTGTAGTTTGATGATGAGTCACCCTTGTACTCATTTCTCTTCATTGCTGAATTTTTAGAGTCCAAATTCATTTTTGATTGAAAAGAACTCTCAATCAATTTTTCGGCGTGTCGAGATACCCTTTCCTCACTTTTAATTGAGCCCATAACTCCTGTGACTCCAATGTAGAGAGATCTTTTGTTGCTTCCAAAACGGCCACAATGGGTTCAAATTTTTCCGGTAAGCAATTTAAAATCTTCTCACAAATTCTTTTTTCTTCTAGCTTTTCACCACACATCAATATTTGATTAACAATTTCAACAACTCTAGAAGAAAACTCATTTAATTTTTTATTATCTTTCATTTTTAGATTTTCAAAATCTCTTCTATATGATTGAAGTTTCAACTCTGTTACCTTCTTGTTTCCACCATACTCCTTTTGAAGAATATTCCAAGCTTCTTTAGCTTTAAGAAAATAAATTACTCATGGTAGAATAGTGTCTCCAACTCCTTATTTAATGTACATGGATGCTTTAGCATTCTTCTTCCTACTCTCCTTAAGTGTATCCCTTTGGGGTTGTTCTAGAGTTGATGTATCTTCAATTTCATCATACCCATTTTGTACAATCCTCCATACATCTTGATACATGAACAAAGTCTTCATTTTAATAGACCAAAAGTCATAGTTTACCATGAAAAAGTGGTAATGATGGTTGTTCTATGTATAGGTTTGAGTTACTAGAACTTGCCATTGTTTTGGTTCAAAAACGAATTTTTGTTTCTTTGATTTTGGGGCTAAAACTTCTTGTTTTTGCTGAAATTTTTGGCTCACTAGGATCAGATTCACTTGATCATGCTCTGATACCAACTGTTGGTAATTTTGGTGATTAGATATAGGTGTTTGGGACTGATTTTTCTAATGGAGAAGTGAGAACTCTAAGTTCTTCTCACTCTCCGTTTTCATTAACTTTTTTTCAATCTTCTCTTACACAATTCTATTACAATCACCTTACTTTCTCCTGCTTCTACTTGGTCTATAAAAGACCTTACAAAAGAAACCGTGTGGATGTCTTACATCCACTCAATTAGTCAACACACAACTAAATATAAAACTTACACTACAATTACATTGGTTCACTATTCAGTTGCAATCCGCTTGCCAACAGTAACAACATTACATTACTCAACACTCCTGCTAAAATTTGTAGCACGGGGACTTTGATGCTCTCTATCTGGATTCACAATTACAGAGTTTCCACCTGTGAGGTCCACACTGTAACCATAATATATTGGGAAATATGGGTACTGCATTATTAGTTGGTGCAGAATTAGGAGTTGGTGTTTTACCATGTGGGGATGGAATGCAAGGGTATAACATCCTCTGCAACAACTAGAAAGATATGTGTATTTGAAACTTCACATGGTGTTCCAGTTTCGACTGCCATAGTTTCTGCTACATTAGTTCCTATGGGTTTTGCTCCTTATGGTGTACTTGCTCCTTCAACTGCATCATTCCTTTGTGTTGCATGTTGGTCCACTAGAAACCAGGAATGTTATGGCACATACATATCTCATTATGTCTTCATTGTGAGCAAAATATTGATATCCTGTTGTATCATCTCCAACAACATATTATCTAGGACGCTCTCCATTACCACCATCAATTCCAACCACAAATTCAGCACGCCTAAGCCAACTGTTCAAAGTACCTAAAAATACCAAAGGATGATTTGGATCAATGACATCAATGCTAAAACCCTCAGCAGACGTATTGCTATATTCAATCACTCGCCTTCCAAATCCATATTCAAAATTGGAAGTAGGTATCTTTTTCCTATTACTGTTTTCTTCTTGTTATTCTTTTTTAACTCCTTTGCCTTTGATTCTGTATCTGCGAGCAACCTTATGAGTGAATCGTGGAGGTATATCATCATCATCAACGGCGGGTATCATCAACATCACCTCATCTTCCATATTTCTTGTGCGATAAACATAAGGTTGCGGAGGCCTAGATACTAGCATACGAAAAGGGGGTTAAATAACTTCCACATACCCCAACCAATCTTGATCAAATTTTTCTCCTAGGAAATTTCGATTAACTTCCGATGGATATCCCTCTTCATTGCTATCCAAATCATCAGTTTGATACAGTTCATCTACATGATCATCATCATCCCCCATATGATCCTCCATCTACATGATCTACATGTAATGCAGAAAACATAATTTCTTACACAAGCAGTTAAATGTTTTTGCATAGTGAAATAATAATGCAAAGGTTGCACAAAATGGAAGGAAGACAAAAGAATCGAATTATATGCTGCCTTTGATAAACAAAATTCAATCCTACTCAAAATCAAAAAGCATATGTGTTTGAGGGTGAAAACTATTTCTGCCGGTTTTGGTAATTTTGGGTGTGTGGATGAGAAACGAGTCTAGACCCTAAACAATGCACTGCACGGGAGTACTTTTGATTCGAGAGATCAATCTGTACAATCCTGTCCTAAACCAAGAAATAGCCGTTCCAGGATTACTTCGGTCACAAAGTGAAGGAGAAGAGTTGGTCTTAGGGAGGGAAGCGAAGAAAGTGTTGAGACCAGAATCGTTGATTCTGAAGGTGTGGTTTTTTACGACTTGTATCATAAAGTAGAACAGGCTAGCAGAATGGAAAGCTATCAGGTGATTTCTGGATACTGTATTGTTCTCCGACAAAAAACTTGTTGTTTGGTGTAAATAGGTGAGACCTATTTATACAAGTCGCAACAAAACGTACCCTGGTCTCGTAGGTAGTGGAAACGGTTGAGTGGTGGAAGAGTGGAGTAATGTGTAACGCCAGGAATTTATGTTTCCATAATGAAGGATCCGTTTATGCATGCCAGCGGCACGATGGTGCAAGTGGCGCCTGGCGTAGCCATGGCCGCTGGATTTTCGGAAAGTTGGTGTTAGATTCGAACGTAGTGTGGCAACATCAGTTTTAATGGTCACATCCCCATGTTATGTGGAAAATTGTTTGGCTCGGTTTGCGCGACAACTTTTCCTAAATTAGGATTTGGCATGTCGAAACCCTAATTAGCGTATATGTCATGTAGTATGCAGTAGGTGGCACATTTGTCATGTGCACTTAGCATGCGTGTTTGGCATGTGTGATTGGCATGCTTTTGGCATGTCGTTTGGCATTTGTGCCTGGCATGCGCGTTTGGCATGTTTGGCATGACGTTTGGCATGTGCGACTGACATGTTTGTTTTTGGCATGTTTGACATGTTGTTGGCATGTTGGAATGGTTTTCGGAAGCTAACTTGGTAGGGTAACCTTTTGACACAATTTCCACCATTTTCAAAGTTATGGCAGGTTTAGAGCAACCTGATTGGTCAATGAAAGCAGGGAGCCGTCCAAATATGGGCGTGGCCACCCTTTTGGTACGCGTGGTAGGTTTAGTGCGACCTGATTGGTCGATGGGAAATAGGGACGGCAAGTATGGCCCCAACCACAACTTATGTGATGTGGAGAGTTTTAAGGAGACCTGACTGGTCGAGGGAACTAGGGCCGGTTTAGGATGGGGCGTGACTAATGGTAAATGGCGCTGGTTGGCCTAAGGCATGGCCACGCCTCTCTTTGTTGCTTCTCCTATCCTGCGGCTCCTTGTTTTCTGATTCGGGGTAAGATTTTGCATATGCTAATCCATAGCGGATTAATTACCTAGTTTTCCTAGGCTAAATTTCGACAAGCAAGGTCTGATATACTGCGCAAGGCGCAAAACCCTAACTTTTGCAAATTAGTCAGGATAATTGAATGAATTCTATGTGTTGAAACAAAGTTCGTTATTTACAGAGTGCAGTGCGCTTTCTGACTGAGTATTTTGTGCAAGGGACTTAACTTTGGTACTTGGAGATCCGTGCTACTCTGCTGCTAGTGAACACAAACCCGTTATGCCATAACGATATTAAGGGTTCTGCCGGGGAACATAGCACAGGAAAGGTACTCAGTGAGTCTTATATTAATAAGTAATATAGGAAGGGCGCTGAAATTTACAAAGCATCTGGGATTGTAGCTACATGGGCCAGTCTGGATAAATTTTATGTAAATATATTGAACGGATCAATAAATATGCCATTGAAGAGGTTGACACTCATGGCTCCTCTTCCTTACAGAGTGACGTCACATCAGATGCAAGGTTTTACGATTTTAACCCTAAACTAAAAACCACCATCAACAATATGATATAACTAAGAGAATTGCTAAAACATTCCATCAAGCAGTAGATTCTCTCCTATCTCCAGGTAGGTTTCCATGACTGATTCTGAGAGTAATCCAGATATGTTTTGCCGCACAGAATCCTTATTGGTGATCAACTAAACTTCTGCCTTCTTAAAATCATCCTCTACTGCTTTCATCTTTGATTGTGCAGAACGCAAAGGATGACCATGCTCCAGCAATTTAGTCTTGCATTTTTACATCCCTCCGAAACTTTTTTTCACACTCTCAAATCCTTCTTGAAGCCAAATGATGTTAAATTCGAGTTTCTCAGCCATCATTATCTTCTCCTCCTAGGATTAAATACTTTCGAAAGATATGTCTACAAAACGACATCGATGCATATCCTTGACACACTCCATCACGTCTATGACAGCGAAAGCTAAGATATGATACGATGAGAGTGGTACAACTTTCGTAGAAGGAATATTCCGAAATTTCATCCGTATCTTCTTATATAATGAAGCTTGTATTTCCATAACATGGAACCTCCAACTTTCTCAAAGTCGTCGTTTACGTTCTCATCCGACGATGATTCCCAATATGATCCTTTGTAGTTGTCAAAGCTAATTTCCTTAAAGGGTTGTCCAGCATTGGGATACCCTCGTGATTCACCCTACTCTTGATTTCTCCATAATATAGAGCGTGTTCTTTCCCATTACCATGTTTTGAGTCATCACCTTTGAAAAGGCGAGGGTACCCAAATATACCACAAGATAAAACTTTTCCTACATATAAGTCCTTTCTCCGAAAGTGATTGTCTATGGACTGAGTGGAAACAATACAACTGATCGGTTCACACTTCGTGTGATCGTCTATGGATACGAGATCAAGACAATGCAACAACGAAATATGTTTACTTGATACAAAGGTTCAGACTTAACCAAACACAATAGGATTGCTTATCAAGTAAATAGGAATTAACGTTTGTATTTTATACTTTAATTATAATAAAACAATTATAATGCGGAAATATAAAGTAAATGACACAACAATATTTTGTTAATGAGGAAACCGAAAATGCAGGAAAAACCCCGGGACCTTGTCTAGAATTGAATACTCTAAGGATTAAGCCGCTACACAAAATTACACCTAACTTCGTATAGTTGAGACCAAGCAACTAAACTTATAGTTCACCTAGTTTCGTCTGTATTCCCACGCCTCCAATTTATAAATAAGTCACGTACTTGGAACAATTCCTTTGGTTCGTATTCCAAACAGTAAGGAACAACAAATTTGTTTGGTATCAACTCTATTCAACCAAGTGATATGAGTCGGACAAAGGCTCTTCGGTTTATCTTAACATAAACTCCTTCATCAGGTCCTTAGATCTATCTTATGTTCAACTACCGAAGTAATCGTTTAAGATTAAGCTAACCAACACTTTTAATCCAAAGAATTGTGTTGACGCCGATCTACTCAATTAACCAATCCAATCTACCACAAGGATAAACCGATTATTAATTGGATCCTCTTTTACCAAAACAAGTATTGTGTACACCAAAGATTATAAACCCAAGTCAATCTTCAATATCTTCTTAAATCTTCAATAAAACCTGCACATAATCACTTGAATCTCTTGTGATCAATCACGCACAGAACGGAGTCTGTTAACAATGGATTATCACAAGATCGTCTTTAGAACTAACAACAGTCTAAAGATCCCTGTCGAAACTCTGAACTAGTTTGAGTGAATCTTATATCAGAAGAGAAGATCCTCAAGCATAAACAAACTAGGTGCAATCAGATTTCAACCACCGTTAGTTAAAAAATCAATCGAAAATAAAATATATACCGCAATTATCTGGTTTCCCACCAACAGTACACGCTAGAGCTTCTCAATCCCAAAGAAGACTTTAAACTGAGCGGTCGTAAGAGATTTCGCAAAGGAGGAAATTTGTTGTTACGAAGGCTTAGTTTGCTAGAAAGGCAAACTTCAAGTATTTATAGACAAGGAAGTTTGGACACCAAGGAATTTCCAAAACCGAAAATATTCTCAAGATATTCATTAAAGACAAATTTGGTTTCCATAATTCCTGGAAATGCTCTGTCCATAAATAATGATCGAAATCTCTCGGAAAATATAATTAGTAAATGCACATTACTAATTCTTATATATCCCTACAAAATTAAATTAATAACCTTAATTAAAAGATTCTTAAATTACTTATGTTTTGATTCTGGGATTTTCTTCCTTTAGCTAATAAGGAATAACTTTGAACAATTAAAGAAATAAACATTCACAGCACGTATTCAAAGTATGTCGATATCCTTACTTTGTAAGTTCTCTTTCACACTTACAACCTTGAAACCGATTTTCCACACTTCCAAACAAGTTTAAAATTGGTTCATATGACTTTAAAGAACTATGTGATTGATCAAAAAACATTCAATCACAATCATGCATTTAACGGTTCTACCAAAACAAGTTTCGGTTCTACCTCCATGTGAGTACTGTGCATAGTCACACTAGCTTTCCAAAAATTCGGTTGACTAGGTACTAGGATCGGTTTCCCACATATATATGGTATCTAACTTATATGTGTTGCACATGTCCATAGGATCGGTTTCCCTTTGCCTAAAAAGGTGTTTCACATGTCCATAGGATCGGTTCCCCTTTCTGCTATAAACCTTGCTGCACCTAATACAAGGATGGATTCCACTTTGTGACGTACTATACCTCTTACTAGGATCGGTTCCCCTTTCCCAAATTTGGTCAGACATAAGACAAAACCAATCATATCATCTCAGGTGATTACTTAAGATCGGTTTCACTAATAAAAGTCATACCAATACATAAGTCAGGCCTTTGTGAATAGTTCTAGCAATAACACAAACAAGTTGTGAGCGGTTATACTCAATCACACATATTGGTTGCTCATAAGATATGCAATGAATAACAAAAATAATAACACCTGGCAATTTCCTTTTCGTTTCACAAACAAGTTTCTGAACTTACTTCCTTAGAACACATGTAAAACATTGTTCTCCAGGATGAAATCCCCGCCTCATACCCATACATAATCATGATAGCATTCAAATGATTATGGCGATGTATTATCTACAAAGTTTAATGGTTAAGCAATAAACCTCGTATTGTATTCATTAATACTATGTCTATCTAGAGTTCAAATATGCTTCGCATTTATTTTTTCATTATGCACGACTTGAAAGATATGTTAGGGAATGAAACAGTTCAAGTCAAATATCACTAACCTCAAGTAGAAGGATGATTGTTGTCGTTTTAGCTCCTTGCTTCTTCACATCTTCAAGTCTTCGCAATACTTGTAATGTCTCATATCTTAATACTTTCAAGCTAACCTATACGAAGTTGACTCTAGTACATAATCAAGCGACTCTTAACATGAGTTTTGATTCACTAAAATATGACAACCAAACTTGACATACCAACGCTTGGTGAGTTCTGCCGAGCAATGCTCTAACACCCTTTCTTATACAAGAAAATCGAACTTCAAAAATACAAGTATCATTCACAATATATCCTTTATTAGAATTGCCTAGTTCAGTAAGATGCAAGAGTTGGCCAGTACATTCTGCATAATGCAAAATTATGTGTTTCACTAAGTAACCTCACATATACAAGTAGTATCAATCTAGCCATTTATTTAGTCAAGTAAAGATTAGTAGTAAAATATATGCACCTTTCGTGATCGTGACATTCTTATCCTTTTGACTAGTTATCACAAGACTGAACTCCACCAACAGATCAGTGGACGGCCTCTGTCCATCGACAAGTTCAAGCATGGAAAAGTAATTACCAGACACTTCCTTCTCCGTGTATAACACTACCTTCATATTAAAACAAAGAGAAGCGCACTATCTGAGATTGAAATTAGTAATAACCCTAAAAAGATGTGCTAGAAAGCGTCGACTATATACGTACCATTTACAACCACCGACTGTGAAAACATAGGGGCAATGCCCTTCAAATATTAACTACAAATCAGAAAAAATTAATTTTGGTTCTGGCGTGCTAAAACAAACTCCTCAATGATAAAAATGCGGGTGTTACAGTCATCTAGCAGCAGCACTCCATGAGGTCACCCATCACTGGATTTCTACCGTCCGAGCACGCTTAATTGAATACTTTTCTTCCATTCAACGAACCTTACCTTCCGAATCCGAGTATTACATATTGTATCGTGTTGTGTAGTGATTTGTGCATGTTATGACGTTCATGCTATCTTAATATCAGTGGCAGAACTAGAATTCAAGAATAGTGGGTCTTGGAAGAAAAAAAATGCCAATTGGGAAATAAAAGAAAATGGCCTCTTAAAAAAACATCAGAAGTCCTAATAACTAAATTGTGCATCATGTTCGTTTTTGGCACTTATATTCTCTTAAACGGTTGATTGTTGTTTCTAACAGATACAGGGATGGAGCTCCTTAATGCACTTCTGCATTTTTGGTTACATCTAGTTTCGAGCAATACATTGCATATTTCATCTTTTTTAGGCCGAGGCTTAAAAATTGCTTCGAATAATTTTCATGTGGATGGATGATGATGATTTGGCATCATACCTGTAACATTTAGTTGGGTCATTTAATATTCTATGTACTTTAACATTATAGTTCACGACTAAGAAATAAGCTAAAGCTAAAGAATTCATAATCTTAAATCTTAGAGTCATTGTCTAATACAATACATTAAGGCATATCAAGCCTTGAAAATAACTCATCTATAACCGTTAATGATAAAGGAAATTCCCACATCCATGGTCACTATAAACGGTCACTACAAACGGTAGTTGCAATAATGAATTTCTTTATCCCGACATAATCTGTCTTGTACTTCTTTTTAAGTGATTCTTATATTTCTATTGTTGTTTCAAGTGGTTGATAAACACTATAGAGAGAATCCCCAAGGAAGATATATAAGAATACAATGCTTGCATAGGAAATCATAATGTTTTTATGCTTCTACTGCAGACACTTGATGTATATTCTCTTTCTCCTTTATTTTTTGAGGACCTTCAGTCAAGTAAGAAACCAAATCCAAAGTTGTCAAATAAAATAACATCTATGCCTTTCATCGCTTGAAATCCAACCCATTGAATTTCTCTAGTTTTTTTAGAATGAGGGTGTGATGCAGATGCAACCTTGGAGGGACCAACAATATTGTTGGAACCATTTCAAGTGCTTTGGTTTCTGTTTATTGCGCGTCTTATAAGAAACAGAACAACTCAATCAATAAAAAACGTTACAATGATTTAAATGTCTTAAGATTGTTAAAAATCTTGTTATCGACTCACCAAATACGATACAAATCGCATTATCACTTTCCAGATCATTGATTCCAAATCAGTACTAGTAAAGCACAGTTCAAACTTGTAAAGATAATCTTTAAAACAAAATTAAAAAAGAGGAGGAGGAGAAGAATAATTGGACAAGCAATTAAACAAACAAACTGTGTGTATTGAGGCGAGTAATCTCTTTACCTAAGGAATTTAATGCTTTGCCCTCCATGCTGATACAGGTTATGGCATGCCAGCATTCAACAATACCTTTGGTGATTTTTAACAACACTTCGATGAACGCCAAACAACGAACGCAGATTAATGTAGCACAAGTTCTCTTTTAAGAGCTCTCAAAATATGAAATGGAATAAACCAATTTTCTATGTCTCACGTCCTGCACCGAGGTAGATCTTTATCCCTAGATATATAGTCGACTGATGCGCCTCAATGCGTTTCGGAGAGAACCGACTAATCAACAAGAAGTTTTTAAATGGATTTTGAAACTGTGCCTTTGGTGATGGTTGGTAACAGTTGCTGCTATTACAACTCGTTGCTGTTCAAACACTAGTGGAAAATGAGTTTTATATGACCCGCATCTGGATACCTCAATGACCGTAGTTGGACCGTTGACCGAACATAGCGGTCTCTGATAGATAAAAAAGAAAAAGGAAAAATTCAGTGATTATTAATAGCTGTCTCTGAATAATTACTATTTTCCCCTAAATCTGCTGCCGATCCCGCGACCAATGAAAACCGATTCAGATGTGAACATATAAATACCTCTTTCTCTCTCCAATTCTTAATTTCAATTTCCCTTTCTTCTTATGCTCTCTCGGTCTCTTATCCATCTTCATCATCCACCAAATGGGAACTGGAAAATACCACAGAAGAACTCAATTAAATCATTGCTCTTCAAGCCAGGGTTTGTTTCTATAAATTAAAATAAACACCCTAAGAAACACCCATTTTCCAGTTTGATTATTGGGTTTGTTTCTATAAATTTCTCCTGGTAATTTGGGTTTACATTCAGTTGCCCATACCAGTATATCATCCAACTCATCTAGGTGAGCTTAAACGACTTTTAAGTATCATCTGCTTGAAATGCTTGCATATGAAGAATGGGAAGGTATATCTTACCATGTAACCTTGCTTTGTTAAGTTCTGAGAACACTTTATCCTCTATATCGAATGATATTTGAGAGCAGGACTATGATAATTCTAGCTTTGATATGATTGTTCTGTCAGTTTTTATTTGAAGCTACTCTGTTTTGAATGCAGAGATTATTGACAAAATAATGATTTTCTCTTCACAGTGAAGATGGGGGTGACCACCAATCAACACCTAAGACCTAAGGTTTTCTTCTTGTGCATAATGAAATTATGTTTCCTTACACTCTATGCATCTAAAGTATATATTGTATCACTTAATCTTGTTTATTGAAGGTCTAAAGGTTAACTGATAACTAAAGGTTCATATCTAGTTTCATAATGTGAACTTTTATTTATATAAGAACGTTTTATGGACTCCTTTATATCTTGTTTGAATTTTAATTTGAGTTATGTGCTGCTGGATCCAATAAATTGCGTTTGTAGCATCCATTCAGTTTATTAAACTTAAATTTCTTGAGGAAGTTGTTAATGTGAGTAAGTAATACTTAACATGGTTCAAGGAGGGGTTGTTGTTGTTTCACTTGCTTTATCAGAGATAAGTTAAGGACATCACTTCCTCAAACATGGGGGCTGCAGGATTGTTCTGTGTAGAGCTGGTGTTGGCTGATGCTCTCACGAGGGAGCACACAGCTTGATAGGGAGATGAGCGGAACAAAAAAAAAGCAAGGTAGTTTATGTTTTTCTCAAACTTAGTAATTACATTGAATGTTAAAGGGTTGTAAAGGCTTTTTTTTATGTTTTTGGTTGTAGTGGTGTCTCGAACATTGATAGTGGATGCTCCAAATGGTTTAGTTACTTTTCGTTTTTGTCTCCTCATATATCAGAACCTTGTACCTAAATTATTCAGTTAACATTAAGGAGAATAAAAGGAGGTAGAGGTGTAAACTGGGACGGGCCAGCACGTTTATTGCACAGCACAACACGTTAAAATTCGAGCACAGCACGACCCAGAACGTGACCGGCACAGCACGGGCACATCACGTGTGTTTAATGTGTTGTGTTGTGCCAGACAAATAGGAACAATGACACAACACAACACTACGCGGTACAACACAGCACAGCACGCGAAGAAAGCACGCCATGTCATGCGTAAAATAATACACAATACATCACATTTGATGCATATTTCACAAAAGAAAATCATTGTTCTAGCCAATTTCTGACATTTTATTTTCGTTATGCTAATTTATATATATATATAATAATACATGTACTAACTAAAATATCTCAAAAATATTTATTTTGGAGAACATAAAATAAGTGTGCTAGTACAACCCAGCACGACACATCACGTTTATTTTTCTGGTACACCATTTAGCACAGCACAGCACAACGCGTCTGAATCTCTGACACAACACAGCACAGCACGCAGCACGCTAAGCACGCGACTTCGTGGGCTGGGCTGTGCCGGGCCGGCACGTTTTACACCTCTACAAGGAGGGGCAAATACTGGAAATGGTTGCGTTGCTCACCTGGGTATGATTCACACTGAAAGAGCTAATATTCCTTTACTTATACCCTAATATGTGTTCAAAAGTAAGACCTTATGCTGTTATGGTGCTTGTGAGTGAAAGCATATAAGTTATTTTTGATCTGTGAAATATAAAGTTTAATACTGATAAATGATCCCACTTATAATTTTTACTGCATAGTAGGCTTATTGGATAGTATTTTCGAGGTATTTTAGAATTATTCTGAATTCCTGTAACTGTCATGTAGCTCATCTGGACATGATTGCAGACTATGAACTATGTATGTAACTGAAAATCTTGCTTTCAGTTTCCATTAGCAGTTCAGTCTTCTAGAGCTACCATAATGGTAGTGGTGTTTTTCACTCAAAGCAAATGAGAATATGAAGTTTCATAGAGCTAGCAACACAGGATTGAGAAGCACCAATCATGGACATGACCATATTTTTCACGAGAAAAAGCTACATCAACCAGCCAACCATCTTAATTGAAAGATAAGTATTCCTAGATCTTTTCTTGTATCTCCATTTTTGCTAAATCCTTGTTGTAGGATACAATTTGTCGTGATTTAATCTCACAGAACTATTGCATAAAGTTATCTGTCACTGAAAGCACATAAGTTTCTTTGATATCTAATTGTGTGTGTTGACCTTAATTATGTATAATTCTAACACTGCAATTGACATGATAAATGAGATGTGAGATGTAACACAACAATTGTTATTTATTTATTTGTGACTATGATTTGGCTTGTAAATAAGCTCATATCTGGAGCCATTATACTCTAGATTGCCCACCTACCATTGTTTTTGTTACCTGAGGAACAAATTTTCTTAAACATCTAAGTCTTCTACTCTTATTGTTCATTGTCTAATTCAGATTGGTTGTTTACACTGCTTATTGTCCGGGGGGAAGGAACATATGACTTGTAAAGTGTAAAATCGTTGTAAAGTGTAACATATGACTTTATGGTTAGTGGAGGGAAATGTTTGTCAATATCTATTGTGTCTCTTTTTTGATATAAAATCGCTGTTGGAATGGTGCTTGCATGTGCATTTTCTGAGTTACTTGTAAAGTGTAAGCTAACCACTCTGTGTTTCATTCTGCAGAGGCAAGCAATTGGTGGTGAATTACAAGGCTGCGCAAACAAGGCGACGGACACGTGTTATGCATTTTGGTAAGACTCAGGAAATACTGAGTTGAGTTGTTACCATTGCATGTTTTTCTAGTTGACAAGTGATATTTGTGTTTGCACAGGATTGGTGGCATACCGAGATTCTTGGGGTTTCAAAACTTTCATGACAATGCAGTGGTATGATATGCTTACCTGTCAATCCTAGGTGACGTTGCTTCTCCGTGTTTATGAGCACAACTTATTATTCAATTCTTAGTGTGATAATATAATTGCCATTATCTAAATCTCAAATGTGCAGTTAATTGCAATCCTACAGGTGTTGATAGTCAAATAACCTCCAATTACATCCATCCAATCTGGGCAAAGAGCAGGGTACCAAGTTGTGGAGTTTCAAGATTTGCTCGTTTGCAATTTTCTTTAAGAAACATTAAAACCTATTAGCTAGGGCTTGTGCTGGTGAAAATTCATGTTTTTTTTCTTCTTATTTTTAAGCTAAGTGTCTAACTGATGCATTCAATTCTGAATTATACAATGAACACTGGTTTTTAAACAGATGGCTATTTGCATTTATGAATCCAGGTTTCATTTCATTGTAATTTGAACTTCATTTTAGCTTCACTCAGATTTATTACAGCTCAGTCAGATTCAGTGCTGGCATTCATCCAATTCTGAACCTATATATTTTTTTTAATACTCATAACTACGACCGGCTCAAATAGTCATAGCCTGTTGACCAATAAAATCGATTATTGTTCCGCGACCCACGGCTTATTGTCGTACAAAAATAAAACGCTTTATCAGCGACCCCTTCTGAGACTGTTAAAACAGGTCATTTAACTCGTGTGTACGACTTGTCCTGGCGGTCGCGGAACTTCTATTTTCCACTAGTGAAATGTTTTCAACAATCATCTTGCAACATTTTCTAACAAACTGTCACTAAATCGAATGAATGTAACTCCCAACAGTCACTTCACAACAGTTTCCAATAAACGGTCACTAATTAAAGGAACGCAACTGTTCCTTAACAGCCGCTTGCAACGACTAGTGACCGTGGGAAATTTGAAATCGCTAAATCTAGACTGTTATTTTCCCATCTCTTGGATATGGATTAATTAGTACAGTAATTCTACTCATCCCATCACTCAATCACATCGTCAAACCCACCGATGATGTAGCACTGATGTGGCTTGATTTTTTTTTGCTTCTGTTTCATCTTTCCTGTTTTTAAGATACTGTGTTTTTCCATTGTTATGTCATTTGAAGATTCATCCAGGTTCGGTAAGTTTTGAGAATCATGATGGTTCAATGGGGTTGAAACTAAAGTTATATGTGCAGATAAATTAAACAAAATTAGTGAAGAAATTTTTTGTGGGATATTTGGAATTTTTTAGGGTTGACACAAATGGGTTCATAATACCTTGTTTTGCTAAGGAGGTAGAATGAAAAAATGGATTAGAGTTTTGATGACCAATTACTACCCATAGAAACATAACTACATGAAGTTTTTCTCTGAGGGTGTTTGTACGTCATTATTCTTCCATTGAAGTTAGTACTCATGAAAAGTGGCTAGATCCTATCGTTGTGTTGTGGTTTATCAGATGGAGTTCCTTCAATTAAATTAATTACCATGAAGAATCATTGTCAAAACGATACAATAACTTCCCAATCTAATCCTAGATGTGACCTATAATTTAACATTTCCCAGTATTTTATTTGAGATTCAAGCTCCGTTAAATTGATAAAGCGTAAAACATCAGAAAGAAAAAGAAGGAGAAACTAAAGCTTGGCTGGGAGGAGAAATAGATCGGACGAGAAAGGAAACGAAACCTAGGATATGTTCTAAGATCCACTTAAACAACAAGTCAATGCCACATCACTGGTGGGTTTGACCGTGGGTTTTAAAAGTGGGCTAATAAGAATTATTGTGATTAATACCGTGACATCGTAACTGAGCATATTAGATGTAATTCCAACCTTCCATTTGATATCCCATGTATTTTTTTTCTTTTTTTTAATAAGCAAAGGCCTTCAGCAAGGCTAATAGTCTCCCTCAACTGCTGGATCTAGCCAAGCAGGAAGCATAGACCAGTACATAGAAGTTTTCTTACGTTTAGCCCATTGAGCTAACTCATGATCAACGGTATTACAGATTCTAGGTTGAAAACTAAAGATACAAGCTATTAAATTAGAGGCAAATAACTGAATGTCTTTCAATATGGCATTTGTCCTAGAATCACCATCAAAAGAGCCCAAAGAGAATTGTTCCACCAGCTTCTTAGCATCACTTTGAATGATGATATGGGTCATCTTCTGTTCCACTGCTTTCTTGAGCACTCCCCAGATGGCTCTGGCTTCAGCTTCTTCTGCAGACGAAACTTCAAAAACCACGGCAGCACAGAAAGAGGCTTTGCTAGTAGAATTTCTCATCACATATCCTACACCATTATCTCCATAGATGTTATCAAAATCTCCATCAGTGTTACATTTGATCCAACCAACCAAAGGAGGCATCCATTTGTGATTTAGAGCTATGGGATATGAAAGGGTAGCAACAGAAGTATTTTTCCTAGTAAGGAGCATTTCCCTAGCTCTTTCTATGACATACTTATGATTTTCAGACACATTTCGAAAGACCAAGTTATTTCTACTGGTCCAAAGGAACCACAGGATAGCAACAAAGAGCTGTTGAGCATCATCAGGCAATCTAGAGTTTTGCTCCAGAAGCCAGAAAGTAAGCTACTGCTGAAAAGTATTTTGAGTAAAGAAAGAAGTGTTTATGCAAAAACTTAACAAGGACCAAACCTTAGAAGCAAAAGTACACATAAACAAAGTATGCATAATGTTTTCATGAGGATCCTTGCATCTGGACATTCAACAGAATGCATGGGCATTCTGGTATGAATGACAGTTCTAGCTGGAAGAGCAGTTTTAGCAGCTTCCCAAAGGAAGAGTTGAATTCTGTGAGGAACTCTAGTCTTCCAGATATGTAACCAAAGATTCTTACATGGAGAGGCATTAATTCCTCTGAGGCCCAAGTAAGCGGATTTTAAAGAAAATTTACCATTCTTCGAAAGGTCCCAATCCCTCCTGTTAGGAGTGCAATGCTGGCTTAAGGGAATAGTGACGATATTCTTAGCAGAAGCATCATCAAAGTGGGTAAAGAGTCTAGAAACATTCAATGTTATAGTATGGTTATCAATGAAGTAATCAACTTTTATGCTAGGGTCCTGAGGGGTGGGAGGGTTGGGAGTACCAGAACCCAAATTTGGAATCCATTTATCACACCAGGGGCCGATAAACTTTCCGTCCCCAACAATCCAAGAAAAAAAGGGTTTAATTAACTCCTTTATAGCATGAAGGCATTTCCAGGTCCAAGAGAATTTATCAGGACAATTGGCATTCAGAAAATCAGTCCTAGGGAAATATCTAACTTTTAAAATCTTAGCCAACATGCAATCAGGGTTTTCAATAATTTTCCAAGCATTCCTAGCTAACATGGCAAGATTATTCAGCTCAGCTTTTCTGAAGCCCAAACCACCTTCATATTTAGGGGAGCACAGAGTATCCTAACCCAAAAAATGGAGCTTTCTATCTTTTGGGTCAAGAGATTCTCCCCACCAGAATTTGCAGAGATGGGCATTCATCTGTCTGCAGAGGTGCTTTGGGATGAGAAAAGCCCCCATCTGGTACAAGGGGATAGCTTGGCCAATATGTTTCACCAAAGTGGTTCTAGCAGCCTGAGAGAGGAGCTTGTGAAGCCAAACAGTTATTCTAGCATCCATAGCCTGAAGGATGCCCATATAGGTTTGGATTCTAGAAGCTTTTAAAATAGTAGGAGTAACAAGGTACTTCTCACCCAAATCTCTGCTTTGGATATCTAGAATATTAGCCAAAAGGGCTTTCCTATGTTCAGGGATTTTCCTACTAAAAAGAATATCAGATTTATCAAAATTAATTTCCTGCCTAGAGGCAAGGCAGTACTTTTGAAGACAACCTTTTATAACAGTAAAATTTTCAGTAGTAGCAGAAGAGAAAAGAAGAGAATCATCAGCAAACAGTAGATGAGTCATTTCTGGAGCATTTTTACAAATTTTGATACCCTTAAGAGTTTCATTTCTTTGGAGACTATCTATGTAAGAAGATAGATCCTCAACACAGATGATGTATATGTAAGGGGATAATGGATCCCCTTGCCTTAGACCTCTCTCAGGTTGAAAGAAACCAGTAGGACTACCATTTAAAAGAACAGAATAGGAGATAGTAGAAACACACTGATTTATGAGTTTAATCCAATTTTCAGCTAGATCCATTTTTCTCAAAACTTTTTCTAGAAAGGACCATTCCAATTTATCATAAGCTTTTGACATATCAAGTTTAATGGAAGCAGTGCCCTCAACTTTGTCATTATGATTTACAGAATATATGGCTTCATTAGCAAGGAGAATATTATCAGAAATACTCCTTTTAGGTATGAAGGCACTTTGGTTTTGTGATATGATGTTATTCATAAAGGGTTTAAGTCTGTTAGCAAGAGTTTTGGAAAGAATTTTGTAAATGAAATTACATAATCCTAGGGGTTTGTATTGACTGACTAATTCAGCTAGAGGAACTTTGGGAATAAGAGCTATGTTGGTATGATTGAAGACTTTAGCTATATGCCCTGTTCTGAAGCAGGTTTGGGTCATATCAACAACAGCTTCACCCAAAATATCCCAATGATTTTGGTAAAATAAGCCTGTAAAACAATCTGGTCCTGGGGTTTTCTTACCTCCCATTTGAAAAACAACATTTTTTATTTCCCCGACAGCGGGGAGTAGATTTAGAGTATCATTATCCTCAGCAGAAAATTTAACAGGCAGATCATTTAAAATTTCATCCTGGAATTGTTGGGGTTGGGAAGAGTAAAGATTTTTGAAATAATCTAAGAAAGAATTCCAAATACTATCTCTATGAGTTAGGATAGCATTAGAGGAATCCTTGATCCAGCTGATAGCATTCCTCTTTCTCCTGAAAAGAGTGACTCTATGAAAATAAGGTGTGTTTCTGTCACCTTCAATGAGCCATACTTCTCTAGACGTATCTTTCCAGTAGAGTTCCTCCAAGGTATAAAGGTACTCTAATATAGTTTTAAGTCTAGCAGTAATAATAGAATCAGTAGGATCAGAAATTTGTAGCTCTAAAAAATCTTTTCTAATGGTAGATATATCAGTTTGAATATTACCAAAAGAGGATTTGTTCCAATCTCTAAGACCTTTTTTAGCGCTAAGAAGCTTAGATTTTAGTTTATAGGCTGGAGATCCTATAACATTGACATACCAAGAGTTAGCTATAATGTCTCTGCAAGTAGGATCCTCAATTCACATAGCCATGAAATGAAAAGGTCTAGGCATGCAAGTTTCCTCATAATTAAAACCTATATGCATGGGAAAATGATCAGAAGAATCTCTAGGAAGATTGTTAACATAGAACAAAGGTCCTCAGCAATTTGGTTTAAAGAACATCTATCTAGCCTTTCTAAAATTAAATCAGGACCTTGTTGCATATTGGACCAAGTGAATCTTGGGCCAGAAAACCCAAGATCATGTAAATTGAAAGTAGAGAAAATTTTTCTTAGATGTTCAAAATCAGAATCATTAACTTCAAGACCACCATTCTTATCTTATGTTCCTAAAATAGTATTAAACTCACCAATGACAAAGACAGACTCATCTATGGGGGAGTAGTTTGTTGACACTGTTGTTCCCAGAAGGAGGGTCTGAGGGTACTATTGGGTTCACCATACACAAAATGAATATGACAAGTTTTTGAATGGATAATGTCAGTTGAAGTCACATAGATGCCCCTCAAGCTGGAAGAAACAACATTCAGATGGATTTCTTTTTCCAGGCCAAAACCAGACCACCACTCCTACCAACACTAGGAACATTGCAAGTGCAGGGGAAGCCCATGTTTTTAAGTTTTCTGGCTGCCATATCTTTCCCCATTTTAGTCTCAGAAATGAAATTTATATCAGGATTAACATTCCTACAAAGCATACTAAGTTCTTTGTTTTGCAAATTTTTTTCCAAATCCTCTAAGGTTCCATGCTATTAAGTTTATGTTGTTGACATGGAAGAGGTTAAAGGAAGGGTTTGAATTATCATGAGTAGGATGGTTGGGTATGGGATTTACCTGAGTACTAGAGCCGGATCCACCACCAAGAGAAGCATTGGAACCATCACCATTTTGAGAAGAACTTTGGGAGGAATTCAGACTAGAACCGGAAGCATTGAGAGGGGAATTGTTGCGGACATCATTGCTACCTAGGGAGCTATCAGCAGTAACGTTGTAGCTACCAAAGGAGTATAAGATAGGTTGGGTATTGAGGGAGAAAGTGGAGAGATCTATGTCTGGTAATTCACCCAAATTGGTAATTGGGGTGCACAGTTGAGCATAATCAGGCTCAGTAGAGGTTTGTTCTTCAGGGATAACCTCAAGGATAGCAACATTGAAATTAAATCTGGTGCATTTTCTTAGGTCAGACCTTGGATTGATCTTTCTTTTGAGTTTTTCTATATCTTCTTGTTCGGCCTAATTTCCTGCTCCTCTGGTGATTATAGAGCTGGTATTTGGGATAGAAGAAGTTTTGAATCTTCTTGAGGAGTTGGTAGTGCGAATCGGTCCCTTTGGAATAGACTCAGAACCAGTAATTGAGGCAGCAACAGTAACATTTTGAGTTGTAACTTTTTTTAAGATAATTGGAAAGCCATTTTCCATCTGAGTTGGGTGTTTTTGAACAGGTCCAACATCAAAAATCATCAGGGTAATGGATCTGTTGACAAAGGGTCCCATTTGAAAAGTGTTTGATAAACTTTTCTGAGAAGTGTTTTTCATTCTTTGATCAACAGCAACAGTTTTGCCTTTGGAACTTACTTCAATAGCAGTAGATCCCATTTGAGTATCTGGTATAACCTCAGAATGTTGCATATTGATGTCAGTGTTGCTAGCATATGTGGGAGTTACTTGTTTCGATGCTGAAGGCATCATTAACTTTGAAACACTCGGAAGAGTGTAATTACTTCATCGAGAGTCCAAATCTGTAATCTTCTTTTGCTTTAGTTTCCAAGCAGGGAAGTTTTGATCTTTGTGATCAAGGATGCGACAGGAAGTACAGAAATATCTTGGAACTCTGATTTGTCTACATTCAATAAGAAAAGATTCATTCCTACCAGTTGTGAAAAGCGAAATGCCTGTTGGTAGAGCTTTCTGAACTGGAATTCTAATGTAGACTTTAACATTCTTCTTATGAGGATGTTTACCAAACGGATTCTGAGCTTCTATGAGTTCTCCCATATTTAGAGTGAGAATCTTAAGATCTTCAAACTCTATGCATTCATTGGGGATGTTACACAAGATGAACCACATAATTTCTTTATCAAAAGAAAGTTGGTGATTTGGTGGCCAGCCTTCAATTGGTACAACTTTTAGCACCATTAGGTAACCACAGACAAACCAAGGTTTCTGAGAATTGATTCTGTTAAAATCCTCTTCTGATAAGTAGCGGATGAGAACTTTGTTCCCCTGATCATTGAAGGTAGTGACAGTAGGGTGTTGAGCTAATGGACAATTGTTGCAGATATAAAATATGATAGAGGAGGTTGGGATCAGAGTTTCACAACAAACATATCCTGCCATACACCATTTCCAGTTAGTATCAGCTTCTGCTAGGGAAACTTTCTTATCAATGAAGACTGGTTTAGTAAGAGAAGATGGTAGATTTAATTTTTCAGACATCTGGTTTGAGATGGTTTCAATTTCAAGATTCATGTTTTGGGATTCTCAGAAGAAGAGGGAATTTCCATAGTATAAAGGCAGTGGGTATATATGAATGTTATTTGATTGAGATCGGAATTCCAAGTAACTATTATAAAATGAAGAGATATAGAGAAGAATCTCTTATTGATATTGTTTTGATAAAGGTAACATGTAATGTGGAAGAGGGAAATGCAGGAGGGGTTTGTTTTCTTTTGAATTTTAACCTTAAAAAATGAATGAGAAGGTTGTTGATCATAGTCAGAGAAACTTTTAGGAGAGTTTTGGTGTAAGGTTGTTGTAGGAAAGCTGCAAGTTATGCTTTGGGCGAGAGGTTTGACATGTGGAATGCCATTATCGTTACCATGATTTTGAGTTTGTCTTCGAACCAAGGTATTCACGTGAGTATTATGGGAGGAGAGCCACAAGAGGATGCGACTAATAGTACCTTGCTAGAACATTTGAGACAGATCGGATTGAGGATAGGTGACATGGATATGGGTTTTTGAGTATTTATTTTTTTTGTCATTATTCATGATGACGTTGAGGTGATGATGTAAACTGCCAAACGTAATAATGGTAGAAAGGGGGGAAGATTTTTTGTTCTTGCTGGGTGGTTAGGTTTGATGGATAGACTAAAGACGTTTCTGTCTAATATGCCCCAGGTTGCGGTGAAGCCTCCCAACTGGTGCTGCCATCTCCTAGTCTACATAAAACATAAAGTGTTAATTAGACCCCAAAGATAAATATCAAAGTTTGGTAATCCACCAGATACCCCCTTAATGGCAAATCCAAAGGAAGTAAAGGTCTTAATGAAGATTAGGTGTTGAAAATAGGTCTTGATAGGGTAATTGTGATTGGATGGGTAAAATTAGACGCATGACTTTGAAGAGGCGTGGTAAACAAAGCGACATGACGCTTAACCAAGCGCCTTAAATGACAATGAATAAGTATGATGAGGGCTTTAAAAGGTGGTTTTTGGGGGTAATTAGCATACTCAGAGCATAAAATTATCTTTTTATCAACAGAAAAGGAAAGGTTTAGGGAGAATTTAGAAAGTCTAAAAATGGCAGGCAAGTCTTCTCAGAGTGCAGGGTTTGTGGGAGTTCCTGAAGAGTCTCCTCTGCCGTCATCTGCTGCATCTCCAGATTCACAAGAATATATACAAGCCAAGGCTCTTCTTTCTTCAGTGAGGATTGCAGTGTTACAGAAGATACAAGAGGATGTGCGATCTAAGATCGATCGGCAGTTGCAACTTCAAGTCCAACAAAGGGAGGAACAGAAGGCTGCTCGAGAACGAGAACGAGAAGAGAGAAGGCTTGAGAGATTGTATGATGCATGACTTCCAAAATATTTTGAGAGGCGAGAGAGAAAAGATGAAGAGTGGGAGGAGAAGCAAGCGGAGAAACAAGCAAAGGCACCCAAGTATGGAAGTGTAACTGAAAGTGATTCTAAGTCAATTGATGGGTTTGAGGCTGAGGGAGAGATGGAGACCATTGATTTGGATTCAGATGCTTATGGTGGTCAAGAAGAGGACAATCATGGAAGAATGGTGTATGATGAGAAGCATTTAAGGAGCCGGTTTGAGTATGAAATTGCCAACCCCAAGATCTTATCAAGAACCATGAATGAGGGTGAATCAAAAAGATTGAAAGTAAGTTTGAATGTGCTTGATTCCGAAGATGAAAATGAGGAAGATAGGAATGATGCTTCATCTTCCAGTGGGACTTGTCCTGCATCATCTGACAGTGACAGCGAGCACTATGAAGAGAAAGGATTGGACACTGATGAAGATGATTGGTTGTAATCTCTTCAGGTTTACCAGGAAAAACTAGTTTTTCAGGCATTGCGTAAAGCTTGAAAACGAACAACAAGTTTTTAACAAAACAGTTTTTCTGGTAAATTTTCCCTTTCCTTGCTTTTTATGTGTTGGTGTGGATGATGTAAAGCTTCTTCTTTTTCTGGTGGTTGTAAAATCGGTCGGCTTTTTTAACTTTCTGGTGGTGTTGATGTGAAAAAGTGATGTTATTCAGGGGTGTTTTCTGGTTGCAGTGTTTGAAATTTGAAATTGTTATGGTTTTTGCAGGAATGTTACAATGTTCAATAATTGTTAGCTAAAAAAGTTGGGATGTAATGCTGAATGCAAAATTTAAACTCTTAGTGTACAAATTTATGAACTGTTTGGTATTAAAATCAAGGATGTTTGGGTAGGACTTGGACTTGTTTATGTTGGATTTAGTATCCTTTTGCAATGCTTTTCTGTTTTTAAAATTGATTTGAAAGAACAGGGATCTGTAGATAATATAACTGCTAATGAAGATCACAATGAGCTGAAGAGATTGATGAACACTATTAAGGTTGAGACTCGTATTGGAAAATTCAGGAAACATGAACAAAGAAAGAAACAGATGCACACGTCAGGATGACATTGCACAGCCCTAACACTAGGCATAGATTAAGAGTTTGCGCCCCGATTTCCCATGTATTTCAACTTAACACTATTGTCATTCATACTGGACATGCGCTTGAATGGCCATCCAAAGCACAAATTCCACCCAAGGTTTAGCACGTGGTGATATGCCATAAACATGTTGGCACAGTCGAGTTTACACCTCTTTAAGGCACTTACAACCAGTACTTCAAACAACCCATAAATCTTAAGATAATGAAAAATGAAAAAGAATCAGTAAAACAAAATTGACAAATCCTTATAAGATACTTATCGGACTTCCACTTTGCATCATAATTGTAGGATAACAATGAAAATAAAAGAAAAAGGTTGGCATCATAATTTTATTAGATGTCACACTGCAAGAGGCGATGCTCTTGGTATTATTCTTAGAGGAGTGGACTTCTTCAATGACATCTCTATTTTTCCATTCATGTTTATGGATTCAGGAGCGACGCCATTTTCAAGGGTCCAATCGAAAGATTGGAGCAATGATCCAACCAACATGGGAAGAATTTGGTGGACCATTGGGAGGCCAGGACACATGCGTCTTCCAGCTCCAAACGGTAAGAACCGAGAATGTCTTCCACGGTAATCAGTATTATTTCCTAAGAAACGATCTGGATTGAATGAGAATGGATTATCCCATGAAGCTGAATCCCTTCCAATGCCCCAAGTATTAACCAACACTGCCGTGCCCTTAGGTATAATATACCCCATGAATTCAGTGTCTTTAACAGTAGTTCGCGGAATTAGTAAAGGAGCCACTGGATTTAATCTCATTGCTTCTTTAATCACAGCACCAAGATAAGGTAAACTTCCAATATCACTTTCTTCAATCTTTCTGTTATAGCCAACAACTTGGGCAATCTCATCTTTGGTCTTCCTCATTACCTCTGGATTGCGAACAACTTCTGTCATTACCCATTCTACGGTAGACACTGTTGTGTCGGTTCCACCGCTAATTGCTTCCTGAATAAAATTAGAAAAGTATATTAGCAACGGTATGTAAGATTGATTATGTTTGTACGTATTTTGTGCATTCTTGAATAATTAATTAATTATAATAAAAGTGCAACAGTAAATTCGTTTCAGATTATATACCATCCAATTATTCAAAATATATGAATTTACTCACCATTATAAACGCATAAATGTGTCTGTCTGACATTTTCCTTGGTTCATCTTTGCCACTGCCTTCGAAATCCATCAAGAAATCCCAAAAATCCTTCTCCTCGTTATTGCGTGTAGCAACATCCCTGCTTTTTCGCTCCTTTGCAAACTCATCAATAATATTTTGAAATGCATCGACTGCCTTCCTCGTTCTGTTGGCCAAATTCTGTGGATCTAGCTTTTGTAACCACGGAAAGAAATCAGCTACATTAGGCTTTGTAGATAAAGCTCCAATCTCCTTAATCAATTGATAGAGTTCATTTCCAGATGCCGATTTTAGATCCATAAAATCTTTAGAAAAGAAGAGATTTCCAAATAGATTGGTTAAGGCAACAGAAGTGATGTGTTTTATTTCAACACTTCGACCTTCCTTTTCTTCTACCGATATCCATTGTATTATCTGATCTACAAACTGTCTTCGTCTACCCATAGTATTCTTTATTGACGTATGAGAAAAGATGTTTGCATATAGTCTCCTATTCATTCGCCAGATTGGTCCATGTGGAGACAACAACGGAGTTGGACCATACTCATCACCTGTTGATTTTAGCACTTCTCCTAGATAACGATTGGAAAAGGCTTGATCATGGCTTTTGAATAACTCCATAGCAGCATCTGCGGAAGCAATAACCAGTGTATTTACTAGCCCCATACGTATCATGAAAACCGGACCATATTTCTTTTGAAGTTGTACCAATCTTTTGTGTGGCGCCTTATAGTGATAGCCTAAATCTAAGAGGTTTCCGATAATTGGCCAACCTGGAGGACCCGGTGGTAACCGTCTCGAATTGTTTCTCGTGCTAAAACAACTGTGGAGGAGTACGAGGAGTAGGAGCGGAGCTGCAAATGCAAGGGAAAAGGCTATCCAGAAAAACATATCGATCGTTTGTGGGCATAGGACCTTTCATGTTACAGGGTCTGGGTTCTGTCTCAGCAAATATATAACAAAAAAAAAACTCTAAACAACCCGAGACGCCAAATATACAGACGAAGAAAAGAAAACGGACCCCAAATATACTGTTTTTGTGGGGTGGGCAGCGGAGTCCAATGAGACCCACACCAAAAAATGTGATCGTCAGTGCGAAATCACGTGGTTTCCTATTTTTAATGAATATTTATTAATGATCTGTATCTCTTAATATTGTGTCTAGCTAGTCGGTGTGCTGGAAGTTCTAAATCATCCATTTTTATTATCTTATCTTCAAGTTATGATAAGGGAAATAATATAGTATAACGGTAGGATAACTTAAATTCTCAATTGCGTGTGTATCTCGAAGTTGGAGAACTTGATTTGCTGAATCCCATCTTCAGACCGTATACGGCGTATAGTTGAAGTTCTGTTGATCGACTTGAGGTACTGCAATACTTTATCCTAATAATATCAATTGCCTTTCTGATTGAATTGGGATGAAACTGAAATTTAAAAAAGAAAAAACGGTGAGCAAAGCGTGATCAGAAACTAAGTCAGCATATACAAGGTCGACCGTACGATAAGCCGAACTAGAAGAGCGTTCCAAGGTAGGGACCGACCAAAAATTCAAACTTGTTAAACAAACATAATTAATTATGTTTTTACATTTGGCGACGGTTCTAAATATTAGCAACAAATATAAACGTTGCTAACAAATGTTGCTCTGAATTTTAATTTATAGCAAGTGTAGACGAAATCCATCTGATTAGATCGATTAGAAAATCAGTTTTGGAAGAAAAAATGAATTAATTCAATTGAAGTGGATGTAGTTGAAAAATAAAAATGAGTACACCACAGTTTTTCCATTACTTTTATTTGAATCATTTGAAGAGCAATTAGAAGTTCTTTGATCAAATGTACGGAGCATAAATATAATTGGGGAGTTTTAAATGTCAAATTACTAATAAATTCCGGAAATAAATGAACAACAGGTTAGCACGGAAACCTGTTCAATTAATGTAGTAGTATGCTATTGGAGCTTAGCTTGTTGGGCTTCCAACTAGTTTCTTGTAATAATAATACTCTTCCAGCTTGATCAATTTTTTTTTAGATAATATGAAACCAGCTACAAAAAAGTTGCAAAAACTCATCATATAGAGGCCTCCTTGCAGTCAACCGATTAGTTCGAATTAAACTTTACCCAATTCGATTGAATTAAATTTCTAAAGATCATTTTTTTTTCTTTTTTAAAGATAAAAACCGTGGCCAAATATATTACACCATGTTATTTTTTAACATAAACAGTTATCTTCTTCAAAGAGCAGTTATATTCATCCATCAGTAGTCACCTTCATCTTCTCCATTGAATTTTTTTAACCATCACTTCATTTACCGCCCGTATTTTAATTTAGTTTAAGGTCCGGGTAAAATTATTTATGTAATATATATTTAAATAAAACAATTGAATTATAGCAATTGATATTGTAGTATGTTTTTATTTTTGATACGTATGGCAAGTTTGTACCATTACGGTTTATTATACATCCTTGAAGGCCTTTGATTTTTTTCAATCTTTCTCTCAACCATCTATGGACATAATGACCAGAGGTTACAGAATTCAATGTGGAATTTCAGAATATTACTTCTTTTATGGAAGCATTACATTTTTTAAACAGTATCCAACAAGATCATAAAAAACTATTATAAGATTTCGATTCCCGGTTAATATATATTTGGTACAAATTATTTATTTATTTATTTTGATTTTTTTCGGTTCAAAATTGTTAAACTAATCATGTATTCCAATTTATGGATACAATTGAATATTATATAACCTGGTTAAATTGGGGCCTATCAAGATTAATTTAGGCCTATCACTACGTGACAAAAAAAGACATTTTGAAGTAAAATGGAAAACCCCTTAACCAACTATTTTTTTAATGGTTAATTTCTCTTGATTAATTAGTATTAATTCGGGTGATTAGTGGTAAAATATAGTGTTAGATGTGAAATTAACTTGTGTTAATGAATCATTTGAACATGAAAAAGTTTGAAAATTTGAAATTTTTTGAAGAACACCAACTCAGAATCGGTATATGTTGTCGTTAGTATCAACCGATTGTAACCTCAAGAACATACAAAGATTTTTTGAAACTTGCTTCTACCCAGATTCGGTTTATATGGACATGAAAATCAACCGATTATCCAGAATCGGTATATATAGGCATGAACATAAACGGATTGTTGGTAAAGTTTTTATTTTTTATCTGTGAATTATGTGTTGTTAAACATCAAATAAAATTAAAATTCATTCTATACGAATGGTTATGACTTCATACTCAATCTCAGATCGCTTAAGATGTTATACTCGTTTTCAATTCGAGTATAAATTATACTCGTTTTCAAATCGGGTAAAATCATACGTAGCTATTTTAATTTTCATTTGTAATCGAAATGAAATCGAGTATGATTTCATATTCATTTTATGATCAAGTATTAACTGGAAAAAAAATGGGTTAACCAGAATCGGTTTACACGATACATATATAAAAACCGATTCCTGACATTGCACAACAGGAAGTGGTTTATAAAAATGCTCATGTAATCCGATTCTAACAAAAAAAAAACACAGAAAAATAATTATCTCTTCCATACCAGAATCGGCCTATGTGGGCCTTAACGTAAACCGATTCTGGTTCAATTTCCTCCAACCAGAATGTCCATTCAGGACAATCGGTCTTTCTGGGCATAAACAACAACCGTTTCTAAATGAAATTTGTTTACAAGTGCATTGACGTAGAACGATTATTATAAACCGAAAAAACTTTGCTTTAAAAGAATTGGATTGTTTGAGTGATTACATGTTATTGAAACCTACTCTAGTAGATTGGGTTAATAGAAAAGTACCTGATTCGAGCTAAAACGAAAAATTACCTATTTTAGTGAATTTGTTGATTATCGACAATGTTTTCGTTTGATTTTGAATTCTTAATTTTGATGGAAATGGAAATGATTCTGATTGGATTTAGTTTTTTTTTTTGTTACTAAGATTTAATGAGGATAAATTGGTAGTATTAAAATTTCATAGAGAGTAAAATGGTTGTTTCATCAAACTTAGACACCCCTTATCATTCTCTACGGGGTGGATGAAGAAATCCATGGGCCCCAATTTAGCCAGGTTATATAATTATATATTTTATTATCAACGAGTTTGGGGCTTTTATGCTCCTCATTCCATCAAAAAAAAAGCCTCATTATATAGATTATGCCATTAATGTTTTTCAGTTTGGTAACTAGGATTTTAGATAGACGTTCAGATCAGTGTATACACATCGAAGAGGTTTTGGGGCTATTAGTCATGCGACGCTGACTTTGTCAATCATCAAATATTCGACGAATTCTGTTGAGATTTAATATCTATTTCTTCAAATCTTCTTTAATTTCATGCTATACTCTTGATTTCCAACTATTTGATTTTCTATTTTCATCTTATAGTTTCATCAGATTTATGTATTGAAGTTTATTTTAGTTTTGTACTAACCCTAATTTTTTCAATTTCTGACTATAGACTTTTGATTCTCTTTCTAAAATGATTTTCGAATACAATTAATAGTATTGTATCCTTGATTGAACTCTTTCGGAAACCTGTATTAACTTATTCCAATCTTTTCTTTCTGTTTCATATTTAGATCATGAGCTAATGAAGGTGCGAACATAGAGGTCCAGAGGTATCATCATGAGATTCTCTATTATCAACAAATACTTGAGAAGACAACTCTTAATCTGAATTTGGGTATGGTTCATCCTTTTCTTCATGAATGGTCTTAATATCAGACTTTAGATTTGGAATATGATATGGATAAAGCTATGCATCTGTCAAATTGAGTATTTCTGGGGGTCTGAGATCCTACCTTGAGTAGGGATTTGATTTGATTCTATTTCAAAATGTTTATTCTCTGTGAAGTTTATCTTGGAAATGATCTTAGAAGGTGATGGTGATGGTATATTCTCATTATGATAGTCTCTGATTGAAGGGTTAATAGAGTGATTTGGCTTTAATCTCTGTTGGTTGCTTGTTGAAATGTAATTACTGTCAAATTCCATAAAAAGTTGTACTGACATAGAAATTTTTAATTTAAAGTTGTTAAGTAGTTATTAGTAGGGAACTAATGCTAGTATTGATGATGGGTGGTTATTTCAGAGACTTTTCTACACTTGGCATTGCTCTTGTTGTTCTCTCTGATGCTCTTTGATCTTCTGAGTATGTAGAATATATTGCTCGGTCTGTTGATTTTTTTATTTTTAATTGTCATTCCTAAAATAATGTGTTGTCAATGTCATTACTGCAAGCATGCTATGTCATTAACAACATCAGTGTATTCTAGTTCATTAGTTTGGCTTTCCCTTTATATTCTTCATCTCCTTTGCTCCTCTGCGCTCAGCCTTATCATTTTCCATGCTTGTCTGCCAGTATTCATTTAGTAGTTTTTCAATGGCTTTGCCTACTTCTCAAGTGAGCGTTCTTGATTTTGATCAGGATGTTGAAGAATTCCCATATCGTTTTGCTGCACTTCTCTGTGATGATACTAGGAATTATCATAAGACTTCAGTTAAACATCATCTCAAAAGAATCTGGACTATCAATGCTCCAGACTTCAAACTTTCCAAACCTTATGTTCAGGGAATGGGTATTCAAAACCTCTTTGTTGTTATGTTTAAGAAAAGTCAGGATAGAGATATTGCATTCCTTGCTAGGCCTACTCTTCTGTTTGGTCAGCTGTTTGCAGTCCAACCATTAAGGGAGTTGGAATCCATTTTTGATTTGGTTTGGGAAAACACTTTGATGCCAGTTCAAATTCCAAGTCATTCTGATTTGGTTAACAAAGGGAAGGCTAGAGAAGTCTTAGATCAATTGGGTTCTTTTGTGTCGGAAGACTCTCCTGAAGGGAATATTTATGAAGCTAGATTGATGGTGCCTCTTAAATCTCCTCTTACTATGAAAGTGGTTATCAACACCAATAGGAGATCCTATTATATGACTGCATTCTACCCGAAGCTGCCTTTTCTTGTCTGCAAGAAATGTTTCATTATGTATCATAATGAAGATAAATGTAGGGAAATTCAAATGAGAATCTTTGTCAGGGCTCTGCCTGCTCCTACTCCTAGGGATACTCATGTGGTTGTTACAAATGTGCAGTCAAGTGTTGAAGTTGGTGAAAGCTCTAATTCAGGGAAGTCCAAATATGCAAC
The DNA here is from genome assembly GCF_003573695.1 of Papaver somniferum. Taxonomy (NCBI): domain Eukaryota; kingdom Viridiplantae; phylum Streptophyta; class Magnoliopsida; order Ranunculales; family Papaveraceae; genus Papaver; species Papaver somniferum. The sequence goes on along the minus strand of NW_020618825.1, from coordinate 10,310,442 downwards.
TACTACTATTGCTGATCCATATATGCATTCTAGACCATCTGCCTTCTCTCTTAGTCTACAACCCTCGACAACTCTCAGAAACTATAGATCATCTTTAACTGTTCCTGTTTTATCTTCTGGTAAACCTAGATTTGCTTCTTTAACTATTAGAGAACCTTCTTCTTCGCAAACAAACTCTGTTATGCTGACACAACCTCCTATGAACGCTGCTGGCATTCCTTCTACCTTTGAAACTTTATCTTTTGATGTTGATGGACTTATACATGATCGTAAAGGAAAAAGGGTCAGATCATCTTTTGAATCTGTCTATTTAAGGTCTAATGCAGCTTCTTCTTCTTTATCGATGATGCCTACTTCCCGATGGCCCCATGTTCCTTCTGTGCCCCTTTTACTCCGCCTTCGGACCTTCGGAGATGTCTTTCAATGCCGGAAGTTTAGGATCTTCGTCTAGTCAGGGTTGTTCTGATGTAAACATGGTTTGGTCTTCTACTTTCACGTATTATGCGCTTTCTTGTTTTACTTCAGCTGGCTTTATTTTCAATTCTGCCTCAGAAATGAATTACTCATCTGAAGTCTTTTTACATGCAAATCAGGATACTAGTTTTGCTTCCAATGCTGATCAGAATGAGGACATTAAGGATGAACTAGTGCTTGAACCAGCCCCTTTATCCACACTTCCTCCTGATCCTGTGGTTACTGATGAGGAGTTTGAAAAAGAAATTGATCTCATGATGATGGAATCTGACTCTATGGATGCGGATCTTTCATTGGCTCATGACCCTGTAAGTTTTCTTGTTAAACCTCTCCTCGTTTTTTATATTTTTCAAGTATTATAGGTTGTTTCTTTCCATTGCCTGTTGTTCTTGTGTTCTACTGTTATATTTTGTTCCTGTTCTTTGGTAACTCGCGTGTTTTGGTGTATTGTCTACCTGCTTTTTTGATTTTGTCCTTTAGTCCTTATTTTATTCAGAATTCCTTAATTCATCCCTATATAATGAAGTTCTTGTGCTGGAACATGAATGGTTGTTGTTCAGATAAGAAATGACGTCATCTGTTGAATCTTGTTAGAAAGTATAAAATTGATAGTGTTTGTCTTTTAGAAACAATGGTTGATGAAGACACTGTTAGAAAATTTACTCATCACTTATCTTTTGATTATTGGAATATAATCCCTGCGGTAGGAAAGTCGGGTGGTCTAGCTTTCAGATATTTTGAAAAATCAAATATTGAAGTGCTTGGTAGTTCCCTAAATATGGTTCATATTTATGCGACATTACGCCTTCTCTTAAGAATTATGTTATCTCTTTTATCTACAACTCCTTAAACTTATCTTGCATGAAGAATCAAAGGAACTTTCTTAGTAATATGGATGATAATAATAATAATCCTTGGTTGTTAGTGGGTGACTTTAACTTCGTTTTACATGCTTCAGAGAAACAAGGCGGTAACCCGGAAAAATCCTTTCCTCCAAATTTTAATAAAGAAAACCTCATTAAGATGAATATGCATGAAGTTTTTTCTTTTGGAAATCCTTTTACTTGGTGTAATAGAAGATTTAAAAATCCATCTGATTTAATTTTGAGAAGTTGGATAGGGCCTTTATGAATGACAGATGGGTGTCGATTCTTCCTCAAACTAGGGTCACAAACTTGGGCCGTATATACTCTGATCACAGTACGATTTTGGTTAAATGTTTTCATTTTGAAAAACATTACAATATTCCTTATAAGTTCTTTAGATGTTGGTAACTAAATCCTGAGTTCAAAGATGTTTTACATTATTCTTGGTCTAAAAAGGTGAAAGAGGTTCCCCTAGCTTTGTGGTTGTTAATAAACTCAATAATGTCGGATTGGATTTAATCAAGTGGAACATCAACTCTTTTGGTCATATCAAATCAACTATAGGTAGACTGAACTCAGATTTAGAAAGGCTTCAAGATTTACCTTATTCTCCTCAGATTGGTGGGTTTATCCTTAACTATTCCAATTAATTGGACTATTGGTATGAAATTGAGCATTCTTTTTATGAACAGAAATCTCGGATAAAATACTTAACACAATATGATAGGAATACCCACTATTTCCATAATACGGTGAAACTTAGAAATATGTATAACACTATTCACACAATTAAGGATGACCAAGGTAATTGGTTAGAAAACAGAGATCAAGTTTCTGATTTGCTCACTAAGCATTTAAAAAAAAATCACCTCCTCCAATCCTAGTAATATTGACATTGAAGAATCCCTGAAGTATGTTAGTCCTATTATCTCTGAAGATTTGAATTCTTCTTTAACTGATATTCCGTCAATAAAGGAAATTGAGGATACTGTGAATACTTTGGCTCCTTGGAGTTCTTCGGGGCCCGATGGTTTCCCAGCTGGATTCTATAAGGACAACTGGGACACTGTTAAGGGTGAAGTCATCTCTCATGTGCAGAGTTTCTTCAAAAATAAGTTTCTTCTTAAACAGTCTAATTATACTTTTATAACTTTAATCCCTAAGATCAAGAATGCTTCATCCCCACATGACTTCAGACCTATTAGCTTATCTAATTCTGTGTACAAAATCATCTCCAAGATATTGACCAATCGTTTTAAACCAATTTTAGATTCTTTGATATCTCCTTTTCAGTCGGCATTTATAGCCAATAGGCAGATTCATGATAATATTATCATTACCCATGAAATTCTTCATGCTTTTAAAATGAAAAAGAAAATTGCCAAAAAAGGTCATAGTGCTATAAAGTTGGACCTTTCAACAGCTTTCTATAGGCTAGAATGGTCTTTTATTATTTCTGTTTTTAAGAAACTTGGTTTTTCAGAAGCTTGGTGTCAAATGATATATCAGTGTATTAGTACGGTCTCTTATTCTGTTTTGGTTAATGTTTCGCCGGGAGAGACTTTTCTGCCTACTAGGGGTATTAGGCATGGTGATTGTATTTCACCCTATGTTTTCATTATGTGTATGGAAGTTCTCTCTCAATTGCTTTTGAAAGCTGAAGAGCAAAATGTGATTCAGGGTTTCAAATTTAAGAAAAAAAGTCCTTCTATTTCTCACTTATTTTTCGCAGATGACTCTATGTTGTTTTCTAAAGCTTCTGTTACTTATGCTAGAAATATTATCAAGATTATTAATGTATTTTCTAAAACTTCAGGTCAGGCGATTAATTTAGATAAATCGGGATTCATTACTAGTGGAAAAATGCACCATAGGAATATCAAATCTTATCTAAAACTCTTAGAATGAAGTTTCTCAGTAGTTCTGAAAAATATTTAGGTACACCGTTGTTTATAGGCAAAGATAAAACAAAATATTTCAAATTTCTCATTGAAAGCTTTTATTCTAGGTTAAACTCAACTAAGAAAACTAATCTTAATATTGCTGGTAGAACAGTAGTCACTAAGCATGTGTTATCTTCCTTAGAAATCTATCATATGGCTTGTTTTCCTCTTCCTAAGACTGTCACTTCTAAAATAGATGTTATTCAGAGAACTTTATGGTGGTCTAAAAGAAATCCTAAACATGATTCTTATTTCGTTCTTGGGGTGATCTAGGTAAATCCAAATTGTCGGGTGGTTTAGCTATTAGAAATACTCATGCCATTAATAGAGTCTTCATTTGTAAACTTGGGTGGAGAATTTTGAAAAATCCAAATTTATTACTATCCTCCTTTCTTAAGGATAAATATTTTCCCAATCAAAATTTGTTGGAAATTGATAAGGCTACTGATTCTTCCTCCTGGATATGAAAGGGTATTATTAATAGCTTAAAATTTATTAAGGCTAACTTTGTTATTAAAATTTGTAATGGTGCTACTACCAACATTTGGATGCAGTTTGGATTCCAGGTATGGGTACTCCCCCATCTTCTTCTCATCCTAGTCGATATAATTACACTTTAGTTAACGATTTTTTTAAAACTCATACTAACTTCTGGGATGTGAATCTGTTGTCTACTTTGTTCTCTCAAGATATTGTTACTAGGATTAGAACGATTAGGTTAAATCATAGTCAAAATGATTCTTTAATGTGGGCACATACAAAAAGTGGTAACTTTACAGTTAAATCATCCTATAAGATTTTTGTGAATGATATAGTTTCTTCTGATGAGTCTGGTTTTTGGAGGAAAGTTTGGGGTATTGATTGTCTAACGAAGATCAAGTTTTTTGTGTGGAAAATATTTGCTTATCTGTTACCTGTAAATACTTTGATTCAATTGTATAATCAGGATGTGGATGTTCTGTGTCCCCTTTGTCTGAATCATGAAGAATATGTTATGCATCTTTTTATAGAATGTCCAGTTCCTGCTCATATTTGGTTTGGAATTTCACTGCAACATCTTATCTCTACTGATTTGGAATGGATTAATGATTTATTTCTGTATTGGCATAGTTCTGATCTTACTGCTTCTCCTTATAAATTTTCTTGGCCTTGGAGCTATTGTAATGTGGTGTATTTGGAAGTTGAGGTGTGATGTTTTCTTCAGACATATCTCGATTGACTTTCCTCGGGCTATTATGAGTACTAAGAGAATGATTAACTCATATATTGCTCCTCAATGTAGTTCTACTGTTAATTTTAGTGACATCAAGATCCTTTCGTCTGAAGTGGATCATATAATGTTTGTTTATGGTTCCTTTAAAGAGTTTAACATGGGTTTGGGTGTCATCTGGTGTGACTGCGCAGGGAATGTAAGAAGTTCGAGAGCTGACTTTGGATTGATTCAGAAGCGGTAGGTGCTGAAGCTGCTGTTCTAATTTTGGCGATCTCTTGGGCAGAAGAGATGAATCTCTCCAAAATTGTTTTCGTTAGTGACTGTCTCCAATTGGTGCATTTTGTTAATGGTGTCATCCGTAGTATAGAATGGCATAACGGGGATCTTCTAGAACAATGTAGGAGTTTATTATCCAAGTCTATTTTTTTTTTAAATTATGTATGTAAAGCGTCTGAACAATCGTCTAGCGGATCGACTTGCACGTCGAGTTAGGATTTATAGTCTTAAGGGTCTTTGGTTCTCTTTTCCTCCCTTTTTGAACTCTTTGTTGAGGAAAGAGTACCTGTCGGATGTTTGTAATTCCGTTCTTTGTTAATGCCATGGTGTGTTTCTTAAAAAAAAAAAAAAAAAAACTAGGATTTTAGATACATGGGCTGCAAACTGGTCTGTTCTTTTCTAACAACTCATGGACAAAACAAAACTTGTTGATCTTATAGCCTACTTAACTCCATTGAACACGAGACCCACTGTATGTTTCCCGACCCTATATCATCTTTTGATTGAGGATGTGAAAGACAAGTACTTCCAAGGTAGATGCACGTTCTTGCATTTTCTTAAAATTTAAATCGATTATTTTAAAAATTTCCAAGGTAGACAAGTACTTCCATTGTGAAAGACAAGTACTTCTAATTGTTCCTTGATCAAAGAACTTCTAATCATTTGATCAAAGAACTTCTAATTACTCAGTTTTTCGATTATTTTTATTTGAATCATTCGAAGAGCAATTAGAAGTTCTTTGATCAAATATACGGACCATAAATGTAATTCGGGAGTTTTAGATGTTAGATTACTAATAAATTCCGGAAAAAACGAACAACAGGTTAGCACGGTAACCCGTTCAATTAATGTAGTAGTATGCTATTGGAGCTTAGCTTGTTAGGCTTCCAACTAGTTTCTTGTAATAATACTCTTCTAATTTGACCAATTTTTTTTAGATAATATGAAACCAGCTACAGGAAAGTTGCAAAAACTCATCATATAGAGGCCTCCTTGCAGTCAACCGATTCGTTCGAATTAAATTTTACCCCATTCGATTGAATTAAATTTTGAAAGATCATTTTTTTTTTCTTTTTTAAAGACAAAAACCGTGGCCAAATATATTACACCATGTTATCTTTTAACATAAACAGTTGTCTTCTTCAGAGAGCAGTTATATTCATCCATCAATAGTCACCTTCATCTTCTTCATTGAATTTTTTTAACCATCACTTCATTTTCGGCCCGTATTTTAATTTAGTTTAAGGTCCGGGTAAAATTATCTATGTAATATATATTTAAATAAAACAAATTGTATTATAGCAATTGATATTGTAGTATGTTTTTATTTTCGTATGGCAAGTTTGTTCCATTACGGTTTATTATACATCCTGAAAGGCCTTCGATTTTTTTCAATCTTTCTCTCAACCATCTATGGACATAATGACTAGAGATTACAGAATTCAATGTGGAATTTCAGAATATTACTTATTTTATGGAAGCATTATAGTAGAACTTCGATAAATTAATCCTCGATAAATTAATTACTTCACTAAAATAATAAATTATATGGTCCCAACTAGGTTTGGATAAGTTAAATTTTAATTCGATACATTAAAAAGTTCCCTAAAATAATAATTTTTTTTGGTCCCAACGCTATTAATTTATCGAAGTTTTACTGTAGTATACGAACTTCACCTAACTTCCGATTAATAAGTTGGGTCAGAGTAATCGGGAATTTATGAACTTCACCTATCTACTGATTTCTCATGGCCACAAGTTCCATTTCGAGTTTTAAACTACAACAATCGGTACCTAACACCCCTATACTTACTACCGATTGTAGAAGGGCAGTTAGGTAATCTCCGAAAATTAAGACATCTCATAATCTTGCCTATGGGTTGTGAATAAAATAGTCGCCCCTAATTCTTTCGAGATCGTCACTAATGATGCCAGGTAAAAAAAACACTTAAGAAATGGATTATTCATGAGATTGCCGATGCTAAGATACATTAGTAAATTTTAATTCATTTTGTTAGTAACAGAAAATGTCATTTTTTAATTGCCAAAAAACAAAATATATATACAGACAAATTATTTAAATTAAATCGTTATTCAACGGTTGAGAAATTGATTAACTATTAGATGATATTCAAATGGGATCCAATCAAAACAATAACTAAAATCGAAAGGGACATAAAATCATGTAATCTTAAATATATTATCCGATTCAATAATTCTTACTACTCTATCAATAATGCCGACGTACTCTATCATGGGCTTATTGCCCGATTGAGATCTTGCATCAAAACTATTATTTGTCTCCTTCTTTCTTTCTTTCTTTCATTTTTTTTTCAATTAATATTTGCAACTTGCTCATATTTATTCATATATTGATCTAGAAGATCAATATTTTTTTTTTCTTCTTCTAGATCGTTATTGATCTAGAAAGATCTTCATGCAAAACCGCTACCTAATTCTTCTACTCATATAATAATTTTCTTATTACAAGACTAGTATATAATATTCAACGGGCACGCAATTGATTGTTGACGATTGTAGCACTTAAACTGCACCGCGTCTATCGTAGTATTCAATCGCACTGTGAAATCTCATGGAGCATTTTCATGGAATATCTTGGTTGTTGATTTTGATGTCCCTTATCACAATGTGAATCATGATGTATTTCATCTTTTACCTTTTCCTTGACTTACATTAGTGAGAGTATAAAAAGGTTCATTATCAACAAATATATCTATTTTTGCCTAAAATTATTTCTAGGCACAAAACACAATTGATCAGATGATGATAATGTAAAATAGGATAAGAAAGAGAATTAAAGATGAATGAAAGGGATAAGAATTTAACGTGGTTTGGCGAGTGATGCCTACATCAATGAATGGATCCCTTTGAGAAGAGATGTTTCATTGATATACGTATCACAATAATTCTTTTCTAGGTTAGCTATCATCTCAAAGTGTATCTCCTTAGAGCCTAAATCCCATGTATTTATATAGTTTATATTAGACCCCTAATTCGGAAGCAAACTTCATATGCAAGTAACTTGGGGAACAAAATATCTGGAAACTTCTGAAACCTTTTTTCGGGTTAGGCGAGCTTGACTAGCGGGCTTTATGCTAGTTGGGGGTTAAGAAGTTCGTTTTTCCTATGCATCGACCACCAATGGCGTAACTCTCCCCCAAGCGGGAGTAACTACTGTTGTAGTAAAACGTAGCTATCCGCGTTGTCTGTAGAATATTACAAAGACGTCCCCAACTGTGATAACCTGCTCACATGTTAGGCGAGACTTTTTTCCAAGTAGTGAACTTGTGATACTCGAGAGCTAATCGAGACCTGAGTGGAATATTGTAGTGAGGTTGCTACTGTGTCAAGTCTCTAGCGCTTGCTAATAGGGAACGCAAACATGTTACTTGTGTTGAGTACGAGTCTTTGGACCAACATATATAAGATGATGGCCTCGTGGCTAAAACAACATTTTATGCTTGCATAGATGCAAGTCTTTATACTCGTGTACAAGACGAGATTTTATGCTTGAGATAAAAACAAGACTTAAGTGCTCACCTGCGTAGTGAGGCTTTAGGTAAACGATAATATGAAAATTAAAGCTTCGAAAAATAATGAAATTGGTATTCATTATATAAATCTTGTTAAAAGCGTTTCAAATATATAAAATTTGATAAATTACGACCTATAGTTTGATAAATATGTTATTTTTAAGTGTTACTTCTCTTTGTTTTATATATTTAAGAAAAGAGAGGAAAGGATAATGCTGACACTAATTGAAAAAATGATGACGTTATTTTGCGAGGGTAATGTTCGCCCTAGGACTAAATCGATAATGTAATTTTAAGAAATAACTTTGGAGCAGTTGGACTAAGTCAACAGGACCAAACTGACACATATTATCTTATTACAGAATTAAACCACAGTTTCAAAAAGACCGTCCTCTATTCTATTTTGGTCTGTTTCAAAATTTTATCCAGCTTATGTTTATAGTCATATTTTTTCAATGAACTCTCTAACATACTCTTAAGTTTTTATATTTATAAAATCTTTTTTTAATGGGACCCAATCTAAAATATTAATGAAATTTGTGTAATTAAAGAAACAAATATATCCTTTATTCCTTTTTGTATTTCCTATTTACAATCCCATAACAATTTTTGGTAGTTTTTATTACTAACAATTTTATTGAAATAAATTAGGAAAGTAAGTAAGGGTAGGCATATAAACTACTGTGGTCTCCTTAATATCTTAACAAAATCAAAGCGGACTGCCTTTTTGAAACGGAGGGAGTATTAGTTTCTCCCAGGAAAACATAAAATTACATTCGTAGACCATTAGCAATGCTTGTATCATTACGAAACTGTGACAAAAACATGCCCTTATTGACACCTGTCATATGCCAATCACTGCCACCAGCCCTAGTGATTCTGCGTGCAACGTCTTGGGATGTCTAACATATTAACGTTTATATTCAACGAAAAATGGGTCATTTTTCCAAATATTTTTTAAACATGGTTCTAATGGACGAGTAAAAATTAGTATGGGTAAAATGGATACCAAAAAAATAGCAAGGATGAAACTGGATTCATCCTGGCTTAAACTTAAAAAATAGCGAGGATGAAACCGGATGCATCCTGATGTATAAAAATAAAAAAAAATATTTGAAAATGGGTATGATGAAACTGTTTACATCATGACTATTTTTATATTTTTGTCCATTTAAACAATATCAAAATCTAGATGTCTTTTTCACCTAGAAATTATTGATTTTGATCTTTTTAACCAATTTTGTGTATTATTCAATTGGAATCGGCAGCAAACGAAGAGTCGCTGAAAACATAACCTCCGATTCAAGTTGGTGGTGAATAACATTGCACAAAATATTAGGAACCGAAACATCCGTATCAAAAACCTAACGGTGTGAATCAGGTGCTCGCTCCCTAGACAAAAGATTGGTGAGCATTCTATAATGGGAAACTTATTCTATAATGAAAAACTTATTCTATAATGAGAAACTTATAACTCAGATGCTAGCTAGACAACAGCACATTTGCGTATTTTCAAAGATTCTAATCCCTCAAGCTCTCTGCTGTCGTATCTTATCTAGATATGATTTTATAACCTGAAGACACAAACCAGAGACAATCCCCCTATTCATCCGCGTGACAACACGACAAACTCATCGATTTATTTTAGAAAAAACTGGTCATGTCCTATATATATTTGTGACCGGAAAGCAAAGTACTAAGCATTATTAGCCCAAACAGAAACCAAACCCTTTTAACATAAAAGATCCCATGTCAACAAATGATATGTTCGGCTGGACAGCCATTTCCTTTGCAGTGGCAGCTCCGCTCTTACTCCTACTCCACAGCTTTCTTAGCCGAAAAAATAAAACCAACTTAAGGCGTTTACCACCGGGTCCTCCAGGTTGGCCATTGATCGGAAACATCTTTGATATAAGCTGGGACTATGAGTCTCTACACAAAAGTTATGTAAAAATTCAAAAGAAGTATGGAGCGATTTTCATGATACGTGTCGGTTGGCAGAATATGGTGGTCATTGGTTCCGATGTTGCTGCTATGGAGATGTTCAAAACTCATGATCAAACTTTTTTCAGTCGTAATCCAATCCAGACGCTACAACTACGAGATGATGATAACTATCAGGTGACTCCATGGGCTACATATGGACCAATCTGGCGAATCAATAGGAGACTATATGCAACTTTTTTCTCTCGTTCGACGATGAATAACACTTTAGGTAAAAGGAGACAATTTGTAGATCAGTTGATACAATGGATATCGGAAGAAGAGAAGGAAGGTAGAAGTGTTGAAATAAAACACTTAACTTTAGTTGCCTTGACTAATTTAGTTGGAAATCTCTTCTTTTCTAAAGATGTTATGGATCTTAAATCTGCCTCTGGGAGTAAACTCTATAAACTCCTCGGGGAGATTGTAGTGGTAACTTCAAAGCCTAATATAGCTGATGTCTTTCCATGGTTACGAAAATTAGACCCACAGAATTTGTCCAGGAGAATGAAGAAGGCACACGATGCATTTCTAAATATTATTGATGAGTTTGCAAAGGAGCGGAAGAGCAGGGATATCGATTGGCGCAATAACAAAGAGGAAAAGGATTACTGGGATTTCTTGATGGAGTTTGAAGGCAATGGCAAAGATGAACCAAAGAAACTGTCAGACAAATACATTAATTTTTTCATAACGGTAAGTAAATTTATAAACTATAATTTGAAGATATTTTTAATCCGGTTTACTTTTATATTACAACTCCGCTAATAATTTTTAAAGTTATTACAAAATCTGTCTCTAAATGTGAGGATGATAATCTTATGATGTCGACGGATCATAGTACCACTAATAAACTTTTCTAATTTTATGTAGGAAATTTTTATCGCTGGAACCGACTCAATGTTAACTCCCATAGAATGGGTAATGACAGAAGTTATGCGCAATCCAGAGGTAATGAGGAAGGCCAAAGATGAGATTGCCCAAGTTGTTGGTTATAATAGAAGGATTGAAGAAAGTGATATAGAAAGTTTACCTTATCTAAGTGCGGTGATTAAAGAAACATTTAGATTGCATCCACCGGCTCCTTTGCTAATACCGCGCACTACTGTTGAAGACACAGAATTTATGGGGTATATTATTCCTAAGGACACCGCAGTGTTGGTTAATTTTTGGGGTATTGGAAGGGATTCAGCTTTATGGGATGATCCATTGTCGTTCAATCCAGATCGTTTCTTAGGAAATACTACTGATTACCGCGGACAACATTCTCAATTCTTACCGTTTGGAGCTGGAAGACGTATGTGTCCTGGCCTCCCATTAATACACCAAATTCTTCACATTGTGGTTGGATCACTGCTCCAATTATTTGATTGGACCCTTGAAAATGGCGCCACACCTGAATCCATCGACATGACCGAAAAAGTAGATACGTCCTTGAAAAAGTCCATTCCTTTAAGAATAATACCAAGAGCATCTGCTCTTGCAGTGTGACTTCAAATACTCGACAATATTGGAAGTTCAACCCATGCATCCATGAACTTTAAAGTTTTATTTCTCTTAATCATCTAAGTACGCGACTCTCTTTATTTAAGCACGATTTTTTTTACAAAAATAATGTATTTTGCAGCTGATGTTGTAATCGTTGTTCATGTACCTGGCGTGTACCTGCAATTTAACAGCTGCTTAATTAGGTGTAAGAAGTTATTTCAATTGCTTCTGCTGTTTCTCTATTTTCTTCTCTGTATCTCCAACTCAAACAATAATAATTAGTATGGTAATATGTAGAACATACTTTGTGAAAAATCCGAATGTAATTGAGGAAATGCGGAGGAGAGAGAAAATATGTTCCAAAATTTTAGAACTCTTTTCTTGAGGATTTTCTCGAAACTTTTTAGGTTCGATGGCTTTTCGGTTCATGATTAGTGCTGCTGATCCTATGAGGCCAAGCACTATGGTGCAAGACATCCCATCCCTATCCCTCGTATGTAGGGAAGGAATACGATCACGAGACAGCCTCATTATGGTACCTTTTTATCCCTTTTTTATATGACATGGAAACTGAGTTTACGTGTAAATAGCGAAACAGAAACTCAGTTTCCGTTTTCTTTTTCCCAATTTTTTTCCCGTTGGAATATATTTGTTTAGGTAAATAAAGATAACTAAGAGTAAAAAAATGAGATATAATAGGTAAAAAAAGAGTTTTAGTTAAAAAAAAAAGAGTGAAAAAGGAAAGTTATAGGGTAAAACTAAAAAAAACCAAAAACGGATACTTAGTTTCCGTGTAAAAAGTCACGGATACTGAGTATCCATTTCAATTAAAAAACGGAAACTGAGTATCCGTAAAGAAAGATTTCACACGGAAATCATACGGAACCCTGAGTTTCTGTATGATTTCTTTTCCCTACAAGGCAGATCAGATCTGATCCACTTTGAGTAGTAGGGAAGGGATATCTGATTTTTGATTTTTGATGGGGTTGTAGTAAATAGGATTCGTTTCAGACTTGTGAAGGAAATGGAATTTTTAGATCTAATAAAAATATATATACAAAAATATTAACAATGGGTGAGAGGTACTGGGACTAAGGATTTGGCTGAATTCACTACACAAGGTTCATTCATATATTCTTTTTCAATTAAAACTCAATAAAATTAACATAGACTCTGATTTTGCCAAGATAGATTCTTAAAACATTGATTGTAAGTCCTAAGCATGATGTATCAAAATAACTAAGTTAAGCATACATCATCAAATTAAATAACAATCAATTAATTCAAATCATATTTCAATTTTATATTAATGCAAAAGTCATAAAAAAGAATAAAATAAATTACCCCAAGGATGAAATTCAGCCTCCTCCGTCGTCCCAGTGTTGGGTTTTAGCTCCTCATGATGAAAACACGCTCAAAATATGTTTTTATAGCTCAAATGGTGTTTACAATGGAGAGAAAAGGAGAAAATGGTGTAAAACTGTAATATGCGACGCACAAAAAGCGTCACATAATGAACGATAAAACACAAGTGTTGCTGCTGTTTAGACAGCACTGCGAACCACGGATGTGCGTCTTAGACACTGTTGATAAACGACTGCTCTTGCGAGTCTGTTCTTCGTGTTCTTGGTGTTCTTCATCAGCAGCAACAGCAGTAGAAACAGAGTTTCATCAACTCTTGATTTCTGCTTCTCTGGACCTCCTCTCGACCCCAAACTCTCGACACCCTTCTAGGACACCCAGGGAACCTATTTATACCCAACATCGACAAGAAATCACGCTCATTAACTCTCCATGATCCTCCATTACTCGGTGTTAAAAGAAAATATTTTCCGAATATTTTCTTCCCTGAAATGATTCTCCACGCGTAAACAGCTTCTGATACTCCCTTATTTAGCTTCTACACGCATCTTCAATGACTAAGTGTCATCCAAACACGAGAAGCACACATCAAACTTGCTGAAAATCCGTGAATATCATTTTCAAACCCGTGTTGCCCTGATTTCTTCCACGTGATTATCCAGCCAAATTCAGTCGAAACAATCACCCATACCAGCTCTGTTATGATATATTACATGTTTCCACAAAGTTTCAGCCATTGAATGGCACAAAATCACGTCCAAATGCAATCGAGAAAATCTGCCAGTGAAGAGCAAATATTTTCCCGCCAAAATATTTTTTTGAATTTGTGAAGAAGGTCACCCCTTATCCAGTGGTCGCCCCCTTATCCGTTGCTGGAGTCCGAATAACACATGTCCCTTGGGGTGCCTTTAGTAATTTTTCTGGGTTCCTCCGGTGCATTTCTGGGGTGTCTTTAGTACTCTATCCTAGGGTGTAAAACACCACTTTTCGAGCCAATTTCGCCGCAAGAGCTTATTTTTCCAAAAACATCTACAAAAACATAAAATAACACAATAAGTATTTAATCGAGTCTAACAATACAGAACATTGAGAACACAATAGACACATAAATGCGTCTATCAAATACCCCCAAACTTATTATTTGCTAGTCCTCGAGCAAAACTAATAAAAAATAAATAAAACCGAGTTAATCTCGGGAGGGTTTATCAAAGGTGTGCCCACAAAACCATTACTCCCAACCCTAGCTATCTATGCAGAACCTTGGAAGGCACTAAAGAATATCCTTGGTTGGCATACTTATTGACTACAGGAGGAAGTATCCTGGTGCGAAATTCCAATTCTTGTACACGAGTTTGCACTCAAGCATACTAAAATTCATATAAAGTGACAGAGCTCTACTCAGATAGTTTCTGGACATCATAAACCGGAGTCAACCAATCACATGGATAGATTAAGAAGATAGATGTAGAGAAAAATGTGGATGATGTTGACTAAGGTGAACCTATCCTAATGGACTGAGATACTGGTCTGGACTAATATCAACACACTGGCAAATACAAGGGAACCAGTGGTCGATAATTCTAACTCTAGGTCAACTCAGCTGGCATATACAAGGGTACCAGTGTTCGACTTTATTGTATTTATTCCGGGCTTTTCTGGTGGTCTGGTCTCAAAATTTTTTTCATCTCAGTCACTCTATTTCACCCTACTAATGGTAAAAAGAAAAAAAAAGAAGTGATCAGGATTCTTTCGATGTTTCCATCACGGGGATATGGCGAAACTACCATGTTTTCTTTTTCTAACACCTGAGCTCTGTGCTTTTATGAATAGACTCTTTAGATGTTTCCATCTAATCAGATTGGTTCCTCAAATCCTACAACCAAAATGCTTCCATCCACTTAGATTAGTTAGTGCCAACCTTAATAAGCATAAATTTCTAGTCTCTGGAGCTTATTTATTGCAACTAAGAACTTTCTCCCATACCCCCAAACTTAAATCTAACATTGTCCTCAATGTTCTAAAGATGAAATTAAAATCATGAACAAGGAGAAACTGTTACCAATGAATCAAAAGAGATAAGGAAAGATATTACCGTGTCGCATGAATATTGGGTTACCTCCCAAGAAGTGCTAAGTTTAAAGTCTTCAGCCAGACTAAGCAAGGATTAGTCACCACGTAGAATCATATAGTAGTAGCCGGAATAACTGTGGGTCATCTGGATCAAAAAGTGTTACCCACAAGAAGAGGAAACTGCAACAGACCAAGAATATACCGAACATACCCTTGCTTAAGACAACTACATCTAGTTGTGGTTCAGTTTCAGGCTCTATAAAAGGGTCTAAATAAAAGGTTTTCATCGGTTGGATTTCCTCAAAGCTAAGATCCGGTTCAGGTATTAGAGTCTGGAAAAACTCAACTAAGAACTTAGAAGCACATAACAACAAACTGAATAATTGGGGATCCTCTAAGTCAATTAGATTTGACTCACAAAGTTGACCATAATAATGGTCATTCTTAAGAAAATGTGTCGACCCTAATATCCTAAAGTTATTAGGTTTAGTCTCAAAACTTAATATCCGATACATCTGAAAATCATATGTTCCCGCAATTGGAAGAAAAGTTTTTGGTGGGAAAACAAAGTCAATCTTGGTATCATAGCCTTGGTTAACCACATCAACCAGAGGATGGATTTCTAACAACTGAGCTTCTCTATGGACATCATTAGGTTCGGGAAAACATGTATGAAGATAATCTTGTAATATGGTTGAGGCATAAATGTCAAGTCCTACACGAGGGAACTTTATAAGAGTTAAAGTACATGGAGAATGATAATCACCCGCAAACTTAGAGTTTTATGTGTCTCTAGAAAGACTAGTCACAACTTCCCTAATTTCTAGGTCATCAGATTCCTGGAAATGGTCAATTGATTCTTCTAAGTCAGGTTCATCCTCACTCATCTCTACGAGTTCATCTTCTTCGTCTAAGACTATTGTTTCTAAATCGCTAGACTTTAAAACATTATTCTCAGAATAAACTCGTTCCTCTAAATCATTATCGGCTTTGTAAACAGGAAATACTACATCGTCTAAAACGAGGGTATCTCTAGTCAAATCCTCGTCCTTTTGAATAGGTGAATAATTATTAAAATTATTTGGATTTGAACTAGAAATAATATTATCATTGTAAAGCTCAATTGGAGTAACCATTTCCTGATCACTATTCCTACATAAGTATGATTCTTCATCAACACTATCCTTATCATTATAACATGAAAATGATCGAACCTCATCAAAACAAGTAGTGTTACCAATTCTAACCTCATCATCTTGATTATGCAAATAACTATCCTCATTTTTAAGGGTATTATTGGAAACACTATATTGGAAAGTAAGATTATTTCGAGCAAGTCTTTCGTTCGTCTCAGCCATCATCTTGAGGGATTCCTCTATAGAAAGTTCACTCATTATTGTAGTTCTTTCGTCTATAATTACACTATTCATCTCAGCTAACTTACGCGTCGACTCAGCTAACTCCCTGAGGGACTCTTCTAAAGGAGGAATAGGAACAGAGGGATCATAAAAAGGACTACTTTTCAATAGTTTGATTGTATCCTCTAGAGACGAAGAACTAGTACTATAATCTTCTTGCTTGTAAGACTGACGCATGTGTGGATAGTAATTGGGCTCACCAGGGTATGACCCATATCCTTCCAAAGGATGGCGTTCCCAACCACTATTCCCAACATGGTCATAAAAAGGATGATGTCCGTATTCAAATTCAGGTCGATAATCATTGTATTGGCTTCTATCATACCAGTTCGACATTCTTAATTGCAAGGGAATTCTACACAATCACAAATAAGGCTTAATCGACCAAATCAAACCTATAAAATCTAGCAAACAACAAGCATGATGGCTCCACTTAGATTGTTTCTATACCAGCTTCTAATCCTTCGAAAGGGAATTCGTTACAATTTAAGCAAACCCCTATGGAATCAATCCGAGTCAAAGTAAGTTGAATTGAGGCGAGGGAAGCTCAGTGGAGCTTTGATACCCAAGGCCTCACCGCTATCACAAGGCGGCGCAGTCACGCATTCAACTCACAGAAACCATCATGAACTTCGAAGTATGCTAAAAGAGTAACCAATATTTTTCGAACGACTTTCCTACTAAGCTCATTACCCTATAGGTCTCGTTCTAGTCAAAATTTTAAGCTTAGGTTCGCGTTTGGTTTCGTTTTCCTAAAGCGGGCAAGAAGGAAACGGTGATGAAATCCGAGTCCTTATCTTAATTTGGCTAGGCCTTGCCCTTTACTAGGAAATTAAAACAACCGTATTCAAATCCTCAGCATATATTCACCTTAAGGCATACAATAAACCCGCTGATAGGTGATTCGCGGGTGTTTCGAAAGCTTACCTCCCGTACCAGACGGGCGCAGAACCGCTGAAGTCGACACGGGCCACGACTCCTATGTCATGTGCGAACCCGAGGGGCCGAGACGATATTGTAATCGTCGTCCTTCCCTGCAAACAGTTTTATATTTAATGTACCCTTCCTTAGGGTTTAAAAAAAATAAAATAATAATAATAATTACAAAAAATGGAAGGTCTCTAAAAAAAATTCTCTCTCTCTTTTTTTTTTTAATTTTTTCTTTCGCTCTTTTTTTTTTTTTTGCTTTGTCTTTTTCCTTATCTTTTAGCTTTAAGCTTTGATTCCAAGTCTTTAGTTTCCAACTTCAAACCTGTAATACAAACACACACCCAAAGAAACGTAAAAAGAACAAATGAAATAAAAAAAAACCTAAAAATTCTACCTAAGCACAAATCTGCGTCGGCGGCGCCAAAATGATTTTTGATTTTTGATGGGGTTATAGTAAATAGGATTCATTTCAGACTTGTGAAGGAAATGGAATTTTTAGATCTAATAAAAATATATATACAAAAATATTAACAATGGGTGAGAGGTACTGGGACTAAGGATTTGGCTGAATTCACTACACAAGGTTCATTCATATATTCTTTGACAATTAAAACTCAATAAAATTAACATAGACTCTAATTTTGACAAGATAGATTCTTAAAACATTGATTGTAAGTCCTAAGCATGATGTATCAAAACAACTAAGCTAAGCATACATCATCAAATTAAATAACAACCAATTAATTCAAATCATATTTCAATTTTAGATTAATGCAAAAGTCATAAAAAAGAATAAAATAAATTACCCCAAGGATGAAATTCAGCCTCCTCCGTCGTCCCAGTGTTGGGTTTTAGCTCCTCATGATGAAAACACCCTCAAAATATATTTTTATAGCTCAAATGGTGTTTACAATGGAGAGAAAAAGGAGAAAATGGTGTAAAACTGTAATATGCGACGCACAAAAAGCGTCACAGAATGAACGATAAAACACAAGTGTTGCTGCTGTTTAGACAACACTGCGACCCACGGCTGTGCGTCTTAGACACTGTTGATAAACGACTGCCCTTGCGAGTTTGTTCTTCGTGTTCTTGGTGTTCTTCATCATCATCAGCAGCAGCAGAAACAGAGTTTCATCAACTCTTGATTTCTGCTTCTCTGGACCTCCTCTCGACCCCAAACTCTCGACACCCTTCTAGGACACCCAGGGAACCTATTTATACCCATCAGCGACAAGAAATCACGCTCATTAACTCTCCATGATCCTCCATTACTCGGTGTTAAAAGAAAATATTTTCCGAATATTTTCTTCCCTAAAATGAGTCTCCACGCGTAAACAGCTTCTGATACTCCCTTATTTAGCTTCTACACGCATCTTCAATGACTAAGTGTCATCCAAACACGAGCAGCACACATCAAACTTGCTGAAAATCCGTGAATATCATTTTCAAACCCGTGTTGCCCTGATTTCTTCCACGTGATTATCCATCCAAATTCAGTCGAAACAATCACCCATACCAGCTCTGTTATGATATATTACATGTTTCCACAAAGTTTCAGCGATTGAATCGCACAAAATCACGTCCAAATACAATCGAGAAAATCTGCCAGTGAAGAGCAAATATTTTCCCGCCAAAATATTTTTTTGAATTTGTGAAGAAGGTCACCCCTTATCCAGTGGTCGCCCCCTTATCCGTTGCTGGAGTCCGAATAACACATGTCCCTTGGGGTGCCTTTAGTAGTTTTTCTGGGTTCCTCCGGTGCATTTCTGGGGTGTCTTTAGTACTCTATCCTAGGGTGTAAAACACCACTTTTCGAGCCAATTTCGCCGCAAGAGCTTATTTTTCCAAAAACATCTACAAAAACATAAAATAACACAATAAGTATTTAATCGAGTCTAACAATACAGAACATTGAGAACAAAATAGACACATAAATGCGTCTATCAATATCCCTACACAAGTAGGGAAGGGATATCCCTACACAAGTAGGGATATGGGGGCCCATAGTAGTTGACAAATCAGATTTTTCCCTATATATGAGGGATAGGGAATGGAAAAGGGGCACCATAGTGCTTGTCCTGAGCAATCTTGCTCTTATAGTTTAACTACTTAGAAATCAACCATATCTTATTGAGGAAGCCCAAATCCAGATTGTTAGAGAATAGATCGGTTTAACCCACCAAGGTTGGTATGTCAAGTTTGTTTGTCATATTTTAGTGAGCCAAAACTTATTTTAAGAGTCGCTTGATTATATGCTAGAGTCAACTTCGTACAGGTTAGCTTGAAAGTATTAGGATATGAGACATACAAGTATTACTTGAAGAATGTGAAGACGTAAAGAGCTACAACGACAACATCATCCTTCCTCTTGAGGTTAGTAATATTTTGACTTGAACTGTTTCATTCCTAACGTATCTTTCAAGTCGTGCATATTGAAAACATAACTGCGAAGCTGTGTATGATACTCTAGTTAGACATAGTATTAAGGAATACAATACGAAGTATAACGTTTATCTTTTGTATATAAGACATCGACATAATCTTATGAATGTTATTGTGATTATGTATGGGTATGAGTGAAGATTTCGTCCTAGGAAACAGTGTTTTACATTCGTTTAAAGGAAGTACATTCATAAACTTGTTTTGTGAATCGAAAGGGAAATCTCTAGGCTTATTGGTATTGTTATTCATTGCAAATATTTTGAATTATCATTATGTGTGATTGAGTATAACCGCTCATAAACTTGTTTATGTATCTTGGTAAAACTAATAAAGGCCTGACTTTTGTAATTGTATGACTTTTATTAGTGAAACCGATCTTAGGTAATCACCTAAGATGGTATGATCGATTTACTGTAATTGGTATGACCAACTCTAGACATTGGGGAACCGGTCCTAGTAAGAGGTGCAACCGATCACATGTAAGAGGGAATCGATCCTTGTAAGAGGTGCAACAAGTTTTTAGAAATTAGGGAACCGATCCTATGACTTGTGCAACCGAATACAAGTTAGATACCATATATGTGTGGGAACCGATCCTAGTACCCTAGTCAACCAACTTTTGGTAACTAGCGTGACTAAGTCTAGTACCCACATGGAGGTAGAACCGATTTTTTTTTGGTAGAACCGTTAAACCCATGTTTGGTGATTTGATATGATAATCAATCACATAGTTCTTGGAAATCAGATGAACCAATTCTAAACTTGTTCGGAAGTGTGGAAAATCGGTTCCAAGACTGTAAGTATGAAAAAGGACTTACAAAGTAAAGATATCGACATACTTTGAACATGTGCAGTAAATCTTATCTTTTATTGTTCAAAGATATTCCTTAATAACTAAAGAAAAAATCCCAGGATCGAAATAAATTGAGAATCTTTTAATTAAGGGTTTTAGTTTTGATATGCTATTTAATTTCCATCAATTAAATGCATATCTCTGAAGAATAAAAATAAGTAATATGCTTTTACTAATTGGAGATTTTCTAGTGAGATTTCGGTCAATATTTGGACAAACCATTTCCAGGAGTTATGAAAATCGATTTGGTCTTTATTGCATATCCTTGAGAATATTCGGTTTTGGAAATTCCTTGGTGTCCAAACTTCCTTTGTCTATAAATATTGAAGTTTTCATTTCGAGCAAACTAATCCTCAAAGCTGGCAAAACTACTTAGTTGTGTTGTTACTGGTGGAGTCGCCTATTCGGAGAGGAAAGTACCCTAATTAGGCGAAATCTCTTACGGCCGCTCGGTTTAAAAACTTCTTTGGGATTGAGAAGATCTATTAGTACCGTTGGTGGGAAACTAGATAATTGCGGTTTATTATTAGTTTTCGATTGATTTGATTGACTAATGGAGATTGAAATTTGATTGCACCTAGTTTGTTTATGCTTGAGAATCTTCACTTCTGATATAAGATTCACTCAAATTAGATCGGAGTTTCGACGAGATACTTAGAACTATTGGTAGATCTAAAGACGTCCTGTGATAATCCAATGTGAACAGACTCCGTGATGTGTGTGATTGATCACAAGAGATTCAAGTTATTTGTGTGCAGGTGCTGATTGAAGATTAAGGAAGATTTGAAGACAAATAAGATTTATTATTCGAGTTCATAATCGTGATTTATTAATTGAGTAGATTGGCATCAATATATTTTCTTTGTGACTTAGAAATATTGATTGAAAAATTTGTGATTGAATGTTATTTGATCAATCGCATGGTTCTTGAAATTCAAATGAACCAATTCTAAATTTGTTTGGAAGTGTGGCAAATCGGTTTCAAGGTTGTAAGTATGAAAGAGAACTTACAAAGTTAGGATGTCAACATACTTTGAACACGTATTGTGAATGTTTATTATTTAATTGTTCAAAGTTATTCCTTAATAGCTAAGGGAAGAGAATCCCAGGATCGAAACATAAATAAGTTAAGAATCTTTTAATTAAGGTTATTAATTTCATTTTTAGGAAAACAAGAATTAGTAATGTGCATTTACTAATTAAAGATTTTATGAGAGATTTCTATCATTATTTTTGGACAGAGCATTTCCAGGAATTATGGAAACCTAATTTGTGTTTTAATAAATATATTGAGAATATTTTCGGTTTTGGAGTGTTCAAACTTCCTAGTCTATAAATACTTGAAGTTTGCATTTCTAGCAAACTAATCCTTCGTAATAACAAACTATCTTTTGTTGTGCTGCTACTGGTGAATTCGCCTATTCGGTGAGGAAAGTAACCTAATTAGGAGAAATCTCTTAAAACCGCTCATTTTAAAGTCTTCTTTGGGAATGAGAAGCTCTGGTCAGTAGCGTTGGTGGGAAACTAGATAATTGTGATTTATATTTTGTTTTCATTGATTTGATTGACTAACGGTGGTTGAAATTTGATTGCACCTAGTTTGTTTATGCTTTAGAATCTTCTCTTCTAATATAAGATTCACTCAAACTAGTTCAGAGTTTCGACAGGGATCTTTAGACTGTTGTTAGTTCTAAAGACGATTTTGTGATAATCCATTGTTAACAGACTCCGTTTTGTGCGTGATCACAAGAGATTCAAGTGATTGTGTGTAGGTGTTTATTGAAGATCTAAGAAGATTTGAAAACGAAGAAGATATTAAGATCTCTGATTTGTGAGTTCATAATCTTTGGTGTACACAATACTTGTTTCGGTAAAAAGAGGATCCAATTAATAATCGGTTTGATAGATTTAGATTGATTAATTGAGTAGATCGGCATCAACAAAATTCTTTGGATTAAGAGTGTTGATCGCAAAATCTTAACGATTACCTTGGTAATTGAACATAAGATAGATCTGAGGACCTGACGAAGTAGTTTATGTTAAGATAAACAGAAGAGCCTTTGTTCGACTCATATCACTTGGTTGAAGAGAGTTTCTACCAAATAGATTTGTTGTTCCGTTACTGTTTGGAATACGACTAAAGGAATTGATCCAAGTACGTGACTTATTTATAAGTTGGAGGCGTGGGAATACATACAGAAATAGGTGAACTATAAATTTAGTTGCTTGGTTTCAACTATACGAAGTTGGTGTAATTTTGTGTAGCGTCTTGAGAGTATTCAATTCTGGACTAGGTCCCGGGATTTTTCTGCATTTACGGTTTCCTCGTTAACAAAATCTTGTTGCGTCGTTACTTTTATTTTCCGCATTATAATGGTTTTATTATAATTAAAGTAAATCACACAAATGTGGTGTAACGGTTCTACCAAAACAAGTTTCGGTTCTACCTCCATGTGAGTACTGTGCATAGTCACACTAGATTTCCAAAATTCGGTTGACTAGTTACTAGGATCAGTTCCCCACATACTGTATATATGGTATCTAACTTGAATGTGTTGCACATGTCCATAGGATCACTTCCTGATGTAATTTTTTAAGTGGTAAATAAAGTTCGTTCAACTCGGACTTGTGTAGACTCAATTTCAGACTTAATAATAGAGAACCATAAAAATAAAGAAAATATATACACAAGGTTTGTCACAATGTCGAGAGTTACTGAGATTCAGGATTCCACCAAACCTCATACCATGTGGTTCAAAAATCAATTCTTAGACAAGTATAACTCTTGTTTATTGACTCTAATTCTTTTCCAGGGTAGATTTTAAAAAGATTAACTGTAAATCACTAGCATGATGCATCAAAAGCACTTAGACCAAGCATACATCATCATACAACTTCACAACTAATTAAGAAAAATCATAAAACGATTAAATTACTGCAAAAAGTCATAAAAAGAATTAAATATAATTACCACATGTATGAAATATGGCTTCCTCCGTCATCCCAGTGTTGGGGTTTAGCTCCTCATATTAATCATGATCTAAAAATATGTCTTTGTTGCTCAAAGGATGATTAAAAGAGTGAAAAGTAATAACACAGACTGTTTGCAACAGTGTATTGGTGTTGCAAAACAGCTGTTACAATGGAACTGTTACAAAAAAACTGTTGCTTTGTCGCTGATTTTAAAACCCTAGAATAAGACTGCCCTGAACAGCTTAATGTTCTTCAGCTGTTAAACAACGACACTTTTCTGCGACTGTCTACCGAGGGTCAATGTTCTTCAGCTGTTCTTCTTCAACAGCAGCAGCAGAAACAGAGTTTGGTAAAGCTCTGATTTCTTCTTCTCTGGATCTCCTTAGGTTCCAAAACTCTCGACACCTCTTCTATATGACCCAATACATCTATTTATATCAAAAATACCGATTAAATCTCTCCCAAATCTTCCAAAATATCTTTCCTTCTCTTCACGGCCAAGTTGCGACAATTTCTTGTTTTAGGATTTCTACGTGTTTCTGAGCTTTCCTTTTTATTCTAAACTCTTCCTTAGATAGATACAAATCTTTGGGAAGGTTTACAGCGTTTTAATTACTCTAAAATTCCCTAAAACTGGTCACACTCGTGACTTTCCATATTTTCTTGTTATGAGAAAAATCCGTCGTTTGAGCCCAATCTAATCGATTTAAACACCCATATCAGATTCCTAGACCCATAAGGAGTCTATCCTATGAAAATCAGAGGTTTAATCGACCTCAAACTCCTCCTAATCACGATTGCCAAAACTGCTCTTTAACTGCATTTTTTTTCCCGCCAAAATCCTTTTTTTGAATGTTGAAGATGGTTGCCCCTTATCCAGAGTAGGGGTGCGATTAGCAGATGCCTGGAAATGGGATGCCCCTTAGTAATTAGGTTACCCCTTATCCAAAGTGAGGGTCTGAATAGCAAATGTCCTCCCATGAACGCCAAAAACACTTTTCGAGCCAATTTCGCCGCAAAATCTTATTTTTCCAAAAACACCTACAAAGACATAAAAAGCCAAAATAAATACAAAATCGAGCACTAACAATATATACAATTGAGATTATATCCGACACAAAAATGTGTCTATCAGTTCCCCTTCCTGCTATAAACCTGCTGCACCTCATGCAAGGATCGGTTCCCCTTTGTGATGTACTGCACCTCTTACTAGGATCGCTTCCCCTTTTCCCAGTTTTGGTCAGACATAAAATCACAAACCCGATAATACCATCTCAGGTGATTACTTAAGATCGGTTTCACTAATAAAAGTCATACCAATACATAAGTCAGGCCTTTGTGAATAGTTTTACCAAGAACACAAACAAGTCATGAAAAACTCTTATCACTTTGTTTGAAAAGAGTTGTTACCGAACAGATTTTTTGTTCCTTTACTGTTTGGAATACGAACCAAAGGAATTGTTCCAAGTGCATGACTTATTACAAGTTGGAGGCGCAGGGATACCGGGGGAACTAGGTAAACTATAAGTTTAGTTGCTTGGTCTCAACTATACGAAGTTGGTCTAATTTTGTATAGCGGCTTAATTCTGAGAGTATTCAGTTCTGGACTAGGTCCCGGGATTTTTCTACATTTGCGGTTTTCTCGTTAACAAAATCTTTACTTTTATTTTCCTAAACGTTAATTCATAATTACTTGATAGCAATCCTATGATTGTTTGGTTAAGTCCGAACCTATTATCAAGTAATCATACTTTGTTGTTGTATTGTCTCGATCTTGAATCCATAGTCAATCACATAAGTTATCTTGTTGTCGTATTGTTTCGATCTCGTATCCATAAATGATCACACGAAGTGTGAAACGATTAGTTATATTGTCTCGAATCAGTCTATAAACAATCACTTTCAGAGAAAGAACTTATAGGTGGAAATTTTTTAGATTGAGGTATATTTGGGTACCCTCGTCTTTTCACAGATTATTATGGAACCTCGGTTTATAATAGAAAATCAATCCTGGATTGTTGAGGAAGACTAAATATGGCTTATTATGGAAGCCCGATGGTTCATCATAGAAACCAACTTTGGCTTATTAAGGAAACCAAAATCTGGTTTGCTATGGAAGCCTATTGATTTATTATAGATACCAACTCTGGCTTATTGAGGAAACCGAAATCTGGCATAATATGAAAGCGTATTTGGTTTATTATGGAAGCGCAGTCTGGCTTATCTTGGAACCCCAATTGCTTATTGTGGAGGCTACTTAAAGATTAATACAAAGGTAGATACGAATCTTGATAAGATAGACTTTGATGAGAACGTAAGTGTTATATTTTACACCTATATTTATATTAGCTAGGACTCCATATCTTGACTATAACGCTGTTTTAGTTCTTTTATAGAAAGTAAACATCGATTCGATCATCCGGGAAGTAACTTCCTAACTAAGAGTTATTATGGCGTTTACGACAAAATGTGAAGCTAGATGGTATTGGCGGCGAAAATCACCTAAGCGAGCCAGAGCATCCGAGAGGAAGACTATGTTTGTTTACTCCTGACTCATCTGAGTCGTCTGGATCTGAGTCATCTGGATCTGAGTCAAATCACCCGACTCATCTGGATCTGACTCAATATGTTTGTTTTGAGTCAGATCTGACTCATCTGACTCAAAAAACGTGAGTCAGTGGTTTGGTCCCGTGAGTCAGGGGTATTTTGTTACCTGACTTAAATGGGTCTGAGTCAGGGGTTATGTCTGAGTCATAGGTCGAGTCAGATCTGACTCAAAATGCAAAACAAACGGTCTGACTGCTGGCTCGGCCCGAGTCATAGTTTGACTCAGATCCAGACGCCGAGTCAGCTGCAAACAAACAAGATGGAAGACTTAACTGGGCTTCCTATTTAGTGTTGCACCACAAATTAGTTCATGACCAAACAAAGAGTTGTCACTATGCAGTCTAGCACGTGGACCACCTGAGCATGAGGATTAGTGAGACGTCTCTCACCACATCTCAGATTGAAGGAGATAACATAAAACTAGAAAAATGCTTGGAGTGGAAGTCTTGATTTTGAAGTGAAGAAGCAACAAGGGAAAAGAGCCTGAGATGGGTCTCCTGCGAACTATATGGGTATTGACGGGAGTTCTTGGGATCAAAAGCATGCATGAATGGTGACTTAATCAGCTCGGGTTTGTGATTAGCCTGTACAGGGACTCATGATTTGTCGATGGCTGAACTGGTTTGCAGTGGGCTCAATGGCTGTGTCTGAAGTTGAAACGCATGTTTGCTGGATGGGTTTGTGCTCGAGTGGAGTTGGTATTCGGTGATCAAGAAGCTGGTACTGAGAACCAGGCATGAAGGGCAACAGACGGACAGGGAAGTTGGTGCTGTAGCCGGCGAACTGAAAATAAAATGCAGATGGCAAGGATCAGAACGTACGCATGAAAACATGAACGGAATCTGTGAGAGAATGATGTGCAGCTGGTGTTGGCTGGCTTATGAGACTTGATCGCAGTTAAGGAGATGGGAAGAAGGTTCTGTTTTGAAATGATTAGTGGCAGCAGCAAAGCACGATACAAGTCGATGGGGTGTCAGTGGAAAGAAGACTTCAAGTTAATGCTCTATAGAGGTGAATGGAAGATGAGAATTTCTGGTGGTTGTTGAGAGCTCGAGTTCTTCTTTCAATTTCAACCATCAACATCAATACTTGGAGGTGCTGTTGGATTTAAGGGGGTCACAGAAATGCTAGAAGATAAGAAGTATAATGGTCAGTTGTCAGCCGGAGTTAACAATTGAATTTGGGGGTTTGGCATGGACTCGTCTCTGGGAAGTGGTGTTGTTCTTCGATTCATACAGTGGGTGATGTTCGAATTCATTTAAGAAAAGATTTTGAATCCAGGTGAAGAAACGTGGCCTGGACATGGAAGCAACGTAAGCAGTGAATCGAACAAATGAATGTTTCAATGGGTTTCTTTATGGTTGTGTATACATATATCTCACCATCAGACACGTGTATATAGAAAAATACGTGGAAAGCATGCAGGCCAAGACATCAAAATACGATGCACTACGGAACACCAAATAAACCCCAAGGAGTTAATTTATCTCATCCCAAAAGAAGCTAAGATCAACGGTGGAGAGAAAGTTAGCTGACACGGACGTGACAGGGGCAGAAGACACTTGTATGACACGAGCAGGCATCTCAACCACCCTCATTAAACACTCTGAGCAGTATACGTGTCGATCAAGCCGTGGGACGAGCGAGGATGTCTCTGCGTGATCAAGTGGCAAACGGAGACCTCTGCGTGATGGACACAAGACACTAGAAGATAAGGTTCCAACGGCCTTCAGAGATGGGTCCCACACTCTAACCCTATAAAAACCCCCTCTCCACCAAGAGGAAAGGGGATCAGAAAAATCAGGAAGGGAAGGAGAGAGATTACGAGTGTAAGTTAATCCTTTAGAAGAGAAAATACATGTAAACCCAAAAGTCATTCGACTACTCTTGTAACCGTGAAGAACATAGTGAAACAACAAACCCCGTGGACGTAGGCCTTAGTGCTGAACCACGTAAACCTCGGTATTGTTTACATTTCAGCACATTATATCTGTCTAACCCCATGGATCTTTACTTGTACGCTTTGCTTTCTTTGTTTTTACCTATATCCCGTGCGCAAACGCCCCGCATGGAGTTGTTAGATGAGGCTGTGATAAACCCGAAGGTTTTGAGCCAAGGAATCAACACTAAGATATCATCATCACAAATCACTCTAGATTACGATGATTGGTTGTGAGCATTCAGATGCCTTCGTGATTTGTGTGTTCACAATGGTCTAAAGTTTGGTCGAAATACGGAGACGAGCTACTGCAGTCAGTCGTGGAAGGTTCCTGGACAAACAGATTATGAAGTTGAATTAGAGGGACAGAAACATGCGATGGCCAGATTTTATTAATGTTTAGAGAATGGAAAGTGGTCAAGATGGATTTTGTTTGTTGGACTGGGCCGAGGGAAAGGGCTGCTAGGTCTTAGTCAGATTCCTTCGCAGCAGTTTTAAATACACAACAGAGAACAGAAGAGGGGGGGCCGGTTTTGGGAAGCGGCTGCGGAGCCAGGGAGGAGGCTGATGAAGAGAGGCTACGGACGCAGAAGGGTTTGCGTTTGAGTTTGTGTTCTCAAACGCAAGTAAATCTCGATTAGTAAGTAAATCTCTAATATATTTATTTATGGTTTTTGATAAAAACCATCTTTGCTAAGCTTTTGTAACTAGGGTTTATGGTGGAGTATTGGCTATTTTGAATTGATAAATTGAGCAAAGACTATTATGATTTGAATAGATTAATTCCATGATTCTATATATTGATTTACAGATGAAATTAGTTGTTGCTTCACCAGTTATGTACAACACAATAACCTATGTGCTTGATTGTTAGGATCACAAAGTTATTTATCTCATTGTTTGATATTTCATGCTTGGGTTAATCCTTTGATGGGGTACGCTTAGAATAGTCGAGTATTATTTGTAAGTCTAAATTCAGTTTCGTATAACTTTCTCGCTAATGCAATTTGATGGCGCATGCTTCGGTTTAGTCTTTTGATGTGCCATGCTTAGGGCGTCCCAGTGATATTTGGGACTCTAATACATATAATAGGTGATGTCGATAGAACGAACGATAAATAATTCATGGATTATGTTTCATTTCAGTAATTGAATAGAAATAGTGGTGGATACTATAAACCATGGTTACCGATTCTCTCTTGGATTTCATTTTATTAATTTAGTTTATTTTTCTGTTATTATTCTTTCAAAAATCCAAAAAAATGTTTCTCGGTTAATTTATTAGAGATATTGATTACACTATTTCCACCGCTCCTCGTGGGAACGACCCGTACTTGTCGTTGTCTACTAGTTAGACACGCTGCGATTGCGGTTATTACAAATAGGTATCTCCGGATCCTATCAGATTTGGATCTTCCAAGATTAACAAAAATATTGTGGTTATAGACATAGATCTTTCAGAATAAATAAAAATCTTGCTAGGATAGATATGAATCTTTTAAGATTAACAAAAATATTGTGGGAAAAGACACGGATCTTCCAAGATAAATACAAATCTTGATAAAATAGACATGAATATTTCAAGATAGACCCCAAATATTGTGAAGATATATCCGGATCTTTCAGATACAAACCTTGCCAAGATAGATACAGATCTTTCAAGATAGACACAAATATTTTGAAGATAAATACAAATATTAAGAGATAGGAATATATCACTACACCATTTTTTCGCGTACGGTTTTGAGCGTTACGAATCGGCATTGTAACGGTTCTTCACTGTTACGAAAAATTTGTGACGGGCCACTAGCTGGTACGAATTTTGGTTCACAACGATGTTTGTAACGGCAGTAAGCATATGGCATTTTGTAACAGAGCTGTTACGAATTTATTGTACAAAAACGTCGTCATAGCCTGAAGCCATTGCGAATATTTTTGAAACTGCAAAAACAAATTACTGCCAGTCAAAATTGGTTACATTGACCGGCAGTTCATTTTCAGCCGGAATTACGCCGGAATTCCAAATACCCTACATATACCCTTCATTTCATTCATCATCTACATTCAAACAATAGTTTATTTAATCAATTCACATCACATTAATATCAAAAAAGAACATAAATTCTCTTAAGTACCATTTTTTTTTTGTTAAGTATCAAATACTTTGGCAATACATATTCAATTCAAAGAAACAACACATATTTCTTACTTTTCAAGCTTTATATAAAACTTACCAAGTTCCCACGTTCAGTTCAAAGAGACAAGACATATTTCTTACTTTTCAAGCTTGGCATAAACATTGGCAGTAACACGATATAGATCGAAGGCCATTTGATCCTTTTCATCTTCTTCAAAGATGGAACAAGCATCACCATACATCCGAAAAGCTTCATCAGGGGATTCTTGTTCAAGAGCACTATGACATAAAACATAACATCCAAACAGATATGTCAGAACTCAAACAAGCTATAAGCGCACTTGTAGTGTAACTTGATGTTCCTCAAGTTCCTTCTATCCAAATAGAATGATCAAAAGTATTATAGCTGCTTTTAAACCATGGATTTTTTGTGTACCATGGAAAGAATGGGTGAACTGCGTGAAATAGCCCCAAAAAGTTGTTGAGTTACCTGTAGACCGATTACGCTATCCTCCACTACCATACAACTTTCCGCATGAACACCTAAACTCCTGCACAGAGAAAAACAATATGTAATCCCTGCTTTTGAAGGTAAACATGAAGAAGAATGAACTAAGCCATTGTAGATGAACAAACAGAACCATCCTTGACTTGAACTTCAACTTCTAACCCTATAATGCACATAGTAGTGAAAAGTACAGCATCGTTAAGTAAAGAAAAGGACATTATGAAGTTCCTCTATAGATATCTCTCTTTGAAATCCTATATATAATGCAAAGAAACTGATGTCACAAGGTCATACATCATAATTCCCGCAGGGCCAGACTGTTGAAAATTCTTATAATGTTAACATAGAGTGATATTTGTGGAGATATACGAGCATAGTTGTTTTGGTCGTATAGAGCTCCTAGAATTTTAGTAGTGAGTGGTTGTAGCAAGACTTAGTAGTTTCTTAAAATCTCTCTTGTATTGATTTGTTTCTTGGTTTAAGCTTACTTACAAATGTTGGAGACCATAGCTATTTATAGCCATCACTGCGAGTCTCTAGAATCTTCTTTACAAGTCCGACCTATGTATTCTCTAGCTTAATCTAGAGATTTCTTCTCTGATAAACTTATACAACCACTTCCTAGGACAACTCTAGGATGTCCGTTTCTATTTTTTTACATTATAGAAGTTTCTGGACTTCTTTATATGGCTAGACTAGTATACAAGACTTAGCTAGACACCCCTAGACTGTTTTAGACTATTTGTTCTCTAGAGAACTGTTTTTTTTTTTAATTTGAGCATTACAAATTACATGTTCCAACACAGACTTGCACATGATATTATGACTGGTAGATCACCTACATCATTAAAATTGAAGCATAATGAAAACCTACATTTGAAACTATTAACCAATTTAGAAGAAGAAAGGTACTCATAAAGAAAACCCATCAAAAGTAAGAGAAGTCTAGTAAACCAACAAGCTGAATCACTGCATTTTGGAAATAAATCAGCAGATTAAGTCCCAAAAGTTGTAGTTCATAGGTATGATCACTTAGTATCACATATATAACCTAGACTTATAAAGGAAATTCTGGAACCAGTTGCTAATACAACAAGATGAGTAAATTACATTTTACTTTCAGCTCATATACAACAAGAACAATTACCTAATCTCCAACTCCATTGTAATGCCTTCCTCATCACCTTCAAAGATTCAACTCCTTCATGACATGACGAACCAGTACCAGTTTCACTTTTCGATAGCAAATCAACAAGCTGACTAGCTAAACTCCTGAATTCATACATAAAAAACAATATCTATGAGTGTCATTGCTTTTTTGCTCATATAATGTTAAACATACAATTAGGATCATTGGTTATTCAAAATGTG
Organism: Papaver somniferum; assembly: GCF_003573695.1. NCBI lineage: Eukaryota > Viridiplantae > Streptophyta > Magnoliopsida > Ranunculales > Papaveraceae > Papaver > Papaver somniferum. Next base: position 10,278,035 of record NW_020618825.1, on the reverse strand, counting down.
TGTTCTTAATTAATAGAGAAGTTCATGATAATAGCAGCAAACCATTTTAGAATCAACAGTACACTTCTAGATATCGTTACCACTTACCACATCTACTAAGCTTGATCCAGATTGTATCCCCAGGGGACCAAGTTCTTTGACTGTCCTTGCAAGTGGAAGTGTAACTGGATCAATATTTGGACGATCCTCAGCAATAAGTCCCTTGATTCATTAAAGAAACAAGAGGAAAAAAAAGTGAGTTGCAGTGCAAAAGATCGATTTCTTTAAAGTACAAACAATACAAAGTGCTCAAGAATATAGTTAATCGGGGAGGAATCAAGTATTCGGAAATTTGAAAGATATAGAATGTGAAAACTCACATTACCTGACATCCTTGACATGGTTTGCCTTGCTGCATTAAGAACTCATATTCCTGCACTGAAACAGAAGAAAGACAAGTCTCAAGATCTTACGGCATCTTATAACAAACTCTTTTTTCTTTGTATTGGCGGTTCTAATTTCGAATCATCTCACCATCCAGCAACTGCAACTACAACCTTTTGTTTTGGAAACTCAGTCATTGGTTTTCCCTGTATTCTAACAGCTCCCAAAAGACCAGCTATTGCAACTACAGAAAATAATTTGAGTTCTTTGCATAACGTATAATCTCATAAAAACATAATAAGATGTTGTACCAGTACGTGAACATCATCATTAAACATACACAGGATCTTTGAGAAGCGTCTCATTTTTAGTTCCAACATCAATCATCGCAGGAAGCACCTGTTGTAAGTGCAGAATCAGCTGATCGAAGAAGCTCGCTACTGCTGATATTGGACCAATGGCCCGGTAACAGTGGAATGGTGGCGACGAAGTACAAAGCTAGCTGCTGATGTAATTGCTTGCTAACATGTGGAGTGCTGGTGATGGATGGAAGTTGTTGTTGTGAATGGAAAATGGAACTGAACTGCAGATGCGACTGTTGGTGGGTGATGGATGTATGCAGTGGCTGGAAAAGGTGATGCAGGTGGTGATGATGATGGTATGGAGATGGGGGTGGTGAAATGGAGATGCAAATTGTGGTGGTGAATCAAGTCCAGGTGATGGAGTAATGCTGTAGCTGTATGCAGGTGGTGATGGAGATTCCTCTCCCCTGTATTTACATCCTTAAGTTCAAGTTCTTCTCTGCATTTTTGATTCTGAATAGAACCCAACTCTCCTAGATTATCTGCACTTCTCAATCAAAACCCATCTTTCCGCTTCCTGAAATTGCCTTCAATCGTCTCCATTAATCCTTGAAACCAACGGCAGTAACAAGTTCATGTGAACCAGTTTTCTCAGCAGTAGCTTGAATTCGAGACGACCCATGTTCTTTCTTTGTCTCAACTTCGAATCCCTGTCCAAAAATCAAGAACATGATCAAACAAAAACACATAGAAAATACTATGAGAACATGAAAACTAAAGAAACCCAAATTTACATCTTTAAAACTAAATAAGCAAAAACAGTTACACAACTAAAGAAACCCTAGTTTGAGAAATTGAAATCAGAGGACCCTAAATAAGCAAAAACAGTTCAAATTTAAGACCCTAAATCTCCATCTAAATGAAAACCAAATCGATTTCAATACTATAATCAGATCGTACCATTGCATAAACACAACTCATACCTAATCAATAATACACAAAACAAAGTAAAACCCTAAAAATCTAGGGTTTATTACCACTCCCGAAAACAAAATTTCAAATCATCGTAGTAATAAAACATAATATATACTTACCAATACCGATTCAAACAAGTTACTTACAGACACCAATCGATTCAAAAATTTCAGTCCAACTAAAACCTAACCATCAACATTAATAAAAAAAACACACTAGATCTACTCATAAACACATAGAAATTAACAAACAAAACCTCATATTAACATCAAAACAATAAGAAATCAAACAACCCTTACCAGAGATTGAGATTGAACATACAATTAGGTTACTCAGTTTTTTTCTTCTTCCATTGATGGTACCAAATCGACATAAACGACAGTAATTTCACTCGATCTCTCTGTTGTCCCTCAACTTTTCTGTGCGGATTTAGCTGTTGAGAAGAAGAAGATATGATGATGAAAAGAGAAAAAAAGAGGGAAGAGCGGCGGAGAGAAAAGAGAAAAGAAAAATGAAGGAATGGTCAAGATGTACGGGTAAGAGATATGTATGGGAGGAAATATCCTCTAGCTGTTTCTACTCTGGGTTGAAACAAAACCCAGGTGTGACCAAGCGTATGAATGGCACACGCGAAAAACATACCTGTTACAATTCGTAACGGCAATCTCATTTTACGAATAATGAAAAAGTCGTAAATCAGCCTGTTACAACTGATTCGTATAGTCTGCTGGGCCTCTACGAATTTTAGTTGCGCATACGACAAAATGGTGTAGTTAGGGGTGAGCATAAAAACCAGAATCGCGGATTTGACCCGTATCCGTCCGTAAAATTGCGGATTTCACCCAAACCGCAAGACGTATGGGCCGGACACGGATGAGATTCTCAAATCCGCACGTTTTAGCGGTTTGGGTGCGGTTGAATATTGAAAACCGCGGATTCAACCGCACCGCATTTGGTCACTAAGCCCAGCATTGTTTGAATGTAGCTATTTGGACTTTGGAGGGCTCAAATAGTCACAGTGGACCTATAACGTGTATAGCCTTAACATGGGTTATTCCTTCTGGACCTCGAATAGATCTGTAGACCAAGAAGCTGTTGTTGCATCGGTGATAGCCATGATTATTGATTAGTGACTCAAGCAGTGGACAGTGAGGTGTTGGCACTTGGCATTTTGGCAGTGGTTTTTTTTTTACCCATAATCCGCGGTTAATCCGCAACCGGTTCGTACAATCCGCTGATCCGCAAAGGTCAAATCCGCGGATAATTGGGCCGGTCACGGTTCAATTTTCCAAATCCGCAACTTTGACGGTTTGGTTGCGGGTGACCCCTAATCCACAACCGTCCGTCCGTTGCACACCCCTAGGTGTAGTGTATATCCAGGTTTGATTTTTTAACTGCAAATTTAAGTGTCTATTGGGGATTCTACGACCAGATTTGACTTTTTCCTATAAATAGTGGTTGAAATCCGACCCAAAATTACCCAATTCTACTCTATTCACATGCTTGGAGGTTTCTCTGAGTTTGGTATCAGAATGTTTTGCAGGTACCTCTAATTTTCATCGAAACCACAATGAAAGTTACATATCAGTTCTTCATAAAATATTGCCTCCAATTTTTTTTTATGAAATATCTATTCTATTTTATTTATTTATATTCGATATCAAAAGATATTCACTCCATGTTGTGCTGTCAAATAGATAGTCGATTTTCTTGAATAATTGCATATTCACTCCATGTTGTGCTGTTGAATTAACACTCTTAATTATAATTCAGATGCTAGCTAGACTTCTGTTCATTTGGGCATTTTCGAAAGATTCTATCTAGATATGTTATAGAAAGTGAAGACACCAACTAGATCACATAATCCATATTCATTGACAGCTAAAAATAATTTTAATAGGAAAAGAAATTTGACAGCTTAAAAAGGAATCAATATTATTAGCACAGTACTTAGCATTTATTAGCACATACAGAAACCATACACTGCAACATGAAAGATTCCACGTCCACAATTTACAATTTATAATGGCAGCTCCGGTTTTACGTACACCTTCAATAAACTGTTGAAGATAAATTTTTATTTAGCAATAATCTTAATTAGACTTCAGAAAAAATCCAACACCGGGGTATCCTAAATACAAAAAGTACGTTCAAAAAATTACCGTAAAAAATGAAACTCTTTAAAGCGACAAAAACTGACTTTTGAAGCCCTAAACAAAGAAATTTGGCTAAGTTTTGGAAATCATCACCACTCTTGCACTCTTTTATGACAGTTATGACTTTAGCCTCCAAATGGATCATTCCACACTTGTCTGAAGTGCCGTTGCTCTTGGTTTTATTCTTAAAGGAGTGGACTTCTTCAGTGACATCTCTAATTTTTCATTCATGTCTATGGATTCAGGAGTGACGCCATTTTCAAGGGTCCAATCAAAAGATTGGAGCAGTGACCCAACCACAATGGGAAGAATTTGGTTGACCATTGGGAGGCCAGGACAAATACGTCTTCCAGCTCCAAATGGTAAGAATCGATAATGACGACCGCGGTAATCAGTAGTATTTCCTAAAAAACGATCTGGGTTGAACGAGAAGGGGTCATCCCATGATGCTGAATCCCTTCCAATACCCCAAATATTAACAAATACTGCCGTGTCCTTAGGTACAATATACCCCATGAATTCAGTTTCTTCAACTGTAGCTCGTGGAATCAGGAAAGGAGCCACTGGATTTAATCTCATTGCTTCTTTAATTACCGCTCCTAGATAAGGTAAACTTCCAGTATCACTTTCTTCAATCTTTCTGTTATAGCCAACAACTTGCGCAATCTCATCTTTGGCCTTCCTCATTACCTCTGGATTGCGAACAACTTCTGTCATTACCCATTCTATGGTAGACACTGTTGTGTCGGTTCCACCCATCATCATTTCCTACATAAAATTAGAAACGTATATTAGCAACGGTATATAAGATGTCATATGATCCGCCCTGAATTCGGCAGAGCGAAAAGGATCGGTTATTATTCTATAAAACCCACCTTTAGCTGATTGTATGCGCGTTATTAGACTGGCTGGTGAAATTCGCATACCTACCCTATTTAGACAAATAAAGCAGTATGATCTAGCTTCTTCATCACTTTGTGCATTCTTGAAAAATTATAAGCAGAGTGCAATAGTAAATCGGTACAAAATACCACCCATTCTGCAAGTTTAAAAAAGTACATGAAGTTACTCACCATCATAAACGCATTTATGTGTTTGTCTAACATTTTCTTTGGTTCATCTTTGCCACTGCCTTCGAAGTCCATCAACATATCCAAAAAATCCTTCTCCTCGTTGTTATTGGGTGAAACAATATCCCTGCCCTTTCGCTCCTTTACAAACTCATCAATAATATTTTCAAATGCATTGCGTGCCTTGTTCATTCTGTTGCCCAAATTCTGTGGATCTAACTTCCGTAACCATGGAAAGAAATCAGCTACATTAGGCTTTGTAGATAATACTCCAATCTCTTTAATCAGGTGATAGAGTTCATTTCCAGTTGCCGATTTGAAATCCATAAGATCTTTAGAAAAGAAGAGATTTCCAAATAAATTAGTTAAGGCAACAAAACTTAAATGTCTTATTTCAACACTTCGACCTTCCTTTTCTTCTACCGATATCCACTGCATCATTTGATCCACAAATTGTCTTCGTCTACCTAAAGATTTCTTCAGTGTCGTACGAGAGAAGATGGCTGCATATAGTCGCCTATTCATTCGCCAGATTGATCCAGACGGAGACAGTAATGGAGTTGGGCCATACTCATCACCTGTCAATTTCAGCACCTCTCCTAGAAGACGATTGGAAAAGGCTTGATCATGGTGTTTGAATAACTCCATGGCAGCATCTTCTGAAGCAATAACTAGCACATTCATGGCACCCAGACGTAGCATGAAAACTGGCCCATATTTCTTTTGAAGATGTACGAATGTTTTGTGTGGCTGATAGCTTAAATTTAAGAGGTACCCAATCAATGGCCAACCTGGAGGACCCGGTGGTAACCGACTTGAATTGGTTTGATTTCTCCGGCTAAGACGACTGTGGAGGAGTAGGATGAGTAATAACGAAGATGAAATTGCAAGGGAAAAGGCTATCCAGGCAAACATATCATTTGTGGACATAGGATCATTCATTTTGCAGAGTTTGGGTACTGTATTGGCAAATAATGCTAATCAACTGCTTTGCTATTTGAGATATATATATATATATATATATATATATATATATATATATATATCGGATCTTGAGCAACTTTTTCAAACATATGTACATACATGATATGTTAAATTTTTGATACTGTGTCTAGCTAGTTAGCCTATAGTTTGTATCTTCACGTTGTAAATCATACTTACAAGTTAAGATAAAAACACCATCTTTTAGGCTCGCTTGTATCGTCTACACACGACAAAAAATTGTGATGAAACTTTTGCAAAATTATTTATTTTAGTGACACTTGATTATTCAGGATATTGTAGAAATTGATTATTCAGGATGTTCAACTTGCAAAATCATCTGCAAGTTGTGATAAAATATTGTGGAAATCGTAGAATATTCAGGATTTTGGATGGTATAATATGATACTAGGAAGCGTTTGTGTCACGAAGTTGGACCACTTGATTCACGAGAAATTTTTTGATGGGGTGATTTTGGATGGGTGCACGAGGGACCACTAAAAAACTGCCATTTGTCAATATTAATTAACTGATTTTAGGTAGTTAATTTTGTAATAAAGGGTATCTTAGAAAATTACCACTAATTAATCTTCCTCAAATCTGAAATGCGTGCGACTATTATCAGAATAGTCTTAACCCCAAAATTGTAATTCTTTGCATAGTGATTTTTTGTTGATTCAAAGAAGGTTAAAGATTAAGGATAGTCACAGACATTGAAAAATAGGGAAAAACTAAAAATACCACAGGCGCTAAAATTACTACTGCTGTTGACAACCATCTTGAGATGATAATCACCATTGATATAGAAATTTCATTTTTTTTCAGGGAAGCAAAGCTGCCGGCTTTACTCGTTGATGTCACGAAGAAACTAATAATGACAACAAAAATCAGTGATTTGTTTGGACTTTGATGGCATTAAAAGATTTGTTAGGATCAATATCAAAAATCACGATACAAAATCATGAAAATAAAAATCTAATATTATTAACTTTAGGTTATAGTTTCCATAACACAAACAAGATCCAAATTCAGTAAAAACAGAATTAGTGAAAAAGAATCCAAACTGAACCTAAAATATTAGTGAGTCATTTAGATTAAATTTTTTTTTGTTGGCCTGTTTGATCTTCATCGCCTGTTCAATGTTATAACTCCGTGGAGATGAAGAGAGGTTTTCCTCCTTCGTATCTCTTTCATTAGTATTAAAAAAAAAAGAAATCGATATTTCCCCAAACACCCTTGTTATAACAATCAGAACATTAATTAGTTTGAAATCTTATTGACAAATGACAGTTATTTAGTGGTCCCCCATGCCCCTCCCAAAATCACCCCCATCAAAAAATTTGACTTGATTCACTGAATTCCGTATTCGTGTACGACTTGAGTTGCTGGATTCACTGCATGCATACGGGAAGGAATACACTAAACACTATGACTGTATCCACGGTGGGTGCCGACAGAAAATCCTCACGAATTCGAAAGGATCTAATTTTAACTCCAATTTAATATTTTACAACAATTATAAGCGTTTCCTTTTATTCTTGGTTACTTCGTTTTTCATTTAGGAACGGATATAAAAGTTCCTATTTGGTTTTGTTTTTATTTTTAATTTTAATTCGAAGCAGTTGAAGAGGGATTAGATCTTTTTAGATGGAATTGATAGAGTTTCAAAACAATTGGTGATTGCCAATATTTGAAAATAATGATCGAACCGGGATGAAAGTGATTTTTTTTTGGGAAAACCTCTGGCCAAAACCGTGACTGACAATTGAAAAATTAAGTTAACATATAGGAGAATAAATGCGTGACAGTCCAATTATAGATTGTGACGTTAATACTTTCAATTTTTATGGGATGTAACTTGTCTGTTCTTTCTAACAAGTTGGAAGTTAATAACTCATGGACAGCACAAAACTTGTTGATCTTATAACCTACTTAACTCCCTCGAATAAGAGACACACTGTATGGATGTGAAAGATTAATAAACCTTTGAGTCTTGCATCATTTCCAAAGCATCAAACATGTTCTTGCATTTTCTTAGAAGTCCATGACCGAAAATTGCGCAACGTGGATCCATATCAGCACAACTGCAGCTTAACCGCGTTAAATTACAGAGATGCGTGGTCTTCACCAGATAAACACATGGAAACCATAATGAAATTTCAGTACCATCTAATTCCATATAATGTAGTTGCAATAAAAAAAATTAATTCAATGTTCTTAAATATTTTATTACATTGAATTCGACAGGTAACCGAATATTGCCTGTATCCAAACCGTTGACATCCTTCACTATAATTCAGATGCTAGCTAGACATTAGCACATTGGCGTATTTTCAAAGATATTAATCTCGGAAGCTGTCTGCCGTCGTGTATTATCTAGATATGATATTAGAACGTGAGACACCAACTACAGACACAATCCATATTCATTGACGGCTTAAAAAGGAAGCCATACATATTAAGCAAAGTATTTAGCATTATTAGGCCATACAGAAACCAAACCCTGCAACATTCAAGATCCAATTATGTCCACAGATGATATGTTTATCTGGACAGCCATTTCCATTGCAGTGGCAGCTCCACTCTTACTCTTACTCCTCCACAGTTTCCTATGCCGGAAAAATAAAACCAAGCCAAGGCGATTACCACCGGGTCCTTCAGGTTGGCCATTGATCGGAAACCTCTTTCATGTAGGCTACGACTATAATGCTCTTCACAAAAGATTGGTAGGAATTCAAAAGAAATATGGACCGATTTTCATGATACGTGTGGGTTGGCAGAATATGCTGGTTATTGCTTCTGCTGATGCTGCTATGGAGTTGTTCAAAACTCATGATCAAGCTTTTTTCAATCGTCAGCCAATCCAGACGCTACAACTACCAGATGATGATATTTATCAGCTGACTCCATGGGCTTCATATGGACCAATCTGGCGAATCAATAGACGTCTATATGCATCTCTATTCTCTCGTACGACAATGAATAGCACATTAGGTAAACGAAGACAATTTTTAGATCAGATAATAGAATGGCTATTAGCAGAAGAGAAGGAAGGTAGAAGTGTTGAAATAAAACACTTAACTTTGGTTGCATTTGCTAATTTATTTGGAAATCTCTTCTTTTCTAAGGATGTTATGGATCTTAAATCTGCCTCTGGGAATAAACTCTATCAACTTCTCGAGGAGATTGTAGTGGTATCTTCAAAGCCTAATGTTGCTGATGTCTATCCATGGCTAAGAAATTTAGATCCACAGAATTTAGCCAGCAGAATGAAAAAGGCACAGGATGCATTTGTAAATATTATTGATGAGTTTGCAAAGGAGAGAAAGAGCAGGGATACTGATTGGCGCAATAACAAAGAGGAGAAGGATTACTGGGATCTGTTGATGGATTTCGAAGGCAACGGCAAAGATGAACCAATGAAACTGTCAGATAGATATATTAATTTTTTTATAACGGTAAGTAATTAACTGACAAATCTTTTAATCGGATTTACTTTACTATGTTACACCCTGCTTATAAATTTTCGAGAACGCACAATGTGACAAAAAATAGTACAAGATCTGTCTTTAAATGTGAGGATGATAATCTAATAGCCATTTAGAGGCTAGCTTGTACATGCTTATCTAATTTGTGTCCATAGGGTCGTATGCGAATTCGGAGCAGATCATACCGTTGCTAATAAACTTTTCTAATTTTATGTAGGAAATATTTATCGCTGGAATCGACTCAATAATAACTCCCCTAGAATGGGTAATGACAGAAGTTATGCGCAATCCCGAAGTAATGAGGAAGGCCAAAGATGAGATCGCCCAAGTTGTTGGTTATAATAAAAAGATTGAAGAAAGTGATGTTGAAAGCTTACCTTATCTTGGTTCGGTGATTAAAGAAACACTGAGATTGCATCCACCGGCTCCTATGCTAATACCACGAACTATTGTGGAAGACACAGAGTTCATGGGGTATATAATTCCGAAGGACACAGCAGTGTTGGTTAACTTTTGGAGTATTGGAAGGGATTCAGATTTATGGGATGATCCATTGTCGTTCAATCCAGATCGTTTCATAGGAAATAATACGGATTACCGTGGGCAACATTCTCAATTCTTACCGTTTGGAGCTGGAAGACGTATGTGTGCTGGCCTTCCATTGGTTCACCAAATTCTTCCCATTGTGGTTGGGTCATTGCTCCAATCTTTTGATTGGACCCTTGAAACTGGCGTCACACCTGAATCCATAGACATGGACGAAAAAATAGAGACGTCACTGAAAAAGTCCATTCCTTTAAGAATAATACCAAGAGCATCGGTTCTTGCAGTGTGATTTCAAATACTCGACAACATTGGAATTACAACCATTGAACTTTAAAATTCAATTTCCCCTTAATCATCTTGTTTCATGACCCAACAAATGTTTCCCCTAAGATTGTGTATTCTTGTCAAGCTATATAAAGAAGTTATTTCAGGTGCTTTATATGTTTTCTGTATAGTATGATCATGATCACCTGATTCTATAGCAGACACGATGGAGAGATAAAAGTCGGTGACAATCTGGAGGGCAGAATTATATACCATTTTCTATTTATTCAAAATCTGTTAGAGTTATTGGGACTTTGGTCCTATTAAAGTGACCACTAATACCACAGGGTCTTTAAAGCCGAACTGCTACACTTACCGACGCTTTCTACTCCAAGATGTCCTGATAGGGAAATGGGCGGATGAGATTAAAGCTCTCAACACTTGGATTAGTAATGGGCATATGTGAGTCCAGTTTCTTGTTTCACGTGGGAGAAAATTTGGGAGATTGATTCGCGGTGAATCTATCATTTCTCGTCTTTAAATTGTGCAATGTCACATTTAGATACCGGTCAATCTATCATTTCTCATCTTTAAAGTTTCCAATGTCACATTTACATCCCAGTCAAATGTTTGACTAGGCGAGACCTAGTTGATGGTTACATAATAGTTTACTGTATGGTTGGAGTTATCCTTCTGTAAAACTGATTTTTTTGAAGCGTTATACATAAATAATTCTATTGATTTGGCTGAGAGGATGATAGGTGCTAAATTTACATGTTTAGACTATCAAATCCATACTAATAGTTGGTATGATTTTTGCATATATATTATTCTTGTATTACTCTTGTTTCAAATTTTATTAGTTTCTTTAGATGAATCATCCCAAATAAATGGGAACGGTGTTAAAAGGAGCTAAGAAGAGGAAAGAGTTCATTCCAGTATAAAAGAAGAAGTTGTAAGGTGCAAATACAACTCTTGACACAAATTCCAGGAAGATTTACAGTTGAGAAAAGCATCCCAAAGCTAACCGTTAAGAGATGAATTTCCACCACAATTTGCATAAAGAGTTACTGCTAGGTCCAACCTAACCATAAAATAAAGTAAAGAGATATGAATACTTGTAGAGGATGACGATATGAGTGCAACCAAAAAAGAATGACGTCAATCGTACGTCGGACGAAGAAGTTACGGCCGAAATGACGAAGAACAAAAAGTATACAAGAATAATTACACCCAGGTCCAAGAGACTCGTACCTAATCGTAACTATGGTTTTTTGAACATGATTTTATTTTCATAGTTACGGCTCGGTTGAACCCCAACCATAACTAAGGTGTTGGCACGATTTCGGGTTTCTAAATCAAGGAATACGCGGTCACGGAATGATTCTAAACCCTAGAACTCGTGAGCACTATATAAGAAGACCCTCAATACATTAGACATCTTTTACCATATTTTATCATCTTTTATATAATTCTATCTCTCATATCATATCTTCTACATCTAAACCTAGGGTTTACCCTCATATAGGTGTATCTTCCTCTTTTTGGGAACTAGTGATCCTCAAAACGGATTGAGGATAGAATTGTAATTATGAAGGAATACTGATTTTAGGCAGTATTCCTAGAGAAGGAAATAGATTCCTAGAAGGTTTGGGAAAGCAAACCAAAGCAAGGAATTATTCCTAGATAAGGAAATATTCCTAGACAAGGAAACATTCCTAGATAAGGTAATATTCCTAGATTAGGATATATACATAGAAAAGGAATTATTCTTAGAGAATGAAATAAATTCCTAGAAGGTTTGAGAAACCAAACCAAAAGCTATAAATAGAGATATTTATCTCATATCTAAGGACATCTAGAGAGTGTGGTTTTACACCTAGAAAAGGAGGTTGAACACACATACTTAGAGAAGCTTGTAGATAAATACTTGTGATATTGTCAAAAGCAAGATTAGCAAACAGTTTAAGGTTGATCCACTGTTTAGGGAGATTGTGAGCGTAACAAAGAGAGAATTGTAATCGTTTTATTTTTCATAATCTAGAGAAGATATATTTCTTCGATTTACCTATTTGTGTTATGTTTTCTAGTTCTTCTATTATTATTCTGAATTCTGCATGTATAGTAATATTCACCAAGGTACGAACATGTTAGATATTGGCTCTATTTTAGAAAACAACTAATTGGTTTCCTCAATCAGTTTTGACTGATTTTTAGAATTATTTTTAGACTTCTATCTAAACAAGGGTTTCCTATCCTAGCTAGTTTAGGTTTCCTAAATTAGAGTAAATCTTGGTTTCCTAATCGAAGTATTGCAAGCCTATAAATAAAGGCACGGTCTTAGGTTATAGGTGTCTGGTATCTACATCATCTACATCAATCTTGTCTAAATCCTTAGGTTGTAGACATCTCCTCACAAAGAAGAGAAGTAATCTCTCCATTAGCAAGATGTAGATCCTCTCATAGATTTTGAGCTGGGAGAGTTGGAGAGAGTTGAAGGTGAGTTGAGAATGTGAAGAAGAAGAAAGGGTGTTGATTGTCAATTGTGTTGTGTATTTTATGACATATGAATGAAGTGAATTTTTGTTGCCCGAGGATGTAGGAATATTGCCGAACCACGTAAATCTTTGTGTCTTGTGTGTTCTATGTGCATTAGCTTCCGTTGAATGTTTAGTTTTTGTTTCTGATGCCAGATCCTGTAATTCCTTGACGAACAATATGAACCTCTCGGCACAAAAAACTGGTATCAGAGCTTAGGTCTAGGTTCTTTAAATCTAGGGTTTGCTCGTTTGAATTGGGTCAGAAATGGTATGTGAAGATATCAAAGAAGATGTCAAATTTGAAAAGAACACAAAGACGAGATGATTTTTTTTGACTGTATAGAAGAATTGTAACACTTCTGAAACTGGGGTGAATACTGGTACTATTTTTGAAATTGTTGGGCAAGGTTGCAACTGTTGCGTCAGAAAAACGTGTTGCATTGAATTAGCAGTGGATATTCGAAGAAGTAATACATAGAGATCGAAGTAAAAGCCTTGAAGATGAAGCATCAACAAGCATGTTGTAAAATCAGGTTACTGATAAGTGCATAATCCATATGATTTTAGTGTCCATTCCATACTTGTTTTAGATATTATTCTTGCATATTTTCGTATTATTACTCTTGTTTTCTCTTATTTTCCTCTATTAGGTGAATCATCCACAAAAGGATCTAAAAAGTTCTGAAGACAGATATGAAGAGAAGTATTCCAAGTATCCAAGTACCCAAGTCCAAGAGAAGTGGAAGAAGTGCGATAAAAATGAGCAAAACGCTCAAAATCAAGAGAATGGCCAAATACCGATATTAACTCATTAAAATTAAGGATTTCTCATCTTCATCTTGAAGATAATTGAAAGATAAAAATAATGTAAAAAGAATGAGGTCATTCCGAGTTCGGATGAAGGAGTTGTGTCCAAAACAAGCTTTTATTGAATATTGAAGACAATAAAGTTCGCGGACGGGTTTCATACTTTAATTCCGAAAATATCTGCTGGAATGTGAAGTTCGCGGACTGGGTACGCGAACGTAGCAAGTGGAAAACGTGTATTAACACCTTGGAAAGCCTAAGGGCAGGTTTGGATTCGTTATTTCGTTATTTCGGGTCGGGTTCTTGAACCGAACTACATACTTGGAGACCAAGCAATGTAAACCTATAAAAAGGTATTAGGTTATGTAAAATATCATTGAATCTCATATCACAAGTTCTACATCAAAACTTATGGTTTACCCCTTTAGGGGGAAACCACCATTATTCATCTTCTTTGTAATATGAGAAACTAAACCTTTGTTGATTAAGGATGAATTCAATGTTCTAAGCGTGAAGCTTTATTATTAATACAAACCTATTGAGAGTTTTAATCATCATCGTTTGTTTTCACTATATTTAGGGTTTATGATTGATTTCTAGATTGTTCAAGTGTACAATTGGATAATCTATTGATCATTCTATTGCTAGTAAAGGGTTAGGATATCCGTGTAATTGTTGAATAATCCTTACAAAAGTAGAGAACGTGAGACCTCGTAAAGGGATTATATGGATCAATAATTTGTGAAGACAACACTAGTAAGTGGACCTTGCGCTAAGAGTCTAACTGCTAGGATTAACCTAAGTTCACATAACTTAAGGCTTCTGATAGAGTTACACCTTGAGTGCGCTACTACTTGGTGGTTCAGTTGGATAGAACTTGATATGCGAGCGCTTCGGTATCAAGTTACACAAGGAGCTTTGGGGATAACACTGCTCTAGATGTTATTCTACGGTTGGTGATGAATGGTTCTTACGAACAATAGATAAGTATTCTAATCCTGTTAACGCTTGGTAACGGCGAAGGATTCCTTAATCATCCCTTTCTGCTTATTGTCTTTATAATTATCTTACAACCAAAACCCCCTTTGTTATTTACTTTATTTTGCTGATCAAATAACATATCAATTACAAAACTTTCTATGGGAACGATCCCTTACTACCGCTATATTACCAATTAATTAGTGGGAAATATATTTATTAATTTGTTGAGCCTACGACAACCCATCAAATTTTGGCGTCGCTGCCGGGGAGCAGTCGGTAGCTTTAGTTGTTATTTCTCTTAGTTTTATTCTTGTTTTTAGACTTTATTTGTAGTTTTTAATTTCGTTTTCTAGATTTGTGGTTTCAGGTACTTCATCTCTGGCACCGAAAGATATGGATTACCATAGGTGTGGAATTCAAACACGTAAAGGAACAGTGTTACAAGCACATCAATAACCACAACTAGAACCCTCTACAGAAGAGATGGTTAATACAGACGACGAGATAGATCCTCCACCTCCTCCTCCTCCAGAGAGGAAACTGCGAGAGTTGACATCTCCATGCTTAGATTCGCAACCACTGTGTATTACAATCACTAACCCAGTGGAGATGAAATTGAATGTTATTCACCATCCACCAAAGTTCAAGGGACTTCTAGGTGAAGATTCGAATCGTCATCTTCGGAAATTTCAACAGATGACAAGTCTTAGGAAAAGTACTGAAGACAGTGATACAACATTGTTGCAATCTTTTCAATTTTTTTAATATATTCGGCGGAAGAATGGTTGTATTACCTTCCTCCAGGGAGTATTACAACATGGAATGAGATGAAAAATCTATTTTTAGAGAAATATTTTGCTGCTTCAAAAGCAGCCTCTGTTCGTAAGGAGATTAGTGGTGTTCTTCATATTACTGGGGAGTCTCTTTATGAATACGGGGATAGGTACAAAAAGTTGGTGGCGAGTTGCCCTCATCACAACATATCACCAACACTCATCATTCAATATTTCTACGAAGGATTACTTCCAGAACAACGAAATTTGATTGATGCAGCTGCTGGTGGTTCACTTACTGAAAAGACAATCTCGCCGGAAACCAGTTTGATTGAGAGCATGGTTTCGATTGCTCAACAATTTTATACCAGAAATGACTCAAATGTCAGAAGATTTAGCAATATGGAGGAAACTTCACAGCTAGAACAACGGATAAACAATATAGAGAAGGTAGTACAAAGGATGGCAGCAGTGATTATTCCATCATACGAAGAGGAATCCGAGGTAAATGCTTTATTCCCTAATCATAGGCCAAGGTATGATCCATATTCTAATACTGATAATCCTGGTTGGAAAGATCATCCTAATTTCAGTTACCCTAACAAGCAAGTTGCAGCTCCTAATTCATATGCAAGACAAGGTGGTTTTCAACAACACTTACAACAACCACAACAATCTAAAGATCAGGGAACTTCTATCGATGATAATATCCAATAGTACTAGTTTCGTATCTAGATCGTTGTTAGATTAATTTCTATTAATTAAAATCTATATTAACTAATGGAGCCATTAGCGGCTAAGACGTCTCTTGATCATCGCTAGACCAGTCAAATAGCATTGACGAGCTTGAGATTCTTTACATTCTCCCCACCTTATACATTTTCGTCCTCGAAAATCAAACCATCCTTCTGATCTTCAAAAACTCCCCACCTTAAAGAGAAATCCTATCTCTTGTCTAAGCGTAAATAACATGAAATAAAGCACAAACCTATATGGCTTTCTACAACTAAAATTTGTGGCTCTAGGTTCAATAGACCAATTTCTATTTCAAGAAGATAATGGTTTTAATTACGAGAGAAGATATTTTATAGTAAAGTTTCTAGGTAAAATTTGGGATCTATCAGTTCACTAATAGAAGTAAGTCTCCCTTCTATGCCTAATGATACAAGAATGCAGTTGCCCTATCTAGGTTCATGACGCCTGACAATGCCTACCTACGTAACAAGTATCACCCGAACACATCAGAATTACCAACCTCACTATTCCCCAGTGCTGGATTAACTAAGTATTAACTTATTATGGCTAATTAATTTCTAAATTTTACTGTAACTAATTTAACTTAAAAATTTTACTTCATAAATTTCGTACATAATTCACAGCATTTTAAAAAATTTAATCATCAAAATTTATTTTACTTTATTATATTTTTTTTTACAACATTATGATTTTTAAAGAGTATTACATTAACTAGTTGAAAGCCTAACAAACTAAGCTCCAACAACGCACTAATACATTAATTGAACAGGTTGCCGTGCTAACCTACCAGCGAGCCTCATGGGTAACCTAGACAAGGGAGCCCAAGCGAATGGGGTAACCGAGATTGTGCCATAAGAGAGGAAAGCTAACTCTACCTTCCATGTTAATTTCTGCAATATTACGTCATTGGGGGCTCGAACCTGGGACCTCCTGGGACGCATGAAACTTTGGGAAACGGGGATGACCAGCTGAGCTAGATGCCCGTTTTATTTATTATTATTATTATTTATTTATTTTAATGAAATCAAATTTTAATTCCAAAAAAAACTATATCATTAAAAGTAAATAATTTTTTTTTTAAAATTCATGTACTATTTTAAGAATAACTTAATGTTATAACCATTATTCAAATGCAAGTTTTCAATGTACCTATTTGTTTATTTCATTATGTGACTTGATATAAGTAAATAATCCCGCTAACAAGTTCTCATAGTCGTTTGGTATTAATATTTTGTTATTATTATTATTACATTTATTTCTTATTTCTTAGACCGATAAAAGTTAATCGTAATTAATCATAATGCCAAGTTTAATTTTATTATTAATACTAGATTTGATTTGATCTAACTTGATTTACTTAAATTTTATATTATTGCTAAGTAATCCTTAAGTTGTACTATTAATAAAAATTACATTTTGCTATTACTATCTTATAATTATTATTCAAATGATACTTACAATAACTCAAAATTTTATAATAACTGGTATTATATAGTATTATTATTTTCTTATCTTATCAAGAATTATTGTCTTAATTATATTATCATTTTCATTATTCTTAAGTTAATACTCCAGTTGATACACTAATCCTTAATCTTCTAAATATAACTCTACATTCACGTAAAGATTGATGTAATATATTTTATTTATTCATGTTGATTCTGTATATTATATCTTGTTAAACATTGGTGTTAGTATTTTAATATGATATAAATTTGAGTCTGCATAAAAATTTTAATATGTCTTAATAGTCTTTATTAATAATAAGTATCTTATTCATAAGGAAATTTATTCTCCTTCAAGTCTAATTTTGTACTAAGCATTCAAGTACTATAAATATCACTTCATGTGTATCGTTTAGTGAATCATTAATTGGACTAAGATAATACGGGTATAAGATCGTTAACAAGTTCAGTCTTTATTTTATGCCTTATATGACCTCACGTTCTTAATCTTACCTAATAAGTCTTATATTAACTATTTTGTTTGAACGCCAAACACATAATTCTAATTGTTTATTAGTTAACGTTGCAAAATTTAACCGTAGCTAAGTACTAATAATTTTCCATAGCTATTTAATCCTAATCATTATTTTATCGTTATATACTAGTTAATGAGATTTAATTTAAGTTATGCTCAATATAACATTAATTTAAATTCTAATTGTTTAAGTTCGTCATACTAATTTTCCCATTTCAAAAGATGATTGAATTTATTTACTAAGAAGGATCCTATCAATATACGAGTTTATTTTTCATTAAATATTTAACAATTCAAAAACTCTTCTTCTCTCTTCTCAAAACTAGAGAAAACCCATTAACTTATTCATCTTTCTTTGATTAAATTAGTCCATTAGGGGCTCGATCTGAGCAAAGATTTCTTAGTTTTAGTTATTTTCGTTGTTTCCAATAATTTCTTCGCCATTACAGCGATTTTTATCTTCGCTATTTGGGCAATTTTATCTACACTTTTATAGTGTTTTTTTTCTACCGGTTTGTTCGTGTTTGGTTTTCTTGATAAAAGTACATCGGCGATTCGACACGGGCGAAGATCAATTTCTTCTTCAGCAGAAAAATAGATCCAGGGTTCGGGTTAGCCACTGCACATGAAGAGTTTTGAGCATATTACTCCTCTTATAGTCGAATTATAAGAGCATCTCTTATAGTCGAATTATAAGAGTTTTGAGCATATTACTCCTCTTATAAGAAAGATGCTCTTATTACTCCTGTCATAAGAGCATCTCTTTTCCAAGAAGATAATCTATCAAAATGGTCGAATTATAATTTCGAATACCATTTCTTCTCCAATCTTATAGTACAAGATTTGGGTGCTATCGTGGTAAATCGCTCTTTCTCTTCGCGATTTATTTACATTTTGTATCTTTCTTTGTATTTGTTTCATGTTATGATGTACTTGTTTCTCTTTAAAACCATCATGTAAACTTTTCTTGTGGAATAAAATACTTATGGTTTGATGATCAAAGAAAAAAAGAAGAAAAAAAGTTTATTTTCTTTTAATTCTAATACTCCCTCCGTCCTAGTTTACTTGCCAAAATAGGATTTTGCAAAAACTTGAAACAAATTCAAATTACTTCCACATACACCATTAATCTTTCAAATCACTTGTTTAATATACAAGTTTTTGTATCCTAGTTTTTATTTCTTTCTTAATAATTAGATAATTTTAGCGGGAAATATAGTAATTTTTTGGTACACTTTTGTTAAAAAAAACTCAATTTTGGCAAGTAAAATAGGACGGAGGGAGTATTACACTGAGTATCCGAATGCTATTATTATTACTTCATGTATATTTGTTTCATTTTAATATTTACTGGATCATTTGTTAGATTAAAGATAATTTTGGTACAATGCTACTAACAAGTTGAGTCTTTTTATTTTATACATTATATCCTCACTTTCTTAAGTCTATTGCCTAATAAGTATTATATTAATTATCTAATTTAGAAGCAAAACATATATCTCTAATTTGTAATTTAATTTACAAAACTTAACCGTACACAAGAATTATTAATTTTGAAGGATTAATTGGGGGATACTAAAACCAATTGGGGGGTATTTTACTGTAGCTGTCGGCATGGTTTTTCAATGCCGGCAGTCCATCGACCATGCCGATTTCATTGAAAAACCATGCCGGCACATATCCTCCAATTAGTTTTAATATCCCCCAATTAATACTTCTTAATTTTCCATGACTATTTAATTAATCATAATTATTGTTTTTATCGTTATATATCCTTATTGAAATTTTAGTTAAGTTTAATATGGTACTAATTGATAATGCTATTACTTTATTAATATCATTATTACTATTATTTTAATTTATAATTACTATTATAATATTATTATTAACATTGATGGTTGAACTATTTTTCTAAATACTCTTACAAATATTATTAAATCCCAAAAATATTGACATTTTTGTAATTATAAATTATTGACCCTACGTATAAATCAAGGTACTCAATAAGATTCTATGTGATTTTTAACATTTATCAATAATACTAATAGTCCGTGAGTTACAACACCAGAGGTATTACTATCCATGCACACAAACTCCAACAAAACAATTTTTTCAAAAAAACCCCATTTAACATAAACTGTTTATATTACCCTTCTAATTTAAATCACCCAACAAAAACAAAAATCAACCCCACCTTTAATTTTATAATTTCCACCACCAACAGCACACCATCGTGCCACCACCACTGACCACCATCGCCGCCAACCACCATCTCTGAACACCACCACTGCACCTCCACCACCATCGCCACCGTGCCACCCACCATCGCCGCCAACCACCAGCTCCGACCACCACCACTGCACCTCCACCACCTCCGACACCACCACTGCACCTCCACTACCGCCACCACCTTCGACGAACGCCACCGAACCTCCACCGCCGCTACACCACCACCGCCGCCCACCACCGTCCACCACCACCACACAACCACCGTCGTCCACCACCGCCGACCGTCACCACCACCATCGCCACCGCACCACCACCGCCGATCCACTGCCGCCGTCCACCACCACCGCACCAGCAGCAGCACCACCACCATCCGCCACCACCGTCACCGTGACATCCATCACCACCATCCAGCACCACCACTGTCGACCACCGCCGATCACCAACGTCGTTGACCACTACTGACCAAAGCCAGCACCACCTGCCGCACCGCCACCAGCACCACGACCGTCCACCAGCACCACCGACCAAAAATTAGATGAAACCGATTTTGGTTTCATCATTAATACGATGAAACCGAGATGAAACCATAATGTTAGTGTCAAACATTCACAGATTAGAATGTCAGGTTTCAACAACTAATCCCTCGACATATATAAATCAGGGGAAATCATCACATGTATCAAAGGGAATATCATGAAACATAATCATATAGAGTTATAAATTTCAGTTCACGTATCAGAGTCAAACCTTCTTGTCTTCTTCAGTCAAGAGTTTTTGAAGCGAAGGTAAACCCAGAAACTGCAAATGATAAATTGCCAAGCCAAACAGGCATATACATGTCCGTAAGGCACTACAATCAACATGTAAACTGGGGACCAAAAAGCCGAATCTTAGACAAAAAATGAATAATGGGTGAAGGATAGATTACACCAACCACAGTTGACCAGAAGGTAGGAATTGACTCTATAATCTTCTTCCTTTTTATAAGGTAATTCCAAACCATTAAGGTATCCCCACATTTTTTTCTCTGCTTCCTCCTCCCACACATTTTTCTCATACTTCTGCTCAAGTTAGGAATTGACTCTACCATCGCCAATGCCGACCACCATTATCGCGGACAACCTCAATGTCGTTGACCAACTCACATACCACCGGCACCACCAACCAACAACTTATGGTAACGTCATCCACCACCCACTACCAACAAATATTCATAAAACCACCACCGACGCCGCTTCGAACAAATCCAACCACCACTAGCCACCACCAACGCCAACCACCACTGATGTCAACAACACCACCGCCATTACCACCTCAGTAGCACCACAACTGCCAATACCATTACCTGCGTAACTAAAATTTTGATGAAACCAAAACTGGTTTCATCAAAAATATGTTTGGTTTCATCAGAAAACAATCCATCTCTATATCATTAATGAAATATTGATAAAACCAAAACTAATAAAAACTAAATTTACTAATAAAAACTAGTAAAGGATAGGACAGAGATTATAAAAATTAATAAAAACTAAATTTAAATCATTTTACTTTGAAATGGAGTTTTTGTATCAATTTTACGTGATATGGTTTTTGTGTGTCCCAAATAATATGGCTAGTGTTTTTATAGCTCAACTAGTATCACTTTGATTTTTTTATAGCTTATTATGTACCCTGATCTACTTGTCAGAACAAGTGGTGAGCAAAGTATAAGTAATTTCTTAATATGGCAGTTAGCTTATACCGAACTTCGCTTTGTGGTAGTATATTGGCCTGATTTTGGTGAGAAAGAACTTGTTAAGTCTTTACTCTCATTTCAAGCAAGAAATAGACGATTTGGAGGAGGAACAACAACATGAAGACAAATAAGTTTTGTTATCTTGTGCATGAATACAAAAAATAATTACAGATTATGAGAGATGATACTTATTTGCGTTAAAGAATGCAAAATTTTAATGGATTTTCTAAATTTGCGTTTATAAAGAGTGGGGTTCTATATTTCCCGATGTAATTTAACATCATCTCTTATTTTTTAATTGTTTTTTGTATTTTCTAATGCATTCACCAAATATACTGTAAACAATACCGGGATAATTAACCTGGCTAGTTTGGGGCCTATAGAGTTTATTTGGGGTCTAACACTGGATGATAAAAATGAGTCGTTATGAAATAAATCCAAAAACCCCTTAGTCAATATATTTTCACTAATGTCTAATTTATCCCTGATTAATTAGTGCTAATAATCATTTTAGGTAAAATTAACAGTTTTAGATGTAAAACCAACTAATGTTAATTGAACTTTCAAACATCGAATAAGTGAAAAAATTTGTTGTTTTTTTTCCAAAATCACCACCAGAATCAATATATGTTAGTGCACTCGTGGACCGACTCTGGGTTGGTATTACTCATTCACGAAGGACCCAAATAACCGGTTAACACGGGTACGGTTATAAACTGATTCCAACAATAGGTGAATTAAAAAACTTATGTAAATCGATTGTTGCAAATAAGGAAAAAAAATTATTCATACTCTTTAGACAATATTCATTCATTTCAAATCAAACTAGCCACTTTCGTGGGAATTATTGATGCACTTAGCACGTGTATCAAGTCTTTAAACCCCTAGGTGACCCTAGTGGACAAGTTATAGTCTCGTGAGGGTTTACAAAGAGATCTACCCACAAAATTTACAAAAAACTTCTAAAACTCTTAATCTTTATCGGAAGAATCACTTAATGACATATGGTCCAGGTTAAACTCTGGAATTTTGGACTCCATGAATTCAAAGCTTTCAAAAGAATATTAATTCTTCACCTTTTTTCTCCAAGTAGTGCCTTTTTGCGATTTTCTCCTACACAAAATAAAATATAAACTTACTATTTTAGTGTTCAAGTGAAAGATCAAACAACCGAGCTCATGCAATAGAAGTTGGTAAATACTTACGAATCATATCGACAATCCTAGATGGCTACGGCAAAATATCTTCTCTTATATGCCTACATAATTAGTAATCATTTTTCTGGATAAGTTGGAACCTTTTGTACATTTAATTTGTCGCCAAATTCTCCGTATTTTCATAATCTACCACGAATTTGAGATATACCCTGCCCCAACCACAATTACCGCGGACAGCATCCTCGATTCTTACAGTTTGGAGCTGGAAGACGTATGTGGGCTGGACTTCCGTTGGTCCACCAAATTCATCCCATTGTGGTTGGGTCATTGCTCCAGTCTTTTAATTGGACCCTTGAAAATGGGGTCACACCGGAATCCATCGACATGAATGAAAAAATGGAGACGTCCTTGAAAATGTTCATTCCTTTAAGAATGCATCGGCTCTTGCAGCGTGATCGTGATTTCAAATACTCGACAGTATTGGAATTTCAACCAATGCGTCCATGAACTTATAAAGTTTGATTTATGTTGTACGTACAAATCCGTACTGTATTTATCTTTTTGTTCGCGATTGTGTTTCTATAATAATGCATTTTGCGGCTGATTTTGTAGTCAGTTGTTCATGTACCTGCAAGTTAACAGCTGATTAGTTTTTGGTATTCAGTTTGACCATTACTTGCCAATTTATGTTTCGTGACGGAATGTTTGTCACTCAAATTGTCCAAAAAAATAAAGTGTACAAAAAATACAAGGTTGGTCAGTTCTTAGAATAGAAATTAACTAATTCGGTGAAATTAGCTACATGAAATATACATATAGGTATGTTTTGAAAAGTACCCAGAGCCGGAGTTATCCACAAACAACTCTATTAATTTGCTTAGTTCGGCTACATCTTGTTTTCTTACTAGATACCAATCCAGTTAATAAGCAAGACTTATTACTTGAATTACTAACACCTTGAACCAAACACACATTTGGGTTGTCGAATTCATTCAATAGCACGCCTTGGAATAGATACATCACAGCAAAAATGTAATGGAACCAGTTTTCAGTATCTTTGAATTCGATCTCTATGAATAAAGAAACCACTGAACAAAAGAAATACACCAGTTAAAGGCACAGCTATAACGTAACCTAAGATAACTTGAGAAAAACAATCCTGAAACCCGAACTAACGAATCACCTGCCCTTAGTGATAATCCACCACATTGACCAATTGACCAGAGCCTTATTCGTGCGAATAAAATAGCTAGAATGAGTAATCTTGGTAAAACTAATTGGAGCGGTATATATTGTTCGATGAACGACGTTATGCTTTATGAGCGGTTTCTCTCATAAAGAATGGATTACTAACCATCTTCTTTGGTAGCACAGAGATTCATGGGTGAAGTGGCCCACCTGCCCATCTATTTTTTTCTTCTGATGACTATCTGAGCGAGGTCCACAAGTGCCTGTCTCGATATCCTGACATTATCATCATCACTTTGAGGAAGAGAGTTGATAGCTGAGGCTGCAAGGTTGGCATGTTCTGTTGCTAGCTCGATAGCTCTTTGTATACCGCGACTCTTCCCAAGGTATTCAAGGGAAAGATCGACATCTCTGGGGTCGTTCAAACCTCGATGGATAACTTCTTGTAATTCTGGGAATTCTTCAATGGCAAACAATATTGGAGCTGTTATTATCCCATGGCGGATGTCTGAGAGAGAACCCTTTCCTAGGGAAGCTGATGTCCCTGTGAAATCAAGAACATCATCAATCAACTGATACGCCAACCCCAGGCTTCTTCCATAGTCATAAGCCAGCATTGCAACTTCAGTTGTTTGGCCTGGGAGAATAGCGATTGATTTGCAGCTATTTGCAATCAGTGATGCTGTCTTGTAGTACGTCTTTCGCATATATTGATCCATGCAACAGCGTTGTTCAGATGTGCTGGCCATTTGCATTATTTCGCCTGTTACGAGATGTTCTATAACCGCTGAGATTAATGAAAAGACTTCAGGGTCTTTTAGAGAGGCAAGGGCCACACAAGCTCGAGAAAGCAGAAAATCTCCTGCTAACACAGATAGTTTATTCCCCATCAAGAAATTAAGGGATTGAACACCACGTCTTGTATCAGCATCATCTAAGACATCATCATGGAGAAGACTTGCCACATGGATCATTTCGGTGATCTCTGCCATTCGCTGCTGTCTGGTCCGAAGTTCGTTATAAACATCAGGTACGGGACCGGGTAGTGTCACATTGGATATGTGTGTTGCTTGATTCCCCAACACACAGATTTTCCGGAGTTTGCTTTGTATGTCAATTCCTGAAGTCCAGCGTTCAAAATTACAAAGAACAGAAAAAAAAAAAAACATAAAACTGTACAGCTAGTGAACAATAGGGCATGTGGAGCAGCTTCACCTCAAGTTCATCGACATATTTACTCCAAATTTGGCGAGGCCAGTATATGTGCGCTCTTGGTATCTCATTCATATCCTCCATAAAATCTTGAATAATATGTACTTTCTGGAAAGATAGATAGATATTATGTATGAATTGAATATTAGTCCCCTTGCCTTAGTTAATGCATGAATGTACGTAGACCACTTGATAAATTTGTTGACGTTTGATGTTTATTATGTATTAAAAATCCTGAATCTGTAGACCACTTAGTACTGCATTATAAAATGGCTACTCATATTTTGGATATATTTTAGTTAGCACCTGGGTTAATAAATCCTACCTGAAGAAACAAACCCATGGAATTGGAGAGATGATCGAACTGAATCCATCAAATTGGAAGCGTGAAAGAGTTTTGACAACTCCACATAAACAAGTCCGAGCACAATGTGACAATACCCAGTGTATTCACCAACTGTTTCTACCTGCAAAGTAAACAGAAATAGCTAGCTTGTACATTTATAATGATTGAGATGCGAAACTGAAAAAATATATATTTCTTTTACCTCTTTTAGTATGTATTTTGCCATTCCGGCACCCATTCTTTTCGTTGTATCTTCAATTACCTTTTGATAACTGTAGACTAACAGTTCGGTGATTATTAACGGTATCAGCTAGCTAGTTTGTTTAAAGCAACTATTTTGGAAGTTACCGGGCGGGAAGTTTACCCTTTTTGAAGCTCTAATAATGAGGTTGAAACGTGATGAAACTGCTCCACTAGAACTTTGTGATGACTCGTACCACCTTGAATGAAACAGATCATGATTTTTGGTTATCCATGTTAAAGCATAAAGAATATCGCGAGAGGACGCATGAAAGTGCATAAATACTTACATGAGATGTGAAGATCACCATCATATATGTAACGGTGGAAATTTTCCAGAATATTCACCTTTATATCAAAAGTTATGTTCATGTCATCCTCTGTGACAATATAAAGCCTACCATTAGAGAGATGAAATACAAAATCCATAAGATGATAGCTCAATTCATATATATGCATAAATGGGAGAACTAACCAACTGTGTCAAGTGCCCTGAGAACTAGATAGTGAACGCACACCTGGTGCCCAACAAAATAGACAAGTAATTACACAACTATATATATATCTATATAATGTTTTTTTTTTTTTTTCTAGATCGATAAATTCGAAACTGTCAAATGAAGCTGGTAACTCACAACATCACGAAGCTCAGGACTTAGATATTGGTGAATAAGAAATTCGAAACTGTAGGAAAGTTTCTCAAGCATGGAATAGCAAAATGCCCAATGAGGTCCAGATGGGATATATAATGTTTTGATTCGCACTTACCCAATATAAACAAATAACAGTTTAATACTACTGTGAGCTCTTTCCTCATCACATGATATTATTCTCTTTCTTCACCTACTATTAACAGTGGACCACTGTTAGTGGTGCAGCCACGTATATGTGCAGATGCAGCCACCTACTATTCATTCCTGCAAATTCTACATAATCGATATGTTTTGATGGTGCAGCAAGAAGAAATCTCAGACAAGCTAGATATGTCAGGAATCATGTTGAAAATGGTAATGGGAGTTGTAGCAGAAGAGATCAGAATTTCTAGTAACTACATTGCTGAAGTATTGAAAAATGTGTTTTGTTTTTTTTTTCCTTGTCCATGCTGGTTTACTTCTGGGTGGTGTTGGAATGTCGCGGTGCCAGAAAACCAGATCTTGTGTAGATACAGTAAATCATCAAAATCTAATTTGTTTAAGAGTGACTTTAACTATTAAAATTATCACTATATACTATTAAAATTATCACTATATTATTTGAAGAGAAAAAAACAACAGGACCGGTACAAAAGGGTAGAAAGGCGCTCAAAAGACCAAGGACCAAGAAGGGCGGAGATTACAGTGATTAAATTATAAAGCTAAGAAAGTAAGTAAAGATACGGTTTAGTTCAAAATGGATTTCTTTTCAAAACTGGGGATTATATCACGGAAAATATGATTTAGTCAAAAATCCAACTGAAATGGACTGGTTATTCCTGAGTTCTAACCACACGCAGTACACCAAATATGGGATTTAGCAACTCAGATTCGCAACAAATTAGTAGTTGTTGCGAATTTTCGGTTTATATGTACTAAGTGATATGTCTGGGTATTAGCAAATAAAGTATATTTGGGTATGTTTATTCTAGGAAAGTAGAGATACGTGCAGTGGATGTATTATGTCTTGCAGGCCAAGACTTGAATGTATAAATATCACGTTCAATTAATGAGAAACTAAGACTTGTCGAGAACTTGACATGGTATCAGAGCGTGGTTAAAATCCTAAAACTGAATTTTTTAAGTTCTCTTTATAGAATGGGGGAAGATGATCCAGAGTCCTCAAAAGAAACAAAGGGAAAAGACATAGTTTATGATTTGCCGAAGAAAAATACGGTATACTATCTTGGATCAAGTGATGGTCCTGGTATTCTAATTATTCCGATTTCTTTAAAAGGAACAAACTATGATGAATGGGCTAGATCCATTAGAAGGTCGTTGATAGCTAAATGGAAATTTGGGTTTGTGGATGGTACCATTAAAGAACCAACAGACCCTGAACAGTTGGAAGAATGGATCACAGTACACTCAATGGTGGTTTCATGGATTAATAACACGCTGGATTCTTCAATCAGATCCACGTTAGGAGATTATGATGACGCGAGTATTCTATGGACACACTTAAAGAAGCGATTTTGTGTTGTTAGTGGCACAAGAATCTGTCAACTCAAATCTTCTTTGAGTGAGTGTAAACAAGGAAGATAGGAGAGTGTTGCTGTCTATTATGGACGATTAAACAAAATCTGGTATGAGTTGGTGACATATATGAAAATCCCACAATGCAAGTGTGGTCTTTGTACCTGTAACATTGCAACTCAGGTCAGTAACTTGCGAGAAGAAGATTATCTCCACTGCGTGAACAATTGTTAGCTCACTGCGTGAACAATTGTTAGCACGAGAACCTTTACCAACCATTGACGCTGCGTATCAAGCTGTGGTAAACTCTGAAAGATTGAGAATTGGAGATCATCTTCTGTCTAAAGAGGCGCAGGAGAACGTGATGGCGTTTAAAGTGCATCAAGATCAGACAGCAACTACAAACACTTATGATGCTACGAAGCTTTGTAAACACTGTAATAGAGTTAGACATTCTGAATATGGATGTTTCCAGATCATAGGTTACCCTGAATGGCGGGGTGAACGATCCCGTGGCGGCAGTGGTGGTAGCAGTGGTGGAAAAAGCGGAAGAACTGGTGGTAGAGGCCGCGGTAATTATGCATCGGGCAGAGGTGGCAGAAGTTATGGCAGTACCAATATGGTGCGGGATAATAATATGAATGTACCAGCAGCACAGCCATACAATGGTACTACATCTGCAGATGAAGCTGGCTTGGTTGGCGTAACAACGACACAACTTCAATAAGTGCTAGACTATTTGAGTTCAAACAAATTTAAACTTCAATTGCAAGGTAAACAAAATCGTACTTCCTGGATTGTGGATACAGGGGCTACGAATCATGTCACATGTAAAATTGCTGACATGAAAGAAGTAAAAGAAATTACGGCATGCTCAGTAGGCTTGCCAGATGGGAAGTATGCGAATTCTGATAAAATAGGAACTGTGATTCTTACTGGTGGTTTGAAGCTTCACAATGTTCTTTATGTTCCTCAAATAACATATAGTTTGATCTCGGTCACACAGATAATCGATGAGTTAGCATGTGTTGTTCAATGTACTAACCTTTTATGTCTTGTGCAGGACTAGTTGACGAGGAAGGTGATTGGAGTGGATGAGAGATAAGGTGGACTATATCTGTTTCGTGGTGTTCCTTCAGTTAAAGTACTTGCAGTTCGGGAAGATATGTACGAGCTATGGCATCAAATAATGGGACATCCAGTAGAAAAAGTATTACAAAAGATACCAGCTGTGAGTAGGTTAGTTAAGAATAATAATGATGCTTGTGATATTTGTCCACGAGCAAAACATCGTCGAAGTAGTTTTCCTAATAGTCATAGTAAAGCTAGCTGCATATTTGAGTTGGTTCACTTGGATTTATTGGGGCCTTACAAGACACCCTCGTCTCGTGGAGCTCATTATTTTTTAACAATAGTTGATGATTTTTCAAGAGGTGTGTGGATTTATTTGATCAAGAATAAAACTGAATTTGAATTGGTTTTCCTTAACTTTATTGTTGTTATTAAACGTCAATTTAACAAGGAAATCAAAAATGTTAGAAGTGACAATGGAACAGAATTTAATGCTTTGTGTGGCTATTTTAAGACTAATGGAATTATTTTTGAGAATTCTTGTGTTGGCACACCCCAACAAAATGGGAGAGTTGAGAGAAAACATCAGCATATAATGAATGTTGCGAGAGCTTTGATATTTCAAGCTAATTTTCCAATACAATTCTGGGGGGAGTGTGCATTAACTGCAACATACTTGATTAATCGAACACCAACACCTATACTCAATAACAAGACTCCATATGAAATTATGTTTGGAAAGGTACCTCCATGTGATCAGTTGAAAGTGTTTGGATGTTTGTGTTATGTGCATAATCAACATAGTAAAGGAGACAAGTTTGCAAGCCGAGAAAGAAGGTGTGTATTTCTTGGATATCCATTTGGTAAAAAGGCGTGGCAAGTGTATGACTTAGACAAAAAACAATTTTTAGTGTCAAGAGTTGTAGATTTTTATGAACACCAGTTTCCATATATGAAAATCAATGTTGAGGAGTCAAATAATATTGCTCCATCAAGTATGGAAACGTTTTGGAGTGATGATGAGGATGGACAAGAAGTACGGTTTCCTAGAGATGTTATTGAAACTCAGCAGCCTGAGATGCAGCAACAACAAAGAATTGATGAAACACAATTTGGTATTGAATGTGCAACAGAGGAGTTTCAAAGAAGTGCTCAAGAACATCAGGAGGATAATGAACAGGATGATTCATCCAACGAAATTTCGGCTGAAGTTATGATAGATAATAACAGCAGTGAGATGGATAAAGGAAAACGTCAGAAAATTCCTTCTAGCTGACTGAAAGGTTTTGTGACACATACAGTATGTGAGTAATCCACCTTCCACTCAACCTACACAATCATCATCCTCAAGTACGCCTTATCCTTAGACATATTATGTTAGTTGTGATCATTTTTTAGCTGTGCATAAAAAATATCTTGCAGCTATAAATGCTGGAAATGAACCCAAGAGCTTCAAGGAAGCTATGAAGATCCAGGTTGGAAAAAATCCATAGCTGAAGAAATAAGAGCTCTTGAAGAACAAGGAACATGGGAATTGGAAGAATTACCACCTGGTAAGAAGGCATTAGGAAGTAAATGGATTTATACTGAGAAGCGTGATGAAAATGGGAATTTAATACGTGTATAAGCAAGATTGATGATATTTGGTAATCATCAAGTTGAAGGATTGGATTATAATGAAACATTTGTGCTAGTGGCAAAGATGACAACAGTTCGTACTTTTCTAGTTGTTGCAGTAGTTAAGAATTGGGAAGTGCATCAAATGGATTTCCATAATGCATTCCTTCATGGTGATTTGGAGGAAGAAGTGTATATGAAGATACCTCCGGGGTTTGCCAAAGGAAATTCTAATATGGTTTGTAGAATGAAAAAATCATTATATGGTCTATAACAGGCGCCTAGGTGTTGGTTGCAAAGTTGTCCACAGCCTTGAAGAATTATGGTTTTAAACAATCGTATTCAGATTATTCTCTTTTTACTATGACAAGAGGAAAAATGCAACTTAATATCTTAGTTTATGTGGATGATCTGATTGTGGAAGGCAATGATCTTGTTGGACTTCATACTTTTAAAACTTACTTGGGACAGTGTTTTAAGATGAAGGATTTGGGAAAATTGAAATATTTCTTAGGATTGGAGGTGGCTCGTAGCAAACAATTTTTCTACATATGCCGGAGGAAATATGTATTAGATATCATAATGGAGACAGGATTATTGGGTGCTAAACCTATAGAATTCCCAATGGAGACGAATCATCGACTGGCGTTGGCAAAGGGAAAAATTCTTGAAGATGTGGAAAATTATAGAAGATTGGTTGGTCGTTTGATTTATCTGTCGGTTAAAAGACCAGATTTGGCTTACTCGGTGCACATCTTATCACAGTTTATGCAACAACCAAGATTGGAGCATTGGGAAGCAGCATTTCTGTAGTCAGATATTTGAAGAAGAGTCCTGGACAAGGAATTTTGCTGCTTTCTGATAGTAGCCTTAATTTAAAAGGATGGTGTGATTCAGATTGGGCGAGCTGTCCATTGACTACACGTTCTTTAACAGGATGATTTTTTATTCTTGGTTTTTCTCATGTTTCTTGGAAGACTAAAAAGCAACACACAGTGTCGCGTTCCTCAGCAGAAGCTGAATAGAGATCTATGGCAACAGTTGGTAGGCTCAGAACCTATAATAAAATACTGCAAGCGCACAACGTCTAACTAGTAGACAATGGAAAGTACAGGTCGTTCCCACGGGGAGTGTGAAATACTCTACCAACTAATACCAAGAATTAACTATTCAATAGGATGATGTTTAGGGATTTTTCAGATATCCGGAACAAAATGAATAAATAATCGTAACAAAATGGGTTATGGGTTATTAAGGTTTTCGATTTCCACCAATTCAATCATATAAACTCAACTAATCTCTATGTATTACTCAAAACAAATATTGAACTCAATCTCATGCCTCAGAAGATGGTATGTTAAATTCTAAAATATTGTTTCTCCGCTGTAATCTCCTTCGCTTCATGGGTAGTGATTCTAAAGCATTACCTATCAATCCTAAAGCATATCACGTCAATGGATTTAACCGAAGCACGAAATATCAATTGAAAAGCATAGATAATCAAAACAACCACATAAACGATTAATCACCAAGCTATATGAAGAGAAACTACTAGTCAATGAATTATTATTAGAGATATCATTGTAGTGTTTAAGCAATTAATTGGCTTCCATCTAGACCCTAAAAACAATTTAGAAAACCATGGAGAAAATGAAATCCAAATCAGAAAACCCTTGTTTCTCCTCTGCGGCTCTGCAGCCGCGCCTCTCCTCTCAAATATTCGACATCCTTCTTATACACCTTCCCTTTCTTTTATTTCATTAAACAAAGTACCAAAATAAGTTATTCTATGAAATACTTGCACACAAGTTGATGTCATCATCGGTATCTTTCCCCAAATAGTATTGCCACCTCGTTCTTCCAATGAAATAATAAACTCTCTTATTTACAAAATCTCCCAAATGAAGAAAGAATTATTTTATTTCCAATAATCTCACGTGTAAATATTTCTCAATTAATTCTTCACATGAAAAATAAATTATCTTTCCCGTGGAATATATTTGTAATAAAGTAAGTGATAAAATTCTTCTCATTTTCAGTTTGCATGTGCCAATCCCATTTTGATTTCAGTTCCTTTGTTGCGTTTGTGCCTCGCCTATGAATCAATTTTATGTTGCTGATATATATGGAGATACCAGGACAGCTACATTTTGTCATTTTTTTATTGTGGTTGCTGATATATGAAAATACCAGGCCAACCCGGCTGCTCATACATGGAAATACCAGGCCGACATAATAAGTGCTACTGATATATAAAATTCCAGGCCAGCATAATTAATCATTGTGGTTGCTGATACATGGAAATACCAGGCCAACCACATTTCATCATTGTGGTTGCTGATATATGGAAGTACCAGGCCAACCACATTTTTCCATTTTCATCGCAAACACCATTAAATCTCACATTTTGCTGTTTATTCGCTGGATGATCGAATTTGCTTGTACTTTCTACAAAAGCACTAAAATAGTATTAGTAACTAAAATATTGTATCATAGCTAATATAAATATGGGTATAAAATGTAGCATATACATGCTTATCAACACCCCCACACTTATATTTTGCTAGTCCTTAAGCAAAACAGAGATATTATGCAATCGATTTATTTATTTATTTTATTCTAAGAAAAGTGAAAACATACAAAAAATGGATAATTATCCACTCCCCACACTTAAACATTACATTGTCCTCAATGTAATTGAGTCATCCAACGTAGAAATTAAGATGGGAAATACAAAAATAAACAATAAAAATAAGAGATGGAGTATAGGGAACAAATCTGATCGGTTGACTCCCATGAAGCGAAATGTATTTGTTTCCCTACTTGCCAATAGCATGTAGTCTCAAACAAGATGAGGTTGGTACCCCAAAGTATACATCCAATCATATATATAGAGTCTAAAAATTGAGGATCATCTCAACTAATCCGGCCAACTGAAGATATGTCCCTGTGAACACTATAAACCTCCAAAATGGTATGTAAATTTCATTCTCAATCGAAAACTGTAAGTGATATTCAAATAATGAATAGATGGGATAATAAATCATTCTCATACGCAACAAATTCAGATTGTTTAACAGTTTTTATTGGAGGAACACGGTTTAAATCAGGTTCTAAATCAGCTGAAATAATTTCCACGGAACAAGATCTCAATGGAGTAATAATATCACGACTCATAGACCCATTATCATCTAAAACGGTTTCATTATTAATATCATCAAGTCGAAAAAATTCAGAAATTAATGTCTTAAGGGTCAAGGTCGGATCTTTCTCGACTGATGGAACTAGCCGAGACTTGGACAAAACTTAAGGTTCTAGTTTGGGATTCCATTTATTAGTGTCTAGCAACGGTACGGAGTCTAACAAGGCATTGACTTCACAAATAACACTATCATCATCAAAACCAAACCCAAAATGAGCTAAGCAAACCTCTAATGGATCTCCCAAGTGGATCTTGCAAAATCTTGCCGAGTACATACTTTCTTTTCGCCCGCAGCACTTCGAACTAAGGTACCTAAAAAAAATCAAGCAAACTGCATAAAAAGACGAAAAAAATTTAAAAGAAAAATAAAAATAAAAATAAATTATGTACAAAAACTAAAAATAAACTATATACAATGATATCAACAAAAGAGTTTTTGCAACCACTCCCCGGCAGCGGCGCTAAAAACTTGGTAGGCTCGGAACCTACAATAAAATGCTGCAAACGCATAGCATCTAACTAGTAGACAATGGCAAGTACAGGTCGTTCCCACGAGGAGTGTGAAATACTCTACCAACTAATACTAAGAATTAACTAATCAATAAGATGATGTTTAGGGATTTTTCAGATAATCGAACAAAATGAAATAATAAATAATCGTAACAAAATGGGTTATGGTTTATCAAGGTTTTCGATTTCCACCAATTCAATCATATAAACTCAACTAATCTCTATGTATTACTCAAGACAAATATTGAACTCAATCTCATGCCTCGGAAGATGGTATGTTAAATTCTAAAATATTGTTTCTCCGTGGTAATCTCCTTCGCTTCATGGGTAGTGATTCTAAAGCATTACCTATCAATCCTAAAGCATATCACGTCAATGAATTTAACCGAAGCACAAAATCAATTGAGAAGCATAGATAACCAAAACAACCACATAAACGATTAATCACCAAGCTATATGAAGAGAAATTACTAGTAAATGAATTATTATTAGAGATATCATCGTAGTGTTTAAACAATTAATTGGCTTCCATCTAGACCCTAACAAACTATTTATCAAACCATGGAGAAATGAAACCAAAATCACAAAACCCTTGTTTCTCCTCTGCGGCTCTGCAGCCGCGCCTCTCCTCTCAAATATTCGACATCCTTCTTATACACCTTCCCTTTCTTTTATTTCATTAAACAAAGTATCAAAATAAATTATTCTATGAAATACTTGCACACAAGTTGATGTCGTCATCAGTATCTTTCCCCAAATAGTATTGCCACCTCGTTCTTCCAATGAAATAATAAACTCTCCTTATTTCTAAAATCTCCCAAATGAAGAAAGAATTATTTTATTTCCAAAATAATCTCACGTGTAAATATTCCTCAATTAATTCTTCACATGGAAAATAAATTATCTTTCCCAATGGAATATATTTGTAATAAAGTAAGAAAGATAAAATACTTGTCATTTTCAGTTTGCATGTGCCAATCCCATTTTGATTTCAATTCCTTTGTTGCATTTGTGCCTCACCTATGAAACAATTTTATGCTGCTGATATATATGGAGATACCAGGCCAGCTACATTTTGTCATTTTTTTCATTGTGGTTGCTGATGTATAGAAATACCAGGCCAACCCGGCTGCTGATACATGGAAATACCAGGCCAACATAATAAGTGCTGCTGATATATAGAAATACCAGGCCAGCATAATTGATCATTGTGGTTGCTGATACATGGAAATACCAGGCCAACCACATTTCATCATTATGGTTTCTAATATATGGAAGTACCAGGCCAACCACATTTTTCCATTTTCGTCGCAAACACCATTAAGTCTCACATTTTGTTGTTTATTCGCTGGATGATCGAATTCACTTGTACTTTCTACAAAAGCATTAAAATAGTATTAGTAACTAAAAATTGTATCATAGCTAATATAAATATGGGTATAAAATGTAGCATATACATGCTTATCAGCAGTGACATGTGAATTGAAGTGGTTGAAATAGTTACTTGGTGATTTAGGAGTTCATCATACTCATGGGATGAATCTCTTTTGTGATAGTCAATCAGCATTATATATTGCTCAGAATCCAGTGTTTCATGGGCGAACAAAACATATAGAAGTAGATTGTCATCTAGTTAGAGATGCCATCATAAGGAAGATCATATCACCCTCCTACACTCCTACAACAGTACAATTGGCTGATATCTTCACAAAAGCATTAGGGAAAGCTCAGTTTTAATTTCTTTTGTCCAAGATGGGCATTTGTGATCTGCATGCTCCATCTTGAGGGAGGGTATTAGGAAATAAAGTATATTTGAGTATGTTTATTCTAGGAAAGTAGAGATACGTGCAGTTCACGTATTATGTCTTGAAGGACAAGATTTGAACGTATAAATATCTAGTTCAATTAATGAGAAACTAAGGCTTGTCGAGAACTTGGCACTGGGGCTTGTTCTCATCAGACGTATAATACTCTCTGTATTGTTACAGGATGTATCTATAGCTTTGACAGTTCATTACACTTCAAGCAGCAAGTAAGAATTGGTATATCGAAAATAACATGAGGTATAAATGTGTATTACATATTTTTATTTGTTTAATACTCATCGTAGGGTTGATGTGGTTGAGATAATTTGCACTTTGGTCAGAAATTTACCTTCTAATGTTAGCAGTGTAGCAGTGATGTCCACGAGTGTTTGTATCCTTACGAAGTTGTTAAACTGGTAAGATTTCCATTATCATGTTGCTTCATTTCCTTGGATAAGCCATAACGTCATTTTTCTTTCGTTCATGTTTTTACAGACACCAACAAACTTCATGGTGTTGATTAATACTGAATTTTATGTATATTTTTTGGTAAAGAATGAGATATGTTTGTTTAGTAAAATGAAGATGAACCTTTAGTGAAGTCTAGAAGCTCAATGCCTTAGTACCCAAACCACCCTTCTTGCTCATTTAGCTAATCCTTCCTCCTTAAATCCTGTATGATATATTCTTTGGAAAAGATTATTCTATTACCACTATGTGAGATTTGACCCTTTATTCAGAGGAAAAGAAAAGTAAAAATAGTTATCATGTTGCTACGGTGTAATTATGTAAACCTATACCAGCAACTGCAAAGTAACATAGTTGGCCCTTCACCTAGTTCTGCAGGTTCAATGACTTCAATCACTTTGTTATCATTTGTGTTGTTCTTACTGACACAGTGCTTGGTGTTTAGGATTAGGCATTCACATGTCTAGCAAGTAAAACAATAACGTTCTCATTTCGCATACTAAATACTAATAGTAAAATGGTTTATTGTTTGTTGTAGATTTTGAGCATCTTCACTGAAAGTGGGCATGCGACATCTATCATATTGCTCTTGCTGGTTCCTCCAGTAGATAGAAATATCTCACAACCCATGGTGACAACTTAAACTTCAAACTTTGTGCATGCCTCATGCAGCAGAAATGTTCATCTAGGTAGCTGGTTCCTGTAGTTGCAACGAATGTGAGAGTTCTTTTTTCTCTAGATCATTTTGTACGAAACTTATTGTGATGCTGAATTTATAGATATATCCACATGAAAATACTTCATATGATTTTTGTGATGTGATTCATACTTTTTTGTGTATATCGAGTTCATGGTAAATTAACTCCAAGAATACTTTCTTGATACTTTTGTTGGATTAAGTTTGATTTCCAAATGAAAAGGGGAAACTTGATTTTGTTACAGGAACACTAATATTGACCTGGTTTTGACCAGTCAAAATCATTATTTTGTTGATGTTGCAAAAATTTCACAACATCAATAAGTTGTACGAAATTACAGTTTCGCAACTGTTCATCACAGTTGCGACCATCTAATTTCACAATTGTTTCAAACTGATGTAGAACATCCCTTCAACTAGTTTTTCTAGAACCTGCTCAACTTGTTTATCAAGTTAAACACTTCATGTTTTAGTCTTTTGTTATTTCTTCTTTTAGAGTTTAGTTATTTTTAGTCTCTTGTTTACGCCTATATATACAGGCTTGTTTCGTTTATTGAAGACACAACTATTATTATCAAGATTATCAATTCAACCTCTGTTTCAGAGTAACCTATCTTAGTATTTTCTTAAGTTCTTTGTCAAGTTACTTCTTTATTTTCTAAACCTTTTCTTCCTTCTCATCTCTAGAAATCTATGTATTGCTTTCTTCTTAACTTGTTCTCCATTAGTTGGTATCATTCGACAGTAGATTAGATTTTTATCTTTTCTTAGAACCTGTTTCGCTTCTGTTACCCTTCCTTTTCAAAAAAAAAAACAAAAAACGAAAACAAAAACAAAACAATAACTACAAACCCTACTTTTCTTTCATGGCTGATACTACAGAGACAAGAATTATTAAGTTATCTTCAGACTTTGAAACTATTCAAGAAAATGTCAACTACAGATTAACTAAGTTGGAAGAGATTCCTGCGCAATTAACTTTACTTCTTGCGTAATTAGGTTTACAACCAAAAGATATTGCTGAGTCTTGTTCAAAAAATTTGTAGTGTCAAGAGTTGTAGATTTTTATGAACACCAGTTTCCATATATGAAAATCAATGTTGAGGAGTCAAATAATATTGCTCCATCAAGTATGGAAACGTTTTGGAGTGATGATGAGGATGGAGAAGAAGTACGGTTTCCTAGAGATGTTATTGAAACTCAGCAGCCTGAGATGCAGCAACAACAAAGAATTGATGAAACACAATTTGGTATTGAATGTGCAACAGAGGAGTTTCAAAGAAGTGCTCAAGAACATCAGGAGGATAATGAACAGGATGATTCATCCAACGAAACTTCGGCTGAAGTTATGATAGATAATAACAGCAGTGAGATGGGTAAAGGAAAACGTCAGAAAATTCCTTCTAGCTGACTGAAAGGTTTTGTGACACATACAGTATGTGAGTAATCCACCTTCCACTCAACCTACACAATCATCATCCTCAAGTACGCCTTATCCTTAGACATATTATGTTAGTTGTGATCATTTTTTAGCTGTGCATAAAAAATATCTTGCAGCTATAAATGCTGGAAATGAACCCAAGAGCTTCAAGGAAGCTATGAAGATCCAGGTTGGAAAAAATCCATAGCTGAAGAAATAAGAGCTCTTGAAGAACAAGGAACATGGGAATTGGAAGAATTACCACCTGGTAAGAAGGCATTAGGAAGTAAATGGATTTATACTGAGAAGCGTGATGAAAATGGGAATTTAATACGTGTATAAGCAAGATTGATGATATTTGGTAATCATCAAGTTGAAGGATTGGATTATAATGAAACATTTGTGCTAGTGGCAAAGATGACAACAGTTCGTACTTTTCTAGTTGTTGCAGTAGTTAAGAATTGGGAAGTGCATCAAATGGATTTCCATAATGCATTCCTTCATGGTGATTTGGAGGAAGAAGTGTATATGAAGATACCTCCGGGGTTTGCCAAAGGAAATTCTAATATGGTTTGTAGAATGAAAAAATCATTATATGGTCTAAAACAGGCGCCTAGGTGTTGGTTTGCAAAGTTGTCCACAGCCTTGAAGAATTATGGTTTTAAACAATCGTATTCAGATTATTCTCTTTTTACTATGACAAGAGGAAAAATGCAACTTAATATCTTAGTTTATGTGGATGATCTGATTGTGGAAGGCAATGATCTTGTTGGACTTCATACTTTTAAAACTTACTTGGGACAGTGTTTTAAGATGAAGGATTTGGGAAAATTGAAATATTTCTTAGGATTGGAGGTGGCTCGTAGCAAACAATTTTTCTACATATGCCGGAGGAAATATGTATTAGATATCATAATGGAGACAGGATTATTGGGTGCTAAACCTATAGAATTCCCAATGGAGACGAATCATCGACTGGCGTTGGCAAAGGGAAAAATTCTTGAAGATGTGGAAAATTATAGAAGATTGGTTGGTCGTTTGATTTATCTGTCGGTTAAAAGACCAGATTTGGCTTACTCGGTGCACATCTTATCACAGTTTATGCAACAACCAAGATTGGAGCATTGGGAAGCAGCATTTCTGTAGTCAGATATTTGAAGAAGAGTCCTGGACAAGGAATTTTGCTGCTTTCTGATAGTAGCCTTAATTTAAAAGGATGGTGTGATTCAGATTGGGCGAGCTGTCCATTGACTACACGTTCTTTAACAGGATGATTTTTTATTCTTGGTTTTTCTCATGTTTCTTGGAAGACTAAAAAGCAACACACAGTGTCGCGTTCCTCAGCAGAAGCTGAATAGAGATCTATGGCAACAGTTGGTAGGCTCAGAACCTATAATAAAATACTGCAAGCGCACAACGTCTAACTAGTAGACAATGGAAAGTACAGGTCGTTCCCACGGGGAGTGTGAAATACTCTACCAACTAATACCAAGAATTAACTATTCAATAGGATGATGTTTAGGGATTTTTCAGATATCCGGAACAAAATGAATAAATAATCGTAACAAAATGGGTTATGGGTTATTAAGGTTTTCGATTTCCACCAATTCAATCATATAAACTCAACTAATCTCTATGTATTACTCAAAACAAATATTGAACTCAATCTCATGCCTCAGAAGATGGTATGTTAAATTCTAAAATATTGTTTCTCCGCTGTAATCTCCTTCGCTTCATGGGTAGTGATTCTAAAGCATTACCTATCAATCCTAAAGCATATCACGTCAATGGATTTAACCGAAGCACGAAATATCAATTGAAAAGCATAGATAATCAAAACAACCACATAAACGATTAATCACCAAGCTATATGAAGAGAAACTACTAGTCAATGAATTATTATTAGAGATATCATTGTAGTGTTTAAGCAATTAATTGGCTTCCATCTAGACCCTAAAAACAATTTAGAAAACCATGGAGAAAATGAAATCCAAATCAGAAAACCCTTGTTTCTCCTCTGCGGCTCTGCAGCCGCGCCTCTCCTCTCAAATATTCGACATCCTTCTTATACACCTTCCCTTTCTTTTATTTCATTAAACAAAGTACCAAAATAAGTTATTCTATGAAATACTTGCACACAAGTTGATGTCATCATCGGTATCTTTCCCCAAATAGTATTGCCACCTCGTTCTTCCAATGAAATAATAAACTCTCCTTATTTACAAAATCTCCCAAATGAAGAAAGAATTATTTTATTTCCAAAATAATCTCACGTGTAAATATTTCTCAATTAATTCTTCACATGAAAAATAAATTATCTTTCCCGGTGGAATATATTTGTAATAAAGTAAGAATGATAAAATACTTCTCATTTTCAGTTTGCATGTGCCAATCCCATTTTGATTTCAGTTCCTTTGTTGCGTTTGTGCCTCGCCTATGAATCAATTTTATGTTGCTGATATATATGGAGATACCAGGACAGCTACATTTTGTCATTTTTTTATTGTGGTTGCTGATATATGAAAATACCAGGCCAACCCGGCTGCTCATACATGGAAATACCAGGCCGACATAATAAGTGCTACTGATATATAAAATTCCAGGCCAGCATAATTAATCATTGTGGTTGCTGATACATGGAAATACCAGGCCAACCACATTTCATCATTGTGGTTGCTGATATATGGAAGTACCAGGCCAACCACATTTTTCCATTTTCATCGCAAACACCATTAAATCTCACATTTTGCTGTTTATTCGCTGGATGATCGAATTTGCTTGTACTTTCTACAAAAGCACTAAAATAGTATTAGTAACTAAAATATTGTATCATAGCTAATATAAATATGGGTATAAAATGTAGCATATACATGCTTATCAACACCCCCACACTTATATTTTGCTAGTCCTTAAGCAAAACAGAGATATTATGCAATCGATTTATTTATTTATTTTATTCTAAGAAAAGTGAAAACATACAAAAATATGGATAATTATCCACTCCCCCACACTTAAACATTACATTGTCCTCAATGTAATTGAGTCATCCAACGTAGAAATTAAGATGGGAAATACAAAAATAAACAATAAAAATAAGAGATGGAGTATAGGGAACAAATCTGATCGGTTGACTCCCATGAAGCGAAATGTATTTGTTTCCCTACTTGCCAATAGCATGTAGTCTCAAACAAGATGAGGTTGGTACCCCAAAGTATACATCCAATCATATATATAGAGTCTAAAAAGTTGAGGATCATCTCAACTAATCCGGCCAACTGAAGATATGTCCCTGTGAACACTATAAACCTCCAAAATGGTATGTAAATTTCATTCTCAATCGAAAACTGTAAGTGATATTCAAATAATGAATAGATGGGATAAATAAATCATTCTCATACGCAACAAATTCAGATTGTTTAACAGTTTTTATTGGAGGAACACGGTTTAAATCAGGTTCTAAATCAGCTGAAATAATTTCCACGGAACAAGATCTCAATGGAGTAATAATATCACGACTCATAGACCCATTATCATCTAAAACGGTTTCATTATTAATATCATCAAGTCGAAAAAATTCAGAAATTAATGTCTTAAGGGTCAAGGTCGGATCTTTCTCGACTGATGGAACTAGCCGAGACTTGGACAAAACTTAAGGTTCTAGTTTGGGATTCCATTTATTAGTGTCTAGCAACGGTACGGAGTCTAACAAGGCATTGACTTCACAAATAACACTATCATCATCAAAACCAAACCCAAAATGAGCTAAGCAAACCTCTAATGGATCTCCCAAGTGGATCTTGCAAAATCTTGCCGAGTACATACTTTCTTTTCGCCCGCAGCACTTCGAACTAAGGTACCTAAAAAAAATCAAGCAAACTGCATAAAAAGACGAAAAAAATTTAAAAGAAAAATAAAAATAAAAATAAATTATGTACAAAAACTAAAAATAAACTATATACAATGATATCAACAAAAGAGTTTTTGCAACCACTTCCCGGCAGCGGCGCTAAAAACTTGGTAGGCTCGGAACCTACAATAAAATGCTGCAAACGCATAGCATCTAACTAGTAGACAATGGCAAGTACAAGTCGTTCCCACGAGGAGTGTGAAATACTCTACCAACTAATACTAAGAATTAACTAATCAATAGGATGATGTTTAGGGATTTTTCAGATAATCGAACAAAATGAAATAATAAATAATCGTAACAAAATGGGTTATGGTTTATCAAGGTTTTCGATTTCCACCAATTCAATCATATAAACTCAACTAATCTCTATGTATTACTCAAGACAAATATTGAACTCAATCTCATGCCTCGGAAGATGGTATGTTAAATTCTAAAATATTGTTTCTCCGTGGTAATCTCCTTCGCTTCATGGGTAGTGATTCTAAAGCATTACCTATCAATCCTAAAGCATATCACGTCAATGAATTTAACCGAAGCACAAAATATCAATTGAGAAGCATAGATAACCAAAACAACCAC
Organism: Papaver somniferum; assembly: GCF_003573695.1. Classification (NCBI taxonomy): domain Eukaryota; kingdom Viridiplantae; phylum Streptophyta; class Magnoliopsida; order Ranunculales; family Papaveraceae; genus Papaver; species Papaver somniferum. The sequence goes on along the minus strand of NW_020618825.1, from coordinate 10,234,499 downwards.
ATAAACGATTAATCACCAAGCTATATGAAGAGAAATTACTAGTAAATGAATTATTATTAGAGATATCATCGTAGTGTTTAAACAATTAATTGGCTTCCATCTAGACCCTAACAAACTATTTATCAAACCATGGAGAAAATGAAACCAAAATCACAAAACCCTTGTTTCTCCTCTGCGGCTCTGCAGCCGCGCCTCTCCTCTCAAATATTCGACATCCTTCTTATACACCTTCCCTTTCTTTTATTTCATTAAACAAAGTATCAAAATAAATTATTCTATGAAATACTTGCACACAAGTTGATGTCGTCATCAGTATCTTTCCCCAAATAGTATTGCCACCTCGTTCTTCCAATGAAATAATAAACTCTCCTTATTTCTAAAATCTCCCAAATGAAGAAAGAATTATTTTATTTCCAAAATAATCTCACGTGTAAATATTCCTCAATTAATTCTTCACATGGAAAATAAATTATCTTTCCCAATGGAATATATTTGTAATAAAGTAAGAAAGATAAAATACTTGTCATTTTCAGTTTGCATGTGCCAATCCCATTTTGATTTCAATTCCTTTGTTGCATTTGTGCCTCACCTATGAAACAATTTTATGCTGCTGATATATATGGAGATACCAGGCCAGCTACATTTTGTCATTTTTTTCATTGTGGTTGCTGATGTATAGAAATACCAGGCCAACCCGGCTGCTGATACATGGAAATACCAGGCCAACATAATAAGTGCTGCTGATATATAGAAATACCAGGCCAGCATAATTGATCATTGTGGTTGCTGATACATGGAAATACCAGGCCAACCACATTTCATCATTATGGTTTCTAATATATGGAAGTACCAGGCCAACCACATTTTTCCATTTTCGTCGCAAACACCATTAAGTCTCACATTTTGTTGTTTATTCGCTGGATGATCGAATTCACTTGTACTTTCTACAAAAGCATTAAAATAGTATTAGTAACTAAAATATTGTATCATAGCTAATATAAATATGGGTATAAAATGTAGCATATACATGCTTATCAGCAGTGACATGTGAATTGAAGTGGTTGAAATAGTTACTTGGTGATTTAGGAGTTCATCATACTCATGGGATGAATCTCTTTTGTGATAGTCAATCAGCATTATATATTGCTCAGAATCCAGTGTTTCATGGGCGAACAAAACATATAGAAGTAGATTGTCATCTAGTTAGAGATGCCATCATAAGGAAGATCATATCACCCTCCTACACTCCTACAACAGTACAATTGGCTGATATCTTCACAAAAGCATTAGGGAAAGCTCAGTTTTAATTTCTTTTGTCCAAGATGGGCATTTGTGATCTGCATGCTCCATCTTGAGGGAGGGTATTAGGAAATAAAGTATATTTGAGTATGTTTATTCTAGGAAAGTAGAGATACGTGCAGTTCACGTATTATGTCTTGAAGGACAAGATTTGAACGTATAAATATCTAGTTCAATTAATGAGAAACTAAGGCTTGTCGAGAACTTGGCACTGGGGCTTGTTCTCATCAGACGTATAATACTCTCTGTATTGTTACAGGATGTATCTATAGCTTTGACAGTTCATTACACTTCAAGCAGCAAGTAAGAATTGGTATATCGAAAATAACATGAGGTATAAATGTGTATTACATATTTTTATTTGTTTAATACTCATCGTAGGGTTGATGTGGTTGAGATAATTTGCACTTTGGTCAGAAATTTACCTTCTAATGTTAGCAGTGTAGCAGTGATGTCCACGAGTGTTTGTATCCTTACGAAGTTGTTAAACTGGTAAGATTTCCATTATCATGTTGCTTCATTTCCTTGGATAAGCCATAACGTCATTTTTCTTTCGTTCATGTTTTTACAGACACCAACAAACTTCATGGTGTTGATTAATACTGAATTTTATGTATATTTTTTGGTAAAGAATGAGATATGTTTGTTTAGTAAAATGAAGATGAACCTTTAGTGAAGTCTAGAAGCTCAATGCCTTAGTACCCAAACCACCCTTCTTGCTCATTTAGCTAATCCTTCCTCCTTAAATCCTGTATGATATATTCTTTGGAAAAGATTATTCTATTACCACTATGTGAGATTTGACCCTTTATTCAGAGGAAAAGAAAAGTAAAAATAGTTATCATGTTGCTACGGTGTAATTATGTAAACCTATACCAGCAACTGCAAAGTAACATAGTTGGCCCTTCACCTAGTTCTGCAGGTTCAATGACTTCAATCACTTTGTTATCATTTGTGTTGTTCTTACTGACACAGTGCTTGGTGTTTAGGATTAGGCATTCACATGTCTAGCAAGTAAAACAATAACGTTCTCATTTCGCATACTAAATACTAATAGTAAAATGGTTTATTGTTTGTTGTAGATTTTGAGCATCTTCACTGAAAGTGGGCATGCGACATCTATCATATTGCTCTTGCTGGTTCCTCCAGTAGATAGAAATATCTCACAACCCATGGTGACAACTTAAACTTCAAACTTTGTGCATGCCTCATGCAGCAGAAATGTTCATCTAGGTAGCTGGTTCCTGTAGTTGCAACGAATGTGAGAGTTCTTTTTTCTCTAGATCATTTTGTACGAAACTTATTGTGATGCTGAATTTATAGATATATCCACATGAAAATACTTCATATGATTTTTGTGATGTGATTCATACTTTTTTGTGTATATCGAGTTCATGGTAAATTAACTCCAAGAATACTTTCTTGATACTTTTGTTGGATTAAGTTTGATTTCCAAATGAAAAGGGGAAACTTGATTTTGTTACAGGAACACTAATATTGACCTGGTTTTGACCAGTCAAAATCATTATTTTGTTGATGTTGCAAAAATTTCACAACATCAATAAGTTGTACGAAATTACAGTTTCGCAACTGTTCATCACAGTTGCGACCATCTAATTTCACAATTGTTTCAAACTGATGTAGAACATCCCTTCAACTAGTTTTTCTAGAACCTGCTCAACTTGTTTATCAAGTTAAACACTTCATGTTTTAGTCTTTTGTTATTTCTTCTTTTAGAGTTTAGTTATTTTTAGTCTCTTGTTTACGCCTATATATACAGGCTTGTTTCGTTTATTGAAGACACAACTATTATTATCAAGATTATCAATTCAACCTCTGTTTCAGAGTAACCTATCTTAGTATTTTCTTAAGTTCTTTGTCAAGTTACTTCTTTATTTTCTAAACCTTTTCTTCCTTCTCATCTCTAGAAATCTATGTATTGCTTTCTTCTTAACTTGTTCTCCATTAGTTGGTATCATTCGACAGTAGATTAGATTTTTATCTTTTCTTAGAACCTGTTTCGCTTCTGTTACCCTTCCTTTTCAAAAAAAAAAACAAAAAACGAAAACAAAAACAAAACAATAACTACAAACCCTACTTTTCTTTCATGGCTGATACTACAGAGACAAGAATTATTAAGTTATCTTCAGACTTTGAAACTATTCAAGAAAATGTCAACTACAGATTAACTAAGTTGGAAGAGATTCCTGCGCAATTAACTTTACTTCTTGCGTAATTAGGTTTACAACCAAAAGATATTGCTGAGTCTTGTTCAAAAAATTTGTAGTCATCTGTCAAGCAACCAAGAGAAACTATCCCTAGATCACATGGTGTTTTTTATACTATTGGATTCCAAGAAAACGCGTTCGCAGGAATGAATAAAAACAAACAACATGAAACCTTTTATCTCAAACCCAAAAAGAACACTTTTGTTTACCAACAGGACAGTGAAGGGGAAGATTCTGCTGAAGAAGCATAACATTATAGATGGACTGAAAATGGACGTCTTTGAACTAGACAGAATCCTTTTGGTTCTTTGCCAGAATACAAGTTCAAATATGATATCCCAAACTTCAATAGAAGTTTCAAAATTGAGAAACTATTGGATTGGTTTTATGAGGTAGAAGCCTTCTTTCAGTTTATGGAAGTACCTGATGAATTGAAGTTTAAGCTTGTTGCTTATAAACTCAAGGATGGAGATGTTGCTTGGTGGGAAAAGCTTCGTGGGGATAGATTTAAATATCGTAAACCTACTTGGGAACGTATACACCAAAACGTCCGATTTGGGACGAATATAAGCGTTGCAATGAATTTCACCAACGCATATATCCGTTGGAAATATGGCGTAGCAAATTTGTGTGCAACGCAAAAATCCGTTGGGAAAATTAATTTGTGCAAAGTATAAAAACGTTGGTCAACAAGTTTATCAACGTTTTTTGAGCAACGGATTCTTTAATTTGTGCAACGGTTACAATAATTTAGGCAACGTATTACTCTAATTTGAGAAACACTTATATACGTTGCAAACCCATTTACAGGTAAAAGAAAATAAAATTCGATGATAATTCCAAACAAAATATAAATAAATTTCGACGAAAATTCCGACAGATTTCTGCACCTTCATATACCATTGTAGATCAACTAAAAGTCCCAATTTGATCAGATACTAACTAATCCTTACAACAATATAAACTAAGTTTGAAAAAAATACAATGAAATTCCATTCAGGAACATAAGAAATATTGCTATGAAGCTATTGTTTCCAGTTTTTACTCCAAATATGCTCACAGTACTAGCTTAGTCCTAGCTTTAAGGATTAGAGCAACAAGAAAATAGTAGGAGTGTGAATGTTGGCACACTACAAAACTTTCCAAAGTTTCAACTAGCCTCTACAAGGTACCTCGATTCTTTTGCTGCAGCTGGGCACAATGACATGATGTAATCGACCAATCCATCCATAAATTACCAGCTTCATAGCATCTTTTCCGCAGAGTGAACAATCAAAATATTAATTACAAATCATAAGAAAACAAATATGAACCTATTACAAGAAAATGAGTATATAATCGATAATGTTCATTCCAACAACAAACACTTAGCACTACGGTCACAGGGCCATCAAATCAAACCATACAAGCACATATATCATATCACACAAAATATCACCGTATTGCCATAGAGTGATGCCACCTCAGGTGGAGATTTATGGCGTAAGGTACTCTGGAAAATAGAACCAAGTTTGTTGTGAGGAAAATTACCTTATCTTGGGTAGAAGCACCTGAAGATACACCTATAATGACAGGACCCTCCGTTGGCCGATTTTCTTTGTCAACCAACTTACCCTGCTGCTGCAACATCAAGAGACAACATATTAACTTGAAGATATAATTCACAAAATATAACTCATATCATATTCATCAAGAGTAATCTAACTGATTACAAAAAGACGAAACTCAAAGAGAACAAGGAAGTATATATGTTGTTGGCATAGTACCATGCTTATATGTTGTACAAGAGCATTTTATTCAAATTTTAGAGAGTATTTCCTACATATAGATTATGGACGGAACCAGTGAGTAAAATTAGTAAAGAACTGAAAAACCCATAAGTGTTCAAGTACGATGATTTAACAAAACTGAACTAACGAAAAATCACATAAACACAAGTAGAACATAAAAAATATCACCTGTTTAAGTAGCAGATCCCACCATGACCACAACTCTCAGCATACCGTAACCCAAATTTTCCACCAAAATACGCTTTGTATTGAGCACTTCTGCAATACTCGTCAGCAAGTGATTGACTTTCAGCGGAGGGCACTACTGAAATAGAAAAAGAAAAAAAAAAGGTCGCAAGTACCATGGTTAACTATCTATTCGAGATCATAATTATTGATGAAATATAAGAATATATTTGTGATAAGAAAGAATATAACTGCAAAAGAGAGAAGGATGAGAAGCATTAGTACACACATAAAGAGACAGAGGTAATATCAATTAAAAATAAGAATATGCAGTATAAATAGGAGCATACACTAAAAAAATCAAATTAGAGAAACTGAATCACATGACCTTTGAAAAACTTGAGATGGTTACTAACATAAATTATATTAAGAACATATTTGTTGTACTCATATACTCGACTTATCTAGTCTGCAGCCAAACAAAGTTGGGAGGATGAATATACAAAGTTGTTCTGCGTCACAGAAATGTAGAAAAATTTACCACTTGGTAGAATAAAACTAAAAAGGATGTTTCACAAACCAGAGAATATAATGTCCATTTCCATCCAAGTACAGGGGGATGCTTCCATCTTAGCCCATCAGCTTCACATATGTCATACTGGGTTAAACCATATTATCATTTATAATCAAGCATGCTCAATGAGTAGCACTATGTCATAGAGCTACCTGTTTCCATCTACAAAACATCCACAGAAACTTAGTGGTTTAGACTAAGAAAACCATTGAATCATAAAAATTTGATATCACATTTTAAAAATCATCTCAAAGAGCAAAAAAGTTATTAGGATTGCAACCAGAAATGTTTTTTTTCTCACCAAAAGACATTGTAAATATTTGTGAACTATCTATGGAGTCCATCACATTTTCTTGTTATGCAACATCATCTACACTTGCTATAGCTTCCTGACCCTAGCATCCATCTCCTGAAATTTCTTCTGCGAAGTACAAGGCCATTGAACTTCACAACTCCATTCCCACAATAACAAAACACCAACCATCAATTCATCTCATTCCTCAACATCATCTCAACCCAATTCATTCGACTGCAACACCATATTTTTTCTTCTTCCTTGTTTGCACATCACCAAGACAGTCAATTTTGTTGATAACAAAAAGATTCAAGCACAACACATTTCAAGGCCTCTCTGCTGCTCAATCATCTCCATCCACTGCATCAGCACAAGCTCTAAGCATCAGCAAAAATATAACCCACTATTTCTCTGTATTTTATCCACATACAGCTTCAAAAACAAACCATCTCATCAACACTAGCAGTTTCATATCCATCTCATATTCCTCAAGAAACAATCACCAACATAACCACCAGAAACTGACATTTCTGCACCCAATTATGGTCTTTCTTATATTCCCCAAGTTTAGGATGTGGCACATTATCATGCCAAGTCCTTCCATACAAAGGTTCTATTAGACTGATTTGTTCTTTGGACCCAAAGGTTTTTAAGCGTACAAACACTGAATATCTATCATGCATATATGATTCAAGCCATAAAATTTCAACACCAAAGAAAAAACTGAAAGAGATAATAAAAACAGTTAGAAACGCACATCTCCGAGTTCTTCTTCCTTCTCTAATGTACTTCCTATCTAGTCATCATCTTTCTCCTACAAACAGAATTCAAGAGAACAAAAATTAACACAACAATTCATATCCAAGCTTAAATTGATGAACAATAGGGTTTTAACTCAAGTATGAACAAACCTCATCACTTATTTCTTCCTCCTCATCTTCATCATTAACTTCAGACTTTGATTTGTCAGATTTTTCTTCTTCATCATCATCAGCATTTAACCCTGTATCCTGAAATAGTGTTACAATTTTTAATGATAGTTCGTTCAAGTTTATTTCCTTAGAAGCACTGAAATAACATGGAATTTCTATAAAGTAAACTGACCAATTTTAATGTAGAATGGATAGGAAGAAGGCAATATGAATATTGCAAGGGATGAGAAGAGAAGAAAATGATGAGAATTGACGATAATAAAGAGATGAGAGAAAAGATAAAAGAGATAGAGAATCGTATTAAACGATAATAATATTGATTGATTGATAATAAGATTGATTGATCACCTAAACAAGAAAGCTTAGCCTTTATATAGGCTAGCATGACCTACTAAAAAGATAATAAAAGGAATTCTACCTAAACTAGGAAAGTAAAGGACTTGCAAAGCAAGTAAACTAAAATAGACGCAAAGGATCAACAGTCGTTGTTGATACAGACGTAAGGGATCAACAATGATTGTTGATACAGACCAATTGGATCAACTGGGACAGTTGATACATTGAAAACAGGTAGATGTCCTACATCAGTCCCCCCTTCTTGAAAGAAACTCGTCCTCGAGTTAATCAGTAAAAAGAACTTAATTTTCTTCAAATATTGCTTTAGAACTCGAGTTTTCAACACATAATATAAGTTCTTTTCCTCCATGGAAGTTGTAGAATCCATATGTAACGGCTTACCACGATCAAATATGAATCCCATAGATCTAGAGATCATAAAACAAAGTAGCCAAGAAATGTTCCTCAAATCATCACGAGATGTGTGCTTAAGTTTTTCGCGGTCAAACACAAAATTTACGTCACTAATGTTGGTAACGAAAACCATGCCAGCAACGACTTCCACGAGAATAACATGTGTGTAATCCAGCATGTGATCTATTCCTTTAAAAGCATAATCAATTGACTTGTTCCTTCTCTGGTCCAAAAATATTTCTACGATGGCAGTATCAACATTTCAGTTTCGAAATAGTATCCACCAACCAAGTCTTTTGTTTTCAACATAACACCTAGCATCAACAGTGTGAATCAGTAAAGTCGCAACTAACAATGCAACAGTTGCTATTTCAACTCTTTGTTGTAGCGTACATTTATGCACGGTGTAGTACTGTCCATCCATCTTGCAAACAAAGATCTTTTTTTCTTTATTAGATATCTCAATATACTTTACTTTGTGTAATGACCTTTCTTGTGCTCTCTTAAAGTCGACAACTTTCATGAACTTTGCATGGCGTTCATATAATACCTTTTGAGACGTGCCAGAGGATTCAAAGTGTGAAGTATTAACAGCTAGTTTTTCACTTTTATTGAACACAATAAAAGAAATTTCTCCTCCAGGCTCCCATGTAGCTTGCTTAAAATCACATTTTTCCGTCAATTTTAATGTGAATCTTCCAATGGCATTTGATCAATATATTGCATCTAAGTGTGATAATATATCTCCATGGTAAGATTTCCTCTTCGACCACTACACCATATCTAGGTTTTCCTTATGGAATAAAAGTGTTACTAAAAAATACAAGCTAATTTCCCCAACTAAGAAAAATAGTTAATGGAATGCAGTTATATAATGTGTTAGGAGTTTGTCTAACTCTTTTACTCCATTAGGGAAATTAAATACGCTAACACTTCATTTTCATTACAATATTTATCCTAACTATAGGCATTTTACACTTTATATTTAATTTGTAATGTGGAGATTGTGTTATAATCTTTGCTAACTTTTTGTATAACAGTTCAAGAGGCTAATAAAGAGATGACATGTGTCTTAGTTTTTCAAAATAGGCTAACGAATTTTTTCCATTAGGAAATTTTTAAATTTGAATTAAAAAAAGAAACACAATTTCAGGTGATGCCGGCCTGAAATATCAGGTTTCGGTTACTTGAAAATTTAATGTTCCAGTGACCTGAAAATACACTGCAGTTCATATCATGCCAAAATCAAATTCTTCTCAAGTGCAAATTTATAACAAGAATATTGGTGCAACTACAAATTCGTTCATATCCAGTATATTTGAGCCCAAAAGTATCATTTTACATTGCAATCTTTCAAATTAGAAAGCTGAAACACTTGGGAAAATACAACAAAGAACCTACTTTTAATAAGAATTGATCCTGATCATAACTATTTCCCTAGCTTCAGCAGCAAATAGCAATGCATAAACACCAAAGAAAAATCGACTGGTACAGGGTAACCCACTCAAAAAGGTTATTGGAATCTGACCTTGGATGTAATCTTTCGAGAATCAATCTGCAAAGTATGACATCAAACGTACAAATTAAAATTTGATTGACATAACAAACAAGTATCAAATTTTGCAACATGAATTTATTTGTCTTGTCATTTAAATAGAGACAATTTGTCACTCCCAATCTTTGAAACAAAGATTTGCGACAAAATAATATAGTGCTAATGAAATATACTGGTGCCTGCTTCCAGAGAAGGGTCCAATTGATAAGATCCATATTACATGGCGTGTTTTGTGAATTGTATTCTACCAGTGGGATCTTTGATCTAAAAACAGCAAGTTGAAGTTACCTTCCAAATGAACTCAAAGTCCCATCCACAGGTAAAAGAATTGTTAAAGGATCAAGTCATTTGGCTTCAATTCATCCAAACTGTGGAGCTTTTAGAGTATCTGCAATGCAATTAAACACAAATAAGACAACCATTCCAAATGCTATATCTTACTCTCCAATGGTAAAAATCAAACAAGTCCCCATTGGCAATCAGAATTCGATGGACACAATCCATCATCAACAAACACAACAATTAAAGGAACAATTCAAACAGTAGGATTTATTCTAGGATTCCTCCAATCACCTATGTCTTTCCTCGACAAAACATGTATAATAACACACTATAAGATGAATTACATAAGAACAGCAACAACAAAATTGATCCATCCTCCATCATTCGTACTAAAGAAGGGCTAATAAGAAACCAACTCAAGAAAAATCATATATGGTTCCAAGAATTAATAGAATGCACTAAAATACACTACAAGAAAAGTTGGATTAAGCGACCAGGCATTTTTGGTTGGAAAAGCCCATATTGAGTCGCTCTAACCCTTAAAGCGACTTAATTTGGCTCTCGCTCTCGAGTTGCTAAAGGTGGGATTTCTACAAGTCTAGAGCAGCTAGGCAATCGCTTTAGTAATCAAACAACTATCATGTAGCGTCTCTTTTCTTAATTGCTTCATGGCTAAACCGACCTCCCTAGAGCAAGCAAAATAGTGATCGCTTTAAAGCTAGACCAACCAAAATACAGCAAGTAAAACGTTGATCACTTCATAGATAGACCAACCATAATAGAGCAAGTGAAACGCCGATCGCTTCATAGATAGACCAACCATAATAATAGAGCAAGTGAAATACCTGAAGTTGGTTGCTTATATTTTTGAGCTACCAAACTTTTTGCCGGTGCCGGAAGTATCTGGCCGATTTCGATTTAGATAATCCCAAATTGAAATTAAAATTAAAATTAAAATTAAAATTAAAATTGATACTAAAACAAATTATGAACCAAATTAAAAACTGAATCAAGTTTTATGATATCACATAGATCATTTACATCATTTCTTAAAAAAAAGACAAGATCTGTTGTTTGTTACTACATAAGATCAGTTTTACAGAACTTCAACACCAAAAAAAATTAAAAATCTAACAACACTTTTGTTTTAGTAAAACATTTCTAGCCCTTAGACACACCGACTGCACCAACACAACACCAGAGCCTGCAATACAACTGCCTAGCCATTGCTTCATGATTGGAAGGCCCCTTATCAAGGCCTCCGCAATTGTTCCAAGTCCAGCCTACAAAAAATAATAATCATAAGAACTAAAAACAAGACAATGCAAGTAAAGATGGATAAAGTAACCAATGGGTTTCCAGGAAAATACTAATAAGAAGAAACGTGTCTCCATACTTTGGTTATAATGCAGTCACAAGCACCCATCCATTTCTCCATTTGGGTCTCGGATCATCTGATCTGTGGTGAACAAAGAAAACTGTTATTGACTCCAGTAAAAGCATCTAAAATTGATTTTATCAAAAAACAATCCCACTTGACTACATAGTTAGATATACAGAACAAGTGAATTACCTATTACCTTTACTGGACTTTCCATGGTGATCTGTCCAATTGGTTTACCAAGTTCTGCACTGAATAGTGCTTCTCCGAGAGCTCTTGCAGTTTTCTTTACAGCCGAAAAAACGAGGGCCTGACGGGAAAACCAAACACGCGAATCTGGGAAGACTCTAGGCCATCAACCAACGCCCTCTTGGAAACCTCGTCCGAAGGGCAGTAGCATTGGTTGACACCAGTGTTGAACCTGAAACAAAAAAAAGAATGATTGTATAAGCTCACAGATCATCCTCAAGCAAACTATGGTTCGTTCGTATTATGAATAAACTGATTCCATTTTTGTACATCAAAGGCATGGTCTAAAATATTCTTCTGATAAAATGATTCACTCATTTGAAAGGCAAGTTTGAATGATTGATCTGATAACGTGAAAGCAACATATGTACTAATTCACACTAATAAGAATAAGGAACTCACCATGTGCGATGGAAGGTGTTGAGATCTGTAATAACAGTAACAAAGACAACCTTCTTCTGAAGGCCCTGCCAATTAAGCTTCATGTAAGTTGCAATGGCTGCCATTCGTTCCTCATCTCCACCAGTCTTCCTACAACAAAACAGTAAAGGTCAAACACATCTTCTTCACCCATACTGAAATAAGCACAACATCATTGCACAAATAAACACTAGCTCCCTTGGCAGTATCATTGTCCTAGAAGTGGTTATGTAACTAAGACTGAGTGGCATTGTTGTCGTAACTCTTGAGCATGTAAGATTGGCAGGAAGAATCAACTACAAGTTGAAATTAGTAATAAAGAACTAAGAGAAAGAGAGAGACAGAGTGAGTTACCTAAATTCCTTTTTCTTAATTGTCGTTGCCTCGCAGTCATGTTTTCATGAGCCACAGCCTTTGAGAATTGGGAACTATATGTAGCCATGTGAAATCCTCACAATCATGTTTTCTGGAATCTCTTTGTTTAAGAAACTGTGAATCTTACCGAGCATCTGTTGTAAGCTCAACAATTCAAGAAAAGTAAGCAAACCAACATAAAAGAGAGAAGAAAAATAAAAGTGAAGACTGGAGTCTGAGTTACCATGATTTCTATTCTATCCGCACAAGTAAGCCATTTGTGCATTGAAGAATTCCTCCAGTTTAGATCGAAGATCCTAAAAGTGAGATGCAGACAAGATAATCAGTCAGTATCATATCAAAGTAGTCTCAAAATTTAAAAGGAAGCAAGAGATATACCCTAAGTATGCCTAAATCAACTTGTAAGTCCTCCTGGATTCATGAATTTTAGAAATATGTCTACACAGAATTCAACTGTTTGTGTTCCAGCAGTTTCAACTGTTTCCACATCCTCTTCAGCCAAAAAATTCGGATACACCAATCCAATACACATCCAAAACAATCATAAGTTCAAAAATAAGAAATGATATACAATCCCTAAGTCCAGTGAATACAACTAGAAGTAAATATTGCAATAACTTAATCAAATTCAATCCAATGAAGCTCCAAATTCAATTATTAATCCTAGAAAGAGGTTACATACAACAAAATAAAACAAATTAGCTGACTTAATCCTAGAAAGTGGTTACAAATTCTATAACAAATTAGCTGACACAACAAGAAATTCAACTGCAAGACTTTGATAACTTGCAATTCTAATACTTAAACGAGAAACAAAACCCTAATTACAATTTCATATGGCCCCAAAACACAAAACAGGAAATTAAAGTTCCAATTTCAAGAAACCGCAAAAAATAATCACAAAGATCCACTTACAGAGATCCATAATGTGATTCCTGCAACTCGCAAAATCATCCACCACAATATCTGCACAAAAAAACCCAAACACACATTCAAACTCTAATTCAAACAAAAAATCAGCATCAATCAAAACAATAATAATCACCTAAAACTTAGCTTCTCTAATCTTCATTAAAACTCACACATCAATCACTAATTCTTCCTCATCATAATGTGTTCACCGAACCCACTTTAATTTCTCAATTTCTAACTCAATTACCGATTCACTGAGAAAACCCTAGTTATCGATTCATAACAGGACTCAATCCTATTCTTCATAATTAGCAGAAACACCAACTCCTGCTTCTTTTATACATCCTCACGATATAAATTTCTTCAAGCCATAACTCAATTTGACCTCTCGATTTTCAACTGAAGAAGAGCAGAAAAGAAGAACGAAAAAGAAGAAAGAAGAAGAGAGAATAAGAAGAAAATGAGTTTCAAAGAAGCAGGTGAAGAGGGGGAGAGGAGACGGCGATGACGAGTAAAAGATGGGTTAAGTGAATTAGATTTTCTCAAGGAATGCCGCCGGTCATCGATCTATGGAGGAGACGAAGAGCAGAGAAGATGAAGATAGAGCAAAACAGATAGAGTTCGAGTGGTTGGGAGGGTTTGGTGGGTGAATGAAAGTGATGGACGGAGTTCGTTGGATCTAGCCATACGGATTGAGAAAAGAATCTGACGGTTGAGATTTTATTTGTGATGCTCATACGGATTGAGACGCATTTGTGTTTCTTTTGTGTTAATACGAACTCATGTTTTCGGTTTAATTATCAACCTTTAACATGAAAAAAAATCCAAAAAAATATAAATAAATTTAGAACATTATTTTCGACATTCTGATATAAAAAATCCAAAAAATATATAAGAATGAATCGGGAAAACGAAAAATGAATTCGATAATTGGTGTGTTTTTTGTGCTTTCTCTTTGTGTTTTTGTGTTTCGGGTTTGAATTTCGAATAGTCATGAAGTAATTTTTACAAGTCATACAGGTCATGAAGTAGATTTAGTTCACACTGGTAAACTCAGATTATAAGATTACTAGAGATGCACCACGAAATTCATGATGGTTCAGACTTCAAACTTAGCTGGATACATCATCAAAATCGATAAATATGAAGCTCAGTGTTGATTCGAACTCCAAATGTGGTATAACAACATACAAACTATGATCCAAGAACCTATGGGAGGGTTCTGACTTCAAACTTAGCATGATACATTATCGAAATCGATAAATATGAAGTTTAGTGTTGATTCGAACTCCAAATGTGGTATAACAACATACAAACTATGATCCATGAACCTCCGGGAGGGTTTCTGACTTCAAAACTTAGCATGATACATCATCGAAATCGATAAATATGAAGTTTAGTTTTGATTCAAACTTCAAATGTGGTATAACAACATACAAACTATGAGTCAAGAAGCTCTGGGAGGGTTCTGACTTCAAACTTAGCATGATACATCATCTAAATCGATAAATATGAAGCTCAGTGTTGATTCGAACTTCAAATGTGGTATAACGGAATACAAACTGTGAACCAAGAAGCTTCGGCAAGGTTCTGGCATATTGTACGCATACGATCGTAACCTGGCGGTGAGTGGACTACTATAAGTCCATCTACTTCGTACGAACGATGAATTCGGAATATACCCTGAAACGTTAAACAAACCATGTTCTGGCATATTATACGCATACCGTGTATACATATCGTCAAGAAGTCTTGAAGTAATATCATGTTCTGGCATATTGTACATTGGTACGTTCTTACATAGTTTCCGACTTATAGTAGTCCACTCCCGGCCATGTTTCGACCTCGGAGCCACTTTCTTTTTCGAAGTCGCGGAAAAAGGTTTCATCTTTATATATTAATGTTATCCAATCTCTCTCGGCCTCACTCAATTTCTCTTAGATTCCCATTGGTTTAATTATAAGGTTACCAATTAATTCAAATCAAATTTCCATCCACTTCATTTAATTTTATTTGTTACCGGTCAATCTTACCAAATTTGGTTGATGCATTCATTTTCAATCAGATATATCGGTTTTCTTCTAATTATTCATCATTTTAACCGTATGCGCCGATTGACTATAGTCAATTTCACATGTTATCAATCAATTTTATTCAATATCACTCGACATCACTCGATTGCTCCTGGAGTCAATGGGTTTATATGGTTAACTATTAAATCAAATCGAACTTTCATTTAGTACACTTAATTTCTTTTTTTCTGTCAGTTTTACTTTATGTTGGTCAACCTCACCCATTTTCTCTTGGATTACATCGGCTTCTCATGTTATTGATAATTTTAGCTGAATGTCCATACTCTTTAGTCAATTTCACTTGTTATATATTAACCTTATCCAACATCGCTCACTCCACACGATTTTCCTTGGATTCCATGGGTATAATTGTATTATTGCCTATTAATTTCAAATGAATTTCACCCGTTATTAATCAATTTTATTCAATAGTTACTCGATTTTTCTTGGATTCCATGCGTTTATATGGTTGACTATTAAGTCAACTCAGATATCCATTTAGTTCACTTAATTTATCCGAGACCAAAAATTTCACCTTGGCCAAGCTGATTTCTATTTTTCACCGAGATGAGAACTGATGCGTTAATCGGCATAATTGACCAAGTTCCACAGATTTTTTGACCGGAGGGATTATCGATATAGTTTTAAATTTTCAAGGTTTCGGTAAAGCTCCGAGATCTATTTCATGTTGTAGGATAGTTTTTTGGTTTCTTTTGTTTGTTTTTTTTTTCTCA
Source organism: Papaver somniferum (assembly GCF_003573695.1). Lineage (NCBI taxonomy): Eukaryota > Viridiplantae > Streptophyta > Magnoliopsida > Ranunculales > Papaveraceae > Papaver > Papaver somniferum. Next base: position 10,218,486 of record NW_020618825.1, on the reverse strand, counting down.
TTTGGAACCAGTTAAAACAGTAGTAGCCAGAAAAATGACCAAGCGGACTAGGATCGGTTTCAAACGCAACCGATCCATCAACAGTTCCGTGGCAGTTTTGAAATCGAAAACCGAGGTGTATACGGTTTGGTCAATGGTTTTGCCTAAAAACCGGACCGACAGGACATTGTGCACCCCTAATAGTAAACTAAGATAACAACCATGATCCGTATGACACTAATCTAACCAATAAGAAACTAAAATGAGATCATTATCGGTTTCAAATGCCTACTTACAAAACTGACTTCTCTTTTGAACATGTGGTGGCCGCTTAAACTTGGTTGCTCAGAGAGGTTGTACCAACCGATTCATTTTTTAGTTGCTAGGAGTCGGTGCCTCAAAGTGAATAGCTACCTGAGCACTTTTCAAGCTGATATAGATGACTTGAAAGAGTGATGTAGCGAGCAAACACATTCGGTCGTGGCTAGATTTTAGACGACACAGGTTTGTAGCCGCCAAACTTTATGGCAGTTGCAACTTTGGATGCTTAAACCCTTAAAGTGACTAAAATTATGGGCTCTTGCTGGGATTTTGGTCGCTTAAGCCAGTTTTTCTTGCAGTGATAGTTACCTGCCTTGCTTTGCCAAAGCAACAAAGAGCACCGGGTTTTCCACTAACTACTTCACGATACTTAATGCTGCTCTTACATCTATTTTCATTAGCTCTTCATCAACTTTCTCCAAGAATTTCCACTGTAGAACAATAGGTTCGGCAGAATTTACTATTTTCCTAATAAATCAATCAATTGTTCATCAATCAACAAAAGAAATACGTTCAATTTTATCGAATGCACTAAAAATGGTAGATACACCGACCTTTGTTGAATGGTTTCCCATCCGAACACAAACAAAATAATGTAGTAAAGTCTTCTCCATTCTTCTATATAAAACGAAACCAAATCATTATAATAGGCAAAACATTATCAAGTCTAGGAAGCCAATGATGTTTCACTTTGTTGATTGTGATATTACCTGCTGCTTTTCTTAGTCTTTCTTTTTTTTCCTTGGTGGAATTGTAGATAGGCAACAATTTACTAACCTGTTAGTCATTTACATAAAACTAGATCAGCAGAGATAACATTCATTACACAAATGTCAAGTTTCTTAAACAAAATATTAAGAAGTATAAGAATACACACCAACATTGCAACACAAACTCACTAATATGCTTCCACGCATACTCAACAAGTCATAGAAGAAACGAATTAAAACAGACTTCAGTCGTAGAAGAACATATCACTTTATACAAATCATTCAGACTTTGTAAAGATTTATGAAACGACACACAAGAATTACCATATGATGAATCAACAAGTTCTTCCTTGTTATGGGTTATATCGGAAATCATAAGCTTATTCGATTGATCAAAATTAGCACGTACAATAACATCTCGAACATGAAATCCAATTTCATGAGTATTTCGTTGAACATCATACAGTGATGTTGTCACTGTGGTATAAAGGACTTTAGGAACACTCCATCCAATCCCCTTCGGTGTAGACCATTGTATAAACGTCTCTTTACTGCAAAACTTATTATGTGAATGCACAGTGCACATGAGGCTTTTCAAAATCGAGAAAAACCTTGCAGCTAAAAACTTGTCTACCAAAGTAATCTTCAATATAAATATGTTTGTGAGATAGTTATTGAAACACACAGACAGACATATCAGATGAAACAAAATAATTCTCCTGGGCTAACTCAGCAACGGCAGCCTTTCTAGGAAGTATATGAAATTCTATATATGTTTCTTCATGATCAATAACTTGAGTATTTTTAACCCTATGTAAAACAGGTATATCAACATCAGAAACTATTAAGTTATGATCCGAAGGCTTACCGTTTTCAGACAAATCATCCAACGAGTCATGAAAAACCGATGTGGCAGAAACAGCTAGAGAACTATTAGAAAACGATAACTCCTTTTCAGTCGATAACGAAACATCTGTATCGTTATGTGATTGCTCACCTTGGTCGACCAGATTTTCTTCTTATTTATATTATAATCCAAAATATTTGTATAATTCTGGAAGGTTTGCCCTCGTAGTTGGTTTATCCATATACTCTTGAGAAGTAAACGAGGCTTTGTCCACCTGACTTTCATCTTCCTTAGAAACGACGTTCTCTTCCAACCAGTTGAGTAGTAGTTTATATCTCTTTTTCTTTTTCATCGATTAGCTCAGGCATCTCTTTGAAATTTTCTTCATCCTTCTGTGAGGTTTTTTTAGTATTCTCTTCGTCAACTGATGTATCTTAATATCCAAAATCAAATTTTTTGAATACCTTCTTGAATACTCTTTCTAATAAATCTTCAAAGTCTTTCTTTGTAATAATTTCTCCCATGATCAGAAACGAGAATAAGACAACTATTATTATTATATATATATATTTTTTATTTTATTTTTATTTTTTTTTAGTAATAGGGTTTTGAGTTTGCGGTTTTCTTTTGAGGAAGCGATTATGGAACGTTGGTTGTGGTACCAACTAATGTAGAATGGATAGGAAGAAGGCAATATAGAGATTGCAAGGGATGAGAAGAGAAGAAAAGGATGAGAATTGACGATAATAAAGAGATAGAGAGAAAAGATAAAAGAGATAGAGAATCGTATTAAACGATAATAATATTGATTGATAATAAGATTGATTGATCATCTAAACAAGAAGGCTTAGCCATTATATAGGCTAGCATGACCGACTAAAAAGATAATAAAAGGAATTCTACCTAAACTAGGAAAGTAAAGGACTTGCAAAGCAAGTAAACTAAAATAGACGCAAAGGATCAACATTCGTTGTTGATACAGACGTAAGGGATCAACAATGATTATTGATACAGACCAATTGGATCAACTGGGACAGTTGATACATTGAAAACAGGTAGATGTCCTACATCAAATTTCTTGTTGTATGCGTCCATGGTTTTGTGTATTCAACCTTCCCTTTCTCTGCCTAGGCTACATACAGAGCTTTTTCTTAAAACAAACATAAAAACAAAACTGCATCAAATCACAAATACGCATTAGTTATAGGTAACAAACTTAATTCTGGTTAATTTACTTACAGCATTGGGCAAGGATTTCCACTTATCTCCACCAGCTTTACCATCCCATTGCAAAATTTAAACCAACAGAATAGTCAATTAAAATTCAATTCTCAATGAATAAAATTACAAAATCTTCTGAAGAGAAAGGGGATCTTACAACTGAGGCAGATTTGTTGTTAGGATGCTTTTCCCTAATTTGTGTCCTGAAATCCTCCCTGAAATCAGATAAATAAAATTCAGAATTTATGAGTAAATCGTTTGATTCAAAACCATCACTGAAATTCAACGAAAATAATTAAATATATACGAAGAAAAAAAGAAGAAGAAGAAATTACATGGATACGAAGAAAGCACTAGCAGGGATACGAAGAGAAACCAAAACAGCACCCAAACGAAAAATTAAGAAACCTATAAATCTTAAACCTAAATGATTCTGTCTACTTATAAATTCCTCAATGAAAACTGAACAAAAATAAACCCTATAGAATTAATAAAATACAATAGTAAAACTCAAGACTCAAATTCATAAAAATTGAGAAAATAGTTTGTTAGGGTTTCTGATGGAGAAATCACATATGTATCTAGGGTTTGAAACGAAACTGGGATTATCAATGATTTGGTTTGATTTATGAAAGATGGGTTTTGATTCATCAGATTAGGATTTAGGAGAAACGGGTTTTGGTTTCGAAATTTTGGATTTGATTTCGCAGATCTCAATTTTGGGTTAGAAGAGAAGAAGAAAAAGAAAAAGAAAAAAGGAAGAGAAGTCGATAAAGTTTAGGAAGAGAGATAGGAAAATAAGAAAGAAGAAAATGGAGAATAATAAGATTTTATAGGCTTTTAAGTCCTTAACCAGTTAAATAAATTACAAGCGTGTCCTTTTTTCTTTTTTTTTCTTTTCGGTAATTAGCGTTTAGTGCAACGTAAAAAATTGATGTCCAACGGATTAAGGTCCGCAACGCGTATATCCGTTGCACACCCTAAAAACTACACGTTGCAAAATCCTGGATTAGGTGTAGTATATGCGTACGCTACTTCTAAAAAAGTTTCTTCCTCAAGACTATACACAACAGTTATTTGTTAAACTACAAAATTGTCAACAAGGTGCTAGACTTCTAGAAGAGTATGTTGCTGAGTTCTATAATTTGGTTGCTCGTAATGAAATAAATGAAACTGAAAAACAATTGGTAGCACGTTTCATTGAAGGGTTAAATAGAGTTATTCAACTCAATATGACTCAATCAATATTTACTGTGGTGGAAGCTATCCAACAAGCTATCAAAATTGAGAAGCGTATCTCACTTACTCCTAAGTTTCCTCAGCCTCGTCAACTTCATTATTCAAACAACTATGAAACACAACAGTTTTCAAGTGGTATGTACCAAGATAACTCCTCTTTCTATCCTCAAAGTTCTAGTTATCAAGAGGATAATATACCTCAACCTATACGAAAACAATAACAACCAGTGAGTTTTTATTTTGCTCAGCCAACTACAACTACAAATACTTCACCTATCTTACCATCCCCTGTTGAACATCAATCCATTCAGAAACAACAAACTAAACCAGTAAGCATCAGATTCTCTAATAGGATGCAACGACAATTTCCACCTCAAAATAAGGCACCTAATATTAATTCAAAATTTCGTGGAGATAAATAAAATAAATGTAACCAACCTGGTCATTGTTCATCTGACTATCGTCACTTTAATGGTGTCATTGGAGATACTCAAGTACATGGTGACTCAAAGAATACTGAAGTTTTTGATGATGATGAAGGTGAAGAAGTTAAAAATCTGGAATTACATGAAACCTATGGTGATCACTTTGTTAGGATGATTTTTCCACTCATGCTTACTGAACAATGTTATTTTCAACGGCATAATAGTTTCAAAACCAAGTGTTTTATTGGTGGCAAGGTCTGTGACATGATTATTGAAAGTGGTAGTATAGACAATTACATTGCATCTATTGTTGTTGGGATTGCCAACTACACCACATCCTAATCCTTATTATGTAGGTTGGGTGAATATCTGTTCAACACAACGCACTACACATCAGTGTGTTATTAAGTTCTCTTTTGTTGGATATGAAGAATATGTGCTCTGTGATGTTATTGATATGAATGCAACGACCTTGGCAGTATGACAAAAGAGCAGTTCATTATTGTTTTGAGAATACCTATACTTTTTACAAGGATGGTAAAAAGATGATTTTTTTTCCATCAAAGTCTTTTTCAGTAATTAAAGAATATAGTGATTGCAAGACTACTGCTTTGGTGGCTACTATCTCTCGTTCTTTATATTCAACTCATACTCACCAAACCTATGGTAAACATTCCTACTCAGGTACAACCTTTGTTATCTAAATATGATGCCTTATTTCCTGAAGAATTACCTGTGAGTTTACCACCTTTTAAAGATGTTCAACATTTCATTGATCTTATACCTGTAGCTTCTTTACCTAACCAAGCTCATTATAGGTTAAGTCCCACAAAGAATGAAATTTTACAGGGTCAAGTTACTGACTTATTGGTTAAAGGGTTAATTAGACTAGGTAATAGCCCTTGTGCTTGTCCTGCATTTTTGGTACCTAAAAAGGATAATGGATGGAGAATGTGTATAGATTGCAGATCTTTGAATCGTATCACCATTCCTTATAAGTTTCATATTCCTCGTACTGAGAACATGATTGATCTTTTAGATGGGTCAATTATTTTAACTAAACTTGATCTTCGCAGTGGTTATCATCAAATACGAATAAGAGAGGGAGATGAATGGAAAAATGCTTTCAAAACAAGAGAAGGTTTATATGAATGGCTTGTTATGCCATTTGGTCTATCTAATGCTCCTATCACTTTTATGAGATTCATGAATCAGGTTTTACAACCCTTTCTGAGTAATTTTGTCATTGTATATTTTGATGACATATTGATCTTTAGTCGCAACACAAAAGAACATATCAGTCATCTTTCTCAAGTGTTTAAGGTTTTATGTCCTTTGAAGTTACTTTCTTGGGCTATGTCATCTCTTCAAAGGGTATATTCATGTGGATCCTTATAAAGTACAAGCTATTATGGATTGGCGTGTTCCTACTTTTATCAAAGAAGTGAAAAGTTTTCATGGTTTAGCATCTTTTTATAGGCGTTATGTAAGAAATTTTAGCACCATTGCTACACCTCTTACAGACTGTTTAAAAAAAAAGAAAAGTTCATCTGGATTGAAGAAGCTAATAAAAGTTTCATTACTCTTAAAGAAAAATTATGTTCAGCTCTTATTCTGGTCATCCCTGACTTTTCCAAGACATTTCGAGTTTACTGTGATGCTTCTATATTGGAATTGGGGCAGTTTTATCTCAAAAAGGACATCCAGCTGCTTACCATAGTGAAAAGAATTCTGATACACAGAAGAAGTGGTCTACATATGAATTAGAATTACTTGCATTTGTACAAACTCTCAAGCAGTGGCACACTTATTTGGTTCGTCATGAGTTTTTCATTAATACTGATAATCATGCCTTGAAATATCTCCATACTTCAGCTAAGGTTAATCGTATGCATGACAGGTGGTTATCCATAATTAATAAGTACACTTTTTATATTAAACATAAACGTGGAAAGCTTAATCAAGTTGCAGATGCTCTAAGTAGAAGGCGACATCTTTTGGCAACTATTCGAACTGAGAGTTTTTCTTTTGACTATATCAAAGATATTTATGCTGATGATGATGATTTTAAGACACTTTGGGAACAATGAAGTTCTTTGGCTCATGGAGTTGATGACTATCTAATTCAAGATGGATTTTTATTTAAAGGTAATCGTCTTTGCATTCCTAATGGTTCTTTACGTCTTCATTTGATACGTGAACTACATGGCAGTGGACTTGGTGGTCATTTTTGAAGAGATAAAACAATTTCACTTGTTGAAGAAAGATATTATTGTCCTTCACTAAAGCTTGACGTACAAAAATATGTTATGTGGTGCATGGTTTTCCCACAAGCTAAAGGCATAGTTCAAAATATCGGCCTTTATACTCCATTACCCATTCATGAAGCTCCATGGGTCGACATTAGCATGGATTTTATTCTTGGTTTACCTCATCCATCTAGAGGAAATGATTCATTGATTGTTGTCGTAGATAGATACTCAAAGATGGCTAATTTTATAGCCTGTAAGAAGTCCACTGATGCTTCCAATGTTGCTTCTTTATTTTTCAAAGAAGTAGTTCATTTACATGGCATCCCAAAATCTATTACATCTGATAGAGATACCAAATTTCTGAGTTATTTCTGGAAGACCTTGTAGATGCGTTTGGTCACTAGTTTACAATTCAGCACTACTTCCCATCCTCAAACAGATGGACAGACTGAAGTTGTAAATCGTTCTTTGGGTAATTTGATTCGAGCTATATGTGTTGGTAACATCAAATAATGAGATATCTTAGTACCTCACATGGATTTTGCATTCAATACTTCTGTGAACAGATCCACAGGTAAAACTCCTTTTGAAATTGTTTATTCTAAGGTACCTAATCATGTATTAGATTTGGTTGTACTTCTTAAGTTACATACTTCCAATGTCAAAGATGATAATCTGTTGGAGCAAGCTTCTCAAATATATCATGAAGTCAAAAACAAACTTGAGGAGTCTAATGCTAAATACAAGGATGCTGCAGATAAACATAAAAGATTCAAAACATTTCAGGAAGGAGAGTTAGTCATGATTCATCTGCGCAAAGAAAGATTTCCAGTTGGCACTTATAACAAGACCAAGATGAAAAAGTACGGCCCTTTTAAAGTTTTGAAGAAAACCAGTGACAATGCTTATGTCATTGATCTACCTAAGGATTGGAACATTTTGAATGTGTTCAATGTTCAAGAGATTTTCACCTTTCATGGTGATAATGAACTTTTGCTTGTTTCTACCAACTCAGAGACGAGTTCTTTTCAAGAAGGGGGAATTGATGTAGAACATCCCTTCAACTAGTTTTTCTAGCACCTTCTTAACTTGTTTATCAAGTTAAACACTTCATGTTTTAGTCTTTTGTTATTTCTTCTTTTAGAGTTTAGTTATTTTTAGTCTCTTGTTTACGCCTATATATACAGGCTTGTTTAGTTTATTGAAGACACAACTATTATTTTCAACATTATCAATTCAACCTCTGTTTGAGAGTAACCTATCTTAGTCTTTTCTTATGTTCTTGCTCAAGTTACTTCTTTCTTTTCTCAACCTTTTCTTCCTTATCATCACCAACAATCTCCGTATTGCTTTCTTCTTAACTTGCTCTCCATTACAAACAGTTACGAAATTTTGACGTTGCGAAAAATTGCAGCAACGACCTTCGCAACAGAGCTCAACTGTTGCGACCCCACTTTGAAATTGTCGTTCAGCGTTGCTAATCACTAATTTGGTGTACTGACGTTTTTGCAACCTCCATTTTATTCTCAAATTATTATCTCTAGTTGCTTGCTTTTGAGATTATTTTTTTTTTGGCACAAGCTGCGCCACAACTTTCGATTGACCTTTTCTATAACAAGTGCACAAAGCATTTTTTTTTTCCTAAACTAGTGCCCAGAAAGTGTAAGCACACAAAAACAAATGCATATTGTCCTTGTGACGAATCGGAAAATTTTTGCTTCCTGCGCCTAGTTGGTAAGTTCCAACTTCCCAAGGCGCTACTCGTTTGAGTAACCGGGTTTACAAATTGTTCTGCCTTACCCACGAGTAAGCAAGACTTATTCTGCTGTATAACCCCTTCAACCAGACACAAGTTTGCGTTGTCGAATTCGCTCAATAACATGGCTTGGAATGGATACTTGACCACAGAAATGTAATGGAACCAAATCCAGTATGTTGGAATTCTATCTCTATGGATAAAGAAACCACTGAATAAAAGAAATACACCAATTAAAGGCACAACTACAATGTAACCCAAGATAACTTGAGAAACCAAACCTGATATCAAACTAACGAACGAGTCTCCTGCCCACAGTGATACGAATATTGACAAGAAATAGAACAAGAAACCAGGAAATCCACCATTTAGACCAACAGACCACAATGTTATTGATGCGAATAAAATGGCTAAAATGAGTAGTCTGGGTATAACTAAAATGGAGCGATATATATTATACGATGAACGACGGTATGCATTATATGCTGTTTCCCTCATAAAGATGTACCTGTCTTGGACGAAAACTGCGAGCACCTCTATGCTACCAAAGAAGATGGTTGTGACCATAAACGCGAAGAACCCTACTCGTTCTTGAACACCTACTTCTGTTTTGTCAAGGTTCCAAAACAAACTAGCTAGAACAGAAGATACAACCGCCACAGCACCAATTTGATGTAGAATTAGTTCAGGTTTCCGCTTTGAGTTTGATAATGATCGTTTCACCAGCACAAAGATTTCAACCCAAAATGGATTCACAAACTTCGAGTCGGCCAACGCTGGACCTGTGTCATCGGCATCACTGTAAATGAGTTTCCTCCTTGATATACGAGCACTTGCAGCTTCTTCAAATGCTAAACTCAACTCATTGAAACTCTCTGGATGGTAATTGTGACTTTGCAGTTTCTTCCAGGTTGTGTTGAAATTGACGATACTTGTTCTCCCACCGGGTACACCCTCAAGTTCGCGATATAAATCAAGCATGAATTCCGTCTTTTCATCATTTTCTGGGATGGGATGACCGAAATCCGACAAGAAAAGTGAGAGATTTGTGGATGAACCGTAGTAGACTGTTTCTCCATGTGAGAGGAATATCAGTTGATCGAGTAAGCCAACAACTCTTGAACTAGGTTGGTGAACAGACATAATGACTATCCTCCCCGTACGAGCAATTCGTTGCAGGACTTTCACCACCATGAAAGCACATGATGAATCAAGTCCTGATGTTGGCTCGTCGAGAAAAAATAAAATTGGATCGTGAATTATATCAACTCCAATTGAAACACGGCGACGCTCACCTCCAGAGATACCTCTTTCACCTTCATCTCCTATGATGGTCTTTGCTGCATCATGCAATCCTAGCTCATCGATCACATCTTGAACTCTTGCCAGCTTCTTGGATTTCGAGAGAGTACGAGGCAATCTAAACTCAGCCGAGAACATGAGTGTTTCTTCAACTGTTAACATCGGGTACAACAAATCATCTTGCATCACATAAGCAGATATCGTTTTAAGGACACCTGATTCTAGAGTTTCTCCATTCATTGTGACCGATCCTTTCAAGCTTTCCTTAGATATCCTATTCGCCAGTGCGTCGATCAAGGTTGATTTACCCGAACCACTAGGACCAAGAATAGCTAAAATCTCACCTTCTCTAGCTTCACCTGAGATATCATGCAGCAACATCTTTTTCTTTGAGGATGACGTACTTGGTAATTCGGTTTGTTTCCGGCAAAAGATACTAGAAAATGACAGTTCCTTACTTGTGTTAAGACTGTAGGTTAGGTTATTGAATGTGAGAACAAATGGAGTAACAGATGTCTTCATCATTTTTCTAGGTTCTTCAGTAAGTTCATCATGATGAGACATGAAAGTCTCTCCTAACTGAATCCCTACTTGGAAATCTGGAGAAGATATCTCAACTCCCATATAATTTCTACTTTTGGGGGGTATGAACAGATTTTCTTAATATGGTAATTTAGTTCTACTTCTAGTTATAACGAACAAGTACGTGCGAGGGATATAACATGGTTTTTTAATCTCTTAATGGTGGTGGCTGCCACCCAACTAGCAGTTAATTGACTTCATTGCTGCGTATCAAGTAAAGATATGGGCAAATTTCTTGTTATAGTAAGAAACCATGTGGTTTTTAAGATTTTATCATGTGCCATTCGATTTTAGTTGATTCGATTGGATCCCGTCTGAATTATTAAAATATTTTTTATTCAACCGCTGAATTATGATTGTTTTTTTAAATAGCTAATGTATTCCCTTATATGCAAGCAACTGATACAAGCATTTGTATTCTTGTATTACTATTATTAACAAATGAATTATCAATTACATTAGCATGGTAGATCTGATCTCTAGTAATAACTAGTTTGTCAAGTGTTGAATTTCATGCACTGATTAATTTCGTAAGCATTGAGTTATGATTTTTTATCTAACATTAGCAAACTCCTGTTATCACGCACTGAGTGCATAACAACCCAATTTTCAGCGACATTATTCTAACCGAAGCAAGATAATGCCATAACTGTTTCAGAAACAATCTATATGAGTTGCGAAAATAGAAACGTTAGTGAAACGTTTCCACAGCACTTCATGTAATATAAAAATGTTACGATCACGTTTCTGACATTTCCCCTAAGTGTTATAAGTGACTTTTTTCATTCAAATTCATTTCATTGTAAACTTTTTATTCAACTGCCTCGCTATACAATGGCCCCCGTGTTCCATAGCATTTTAATAAGAAAATTCAAGTAAATATTATAAACTTGATCGAGCACAGTAAGGAATACAAAAGTAAAGTTGAATATTCATGGTGCACTTCAAAATGAAAAAAATACAACAATTTTACTCGTTAGAAGTACCCAACTAACCATTTCAAATATAGCATTTTAGGATTTGAAGTCAAACTAGGTTACCCTGTCTTCAAGAGAGCTCCGATACTCTTGGTAGTTGGTATTACTTTTAATGGAATTGTCTTGTGCAGTACCACCGTGTATGATTCACCCATGTCTATGGATTCAGGAGTGACTCCACTTTCAAGTGCCCAATCAAATGATTGGAGCAATGATCCAAGCGCAATAGGAAGAACTTGTTGAGTCAGTGGGATTCCAGGACAGATACGTCTTCCACTTCCGAACGGCAAGAAACCAAAATGTTGTCCATGGTAATTAATATTGGTCCCCAAGAAACGATCTGGATTAAAAGATAATGGATCATCCCATGAAGCTGATTCCCTTCCAATGCCCCAAGCATTCACCAACACTACAGTGTCCTTAGGTATCAGATACCCCATGAAGTCTGTTTCTTCAACATTAATTCGTGGTATTAGGAAAGGAGCAACTGGATGTAATCTCAATGCTTCTTTGAGTACTGCCCATAGATAAGGTAAACTTTCGATATCTTTTTCCTCGATCTTTCTGTCATAACCAACAACTTGGGAAATTTCAGCGTTAACCTTATTCATTGCCTCCGGATTGCGAAGAAGTTCTGTCATTGCCCATTCAATAACACTAGCTATTGTATCTGTTGAACCCGCTACCAATTCCTATATTGAATTAAAAAAAGAAAACAGATTGAGTAATACCATATAATTATCTCTATGCATATGAAATCAAGATATAGTGTGTATATATGTATTTACTTACCAGCACGAACAAATTTATCTGTCTGTCTGAGAATTTCCATGCTTCATCTTTGCCATCGCCTTCAAAATCCATCAGCACATCTAAAAAATCCTTTTGCTCGTCGTTCTTGCGTACCAAACCCATGCGCCTCCGTTCCGTTGCAATACCATCAACGATGTTTAAGGCTGCATCCCATGCCTTCTTCATTCTCTTGGTCAAATTTTGTGGATCTGAATTCCCTAGCCATGGAAATAAATCGGCTAGATTTGGCGTTTTAATTATTGTTGCTATCTCGTTAACCAATACAAAGAATTCATCCTTAGTACCAGATTTAAGATCCATAAGATCCCTTGAAAACAATAGATCACCTATTAGATTAACCTGAGAGATGAAAATCAATAGGTTTAATTCAACACTTCTACCCACCTTTTCTTCTATTGATATCCATTCTGTTATACGTTCAACAAATCGTCTTCGTTTACCAGTAGTATTTTGTAGCATCGTACCGGAGAAGAGCTTGGTCGCATATAGTCGTCTCATCATCCGCCAGTGTATCCATGCTGATTGAAGGGAGTCATGTTATTACCATGTTCATCTACGACTACGTTGAAAATCTTTGGCAAAACACGGTTTATAAAAGATTGATCATGGTTTTTGAAAAACTCCATAGCAACGTCTGCTGAACCTATAACCAGTGTATTCACTGCACCCAGACGTAGCATGAATACAGGTCCATATTTTTGTTGAAGTTCAACGAGCATTTGGTGTGGCCTCTTGAATACTTTGCGTGGATTCTTGCCTAAATCGGAGAGGTTCCCAATCACCGGCCAACATGGAGGACCCGGTGGTAACCGGCTTGAATTGGTTTTGCTTTTTCGGCCATGGAAAAGGCGGAGTAGAAGAACCAGGAAGAGCGGAGCTGCCACTGCAAGGAAAACGGTTCCCGGGACAAACATGTCGTTCAATGAGATGCAGGTTAGGTTTCTGTATATGGACACAAGTAATTCCAAGTTTTGGTTTTGAGGCAGCACGCAACCCTTGAGATTTGAAATAATAGCTCCAGTCGGTGTCTTGCTGATCCATATGATAATGTATTATAATCATCATACCATACAACTTTCATTATATTGATGCAATCATGCTGTACTTCAAATCTACAATTGGCTGTATATATATTTAGTAAGGAGATCTGGAAACGCCTCAAGATTTGATTTTTACATCATCATGACTCTAGACCAATAATTAGCCGTGCCAAGTTGCCCTCCTTTTCTTTTCTTTTTTGGTGAATATATATGTCTGTACGTGCTCCTACATCGTTGTTACCTTGAATGGAAAAGTAAAAATCGAAGTGAGCTACTAGAGAAATGAACAGCCCAAAATTCCATCACGGAGCAAATAACACAATAATCACATGGAGTGGGACCCATCAATAATTGTTTTGCAAAAGCTGGGCCTAGGCCCCCTATCCAAGCCCGACTACTCTACTTACTACCACACGTTTTAAGACCCCCAAGGGATCGACCTGGTGAAGTGGTGATGGGCAATCCACAAGACTGATTCCCTGTTTCGCAAATTCCAACTCGGTTTTGGCTTTGGTGATGTCCTTGTAGATTTCTCAGCTCATTTGACACTATTATTTTGAAATGATGAAAATTAGGTTTACTAAACCATTTAGCTATAACTCAATGCTAATATATCATGACAATTAATATGTAATATACGATACTGTAGCTCTTTCTCAAGGTTTTCTGCATAATGGAGGATGGACCCACGCATCGATCACTTGAGGTTATTTGAGAATTCAATATTGCAAACAAAATTAGAAACACAGACAATTTAAGATGAGAGCAACTGTAAGCTTCGTAAGTATACTCTAGAGTAGACTGTCGAGTTGAGTTTGCAAGTCTTGAATTGATTTCAGATTGATGGTTTGTAGATCTTCGGTGGAGTACTCGGACTTGAGAAGGGCGTGTATTTGAGAATGAGCTTCCAAAATATTGGTTCTGCATAAATAGAACAGTGAATCACACATGAAATGCATTAACAAAGTAGATAATGGACTCGGGAAAATTTACAATTTGACTTGAAAATGCAATTGCATTTTTGACAATAATTTGGCCAGGAATTGCAAACTGCCACCTTATGAGAGTTTAAAGTTAAAACTACAGTACAAATACTTAAAAGGAATCAGTAACATACTTGATTGGTTTGAATAATATAGTTCTTGTTGAAGGGTTCTGCAGATATAGCTTCATTTTCGCCAATACAACTGGTAACTGTTGCTGAATAGCAGCACCAACCTATTCCACCGATATAAACTGATAGAATGAGCTTTTTGACTATGATTTGAAGCATCATGCAGTACAGCACAGCAACTCAAATTTATCAAATCATTTTAAAAACCATCATAGTAATTGGTTGAAAATTATAGAATACCTTCTGAACTAGCTCAACCACTTTATCTGGAGTAGCGAAGGCTCGAGTCCTGAGGGGTTTTGCCAAAGCTGAGTCTAGTTTTCTGTCTTGGCTCCCTGAGGATAATGCACCTTTCACTGCTGTCACCTAAAGGAAATATTTTTTTGAGTTTGATGAAAGAAAACCCACATTCAAATTAGGCAGAACCGCTAAAAAAAATTGATGAAATGAAAGAAAAACATACAAAAAAGGAAATTTTACAACTACCTACCCAAGCTTTGCAGACATAGAATTGATGAAATGAAAGGAAAAAAAAATCACCTTAGTCACAAACGAAAGCATCGGATCTACAACTAGCTTGGTTACCAACATTATAAATTCTTCGCAAGTGATTTTGAGGTTTCTTTCCAGATCCTGTGTTGAGAAACAAATAAATAAGAGAAAAATATTTGCAACGCAGATAAAATACATACTACAACCGCGATTTACACTCAGACCAATAAACTGATATGAACAAATGTAACTAGCACACGAGTAAATGAAATGAAAAGAATAAAAGAAACAGTCAGAATCATTTGAAGTTCAAATGATCGATTCCTAGTGAACTGTCTAGAGCTAATTAGTTATGAAAATAAGAACTGAGAAAGAAAAAGTCTAACAAAATAAGAAATAGATACCATAACTAATCAGCAGGAAAACCATATACCTTCTTGGCATCCAGCTGATTTTCCAGAACCCTGGGGGATAGAGTTCTTGCTAGCGAGGTTGATCTTGTCCAGTCAAATAAAGAAGCTTGACCTCTAAGAAGCCGTCTTACATTCTCCTGGAAAAGGAATTCAAGTTTATGAGCATTAATGCTTCTCTGTGAGTGGTTAGAAATAATAACAATGCCAAAATATAGCATCATGAAACCAAAGAGAAGTTATCACACGGCACTAACCAGCAAATGAGAGAAATCCAGTTCTTTGTGTATAACAGAAAATTCAATATCAAAAGGTGCAATCTGGAATAACAAGAAATGGAGCAATTAGTTATACAATTTCCACACAAAGAACAAACCTGTGATTTACAAGAAAGACAAGAAGAAGGACGTAGAGGAGGACAGACTGGTATTAACCTTCTCCCTTAAGATAAGAAGATGTTTGATGAGGAAAAGTTGCCCATCAATTGTACTTGAGTTTTTAGCAATAAGTTTGCTTGCTTTCTGTAGATGAAGAGTCAAAAAAAGGAAACACTATGAGAAATTGGAACAAAAGAAAATATTCATTATTTCAGTCACCTTCATTTTCTCATGGGTTTAAGACCTTCACAGCCAAAATAACTACATATAGTTCACTAACCTGGATGGATGTTGCGCAAACTTCTACTGCTTCCTGGAGAAAGCAAAAAGATAATCATTTAAAATAAGGAATACTTAAACTAGAGAACCGGAGTTTAAGCAATCATATGAACCTGAGCTAAACCAGTAAAAACAGCAGGCTCTAAGCAACGATACAGCTTTGACAGGCACGATAAGGTTTTCTCCAATGGTGGGTACCATGTCTTGAAAAGATCTGGGTTCTCCTCAGCCTGTTTAAACAAAAACAAAAAAAAAATTGAGCAAAACATTAATGTATAGTCGTAACTTACTGCACGCTAGTAGATACTAGAAAATGAAGTAACACGCATTAGCCAGATCTTGGATAGGAAATCTAAAAATTAGGTAGCATACATCATCCAAATGCACATATGAGAAACTTCTCAACCAGTTAAAGTACACTTCCTGTACAGTTCATGTACGATGTGTGCAAGGGGCTTCTGAAATCCTCATAGGAAAATGAATCACTCAGGAATTTTATCTTGCTATCCCCCCTTTTGCAAATATAAGAAGTAAACACACATGAAAAACATGAACAGCTTATAGTTAGGTAATCAAAAAGCTGTGGCACAATAACACTTTACCGAGGTAGTTGCAGGTTCTGTCTCAGCAGATCGCTCAAGCTTTGCAGGGTAATCTAGGTCGTCATCGAAAGGAATATAGTTTGCTATCTACATGAGAAAACAATAAAAAGCATCAATAGAAAGTCAAAATTTTGAAACATGCAGTATCTGTTTCCACTTAAACTCTAACAGAAAACCACATCAATGGCAAAAAAAGATGCCTTTCCCAATGTTTGGTTTGCATACTCTCTCCAATCAACTACATCCTAAACTGAGCTAAGAAGTGTCAAAAAAAAAAAAAAAACTTGGTAATGCATTAGAAAATGTAGATGGTGATTTAACAAGTTGGACTGCCTTTATTCTCTAATCCTTCCATTCATTAGGCCACAGAATCGATCTATTGATATCTGAGAGGAGTTGTGGGGAAAAATTCACCATGCTAATAAAGGACCTTGAAAACATAAGCAAGCATTACCAACCTCGATGTGTTTCCACTTTCCAATACCCCCAGCTTAAACATTTGAGATTACCAGAAGTTATATAATGAACTATTTTTTATCCCACATTCTTCAATAGCATCTTAATTATTTAGAAGTCACTCTGCTCTAATATATAGGTTTTTTAAAAATATTTCGTCTGTATTCAGGTTTGGTAAATGAAGTTCTCTAATTAACTGAAAGATTAATCATCAGTGTGGTAAACAAGGAATGCCATCTATATTGAATGGTGGCAATGCGGCAATGCCATTAGTACAATTTATAGTTCATAATATCAATGAACTGTCTCTAAGGTCAGACATAAAGAGTAAGAAGAGTATAGGAGGGTGAGCTAAAATAACTAGATTACACCAAAAAGGTGAAAGAATAACAATACCTCATCACGAATATGTGTACGAGCACGGAAAGTCAACCGCTCGTGAACATCTGCCAAAATTCTCTCTAGTGTAGGGCGTAGCCCAGCTAATGGATCACTTCTTGCACTGAGCTGTTCTCCGAGGACTTTTACTTTCAGAATGTCAACAAGTTCACATAGAAAATCGAGATTTGCTTCATGGATAAGTTTCGGCCGGAGAGTATCATACAAATAAGTGGACCTGAATTATTAGATGTAATGATCAGATCAGTTACATAATAAGTGATTAGCAGAATGACTCAAGAGAAAAGGCATAAAATATGGGAAAATAGAAATAACGTTAAAATTTCTCAAAGGATCTGAAATCCCAGTTTGCATTTGAGAATATGTACAAACAACTAATATTCTTATTCACTTACTAAGAAAAAAAAAGATAGAAAAAAAAAGGATGAATTTGCCAAAGCAAGCAAGAAAACTTACAGAGGATCTATTAATGGAGATAAACTTGATACGTCCTCGGAGGAAGATGGGAAAAAATGAACAAATAGTTGGTGCTCATGAAGGCATACCTGATAACAACTTCAAGTAGATGACTTATAAACTACTCAAGAAATAAAAGTATCAATGCAAACTGAAAGCTTAATTTGATGGGATTCTAGTTTTGAGCATAAACAAATAAATAGACATGAAAGATTGATCTTCTGCAAAATTTTACTTTTAGATTTACTAAAAAGAAAAGAACACCAATGACTACAGTATATAAAGAAAAAAACACAAATGACTACAGTAATTGAGTTAAGTTGACAATCACCTGCACTAGGTATGCACATCCAGACCTAGTCAATGACGGCAACTCCTCTTTCTTGGCAAATTCCGAGATCCTCTGATGCACTATGCTTTTTATCTAGACAAGGGGAATTTGAAGATGTTTAAAAAAATTTGTATACAACTAGAACAACTAAAATAGAGGATAAATTAAATAAAATAATCAGCTTACCAAAGAGAGACGCTGTTCACAATATAACTTGTGGCACTCCGCGAGAACTTGAGCATATTCTTTTCTTAAAGCTCTACCTTCAATTTCCTCAAAGACTGGCTTGAGCTGCAATTTGCATAGATGATTCAGAAGTCTCAGCCATCAAACTGCTTAAATAAAATCTTCTTCTTTGTTTCATAAGTAAATTTATTATGTTTTTAAGAGAAAAATAATTCAAGGAAATATTAACAGAAGAAAGTCAAAAGTGAGCACTTCTGGTAACGTCGTTATGCGAGGTCTGATTCACCTCTCGACTTAAGTGGATAGTGACAGAAAGGAGAGGGGTGATAACAATCTACTTTCTCATAACCATACTACAGCCACAAGGATACCTGAACTCTATCTATGCCATGGTTTCTATTAAAACATCACTGGCGTGGACTGGTGGAGGGGTTAGGATTCTTGGGAAAGTATTACCTCTCCGGCTGCTGCTTTAAAGCGAACATAGATAACAGATGTCTCCACACCTTCAGATACGGAAGCTTTGCTACCACCACTGCCTCGGATTGCTGCATGAACCTGATAGAAACCAATTTGTTTACAGCATATGTCTCCGACTGTGAGGTATAGAATGATATTTGGACTTACATATAAATTGCATTTTCAACTTTGAAGTTCTTACCTGAGATGAAGCATTTTTAAGAATTGAAAGTACATGGGAGCGGATCATACCCAGTGCTCGAGACTGCATTCAAAGCCATAACATTAAAAACATAAAAGAAGATGAAGGATGAACAACAAATATCACAAAAATATGGGAAAAGATACAGTCAACTGACATTTACATGGATATGACAAAGTCATTCAAGTACCTGAAGTTGTTTAAATTTGACAATGTAAACACCGGACTCTGCGTACTGCGAATTGTTTTCAACATACCTAAAATCAGACAAAAAGTATCAGTCTGATCTTTTCTTAGAGTTAGAGGCCAAATAGATAAGATGTAAATTTGTAGAAAAATATTCTGACTCACGAAATACTATCATCAAGCCGCTTAAGCAAGGGAAGAAAGTTTCCGCTTCCAACATTCATGTTTGGAGAGTAAAAACTACTAGCCACCTGCACATAAGTTAAGAGTTAGAAAAATCAATTAAAAATTATAAGAAACATGGAAACGGTTAAGCCTCTGTAGCAAGCCATTGTTCATCAATATGGAGAAAAACAAGAAAAGAGGGGTTTTTGGTGGATATGATGGAGATTCACACATATCAATGTATCATAGATACAAGGGAATTAAAGAATGGTCGCTATCAGTATTCTTTCTAAGGAGGGCTCATCTGCCTCTAAACATGTTAACTCTGGATGGGTGGCTTATATCATCCCTTAGTATCTAACAATTTTTTCACTCCAATCATGAAGTAAGATATATCATCCCTTGGAAGTTAAAACATATTGTATCTTAAACAGAAAAAGATTCTAGATAAGACGGCATTCGAACCTTACATTCTCCAATTCATCGAAGTAACTAAGCTTCTTCCGAAGTGCTTCGGCGAACTCGACAAGTCTTTCTTTCTCGATCACCTGTGGTTCGAAGAAAGAAACAAGGTCAGTACTACATTTCAGCCAAAGACCAAAGAAGAAAAGCTAATCAGGAAATCATGTGAGACCATACCAATCGGTCACATGCATCATGTAATGTTTTCGTCTTTGTTGCAACTTCCTGATGTTGCATCTGCAGTTCATTGAATAAGTGAAGTGTTTCATCTACCTGCAAACCAATAAAATGAACCCAAACGACCTAAAGTCAAGAAACGCAACCAAAAGGCAAAGCGCTAAGACAAAACATCATGTTTATAATAGTATAGTAACTGAGAAAGAATAAAGCATGCGAAGGTGGGGAATGATACGAGCATGATTATACCTGATTGAGGATGCCATCGCACGTTTGTATGTGTTCTGTTAATGTGTTTACATAGTGGCGATACTTCTCCTCTGTCTGCTCATATGAAAGAGAAGAATCGCATAAAATAGAATTCTATCTCATATTTCCAAAAGTTTGTAGTGCGCAGCTATTACGTTTTAGCACTAACCTCTGATTTCATGGCTGATTCAAGATCCATAAACCATTTGTAAAACTACACCAACAACATAACACATAATAAGCAATTATATTCATAAAGAATAATTTTTTGTCAAATAATAAAATTACAGAAATTTTCAATAGCATAAACAACAGGGAACTACAATCAAACCTGATGTGTGTTGACCAAAACAGCTTCCATCGCTCCAAAATCTTCCAAAGCATTAGCTTTAGTTGCCACTGTTAAACCACTGTCCTGCACCAGATTTTGATCTTGGGACTGCAACAGAAACACATCAATGCAAGTTATACAACATCACTTAACACAGCAAACACCATATCCTAGTCAACGAGATTTCAATAATATGTCCATGCCCTCTGTTGACACTAACAAACCTGCTCTTGCCCAAAATTTTGATCATGGGATTGCAACATACACATTAACCAACAGTAATTTTCATACTAATTCTAACAATTCCATAATTTGATAGCACACTCACACAATGCATTTTGAACTCTATCGATATCTAATTCCAACAAATTCCATCAAATCCTAACATATGATGTTTCAATTTCCAATATTTTCATCACTCATAGAACATCAATTTTCCCATTATCTGTCTAAACCTAACAGATTTCCATCAAATCCTAACATGTAATGTTTCAATAGTGTGCCGGTACCTAGATCTCATAAAACTTTATTCATTAAGCACCAAATATCTCAAAAAATTTCCCAATCAACAAAATCACTCACCACATTGTCTGGTAATGGTCTTTCAGCAACAGCATGAGAAAGAGCAACTATAGCAGCATGCTGTTGTTCCGTCAACGGTGCATTCTGTCATCATAATCAAACAAAATCAGATCCCTAAATTTTCAACACTAAACGGATCTAACAATGAATTTCAACTTTAAGATATAATTCTCCACTGAGATGATAAATTTTCAGATCTAAGTTCAAAATAAGAGAAAGAGTAACGATGGTAGTACCTGTTCCCAAGTAGAACGGAAATTGTAACCACTTGAAATAGCTCCTCCTGTTGATCTCTGAGGATGAGGATTATATTGATTTGCAGAAGAAGTAGCCATGGGAAAGACTGAGCTTCAGAGATAGAGAGATACAGAGTCTCTGCAACAAAAACAGCTAGAATTCCATTCTCTTGGTTTAATTCTGAATCTCCCCGAGGAAGAAGAAGTGAAAAAGAAAGACGAATAATGGTTTTGGTGGATCTTCTCTAATGGGCTTTTACTTTTGAACTATTTTTTCATTTAAGCCCAAAATGCTGTCGGTTCGTCGTATCCGACAAAAGAAGATTTTTTTTGTTCTTCTTAAGCTTCGTCTTTGTTTTTTCTTTTTAAGCTTTGTCTTTGTCTTCTCAAAGTGTGGGTCATATTGGAATGTACAATGGAACAAAAAATCGATGTGAACCGCACAAAAAAAAAAAACTATTAGAAAAACCCTCCTCACAGAATTTGTACTAGCCCCATCATAGGTGACCCCTTGTTGTCTTCTGGCGGGGTTCATCAGGACCCAACAAAAAAAAATGTGAGAGCTTTTTAAGATTTTTTTTTTTGGTATGGTTTAATATGTCGGTTTGTTTAGAATCACCAATAATTGAATTATGAAAGGCATGTATTTGGTCAACTTATCTTTCTCTTCTATCTTTAGCCAGTTTTATAATCAGGTCTACAGTAGCCATTGGCGGGTGGAATAAGTTGATGATAAATGTAAATATGAAAAATCCATAGCTACACCCAAATAATGTTTTCTCCTGTTCTTGACTCATTCCAACAAAAAAACCCCTAAAACAATTTCTAGGTCTAAACTTATTACTCACAAAAATGATAATAAAAGTGCTAGAATGTAAAGGAGACACTTGATTTTTACATGGTTCGATCATAATTGATCTACATTCATGGTTGTTCACTATGATTAATTAATTTACAAGGTGAGACGCCATTAATGAGTTTTTTGGAGCTCTTCCGGATCTTGTTTTTGGGAAGAAGATGAAGTTAAAGAAAATAAAATATGATCCCTTTCTTTCTCTTAGATATTTTTAGAGTGTAGAAATGAATTTAAAAATATGACCTTTGCTTACAAACTAAGCTATCTTGGTCTAGATACTATGTAGACTATCCTGGAAATGTTATACTACACCGCCTTTCATTGGACGCCACATGTTGAGCATGGTTTTTGGTATCTACATTTTGCTCTTTTTTCCTTGAGTATGGCTTGAAGAGCGATCCTTAAGGAAAAATCCGTTTCGGTATAGTTCTTGGAGTGAGACGTGTGGCGCCTGAGTGGATGACTTTGACCTTTTTTGATGAAGGGACGAGCCAAAGAATAATAACTTGAAAAGTATATACTTACCTCTTATTCTTTTGCGAAGTTCCGACGCTTCGTTGTTGTATAAAGGTATCATCCCTTGATCTTGTTGTTGTCGTTCCTGAGTTGTTGTTGGAACCGTTCATTGCTTCGATTTTGCCCTTGTATGTTTAGTTGTTAACTCTTCGTGTTGGCAAGAAGTAGCTAGGTGTCTTGTTATATGTAATGAGCTAAAATTGACGAAGTATGTAGTGAGCGAGATATCTTCGTTAACGTTATCCCTTTGCTCCAGAGAAAATAGTGCTGCAATCTCGGGTTTGCATGGTCCACTTCTTGCGTATTAATTCATCATTTCCAGCGGCCCCGTCAGTTCTATTGCCTTTTTACTTGCTGAGGCATTGCCCGTTGTTCCACTCAATGTTGACTCGATGCTATCAGGTTCAATCCCTTCTTCGTTGGCTTTATACTCTTCATCTGGTGACCTTCGGCTTTATCACGTCGTGGCTTTTGATCTCTTCGCAATGAACCTTCCTGCTTTTGGTCAGTCCGCCTTGGCCTTCCTTTTGGTGTTGTTTCCAACCCTGCACGAGTCAGAGTGGTTGACATGCCCTCCTTCTCCATCCATTGCAACTTATCTTGCCTTTGCGAGTTTCCCATCTATACCCTCAATCTTCGTAGCTCATGTATGATTTTCTTATCTACAATCCCTCTTCTTGCTTCGTCAATGCTTCTTTCTCGGCGTTTGCTTTCATCCTTGCGCCTTCTTCCTTCTTCGTATCTTAGCCTATGATTTTCATATCTCCCCTCCACTAGCAGCTTCCTTAGGTCTCTCTCCCGGTCATATCCTTCTAGCAGCCTTCTCATCTGCATTCCTCGTTCGTCTTCTTCCTCGTAATCTTCATAATGGCCTTCCCCTCGATATAGGATCCGTTCTCGGGACGAAGCTGTTATCGTTTCTGAATTTGCATGAATTAGTTGTTGTTATCCCTGTGACCACTTGGAGTCTTCAATCTTTTTTGCCCTGGAGACTTTCACCTTCCCTTGCTGATTGCAAGCTGAAGTTCTGCAACTGGAACTATATATCATTCTTGATCAATGCTGCCTCAGTCCGTCTTTTTACTTCGCTTGATCAATGTACTCGTCGAGTCCAAACGAATTGAATCCTTTACTTTGTCATTGAACGATATGGGTTGCTGGTAGTCTTCGCCGGTGGTAAATGACGAAGCAAGCTTGAGTTGTGGGTCCTTTCTTCGCTTCTGGTTGACATTTGTTTCTTTAACTCATATTGCTGTCTCGTCATTTGTTGACGTGCTATCTTCTTTTGTCTTCGCCGGTGGATATTTAGCTGATGAGTCTTCATCGGACTTCGTCATTGGTTTAGTACCCGGATTGCCACGAGTTGGTTTTTTTGTCTTCGCAGTTGCTGGTATTCCTCGTTGGTAAATTTGATGAAACAAAACTGATATCATCATGCATCTTTCATACGTGGCCCTTTGAACTGGTTGATCGTAGAAGATATTAGTTCGTGGGAATTGTGACAGGGTTTATCTTCGTAAATTTTTTGACGACGGAAAGCTTCATAGAATCTCTTCTTCGTTCAAGTATTTGGTGAGTGGCGATATTCCAGCGAAGTGACGTCTGCTCTTCATCTTCGTGCTGGTGGACTAACGGATGAGCTGTTGTTGAGTCTACGAAATTTCTCAAAGAATTGCTTCCTCTGCCGGTAGAAGCGATATTCCCTTGCGTTATTTTTCCGAGTTGGAGTCTGTTTCGAGTAGTTACTTCGTCAGTTTGTAAGAGTGCTGCCGTTTCGTGATTATTGATCTGACTTGGTTGCTTCGTTGCTGATGACAAAGTAAGCTTAGCTATTGCGTCTTCTTTCTTATCGTGAATTATCATGCTTTGTCGATGTTGGTGACGAAGTAGATTTTGCTCATATTCTGACGTCTTTGGGTATTCCACGAAGTGTATTTCACCTCGCCGGAATAATGAATGGCAGATCTTTCAAAATCTTTGCTTAGATTTTGTCTCGCCAGTTCAGTCTGAACCGAAGTAGCTCAAATGGCAGGTCCTTTATTATCTTCGAATCTCTAACGTTGCTGATCTTCTTCGTCCACCGCGATTCATGCTTAGTTTCTTTGTTGTTTGCTTCCGAGATGGTATTTCTCCTAAGTTGGTTAGGCCGACGATGTGACAATACTTTACTTCATCATCTTTGTTATGTGATTTGAGGGAAGTGCAATAACGAGAGTAGGTCTAACTTCGTGGAATGAGTTTCTCTACTCGCTGCGAATATCTTCGAATTCTCTACTGCTTCCTTATGCTCATATCTCTTTAGGAAAGAGTTTTACTTAAACTCCGTTCTCGGTCTGCTGCTGGTAAAGGTCTCTTCGATCTTTGGTGGTGCCGTCGTCTTGAACGATTATTCTGCATCTTCCTCCTCTCTGTCTTCTCCAAGTGTTGACGAGATTTATTGTCTGAAGATGAACATCTCCAACTGATACTTCCGTTTTTCCCCTAATATTTGAAGATCCAGTGAGATCTGTTGCTAACATTGGCTAGACTTCAATGGAATTCTCTTGAATCAACAAAATCAGGTAGGTTAATTCCTGTTTTCCCCTATAATATGCGTTTTCCCCTATATGTGTGCCTCCTTTTTCTTTGGTGGATGAAGGAACTTTACGTATCCAAAGCGAAAGTAATATGATGCTCCTTTCTTGCCTCTTCCCTTGTTTAGCTTAATGCCTTACGTTCGTTAAGTCTTGAACGTGTCGATCCTGCTTCGTGTTGTTTTTGGTTCCTCGTTGCATGGTTTTGATTCTTCGTTTATCCATTGATCTTCGCGTTGTTTTGATCTTGATTCGCGTTATTTTGATTGTTCCTTGCATGCTCATTTTCTTTGCCTCATCGATTTCGTTTTTGCTCCAAGTTCGCTCCATCCACGACTTCATTCAATTTTAGTTCTTGCATTGTGTCACTTCATTTCCTCCAAGTGTATTACTAGATAATCATATTTCTTCATTCCATTCAAATTTTTATTGCATCCTACCACCTCTTCACGAATTGTTTATCAGCGTCCTCATATCTCGCAGTTCGTTCAATACCTCATGGTTCAAGTTTCTTCCATTTTCTGCGCGACGGTTGTCTCTCACTTCGTCAGGCCTTCCTTCTCCTCGTCGTAGATCTTCCTCGTGTCTCCGATTTATTTCGTGTTGCCTTTCGTTTTCTTGCCTCCTTTCATCTTCACATCTCCGCCTTTGATCTTCCCATCTCGTTATTTCCAACGCCCTTCTCAGATCCCTTTCTTCGCTGTCGTCTCTTCGTCGCCTCCTTTTTTGCCCTCCTCCGTCGTCCTTGTGAGCATATCTCCCTTGTCGTGAGCATATCTCCCTTGTCCGTTATATGTGTGCCCTTGTCTTCATGCGAAGTATTATGGCTATGCCTCCTCTTCAGGATTATCTTCGCTTTGTTACCTTCTTCTTCGCTTTGCCCCTTTCTTTTCTTTTTGCTTTTGTTTGCTTTATTTCTCTTTCCTTTTGTACATATTTTGGGGTTGTAAATTGTTACGGGTTAGGTTTTGTTGTCTTCTACTTGTATCTATTGGGTCTTACCAGCCTATTGAGTAGGACTTAACGTGCCCTCATCTTCTACTTGTATGTGGCTATACGAGGTCTTATTGTGCCTCCTAATTAAGGTCTTATTCTGCCTCATCCTTTTTTAAGGATCTTAATTCGATGAAGTATCAGGCTCTTATTACCCTTGCGAATAATAATCCATCTACCTCGCCTTAACATTTATTTTATTTTTCTCCGCGACAATGCGACAGGCCTAGCTGTTCCCATGAACATTATCCCCATGACATTGATGTCTTTTTTGGTCACACAGCTCCCTAATATGGAGGGTGCCATCCCTTTATATTCCCCCTGATTGCCCCTTCAAGGAGGTTAACCCTAACATGCATGTTGGTCTCCTCCCATCCAGTTATTACGACTGTCAGTTGTATTCGTGACTTCTTATCACCTTCGCCGATATGGCTTGGGGTTACGAAGCCACACCCTAAGTGAGGTTTCTTTGGGATCGAGTGCATCGTAGCCAAGACTTGCCATACATACATTGTCGTCAACGCTGCAGACGTCCCAGGCACCCGCAGCTCAACCGAATACGTCGGTGCCTTGGTCATATTTCAGCACCCCTTACTGAAATCCATCATAAAAAGGGACCCTCAGAGGATAAGTTTTATCATTGCCCCTAGCTTATCTCTCTGAGAGTTGTTCACGACATGCGTTAGGTCTTGCCTCCTGCACTTTTATGCAAACTAGGATGTATGCCGTGGATTATCAGCATTCCTAGGCGAAGGTTTTAAGTTTCCTAGAAACTGTTTTACTTTGTGGGTCTTATCAGCCTCCTAATCCGAGGTCTTACTCGCCTGTTTTGAGGTCTTATTTCGCCCAAATATTTCTCTTTGTGTATATGTGCCTTATTTTTGCCCTTTTCTTTGCTCTTATTGACTCGTAGCTTTCTTCTCTTAATATTTGCATATCATTCACGCTTGTAGCTTTATGTTGTTGCTATGCTTTATTGAGAAAAACCTTATCTTGCTACGATGGGAGTTCGTTGCTGGTACATGAGATGTCATTCGTGTGTAAGCGACGTCCAAGTTCAGTTCGTGTCACTCGTTCTCTTTCGTTCTCTACCTATCGCTCACTTTGCTTCGCTATAATCCAATTACTTCTTTTCGTATTTTTCTTTTCCTTCGTTGTTTTTGCGGCTTTATCCGTGAGCCTTGAGCTTGTATATATATCCGAATCGGATCCTCGTTGCACCATAGTTCGTATAGTATCCAAGTGAGATACTCCTCCGAGTATGAGTTAGTATGATTTATCACATCGACGGCTTTGCGTGTTTCCTCTTTGGAACCGCAATAACCCCTTCCTCCTCTCAGTCGATAATTTATCATATCGACGGCTTTGTGTGTTTCCTCTTTGATACTGCAATCATCATTACCTCCACATCGTCGCATCCTTCTTTGTCCTCTTCCTTGTCTTCTTCGGCCATACTGCAGCTATTCGAGGAAGTGTAATTACTATCTCATATTTCTTTGTTTGCACAGATATTCCTCTTTAGTTGATTTCACCGTCTTCATCGACATTCTCTCCTATCTTTTCGTGAGTGGATTACGTCGTCCTTATCGTCATTCTCTCTCATCTCTTGGTGATTTGATTTCTCTTTTACGATAGTCTCAATGACATTTCTCTGTAGTTATTCTTGTTATTATCGCCGCCCTGCCACTGGTTCTCGTTATGCCTTTCTCCCGTAACGGACGTTTCTCCTCTTTCCGTTTTTCCTCCCCTTAGAATATCCATAAATTCCCTTCGTAATTCGTGATATTCTTTACTTCGCAAGCTGCTTTACTTTTCCGGTTCCGGATTGGTTGTGGGGACAAGGTGAATTGCATGACTCTTTGATGTCGCCGATCCTCCATTTCAATCATCCTTAAGATGAGTGTTGATGCCCCTCACGACATAGCTTCGGCCGTTGAGTCCTACTCTTGTTCATCCCTTCCGCCTTTGCGTTGTCCATTAATGCTCTTCCAACCATGGTTGCTCCCTCGTTTGCAATAGTACACGCTTCTTTTACTGGCTAGCTGGTTAAGGCTTGCAATCAGTTTCTTTTGGACCTTTGGAATTATGGCGTTCTCCACTGCTCATCGTCGGCTCTCGGCTATAACTTTTATTCCTTGCTATTGGTTCACTTAGCTCGTCACTGGCGATGTAAGTGTGCAACTTCGACTTTATTCCTTGCTTGGAGTTTCTGCACGAAGCAACTCTTCCTCCGTTTTCTTTGCATCGCTGGTTGATTGTACTTCCTTCCCTGCAAGTAAAGGGTAAAAATTCATGCCTCCTTTTGCGCAGTGGTCTGTCTTGTACCTCATTTTGTTTCTCTATCTTTCGATTGATTTCGCCCCTTTCTGTCGTTTTCCCTTCCATTTTTCCTATCTCTCATTTTGTGAACCGATTGATTTCGCCCCTTTCCGTCGTCTTCCCTTCCATCATATTCGCTCTTTTAGGTTGGTCTTAGCTTCGCTGGAACTATCAACTTCGCAAGGGTGATTGCCTTGTTTCGTCCTTGGTTGCTCGTTATCAATCATCGTGAATTAAAACCTGGACGTTCCACATGGCGTAGCTTCCGTCATTGACCCATATGATTGCCTTAGCCTTGCTTCCGTCTCTCATATTACCGCCTTCTTCTTTGGTCGATTGCATCCGTGAGTCATCATTCTCCTTTGTTTGTTCCTGAAGTAGCCAAATGTTTCCGTCGTCTTTCAAACTTGTCTCCTTATATGCAGTAATCACGAGATGGCTGGGGCGCTGGGGGTTGACGAAGTGAACCGTTAGTTGCCTTACTTCGTTGGCTTTAGCCTTCCTTCTTCATTGGCTTTGGCTTTGGCACCGTTAGTTGCCTTACTTCGTTGGCTTTGGCCTTCCTTCTTCATTGGCTTTGGCTTTGGTTTTACTTCTTTGCCTTTGGCCTCCCACGAAGTAGCTTTATGTCCCACTTAAGTCCCACGAAATAGCTTAAGTTCCACGAAGTAGCTTTAAGTTCCACGGAATATCTTTAGTTCCACGAAGTAGCTTTCATCCCACGAGTTAGCTTTAGTTCCACGAAGTAGCTTTCATCCCAAGAATTATGTTCTCAGCATCCACGAAGTATGTTCTCAACATTCCACGAAGTTCTCAGCATTCCACGAAGTATGTTCTCAGAATTCCACGAAGTATGTTCTCAGCATCCACGAAGTAGCTTCTCAACATCCACGAAGTGGCCTTGCCATGAACTCAATCATTTTGACGAGATAAGAGTTTGCTGCTTGCGTGCAACTTCACTTCGTGCTACTGGATTAACCAGTTCTCACATGAATCTTGTATCACACGAATTCGATTCTTCGGCGTATTTGTCCGACCAGCTAACTGAGCTCTTACTTCGTGTTACTGACGAGAAGGGGTTCTCGTTGTTCTTCGTTTTAGTGCGCATGAAACTTTCCCAAAGTTTTGCTCAAAACTTCCAGATCTGAATAGTTGAACAGAAGATTAAATAGATCAAGGAAGAGATCTATCCTTTTGAGACCAGTCCATGTTTCTAGCGCCAAAATATAACTACGGAAAATCTGTAACTACACCCAAATAATGTATTCTCTTGTTCTTGACTCATTCCAACTTCAAACCCCTAAAACAATTTTTAGATCTAAACTTATTACTCACAAAAATGGTAATAAAAGTGCTAGAATGTAAAGGAGACACTTGATTTTTACATGGTTCGATCATAATTGATCTACATCCATAGTTGTTCACTATGATTAATTGATTTACAAGGTGAGACACCATTAATGAGTTTTTGGAGCTCTTCCAGATCTAGTTTTTGGAATGAAGATGAAGTTAGAGAAAATAAAATCTGATCCCTTTCTCTCTCTTAGATATTCTCTTAAATACTAGAGAATAGAAATGAATTTACAAATATGACTTTTTCTTACAAACTAAGCTATCTTGGTGTAGATACTATGTAAACTATCCTAGGAATGTTATACTACACCGGCTTTCATTGGGCGCCACATGTTGAGCATGGTTTTTGGTATCTATAATAAACATAAACAAATAAAATGAAAAAATGGGACAGAGTGTGCTCAAAAATGGATTCTGTTGAGGCATACTGATACTATGTTAACTGTAAAATAAAATCTGTAATAAGTCCATATAATCAAATTGGGACAATCAGACATGATTTTTTTAACAAAAAAGGTCACAAAGCAACACACAGTTTCTCTCTATTGATAATCAAATTCAACATTTAAATCGA
This sequence comes from Papaver somniferum, assembly GCF_003573695.1. Classification (NCBI taxonomy): domain Eukaryota; kingdom Viridiplantae; phylum Streptophyta; class Magnoliopsida; order Ranunculales; family Papaveraceae; genus Papaver; species Papaver somniferum. The sequence continues at coordinate 10,187,687 of NW_020618825.1, read as the reverse complement.
AACCTCCTAAGATATTATTATATTATTATTATTATTATTATTATTATAAACTAATAACTGGATAATGAGTATTACATTAACTAGTTGGAAGCCTAACAAGCTAAGCTCCAACAACGCACTACTACACGAATTGAACAGGTTGCCGTGCTAACCTACCAGCGAGCCTCATGGGTAACCTAGCCAAGAGAGCCGAAGCGGGAGGGGGGCTGAGATTGTGTCACAAGGGGGATAAGCTAACTCTACCGTCCATGTTAATTCCTGCAATATTACGTCACTGGGGACTCGAACCTGGAACCTCCTGGAGCGCAAGAAACTTTGGAGAACGGGGATGACCAGCTGAGCTAACTCTACCGTCCATAACTGCCTAGATCCATCTCTTTCTGTTACTGATAGTAATTTCCCACTGGGCTTATTATGTTTTTGAATTTGGATTGCAACTGAATGAAGTTGTTTAATAATAGTAAAAAAACTCCTCAACCTTAGCTTCTGTCGCCATTGCCGTTGCTGCTCCATTATTGTTGTTTTCTTTTGATTTTGTTCTCGTTCTTCTTCCTGCTCCCTCGTTGACTGGAGAAAGTTTTCTCTTCTCCTTCTCCATTTTCTTTAGTTTTTGCTTTGTGAGAAGACGAAAAAGGAACAGAAAGTCTAGGTTCACTTCTGACTGTCACCGAAGTGATCACCGACAGATACAAAGATTACAAGCTATGGGCCCCACCTCCGCCACATTCATATCCCAATGTATTGCATGCAACCCTGTGTGCCTTCGATCCCTCTCGGTGAAAATCGAAGTGGGAATTCGTTGTGAGTCTAGCATAGCTCAAAAAGGAAAGGCTCAGATTGATCGATAAGTAGTTGGAGTATGTTTAAAGTCTAAATGAATAATAATATTATCTTTACTTGATAATTCAATACAATGGGCTACGAAGGTCAGAATAGTAATAGTGGTATTGTTTTAAACTACTTTATAACTTCATCCCCTATTAATTAGTAGCACATGAAATGTGTACGGTAAAAACACTATTCTAAATTACTTAAAGTGAAAAACGAGTTCAAAATTACTTAAAGTGAAAAACCAGTTAAATTTTGCGATCTATCGTAGCTGGCCTGTCAAAGAAAGTAAAACTTGAAGAGCAAGGGCTATGGGAGTCGAGAGTCTCTTTTAAAACGAAAGAGTTGATCAAAATTGATCAAATTAGGTCCTACTAAGGGTAGAAGGAAAGTCTCTTTCACCCCAAACTCAATCACCTTCTCTTTCATTCGAATGAAAGTCTCCCCTATACGGCTAACAGTTCACCGGTTGAAATAAATTTTGAAAAAACGGTACATGATTAGCCGTTTGATAAAAACATCAGCTAATACGGGATACGTTCCCCCGTTGGAGAGAAAATTTTGTCTAAAAATTTGTTCCAGAGAAAAAGGAGCAAATAATACAAGGAAATACCATATAGAGAGAGTCTAGTCCAATTGACCTAGTCAATTGTCTGTTTGGTCCTATTTGGTAATAAATATTATAGTTTGGTCCTAAAAATTATAATTTGGTCCTAGGGTGATGTCATGGATGATGTCATCTTGTAGTGGTAGAAATACCCTTTTGGATAAAAACCATATATATGGTCAAAAAGTAAGAGAGAAGAAATCATTCTCAGATTTACTTTCTCTCTCCTATATTTTCAGATCTAGAATTTCTCTCTCTTTTTTTTCTCTTTTTTATTTTCTTCCTGCTAGTGATGAAGAAGATGAAGATGATGATGAATGATTCTCTATTCTCTCTATTTTTTTCTCTGCTAGTGATGATGATGATGATGATGAATACGATGAAGGTTTTGCATTTTTTTCTTTTTTCTTTTTGTTGTTTTGCTCTGTTTTGATGATGAAGACGGTGAGGTTGAAGATTATACTGCTATTTATGATGATGATGAACCTTTATCATCTTCACATGCTTGGGTAAGTTTCTGATCTATAAAAGAAGATGAATATGACGGAGTTCATTTCTGGAATGAACTCTGATTTGTGATGAAGATTTTGATGTTTTCTCGTCTGTTGTTGCTGCTGATGATGGAGAGGATGAAGATGAGTTGCTGCTGCTGATGAAGAAGATGAAGATGACGGAGTTCATTTTCAGGAATGAACTCTGGTTTGTGATGCTGCTACTGTTGAAGTTCATCTTCGTCGATGTTGCTGCTGAAGATGTAAACTAGTTTTTTCTTGATTTTAATCTGCTGCTGCATCCGTTTTGAGAAAGACGACGGTGAAACAGATCTGTTTGATAAAGAAACAACACGAGTTGATGAAGACGACGATGATGAAAACGAGTTTTTTTCTTGATTTTCTTGCTACTAGTGTTGTTGGTGAAGATGTTGAAGACGACGAAGATTTGTGATGAAGATGTTGTTGGTGAAGATGAACTCGTGCTTTGTAGTTGAAGACGACGAAGATGATGCTGCTGCAATTCATTCCATAAATGAACTCTGTTTTTTTTTAGGTTTTTATATGGAGTTCATTTCTGGAATGAACTCTCTTTTTTAGGTTTTTATATGGAGTTCATTTCTAGGAATGAACTCTGTTTTTTTAGGTTTTTATATGGAGTTCATTTTTAGGAATGAACTCTATTTTTTTAGGTTTTTATATGGAGTTCATTTCTGGAATGGAATCTGTTTTTTTAGGTTTTTATATGGAGTTCATTTCTAGGAATGAACTCTGCTTTTTTAGGTTTTTATATGGAGTTCATTTCTGGAATGAAATCTGTTTTTTTAGGTTTTTATATGGAGTTCATTTCTAGGAATGAACTCTGTTTTTTTAGGTTTTTATATGGAGTTCATTTCTGGAATGAACTCTGTTCTTTTAGGTTTTTATATGGAGTTCATTTCTAGGAATGAACTCTGTTTTTTTAGGTTTTTATATTGAATACATTTCTAGGAATGAACTCTGTTTTTTTAGGTTTTTATATGGAGTTCATTTCTGGAATGAACTCTGTTCTTTTAGGTTTTTATATGGAGTTCATTTCTAGGAATGAACTCTGTTTTTTTAGGTTTTTATATTGAATACATTTCTAGGAATGAACTCTGTTTTTTTAGGTTTTTATATGGAGTTCATTTCTGGAATGAACTCTGTTCTTTTAGGTTTTTATATGGAGTTCATTTCTAGGAATGAACTCTGTTTTTTTAGGTTTTTATATGGAATACATTTCTAGGAATGAACTCTGTTTTTTAGGTGATTTCTGAAAAAATAAGTAGAAATTAACAGGAGTTCATTTTGAAGAATCAACTGCTAAAAAAACACGGAAGGGTATTTTTGTCCATTTAAATATTTTTAAATAATTATGGACTAAAAAGTAAAGGCGTTTGACCAAATGACTAAACAAATATGGACCCACCTAAAAAGGACCAAAACGATATTTTTCCCCAAATAATAACTAAGCCTACTTTAGTAAGACGACGGATCTGGTCACACGCTTAATATCACGTTATCTGACTCGGAATTTTGGTCCCTTGGATTATAAAGTGCGAACGGTCCAGATCTCTTCGATTTCCACTTTTGAGTTCCGGGTTTTTTGACGGGTCACCGGTAACTTTTTCTTTTTTATTCGTTTTATTCTCTCTTAACGAAATCCCATTCCTATTCATTTTTGTTGACATTTCAAACTCCTCAGCCGTCGCGGATCTTGTGAACAAAGAACTCAATGTACCAGCAACTTTTCCTTCTTCACTGAAGAGGTAATTAGTGAAGATGATATTAGTGCAAGATCAATGAGTGGAACATGGGAGTGGCCAGACCAATGAGTTGGTGGATGTAAACAACACGGATACTGGTATGCTACTACCATACTACACAAATAAGTAACACTAATTTATTTGGTTAGTTGCCAGACTAACACACAATTACTTCAATTCCTGTAGCAATTGCCAGGAAACCCTGATGCCGAAGAGCCATTTACTTGAGCACCCTTTACATTTTAAGTTATGAACGTCAATGTTCTTAGTCGAGCCAGCCAGAAACATGCTATTTTGTCTATTTTCATTAACACGGTCATGTCATCCGTTTATACTTCGCAAATTGGCACTATAAAATGCTCTACAAATGAAGATAAAATGTTTTAGAGATGTGTTGGGTCAGTTGTTACTTATTTCCTGTAGTCAATTGTTTCTGTTGTTCGCATATACCAACTAGCCTTCATGTTAAATTACTGCCGCCCAGTATGTATCGTATAACACATTTGGCATTATGTAGATGACGATGATCTGGAGTCGCTAGAGATTTATATGGGTCAACCAGAACAGACAATGGACATGGCAGATGCAGTAATTTATATCTTAGTTATATCTTATAAAATTAAACTTAACTTAATTGAGATTTCATAATAACTTTAAATCATGATTAAATGCATCATTCAAACGTTAATCTAGCTTCATCATATTTGGGCAACACTATCAAGGTTTGCTAACGACTATCGAATTGAAAATCTTTTTCCACTCTGTTGTGCCATTCAGCCCGACACATGTGCTCCACATCAAATTCATTTTGACAATTTTCTCGGTTTTGATTTCCTTGAATAAGCAAAGCAACAAACAAGTTCACATCCTTATTGATTACTTGGAAGCGGTGACTCAAAGAATTTGCATCTCGATTGTTGAGGTTCAATTTTTCTTGTTGAAATCTCTGAAATATGTTTTGCCATACAGTATTATGTTGTTGTTGTTGTACACCATTGATATGATTTTGTGTAATAAGAACATAATTCCTGCAAATACATTCATCTTCAGCTAAGGTAAATTTGATACTGCGAACTGACAGACGAACTGATATATATTGAATTTATGGAGTGAAAGAATGTAGATTGAAGAAATAGTATGAATTGAAATGAAATTGGAATTTGGTTTATATAGCCTAATGAATTGTGGACCGTTGGATGTGATACACTGGCGGTCGAGTCTATACCGCTGACAAGCGACTGTTGAGCGTTTGATGTAGTATCAACCGAGCGGTCAAGACTCAACCTGACATTGTTAAGTAGAAAATTTACCACTTAAACAGGTCAATTTGCTGGTTTGCGAGTTTCATAATGGGTACAAAACTGCCCAATTGATCGGTTTCGGGTTTCTTTCTCACCTTGGGTGCAAAACTGGCCAATGGTCAGTTTGCAACCCCTAGTTTGAGAAAGAGTGGGGCAGTTGGGTGCCTACTGAAAAACTGAGTGGGGTGGAGATAAACTTTTCTTTTCCTTTACTCTATTTATAGACCAAAACACCCTTAATTAACTACTTAAATTACATACTCCCACCCGAACAAATACTGCCTTCGCTGCTAACTTTAATCACAAGTTCGAAATCTCAACGAAGAAGAAGAAATTTTTTCTCGAAGCTCAAAGGGTATGATAATAAACCCTAGTTTCTCAGTAATCACTCCACAGATCGATCATTCATTATTTGTTCTTAAATTTCAAGATCTATACTTCACTTTTGTTTAATTTAGGGTTTTTATGTGTGTGCAGATTTTCATCTAAACCCATAACGGAAGATGTTTCTTACAAGGTGAGAAAGAGACCCTTTACTTCTAAAATCGAAGGGTTTTAAGAAATTTGAATTTGGATTCGTAGATTTTGATTGACTTTTGGGGGTTTTGTGTGTGTTGTTTGTATGTAGGACCGAGTATGATAGAGGGGTGAATACTTTCTCACCTGAAGGTAGATTGTTTCAGGTTGAGTATGCAATTGAAGCTATTAAGGTAAACAACAGAACTAAGAAGACCTATTTTTTTTAGTTTCTGACTGAAATTCTGTAACCTAATTCCTGTGTTTATGGTCATGATTTGTTTGTGTTTTTGTTTGTTTATTTGTTTGTAGCTTGGGTCCACGGCAATTGGGATAAAGACTAAAGAAGGAGTAGTGCTTGCTGTTGAGAAACGTATCACTTCGCCATTACTGGTTTGTTCTTTGTTTCATAGCTTTGTTTGTGTCCAGTAATTATTGACAAATTGGTCTTCGGACCTAACTATTGGGGTAATAGGCTTGTGAAGGGAGTAGGGAGTGGGCATTACCCTCAATGGCATCTGTTTTTATAATTGGTGAATAGTTTTAATTACAGAAGTAGTTATGTATGTGCGAAACTGAGTAGAACTTGTAAGAAATTATCCGACCCTTCTGTTAGGGTTTATAGGGTTTGTGCTATCCGGCCCTTCTGATAGGGTTTTTAGGGTTTGTGCCACAATGGGTTGGCTGTAACTCTAACTGATGTTTTCTGCCCAAGTCCTTTGCCACATTTCAGGTGGGATGAATTGTAGAAAGTATGTTGTCATTGTGGTGGTTATCTTATAATAGTAAGCTAAGCATTATAGACCCCAATATCAACAAGTTGTCATCATATTCATGCCATTGCCACTTGCATGTGTGTTTATAACTTTTGCAAAATGAACTGAAAATTGTGATGGAGCTGTTAGACATCCGGATTACATGAAGCTAGTTAGCCAGTCCCCAGCATGAATGACTAACAACTGGAGATTCATGAGATTACTGATATCTAGCTTATTCTTCCGATGGCTGCTGGTATAATATGTAGCAATCAAAGATGTCTGCTGATTTAAGGGTTAAAACGTCAAACTTGCTTAGTGTGTCAAGCGTAGGGATACACTTGTATTGGTGGAGAAACAGTTGCTGAATTAGAGTACCGTCTCCATCTCAGGCATTGTGCTGGTCACTTGTTGGCAAACCTGTATCGATGCCCAGTTAGTTCCCTGAAACACACTTGTGGATGAGTTGCATCGAAGAAGGATTTCTTCTTCCCCTGTAATCGATGCCCAGTTAGTTCCCTGAAACCTGTAACTCAGATTTCGATGTTTTTTTATTTCGTATTTCTATGTTTGAAAGAGGTGGGATCTTTCTTAAAGTTCTTGTTGTCCTTTCTTCAGTTAAAGTCTGACGCTAGATATATGATATTGGGTAGTGTAGTGAATGGTTCTAATTTTTAGGTTGCCACATCATAGGTTTCTCTTATTGCTTAAAAGATGGTGATTGCATCATCTTTATCCTCTTTATCTGTTTCAGGAGCCTAGTAGTGTGGAGAAAATCATGGAAATCGATGAGCATGTAGGCTGTGCAATGAGTGGACTAATTGCTGATGCTCGTACACTTGTTGATCATGGGCGAGTTGAAACTCAGGTAATGTCTTTATTCACTTTTACCTTTCCCATGTACTCTGCATCTCAGTTGACCAAATGCTAATTTTGCTATTTTATCAGAACCATAGGTTCTCATATGGTGAGCCCATGACTGTTGAATCCACAACTCAAGCTTTATGTGATCTTGCACTACGATTTGGTGAAGGTGAAGAAGAGTCCATGGTCAGTCATTATTTTTTCTCTCTTTATGTAATTCCTTATTTATTGTTTTATGTCATTCTTATTTATTTTTTAGGTCAACTACTTAACATGCAAATACGTCTTTATGTTGCTCTGAAATTATTCCACACAATGACTGCCCCCTGAATTACTTCTGATTTTGGTTCTCAACAGTCTCGGCCTTTTGGTGTGTCACTTCTCATTGCTGGTCATGACGAAAATGGGCCAAGCCTGTAAGTTTTTCAATCTTTTTGTATTTCTTACATATTGTATTTGTAATACTATTATAAGGCCGATTAGGAATTGAGATGGCCTGCCAAATTTTGCTCTTACTTTAGCTAGTTTCGTACATTCAGATAAGTATTTTTAAGCAGCTTTACAAAGGGGATGGCTATGTTTGCAGATACTATACAGACCCGTCTGGCACATTTTGGCAGTGCAATGCGAAAGCAATAGGATCGGGTTCTGAGGGGGCAGACAGCTCTTTGCAGGAGCAGTTCAACAAGGTAATTTTTTTTCCCAATGCATAACATTTATAGAGCCAAAATAAAGAGCTCTGGAACTGTAATCCTCTATATTTCAATTTGTGTTGTTTACTTCTAGTTAGTTTGAGAGAGAGGGTCTGACCATTATTGGATCGTTGCAGGATATGACACTTCTAGAAGCCGAAACAGCTGCTCTTTCAATCTTGAAGCAAGTTATGGAAGAGAAGGTGAAGTTTTTGCATATAAAACAATAGCATTTTTTTCCCTGGTCACTGTTAACTGAACTGTCTTTTTGTTGTTATGTTTCAGGTGACTCCCAACAATGTTGACATTGCAAAAGTTGCTCCAAAGTACCATTTGTATTCTCCTTCCGAGGTGGAGGCTGTCATAGCTCGATTATAGAAAGAAAACCCTTGATCCTTCCCACTGCCAAGGTTTTCCTGTCTTGCATCCCACCGTCAATGATTTTCCTGCTTGCATCCCACCGCCTTCATGTAATGACTTCATTAGGAGATAAACTTCATTGTGGTATGGTTACTAGACACATGGAACCTAGTCCCTTCTCTTTGCCAAGGTTTTCCTGTCTTACTTAGCGTGGCCTTCATGTAATGACATCTTTAGGAGAAACTTCATTGTGATCTGGTTATTAGACCATGGAACCTACTCCCTTAAGATATTTTTTAAATTACTTTTTTGTTGGAGTAGAGTTCCTCTTGTATTCTGACAGATATACTCTGGTATTCTTGATTATGAGTGTCAGATTTTAAAATCACTTGGTCGACATGAAAACATTGGAAGTTGAGATTCCTTTAAAAAAATTATGATGCTTATAATTCTTGTTGTTTGCCTTGTGCATTTGTTTTTCTACTTTTTATGGTCAAGTGGATAGTTTTTGCCCACATCCTTTGGAATAATGTCTGCTGAACCATCTTTTAGCGACACCGTGCCTTACGGTAGGATAATTGATGGCAGAATGACATTGCTTACTGCATTGCTTTCTAGTAAGGTTAGGTTCTCAACATTTGTCAGGTCATTTGTCAGGTCATATACAGGCCAGGGTAAATATTGCGAAAATTGATACTAGTAAAAAATGTAGCTTCTTTATTGATTTACATTGTAGTATCTTGCAACTGTTTACAGTAACATCATTGCTTCCATATACAGGCCTTATTATCTTTAGTCACATGCAAGTTATAACACACAAGAACAAACACTAATAGCTATATCAACAGCTTAAGTAATCACTAACAGACAATATCATCACCCTATCACATGTACTTATAAATGTATGTCTGATGTTTGATCTATTCAGACTATATGTATGTGCTTAGGGCTTAAGTCCAGAGTCATAGGCTACACCAGTAGCAGGCAACCAAGATCCCCCTGCAATCAAATTAGAAACTGTAAACTGCGTTGCTTCTGCAGAGCTAAGAGAAGGATGATATCCAGACCACTTCACTCGACCTCCAGTCCCTGCTCCAGGTCCGGAGTTCATGTACTCTGCATAATAGATACCTTTAGGTGCAGATCCGCCAGACCAAGGAAACCATCCAGCAGGGTTAATTGATCCGATGAAAGATTGCATAATAACTGTTCTCGAATAAGCTTTCCATGGTCTGCCAAGATAAGTATCTGATGCAGCTGAAATCCTACAATTGTGGATTGAGATTCCGGTGTTTTGATTCGGGTCACTACGTCCTTGAGCTGTGATGAAGTTTTTGTTACCGTTGCTTCTTGGAGAAATATTGCAGCCTTGGAAAACAACTGCCGAGTTTCCAAAGATAAAATCTACTGTTCCAGATATATCACATTCTCTATAGAATTGACGGTTGCTGTGTGTATACAAAGTGTCCTGGTAACCCACCATGGAGCATCGGTAAAACACGGATTTGTCTGAAGCGACTCTCAGAGCAACTGCCTGATGCTTATTCGGACCTGCAGTGTTCTGGAATGTTATATCTCTTGCCATGAATCCATCACCAGTGGCAGCTGAAACAATCAAACATCATAATATCAGGTATATGTAAAATCAATATTAATTGAATTCAGCAACTTGGAATTTTCCCAGATCAAAGAAATTCAGGCGAATGTTTCATTTTCTTGTTTAATAAGTTTCTGTTCCAAATTAACAACAAGGGTCCATAGCTCAGTGGTAGAGCATTTGACTGCAGATCAAGAGGTCACCGGTTCGAACCCGGTTGGGCCCTTATATTAACTTTTTTTTTTTTTTTAAATTTTATTTATTGTCATATGAAAAAAACTGTTTTTATTTATTGAGTTTGAAGAATTTTCTTACTAAAAGTAGCTGAATTTCGCAGACTGGAACCATCTTCAACATTTTCGTTCCCTGTGATGACAGTAACTCCTTTCCCATCTCCAACTAACATAACATTACTTTGTGATGAAGGAATATTGAGATTTTCACTGTAAGTCCCAGCTTTCACATGTACAACGGTCTTTCCGTTTGTCCCTGCAGCAGCTAGGGATGCAAAAGCAATTGCTTGACCTATAGTTGTATGTGTACCACTACCATCCTTAGCCACCACAGCACTTGGTCTTAATTCTTCTATTGAAGCTTCTAGTAGTTTCCTCTGCCTGCCGGATACCCATGTCGGGAAACCGTCGGAAAGTAGTTTACGGCCACCACCTGCTGAGTTCGAGGTCCTTGTGTCGGTTGTCTTGACATGGTTGTATAGAGCCAAGGAGTTACTTACCAATTTACTCACGTTTCTTGCATTAGTCTCCATCATGTTTTTGTATGGTGAGGAAACCTTTTCAGTTTCAAGTGCATCTAAACAAGTTTCTTGATTTGTAAGTGCTGTACTTAACCATGTACGAACATCATCAGAGTTCGAGCTTGTTTTTACATCATCAAGTCTCCGTACACTATCATCAAGTAGTTCCATGCAGTCATCCACTGCAGGAAGAGAAATAGTACTACTAATTTTTTCGCTCGTCAGCACCATAGGTTTAATGCTTTGTGCTTGGGTTCTAGCAGCATGAGCCTGAGCTACAGCAAACTCAACTGCAATATCAAACACCTCTTTCGGAGACTTCTCATGGACGTTCTCGATCGATAGAAGCAGAGACTCACATGATTCGACGTGGAGGGTATTTTCACATGGGGAAGAAGAAGATGATCTAGGAAATTTTGAGAAGTGAACATGAGTTAACGATGAAGGACTTATAGGCTTGGCTTCTAATTGAATCATCATCAAGAATGAAAAAAGTGTTACAATTATGAAGATTGAAGATGCATGTGAGGTTCCCCACATGTGTTTGTTTCTTTGGGTACCATATTTTGATGACTTCTCATACATGTTTAAGCAAGAGATAGACATGTTGGAAAATGGAAGGGTTAAAGAGAAGGAAAAGAGATCTGTGATAATGTTGTGAGTTGTAGTACAAGAATGAATGCAATATGATTTAGGGTATTTATAAGGAAACTTGTAGGGTACATGACTTCATAGTAAAAGGACACTTAAGCTGATATAAAGGGAAGTATCCCTTCTCGTTACTACACTCTTTTCTTATTTGGATAGCAATATATTTCTGTTCTCTGACAAATTAGCAAAGAAAACATGATTTGATTATGATACTTGACCTAATATCCAACTTCTTTTACTGTTTATTGAAAGAATTTGAGATTAGAACGGCACATCTACACTCATCAACCACGAATGGACCTCTAGCTAGTGAAAAAGAGAGATCGAAACCAAACTTAGAACAAACGTACGTGTACATCTTGTACATCGTTCAACCCCTTAAACAAAATTTGATCCACTTCTTAATGTCATGTTCTTTTCTAATCTTTCGATTTCTTTCATGCATGCTTCGCTGAATTTAGCTTCAAGTTAGGTATGAAGCTTATCTTCTTCTATATAGCGCCTTCCGTACAGTCCACTGTTCGATCAAGTCATTCAACCTTTCATGAATCAAATACAGCATCATTTTCGACATGAATCTAACATATTACTGTTTCGATAACGAATCAAACAGGAAATTAAAGATTTAATTAGACATATTATATAATTGTTTTCTTAATTTCTTAAGTTCAATCAACAACTAATTCTTGTTATAGGGTACATATATTCATGGGGCCATAATGCATGTCAACACCAACTTTTGGACCATATATATATATATATATTACCTAATATATATATATATTAGGCACAAACTCTTATCCATCCATTAAGGTCTTCTCATTTCTGTCAAATTCATGCATTATTTTGTTGCTTGAGAATAAATCTTTAGGTTTTAACGGTAGCTACAACCATAAACATAAACCGGGATCAAGGAAATAATAATATGCGATTACAGTCATTGTGTGTGTACCCACATAACATTTATCTTTATGACAAATTTAATCGACAACCATTATAAGCCATCGTGACCTTGATGCACACTCCTTAACTATCAATTAGAAGACACGCAAATTTTTCTACGTCGATATCGAATCATAACCCATACATGAAATTTTTGTCATTTCGTGTTGTAGATATACGATAAAAACGATTCTAGTAGCATATTTATGGCTTGTTGAAATTTATTTTTACGCGGTTCGTACGATGAAAAGTAGTTTGATGAACAATAATACCACACTATACCAGAATTGACAGTTCTGAAAAGTATATAGATAGTTAGAATGCTTTCTGATCGACAATACAAAGAGGGAAATGGATAGAGCATCTTTCATGTTTAAATACAAGACATTCTATACATGTTAAAAACTTGGTAGACTAGAAATTTCAAACACAGAAAAAGACTCTTTCAACTTTTTCAGTACTAGAATTGTTTGTTGAATTAATGATGCAAACTAATTGCCGTTTTTGGTTTACATGGTGAATGAGAATCTATGAAATATGGCATTGTTGTAACCCATTCGTATACAGTACATGGACCATATGGCCATTGACAAAACCCCACTTATTAATGAAACTTATTACTAGTATGGATGATAAGGAACTAAATGGATAGGATATACCTGCCCGTTTGCCTAAGAAGGACGAACCAAGAAGGAGCTGTCTCCAAATTCAAGCTAGGACGAGTCACATTTAAGGTTCTTAAACAAGATCATGACGTATAGGATGATTTCTTCGTTGCAACGGGGATCAGAGGCTCATGAATACCCTGATCGATCGACGATACGTACGTGTAAAGAAATTAATCAAGTATACTTCCTATATTTAAGTTGCGCATTAGCTGCATTCATTTTAATTTTCACGTGTATTAAAATATTTTGAGAAATTAACCAAGAACCAAGAAATTAATTAAGTCGGTTTTGAGTAAAAGATTTCAGAAATCCGCTGGAAAGTGACTCTGGGGACTGTAATCCGTTAGAAGGTCCATACCATGAATTTTCTTGTGAGCTCGTCCAAGAGGAAACCTCTATGGCTCTTATCTATTTTATGTATAGTCTTTTTCCTGATGAAAACAACAGCACGGAGCACTGAGCCTTTTCGAGAAGACTAGCTTTGTGTTTGATCGCTGTAGATCTTCATCTCTAGATAATAGATAATCAATGAACGGATGAAGGATCTCCATTGGAAGGGAGTAAAGTGTTTTCTGCAGTTTTCACTAAGAATTCAATAACATTTAGTCTACCTTTTGAGCATGATTTCTGCTTCCATTTGTTACACGACCTCTAAACTAAAAGGCATCATACCTAAGTCTCGCTAATGTCCCGAAACTTCTCCAACCATATATACTAATTGTCCTCTCACAGCGTACTGTAAATACAAAGGGGGTACACACAGTACTCTTATAATGTGTACACAAGCAACTCATCCATTAATCGGTCCCAATTCACTGATTCTAACTTGGGTCAGTCATAAATCTCAATCAAAACCAGCTAATATTATATTTATTTGTAAAGTTGTTGACTTTATAAGAAAATTAAGCGGATATTGACTGATGATAAATACTTGCAACCAATAGCATGCATGACTAAATATTTGGATGATGACCCTCCAAAAGTAGCATTAGAAGCTCTAGCAACTCAATGAGTGATGCATTGATGTAAACTTATCAATATAGATATATATCAACCACACACAACAAACCAACAACACTCGCTGCTTTCTTTCTCTCTATATACATTATTTTCATGTAACTGTGGAAGAATTGAAAGCTGGGGACCATTTTTTGGTTTTAATTTGAAGTAGTCCTTGTTATTGATGGAGGAAAGCATATTGTGGACTATTCATGACTTGAACAAAACTCTAACTTTGCAAGACTTCATTTCACACCACACAAGTCCAACTCCATAAACTAGCTACCTTCCCTTCTTTGTGTGAAGTTGGTTAATAATATCAGCCCACTTGTCGTGTAATAGTGTTGCCCCATTTCACAGTACTAAAACATACATAGTCTTGATCATATATCTACAACGTTAAGATAATCATTTCCAATCTATTCAAATTCTAGAGTTTAATAAGAAATCCTAAAATTCAAAGTGAAAGTAGGCATATGGTAACAACCATAACATAATTCATGATATCAAGATCAAGCGATGGTGACGAAATGCATAAGAGTACATCTCATGTTCTTATAATGCTACTCTTTAGCTATACTTTTGGTGCTTTATTTTTGGTATATCTCATGTTTTTTTATCAGTGAGGCACTCGATACCTTTGGATTGATTCAATGCAGAGATCCATACCCATTTGGTCTTAGATCCTATCCGGCATGGAAGTCTATCAGAGCTGCCTTTTCTCAACACCCTTAAATGAGGCTGTCCATTCCATTTGGTGCGACTACGTTGAACTTTGGAAGCTTACTAAGTTATTTTGAATGAGGTTCTTCAGGAAATAAATAGACGTAAGGTTTGTCCATCTTTCTTTCTCCTCTTTTTGCCCCCGTCAACTCCACTCCATTTAAAGGGCGGAAACAACGTAGGGAAGGAATAGGAAAAAAGGCAAGGGAAGGAACAGGAAAGAAGGCAAGGAAGTTTTCTATAGAGTCCGATAGAAAGAAACTTTTCTGATTATGAAACTTGTTATATTATTAGCAATGAGCCATTAAAGTAACTAAGTACTTACAATATGCCCCTAAATCTATTAGATTATATCCTTTTATTGTTTGTAATTACGATTTAAACCTCAGTATTTTTCTTTCAACTCAAACCACCCCTAGACAAAAACTAAATTTGTTGCCCCTGTTCCGGTGCTGCCCCAAAGTCAATCTTCCTCAGGGCTGGCACTCCATATGTCCACAATTATGTGCATGCATAAAAAATATCGTTTTCACATACCCCAAAAATTTTCATGGCTTCTAATGGGTAGTAGTTTACATGAGAGGGATTTTAGCACCGAAAACGAAAGTACTTCTGTTTCTTCTGTCTAAACATAGTAATTTCCATACTATGTTTTGACTTTTGGGTTTAATCAAGTCCAAAACTACTTTTTTATGTGGTGTATCCAAATACCACAATACCAAAATCGAAGTAAAAATTGCATAATCATTATGCTGATGAATGATGATACAGTACAGTGTTTACTGCACTATTTGCTATGGAAGTACTTATTAAAGGCCATATAAGGCTGCTCCATGAGTAATTACAAAACATCGACGTAGCGTCGTAGACGTACTTAAAGTCCATATAAGGCTGCAGTGTTTTGAAACCCGGCCCGGTCGGTCAGCCCAATGAATCAGTGACCCAGTCACCTTTCTGGACTAGTCCATCACTGCAATGTAGTTAATTTCACCGAGATACTGCCGATTATATCGGTTTCGGTGTTTCACCGAAATGCTGATATTTCGCTGATATTTACCGAAATATCCGACCGATGCTTCCGACCCACTACGGTTCAACTGGGTGGATCTCGTATAACGTTCCTTTCTCATTTCTCATTTTTCAAAAATTTTACGTGTGAAGGGAGTTGATCCACTGCCCTGTTGCTCCTGTAAGTGGTCCCCGTACACTGAGCCAACATCTGTTTGGTTATTGTTGGATGCAAGTTAAAATATACAAATCTCAAACTAATATGTCGACCAATTGCATGAAGGATGACTACAATTATATTCGTATAATTTAAAATTAATATATGCTTAATCTTGTGTGCAACAAATGTATATCTTTATCTACGTCAATCTTCCTAATTATTTTTGTTATTATGATTTTTTGCATACCGAATTCTCATTTTACATTCCAAATTTTTATTTTGGATTGTTGTCTAAATTATATATATATGGTTTGGACAATTCTTGTACCTTAGTCAACACTTTAGAATTAATTTTAAGATTTTAAGCTCAAAACGTGGTAATCGTCGCGCTGATAAGTTCATAAGTTCTTATATATATATATATGTGATCCAGTAAATCCGGGTTGACACACTGGTTGACCATCTAATCCTGATCCGGTAACTTTTCGGGTTCGATGGGTTTTCAGAACATTACTATTACAAAACAAAAGTTGATCAAATTGTGGTTAAACAACCACTGTCCTTGATAGCTAAAAACGGTAGACTTTTTGCCACCATAATTAATTCCATTGTTGTGTTTTGCTTCTAGCTAGGAATTAAGATGGTATGAGTTAGGTGTTCGGTCTAAACCAAACCAAGGGGTTCCTTTATGTAATCAAAACGTTTCCTCATTTTCAGATATCTCTAGTAAAAGCAAGTTCATGTGCGTTTAATTAAATAGATAAATGCCATGATACCAGCAGTCCGACGACCTTATTAGTCTGATTCAAAATGTTCACCGCATGGTAGACATCAAGACTTCCATTGTTTTGAACACAAAGGATTCCCATACCTAATAGCGGAACTAGACACTTCGGCCATACTTAGACCCCGAATAGTATATCTACGGGCCGGTTATATGAATTAGTTATGTGTTAAGTCTAAATCTAATCCATGCAAACGAAGAAAATTCTAAGCTTTGTATGCGATAAGATTGGGTAACCAGAAACGCATCCATCAAATAACTGAATGATTTAATTTGTCGGTGACTCGTTGTTGTTAGCTCTAGCCTCTAGTAATGTCTTTCTCCCCTTTCTAATTAATCAACTACATATTTCTTCCTTTTGCTTATAAAAAATTCAGTGACAAGCAACTAGTCTAGGCCACAGAGATACACAAATCAGTAAAAGTGAAGTACTAGTGTACACATATTGTTGTTATTCACACAAGATGATGATAAGTACAAACTACACATCTTCATGTTTCACATCATCAATCTATTTCCCGTACAGGAAGAAAAAAATAATCAAACTAGAATTGTTGGGAAGGACCTGTCTTGTTAAACATTACAGAAACAAATAGTGCCGTGCTAGCAATAATAATAAGCGCTTGCAAATTGTTATAAAGGAGGAAATAAGAAATTTCTACATCAATTTGTTTTCTCGGCGAAATGAGTTGAATTCGGGTATGGAAAATCTTTTCTTCCCTATAATTAAAGAGTCAGACAAGCTTTAGCTGGAGAGGGAGTTCGAGGAAGAGGTTTGGGGTATTGTCAAGAAGATAGGTTGCAACAAGACGCCTGGTCCAGACAGATTTACGACTGAATTTTTTAAGAGTTGTTGGGCTGTTTTGAAGGAGGATTTGATGAAGCTAATTAAGGACTTTCACAGATATGGCTCTATTGATTGGAGGTTTAACTGTTCTTTTATAACTCTAATCCTGAAAAAAGAAGACTCTTGTACGCCGAAAGATTTTAGACCCTTAAATCTTATAGGTAGTGTTTACAAAATAAGTTCTAAGTTGCTTGCTGCTAGATTGAAGAAGGTGATGCCCGACATTATCTCTGATTTTCAAGGAGCTTTTATTATCGATAAAAAAATTCTTGATGGTGTGCTTATTCCGAATGAATGTGTGGACAGCAGGTTGAAGGCAAGGAAGCCAGATATTCTTTGTAAAATTGATATGGAAAAGGCTTTTGACAATGTCAATTGGCAAGCTCTTTTTACAATTTTACAAAAACATGATTTTGGTGATAAATGGATTTCTTGGATTAGTTGGTGTGTAACTACTTCACATTTATCTGTTCTTGTGAATGGTAGTTCGACGGAGAAATTCAAACCCAGCAAGGGGCTAAGGCAAGGAGATTCTCTGTCTCCATATTTATTTTTAGTGGTGGTGGAGGTACTTTCTAAACTTATCAATGACGCAGTGGTACGAGGACAATTATCAAGTTTTCAGGTTGTGGATCACGGTACTATTATCTCTCACTTGCAGTTTGCGGATGATACATTAATTTTTATTGATGCAACTGTAGAAGAAGTAAGGAGACTCTTATTTATTCTAACCGTTTTTAAGACGATTTCAGGTTTGATGTTGAATTTGGAAAAATCCACTATGATTAGTGTGGGAGCAGATGATGTTATTGATGTTCTTACCAGGGAGCTTGGTTGCAAGTCGGAAAAGCTACCTTTTACTTATCTCGGTATGCCTATAGGGGCTCACTGGCGTAGTACATCAATTTGAGATTATGTCTTGGGTAGGATGGAGCAAAAGCTGGCAACTTGGAAGAAAAGGAAATTGAATAAAGCAGGTAGGCTTGTTCTTATCAAGAGTTAGTTTGGCTAGTCTTCCAATTTATTATTTGTATTTATTTCATTTGCCGGTAAGTGTGGAAAAACGAATGGTCAGAATCATGCGTAATTTTTTATGGGGAGCGGTAGAAGGACGAAGGAAGTTAGTTTGGGTTGGTTGGACAAAAATTTGTTTGCCTAAAGAAAATGGTGGTTTAGGAGTGAGGAATTTGAGAAGAACTAACCAGGCGTTGTTGGTTAAATGGATTTGGAGGTACTCTAAAAAGAAGAATCGTCTATGGAAGAAGATTGTGCAAGAGAAGTTTAAGAGGAACAATGGTTTGTTAATGCCGGATGTAGACTATAAACCTCAATGTAGAAGTATGTGGAAGAATGCGGTTAATATGGTTCCTAGGGTTCATAATATGGTTCGATTTACAGTTAATGACGGTAAAGGGATCGGATTTTGGAAGGATAGATGGCTTGATGGAGGTTGTTTGCAAGACTTATTTCCAGAGGTTTTTAAAGTTGTGAAGGATAAGGATATTTTGATAGCAGAGATGATTGATAATAATGGATGGAAGAATGATTTCAAGAGATTGTTGAATGCTAATGAGAATCTTGAATGGGACCTGCTTAGGCGTGATTTGCGTATTCCTGTTTTAGGGGAAAACAAAGGTGTTCTGTCTATTTTGGATAGCTTTACCACTAGTAAATGCTATGAGGCTCTTGTTAGACAGCTTGATTCGTGTAACTTTGCGGAGCACCTTTGGAAGAACAACATTCTTCACAAGGTTAGTTTTATTATTTGGGCTTCTTTTCACAATTTCCTTCCAACTAGAGACATGTTAAGGCATAGAGGAGTAGAGATAGACAGTGATTTGTGTGTCTTCTGCAATAATGTTAGAGAATCAACGGATCACATGTTCTTGCACTGTCCTTCTTCTTTTGAGGTATGGAATTATTTCATTAAAGCCTTCAAAATTTCGTGGCCAATTCCGAAAACCTTATTTGATGTGCTTGAAGCTTGGTCTACAAATGTCTTACAAGGAAGAGGCAAATTAGTGTGGAGGAATATCCACTATGCTATTTGTTGGAGATTATGGAAAGAACGAAATGAGAGAGTTTTCGGGGCTAGGAAGAAGGAGGCGACGGAGATTATTGATCTTGTCAAACAACTTGTAGTTATTTGGTCTTGTGATTCAGATACCTTTAAATTTGTTAGCCCTAGTTTGATTTGGAGCAATTGGGAGACTCTCATGAATGTGTAACTCTCTTTGTATTGTGTAAGGGTTTTTCTTTCTTCTTTAATATAACCTTTTCTTAGAATTTTTTTTTGTTATAAGCAACATACCTAGGAGGCTAGCTAGGAGCCATGTTTATTACGAAAATATGAAATTCTACCAAAACAAGTACCAAAAATTTAACAATTTATGTACTTGAAACTCATAAAGATTGATAAAAAATATAGAACTGTGAAGAAATCAACCGGACAGACTTGTATTGCTAAAACGGAATAGAATAGTAGAGATCATTCCGATGGTTGCTGTTTGATTACGTGTCATCTTTCTCTGAGAATCAGAATCCACTTATAAACGTGAATGATTGTTGTAACTCATTTTCATCCAACATATCATTTTCTGTTGGTTTTGGGCTACTTGGTAGTGAACTACGTAAACTAAATTAGAAAAATCCAATTGAATTTTCATATCTACAAAATTTCACTGTCTATTTCTGAGGTCAACTTTTAGGAATGCCTATTAAAAGCCTTTTAAATAGATACACCATTTAGTTACTAGTTACCATGCATTTTCATGAGTAATTTTTAGTTCGTTTCATGAATTTACTACCACAACAACATAAGTATGAAGAGCTGAAATGAACTATTATTGTTCAACTAACATGTATTTGCTTCCTGGAAGATCTTTCATTGACAATCCAGGCAACCTTGAAATTATTTATGGGAAAGGACGCACCAGTTATGATGCATGAAGAGGTATGAGCTGGATCTAACCTAGACCGGACCTAGACCCATATTAGAACAAGTGGAGTCAGTAAACTCATTCGAAGACTGACATCATGTTTGTTTATTCCTGACTCATCCGAGTCATCTGGATCTGAGTGAAATCACCTGACTTATCTGGATCTTGACACGATATGTTTGTTTTAGGTCAGATTTGACTCATCTGACTCAAAAATATGTGAGTCAGTGGTTTGATCCCATGAATTAGGAGTATTTTGTTACATGACTCAAATGGGTACGAGTCAGGGGTTATTTCTGAGTCAGAGGTGGAGTCTGATCTGATTGAAAATGGAAAACAAACGGTCTGACTGCTGGCTCGGCCCGAGTTAGGGATTGAATCAGATCCAGACGCCGAGTCTGGGTTGAATCAGATCAAAACAAAATTAAAATAATCTAGAAGATATAAGCTCACAATAAGAACATACATGAACCAAATGATATTAGTACCGAAGAATTAAATCAAAATTATCGAAATTTTTCATTCGATTCAACCACTAAACTAGAATATATGTATATATTTTATTTATTTTTTCCTTTTATTTTCTTAGAATATATGTGTATTTTTGCCCCTTTATGTATTAATTTGGAAAAAAAAGTCCTAATATAGTAGTTACTCGATTTCCAAATTGAATTTGAACTTCCAAAAAGTTTCAAAACACATAAGTTAGGTTTTCCTTTTAAGTTTGTAATTTTTAAACCAATCATACGTTACCAAGTGTCCTCACCTAAATATTTTTGTTTTTTTTAATCTTCTCCTATTCTTTTTAAATTTAAACCAATCGTACGTTGCCAAGTGTCCTCACCAAAACGCTCGTTTCACAGAACTAAAAGAATGTATATTTCGACCAATAGGAAGCGAGGGTTTCCTCACCGTTCAACATGGGAGCTTTATTGTTTAGGATTTTAAATCTTTAGATTTAAATTTATGATTCATGAGCATTTATTTGGTGGTGACTAGTCTAGCAACGTCCAATCCAGTGGAGACAAAATATGATCTCTGGGTTTTAAAACTCATCCCCTTATCACTGTGTTTTGTAATGGAAGTTATGCCCTTACTTAGTTGTTGATAATGTTAATTATTAATGATTGGATTTTAGTAATAGTGATTAGTCACTAATGTTAATAATTTATCAAAGTTGCATTAGTGGTGGATTAGATGAGAATTCAAATTTGAGAAAAATAGTTAGGGTTTTCAGAGAATAAAGAACGAGAAGAAAAAGTGAAAAAGTGAGATTTTAGTGATCAGAAGTGACAAAAATGTGTGATTCAAATGTTGAAGGAGAATCTTCATCTCGTAAAGGTAAGAAACATACATCAACTACAACAAAGTTTGTATTTTTAAAAACTTTTTCGGATGTTCGGTGTTAGGTTCAGCTGTTAACCTAAAAACCAAACCTTGTTTGGAAGAATGGTTCGGCTGATAAGTTTATCACCGAACCTCATTGTATGACACAAATATTAATAGGAGATGTTTGCCCGAAAGGGACTTAAAAAAGAGTGAAATTTTAGCTCTTACTGTCCATGATCGAAATTCCAAAAATATCATTTTGGACTTTTAGCAGCCATTTTATACCATTTTGCTTTCCAAAATAGACTTTTAGCAGCCACTTTGGTCAAACGAGGAGTCCCGTTTCCTACCATAAACGTAACATTGATCGTTGACTTATTAATTGACTGACCCAAGCACTCGGGTGCACTCCTACTGGACACGCGAAACCAACTGTTGACTGTTGACCCTTTAGTGTCGAGTGCTGTTGAACACTGAACATGAGTCCAGTTAACTAGTCAATATTTCGAACGCACTATTAGTGCACTCGGAAAATTGTTCTTACTACACTCATCATGTAGTCGTGTACGTCATCATTTCAGGGACGCAGGCATCATTTTAGTCATATTTTACCCTTTTGGTCATGTGTGCTGGTTTTGGAATTCAGCAATACGCTGACCATATACACGGAATTGGGCCATTTTTAAAATCCTTTTCCAGCAAAAATTTCTATTAGTAGTTCGACTAATTTGAACCGCATAACTATAACTTTGTTGATTTCGCGTCAACAAGTACTTAAAACCGTGTTGGACATTACAATATAACGCTACAAAATAATAATGTTGGAACCTAAAAAATTTATTAATTTATCACAATATCAAATTATCGATAAACCAATATTTATATATTTAATAATAATTATTAATTTATCAAAACAGTGTTTAGTTCTTGCCACCAAACGCTACGTTAAAGATCTTACCTTGTACGCTCATGAGCTTTGAAGATGCATCATCATTGTCAATTCCATGGTAATCTTTTGAAGGTTACGAAGCAAGAGAACGAAATCCGGGAAAATTAATGTTTTATACTTTTTATATGCAATGAACCTTTGAACTCATTTGCATGTGCGGAAGTCTTCACGATAGAACAAGTGTTGCTACGGTTGGGTAGCACTTCTTCTACCGCTCGATCCGAAAAGCAAAAAAATATTGTATTTAAAAAAGGGCCCCAAAATTCACATTTTTAACTTTACTAAAAGGGTGTCACGATCCATTTTTAATTCCGCGTGCATCATTGGAATCATGTGGGAAGATGCTATAGCCAAACATGCGAAAAGCGAAAAGCTTAGTGAATGTGGGATAATGGGTTGAGGGTTCAATCTCCTTTCGAATTAGAAATACCAATGTGTTCTATTTTTAATCCAACTTGCATCAAGACTTCCAATAAAGCAGACAACTAGCTCGGCATGGCTCATGGCTACCCTACGCACAATGACTTTCCATACGTGGTAATTAATACCATGTATGGAAAGGAATCCAATTCGTTTAGTGGTAATTAATACCATGTATGGAAATGAATCCAATTCGTTTAGTGGTAATTAATAATTTGTAACAGATTCGATTATCATGTGATATTGTTGCTTTTTTAGTCGCTATGATCATGAGGAATTTTGGAGAACATGTGCTCGCCTAAACGCAGAACGTCCGCGTAATCTTGAATTTGCCATATATATATACTCTTGAAGATGTGACGAACAGTATATATCTCTACACCACATTCAGTAGTTATAAACCTTAATTCATGGCTATGAATATGACTACTTTCGACTTCTCCTTTGTCTCAAACTACTACTACTACTTTCTTCTCTTCATCTCCTTACTACTCATCTCTAATCTTTTCTCTAAGAGAAGCACCACCAAAAAAAAGCCACCAAGTCCTCCAGCTTTTCCCATAATAGGCCACCTTTACCTGATCACGAAAAAACCCCTACATGAAGTGTTAATAGATCTTTCTGATCGTTACGGACATGTTTTACTTCTCCGTTTGGGTTCTCAATCTGTTCTAGCTCTTAGTTCTCCATCATCCATGGAAGGATGTCTTACGAAAAACGACATCATTTTTTCTAACCGCCCTCATGCTGTTGTTGCAAAACATCTAGGATACGATAATAAAACTCTCGAATGGGTATCGTAAGGATCAAACTGGAGAAACCTTCGTCGAGTAGTGAACATGGATATTTTTTCTTATAGTAGTCTTCAAAAGACGTCTAATATTCGTAACGCAGAAGTTCAGTATATGTTGCACCAACTTTACCAGAGAAGTTTGTCTTCCTCTTCCACAGAAATATTCCATGAGGTAGATTTGAAGCCTGTGTTTTTCGAGTTTGGGTTTATTATAATCATGAAGATAGTAAGTGGAAAGAGATCATATAATGGAAGTAAGAAATGGAGTTTTGATCGTTTGATTAGCGAGAGTTTTCTTCCTGAAAAGCTGATTAATACGGTTGATCATTTTCCTGTTTTACGATGGATTGGTTATCAAAGTACTGAGAGGAAGTTGAAGCAAGGGAGGAAAAATAAAGATTCCTTTTTGGATGAGTTGATACAAGACTATCTACTAGACACTAGTAGCAGTGCGGATATTGATGTTGTTGACGGAAGAAAGGCTGAGCATAAGCCGTTAATCGGGGTTTTCATGTCTCTACAACAGGATGAACCCGAGACTTACACTGACGAAGTTGTCAAAGGCATCATTGGGGTAATTGTGCATCAAACTCTATCCTTTCTCTATATTCTTGTTAATAATTTACTATTATTGGGAACTAAAGCTCTTTGGATTGCTTCTATGACCTGAAAACAAAATCCTTTGATTAGAGTCTCCAAAAGCTGTTGGAAAACGATTAATAAAAATATTTTTTTAAAGTTTTAATAAAAATTATAATTTATTATCCCACATTGTGGAGTTTCCATTTTTTAGTAGTTTTAAGAAACTATATAAACCTTTTAGTCCCACATCGGGGAGTTTTTCTTCTTAAGTTGTATTTGTCAATTATATAAACAAATTCACTACTTTTGTAAAATCTACGTGAAAGGGGTTGCTCTATATTTAGAGGGACCCTTAAGGAAAAAATATTTTATATTGTTTCTCAAGTGTTCGAGATTTTCCTTTATGGTTTTCTCGGAGTTGTCAAGCTCAAGTTAAGCATCTACTACATATGCTAGTAGTAGGTGTAGGGTGTTTTATCCTGAAGATATCCGTCCTGTGAGGGCTATAGCACCACTCTTGAGTGTAGCCGGGCGATAATGTCTTAAGGGCAACATGTTGAACACGTGACTCACTCTGTTTTTCCAAAGTTTTGAATTATTGTTGTTGCGGAGATATGGGGAGCTCGCCCGTTTCATCAAATCGATCACTTCCATTATAAAGGAGCTAAGTATCAACAACTTTTGCTTATTTGATTTTTCCTTGTTTTTGATTATTGCACCCAACAATCTTAAGACATTAGAATTTGTAATAATCAAAAATGGTTGGTTGGTTTGTGAATCATGGATGCTAATTGTGGAGCGAAAAACAAAAACGTATTTTTGGTCAGCTGTAGCGTTTCGAGTTTATCTCTTACCCTAGAAAGAATTTCAATGAACCCTTTTGACACAACGTAGTAGACATCCTTATAGTTACCCACGTAAAATTTCAGAATTTTTGGAGTTGTGAAAGTATTTTTTGATATTTTACAAAACAGAGAAACATTCCTGAAAAATTCTGACGGGCAAAATTTTGTTGTTAACTAAAGTAGTTTTTATGGGATAACCATGAGTTTTTTGATATGGTGGTTCAAACGAAGTTTATAAATATAGATATTATCTTCAAAACTCATATTTTATTTGAACTAAGGTTTGTGAGATGTGGTGTATTAGGTGATTGGGAATTTACCGTGTCCGTGGTCAGAGTATAAACGAAGTTTGTGACATGAAATTGAAAAGGAACATGGGTACCAGGCGCATGTGGATGAACAAAAATCTTCCAAAGATGACAAAGGCGAGAACATCAAACACAACTCTAAGCGTAGTCTTCATAAGAAAGGTATGTTTCGTAAAACTGAATCCGGCATTACTTTAATTCAGGGTGATTGTTATGTTTGTAAAATTACTAGTCATACGACATTAAAGTGTAGACAACATAAAACCTTAATAAGTAGAAAGTTAATGCTAATTTAATTGAAACAAATTAGAACGAGTTCATTGACATGATGTCAGAAGTTCTTTTAATAACCAATGTGAGAGACTGGTGAGTGGACTCTGGAGCCACTAAGTATGTTTGTTGAAACAGAGACCTGTTCACCTCTTATCATAGGATAAGGGATGTCGAGAAACTCTATATGAGTAACTCATCTGCGACAGAGGTTGCATAAAAGGGAAAGGTCGAGCATAAGATCATATCTGTAATATTCTCACACTGAATGAAGTTTTCATGTTCCGAGCATATGAAAGAATCTTGTATCTTGTTCTCTTGAAGATGGTAAAAGATTGAAGATCTTAATTAAATGTAGAAAACTTGTTATAACTAAGGGCATTGATTTTTTTAGGCAACAATTATATGACTTAGGGTCTATATAAGTTTAAAGGAAAATCTGATGAAGTGAACATAGTTGATTCTTATGCTTTCTTTTGTGTGTCTTTGAATGTTTTTCATGGTAGAATTGGAACCGTAAAATTATAAGCCAATGCATAAACTTCCTAGCATAGGTTATGTACCCAAATTTAGTTTGGATCTTGAACAAAAAATTGAAATGAACATGCTATAAAATCTTTTAGCACAAATGTTCATAGTAATTCTAATCCCTTAGAATTAATTCAGTTAGGCCTAGTTGACATGAGTTCAACCCAAAACCACTATGGTAAAAGATGGTTTATAACTTTCATGGATGATTGTACGAGGTACTATCTTGTATACTTTCTTAGGGATAAGGATGATGCCTTAGAAGCCTGAAGATGTATAAAATTGAAGTTCAAAACCAATTAGAAGCCTTGAACATAACAACTATATCCTTAAGAAGATGATAATTTCCATGTTCATTAGTTCAAGATTACCTGCGGGCTTGTGGGGGGAGGCAGTCCTCTTAACTAGTATATCCTGAATATAGTACCCTTAAGGATCAGATGAAACTCCATATGATTTATGGAAAGGTAGATGACCTTCTTATGAATGCGTCAAAGTGTGGGGGTGTTTGACTAAGGTTTTCATTCCTCTTCCTAAAATAACTAGATAGAAACCAAAAATGTTGATTGTGTCTTCATATAGGGTATGCTGAGTATACCTCTACATATAGATTTTTGGTTGTGTGTTCTGATTTTTCATACTTTGGTGTGATTTTTCTGACTTTGTTGTGAATACTATTACATAATCTAGGGATGCTGAATTCTTTGAACATGTTTATTATTAAACCTGTACCTCACTAGATATGTGTTGTTGATCCCCTAGATTTATTTTCAAATAGTCATAACTTATCTTAAAGGAAGATGAAGTTAAGGTTGAGCCTAAGAGAAGTAAAACAATTAGACTCGAGACTTCTTATGAAGCCGACTTCATAACAAGCCTAGCTTAGTATAAGCCCTGGACTTGTAAAGAAGACTTTATATCTACTGAAACCCCATTCTGGTAAGAAGATTCATTTACTGAAATGGACTCAGTCCGTCGGAACCTGACTTGGGAGGTTTCTAGTTTACCTCCAGAGAGTAAGACCATGAGATATAAATGAGTCTTTAAGAGGAAACATTAGTTATATGGAACTGTGGAAAAATATTAGGATAAGTTGGTAGCTAAAGGCTATAAACTAAAAGAAGGTGTATATTTCCTTGATTCGTATTCACATGTGACGAGATTTACTTCCGTTGAGATGCTAATTGTTATTGTTGTCATAAACAAATTAGAGATACATTAGATGGATATTATGAAACTTTTTTCTAAAATTGTGAATTAGATAAAGAAATTTACACAGACCAACCTGAGGACTTTGTAGTGAAAGGTTATGATGACAAAGTTTGTAAGTTGAATAAAATTTTGTATTTATAAAATAAGCACGTAAAAAGTGACATGTAAAACTTGATCATGTGATAATGTGTAGTGGATTTAAGTTAATGAATCTGATAAGTATATTTACAAGTAACTTGTTAAGGATGCCTGTGTGATTGTATGCTTGTATGTTGATGATATGCTTATACTTGATACAAACATAGATGTGATTACTTCCACTAAAAACATGCGCTGAATGAGAACGTTGACTTGAAAGACTTAGGCCCTGTTGATGTAATCTTAGGGATGAGGATTAGAAAATAATCTAACATATGTAATCTTAGTCATTCTCATTATGTTGAATTTATGCTTAAGAGATACAATCAGTATGATTGTAAGCCTGCTTGTACTACGTACGATTATTCTTGTAAGAGTCCAGACATTGCTTATATTGTGAGTAAGTTAAGTAGATATAATTGTAGTCCAGAGAAATAGCATTCAGATGCACTGAGTAGAGTATTATGGTACCTAAAATAATCTATTACCTTTTATTTGATTTATGAAAGGTATCTTGCTGTCCTTGAGGGACTTTGTGATGTAAACTGGATAGTTGACTCAGAGGAGTCTAAGTCTACGAGTTAATATGTTTCACTCTAGCATGAGGGTTTGTTTTTGGAAGATTTAAAAACAAACATATATTGCTCAATTCATTATGGAATCTGAGAGTATTGAGTTAGATAAAGCACGAGAAGGGGCCGAGTGCCTAAGATGCTTTTTAGAAGACATTCCTCTCTAGCATAGGCCTGTGCCAGCTATATCTATACATTGTGTTAGCCAAGCTATAATAGCTAAAGCTGAAAATAACTAATCTCAATCGGCGTTATTTCCATTTATTGGATAAAGTCCAAGGAGAATATCGCGCAACCTTTGACGAAAGGCTTATCCCAAGAGATAGTTAGAAATGAATCGATGGGAAGGGGCTTAAGCTCATAAATTAAACTTTCCATGAAGGATACTCAACCTTGCTGACTGGAGATCCCAAGATCAAGGTTTCGAATGAGACAACTAATTTGTGGTGGGTAAAGGTAAACACTATCAGAGAATTTTATTCTCCGTCCCTTCCATATGGTATAGACGTGATAGTGTGACTGCATGTGAAGGATGACTTTTAAGAAGTCTTAATGAGTTCTATAGTTTCAAATTAAGATTGAAGTTGGGTGTAGCAATAACACTCTTTATGGAAACTCACCTATCTAAATGAGGAAGTGGGCCGCTTCCTATGAGAATATGAGCTATGATTCTCTAGCGCATTCTGAGAAACAAGATATGTCCAGGGCCAAATTGGACAAAACGGCACGAGCTTGGCAGCAACCTTGGAGATATCACCCGTGGTTGTTATCGCGAATTACATCAAATGCTAGCAGTTCAAGACATAGTTCACTGTCTCTAGCAAGTAATTCTAGTAATATATCACTAAGCAAAGGTTCAAGACCTCATGAACACCTCTGCCTAAAATGGTATTTCCTGCGCTTTTTATGTGATTTTCGTTTTGATGGTTTTGGTATTACTGGATCTTAGGACCTAAAGGTCACTAACGGTTCACTAGTTCATGCTTTTTCACTTTGGTGAAAGATACCTATAGTCTCACTATGTGAGAACTAAAGATGAAAGCTCTCAATACTATTATGTTTTGTGCAATCCATAGTATGACCCTGGGGTCAACACAGGGTCAACACACTTTTGTGTGAGTGAGAGGACGTAGAAATGACTAGTATGATTTCAACACTTGCACGATCAGTCTGTTTGGATCGTGAGATTGGGATGTTGATTTACCAAGATCTGTCTGTGTTTTCATGTTTTATTGAGTTTTTATTCATGTGGGGGATTGTTGGAAAACAATTAATAAAAAATATTTTTTTTAAAGTTTTAATAAAAATTATAATTTATTGTTTTCTTTTGTGAATGAAACTTATTAGTCCCACATTGTGGAGTTTCCAATTTTTAGTAGTTTTAAGAAACTATATAAACCTTTTAGTCCCACAACGGGAAGTTTTTCTTCTTAAGTTGCATTTGTCAATTATATAAACAAATTCACTACTTTTGTAAAATCTATAGGAAAGGGGTTGCTCTATATTTAGAGGGACCCCTAAGGGAAAAAATATTTTATATTGTTTTCTCAAGTGTTCGAGATTTTCCTTTATGGTTTTCTCGGAGTTGCCAAGCTCAAGTTGAGCATCTACTACATATGCTAGTAGTAGGTGTAGTAGGGTGTTTTATCCTGAAGATATCCGTCCTGTGAGGGCTATAGCATCACTCTTGAGTGTAGCCGAGTGCTAATGTCTTAAGGAAACGTGTTGAACACGTGACTGATTCTATTTTTCCAAAGTTTTGCATTATTGTTGTTGGCGGAGATACGAGGAGCTCGTCCGTTTCATCAAATCGATCACTTCCATTATAAAGGAGCTAAGTATCAATAACTTTTGCTTATTTGATTTTTCCTTGTTTTTGATTATTGCACCCAATAAAAGCCGCTAGATGTATGATTTTTGGAATGTTTTTGTTTCATTGCAGACAATGTTCTCGGGTGGTATTGGAACATCAGTAGACACAATGGTTGCGGCAATGTCACTTCTACTGAAGCACCCTGAAGCTTTGGTAAAGTTGAGAGACGAGATAGAATTCCATGTAGAAGAAGGCCGTTTCATATCCGAGTCTGATCTTCCAAAGCTACCGTACCTCCAATGTGTAATCCAAGAATCACTTCGACTACACCCACCAGTAACAATTCCATTACCACACTTGTTGTCGCAAGATTGTACTGTCGCTGGTTATGACATTCCACTTGGAACATGGTTATCAATATTTGGGGCATTCTGAGAGACCCTAAATGGTGGGATGAACCCACTAAGTTTCTACCAGAGAGATTTGACCGTGAAACTGCTATCAAAGAAGGGAAAATGGACTGATTTCACTGGATTCCGTTTGGGGCGGGGCGGAGGGGATGTCCTGCTTCACGGATGTCTTTTCGTGCCATTTCACTGGCTATAGGTGGTTTAGTTCAGTGTTTGGAATGGAAAAGGGTAGACCATGATGATGAAGTGATCGATGAAGGGGATGAACCTTCACCAAGGGCTGTGTGCAGACCTAGGTTGGTTAAGAAGGATATTCTATCCCAAATTTGACTGCATGAGCTATATTAAACCCCTCTGGTCCTCGTCTTGTTGTTTTCAGCTGAAATGGAAGTACTGTTGAGATATAATTTCATGTCCCAAAAAATTCCACATGTTTGAAGTATTGTTGTCATAAAAAAAAGTATAACATCTTGAAGAAAATGAAAATAAAAAAGGTATTTAGTTGTCACACCCGGGAACTTAAAATAGTGGGAGAAAATTTGAATAAAATGGAGTCTACCCTGAACCTTGAAGACCCCTGAACTAGAGATGTAAAACCTTTTGGTCCCGCACAGCCCAGCCCACGAAATCACGTGTTTAACGTGCTACGTGCTGTGTTGGGTTGTGCCAGAGATTCAGACGTGCTGTGTTGTGCCGTGCTAAATGGCGTGCTATGCTGTGATGTTCCAGAAATATAATCGTGATGTGCCGTGCTAGCCCATTTATTTTATGTCTTCCAAAATAAATATTTTTCCGATATTTTAATTAGTTTATGTATTATTATAGAAATTAATCCGCATATCGAAAATAAAATGTTAAAAACTGGCTAAGATAAAAACTTTATAAGAAAATATGCATGAAATGTGATGTATTGCATTGTATTTTATGCATGATTTGGCGTGTTTTCTTCGTGTACCGTGATGTACCGCGTGCTTACACGTACCAAAGCACAACACACTAAGCTAACTTTTTGTGCACGTGCTGTGCTAGGTCAGGTATTATGCCGTGCTTTGCTCAAATTTTAACGTGTTGTGTTGTGATGTATTGGCCCCGCCAAAACTAACTGATTTCAAGGATGCCGAATTGTCAATGAAAAATCTTCCGAGAAGCAGAAACATGCGGATTGAACAAGTTTTAGCTCACCTCATCATACTTATTCTATCATGCTTGTGTTGTTGTGGTAATAAATATTGCATGAAATGAACCAAGAAACTTACTCATGAATATGGTAACTAGATAGTTTATCTATTTAAAGGCCCTTTAATCGGTATCCCAAAAATTGGCATTTGAAAAAGAAAGGCAATTTTGTAGCTGTGAAAATTCGAGCTTTTTAATATAGTTCAAGTATGTATTTCAGTACCAAGTTAGACCAGTAGAAACAGATATGTCGGAGGAAACTGAGTATCAAGAATTAGTTACGTGTATAAGTGGATTCCGATTCCGGGAGAATGCTTGGACTTAATTAAATTAAATATGAACCATTAAAGTGATCTTCGTTATTTAATTCAATTTCAACGATAAAATAGGGGAAGTGATTTCTTTAAAATTTTAGATTTCTTATTAATTTTTATGTGTTTCAAGTAAATAAGTTGTTACTATTTTATAGAATTTTTTTATAATATAGTTGGTTTGGTAGTATTTCATGCTCGTAATAAACATATGGCTTGTAAGTATGTTTCTTGTAACAATTCGCAAGCACTTACTATTGCTAGCACGGCACCGTTTATTTCTGTACTTCAAGTACTGTTTACAAGACAGATCCTTCCCAACACCTTTGGTTTAATTTATTTTCTTCCTATATGGGAAATGGATTGATGATGTGAAACATGAAGATGTGTAGTTTGTACTTATCATCATCTTGTGTGAATAATAACAACATATGTATGCACTAGTACTTCACTTTAACTTTGTTGTGTATCTTCTCTGTGGCCTAGACTAGTTGCTTTTCATTGGATAGCTTATAAGGAAAAGGAAAATATTTAGTTGAAGGAGAAATTACTAGAGGTCCAGATCTAACAATACCGACAAATTAAATCATTCAGTTATTTGAAAGATGCATTTTCGTTACCCAATCTTATCAAAAACAAGACTTGAATTTTCGTAGTTTGCATGGATTAGATTTAGACTTGACACCTAACTAATTCATACAGCCGCCGGCATACCATTCGGGGTTGAAGTATAGACGAAAGTCTGAGGCTCTGAGCTGAATTATCTGGTTCCCGCTTGGAACCAGGGGAGCCCTTGGGCTCAAAAAATTGGAGGTTTCGATGTCCCATCTAGGAGGGCTCAAACACTGCCCAAAGTGCGATCAGATGTTTTTTGGTCACACTATTATATCAGTCGTATTAAAATTTTAAATTTATTCTTACTAGTTTGTCACCCGTGCTGCGCACGGGTTTGGTTCTTGCTTATGAAATAATTTTATTATAATAATTTAATAAAACAGATAAAATTTCATAAAATATTACAGAAAATTAATAAAAGTTCAATCAACACTTGAATATTCTAGAAATTATGCTCGTCCAAACAGGGGCATAGCCAGCCCATTGCAAGAGTGTATACTTGCATCTCCTGCCCAGATGACTCCAAAGCCTACTTAGGCCCAATATGAAGTTTTTTTTATATTTTAAGCCTAATTTTACATTTTTGCACCCCGTAAAGAATTTGTTTTGTACCCCAAAGCAAATTTTTCACCTCTATAACAAAATTTTTAATTGCACCCCTATGTCCAATCTCTTTTCAAAATTTGATATTCCATAAGTTTTTGGAGCTATGTTTTTGTTCCTTTTTTTTATGTACTTTTGCTCTTTTGGTCCACCAATCATTATATGCCTCTTTTGTGCGATACATGATAGAATTTCAATAAAATCTCATTAAGAAACTTGATTTTTATACATTCTCCCACCTCAATTATGCCATATGATTTTGTTGGTGTTTTATTGTGATATAATTGATATCTAGCAACGGTTTTTTCGATAGCTTCATAATCTTCTTTTGATTTTCCATTTTTCTACACAAACCAGAAAATATTTTACGTGCACACATATACCCTCTTTGGTCCTGATGTAATTCCTAACAAATCATGGATGGATCAAATTATTATCATGAGTGATATAATCATCAAATATATATATATATATATATATATATATATATATATATAGCTGTATGAAATTATGAATTGTGTTGGATAAAAATATCAAGAAACAACATAAAAACTAATTTTTTCCGTCTCCTTTATTACTATTGGAGTTGAGAGAGTGAGTAAAAAAGACTTCTCTCCATTCATACATCAAATAGATAGTGCCTTATTTAAGAAATAAGAAAAATATCTTAATAACAACTTTTGTATCTATTGGGTTTCTAACCCACAAACTGCTTGAAAGTAGAAAAATGAATAAAGGAGAAGTTTGTGATCGATTACTTGAGCAGCGCCAGCCGCGAAATCTATAACTTCTTCGACAACAATCAACTTATCGAAGTTGATCTCACACTTAATGAGAGTAAAAGTGTTAAACCTTACGACAATGTTAAAAGATATTACCTTTATTTTGGGGAAAGTGATAATTTCATCTTTTTTTTGTTCTGTTTGGATTAATATTCGGTAGATTTTCCATGTTCCTTTTATATATTTTACATGTATTTAAATTTAATGTTATGTTAGTGTTTAGTAGACATACACGCACTTATACAACTTATCACTTAGTAACCAGGCAATGAGCATATCTAAATGATTGGAATTTATCGTCATTTGAGTCGTCTAGAAAACTGGTGCCGAAATTGTAAGTGTAATCTTATCAATGGATTCCCGCTCTCTGGTATCCGTCAACTTGTGCTTCATACAATTGATTAAGTTATTATTTCTCGTTGTTCAATACTGCTGGTGGTGTAAAATTTCACATTTATGTTCATGTATAGTTGTGCATGCATATAATTGATCTAGAACATCTAAATGACATGGATGCACAATTCGTGCCTACAAAAATACTCCAGAATACTAATGGCACAAAAATTTGTTTTTATAATGTAATACAGAAAAAACTTTGCAATTTCATTTTTTGCCGATTTAATTTATATATTTATATTGATGACGTAACTTGAGTTACAACTCCATGATGAATCTTGTAGTACCAACTCACGCTTTAACAACATGTATTTTATTTGAAAGTCATTAGGCTTTTCCAAAACCTTATAGAGTATTTAGAAGGAGTCAGTGACTGCTTCTTTGAAATCGTGGGTTCTATTCATTACACGGCATCGTATAACGGTACAAATATGTAAATATTAATTATACAACCTTCTTGGGAAAGGCCTGCATTTAAGTAACCCCATCTTCAATCCTGAAGACGTCTTTGGTAATCGAAATTATTTGAGTAACAATAATGTCCATATATCATTTTTGATTCTCAAACTCCATTGTCAAACTAATTTGACGAAGATAAACAAATAATTGGGACCAACATTTTAAAAGACAAATTTCTAGCCTTAGTTAGTTGTTAACCTGCTCCTCGGTGGATCATTTAATTGAGTTTAATTTATTCATTCTCTTGAATTCGTGATAATAAGGTTGTTTTCCTTATTCATCTTCTCTTCACCATGTCATTCTCAATGGACCATATTTTTTAAGTGATTCAACGAAAAAATTGACCATGTTTCTTTTAGCAAAAAGAATAGGAACACAGATACTAGAAAAAGAAAGAGCATGGTTTCTACATGCTAAAACAAAAACTGATAAGCCCAATTAGATTCTGAAAAAACACGACGTAAAAATGCTCATTAAACAATGTCTGAAGCAATAATTCCCAAGTAAAAATATTTGTATACGGTGTTAAACTCTTAATCACTTTAACATATAACGACTGACGACTGGTTGATGGTCTGTACTCAGGAAAAAAAAAGTTAAGGAAAAAATGCATGAAAACCGTTAAGAGATGCTTACAACTTCATAAAGGTCAGCTCAATTTGGTATGTGCGCACACACAGAGAAAAAAAATGAAAAAAATTAAATTGATTTGATTTTTTTAGTACCATATATATCGTATGTATATCATACATCATTTTATCTTGTCAGATTCCATGTGGACGAATTTGCCAATTGGTTTGAAAAGGATTGAGTCAATAAGGAGAAGACTTTAAACTTTTTTCTTAAAAAGTTTATGAGATTTTTTCTTCACAAATTATGTACGTCCGGTTTATATTTATAATGGCGCAACTGGGATATTTTTCTTTTCTTAAGCATATATATGGAAAAAATCAGGTTGGCTCTTTTTCTAAATGTAAAAGAACTCCAATCATGACCTCCTATTTCCATGATGAGTTTTCCTACTCAAACACTTCCACCCCTTCAAAAGCAAATGGCACATGTAAACAAAGTAATGTGTAACAGGGAAAGTTATAAGAGAGGTATATAATAACACATGATCAAGGAAACTTATAGAACATGCCATCTTTTATTCGAATAAAAAGATGAATTTCATTCATATTACAACATCAAAGTTTTCAACTTGTGTCGATTCAATCAGTTCTCCGTCACCCTCTTCGTACATATAATGTACCCCCTGATTGATTGACAAAATCAAGTTGTAGTTGAAGCAAAAAGAACAGTGACACGGATAATGGAAAAAAAAAACATGGTTCCACCTGTTAAAAAAAAAAACTTGTAATCCCAATTAGATTTTCGAAAAAAGACAGATCCAAGAGACAGAAAAAAAAATTAGGACCAACAAAATACCCCTTAAATCTTGCGGTTCAGTAATGGCTACTAACTCATTCTTTTCATAAATGAGACTGCAAACTGCAAAAGAGAGAAACCTTACGGATCACAAATTGATGTTTTCCCACCATAAAAAAGAGAAAGCAAAACAAAAACCAATAAGAACTTCTGTAACCAATAGAAAAAAGAACAAAAAAACCTGATGAGCTGCTTTCCAAAGAGAGAACATCATCCATCGAATACACTTTTTTCGATACCCGTAACACAAACGACAATCACAAGCCAAAAAAATTATTGTAAGCAGATCCAAAACAATAAAAGATTCAAAACTCGCCTAACAATCAATAAAGCCCGCACAAATAAAATCTATCTGTAAAATTTACAGGTTATCATAACATTAAGAGGACTACTTATCATGTATCAAAACAAAAAAAGAGGATCACATAACTAATAAGACTTCAAAGCAAATAAATTAACAACTTTATCACATAACTAATAAGACTTCAAAGCAATTAAATTATTACCCGAGCTGTTTTTAAAGACAAAAACGACACCAATCTACTATAGATGCAAGCAAACTCGAAGGTTCCTGCGAAAAAACACGTCAGAATCCATATAATAAAACCCTATTAAAGAAACCCTAATAAAAAATATGAAAAAAAGCGGCGTCGACGGGAAATACTGAAATAAATTTAAAATTTATATGCAAGCTTATTAACGCCCGGGACAATAATTTTCTGAAATAATGTTAAATAATATCTAAACATATCTAGAATTTTAATATACTTACCTAAATATATTTGTTGTTGTCTTATTTTTATTAATTAAAACCGGTTATGAAAATATCATTTCTATAATTTTGGAAAAATTATATTAGAAGAAAATAAAAATATAGTTACCTTAATATCATTTCTATATCATTTCTGAATTTTAATTTTAAATGTTGTTAGTATTAAAATATTCTAAACGATTTTTTTCAATATATTTTTGGTAATTTGTTATAATATTTTATGACAGTTAGCATTTTGGTAATATTTTTTCTTAAATTTCATCAGTCAAAATATATTGTAGAATCAAAAGATCCTTCTCAAATTTTATTAGTTGAAAATTAAAATGGTGGGGCCAGAATCAATCAGAAGCTCCGATCAACCACGTCGCTCGAGAAAACTCTGTTTTTATATGGAGAATTTTTCTCAGTTCTTTCTTTATCCCGAAGGGACAATACATACAACTCGTGGCCCATACTGCCCAAAAATTTTAATGTATATGGGCCCTTTAAAAGGTATTCAAGGCCGAAGTATGGCTCTTCCAGTCCAGATAAGTTATTTACGACTTTATCCCCAAAGTCGGACTTCCGTGCCGGATTCTCTTTTCTACTTGAACGTTCGTCGATTTTCTTTTACTATAGATAGCTGAGAATGAGGAAACGTTTTGATTACATAAAGGAACCCCCATGGTTTAGACCCAACACCTAACTCATGCATATCATCCTAGCTAGAAGCAAAACACAACAATTGTATTAATTATGGTGGCAAAAAGTCTACCGGTTTTAGTTAACAAGGACAGAGGTAGTTTAACCACAATTTGATCAAATTTTGTTTTGTAATAGTACTCATGGAGCAGCCTTATACGTCCTTCAATAAGTACGTCGATTTTAGTAGCTTAGTATCTTTTGTAAGTATTCATGGAGCAGCAGCCTTACACAAACCTTAGTAAGTAAGTTGATGTTAGACCAAGCTCAGTCAAACCTTGTACTTTCTGATAGCAAAAACATAGCAAATGGTGTAGAAAACATTGTTAGCATCATTATACAATTTTTCGTAGAAGTGAGTATTTTTAGCCTAGGGTTTTTAGGGGCCACCCCAAAGGATTTAGGGGCCATCAATTTATACCCAGCCAAAGACTCTAGTTAAGGGGTACCCTATATGATATTGAAGTTACATAAATGCCCTTATGGTAAAACTGTATGAAAACCAAATCAAAAACAATTCTACTCATTTCAGCTCTTCTTCTTCCAGTTTCCTATTATCTTTCGATTGTGGAAGAAAAAAAAAATTCCGCTCCAAAGTCAAATGGCCCCAATTAGGTAAGAATCTATCATTTTTGGGGTTTATTTCGCTTTAATTCGGCGAATCGAGAAAAAATAATTCTAGGGTTTTCGGTTATTTATCCAGATTCGGGCGATATTCATGCTCCTTTACTTCCGAATGTAGTCGTGTTCTTCATTTCTCAAGAACATCGACAGTATTCGGGAGAAATATTTGATGGTTATCGGCCGAATATTGTTGGTCATATCTTCCTGGATACAAACTGGTAATAATCGGTAGTTTAATGAATTTTTTGTCTCCCGAATATATTTAAGTAGACACACAGTATTCGGAAGTACACTCACTACCGAATATATATATATATATATATATATATATATATATATATATATATATATATATTGAAAAATCTCAAAATTTCTGATATAGGAAAAATCCCATTTTGGGGCCAGTATTTATTCGGAAGACAATATAATGTTATATACTTCCGATTATTTCAATTTCAAAATTTGAAAAGTATAAGTTTTTCCCAAATTCTGATTTTTGGGCCATCGTACATTCGGGACTTTACAAAACAATTATCCTCTGAATATAGCAAGTTCAAAACAAACCACGCCTTGGCTCTAGGTGGTTCCAAGGGCCAATATAGAATGTTAGACAGCCCATATTCGGAAGTTTGGGTAACTAATTATACTTCCGATTATTTCAATTTCAAAATTTGAAAAGTATAAGTTTTTCCCAAATTCTGATTTTTGGGCCATCGTACATTCGGAACTTTACAAAACAATTATTCTCCGAATATAGCAAGTTCAAAACAAACCACGCCTTGGCTCTAGGTGGTTCCAAGGGCCAATATAGAATGTTAGACAACCCATATTCGGAAGTTTGGGTAACTAATTATACTTCCGATTATTTCAATTTCAAAATTTGAAAAGTATAAGTTTTTCCCAAATTCTGATTTTTAGGCCATCGTACATTCGGGACTTTACAAAACAATTATTCTCCGAATATAGCAAGTTCAAAACAAACCACGCCTTGGCTCTAGGTGGTTCCAAGGGCCAATATAGAATGTTAGACAGCCCATATTCGGAAGTTTGGGTAACTAATTATACTTCCGATTATTTCAATTTCAAAATTTGAAAAGTATAAGTTTTTCCCAAATTCTGATTTTTGGGCCATCGTACATTCGGGAATTTACAAAACAATTATTCTCCGAATATAGCAAGTTCAAAACAAACCACGCCTTGGCTCTAGGTGGTTCCAAGGGCCAATATAGAATGTTAGACAGCCCATATTCGGAAGTTTGGGTAACTAATTATACTTCCGATTATTTCAATTTCAAAATTTGAAAAGTATAAGTTTTTCCCAAATTCTGATTTTTGTGCCATCGTACATTCGGAACTTTACAAAACAATTATCCTCCGAGTAATATAGTCGTGTTTAGAAATACCAACTTAATCGGTAGATAAGAATTTAAGTTTTCCACCGAATGTCTTATTCGGAGGTAATACGTGTATCGTTAACAACCGATTGTAGTGCACCAATGATACGAAACCTCAACGGCCATATTTTCAAAAATTAGATCCGTTGGAACTCTAATCTATATAAGGAGGGTAACCCCTCTCAGTTATTATTGAGTAACAAATCTGAATGAAAAACCTTTTCAATGGCAAGTCCATCATCAATCGACAACATACTTCGAAGATGCAAGCGAACAACTACATCAATTGCAGCAAGGGAAGAAGAAATACAAAAAAGGAACAAACAACCCAAAAAAATTAAACCATCGTTAGTACTTACTATTCTTGGTATTGCTTCGGTATTTCCTATTCTTCTTCCGTATGTACTTACTATTCTTTCCCTCGTGACTCTTTCGCGTCCCACCTCGCTCACAAATCATTTCAAATCGAGTGTCACTAACATGATTATTTTGAACTACCACGCACATGTTATCTTTTGCCTTGTTCATAAGCCATTCCTTTGTCTCCTTCTTACTTCCAAATGTCTAAACGTGCATAAAACAAAACAAACCTAATAAGCATAACCATTTAACATATAAATTTTGAAAAAAAGAAAAAAGTAGTAATGAGTATACCAAATCGTTTGCATAGTATAGGGAAGTGTCGGGCCTCAAATAGAAGTCATCAACAAACTCTTCAACGACCTGCATATGATAGCGACAAATTATTATACAATAATCGGAGGTTATTAAATAAGTCAAACTTCCGAATATTCTATATTCGGAATCCTATCGGTTACCCAAAACACCCGATCTATGCAAATGAATGTACACAGTTTACTGAGTGAAAAAAATGATATATTCGGAGGTAATTAAATAAGTCAAACTTCCGAATACTTTATATTCGGAATCCTATCGGTTACCCAAAACACCCGATTTATGCAAATGAATGTACACAGTTTACTGAGTGCAAAAAATGATATAAGCGGAAGCTAAAATATATAGTAAAACAGCCGAATATAAATAACCGGGAGATAACTTTAATCGATAAACATCCGATTTTCAAGTTTTCGGAAATTTTATTTTGAGGCCACTGTTATATTCGGCAGTCAAATAATGTTAAACTATTACCGATTGTAAAGGATAAGAATACTGAGTTTTGAAATTTTCTGAGGAATTCGTTTTTGGGGCCATTCGGAGGTAAATAACTCTACATAACTACCGAATGTAGATATTTTTGGAAAACCAGTTTGGGGTTTTTCTCATATTCGGCAGTAAACTAGTATCTTGTAACTACCGAATATACATATTTGGTACTCAGTGTGTTATATTCGTAAGTTTAATCTAGAAATTATCTACCGAATCTGGGTAATTCATGGCATTCAATGCATGCAATAATCGGTTTTTCTTGTTTACAGAAGCACACAAACGCATGCAAATCGAGTATTTGAGTTTCTTAACACAATACCTGTGTTTTACATGCATCGTTAGCTTCAATATCATGCGATTCTCCATTTTCTTCCATGAAAGGGTCGTCTATGTTTTCCTCTCTACAAAAGTTTGGATCATTCAACATATACCCCAAATCGTCTTCTCTAAACGGTCGTGAACCCTCAACATTTTGTTCTTCGTCATGATTCTCACCTTCTTCTTCGTATCCATCCATTTTTGTAGTGATAAAATGGGTTTTCTCTTTTTTTCCTTCACCTTCTTCTCTATAACTCTAACAACTCAAAAATTAAAAAGAAATGGAAAAAATGAAACACAAATCATTCTAATACTGCACCGACTACAATCGGAAGTATGAGAACGATTTTGGCTTCCGATTGCATTCGGAGGGTAACAATGTTATCATATCCTCCGAATATATAAGGGTAATTTCGCCATTACAAATTACGCGAGATAAGGGCTGGCTACATTTTCCCTTTGGGTGACCTTTTTTGTTTTATTGTTGGCCCCTAAATCCTTTTGAGTGGCCCCTAAAAACGCCAGGATTTTTAGACTGTCAACAACCATAGATACTATCACTAATCAAGTAAAATATTTTGGGGTGCGAAAGGATTTGATGTCGCCTAACTTAATTATATATACCGCAAGTGGGCTGCTGTTGTGACCCAACCTTATATAAGCAAGGCCGGTAGCTAGCTAGGTAGGAGTTGTATTTGTGTGGTGTGAAATGAAGTCTTGCAAAGTTAGAATTTTCTTAAGGCACGAATGGTCCATAAAATGATTTCCTCCATCAATTACAAGGACTACTTCAAATTAAAGACCAGAAAATGGTCCCAAGCTTTCAATCCTTCCACAGTTACATGAAAACAAAGAAAGCAGTGTGTGCATCACTGCATCACTTATTGATTGCTAGAGCTTCTAATGCTACTTTTAGAGGGTCATCATCCAAACATTTAGTCATGCATGCTATTGGTTCCAAGCATTTATAATCAGTCAATATCCGCTTACTTTTCTTATACTTTTTTATAAAGTCAACAACTTTACAAACAAATAACAATTAGCTGGTTTTGATTGAGATTTATGACCGACCCAAGTTAGAATTAGGGAATTGGGACCGATTAATGGATGAGTTGCTTGTTTTTTTTCCCAATTAGCACAATTACAAAATGTGATGAGAAAAAGAATTGTACAACGATCACAAGAAGTATAATGAAGTTCAATAAGTTTATAGTTGAACATGATTTCATTGACTTGCCTTTAAAGGGTGCAAGATATACTTGGTCAAACGGACAAGCTAACCCAGTTATGTGCATATTAGATCGATTTCTTATCTCACCATATTTTGAACAACACTTCCCTTTTGTTTGCCAATTAGCCAAAAGCAGACCTACCTCAGATCACATCCCACTCCTATTAGACATTTCCGACGCCTCTTTAGGTTTGAAGTAATGTGGTTCTTGGAGAATTGATTCTTACAATTATTGGAAGATTGGTGGATTTCTTTTTGTTTTGCAGGTACTCCCAGCACTGTTCTTTGGCTTAAGTTGAAAACACTTAAAGATAAGTTGAAAATATAGAACAAGGAAGTTTTTGGTCACACCAACACAAAGCTGAGTGCTGTCCTATCTGATATTCAAACTTTGGATGGTTTTGCAGAAACTAACATCCTTACGGATGATGATTTGATTGCCCAACTACAGAACAAAGCTGAATTTGAGAAGATCACAAAAATGGAGGAAACCTCATGGAGAATCAAGTCAAACACTAAGTGGTTACAAGAAGGAGACAAGAATACTTATTTTTTCATCAGTAATGCTTCTGCCAAGAGACGATACAACAGAATTAGGCAATTATATATCGGTAATGAATTGGTGTCTGACAGAATAAGATTGCAAAAACATATAGTGGATTTCTATAAAGCTCTGTTTACCGAAGAAGAGATTATAAGACCTGATTTAGAAGGGATTGTGTTTGATAGCATCACTTCTACGGAGGCTATAATCTTAGAAGCTGATTTCACCGAAGAATAAGTTTTGCAAGCCATAGGATATTTAGGTAATGATAAATCTCCGGGTCCAGATGGCTTCCCAATACTTTTCTTTCAGAAGTGCTGGCATTTTATAAAGGAAGATATTATGAGTACGGTGAATGAATTTTGCACAACAGGTACAATAAATTCTAAACACAATTCTACTTTCATTACTCTTGTGCCTAAGAAGGATCACATAGAGACTATCAAAGATTGTAGACCTATCTGTCTTCTAACTAGTGTGTACAAGATCATAGCAAAAGTTCTGGCTACAAGGCTAAAACTTGTGATGGATAAGCTTATTTCCCCTGTTCAATATGTATATATTGAAGGGAGACAAATTATTGATGGTACCTTAATTTCCAATGAATTGGTAGACTCTAGACTCAGGTCTGGAAATGCTGGTATTGTGTGCAAAATTGATCTTGAGAAGGCTTTCGATAGAATCAATTGGAAATATCTGGAATTTGTGTTACATAAAATGGGCTTCAGCAGGAAATTGTGTAATTGGTTGAAGTTTTGCTACTCTACTTCTTCATTCTCGGTTCTTATCAACGGGTCACCTTTTGGGTATTTCACAAGTACAAGAGGTGTAAGACAAGGCTGCCCAGTGTCCCCTCTTCTGTTCAACATTGCAATGAAGGGTTTTTCATGTCTCATGGATAGAGCTGCGAATCAATGCTTGTTTAGTGGCTTTTATGTTTCACCTACAAGTATTAATGTTAACCATCTCCACTATGCAGATGATACTATATTTTTTGTAGATCATAAAAAGGAGGAGTTGCATAACTTATTCTCAGCTCTTCATTGTTCTGAGTTTATTGCCGGTTTAAAGGTAAACACATCCAAAACTAGGCTTATTGCGGTTGGCGATGTTCCTGAACTATCTTTATGGGATGAAGGATTTGGGTGTACTTATTCCTTACCTTTTATGTACCTGGGAATGCCACTCGGTGCAAAATCAGGATCAAAAGGAATTTGGGACCCTATCATAGAGAAATTTGATGCTAGAATATCCATTTGGAGAAGGATATCGTTATCTAAAGGAGGTAAACTTACTCTTTTAAAATGCATCTTGTCTTCTCTTACGACTTATTATTTTTCTTTGTTCAAGGCCCCTATATCTGTCATCAAGATTCTAGAGAAAAAGATGCGCAATTTTTTGTGGGAGTACAAAGAAGATGCTAAAACATCTCACTTGGTAAATTGGGACCTGGTTCAGGCTAGTAAAGAAAGAGGTGGATTAGGAGTATGCAATCTTAGGCTTATGAATTTAGCATTGCTAGCTAAATGGGGGTGGAGATATGGTGTTGAAAAGAATAAACTATGGTATAGGATAATTGAAGATAAATACGGTACTTATTTCTCTTTTTGGATCCCTGGAAAAGTAACTCAAACATATGGAGTTTCATGTTGGCGTGTTATTGCAGATTCCGCAGTGTTAGTTAGTGAGAACTCAACACTTTATTTGCATTTAGGCAGCGAAATTGCATTCTGGAATGACATATGGTGTGGCCAGCAATCTTTAGCTACTATATATCCAAACCTATACAAACTGGCTAGAGACAAAGATGTTAGGCTTGCCGATATGATTTCTGTGGAGGGGAATTGGAGGTTTGATTTCAAACGTGTCCTAACTAATTTAGAAGCTGGAGAATACGCCACTTTCCTCACTGTCATTGGTGATATTCCACCAGTTCGAGATCAACTTCCAGATACGAGAAGATG
This sequence comes from Papaver somniferum, assembly GCF_003573695.1. Classification (NCBI taxonomy): domain Eukaryota; kingdom Viridiplantae; phylum Streptophyta; class Magnoliopsida; order Ranunculales; family Papaveraceae; genus Papaver; species Papaver somniferum. Next base: position 10,142,783 of record NW_020618825.1, on the reverse strand, counting down.
GAAACTTCATCCTTCAGGTGTATTTTCCGTTAAAACTTTATACCGTACTGGAATAGAAAATTTCCCATATCTTTTGTGTGGAAGGCCGTTGTTCCACCCAAAATCAACCTCTTTGTTCGGAGTTTAGTTCACGGCAGGTTAAACACTAAAGATGTCCTCCTGCGTGAGGGAATTGAGCTGGATAATTCATGTGTCCTTTGTGGTGATGATTTAGAATCTCAGAGCCACCTCTTCTTACACTGTAAAGTCGCTTTCAAAGTATGGTCTCAGCTGTTGCCTACCTCTCGATATGCTTGGGTAATTCCTGGATCGGTTATGCAGCTTGCTCTTTGTTGGCACAATACAACCTTTACAAACAATGGAAACTATATTTGAAATTCGATAACGGCAACAATCTTCTGGTCTTTATGGAAAGAGCGCAACAGCCGTACCTTTGATTCAAACCATATCTTCAAGACAGATGACGATCTGGTCAATGAAGTTAAGACTTCTATCCTCCTATGGGCCGCAGCAGCTGGAAACATAGTTCATGTGAACTTCTCTAGTGCTGTGATTAATGATTGGGATAACTTATTCATGTAATATAGCTTTCTTTTCGTTGTTTGTTTCTGCCATCATCGATAGACTACTGTAAATTCTATTACTCTAATATATCTTCTCTTTTCCGATCAAAAAAAAAAGTTGCTTGTGTACACATTATAAAGAGTACTGTGTGCACCCCCTTTGTATTTACAGTACACTGTGAGGACAATAATAAGTGGTTGGAGAAGTCTCTCGGAACATTAGGGAACATTTGAGCATCCTGTAAAACCGAGAACAATGGTTGTTATAGTCGGTATAGAAAACACTTCTATGCTTACTTCTAATATTTCAATCTCATCCAAAGAACCTTTTATCCTTTATTCTAATATATCTTCTCTTTTCCGATAAAAAAAACACGTATGAAACCCGTCTTCTTAGAAAGGGTCAGTGCTTTGAAGAAATATACTACTTTCCATAGGGAAAATGACCATACATAATACATGCATAAAATAGATAGAGGTTTCCTCTTGGACGAGCTCACAAGAAATTTCATTGTTCATACTTGGTTAATTTCTTTACACCTACCATCGATCGATCGGGTATTCCTGAGCCTCAGAGCCCCATCACAACGAAGAAATCAGCAGCTATATATATATGTCATCATTAAATGTGACCCGTTCCTAGCTTAGATTTCGACACAACTCATATTAATAAGTGGGGGTTGTGGCGATATGGTCCATGTATACGAAATTACAAATGGGTTACAACATTGCCATATTTCATAGATTCTCATTCACCATGTAAACCGAACACGGCAATTAGTTTTCGTCATAAATTCAACAATTCTAGTAATGAAAAAGTTGATAGAGTCTTTTTCTATGTTTGAAATTTCTAGTCTACCAAGTTTTGAACATGTATAGAATGCCTTGTATTTAAACGTAAAAGATGATCTATCCATTTCCCTCTTTGTATTGTTAATCAGAAAGCATTCTAACTATCTATATATTTTTCAGAACTGTCAATTCTGGTGTAATGTGGTATTATTGTTCATCAAACTACTTTTCATCGTACGAATCGCATAGAAGAATTTTCAACGAGCCATAAATATGCTGTTGGAATCGTTTTTATCGTTCATCTACAATACGAAATGACAAAACTACAAGTACGTTTTAGTTGGAAATGATTCGATATCGATGAAGAAAAATTTGCGTGTCTTGTAATTGATAGTTAAGGAGTGTACATCAAGGTCACGATGGCTTACTATAATGGTTGTCAATTTAGTTTGTCATGGATCCCAACTTAGTCATAAAGATATATGTTATGTGGGTGCATACACAATGACTGTAATCGCATATTATTATTTCCTTGATCCCGGTTTATGTTTATGGTTGTAGCTACCATTAAAACTGAAAGATTTCTTCTCAAGCAACAAAATAATAGATGAATTTGACAGAAATGAGAAGACCTTAATGGATGGATACGAGTTTGTCCCTAATACATATGGTCCAAAAGTTGGTGTTGACATGCATTATGGCCCCATGCATATATGTACCCTATAACAAGAATTAGTTGATGATTGAACTTAAGAAATTTAGAAAACAATAATTGATGATGTTCATGCATAAACAAATATATAATATATCTAATTAAGACTTTAATTTCCTGTTTGATTCGTTATCGAGACAGTAATATGTTAGATTCATGTCGAAAATGACGCTGTATTTGACTCATGAAAGGTTGAATGACTTGATCGAACAGTGGCCTCTCTGTACCTGTACATAGAAGATAAGCTTCACACCTAACTACAAGCTAAATTCAGCTAAGCATCAATGAACGAAATCAAAAGATTAGAAAAGAACGTTACATTAAGAAGTGGATGAAAAACTTGGTTAATTTGTAACCTCAAAAATTAATCAAAATGATTATAATTTCATAAACGGGGCTCGAACGATGTACAATGCGGACACGTACGTTTGTCCTAGTTTCATTTCGTTATCTTTCTCACTAGCTAGAGGTTCATTCGTGGTTGATGAGTGTAGATGTGCCGTTCTAATGTCAAATTCTTTCAATAAACAGTAAAAGAAGTTGGATATTAGGTCAAGTATCATAATCAAATCATGTTTTCTTTGCTAATTTGTCAGAGAACAGAAATATATTGCTATCCAAATAAGAAAAGAGTGTAGTAACGAGAAGGGATACTTCCCTTTATATCAGCTTAAGTGTCCTTTTACTATGAAGTCATGTACCCTACAAGTTTCCTTATAAATACCCTAAATCATATTGCATTCATTCTTGTACTACAACTCACAACATTATCACAGATCTCTTTTCCTTCTCTTTAACCCTTCCATTTTCCAACATGTCTATCTCTTGCTTAAACATGTATGAGAAGTCATCAAAATATGGTACCCAAAGAAACAAACACATGTGGGGAACCTCACATGCATCTTCAATCTTCATAATTATAACACTTTTTTCATTCTTGATGATGATTCAATTAGAAGCCAAGCCTATAAGTCCTTCATCGTTAACTCATGTTCACTTCTCAAAATTTCCTAGATCATCTTCTTCTTCCCCATGTGAAAATACCCTCCACGTCGAATCATGTGAGTCTCTGCTTCTATCGATCGAGAACGTCCATGAGAAGTCTCCGAAAGAGGTGTTTGATATTGCAGTTGAGTTTTCTGTAGCTCAGGCTCATGCTGCTAGAACCCAAGCACAAAGCATTAAACCTATGGTGCTGACGAGCGAAAAAATTAGTAGTACTATTTCTCTTCCTGCAGTGGATGACTGCATGGAACTACTTGATGATAGTGTACGGAGACTTGATGATGTAAAAACAAGCTCGAACTCTGATGATGTTCGTACATGGTTAAGTACAGCACTTACAAATCAAGAAACTTGTTTAGATGCACTTGAAACTGAAAAGGTTTCCTCACCATACAAAAACATGATGGAGACTAATGCAAGAAACGTGAGTAAATTGGTAAGTAACTCCTTGGCTCTATACAACCATGTCAAGACAACCGACACAAGGACCTCGAACTCAGCAGGTGGTGGCCGTAAACTACTTTCCGACGGTTTCCCGACATGGGTATCCGGCAGGCAGAGGAAACTACTAGAAGCTTCAATAGAAGAATTAAGACCAAGTGCTGTGGTGGCTAAGGATGGTAGTGGTACACATACAACTATAGGTCAAGCAATTGCTTTTGCATCCCTAGCTGCTGCAGGGACAAACGGAAAGACCGTTATACATGTGAAAGCTGGGACTTACAGTGAAAATCTCAATATTCCTTCATCACAAAGTAATGTTATGTTAGTTGGAGATGGGAAAGGAGTTACTGTCATCACAGGGAACGAAAATGTTGAAGATGGTTCCAGTCTGCGAAATTCAGCTACTTTTAGTAAGAAAATTCTTCAAACTTAATAAATAAAAACAGTTTTTTTCATATGACAATAAATAAAAATAATTTAAAAAAAAAAAAGTTAATATAAGGGCCCAACCGGGTTCGAACCGGTGACCTCTTGATCTGCAGTCAAATGCTCTACCACTGAGCTATGGACCCTTGTTGTTAATTTGGAACAGAAACTTGTTAAACAAGAAAACGAAACATTCGCCTGAATTTCTTTGATCTGGGAAAATTCCAAGTTGCTGAATTCAATTAATATTGATTTTACATATACCTGATATTATGATGTTTGATTGTTTCAGCTGCCACTGGTGATGGATTCATGGCAAGAGATATAACATTCCAGAACACTGCAGGTCCGAATAAGCATCAGGCAGTTGCTCTGAGAGTCGCTTCAGACAAATCCGTGTTTTACCGATGCTCCATGGTGGGTTACCAGGACACTTTGTATACACACAGCAACCGTCAATTCTATAGAGAATGTGATATATCTGGAACAGTAGATTTTATCTTTGGAAACTCGGCAGTTGTTTTCCAAGGCTGCAATATTTCTCCAAGAAGCAACGGTAACAAAAACTTCATCACAGCTCAAGGACGTAGTGACCCGAATCAAAACACCGGAATCTCAATCCACAATTGTAGGATTTCAGCTGCATCAGATACTTATCTTGGCAGACCATGGAAAGCTTATTCGAGAACAGTTATTATGCAATCTTTCATCGGATCAATTAACCCTGCTGGATGGTTTCCTTGGTCTGGCGGATCTGCACCTAAAGGTATCTATTATGCAGAGTACATGAACTCCGGACCTGGAGCAGGGACTGGAGGTCGAGTGAAGTGGTCTGGATATCATCCTTCTCTTAGCTCTGCAGAAGCAACGCAGTTTACAGTTTCTAATTTGATTGCAGGGGGATCTTGGTTGCCTGCTACTGGTGTAGCCTATGACTCTGGACTTAAGCCCTAAGCACATATATATACAATCTAAAAAGATTAAATACCAAAGACAATACATGTGATATGTTTGTTAGTAGTTACTTTAATTGTTGATAGCCATTAATGCATGTTCTTGTATGTAGCATGTGACTAATACATAAGATGGTTGTATATGGGAAGCAGAGATGTTATTGTAAACAGTTGCAAGATACTACAATGTAAATGTGGAAGTGTTATACAATAAAGAAACTACATTTAGGGTTACTAGTATCAACTTTTCGAAATATTTACAACTTGGAAAATAATGCAGTGATAAATAATAACCTGCCCTCTAGTTTGCATACTCCTAACCTTAGCTTCAATTTCTCCGAGCATATCGACATTTAGCTCTCCCTCTCTCTATCCTCTCTCCTAACCCTAGCTTATACATTCATCCGCCTCTTTCTTGCTCGGATCTAGTCAAAAGTTTAGATCCGAGCAAGGATTTCATCGTTCTGTTGTTCTCCATCCTTTATTTTAGTTTCTATTTATGTTTCCTGCAACTCAGTCATGGCTTGAATCTCAGTCTTCCCATCTTTATCTTCAATTTCCTGATTTAAAGATGATATCCCCTTTACTTTTTTCTCATCTCTCAGTCATGGCTCGAATCCCGGTCTTCCCTCATTTATCTTCAACTTCCTGATTTGAAGATGATATCCTCTTTTCTTTTCTCTCATCTCTCACCTCATCTTAGTTTGAAGAACTAATACATCTCATACACCAATCAACTGAATCGTGTGTTAATTTTCACAAATTAAAATCATAATTGCAGCCACCAGATCTTAATCCAAATTAAATCTCCACCAAAACACTTCCTTATACACCACATCTCATCTCCTACACCATCCCTTACAGCCATCTCTCATTTTCTCTTCTTAATCGATAAGTATGTTGATTTTTGATGATGAAAAGGCTTCCCATCTCAGTTATTAATCAGCAATGGTGCTGGTTTTCTGTTGATAATCTGGGTGTAGATTTGCAGTGATGTAATTCGTGATGGTAGTGATGGTCCATATGGCGGTCGGCGGCGGTTTTTGGTAGCAATGTTGTTACTTAGGGTTTTCATTTGTTCTGGGTTCTCTACGGTGAACGGGCAAATTCCACCGGGTAATCGGGTATCTCAAACAAGTTGTAATGGGTTGTTCGTTAATATTGTTTAGGTTGCATTGGGCTTCCAAGCTTGGTTGAGGTTGTGTCTCTTAGGCTTTGTAATGGGCTTTAGTTTGTAAAGAAATTTTTATCCCCTCAGGCCTTGCTCTTTCTATTGAAAGTTGCATCTCTGTAATTTGTGTTTCAGATCTTGGTGTACTCAAATTCTTATTTCTCTAATACAATCTTTCTTTCACGATCAAAAAAAATAAATAATAACCTGCATCTATCATTCTGGAGTGAGGCGCACTGCAGCTAATAAACTTTTCTAATAATTTTAGGCAGAATACCAGAATTGGATATTAGAAAAGTATATTTTTAATCTATGGGTAGTTAAACGGTCTCAAACGTCGTGTTTTACACCCACATTAGGAACGCTTAACTAATATCATGGTCCCAAAAAAATCACGGTCCCCGAACAATCGTTCAAGATTATAGACTTGGAAAAGGCTTTGGATTTTTGAAAAGCCATTTTAAATTTTATGGCTACATTTTTATTGTAATCCGTAAGGGCATTATTGGGCCTCGGGTTGTAGCCATCACCTATTTTACGGTAATTTGTTAGATTGCTAACTATCTGTTCATGGCTTTGAACCATTTTTTTTGTCTTTCTTACCCATAGAGAAGGTGGTGCTGGTAAGTTTTGAACTCCATGTCTTTAATAGCTACCTAAAGACTTTATCACTGTAGTACTGCCGTAACATTGGCAGGGCTATGAATTATTGGAAACCACTTTTTGCTATACCTGTCTGTCTCCTAGAGTATGAAATCCAATGTTCATTAGAGCATGAACGAAAAGCACCTCTGGTATGAGGTAAGAGAGGAGTTGGACATGCTTTTCGGCATGTTGTTCAGTAACCGGTTCCTCGGGGTGCTAACAAGACCCGATACAAATGACAAGTTAGTGTGTCTACCCTTGTAGATTGTCAATAGTAACATTTTATCATACCAATACACACATACATCAACGGAAGATGAAAAACACTAACGGATGACTACGTGTTCAAACAAACAAAATAAAGCACACACTGCTAATTTTTATTGTCAAAAGGCACAATTTAATGTAACTTGATCGGTTGTCACGTCACATTGGCTGCAGCTCTAGCTAATGACAACGTGATAGCGCTACTGTGCTGCGTTGGATAATGATGAACGAGGACTATGAGTCCTTGTTGCTGAGGAAAGGTCACTGTTAGTGCAACAACAGCTGCAGAAGAAATTATAACGATTGCACCCCGCCAACACGAATGCTTCCACAATTTCCGCACACTTTCTATAGCAATTAGCAGTTGTACAAGCGGAGCAACTTGTTTCTTGCCTTGAAAAAGAAAATCAGATATAGAGCACTGATCTCTCGGATCTCTAGGCTAAGGTGGCGGTGGAGATGGAGGAGGGGGTGACGGTGGAGGTGGTGGTGGAGATGGAGGAAGGGGTGACGGTGGAGGTGGTGGTGGAGATGGAGGAGGGGGTGATGATGAAGGTGGTGGTAGACATGGTTGTGGAGGACTAGGAGCTGCTCCACAGCAACCCGTGCATGCCCACAAAGGTAAATCCCAACGGCACCAGCTCCAATTCATAATTCTTCCCTTCCTTTCACATAAAGCTGCACATTCACGTCGGACCACAGTGCATTTATCTTCTGTCCCAAAGATTTCATGGAAGTCTGTGGATACTAGATTTTCCGCTCCATCACATGATAGAGGAGGGGGTGGTGGTGGTGGAGGAGGAGGAGGAGCTATTCCACAGCAACCCGAGCATGCGTACAACGGCTGGTAAATATACCATTGGCAAACGCTCGAAGTCGTAAATTCTGCCCTGCCTTTTACACAACTCATCGCATTCACGTAGAACAGCAGTGCATTTGTCTTGACGCCCACACCCAGGGACCAAATGGAAGTTTGTAGCTACTCTAATATCCCCATCCATCCAACATACATTAATTTGTCCCGTAGTTATCTCTGCAAACATATAACATCGTATATGAAACAAATATTAGCACCCAAAACAGAAAGAGATTAAACAAAAAGTTCATGATTAATTAGCTAGCGCTATAGCTAGTAGAAAGAATTAAAGAGGTAGCAAGCCATCTGTGATTTAAAGATACTTGTGTGGAGCGACAAACCAACTATTGCGAAGAGAAACCACCCAATCTGGGAATTTTTAGAAAACATCATGCTTGATTATTTTATGACTTTAGAAACTTTAGTGGTTGTATACAGATAAATCAATATCTGCCACGTGTAAAGATAATCACACGTGGAGGACGGGCAGCACATGGACATCAAGATATGATGCAACGACCCAACACGCCAGAGACTTGCATCATCCCATCTACCCATCGTCGTGCTAATCCTACACGTAGAGTCAAGGAGTACCAAAGGAACGAAGCATCGCGAAGTACTGAAGAGCACCCAACGACCTACTTTATTCCATCCCGAGAAAGATCCAAGATCAACGGCGAGGATGAGTCTCACCGACAAGGATGCGATGGGAGCAGCAAACATCTGTCTGGCGCATGCAGGCTACCCAACCACCCGCATTAAACACTCTGAACATAGAACACGTGTCAGATGCCCTGTGGAGAAGGAAGAGGCGACCCATCGTTACCCTATAGTACCGTTGGAGTTTTCGGAAGAGAACGAAGATACCATCGAGATTGACACATAAACCAATACGATAAGGACACAGCTATCAATAGAAGAAGGCCCCACCAAGGAAGCCTATAAATACCGGGTCGACCATTTTGTTAGAGAAAGTTAGAGAGAGCTTAGGACAGAGAAACTGTAAGAATAAGTATGAGTTTTTTGTCTTCCATAGCTTCGTTCCCCACTCAAAGTCATCAGACTATCTTTGTAATCTTCGAATACATAATGAAACACCAACCCACGTGGACGTAGGTCTTAGTGTTGAACCACGTAAATCTGTGTCTCATTTACATTCTATACTTACAGTCTTCGTACTTTTTACTTCATGCATCTTTTGAATGATCATAGGAATCCCCATGATAAGGAACAAGGACGAGCCCTAAGACTCAGAGCTTCCATCTTTTTACTGTTTTAAGCAACTTCAATCATGTAACTTTTATTTCATCTGTTTATGAACATTTAGGCGCCATCGTTATTTCTGTGTTCACATTGGCCGGCGGGTTTATGTGCTCAAAAACTTCTTTTTTATAGAGAAAAATCTAATACCGCATTTTGTAACTAATTGGTTAGCAATTTTTTTTTTTGACAGACATGCGACAGAGTAGCACAAACAAATTAAAACATAAAAGAAATCCACGATCAGACAGTTGTCGACGTGCAATAGGAATCTGCTAAACAAAAGATACTCTCTTTTTTTTTAAAGAGAAAAAAGATTACTGGCAAAGAGATGTACACAGTTTGTTCCACGCAGGATACTCTGGTTTTGTCTCATGGCTTTCCTACATAGTTTATTTAATTTGGTCTTGGAATAAGAAATTGACTTGGCAATTGCAGGGAAGCAATATCGAATGGGAGAAGAAGACAGATAAGTGAGGAAGTGGAGGTGCTTGCAGTGGAATTAATCATATGGGGCAAGAAAAGGGAAGACACAAAAAAGGTATTCTCAAATGTTGGAAGTTAAACCAAGATATTGGTCGAGTTATTCTGTGGAAGCAATTAGTCGAAGTTGTTGCTGAAGTTGACTGCTTCTGTGGAAGCAACTTGGTGAAGTTGACGCCGTTCCGAAAGCAACTAGATGTAGTTGACACGGCGTGTTTAGCTTGGACGTGGAGTCTACTTGTGAATAAAGTACTAATGAGTTCTAGAGAGTTCTAGAAGAGTTATATTTAGAGTTTGCTTTATATTAGGAAAGTGTCTTTATTTAGAGTTTAATTTTATTCGGAAAGTACTTTGAGTGATCTTCAAGTTTGTGAGACTATAAGTAGGTTGTTAAGCCATAAGACAATGTACACCAAACTGATTATCAATGTAATCGTTTAATTGCTTTCGTTTGTGCTCTCCTCTCTCTTGCTCGATCCTACATTTGGTATCAAAACGAGGTGAGAGAAGATAGAGTTCGAGAAGATTCATAATGGTTTTGAATTTTTTTGAAGGTTGTCGTGTTGTTGTGTTGCTGTTTTGAAGGTTCGAGATTAAACAAAAGGGTTTGGTTTTGCTGGAAAGAAAATGTATGTTACTTCTCCAAGATCTGGTGCATGTCAAGATGTGTCCGTGTGATCAAGGAACGAGCTAGGACAAGTAGGTGAAGAAGAGTTGTGTTGGATTGTATCGTCACTAGGGTTTGAGAGTATAAAAAAAAACTTGTTGTTGTTTGCGTGAGAGGCGAAGGTTTACAAAAGAGAAGAAGGCGTAATAAGTTTTTTTCTAGTAATGTGCAGATGATAGAGAGTTTGGAACTAAAATCTTATGATATCGAACCAATATATACTCCTCTTTATCGTGTTTTTACTTTACTTAAAGAAGATATACTTCCAAGAAACTCTATTGAGCATAATGGTGGAAAGCGTGTTAATGTCAGAAATGTTTTTAAGCAATACGAGAAGCTAGAAAAATACGGTGCATCACAAGAGACTCATGAAAAAATTAACAAGGCCATAGACATGGAATTTTAACGTCGTTGGGATGTTAAAATTTTTGAGGTTGACGAAGATTCCGATGAATATGAGGAACCTTTGCAAATCTCATGCAACAATGATACGATTATTCCAACTCCTGATCATAATAAAGATCATTCTCCTACTCAAAAGGAGGAGATTGGGTATGACGTATCTATTGTTATAAATGATGTAATGTACTCAAATGAAGAAATTAGGATTGCACCGATGAACTGAACTTTGTAGGAAAGGATTTCGATTCCGATAACGAGGTTGTTGAAGAGGTAGAGATTGACAATTAAACCAAATTGATTAAAATCGTGGGAGACCCAATTAAGCTAGATAATAATAGTTCGATAGGGGCCCACGATATGCTTGAGGAAAATAATTTATTGTTATTAAGAAATATGAGAATCCGATACAAGGTTTGTCTATTCCTTTGCATAATTCTATATATATGGATCCTTTATATCCAATCGAAGTAGATTCTCGAAGAGTTGTTATCCCAACTTTTAAGAAAATACCTCGCTTAGGATTGGAGTTGTGTGCTTAGAAGTTTTTAACGGATTACTTTTCTTCTAGGTATCCAACACTTGATGTGTTTGATTCAAGTATTGTGCAGTTTCACCAAGCTGAGGAACCTTTTGTAGTTCCCGAATTCTATGTTCTTTATCCACTTTCGAGTCTAAAAAAGACTAAGTGCGGGGAAAACTTCAATATAGTGATATCTTCAATATTTATATCATGTGCTAATGTTTTTCTGAAACTGTTATTTGAACTGCAAATTGTTATTTTGAAGGAATACCAAATTTTCTGATTGATGGTATACGGACCATAACAATAACGTCGGGCTGACGACGTTAAACCAACGCTACATGGATGATTCAATTACATTGAGGACAATGTAAAATTTAAGTGTGGGGGAGTATTCATGTTTTAGTATCATATCATATGCATATGCACCACTTCATAAAAAAAAAATAAAAAAAACCTTTTTGATTTCTTGCATACTTGAGACTTCATATATGTATAAGTCTCGTCTTCATACATCGAAATTTATTAACAATACAAAGAGAAGGTTCTCCCTGTATACGTCGCCTAAACAAGCGTGGAATGTAGGATCCGTGGGAACTAAGACTCGATGAGGTTCTCGACACTTGGATAGCAGTATGTGTGTGTTTTCCCTGTCTCCGTCGCCTAAACAAGCGTGGAATGCATGATCTATGGGAAATAATCATATAATATATAAAATGATTGAAACCCATCATCATTATATAGCAAGCCAAAAAGATTCGATGAGGTTCTCGACACTTGGATATATAGCAGTATGTGTGTGTTTTCCCTGTCTCGATCCGTCACCTAAACAAGCGTGGAACGCAAGATCCATGGGAACTATCACATATTTGTTGAAAGGAAACATGCACTTAGAGTATCTAATCATGTTCTCGAGTTAAATGGGTGCTTATCTCAACTATTTCACTATATATATTGTTTGACGATATTCATACAAGTATTGTGGGTAACATCGTTCCCCTTTGTCAACATTTGCACACTTCACTAGTCTATTTCCATTCTCTTTTCTATCCATGTGATTTTAGTACGCGAGTGTTTCGGTAAAAATGTTGAGAAGCATTTCAACAAGTTTTCAATGACTATCCGAGTAGAGTTATGCGATCAGGTTGAATGTCACACATAATTAATTGCTTATGTGGGATGTCTGCAGCTAAAGAATATACACAGACTAATTATTTGGCTTTCTGATTTGTGTTTGTGCTTCTTAGTTCTTCTAATTATAGAAATTGGAGTAGGTTTTGTGGTTATACCTCTAGTTAACCCTAACGAGACTATAACTCGTCCACGAGGGACGCCTAAGGATTTAAAAGCATGTTGCACTAGCTAAGTGTAACTGTATTCTTAACGAAATGAAGTTGTTATATTTTAAGATTTCTTTTTTATGCAGTCGTAACATGAAGAGGGTTTATAGATAAAGGAATAAGGTTTGAAAACACTGATGGTTCTGCAAAACATCAAGCAGTAGCTATACGGTATGGATCAGACTGTTCCGTGTTCTACCAATGTTCGTTTGATGGGTACCAAGACACATTGTACACGATTCTAACCGGCAGTTTAATCCAACCGAGACAACCAATGGAGAACCAAGTTAACACGATAACAGCACAAGGAAAGAAAAATATGAATCAAAACATGGGTATATATTCAATGGTGTACTATTAAGCCATTTGGTGTTGTAAGTCTTAAAACGTATTTGGGACGGTCGTGGAAGGATTTCTCGACGATGGTGATCATGCAGACTGAGATTGATGCAGTTGTGGAAACAGTAGGTTGGCTTCCATGGGTATCAAACGTTGAACCACCAAACACGATTTTTTATGGGGAGTATTTGAATACAGGGCCTGGAGAGGGTGTGGAAAAAAGAGTGAACTGTACTGGATACAAGCCCACCATTACACCTAATGAAGCCGGAAGTTCATAGTGGATTCTTTTATTCATGGTAAAGAGTGGTTGCAACAAGCAAATGTAATGTTTGATTAATCATTATAAATGGGTTGGGCCGACCGACCGAAGGGCCCGAAGGGAGGGAGTCCCCTTTATAGCCACTTTTTTGTAAAGAGAACTTTCTTGTTTAGTCCAGTAAATCCGACCCGGATTAATGACTAGTCCAGCGGGAAAATATATTTACTCGCTAGTCCAAAAAAGTTTTGAAAAGAGTAAAATTACTCTACTAACCCTAACATATAACATTATATATATTAATACATATGTTACTACATATGTAGTATGTAGTATACTAGTAGTAATATGTAATAACTAGTATACTAGTTGTTACTACTATACTAGTAGTAAGTATACTAGTAGTAACTAGTACTAGTAGTAATATGTTATATATTGATATGTAGTAACTAGTATACTAGTAGTAATACGTAGTAACTAGTATACTAGTAGTGATATGTAGTATACTAGTAGTAATATGTTATATATTAATATGTAGTAACTAGTATACTAGTAGTAATATGTAGTATACTAGTAATAATATGTAGTAACTAATATACTAACAACTAGTATATTAGTAGTAATATGTAGTATGCTAGTATACTAGTAGTAATTAGTACTAGTAGTATTATGTTATATATTGATATTACATATTAATATGTAATTTGTTATATATTGATGCTACATATTAATATTGACACTATATATTAATATGTAGTATGTTATATACTACATATTAGTATGTAGTATCAATATGTTATGTTCAATACTGTTATGTCATGTATTGATACTATTGATATGTAGTATATTATGTATTGATACTACATATCAATATGTAGTATGTTATATATTGATATGTGGTAGGTTTGATATGTAGTATGTTATATATTGATACGTAGTATCTTATGTATTGATACTACGTATCAAAAAATTGTTATGTATTGATACTACATGTTACTACTAGTACTAGTTACTACTAGTACTAGTTATTAATATACTAGTATATAGTATACTACTAGTACTAGTTACTACTAGTATACTACTATAGTATACTACTATGCTAGTTACTACTAGTAAATTAGTTACTTAATTTACTAGTAACAAATTAGTAAGATATTTTTGTTACTACTAGTATAGTACATATTAATATGTAGTATCACCGTATTGATATTACTAGTATGTAGCAACATACTACTAGTAATATTTACATGTATTGATACTAATTAGACCTGGAAGGGTGTTTTAGGCATTTAGAAAATACACTTTATAATCTCCACGAAGTTTTTGGATTAGAGAGTAAATAATCTAGTCCAATTGAAACCATTAGTTGGGAGTAAATGTTTTTGGACTAAGGAGTAAATGTTTTTGGACTAGGGAGTAAATGTTTTTCACGGGTGGACTAGCCATTAACTGGGTCATGAAAAATTGGACTAAACAGTAATTCCTACTTTTGTAAATTGAAACCTAACAAAAATGTTCAATTTGATAAAAAGATTGAATTTGGTGATCGCTTTTCCTTTTCACATAATTCCTTATATATCCTAGTTTTCCTTATATACATCCTATTCTTTTAGGGGTATAATTGGAAAGCAAACATTAATACAACATATCTAAAAATCCGCGCCTTGAAATTTTACAAATTTTATCTCGTTAGAAAGGTTATGAAAAAATCTTAGTACAAATAACAATATCAAATTTAGAGTTTTTACGAAAAATTCGGAAGTGTTTATTATTTAGGCACAATTTTAGAAAATTAAATATATATCCATTATGCAAACTACCAAAGGATACATAATACTTTATGTAGCCATGCTTTGGTTTATACAACAACTAATTTTCCGTTGCAAATAATAAAATGTATGTACATGCTTCAAAAAGAAAAGAAAAATGTATGTACTCCCTCCGTTTCAAGAAAAGTGATACTTTCACTTTAGACACAATTTTCGAAAATTGAATACATAGTCACTATGCAAACCACCACAAAGGATGCATAACACATCATGCAACCATATTTTGGTTTATGGATCGACTAATTTTCCATTTCAAGAAAAGTGATACTTTCACATTCCGTATTAGGAAAAGTGATACTTTCACTCCATTTCAGCAAAAGTGATACTTTCGTTCCGTTTCTGAAACGGGGTGAAAGTATCACTTTTTCTGAAACAAGGCGAAAGTATCACTTTTTCTGAAACAAGGCGAAAGTATCACTATTTCTTAAACGGGGCGAAAGTATCATTTTTTTCTGAAATTGAGTGAAAGTATCACTTTTTCTAAAACAAGACGAAAATATCATTTTTTCTGAAACAGAGCGAAAGTAGTCGCAGATATATCTTCATATTCTTCTTCGGTCGACCCTCCCATCGTGACAGCGATTGTACTAGTTAAGTAGATCTAACAGTTTATATGGAGATTATGACGATTCAAGCTGGTTGGAAAAAAAAAAGGAATACATATATATGTTAATTAAATTTAATTTTAGAAGTAACTATGCGTTCCATTTGGTTTACTTTGTGACACGAATTCTATAATTGTGCAAAATTGACAACACCCCAATAGCAGGCAAGGCCCAGTTTATGTACCCAATTGGCCGGGTTGTGTGGCTCGGTCTATCTTAAGACAAGTTATAAGCACATATAGCTTCTAATGAAGCGATCAATAGGTGTTGTCTGTGGCTACTATTTAAATCCTCCATATTTGCAGAGACTAAGTGTAACGGCTTTAGGTAATCATATAAATACTGGATATCGTGTACCTAAAGTTTAGTATACTCCAACATCTCAATTTTTAACCCATGAACAATCACTCGGTAAAAAGAAAAAACCCATTCGTATCCAGTAATCATGAAAGAATGAGAGATTTCCTGTTTAGTCCACTAAACCCGATCCGGATTAGTGGCTAGTCCAGCGGGAAACAACATTTACTCCCTAATCCAAAAAAGATTTGAAAAGAGTAAAATTACTCTACTAACCCTAACATATAATATACTATGTATGTTAGTAACACATGTAATATGTAGTAACATATATACTAGTATTAATACTAGTTTACTAGTATACTAATATACATATGTAATATTTAGTAACATATGTAACTAGTATACATATGTAATATGTAGTAACATATGTAACTAGTAATATGTAGTAACTAGTAACATATGTAACATGTAGTAACTAATAACTAGTAGTATACTAGTAACTACTAGTATACTAGTATTAATATGTAGTATGTAGTAAAATATGTAGTAACATATATAGAACAAATATAGTATGTAGTAACATATGTTACTAGTATCAATATGTTATATACTGATACTACATATTAATATGTAGTATGTTATACATTGGCACTACATATTAATATGTAGTAACATTATTAATATTGATACTACATATTAATATGTAGTATGTTATATATTGACACTACATATTAATATGTAGTGTCATATTAGTATGTAGTATGTTATATATTGATATTACATATTAATATGTTACTAGTATACTAGTTTACTAGTATAATACTAGTTACTATTAGTACTACTAGTATACTAGTATAGTACTAGTTACTACTAGTAAACTAGTCTACTAGTACACATGTTACTACTAGTATAGTAGAGTAGTTACTTAATACTAGTTTACTAGTATACATATGTAATATGTAGTAACATATGTAACTAGTAATATGTAGTAACTAATAACATATGTAATATGTAGTGTCATATTAGTATGTAGTATGTTATATATTGATATTACATATTAATATGTTACTAGTATACTAGTTTACTAGTATAATACTAGTTACCATTAGTACTACTAGTATACTAGTATAGTACTAGTTACTACTAGTAAACTAGTCTACTAGTACACATGTTACTACTAGTATAGTAGGGTAGTTACTTAATTTACGAGTAACATATTCTTTTTACTATTAATATAGTACATATTGATATGTAGTATGACCATATTGATACTATTAGTATGTAGTAACATATTACTAGTAATATTAAATGTGTTGATACTAATTAGATCTGTAAGGGTGTTTTAGGCATTTAGAAAATACACTTTATAATCTCCACAAAGTTTTTGGACTAGCGAGTAAATAATCTAGTCCAAAAACATGTTTTTGGACTAACGAGTAAATGTTTTTCGTGGGTGGACTAGCCATTAACTGGGTCATGAAAAATTGGACTAAATAGTAATTCCTACTGAAAGAATAGTAGAGTAGCATATATATTGGTGGATGGAACTTATTTAGTGCATCATTTGTAAGCCTCTCATGTTTACATTGTGATTTTTGTGTTGCAATAAATGAATTATAACTAACTAATTCCGGTGATGAAATTTATCTTAGTTAGTTCTTATACGTAGGGACTTTTGCAGGTTGCATGAGATGTGATAGTACTAGCAGTATATATATTGTTGTATAGGAGAAACTAATCCATCTCAAAACTGGAACGAAACCCACCCGTTGTACTATCGAGCTAAAATTCCTACGATAGAGGCCCGAGATTCTCTGAAAATCCAAGGTCATGGATGGCCAAGAGGGCCCACTTAGAGACTTGGGATCTCAGCAGGCGAAGGTTGGGCGGCGAAAGATAATCAACTAGTTCTGAAACCTAATCACCCGGGAAAAGCTCATAATTAGTAAAAATAAAAATCATAAAGTATTGGGCTATGCGCGTTCCGGATCCCACTTTTCCACTTGCACCTGCTGACCGAGCTGGCGTTGTATTCTCTTCTTCAAGATCACCAACTACTGACCTCATCGGGATCAAAATCGTGGGATTTCAGAGGAACGGGCTTCATTTCTTAAGCTTCTTGCTACCTGTAGGAGTCCCTCTCGCATTATCCCCCTTCTTAGTACTCCTTGAGCTAATATCTTATTGTTTTCGAACATTAAGCTTGGGAATCCGATTATTTGCTAATATGATGGCCGATCATAGCCTTGTTAAGATCTTAAGTGGAACGCGCAACGACTTTATGGATAGGAGACGTTGCTTGTTGGGCTTGTCGTCTTCTCAAGTAATGTATGCAATGAAGGAATTAAAAAAGGGATCAGGCATGCTGCGGAAGACAAAGAAAATACCACTGCTCTTGGACCTAGCTCTTGAAAGAAAACATATCCAAGCTTTGCTTCGTGCCAAATGACATCCTTCCGAACTCTCCTTTTTGTGTAATTGAATGTGTCTCGGATCTTTCCTTAAAGGAGACTTTTGTTATATCTTGTTCCAAATAGCCTTTCTGCAGATGACCGAAACTTTAAAATCATATGTTTCCATCTTGATATCGAACCCTTTCATGTCATTCATATAATCCAGAAGAACGCGTATATTCCTTTCTTTCTTCTTAAGTTGTCATCTCTTCATAAGATATATAGAACTCATTCGATGAATACTCGTATGGCCACTACTTTTAAGAATCCCTTAATTACTCAGGCGTGGAACTCGGTTAAAGGTATTATCTAATCAAAGGAAAGAACCCAAGTTTATAGAAAGGGGTTGGATCCTCTCGGTTCTCCCTTTAACACCAACTGTAGATAGGAACCGAACTTTCTCACGACGTTCTAAATCCAACTCACGTACCACTTGAATAGGCGAACAACCGAACCCTTGGGACCTTCTTCAACCCCATAAGCTACTTCGATGCTAGTATTCCATGTGGCATTTTACCATCAACTCAAACAATATCAAGTTGATATGTTGGAGGAAATTTACCCGTAGCTTGGAACACATAACATTTGATTGAAAACACCGCCATATTCTCCATTTGCTTAAAAAAAAGCAATCAAATTCTTTAGTTAACATTTCATAAAATTGGTTAAAAAGACCAAAACCAACAATTTCTGGGTGAAAAGGACATTTAGATTTTGATACTGTTTAAATTGACAAAAATGAAAAAATAGCCAGGATGCAAACAGTTTCATCTTGCCTATTTTTAAATACTTTTTTTTATTTTAAATTTACACAGGATGCATCCAGTTTCATCCTTGCTATTTTTTAAGTTTAAGCCAGGATGAATCCAGTTTCATCCTTGCTATTTTTTTTTGTCCATTTCGCCCATACTAATTTTTACTCGTCTATTTAAACCATGTTTTAAAAATATTTGGACAAATGACTCATTTTCCAATAACATTTTCATATAAGGGGCTAGATGTCTACACTTTTTGCCAGAAGAAGCATCAAATTGCTGACCTCTTTACACATCATGACCAAAGTTAATCAATTGACAAATCATTTGAACCTTGGTTCTCCCATAAGCAGCCACCGGATGCCTTGTTATTTCCTTGAAACAAAAGAGCATTGCATTGTTTATAAATCAGGACTTACGTACATATAAGAGAATGATTAACAAAATCATTGAATGGGTTTAGTGACTCCACCTGCCCTTATATGAGTCTGGGTATAAGCGTCTCCCTGATACGTAACTAGATAACTTCTGTCGACCTTTGATGCTTTCCCCAAAAATATCTCAAGGTTGCATGATTTGTGAATGAAATGAACTGCGTAAATGCACGAAACGAATCGAGTAACTCACTCATAAATATGGTAACTAGCAACTACTAACTACATAGTAAAAGGCCTTTGAAAGGCATCCCAAAAATTGGCATCCGAAAAAGATAATGCAATTTTGTAGATGTGAAATTCAATTGGAGTTCTATAATTCAGTTTATGTATGTATTTCAGTTTACTACCAAGTTACGGTGAAGCAGTAAAAAATGATATGTAGGAGGAAACTGAGTTACAACAATTAGTTGCGTTCATAAGAGGATTCCGATTTCGAGAAAATGATGTCATTTAATCTACAATGGAACATGAATTCGATTTTTACTATTTTATTTAATTCTGAAAATCTGATTTCGATCGATTGATTTCTGGTTCATTTCTTCATAATTTCATACTACTTATTCAGTGCTTATTTCAGGAAAATAAATTGTTAATGAATAAAACACCCTATTGGCTGTTCCAAAACTACCGTTTTTTTTTTCTAATTAATAAAATTCGTTTTTCTCTTACACTAATCTAACCAAATCATTTATTTATGATAAATAATTGAATTAAACAGAGCTTTTGGTTGGTAGCCTAACAACAAGCTGGGCTGCAACATCTTTTTGAATAGCAATGCTTAATGTATGAAAATAAAACTACCAAAACCACGACCAGCGTCATTGCTAACTAAACAATTCTTCACACGCTTGAATAACACAAAGTATCCTCACCCATTTCTCCTAAAGTGGAGAAAGCAAAAAAAACCCAAACCACGACCATGTGAAACACACTTATCCAAATATTTAATGTGTTTACGTGAGACCGCATTAGAAATAGCTTTTCCAGAGACGAAGGAACGGACTCCATCGCCAGTGAATGGCGAGAAACCTGCGACATCCATACAAGCATATTTTCCATTTTCCCAAATGAGCACGAGAATATCAGCAGGTTTCAAATATTTGTCATCATCCGTCAGAAAACCAAGAGAAACTTCTTTACGCGCAGGCACGCCAGCTATGTAACAAATATCAGTGATTACATCACGAACAAAATCATGACGCAATTTATGGCCTATATCCTTAACACAATGAAGAGCGTGATCTCCAAAGATGTCCATGGATTTGTTACAACTGGGGCATAAACCATTCTCAACGAACAAAGGGATACCAAGGAGATAACAAAGCACAACTCTAAAATGTCAAGGACCAAGGCACTGATTAAGCCCACTAATGGGAATAGCCATTAAGTAATCTTGTGCATGCTTGATACGATTGCACTGCCACAAGATGGAATCTCTTGCAGACATAGAAAATTGGTATGGTATTTTCTTCTTAACTGCATCAAAATAAGTGACTGCCAGGGAGTGCATGGAAGGAGTGGCAGTATCATCGACACAGTATGTAGAAGGTAAACCACATACCTGAATAAAATTCCGAAGTGCAAAGCGATAAGCGGAACCTTTGCCCGAAGAGAATAAATTACCAAGAATCACCTTTTGCACCGAAGTAGTCTGACTCTGAGAAGCGAGGTAGTAATAGGCACTGGTATCAGCCATAGTGTAAATGCCAAGTCCACCATCTTTGATAGGCAAGGTAGCTAATCGCTGCTGTAAAGAACCAGACCCCGCACCATCACCAGTAATTAGAAGTCTCAAATACCCAAGTAGATGATCATCAAAAAGGGCAGTGGCTGATTGCAGGGCTGTAGGATTGGTAGTACGCATTGCAAAATATAATCTACACACACCAGTGCAATTACGAAGTAACAGCATCTCACTCGGAGGGTCTTTGAGTTTCTTGATTGCAAACATTAATTGAACAGTCTTATTCACCCTGCTCAACAACATATCGCTAATAAAGTTCAAATCCAAACTCACTGGTCCACCCAAAAGTTTAACACCATTAGAAGGTCTACCAATATCTGCGGGGAAACACTGTCATCTGTGCTCTTGGGGTCAACAGAAGGACAAAAGACTTCTGTTTTCTTTGTATTAATATGTAAACCCCTGCAAGGTCCTTTAGTTTCAATTATGCTCAAAGCCTTGGCTACCTCTAAGGTATCACCAATAATTGTACCGTTATCAAGGTACCAAGCGTGCAAGTCGAGTTTGCATTGAGAAGCAATAATCTTCACCAGTGGGTGAAGTGTCAACGTAAATAACAAGAGACCAAGAGGGTCACCTTGATGAACTTCAAGCGTAGAAGACAAAATATAATGGTCATAATAGAGTTTGGCAGGTCTCAAGTAAAAAAATTCTACCCAACGAGAAATACCTGGAAAATGAAGGCGAACTTCCTTGATGAGGTGCAATCTGCTCACCATGTTGAAAGCATTGGAAAAGTCAATGAAAAACATTGACATATTATCCGAATGACCTTTCAACTCCAATAAGCGATTTACAGCATGTAAATTACTTTCCCCACCGACAGGAATACCAACCCCGAATTGGTAATCCCCCAAATAAGATGACATATCCTTTCCAACAGAGAAGGCGCCACCTTAGAAATCAACCTACGCCATATCGTACCAACTGTAATGGGCCTAATTCCACCTTCAGGTTTAAGAAGTGGAGTTAAAGGTGCACTGGCGATAAACTCTCCTAAAACCGCAGGGCATTTTCCAGCCAACCAAAGGTTGACAACTCCTGTAATCGAAACAAGTAAATCGTCTGCAACAGCTTTCGCTGACCCACTCATTGCATCGACTAAATGTTGTGCACGCAAACTGTCACAGCCACACGATGTGCCTTTTGGGAAGCTCTTGATAGCTCCTACCACATCCCGTGAGTCCATTGTGATTAGGTCGACCGTGAACGCATCGCCGAGAACAGTAGGAGGAGGCGCAGATGGACGCTTGTCTAATTTTAATTTTAAAATAGGAAAGGAAAAAATATGCATTATATCTAAAATCCCTAAAATATCATGATTTATTTTATCGGTAAAATAGTTCCTTTAACCGATCAAAAACGTGATGAATTGTTTGATCTTCATGCTATAAGAAAATCAAGAAAATATTGGCATCCATGTTAGCAGTAGATACATCATGTTTATCCCAAAATTGAAATGATACTAGTGATTTCGGTCTGATGAAATAATACTGTGATGATTTCACAGTATAATGTTCAGTTAATTAGAATGTTCGAGGCATACTGTGATGATTTGAATGAAATTAAAAGCCAATATTTTGCAAATATTAGAATCTATATAACTAATCACTATATTTTTAATCATATCTAGTAAAATCTTCGCCATAAAAATTTGTTACAATTCTTTTTTTAAGATTGAAATTAGATTTATATAAAAAGAAAACTAATTTTACTAATTAGAAAACGGTAGTTTTGGAACAACCAATAGGGTTGTTTTATTTTGTGCACACTCTCTAAAAATGGACTCCTATATTGCATAGAGAAAATCAAAAATAAAGAAAGTTTTTATGATTTTCCAAATTTTTGTAAAAGATTGATACTTAACTTTCTATATAAAATTTTGCCATGAGAAACACCAAATTGGCTCCTTATAAATGACCAAAGATTGACATATCTTGAACCTGCTTGCGAATCAGTAGGTTGGCTTCCATGGATATCCGGCATTGAACCACTGCACGATCTTCTATGGTGACGGTGAGTATTTGAATACTGGACCCGAAGCCGGATGGATCTAAGAGTGAATTGGTCCAGTTATAAGACCACCATTACACCTGATGAAGCAGGGAAGTTTACAGCGTGGATTCTTTTAACCAAATTCCAAGAGAGAGTGGTTACAACAAGCAAATGTAGTGTTCGACTCATCGTTATGATCAAGTAGATCTAACGGTTTATATTGAGATTAAGATAATTCAAGCTGGTTCGAAGTTAGAACAACGAAGTAGAATATATATATTACTAATTAATTCGATTATGATGATATCTGCATTCATTTGTTTTAACTTTGTTCCTTAATCTAAACAAAGAGCAATTAGAAAAGTATCATGAAACAGAAATTATAATTTTTGAGAAATTGTAAGACAAGATTAGCACTTATGCAGCCATGTGATTAAGTGATTATTATTTGGTAGAAAATCTGCTCAATGTATTGTTTTTAGCTATACATAGCAAATGGAGCAAAGTTTTCTCCTTTAACAATTCAAATCTGGTGAAAGACAAAGAAAAACTGAAACCATAAGTTTTGGAAACATAACTTGCTTCCAACATAACGTATTTTTACAAAAAAAAAAAGGTATCAGTATCAAGTACTCACACAAAGAATGGTACAGTAGTATATATATATGTGCGCCTCTCATGCTTACGCCGTGATTTTTGTTTCTCAGCTCAATAGAGGTATCAGGTATGAGTAAAAACTAAAAAGTTATAGTCATCATGAAATTAAGTTATCTTAGTTAGTTCATTTATCTAAGGTATCTTTTGCATGTTACCAAATTGATGAGAACCTAAGAAGTATTAGTTCCAGTATAAGAAAAAGTAATCCATATTATTGCCAAGCTACTTGGATGCTAGTATTCCATTTTGTCATATTATTTTGCAACTGCAACTGCAAACAAATTAAAATTAAGTTAATATGTTTGAGGAAATTGAGCTAGCTACTAGCCATGCGTGGTGGTCGAACCAGAATCCGTTCAAGGATGGAGATAAAAAGAATTTCGCAATATGCAAAACAAAAATCAGCAAAAATAATTCTAAACTAATGGGATAGCTAAATGAATACAATGCATAATTTCATATTGGGCGTACTACTAGGTTTCAAGTAAATCCTCTTGTTAGGGTTTTCATAAAATAAGCTTACAAAACATTGGGTGGTGCTAAGCAGAGTAGCCGAAAACCCAAATATGGAGGAGCAAAATTCTATTAGGGGCAGCAAAAACGCATCAATGGGCTTAAAATCCCATTTTTAAAGCAAATTTAGGCTTTGCATAACCTTGCACTCACCTGACTCCGCCACGAGAATAAGCATTCAAATTTATCATGAAATTAATATTGAAGTGATTTTGCATTTCAGACAAATTTGGTAAGCAGGGAAGGAATCCATTTTCTTATCAAATCGATTGGACATATCGAGTCATTTACAGGTGTCAAGGTGTCTCAATCCAGGTGTAAATGAAATTCAGATACGAGATTCGCTACATTAGTCCTCACTAGTGGTCCTCTAATTTAAATCTAAGAGATACGCCACGCATTGGATTGGATTATTGTTTCCCTCCATCGAAGAACATACTTGGTGATGATACCCAGGGAAGGTGCAACCAGTGGCAAGGGTAAGCAGTTTCATATCGTACTGGGCTGGCTCCCAAGCCTAATTTCTTCTATTTTATAGACTCAAAAATCCATTTTGACAAAATTCTATTTTGCCTACCATGGATGAATTCCTAAATTCGCTGCTGGACCATTGATTTTATTTTCGGAAAATCTGCAACCGTTCTTCAAAATTATCCAACTTAACACGATTACATCACAAGGAAAGAAAGATCCGAATCAAAACACCGGAGCGGTGTGCTATCAAGCCATTTGGTGTTGCAAGTCTTAAAACGTATTTGGGCCCGCCGTGGAAGGATTTCTCGGCGATCGTGATCATGCAGACTGAGATAGATGCAGTGGTGGAACCAGTAGGTTGGCTTCCATGGGTATCCAACGTTCAACCATCAAACACGATTTTATATGGCAATACGCATAATTTCAAGCAAATCCCCT
Source organism: Papaver somniferum (assembly GCF_003573695.1). Classification (NCBI taxonomy): domain Eukaryota; kingdom Viridiplantae; phylum Streptophyta; class Magnoliopsida; order Ranunculales; family Papaveraceae; genus Papaver; species Papaver somniferum. The sequence goes on along the minus strand of NW_020618825.1, from coordinate 10,117,479 downwards.
TGTTAAGGTTTTCATACAATAAGCTGACAAATCATTAGGTGGTGCTGCCGCGAGAATAATCTTCAAATTTATCATGAAATTGTAGACATGGGAGGAGTCAATTTCCTTATCAAATGGATTGGACGAAGCGAGTCATTTACACACTACCCGGGTGTTTTTTTTTTTTTTCTGAGTCAAGTAACATGTCTATATCTGAGTCATCCGAATCTGACTAAAAGTTATGAAAAGTTAGAGTTACAAATTTTTATAATTCGAGCAAGATACCCAAGTCGGGTACAAAAGGATATTTGATTAAAATAGCTCCAAATTCAATGTATGAGTCGAATCCGATACCAATAATGTTAATAAAAGCTAACTTTTCCGTTTGCTTGATAAAATATTCAAGTTAAAACAGTCTATCAAATTGATTTGATGTGGTAGTATTACTGTATTAGAATAGTAACGTTGGTTCATACAATGTAGTCACTCTTGACCGTATCTCGCCTAGATTCACACTCTCGGAGATGAATCTCTCAATCTTGGGGAGCCGAGATTTGTTCGAAAAACTAGCCAAGACAGCGGATATTCCACCAGACAACCGAGCAAGTCAAGGGGTACTACGGGAATTCCATTCTAAGAAGAATCATTAAAAACTTGATTTTCTTTTTATTTACTAGTATAAACACATGTGCGATGCACATGCTTGAGTTTTTTTTGCGTAAAATAAAAATTTACTATTCTTATTTGTGCTCGTTACGTAGATGATTTGAAGAGCTTTTCCAATATATAAATTTTATAAAAATTGGGTGTATAATTTGAAACATACGAAGTTTTTAAATATTCTGATCTATTTTTAAAACGATGGTATTTCTGTAAATATGTACATTTCTAAGAACTCTTTTAATCCAGTGTCATTTAATATACAATTTTACCCTTAATTTTGATTGAAGTTGCATGATATAATAGAGCTTACTAATTAAAATGAGGACAACCTAGCAATTTAGGGGATCTCCTATCAAAAATGCTCTCTTTACTTTATATTAGTATTGTAAGATGAAATTCTGAATCATAATAGAAAGTGCCAGTTCAAGTTAGTCTGAAACTCCTAATGTATTCGTCAATTACTTGATTATTTGAAGTAAATTTGGGAATAAATATTTTGAGATTTCATCGAACTAAAATGGTCAAAGTGTCTCAATTCCGGCCGAAAAAGAATCGGAAATTCACTATATTAGTCCTAACTAGTGGTCATACAATTTAAACCTAAGGATGTGTTTGATAGGAGTTAATTCCACGGGATTAGCCTTTTTCCCATGGAAATATTGCAAAAAAAAGCATGGCCTAGAGTATGTTTTAAACTCAATTCCATGGAATTCCACAAAAAGTCTTTCTTTGTTTCCCTCAGGGAACCGATTCCATGGAATTATTTTCTTTCTCTGTTATTAAACACAACCTCAGATAAAAACTAAAAAATCTTCCACGTATTGGATCGGACTATTGTTTTCCTCAATCGATGAACATCTGATCATCTGATAAACCTTGAAACTTTGGTTCAATGAGGGGAATTTAAAGAAATATGGTGTTACTAACTAGACCTAGATGCATGGTTAGAAAAAAGAAAGATTATCCCTTTACGGGTTAGAAAAGAAAAATGACATGATGATCCATGAATAATCTTATTTACACACTATCTCACAAGATTTATACCAATTCTTTTTATGAAACTTAAACAACATTAATTTGAAGATAATATTTTGACGATATGTTCTTCTGGTATCAATCTACGTACATACCAAAAATGAGCACACACCGAGATGTATAAGACCACCATCTACCACTTTGAAAATCAATCGTTGAAAATTTGCGTTTAAATTAAAACTTGTAGATTTTTTTTTTTTTATGGAAGTATTAAGATTTGTACATGATGAGGTTTGGTATCTAGAGACTGTAAGATTATCTAGAAGCCAAAAAAAATGTAATTAGGAAAAATGGTAAGACTAGGTACTCATCAAGTTGAAAATCGAAATTGTCTCGTCTCTAGGAAAGACACGGCAGTTCTCTCATTAGGTTACACAGCTTCCATAAGGTGAAAGACAAAAAGATATTATAGGGGTAAGTTTTGGCGACCTAACCTTCTTCGGGTAAATACATGAATGTTCAGTATACTCCAATATCTCAATTTTGTTTTGGCCAGTTTTTTGATACATATTTTCATAAAAATGTTTCAGACTATATATCGTCTAATCAGCATCAAGTAATTATACAAAGAATGGTACAGTAGTGTATATGTTGGTGGGCAGAACTTAGCAAGCGCATGAGTACTGTTTAAATAAACAACTCATTCTACACCTCTCACGCTTATTGTGATTTTTGTTTTGCGATGAATGAGTGACAAGAACTAACTAATAGTCATGAAATTATCTTAGTTGAAGTTTATTATTTCCTTTATGTTAAAGGATTTCAACAGGTTGCCAAATTTTCATACAAGAGCAAAACTATTCATTCTGGCCATGCTATTCAATGTATCTCGTTTTACCAAAACAGCGAGCAAAATTAAGTTGATATGTTGGAGGACATTGTCTGAGTTTAACTGTGTTCAGTGGTCAATCCACAATTCTCTCATGGATAGAATTAAAAGAAATTCTTATTGTTCGTAAATGAAAGTTCAGTTCAGCATAGCATAATGCACATACCAGATGGGGCATTGAGGTAGGCTGAATATAGAACTTCATGTTGGGCTTACTACTAGATTCTAAGCAAGTGGGCTTATTAGGAAAAATGGTTTGCCCTATAATATTTCATGTAGCACGAAGAACTCTGATTTTGGGCATACTGAAATCTTACTAGGAATACTACATAAAGACAAAAAAAAAAGGTTCTGAAATAGCAAAATCAGATTACCCCTTAACCCAAATTTTGTTTAATGGCAAATCTGCCCTTTACGTATTAGTGTTAGTAATATTGATTAGCGATTAATATTTTGTTTAGTGATTAAGATAATTTTCAGAATTTTAAAGGTTGTTTAGATGATTTTATGGATCATGGTTCGGCGAAACAAGTTGAGGTTCGGTTCACATCTATGAGCCGAATCTATCAATTGATGAACGGTTCGGCTCACTGAATCTGTTTACTGCATGCGCCGAACCTATAATTTTCAATTCCAACCCTTTTGCTAGACGGCTTATATGAAAGTTTCATAGTAAGCCGAACAACATCCTGAGTATCCCGGAAAAAAAAAATAATTATTGGTTCGGCTTATATTTCGAAAATCGTATGAGCCGAACATCCATTTATTATTTTTTGTGTTAAAATATTATTATTGGTTCGGCACATATTGAGAATATCGTAATAGACGAACCTCGTAAATGTGCTAGGTTCGGCAGATATTATGATTATCGAATACGCCGAACCCCTATGCATCTCTATCTGTGACTAGGTTCGGCTTGAAATTTCATGCCGAACTGTTCATATACACTTACAGGAATCTTTTGTGAAGAATAGTTCGGCTAAAAACGCAACTCAATTTTGAGACGAACCCAACACTGTAACCGTCATTTAGTCGATGAAAAACAGCAACTAAGAGATTCGATTTGTAAAACTTACTTTCTTATCCTCATTTCCGGAGCTGGAGATGCAGTTGGTTCAATTTCTGGTTCAATTGGTGGTTGATTTTCAGTTTCTACACCTTCATCTTCAATTGGTTCTTCTTCTTCAATTGATGGATTAGAAGATGATTTGGTTTTCCTAGTCCCTGCTTTTCTTTGTACGAGTCATTATGTAGTTGAGTTTAATCGAGGATCAAATTTTTACGAATCGACAATTAATCACGATGATGAATTTTTTTTTCGCAGGAGGGAGAAGAGCTCGGCTAGAGGAGGAGGAAGAAGATGAAATGTTAAGGGAAACTGATTTTGATTTTTTAGAAAACTGATTTTAGATTTTTGTATTAAGGGTATATAGGTAATTGAATTACCCATAGGGTACCCCTTATAAGGTCACCCAAGATGGGACTATTGTTTTGTATGCCCAGAAAGACTTAGGTATGCCCAAAATCAGGGTTCAGCACGAAAACACTAGGCAACAAAATAGGGATGTTTCTCTAATCCTGGAAAGTGCCGCTTATTTAGCTATATTATCATATCTCGTTATACCTTTTCGTTATAGTAAAAATTGTTGTAGAGGAAGAAGGAGATCGATAGGGAGAAAAAGGAAGTGATGGTTTTCAATGAGAGAAAAATGATGATTTTGAGTGAAACGAAGAGCTACACCTTTTTGAAAGATTGTTATGAAGATTTAAACAAAGTTTGATTTGGTTTTAAGAATGCTTTTGGGATTTTTAACAAACTCTTTTTCTATGATTTTTCAGGATATAATCCCTCTGTTATTGAAAGATTTAAACTTTTATGAAAATTGACTCTTTCAATTTATACTAAAGTAAAGGGTTCTTATTATTTTCTCTCGCGAGTTTCATATTTTTGAGAAATTTTAAATTTATGGAACCCCAAAGACTAAGAGAAACTCCTGTGTTGTGATTAGAGGAGAAATTAGGTGGAAAATGATGAGGGAAGAAGAAGTAGTGAACAAAGTTAGCTTAAGAATCTCTCAACTTAAATCAAGATATTCTAGGGTTTTAATGCTTCTCCGTGAGATATTCTGGAGGGGAAAAGAAGGAGCGAATGAGAGAGAAATAAAAATGAGGAGAATAAAATGGTATTTGGATTGTCACTAAAATATTCTTGTAACTAAAATATTGTTTGTGTTTAGTTTGGTTTAAGCACAAACCACTTTTTCAAGTAGGGAAACCATTTTTCCTTATAAAGGTGTATCGTGTTTTTTTTTTTTTGATCCGTCAATAAGAAGATTAATTGAAAAGAGGCAATTAAGAGGGTACCTCAACCCAATGAGTATAACCCAACAAAATGGGAAACCAAAAGAGGATTCGGCTACCCAAAAACAAAATGAAAGCCACGAAAATTACGGATGCCTATATAAGGACTTCCATAAAGAAATCACCATATTTTCCGTAATCCCTAACATCCTTGTGTTCGATTCGTCCCAAAAGAAAGTTTGTAATTTGACGTCTCTAATGAGGCTTGCCAAAGTTTTCTTTTTGTTATCTAAAGTTCTTGCATTTCTCTCTATCCATATGCACCACCATATAGCAACCGGTATGTTATTCTATATTCTACTAAGCCTTTCATATCCCCAATTACACTTCCAAGCCTAAATAGATGTAGCAACACTAGGATCATATGTCCATTGAAAGTGGCACCCTTCAACAAAATAATCTCATATTCTCCGAATTCTCCAACATTCATAGAATAAATGCAATCTCGATTCATTATCTTCCTCACAAAAACGGCATTCACTAGCGACATCCATACCTCTTCTCAAAAATTTATCCGCCGTCAAAATCCGATCATGAGAAAGAAGCCAAAGAAAGAAATTGATTTTGTATGGGTACTCACGGATCCAAACAATATTGGTGGTATAATCCGGCTCACCTTGATCCCCTTCTTCTCTAATTCCATCCTTAACCATATATTGACCATGATCACTTCCAACCTATATTCGGGTATCCATAACACCTTCTTGAATAGATATGAAAGAAAAAAAAGGTTAGATGTAGCTAAGACTTCATTTGAGATATTTTGAGAGTATCTTTGTCTAGACATAAATTTCCATCTTACGCCACCTTCCCTAACTTCATACATATTAGCCATCACAAACTCTTTGGTTTTTGAAGAAGCTCCAAAAGCCAAAGGAAATACATCACACAATTTTCCATCACCAATCCAAACATCTTCCCAAAATCTAGTTTCATTTTCCCCGCCAAGTTTGAATCTTATATTTTTATTGAAATCTTCAAGCTCTTTGTAAATATTAGACCATAAACTACCGCCTTTTGAACCTTTGGGTCGTAGAGTTTCCCAAAACATCTTTCTCTAATCCAAACGCCACTACCATTTTTTTTAGCAAAGCCGAATTCACTTGGTTCGTCCTCTTAATACCTGGACCACCTTTCTCTTACATTTTAGAAACCATTGTCCACTTGACATTATGAACCCTTTTCTTGTTAGAATTGTCATCCCATAAGAAATCTCTTATAACTTTATCAATTTTCTTCGTTATGGAGCAAGGGGCTAGAAAAATAGAGAGGTAATAAATTGGTAGGCTAGCCAAAACACTTTTAATGAGAGTTAACTTACCTCCTCTACAAAGAGTTTTCCGTTCCAATAAGAAATTCTTTTAGCACAAGTTTCAAGAATTTTTTCTCATTTTTGCAAACCTCCTGCCTTATCTCCCAAGGAAAGACCAAGATAAACACGGGGAAAAGTAGCATTCTTGCAACCCAACGTGCTAGCAAAGTTTTCCATTCCATCTTCAAACGCGACCCCAAATAACTAGTCTTCCGAAAGTTTATCTTCAAACCCTAAATCAACATTAGGAAAAGTAGCATTCTTATTAAGGTGTATCGTAAACTTGTAAAAGAAGTTGACAGAACATTGGGCAGTGTCCTGAATATATATTAAATTTATCATGTTTAACTTTTACAGAACTTTGAATTAAGCAATATTTCACCTCTTCCTTCCAATGCCAAATGCTGCATGTCACAAAAATTAGGGAGCGAGCAAATTTCCCTATTAACGGACCGGACATATAGGAGTTTATCAGCTGCACTAGTATTGACTCATGATAACTTGCAAGTTGCAAGTTGCAAACTACACATGATATGTGATTGAGCTACATGGTTCAGTAAACGTCCGGAGAAGAAGAAAGAAGAAAAGAAAAAAAAGCCGAATGTGTTTCATCACAATGATCCGGTAAATCCAACAGTTTTATACGGAGATTGTGTTAATTTAATGGTCAGAAAAAGAGCCGGCTACCTCTCGTCACAATGATTTTTAATTTTGAACATTGTATATGACCTTACACAAGTAAATGACCAAGTTGCGTGGCTCGGCCTACTATAGGAAAGGATATACATGAATTGCATCAGATAAAAGTGACCCTTCGGTTACTCTCTTTCACTGCCATTGAAATCCCTTTAGGCAACAGTATAGATAATGGATAGTATTTTTAAAAAGTTTAGTATACTCCAGCATCTCAATTTTCTTTTATCAAGCATTCTGACTCTTATTTTTTCCACTCGCATTGCTCATCTTTTAGAACACATCAAGTATAATAATGGTTTAGCCCATAAAGTAAAAAACGCATTTGTAATCATTCAAAGAATAAAGAATGATAGAGTGTTTAACTGAACCTGTCATGCTAACATTGTGATTTTTGATTCGCAATAAGTGAGTGAACTAACTAATTACAGTCATGAAAGTTATTTTACTTATCATTTATTGAAGATATATTTTTAGGCAGGTTACCAAACTAAGATGTGGAAAAATATATGATGTTGTATGAGAGAATAATCCATATTCTGGCCAAGCTACTTTGATGCTGGTATTCCATTTTACCATCTACTTAAACAACACCAAGTTGAGCTGGTACTTTAGCGTGAATATATATCAAATTTATCATAAGTAACTTTGATACAACACTGATGCATTTCAGTTTTCAGACAAAATGGGGAGGGAGTAAGGTAGAGAATTTTCCTATCAAACTGACCAGATTCATCGAGCCATTTATCAGCTTAGCCAATATTGACTCATATTAATTAGCTTGCAAACTTACACATAACGATAGAACCACATGGTTCAATAAACCCCCATGAATAAAGTTAAAAGCCAGGAAAGATAATTGAATTAATATAATGAAGGATCGCAGAGTTATAAGAATAAAGTTAAAACCGAAATTCTCATAAGATTTAGAATAGACAGAAGGGTATAAATCTTTAGCTGGAGATACACAAAATTATATATTTTATAGATTCGGTGTTGCTAATTATAGATCCTAACTTTTCTAATAATTTGGCCCCTTGCGGCGTTGATGTCCAGTTTGTTGTCACCCTACCAACAAAATCTCTGTACAAATCCTAACTTTTCTAATAATTTGGCCCCTTGTGGCGTTGCTAAAACTCCAGAAGGCAGTGTATTAATCATGGAAAAATAAAAACGCAAAGGAGTTAGCATGTTTACTAAACCTGTAGATCCACACTAGCATTTTATGATAGTATATACCAATACAAATTGAAACATCAATGAAAGATGGGATCACGACATATACTTAAACAAACAAAATAAAGCACACACACTTTTTATTTGTATATATTATTATTATCAAACGGCATAAATTAATGTAACTCGATCGGTGACAGGGCACATTGGCTGCAGCTAGCAGATAACGACGTCATAGCTTTATTATGCTGCGTTGAATAATGATGAACGACGACGACGAGTCCTTTCTGCTGACGTAAGGTCACTGTTAGTGCAGCAACAGCTGCAGAAGAAATTAGAACGATTGCACCCTGCTAACACCTTTGTTTCTCCTATTGCCATACACTTTCTATCGCAATTAGCAGTTGTACAAGCGGAGCAACTTTCTTCTTGCGTTGAAAGAGAAATCTTAGATATAGGACACAGATCTCTTGGATCTCTCGGCGAAGGTAGCGGTGGGGATGGAGGAGGTGGTGATGGTAGACATGGAGGAGGGGGTGATGGTGGTGGAGGACTAGCAGCTAATCCACAGCAAGCCGTGCACGCGTACTCCTCTGTGTTGGTGGTGGTGGTATACCATTGGCAAATATCCCAAATCTTAATTCTTCCCTGCGCTTTACATAAATCTTCGCATTCACGTAGGACAGTGTTACATTTAGCCATGGTCCCAATCCCAGCGACTTGACGGAAGTATGGTGTAAATACTTTAGTACTCCCTTCCATCCAACATGAATAAATTTCGGAGGACATTATCTCTGCATAATCAAATATATGCATGTGAAACAAATACTAACATCCAAAACAGAAAAACTAGTACAGTAATTGACAATAAAAATTTCATCATTAGCTAGCTATAGCTTCTATTGTAGAAACGAGGAAATATATAGCTAGCCATCTATTATTTTCTTATACTTACTTGTATGGAGCGACAAAGCAAGTATTGCAAAGAGAAACCACCCAATCTGGGAACTCTTAGAAAACACCATGCTTGATTAAGATATAAGACTTTAGAAACTTTAAAGGTAGAGTTATGTTCTCTAAACCTTCTCAATTTATAGGGGTAAATTGGATTTGGATACCTAATTAGTGGAGTTAGTGAAATTTTTATAATATTTATTTCGATAGACATGTCACAGTAGATCTATGTCAAGAATAGCACAAATTAAACATAAAAAAGACCACGCTCTAACAGTTGTCGACGTGCAATAGGGATCTGCTCAACCAAAGATAATCTTGTTTGTTCCTACGACCTATCCCCAACGAGAAGGTTATAGTAGAGAAAGAAAAAAAATAGTAGGATCAAACCAAGGTAAACAGAGAGGATTACTTAAGAGTATCCCAATTACTCCAAATTAAATTAGCATCTACAAACTTAAAAGTACCATCATCACAAAACCATAATACTACTTTAGTCTTGCACTAAGAATTGCCTTGGCATTTGCAGGAAAGCAACACCGAAAGGGAGAAGAACACAGGCAAGTGAGGAAATAGACGTGTTTGTAGCCGTGGAAGTAATCAGATGGGGAAAGAAATGGGAGGACCCAAAAAAAAAAAAAAAAGGCTTCTCAAATTAAGAAGAAAAAAGCTCTCTCTTTTTGGACATGCAAACAAAAAACTTTAAATTTAATTATATAACTAATAGAGAAAAACAAACAGTCATTGCATTGGCCAAGAATCATTTTCGATTATAATAATTATTTACAATAAAACAAAGTGATCTTAAAAATCAAAATCCTACGAACTAAACACACTCATCAGCACAATCAGGTAATCAACAAAAATTCAAAAGATTCCACCCAAGTTTCAAAATCACGAAAAAAAATCCAATTGATGTTCTTATTAATTAATTTCTTAACGAATATGTAAGAACAAGTGACAGATAAAATGATGGAGGTGTTGATGATCTATATGTAAGAATAAATAATTTAGAGAAGTGATAGGGTCAACCAAAGGGAACTAAAGTGGAGGCTATGGTAAAGTTTAGCTATTCACGGCGGTTGTGGTGGTGGTGATTCTGATGGTGGAGGTGATGATTGTGGTCACAGAAGCTGTCGTTCTTATGTGAAACTGTAGAGAGGATTTTGGAAACGAAATGGATTTTCTTAATCCATTTGGTGACATAATAAGAGGTGATCCTACTTTGTGAGTCATGAATACCTGAATCAGGTGTAAACTGTTTTCAATATATTCACGTGGAGATTAGCCCAGTCCCACTTTAGATCGGACGTCTGAATATGAATAACATCTTTGGAAATGAAATCATGTTCAGTTATAATAAATCTAACGAGTGAGTATGTTAAGATGTTGATACGCGAGGATTTATTTCAAACAAACATAAACTTCCCTTGAATCGCCGATATTTGACATCTGTCCATATTTCTTTCAGTTTTGCACGCGCATGCCAGCGCTCTTGTAGACTACAAAACCAACCCGAGATATCCTTGAAAATGGTCCATGTGATTACGTGTTTGTGCATTTAATTTAAGTTTATATATATAATAGGGTTTAATCCGTGCCGTAACGGCACAGACATAATTTTTATTTAGTTATGCATTTTTCGACATATGAATATTGAATATAGTATGTATTAATATCAAGTTTACTCTTATTATTGTTGCAAGAGTAAAGGGAAACGAATAGATATTTTTGTTCTTCATTTCATAAATCCTTTCAAGCATTTTTCGCCTTGACATCCTCCCATACTATGTTTCTCCTTTTTCGAGTTGTATCCTCAAGCCAGCAATGAGATTATATCGAAATTAATTTTTACATATTTTGTCCAAAAAAAATATTATTTAAAAAGATATTTTACCGATCTTTTGAAATAGTATTACCTTTCTGCATCTGAAATTAAATTTTACATATTTTTTCCCAAAAAAAAATTTATTTAAAAAGATATCTTATCGATTTTTTGAAATAGTATTACCTTTCTGCATCTTCCTTATTTTAGTGAAGGATGTTAGGATCTTCATGGACAATAGGAAGAACCTACCACGCTCCCGACAACACATCACCGATGATGTCCCTACTTGGCAACCTCGGGATAAGAGGTGTGCGGTTTTAATCTAAAAGGCCTCAGTGATATGTAAAGAGTCCCAAGCTTATTAAGCTCCACATGTACTCCTCTTTCTCCATGTGGGACTATCCCTAGATATACTTAAGTGCTTTATCGCGCCACATACTCCAACAATATCCACCTTGGCGATATTAAACCACTTCACCAGTCCAATCAGACTTCACCTTATGATTACCATCTATATATGCTACCCATCGATCATGATTATTGTCCTTATGCGCCCTACAATCCTACTCCACCTTGATTTAATGATAAGGAAAGCTCCAACTCCATCTTGAGCATTTCCTTGCTCACATAGAACCTTTCTACTTGAGAGTTAATGTGTGAGACACTAACTCCACCTTGAGCGCCAAACTTGAGCATTGCCTTGAAGATCTAGAACCCTGCTCCACCTGAGTTAATGGGTAAGACACTAACTCCACCTTGAGTGTCAGTTCAACTTTGATCCTTGCCTTCTTCATCTTGAGTCTGATTCCAGTTGCGTACGAAACCGGCTGACATCCATAACCACTTCTATGTTCGGACAGTAGCCTCAGCCACGGGCACTGATACCAATTGTTAGGATCTGACACTACTCAGGGCCCGACCACATAACACCAAACCTCACTTGATCATCTTGGGATAAGAGGTATGGGGTTTTTAACTAAAGATACCCGGTGCTATATATTGAGATGCCTAAGCTTATTGTATGTTCTTACTATTTCAATGACATAATTAAAAGCTAATTCATTCACTTAAGATATTACATTTTAAAATATTAAGTCATTTCCGATGATTTTACTCACATAAGATGTATTTCTAGTTTTTCAAAATTCTCATATCTATTATATACGAAATTCAATTCGGCAGGAAGAGTTCACTGAATGAAATATAGGTAATGGCTTGTCCTTTCGTAACATTGTAGCCTTTTCAACATAGTTGGATCCAGAGTTAGTAAAAATCACTGAATTTATGTGTTCTCGGGCGAGAGTAATCTAGGAATGGGCTACCTACCAAAAAAATGTTGATGGCTGACCACATCAGTTTTAGTTGAAAACACCACAATGTTGGATAACCACAGTGAATAATGTGGGCACAGTATTGGCAAAAGATTAGGTCTTTACAAATGGTATTAGAGTCGACCACGGGTTACATGTCGATAGCGAAAGAGTATGCTTTACAAATGCCAGAGTCTAGGTATGAACATATTCCGTACCCGAGGATGGCTCCAAATTAATGGTTTGTCCTTTCCTAACACCGAGACCTTTTCGGAATAATTGGCTTCATAGTTGGCGAAAAATCTCTATAGTTAAGCATGCTCGGTATTGAGTAATCTTGAGATGGGTGACCTCCTAAGAAACTGCTGCTAGATGACCGCAAAGGTGACCATTGAAAACCCAATATTGTCAGATGACCGTAGTGGCTTAGTGAGGACAATATTGGTATAGGGTACGACCATTATATTCTACGACATTATTATTCCAAATGTGAGGTTATTCATTGCATAAAATAATAAGATCATTATTAGTTAGTAAGTCAAATCATCAAGTAATTAACCTAATAACAATAAGCTCTACTAACAATAACCTCTGCTATCCATCATCATTGAATAAAAATAACGTTAAACCATTTATCAAGAAATACGTGACGTGATGCGAAAGTACTCACTGCACACTAATACTTGCCACCGTCACTATGGTCCACTTATATAATTGTTAGCCAATTTAACTAAGTGATGCTTTTTATCATTCAAAAAAAAATAAGTACTTTGAAAACATATTTATAACAATATTTTTTCATCTTAGTGTTTGGTAAAGATTTCATGAAGTGTACACTTCCAAAATATATCAATTTTAAAAGTGGCGAGAAGGAGCTTTTAAAAGCTTCGAAAGCAAATGCTATAGTTCACCCTAGTTTCATATTTTATTTTTCAATTCTATCCCATCTTTTTTATAACTGACAAAAATTATCCTTGAATTTATATATGATCACCAATTTTTATTCGTTATATTTCATTCTTCAAAGATAATAATTTTTTATTTTCAAACAACATTTTATTTTATATCATATCACTGAAATATACTTTTATTTTCAATAATAATAAATATTAAGAATTATTTATTTTTAAAAAGTGGTTAAGAAATAATACTTTTTAGTAATAATACTAATTACTAAATTTAATATTACATGTGTATGTACTCTAACAGTAGAAATTTTTCTTATTTTATGCACAATAAAATAGAATAAACAATTTTCAGAGATATTTCTGCTTTTGTCATTTTCTCACTAACTATAGTTGAACCTGATATTTTCAGAGATATGTCTGCTTTTTAAAATAGTTTCAGAGATATGTTATTTGCAACCATTCAATTTTTTTTTTACAAAGCTCGGCACAGTAACGTACATCGGCAAACAATTGATTTTTCTAGATAGCTCCGCACGGTAACGTACATCGGAAAAGCACTCTTGTAAAGCTCGCAGCAATACCAAACTAATTTTAAGTATTAGCTAATAAAAATATATTTATTATCATAATTAGTAGAATAATTTATATATTATCATTTTTAATTTGATATTTAACAAAATATTATCATCGCTAATTAATAGACTACTTATTATGAAGAATTATGGAACCTTAATGACATGATAACTTTTGTCTATTAGATGCATTTCTAATCTCAATCACAACCATCACTTATGACAAACGATTATATCCCTAGATTTATCTCTTGTGAGGACAAATCCGAACCGCCACTTACATAGGAAAAGTTATCCAAACTGTATTTTATATTCTTGAATATAATAATAAGAAAGTGAAGTAACAAAGTATCAGTATTGATTTTGTTTAATGGGATTGTTGCATAACCAAAACATAAATTGTTCCATTATATGAGTTACTGGAAGATCCATGTCTCTTGTACTTGTTCCTTAGATTAGTGGTTATTTATGTGTTTAAAGGGCTTAACCCGTGTCGCAACTAATATCTGCTGATATTATTAGATCAGTGATTTATTCGACCTCCACCACCGCTCCCACAACCTACTATCGCAACTAATATCTATTGATATTGTTTCTGGTTTTATCAAAATTATTTATTAATATAAATACAAATTTATTCATTTAATTAAGAGAATTTTATAATGATAAATATAAAAATTAATAGATTATTTATTATGAGCAATTAGTGAACAAACATTATTATGAGCAATTAATAAATCATTGAATTTCATCAATTAGTGAAGAACACTAATTAGTTAGATATTTATTATATTAATCATTTACTATATTTATTATATTAGATTTCCATTAATGGGTCATTAAATGTTGGTTTTATGGGAGAAATTACAACCATATATTTATCAATTTGGAGATGAAATCTTGGCCACCACTTATACGTGTGAGATGAGGGTGTGGTCAGGAGAACTACAGCCGTAGATTTATCTTTTTGAGGACAAATCTGGACCACCATTAACACAGGCTAACTTAACCAAACTATGTTTTGTACTTAAGATAAGAAAGAGATGTCCCTTTAAAAAAAAAATTATTATGTTGGTACCAAGTCTTGAACCCATGACCCTCAGATATGGAGTAAGAAAGTAAACCATGTATCTGTACCCCTAGGGCCAGGGAGGCGTTGGTCCCTTTAGATTTTACTTGATTCGATTAGATCTCGATTGAATTATTGAAATGTTTTATTTCAAATACGGCATATATTCACTTACTATGTGGCAACTAACATTATACTCCCTCCGTACCACATATATAGGCAGAGAGAGACAGTTCTCTTAGATAAAGTAAACTATTTGGTTTTCATAATTTTGTATGTTTTTTCTTGTCTTGCCCTTTGTCTTATTTTGAAAACAATTACCTATGTATCATAAATAAGGGTATGTATGGCAAAATTTATCTTGCAAATAGGATTCCGCATATCTAATCGAGAGCAAAATCCAAAATTTCGCCTATATAACAGGTATGGAGGGAGTATTATATTAAGATTAAAAAATGGATTTTCGATTGAGGTATATTAGCAGCGTTGATCTCATGCGGTGATTGATCAAATGCTCAAAAACCATGTTTTATGAACTGGACGTGCATCAAAACGGTAAAATCACTATATCAAGTTCATATGGGAAGAGAATTGTCAGAAAAAAAAAAAGTTCATATGGTAAGAGTGAATGCAACAAGCAAATGAAACGTTTGATCAATAATTTGGTTCAAGTAGATCTAAGAGTTTATGTGGGCATTGTGAAGATCTATACAAGACTTGTATTACAAGTCACTCGCTATATTTTGTGATTTAGTTAAAGAAAGGGGCCATGAGAAAATGTAACCGGATATGCACCGATTGATCAGGTTGTGTGGCTCTGCGTCCTAAGTCAAATATAGGATAAGTTATAAGATAAGAGTTCAATTATTATTTTTATTTTTTTTGATAACAAAGTACCTTTTTATAAGAGAAATTCAAGGATGAAGATTCTGTCGTCGGATAATTCAAGGATGAAGATTCCGGTGAAAATACAAAGAAGCATATCGTAAAAGTATAATTCCCAGAAATCCGACAAGAAAAGGAGAAGGATTATAATACAAGTATGAATGAGAATCGAATAAATCGGAGGAGTGATGGTTTTTCTCGGAAATTAAATTCCAACCATTAAAATTGTTTTTCTTCTTAGAAAGATGTGCTTCCAAAGTAGGAGTGATTTGATCAAATCCTTTGAACCTAGTCATGGAGCTTCCGTCGTCAAAAACAATGTTGATGAAGTTTCCGTCACCGGATAATTCAAGGATGAAGATTCTGTCGTCGGATAATTCAAGGATGAAGATTCCGGTGAAGATTTTGTGGCCGGAGACAACAAAGATGATGATTTCGTCGTTGGAGAGTTTTGCTAGTGATCTATAAACCTAATAAAATAACCAAGAATAGCCATTAAAACTAAGATAAATCTCTATAAAAGAGAAGACAGAACCACCATCATGGTGTAGATAAGAAAACATAATAAAACTAATACAAAACCTAAATCTAAGCTAAGAAAGAATAAAAATTGAAAGATCCCGTGCAATCTAGATATTTTTTTATAAAAAAAAAAAACTAAAAACAAAAAAGAGTAAAGATGAAGAGCCGTGCGTTCATCGCCAAGTTGAAACTTCGGTTTTGGTACGTATCTTTTCCTTCATCTACTGTCATTCTTTGAAACCCTATTGTTATTACTTTCGACTGGGAAGAAAAGGTCTCTTCCGTGAAGTGAAGAAACTATAATTGTTGGGTTTTATTTTATTACTTTTAGTGTCAAGCCCACCAACTACCTTATTCACCTAGCCCACCTGTCTCATATTGAACCCGTTCAAATCCTGGAGCCTACTAGGTTGTATGTCGTTTTTATGCACGCCAGTTCTTATACTAAAGGGAAAATAATCGTTTGGTCTTTTTTTAGGTGGGTCCATGTCTGTTTAGTCCTTTGGGAAAACGTCTTTACTGTTTGGTCTATAATTATTTAAAAATATTAATCAGACAAAGATACCCTTCCGTGTTAATTTCTACTTATTTTTTTGTAGCAGTTCATTCGTCAAAATGAACTCCGTTAATTTCTACTTATTTTTTCAGAAAAAATATAAAACAGAGTTCATTCCAGAAATGAACTCCATATAAAAAGCTAAAAAAACAGAGTTCATTCCAGAAATGAACTCCATATAAAAACCTAAAAAAAAACAGAGTTCATTCCGGAAATGAACTCCATATAAAAACAGAGTTCATTTATGTAAAACAAAGTTCATTCCAAAAATGAAGTTCATTCCAGGAATGAAGTTCATATTAAGCAGCAGCACCAACAACAACAAAACGCATAAATCTTCATCATCTTCATCGACTTCACCAATAGCAACAACATCAAATCTTCATTAACAACACCAAAAAAATCAAAATCCAAGATGAAGATTGAAGGTTATATTAGTTTTCTTCATCTTTTTCTTCTTCTTCGTCATACACAACAACAAAAGAATCTTCAAAAACTCCATCGTCTTCATCATCTTCATCTTCTTCAACAGCAGCAGCAACAAATAGTGACGAAGAAACAAAAAAATCTCCGTCGTCTTCATCATCTCCATCGTCTTCATCATCATATTCAACAGCAGCAGTAACAAAGAGTGACGAATAAACCAAAAAATTTCGCCGTTCTACATCGTCTTCATGAGCAGCAACAGAAAAAAGAAAAAATAGGGAGAGAGAAACTAGATCTGAAAATAGGAGGAGAGAGAAAGGAAATCTGAAAATAAGATATTTTCTAGGGTTTCTTTCTATTTTTATGGTCCCAAAAGGGTATTTCTGCCACTACAAGATGACATTTACATCATCCATGACATCACCTTAGGACCAAATGATAATTTTTAGGACCAAATGATAATTTATATTAGAAAATAGGACCAAACAGACAATTGACTAGGTCAATTGGACTAGACTCTCTCTAATATATTATTTGTTGGACCAATTGGTATTTCCTACTGTACTAAGTGGTGGAATATTCAAACAGATCATTTCCAGGATTTATTAACGAGAGTGTATGTCGTTTTATAATTGATGGTGGTTGCATTGATAATTTGGTGTCAAGAAGAACAATGGAGACCTTGGGTATGGAAAATGGTGGAATATTAACTGATTGCTTATCGTGAGTTCATATCCCTTCTGTAAAATTGGGTATGGAAAATGGTGGAATATTCAAATAGATCGTTTCCCGGATTTATTAACGAGAGTCTATGTCGTTTTATAATTGATGGTGGTTGCATTGATAATTTTGTGTCAAGAAGAACAGTGGAGACCTTGGGTACGGAAATATACTGGTATCCTTGTCCGGATCAGATCGAGCGTGTGAACTGGGGTACAATTACTTGTGTCGGAAAATTGGGTAGGTTGGAAAATTGTTAGTAAACCTATTAAAGTTGGTGGTCCTGGTATTAGAAGCCTAAAGCCCTTAAATCGCTACCTACTTCAGAAATGGTGGTGGAGACTTGGAAATGAACCTAAAGTTCTATGGTCGAGAGTGGTTAAGGATAAGCATGGTGTGGCTGATTTAGGGTGGAGAACTCATATGCCTAAGGAGAGTCATGGTTTCGGTCTTTGGAAGAACATTTACTCAACGACAGAGGATTTCTTCAAACTCTGTCAATTCAAGATAGATAAAGGTAATAAGTCCGTCTATGGGAAGATAAATGGTGTATTCAGGGACCTCTTTCTACTATCTGCCCCTGAATTATACAACCTTTCTAGCACTAAAAATATGTCTGTTCTTGATACTCACCTACCTGAGATTGATGGTTTAAATTGGGATTTAGGTTTGAGCCATAGATGTATGATACTCAGAACTCTGAGATGTCTATTGTTCTTCCGTTACTTGATTCTATTGTTTTATTTCCTGATCAGGAAGACCAGCTTATTTGGCTTGGAGATAAGAAGGGAATATACACTGTTAAGGCGGCATATCTGAATCAATCTCAAGGTACTATACCTGTCACTCCTTTCCCGAGTTCAAAATTCTGGTCTAGAGCTTGGCCTCATAGAGTTGGTTTTTTCTATGGCAAGCGTGTCTAAATAGACTGCCAACTTTGAGTAACTTGCACCGAAGGCATTCCGTCTTGGATACCCCTAATTTATGTTACCTCTGTGGGAATGATGTAGAAACTGAAGACCATCTGCTAGTTCAATGCCCCTTAGCTTCCCGTGTCTAGAATTACTTCATCAATGTTGTGGGTAGTCCTATCTTTACTATTAGTTCTATCAAGGAAGTTGTTGTATGATGGAAAAGTTTTCCCCTTTCTGCCCAGGGTCTTCAACTATGGAAACGTATCTCAGCCGCCATTTCATGAGGTCTCTTGAAGGCTCGCAATGCTATTGCATTTTCTAGGAAGATTTTCAACCTTCATGATGTTATTCGAGACATAAAAATTAATGCTTTTAACTGGTCTAAAGGCGTTGATTGCTTTAAAGGGATTAACACGTCTAATGTAATGGTGGGATGGGAACATTTCTTTTTAAACCCTCACTAATTTTTCTCTTGTTTTAGGGTTGTTTCTCAGGGTTCTTTCTTTTGATTTTTGTTCCTTTTCACTGTAAGGGTTTCAATCTGTTTTCCTAGCTTCTTTGGCTAGTGGTCTTGTATTATTTTATTCTTTCAATATATCTTCCTTCTTTATCGAGATTTTTTTTTTACTTATGTCGGTGTTTGTATATTTCTGTGGTCAATCGGTAACAAATATTTTGATTCAATTGTGTGTGAGGTTGTTGACATGGATTTATGTGACATCGATATTGTGTTGGGAAGGCCATGGGTACTCGATGTTGGTGCTAAGCAGAGATGTTTGGACGATTCGTATGAGTTTCATTGGGGAAAGACAAAGGTAATTTTAATACCAGGATCTAGACCTTCGAAAGCAGCTGAGGAAGTGCAGTCCAGGACTTTAGTACAGACACTTGACAACATGAATACTTCCATTCAGTCAACTAAAGATGGTATGTTATCCGAGAACTTTGTGAGTAATATTTATCAAGATACTTTTGCTTTTTTTTGTAACACAACTTTCATCCAATGCCATCATGACTTCGCGTGGACTTGTTCATGGAAGTTTCTCAATGTGGGAAGTAGGCTAAAGCAAGGCCAAATTATAACTTGGTGCATGGATATGGGGAAGACCTTGAAACTGAATTTGTGTGACGAGCACTTGGTGATTCCGATGTATAATTCGAGGTGAGTTGTGCCTCAAGTGGGAGTGCAAAAATTCTTTCTTCGACTTATCATTTTCAATGTAAACTCGGGGCGAGTTTTGTCTCAGTAGGGAAGCCTGATATGGGACATATCTTGAAAAGTCGCATACATTCCAACATATGGCTAATATCTTGTATATTTGTTAGTTTTTGTATTTTAATTATGAGGAGAATTAGTTTCTTTATTAGATTTATCTTATTTTGTGAGAATAATATATTCTTTAGGAATATTCTAGATTTCTAGGTTTAATGTTTGGAGGCTATAAACAACCATTTCCTTTATCTTTGTAATTATCTTGGATTAGCTCGTTTAGTGAAAATACCATTTGGTTAAAAACCTGTTTGATTCTCTTTGAGAGATTGATCATCATTGATCGTTATTCGTCACTTTACTCCTGGATTGGAGTCGATTATTGTTATTTGGGTCCTATTTACCGGAGTGGATACTCCGCGTGTCTGTTTATTCTAAATCGTTTCCGTTGTGCCATATCACTTCTTCTTCTCCATCGCATGTTCCTCTTTTGTCTTCTTTAAGGATGATTAATCATCGATTCTTAATTGTATCGAGTGAATTTAACCGATTCACTTTCAAATGTTGAGACAGAAATTCGAAAGTTGGTAATGAAGGAGTTGATACTGTTATAATTTCAACAACTAAACATGATCTCTTTTATCTAATAATGATTACCTTAGCTTAAGTATGGTTTGACACTACACTTAACATGTTTAGAAACATCTACTTTATGATGACTTTCCTGTATGTGTAGGATCTTCTATTCTGTAACTAGATAGCTCTCAATCATAACATGACATAGTTAGGTACATACCTTGGATTATAGAACAAATATGATGTTAACTAGAAAGCAATGAAATCTGTTGAACCAGGGAACTTTTCTTGCTTAGTAAACTTAAAATTCTATCTCCTCTTATCTTTTAATGATGGTATAAACTTTAGTTATATAAGAGGCTAGAATGGAGTCCACCTCATGATTCATAGGAACATATGTCCTTCAACCTGCCATCATCAGTTGAAGAAAAATCCCACAACAACACATACAATCTTTTATGCCACCAGTTATAGTCAAAGAAATATCAATTCCTTGACCATGACAGAAAACTTTCATTCATAATATATACCTTAAACTTTCTGATTAGGATTACACTAATCCAATTTAGTTAAACCAAAACTAAATTTGTTTCTAAACCAAAATAAAGCTAACATTCTCCCACTTTTGGTCAACAACAAATTTTTTCTGAATTGAAAACAGTTCATAAAACATTTGGATTAGATAGCAGTACAAGAATGTAGGTGGCTACCTGAATTTTAGAAAACTTCAATCCTAATCAGTGAGGTAAAAGACCATGAAGAACTTTATCCTTAATTTAAATGGCACACTAAAAAACGAATATAGAGACTTAAGCACCACTTAAACGATGCATATGCCATTTCTATAATAAGAAATCCAGACGGTCCATTTTCATTAAGTTACTATTTTTTGCTGGCATACACCTTTAGTGTTGTCATCTGCAAAACTAAACCTTATCATTTCGCAATTAAGAGACCAAACCGAAGCATATAGTAAGAGAATGTAAAACAAAGAGACGTTGATATGCCAAACTGAAGTAGTTGGTTATATAACATATAATCACATCATACAAGCTTCATTAAAACTCAAAAGATATCAACAACACCCATATAAAACACATGCTCTTTAAACACTTTAGGACTCAAACCTTTCGTCATTAGATCTGCAATCATACGATCAGTCGAAATATGAGAACTATCTATTTCTCGTTCCTTGATTTTGCGCTTTACCAGGAAATACTTAACATGTTTTACTCTTCTTGTTCCTTGATTGTCTTTTGCAAAACTTATTGCATCTTGGTTATCACAGTAAAAATTCATAGGCCTAGATACTGAATCTATAACTTGCAAAACTCTCATGAAGTTTTTTAACTATACAGCATGAGTAGTCGCCTCATAGCAAGAAATATACTCTGCCTGCATTGTAGACTGAGCTTGTATTGGTTTTTTAACACTTCTCCATGAAACAACACCATTAGAGAACATGAAAATATAGCCTGAAGTAGATTTCAGACTATATGAACCCATAAAATCAGAATCAGAATAACACACAACTTCTAGCTCTTTCGATCTTCTGTAAACTAGATGAAAATGCTTTGTTCTCTGCAAGTATCGAAACACTTTCTTCACTTCCTTCCAATGACACATATTTTTTAGATAACTATAATGAATGGTTAAAAGGACAAATATTAATTCAATTTCCATGGCATTAGATGCAACTAAGTGCAGGTTTACTTGGAAATAAAGATGCCTTAAAATCTTTGAAAAAAAGAATAGAACACCTGAACAACTAGCTATGGATATATCACGACACTTGTCTTACTCGCAACCAGAAAATTGAAAAAATTGAATCAACAAATAAACAAAAAGCTGATGTTAGACATATATCAGAAATTTCCAGTTACAAATACTTGCAAGTTAAATTGTGATACTTCGCGGTCATCTAAAGATATTAATGCTGGTTTTGGTCTCATTATTCGTAATTGTACAGGTACCTTCAAAGGATCAGAAATGGGCACTTTTAGGACATTCACAGCTGAAGAAGCAGAAGCTTTGGCGCTGGTACATGAGAATAAATTTCCATAATCAAGAACTTACAACATCTGGTCATCGAAGGAGATAACCAGGAAACAATTAGGTATTACAAGGCAAGGAATGATCTATCTAGTGGAAAAGTGTAGTGATTCTAGAAGAAATTAAGTCTTTAGCAAGACAATTAGTAGCTTTTTGGGTTTCTAGTTTGTAAACAGAAGGGCGAACAAAGTTTCAGACTTATTGGTAAATAAAGGGAGAAAGGAGAACACTACAGCTTCCCGGATGAACCAAGCACCTTTGTTTTTAATTACCT
The DNA here is from genome assembly GCF_003573695.1 of Papaver somniferum. Taxonomy (NCBI): domain Eukaryota; kingdom Viridiplantae; phylum Streptophyta; class Magnoliopsida; order Ranunculales; family Papaveraceae; genus Papaver; species Papaver somniferum. The sequence continues at coordinate 10,094,655 of NW_020618825.1, read as the reverse complement.
CAATAGATTTTGACACTGTCAAAGCTTATGATATATGTAATTTCAATAACAATTTTGTATCAGTTATAGAGGAAGTTAATCCAAAAGATGCAGTCATCGGAAGAACAACTCACACTGAGTTAGTTTCTAATGAGACTGAATCTAAAGATGAACATACTCTGCTTTCAGTAATCTATTCTAATTCAAAAAGAAAAAAAAAAGGTAGTAAGTCCAGTATGAAATGTTGTACATAGCCAGATAGCCTACCTCTGTACCTCATCTTGCAATTGCATTGATATAGTTGTCCCATTTAGAAGTATTTTTGCTGACTACTCTCTTTTACATATAGTGATATTTATTTTAGCTTCATGCATGAATGTATCCGCTGAGCAGGGCTACGCTTAGGCAAGTAACTAGTAGACTACCTTCAAAGTAAGTCGGCCAAAATATGGATTAGTTTCTCATACACAACATTATATATAATGCTATCCCATGTTGTTAGAATATATATACCGAGATGAATATCGAGGTGGCCAAGCTCAAGATGAAATGGTCAAGACTAAAGATTCAATATAGCTATTGGAAGATCGACGGAGATCAAGCAATGCAGAAAATCAATGGAGATTTATTCAAGTTTCCAAGATTAGAGATTACAAAATCTTGTGTAAATAATGTAGTTTCCTAGATAAGTTAAACATCTAGCTAATTTCCTATTATATTCATATATATTCTAGGTAATTAGGATATATTCCAGAGAATAATATAATTTCTTAGTTATTCTTGTATTCACTCTATAAATACATAGTGTTAATGTAATTGTAATTATCCCAGTGACATCAAACTGGTAATCAACAATATTTCACCCTTGTGGGTTTGTCTGTGGAAGTAGGTCGATAATGACCGAACCACGTTAAAATATTTGACTCATTTCATATCTTTTTGATTTGTAATCCTCGATACTCATAATTTATTATGGTATCAGAGCGAGGAGATCCGTTCAAACTGCTTCCGCGTATTATTTTCATTGATTTTTTTCGGGCTAATCTTTGATAGGAGTCTGTTTTTCTTTATGGATCGGTGATCATTTAAAAAAAAACTCATCAGAGTTATCATCAAGTAACTCTGCCTTATTATTCATTCTTTCGATTTGTTTTACATTAAAGAATATTTTGACAGTTGGCTTATAACGCAAGTTCTTAGATTATGAAAAGTCATCATTTTGAGATAATGTTTGTGTTTTTTTTTTCCAGTCAACTGATTTGATCTTTACTACGGGTCACAAGATTATTAGCTATGTGCAAGTTTTTTTGTTTTACTCTCGAATTCGTTTTTTTTTTTGCACCGCAATTCATCAAATATTGTGGTTTCATGTCAATAATTGTACTCACCATATATGTTTATGATGTTCTCATAAAAGTCGTCGTTCTTTTCACCATATGGTTCACAAATGGAGTTGTGCTCGTTAAATCAATGTTCAAGCTGAACACTTCAACTCTTTCCGTGTCCAACTTGCGGGGGATATTAGAATATACACACCGAGATGAATATCGAGGTGGTCAAGCTCAATATGAAATGGTCAAGACTCAAGATTCAATATAGCTATTGGAAGATCGAAGGAGATCAAGCAATGCAGAAGATCAATAGAGATATATTCAAGTTTCCAAAATTAGAGATTAGAAAATCTTGTGTAAATTAGGTAGTTTTCTAGATAAGTTAAGTATCTAGCTAAATTCCTATTATTCATATATATTCTAATTAATTAGGATATATTCCGGAGAATAATATAATATCTTAGTTATTCTTGTATTCACTCTATAAATATAGAGTGCTAATGTAATTGTAATTATCCCGATGACATCAATGACCGAACCACGTTAAGATATCTAACTCATTTTATATTTTTTTTCGATATGTGATCCTTTAATACTCATAATTTATTATATGTCATCAATTTGTTAACATAGAAAAGAACACTTCAAATATGAACTAAGATAACTTTCATGACTATAATTAGTTAGTTACACTCATTCATTTACTGTAAAACAAAAATGATAATGCAAGCGTTAGAGCAAATGATGCACCGGCTATGTTCCATCCACTAATATATATAATACTCTAGCATTATTTTCATGATTACAAGATACGAATGGATTTTTTATTTTCATTGAGTAATGTTTTTGAGTTAAAAATAGACACGTCGGAGAATACTAAACTTTAGGTAAACAATAACCAGTATTTATATGATTACCTAGCCATTACACTTAGTCTTTGTGCATATGGAGTATTTGGGTGGTAGCCAAATTGAACACCTATTGATCACTTCATCAGATGCTATATGTGCTTATAACTTGTCTTACAGTGGATTGAGCCACATAACCTGGCAAATTGGTTATGTAAACAAAGTCTGGTGTTGTCATTTTGCACGATCATAGAAGTTGTCTTATAATTTTCATAATCATAATTCAGTTTGATAATAGCTTTTGTAAATGCAATGTATAGCTCCCTCTAAAATTAAATTAATTAATATATGTATTAGTTTTTTTCTATAGAACTTGAATCATCACAATCTCCGTATAAACTGTTATCTCTACTTGTTGCAACCACTACATTAGGTGTTAAATCTACTTGTTTGTAATAAGCGATAGAACCAAAAACCTTTAAGAAACTTACATTGGGTTATCAATTCCACCAAGCTTCATAAGGAGTCATACTTGTTACCTCTATCGTAGGAGAAATATTGAGAAGAAAAACTGAAGTGGACACCGCTTCTTCCCAAAATTTGTTTGGAAGATGTTTTTCTTTCAACATGCTTCTAGCCATCTCTACGACGGTTCTATTCTTACGTTCAACCACTCTATTCTGCTTTGGAGTTTTCCTCACTGTTAACTGCCTATGAATGCCATTTTGCTTGCAAAATGAATTAAATTCATTAGAGAAGAACTCTCCTCCCCTATCAGTTCGAAGAGTTTTAATAACAAATCCACTTTGGTTTTCTGTATAAACTTTAAACTCCAAAAACTTGTTGAACGATTCAGATTTATAAGAAAGAAAATAAACCCAACTCATGCGAGTAAAATCATTAGTAAACAATAAGAAGTCCCTACTACCATTCAACGAAGAAGTATTTGTAGGACCACAAACATCAGAATGAACCAACTCCAAAGGCTTGGTAGCTCTCCAAGCTTTTCCAACCGGAAACGGGAAACGGTGCTGCTTTCCATAAACAAACCCTTCACAAACACCATCAACACAAATAATGGAAGGCAAACCAGCAACCATACTTTTCTGATTTAACAATTTCAAGGCATTAAAATGCAAATTCCCATAACGTAAATGCCAAAGCCTAGACTCATCAGAAGTATTTGCAAATAAGACTAACTCATCAATGTTAGATAAAAGAAGAGGAAACATCTTATTTTCAGTCATATGGATCTTGACAATGAATTTTCCATGTCTTTTAATAACACAAACACCATCTTCGAATAATAAAGAATACCCTTTTCGGATCAACTGCCCAACACTAAGCAAGTTTTGAGCTAAACAAGGAATATAATAAACATCGTGAATTAGTTTTTCTATACCTGATTTAATCTTGACTGCAATGGTTCCTTTTCCTTCAACTTGAACACATTTGTTATTGCCAAGACGAACTTGCAACTTTTCAGCTTCATTAATGTTATGGAAAAGACTCTTTTCACCTGTCATATGATTGCTACAACCACTATCCACAAACCATACATCCATCTTACTTTCTTTTGAGTTAACACAAGTAAGAAATAGGTTACCTTCCTCATTCGTCTCTTCAGCAAAATTTTCTTTTTATTTACCTTTCTTTTTCCAGCAATAGTCCTCATCATGACCATATTATTTACAATAGTTGCACTGCCTCCACTTATAACTCTGGTTGCCTTTTTCAGAATCTGATCTAGTATGACCAGATCTTCCAAGACCTCTTCCACGACCACGATAGTCACCTCTGCCTCGGCTTCTTCCGACAGATTTGTGGTTAGAGGAACTTTCGTCGTTTTCCATCTTCTTCGAGACCTCCACCTTTGATTGAAAAGCATGTTCAGTAGATTTTTATATTGACCTGTTCATTCTTTCTTCATAAGCTAAAAGAGAACCCATTAGTTCATTAGTAGAATAAACAGTTAAATCTTTAGACTCTTCAATTGCAGTTACAACATGATCAAACTTGGAAAAAAACTCCTCAAAACCTTCTCTACAACTTTTTGGTCTGTCATAACCTCAGCATAAGTTTTCAACTGATTAACAATAGTTGAAACTCTTGAAAAGAAATCTTGCACAGATTCATTCCCTTTCCTGAAAAGTGTCTCAAAATCTCTGCGGAAGCTTTGACGTTTCACCACAGCTACCTTATCACCACCATGATAAGCATTTTTCAAGATTAACCAAGCATCTCTTGACTTGGTACAATCTGAAATCCTAGGGAAGATTGGATCCGTGACAGCTTCCTGCAAAGTTAACAAAGCTTTTGCATCCTTCCTACAAAGTTCCCTCACATCAGTTTGATTTCCTCTTGTTCTCTCACTATCTGCAAAAACATACTCAACTAGATCCCAAAGGTCTTGAGAAATAAAAAAGGTCTTCATCTTAATACTCCAAAACTCATAATTGTCACCAGAAAAAATAGGAATTAATGATTGGAAGATATTGACAGTGTTATTACTCATCTTGAACACTTACCAGAAAAAAATCTTCTCAACAAAATAAAGAAACACACCTTGATTCAGTGAAGATCTATAACAACAGCGGAAGTGATCTTCAAACTATAAAACGCCAGATTCAAATCGAACCAGGCTCTGATACCAATTTTGTTGGTAAAACTGCAGAGATATGATTAGAGAACTGAGAACACAAATGGAGGAAATCATATTGAATTAAGATAATTTCAGACTTACAATCTCATACTTGTGAACTGAACTCCAGCTTTTTATAGCATAAAAACAAACAGTTAGTCGACATTCCCACTTTCACACAACTCTTAAAATTCTGCTAACAAACTCACTACCAGTAAACTCCTACAATTAAGCAACAAACAAATACGTGAAATACTAGAAAGGAATTAGTAAAAGAACTTGAATTATAAACTGTTATAATGATGAATCAAACATTACATTTGCTTGTTGCAACCACTCTTTACCTTGAATAAAAGAATCTAAATTGTGGGCTTGTATCCAGTCCAGTTTACTCTCTTTTCCACACCCGCTCGAGGCCCTGTATTCAAATACTCCCCCTAGAATATCGTATTTGGTGGTTCAACGTTGGATACCCATGGAAGCCAACATACTGGCTCCACAACTGCATCTATCTCAGTCTGCATGATCACCGTTTTCGAGAAATCCTTCCACGGCCGGCCCAAATACGTTTTAAGACTAACAACACCAAATGGCTTGACCGCACACCGTTGTATCGATATACCCATCTTCTGTTTCGGATCTTTCTATCCTTGTGCTGTGATATACCCGCGTTTCATTTTTTCCTAACGAACTTGAATTATCACAATCTCCGTATAAACTGTTAGATCTATCGGATCACATTGATGAATCAAAGATTACATTTGCTTGTTGCAAGCACTCTTTGCCATAAATAAAAGAGTCTACTGCCAACTTCCCTGCTTCATCAATGGTGAGAATGTATCTAAACATTTAGATGCATAAAATCTATCAGTTGTGGTAATAGTAGTGACATTCTCTGCACTTATGGTGAATTTGAGTGTTAGTGAAATGTAGCACCCGAAGGATCACTACCAAATTGTTTGCAGTGGCCTGTGATGGTAGAATGAGATAGTATCATTTTGGGAACTTTCTGAAGATCCTTTAAATAAATGAACTTCAACTAAGATAATTTCATGACTATGATTAGTTAGTTTTTTTCATTCATTAATTGCAAAACAAAAATCACAATAAGCATGAGAGGTGTAAAATGAGCTGTTTAGTTAGATACTCACGCACTTGTTAAGTTCCAGGCTTCTAGCCACCCATATATATATATATGTACAACCGCTCTTACCATTCTTTGTATAATTTAGTTGATACCTTTTTCTCAAATGTGCCGGAAACTAGACAAAAGAAAATGGAGATATCGGAGAAAACTAAACTTCCAATGGTATGATCTAATCTTTTAGGGTAGCTCAGCTACAAGTGCATCATACTGGTGATAAAGGTTGTGTGTTCAAATATATAGGTCGTTTGGATTCTTAATTGAGTCTTATTATTTTTTCTTAATTAAGAGACATTTTAATCATGATCCTGTTCTTTAGATATACGTAACAAATTAAATTAAGCACATTTATGTATGCATATTTATAATAAAAATTAATTAATATATGTTCATTCTTTTTTTCTTCTAACAACTAAATCGTCAAAATCTACTTAATCATAATGATGAATCAAACATTACATTTGCTTGTTGCAACCACTCTTTGCCTTGAATAAAAGAATCCACTGTAAACCTCCCTGCTTCATCAGGTGTAATGGTGGGCTTGTATCCAGTCCAGTTAACTCTTTTCTCCACACCAGCTCCAGGCCCTGTATTCAAATATTCCCCATAGAAAATCGTTTTTGGTGGTTCAACGTTGGATACCCATGGAAGCCAACCTACTGGTTCCACAACTGCATCATCAATCTCAATCTGCATGATCACCGTCGTCGAGAAATCCTTCCACGGCCGTCCCAAATACGTTTTAAGACTTACAACACCAAATGGGTTAATAGTACACCGCTGGATTGATATACCCGTATTTTGATTGGGATCTTTCTTTCCCTGTGCAGTAATCGTGTTAAACTGGTTTGCCATTGGCTGTCTCGGTTGGATTAGATAATAATCATTTTTTATTATATTAGTGTTGATAAAGTTCCCGATTTCTTGAAAAGAGGATGATCTACGTGATATGGTAAATGAATGATCTCATCAGATACTTTCAATAAAAAATAAGATCTCAAATTTAATATAACCACCTATATCAGCAGTTATAGATAGGCTTTTGTAAACTTATATACCCGTATACATGTTAAGGTTTAATAAAGAATTATTTTATTTTTTTGGAAATTGTGTTTTTTGTCTTATTCTATTAGAAACTGGTTTTTCTTGCATTAAAAATAATAATTTTTTTTTCCAATACAAAGAATTATTGTTTTCAATGCAATAAAACAAAAAAATATTGTTTCCAGTGCAAGAAATTGTTGTTTTAGTAAACCTTAACATGTATACAGGTATACAAGTTAACAATACCCTAGATAGATATTACTCCATTAAAATATAGATTAGCGGACTTAATGGTGCACTGCACTGTCGGCAAACCTGCAATTGGTTTTCTTCAATATATATTCGGTCCACCGTAAATCATGATCCAATTTGGGTGATAACATGGGGATTATACTATTAATAATGATGGTTCGATCATCATTTTCTTGATACTTTCTGTATGTTTTGCTTTGCAAGAGATCACAAATAAATTATTAAAAGCCCCGTAGTTCACATATCAGCCTTCTGTTCCTTGTTGGTTCATATATTGTATTATACAATTTATAGGGTTCCACTTCCGACCCAATCCATAGCGACAAATTCCACTAACGTTTTTACTGTATTAATCGATTGAATTTTTTTCCCCTCTCAATAATTATTGTATTAATCGAATGAATTTTTTTCCCTCTCAATAACATAGAGAAAGATAGGAATGATAAACTCAGTTTCCCTTGGCAATGAATTCCCATTATCAAATTAGGTGTTCTTCCATCAAATATCGTGTGTAGTTCTCAATTGACTCCTTCCCAAATTTGTCATTTGACACGGCGGAGGTGAAAATTTACTTCAATTTCAAAAAAGCTCAAATTCTGATAAGTGAACGTTTCCCGGTCCTCGCTACAGTACCACTCATTTACCCTACACCATTGGGGTGAGCATTTGGTCTGGAATCAGCTGATTTTTCACGGCCCAGTCGTACTTTTGCAGATATGTGCCCGCATTGTTTGCTATTGTTAGGGGTGTGCAGAAAAATCGAAACCGCGGTTTTAACCAGCAACCGTCCGCAAAATTGCGGGAAACCAATCCGCAAGAGTCTATGGATCGGACACGGTTGAGTTTTCAAATCCGCAAGGTTTAGCGGTTTGGTTGTGGTTGGACTTTGAAATCCACGGATTCACTCGCACCCGCAAAAATTGAGTTTTAGATTTTAAATTAGATTAGATATCTCTAATTTAATTTACTAGGAATAAGAGGTTCGTCCTCTTCAGAGAACATTTCAAGATCTGCATAATCTTCTTGAAGAAACTGAAGGTTTTGAAGCTTCTCGATGCTTGCATGTGATCCACTCCGTGCGTTGTGAGAACTACTGGAAAAAGAGGTTGTGCCCTCCTCTTGATACCGAATATAAACACAAAACAAGGTAGCAGTTAATTATCCGCCAAAGGTGGTCTAATGTGGACAAGAATCCTGCTAAAGCACTAATCCAGGAAATTTATCCTGCTGTTTGTCAATTCATAGAGGAAATTAAATTCGTTTTCAAAAACAAGGTGCTACATCAAATGATTAAAGATCACTACACTTATCAGTTGCAGTGTTAATTAAGATTACTACCTAATAAGTATATATTATACTCTTAATTTTGTGCAACAAAACTTTCGCAAATGCCTCATTGTTATTAATTTATTATCATGGGAATGAGACAGTGAGTTAACATAAATAGAGAGATCAATTACCCATACAAAGGGATTTTCACAGATAGGCAGACTTTTTTTTTCTTTTTAAAAAAAATTCTAAATCCGCGGTTAATCCGCATCGGTCCACATCACCCGCTAATCTGTGGATGTCAAATCCACGGGTGATTGGACCGGTTACGGTTCAATTTTCCAAATGCACAACTTTGACGGTTTGGTTGCGGGTGACTCCTAATTCGCAACCATCCGTCCGTTGCACACCCCTAATTATTGGGTTGTTTACGGATTGGGCCTGGGTGCATCCATAAAAATGCGTTGGACATCCGGACTCATTAGATAAATGTGATAGTTTATCTTCGATCCCATATGATTATCTCTAGTTTTAATCGCAACTCCAATATTAGACGTCTTTTTCATTACTCTGTTCTCTGGTGGGCTTGGTTTTAGTGTATCATGTAATTTCATTAGACATTAATTGCTAACGCGAAAGAGTCACACAATGCCTTTTTTTTTTAATACAATCACTATATTCCATTCATTCAACTAGAAACCAATAATTCAATACAACTGTAATTTTGAGCCTACCTGCAACACTAGTAGTTCCAAGCTTTTACAGCAATCACTAACTACAACTCCAACTCTAAACAACATCAACAACCACATCCATTCACTACCATACATAACACCCTCAGCTGTAAGACCATTCTTCTTACCGAAGTACACTTGCAACTCCAAAATCTTCACAGCTGCCGCTAAGAAAAGAACTTCTTCAACTTAACTCAAGTCATATATCAGTTTAACCGGTACAGACCACCAACTAATTCTTGAATTATTTTAGATACCACCGCATATATTAAACTTCCTAGAATTTGAGAAACTCCAACTCAATTTACTTTTACCAGACATCTTCACCATAATCTCTTTCCTTTGCAATCAAATCCAACATCTCTCATTTCAGTTCATACCAGCACAACAAACCAAGCCTCTACTAGTTATGTTAACTGCAACCTCTATTGAGATTATACCCAAACCTAACAACAATTCATTATTATATCCTGTTACAATTCCTTAACACAATCAATCAACCTCCATTTGTAGTTCAATCTTTCTTTCAGTTCATCACATTACTACCAACACAAACACAGCCAAAACAACACCAGCAGTTCTCCCAAAATCTCAGGTCCAGTGCATGCACACACACATTTATCTCAATTCTTAGTTCGAATATCAAACTCATAAACTCAATAATGAAAATACATAACATTACAAAGTTAACTAAGAAGAACAATTACCTCTGAATGATTCTACTCGAGAAAACCATCAAAATCTCCTTCCTTATCAGTCAATTCACCACAGCCAATTTCCAACAACCTTCACCAAAACAGAATAATCCATACCCTCAAATTCTAGTTATTCTTCCACCTCATACTCCAATTCAGGTTAAACCCACCTCCAATCAATCATTTAAATCCTCAATTTTATCATCTGTGACTTTTCCTAATTCGAGTTCGTGGCATCAACCAAATCCTCAAATTGACCAAACCCACCTTTTAACTTCTTCTTATCCATCCTCAATCGAATTCACGAACCAATTTCAGAAATCCTAATTCTGATTTGGGGAAGAACAGAACATAAATCCTAATTCTTTTCCTTTCAATTCAACTTCAGAACAACTTCTCTTCATCAATTAAATACCAACCTTTCCTCAATTAGCTAAACCCAATCTTTAATTCCTCTTACACATCATTAATTTGAACTTTAATTCAATTATCTGAGAAACTCTAACTTGGTTCTATGATTCATCTTCCAAACGAATTCAGAATTTCAATTAAACATCTACCCATGCTTCCTTATCCCACAGTAGATTTATATATCATCTTCTTATTCTTCAGAACATCAAAAAAATCTATAAACCCTAATTTCGATTTACAGTAACTCAATCTTCTCCTTCATCCCGAGCTTAATAGACCACAACATCATCACCATATTCTACTTACTAACTATGCTCTCCATCATCAAAGAAACAAGGAAAAAAAAACACCTCTTAATTGGGGGCCCTAAAATATAATTAAGGGCCCCTAGGTAATCTCTTATCCCATTTTTTTTTTAAATGGCTAAACTACCTCCAAATCATTAGTGGTAATTAAGTTAATCAGTTGTTGATTAGTTTAGTTAGATTGAAATCAGATTTAGGGATAAAATTTTGATAAAAGAAATTTTTTTTTTGTGTTGTGGAGAAGAAGAATGTGAGTTTTTGGGGGAAAACTTAGGGTTACTTGAAATGAGTGATTCTAGTGGAGGAAGTGATGTTGGTGAAGGTTCAAACAACATACATGATTGTGTTGATGGTAAGATTGTCTCAACTAATCATATGGATTGGATGTATGATGAAGACATGTTAATAGAGGAAGCTTTGAACAATGGTGCAAATGAAGATCCTATTGCTCAAAATGAAGGAACCAATCCTCAAAATGAAGAACCCGAAGCTCAAAACAATCAGGTAAACTTCATATACTCTTCAAATTGTATGAATGGTGCTCCAAGTGGTCGATTCATGGACACTATGCAACTACTCAGAGTGAGGGTCGTTAAGTCGAGAGGGTAATAAACGAACGACCCTAATAAGTCGTCGATGATTTTTCACAACAGTTGACAACTCAAACCTGCAACTTTTCAGGTTATGAAAAATCGTTATGGTAATATGATAAATCCTGACGACTTTTTCAGGTTATGAGAAATCGTCAATACGATAAATCCTGACGACTCTAATAAAGATCGTCACCCAAAATTCTTATGCCTAAACGATCCTCAAATTTCAAATGACGACTCTATCATAATTGGTAACGAGCCTCAAGTTAAAAATGACGACTCATTTATTTAAAGACCAATTCAAAACACAATAGTTAAGCTTCAAAAGTTTGGTAGTCAACAATCAAAATCTACATAATCTAAAGCACGTGTCAGATTGTTCAAAGTTATTTATCTATAAATGCACAGCCATCTCAACATTTTTCTAACATAATCGATCATTTTCATTCAAACTAGTTAAATGGGACCTTCTCTTTTCATTGATCTGGCAATTCCTTATTTGCTTGTTATTTCAAGTTATTATAAGCTATGTATGGGTGGTAAAACATTGGTGGAGAAGAGTCCTGGATTAAGAGGACGAAGTGCAGTCGTGGAGCCAAACTTTTTTTTTTAAATCGTTAAGTTTTAAAAAGGATAATTTCACGACCCTTATAGGAGAGTGCTGGAGTAAGCTGAGGACCCTTTCAATTTTTCTGACACAGAGGTTGTTTGTTTTTTACATATAAGTCGTTAACTTTTAAAAATGGGTCGTCATATGATTCTATATTACGGTAACGATTCAAATCTAAAGTAAAAAAAATGAGAAACCAGAATTTGGATCGTTATCTCCATCCTCACATATCCTAACGATTTTTCATAGTCTCTACATGCATATAAAAATCGTTAGGTTTCAGGATTCTCAGTTTGAAGACCCTTTAACTGTAAATGATTTTTTTTCCTTCGTGTCGTTAATGGAAGAGAAGATAGTTGAGAGAGAGGGGAGGATAGGAGACTCCGATTTTTTTGTTAAAAGATGGAAATTAAATGGATGTTTAGGGTTAACGGTGAATAGAATTTTAAGTTTTATTATTGATGAAGGGAAAAATAGTCTTTTCACTACATTTTGGAAACCCCTTAAAATAAATGGAGTGGGTATAAATTTGGTGAGGCCCCAATTATTTTCCGCGGACCCCCAATTAAGGGGTGAAAAAAAACTATCACAATTAAAGCTTTATTTCTCTACTATAAGTTTTAATTATAAATCATATCGGCATCCAACCCATTTATTCGTACATCCGTAAAATCCGTTGGATGCCGTAAATGTCAAATTTGAAATCCGTAATGAATTGGATTGGATATGAATAAGGTAAAAATTGGTCCACACCGGCCCATGCTCACCCCTAACTGTACCTAATAAGACCACTTACTTCAAAGGTGAAATTAGGCTAAGGCCCAAAATCATTATTTTCCTTATTGTGAGGTCCAAAACATTTTCCAGTTTCTGTGACACGAATAATTATATGAAACTCCACTCATTTGTCCTTGTCCTTGTCCTTATTTATACCAAGAGTTAGTTCACTCGGCTCGGCTCGCCATCTAGCAGAAAAAGAAAAAAGTCTCTCTCCTGAATGTACGACTCCGTCTCTCTCCTCCTGACTGAGTTCTCTCTATTCTTCTTTTTCTCAGGTCTTTCCTAGCCGTTTTCTTTGTCTTCTAGCACTTCGACGGCTAGTTTCTGCTGGATCTTACCGGACATTCATGACGGAATTATAAAAATTCCAGAGTTTCTTCTTCCTTTCTGCATGTTTTTCTATTTTCTTCATTACCCATGATGAACAACCACACCTGCACATGTAACTGCCTCAATCTCAACATGAACTCCAACAATCACTATAAGTCTAATGACTCTAATGGCATCTCACATATCACAAATACCAAAACTATCTCAGAAATCAAAGGTATCTCAGACAGCACAAGCATCTCAGGTATCCAGGCATCTCTGGTATCATTGGAACCACAAACTTCACAGACAATCCTAAGTTCTCCAATGTCACTAGGCTAGTTCAAAACTCTGAAAATCATTGCTATGAGAAACAGAGTACTAGCATCCTTGTCTCTGATGTTTTCTCACTTTAATGGTTATACCTTGAATCTAATCTTGGCTTCATGTCACCTGATGACAAGCTTCCTCAGACATTCACTGGATCAATACCTACAATATCGAAAATATTTCTCTGATTGAATCACAACCCTACAACAATTCAAGATATTTCAATCTCATAACCCATACCCCTAAACATTCAATTTCTACCAATAATCTATGGTACGTTCAAATCTCTTGGAAAGAATTCCTACAATTTCATGAAAGTGTACAACAACAACTCAAGTACTATAAACATTACGCCCAAATCCAAAAACATCCAAGACATTCCAATACCATCGAAACTAAACCCAAGAATCACAATTATCCTTACACAAACCACAAAAAAAAAAATTAACGCAAATAGTTCAAGTGTTAACAAAACAAACAAACCAAATATTCAAAAGCAAATGAAAAGTATACCCAACAGTACCACTCAACTTAAACCCACAAGCATCAGTCAAAACCTCAGCAGAAGTAAATTTGAAATTAAACAAGAAGAGTAACTGATTCTGTTACTGCAGATTGAGACGAGTCTTGCTCCGAGTTCCCTGAATCACATTCTGAGTTCGATTACGAGTATTGTGAATCACCGGATCAATCTTTCGTCGCTTTGGAACAGGAGTTTGATTCTCACCATCAGCAACTGCTCCATCAACCTCAGAATCTTTTGGGGAATCGTAAGCTGCACTTTCCGGGGTCTCGGGTACATTCATCTCACGAACAAATGCTGGATAGGTTGGATCGGTAAATGGCTCATAAACTGGATCAGCTGCTGGCTCTCCCTTTCCTGCAAAAATCGCACGACCAATCTTACCAGTAGCAGGACAGAACTGGGAAGCGCATTGGTTCGTCGCATCTTCAAGGTTGACTAGCCAGTTGATGGACCACAAATCTCTCATCAGCAGACAGAGTTACGGATCGGAATCCAACTTTACTCAACCCAAACACCAGGAAACGGTCATCAACAACATCAACTCCCTCATGCACCTCAAATGGTCCATACCTTGGATGAAAAGCATACAAAATCCGCTTTTCCTTCAACCCATTTGAGGATGACCAAAATATTTGGGAATTCCAGTAACATACCTCTCTCCACTACTTCCAGCAGTTCTCTTCTCAGATACAAATGGATTACCAGTGTCCTGATTGATGGGTGCAGGCTTTGGTTGATTGAAGAACTGCCAAAGACGATCAACTGGAGAATCCACCAGCATCTCATGCACAAATCCTGGAGGACCATCCTCTTGCAGACACTCCTTGATATTCACTTCTACATTATGTTGCAGATCATCCAAATACCAAGAAAAGTTTTCTTCAAATCCAGGCGATTCACAACCCTGGGGAAAAGCTATTCCATAGGGCTCGACAGCATATTATCGGTGATACCAGTGTATGCTTGGCTCTATATCAACCTCCACCATCTTTGTTTGCCTTTTCGATCTATTTCTCTCTAAGAATTAGACATGTTGAATGGATCGAAGTTAACAGGATGGAAGTAGAAATCAGAAAGAAAGAGAATGAGAAGTTAGAACATTTTCTAACTCTGGATAAAGAGTTTATAAGGGTCTTCATCAATAGGTGTTGGGACTTCTCAAAATTTATTGGTGATGATTCCCAAAGGAAAAATCCTTTCATCACCAAAGCACTCTTCCTCTGCTCCGTCGTTTCAAATTTCCCGCAACTAGACCATAATCACTTATAACCTAAGGTGTTTAAATACCAATTTGCACCACTAATTAAACATTATTTTTCATCTTTTGATAGATGGAGAGCAGCAGTGGACTAGCATTACATTTGTCACTAACAAGAGATCGGTGCATATGAAGGATGCATTAAAGCTCATACCAGTCACTCGCTCACAAATCAAATGCTCATAGAAAGGGTTAGCCCAAAAGATAAGACCCTTTGGCAAGAGGAAGTTTTGAGGAAGGCCTTCGCACGCCACATCCACACGAGAACGACTCAGGCCATCATCCATCTGAATCGAGTAAACTCCACAGCTGAGTTGCATATTAAACTGCGTTTGGCCTCTCTTCATCTAAATAACAAAACCGGTGGACAACTCTCTCACTTAAGGCTCAGTATTGCTATCCCTTTTGATCTCTCTTTAATTTTTCGTGTCCTTGTCTTCATTTTCTATTGGCACATTCATGAGGGAAAAAGCTGCAATAACCTAACCATGGTGCACGCTAGTCTTTCCTATCCCATAACCACACTTAGGAGCAATCAAGTCAATAATTCAGACTCCGTTAACTTTTTTAGAACTATTGGGCTAATTAATCATCACTATTATCATACTCTATTTTGCTCTGGAAATTGGTTTATTAACAGGTCGCTCTCTCAAGGTTCGCCAGTAGTCAATAGCTCCAATTTGGTTCGCCAGTAGTCAATAGCTCCAATTTGGTCAGTAAAACTAAGCAACAAGAACACTAGGTCCACATAGCTAGCACATGGTGCTTATACTTCATCTTAGTTCACATTTGGACTATTGAGCAACATCACTATCACCTTCAACTAAACAACAACTTGTACCTTAGACACACAACCCACATACACCTCGGAATTCAAATTAAAGTTCATAGTCTAAGTACTACACCCAATATCACTCTCTACACCACCAACATCATCACCACCACCATTAGAACTATTTTCATGGCCTCCTCCTCATGAACTAAATCCATAGATCAAGTGGAAAATCTTGTTAAACAAATGAACTCTATATTAAACATTTGAAGACCTATTTCCCAAAGTCTTTATGAATGCTCAAAATGCTTTACCTAAAAAGAAAGAAGACTGGAAATGGGTCTTCATTAGAAGATATTGTAGCAAAAGCTCTCATGAAACTAGAACTATTTCAAAGTTTATCAACTCAAATTGGGAACTTAGGAGAAATGTTGAAGTCTTTATCTGGAGGAAAAGAAGAAACTACTACTCTATCAAGCTTGGAAGCATAGAAGATTACAAAGTGTTTAGAAAAGGTGGTACAAGAGGAATTTTTGACAAACTTATAGTGCTTACTGAAGTCCCACCTGCTGGACCTGATTTTATTGATGAAGCAAATTTCTACAGAGTAAAAGAGTTCCAAGACATATCTTACCTGATATGAGAAACAGGATTCGGGCACTGGTTAAAAGAGTTCCAAGACATATCTTACCTGATATGAGAAACATCATTAGGCCAGCTGAAATCTTTCAAGAAGAAAAATAAAGCTTATGGAAGAGATGAAGATGAAAAGAATCTGGAAGTTGTTCTAACCATTGATGTCACTAGAGATCTAAAATATGGTATTGATGCCTATGAAACACCTACCATTTCCCACTTTCTGGAAATGGCATATGCTTTGAATGGTATTGCTTTCTGCAAGATTTGCAGAATTCTTGATCACCCAGGACCTCTATGTGAGAAAAAAGATACACAGCCTCAAAATGCTACCCACAAAACCCATCCATCAAATCTCAGTAACTCTTACCCCTCAACTTCCAATACCCCAAACAAATCCAATACTAGTAGCCCTCAAAAAAATATCAATATTAGACACTACTCTGATAAGGATGTTGGACAAGAGTTTGCTATCAAAATGAGGATAGGACAAATACAAATCATCATCGAAAATAGCACAGAAGAACTTGATGAACCTGAGAACTACATCATCTTTAAAGCTGGATTAAGTCAACCCATCAGTGGAGAAATCCCAACTACAAACATTAAAACCATTGCTTGTCAAAGGAAACACAAAAAACTTATTGATAGCAATACGAATAAGGATAATATGATGAAGAAGAAAGGTATCAACATCAAAGCTACTGCTAGGAAACATAACCCAAGTACTGAGACTAGTGTGGTAAATACAATCATTCCTGAGAACATTTTCCCCAAAATCAATACTGAGAATCAATACCCAAACATCATAAATTCAACACCAAATGTTTTTGAAGCTCTTCCTTTTCTGGCTGAGATACAAAACAAAATGAATGAAGATTTCAACAATCAAAAAAATATGCTCTGGGAGATAAGAAAGAAGGAACTTAAACTTAAGGTCGTAGACACTGATTCCCATCCTCAGTTGATTGACCCAAAGAGGAAGCTCTTCAATTCCCCTGCACCAAATGGTCAACCCCTTCTTCAATGGGACCAAACTCTACCTTCCAAGAAGAGCAACACTCAACCAATGCAATTGGAAGAAGATCACCTGACTGATATGAATACTGGATGCCCTGAGGGAGAAATTCCATTCTTAATTACTCAGGTATCTCCTTCCATAACTATCTCTTTGTCTCAGAGCTTGCACTATAATTATACAATGATAGTTCTAAGAATTCTATTCAAACATGGTCTAATCATCAACAACACTACCATGCAATTTAGTTTCACTTACTTAGGTCACATAATCATCATTTTCACTTATCCTATTGTCTCTTACTTCTGGCAATTTTACTCTATTATATCTTGGAACTGTGAAGGACTATGACAACAAAATACTAGTAGGCACTTGAATAATATGATTAACAAACACAATCCTGACATATTTTTCCTATCTGAAACTAAAAAACTAAATAAGAACCTAAAAGCTATGCTTAGCAATATAAGAGTCACTAACTTTTGGTTTGTTGATCCTGGAGGAAAATCCAAAACCGTAAGTGGACTTGTCTATCTTAGCCTGGAAAACAAAACCTAAATGTCACTATACAAGACTTCTCCAATCATCATATTAGTGTCACTGTTTATCCTAGTGTAGGGGAACCTTGGTTATTCACAGGCTACTATGGAAGTCCCTATACTAATCTTGATAAATTGCATTCCTGGAAAATGATAGAAAACACTAGTAAGATTAACACCCTACCTTGGCTGATAATGGGTGACTTAAACTTTATGTTACATGACCATGAAAAATTAAGTCAGCATCCTATTGATTCTTACGAAGCTAAAATCTTTCTGGAGAAACTGGAAGAAGCTAATCTTACTAATCTGGGTTATACTGAATGTCCTTTAACGTGGACTAATAGAAGAGCGGGCCACCTTCTTACAGATAAAAGATTAGATAGAGAGTTAGCTAATGAAAGCTGGCGAGAAATCCACCCAAACTCCACCATCTCAAACCTCCCTGCCATTGGCTTTGATCATAACCCCATAATTCTCAATACAAATCCTAATTGGAACACAGGGACATATTCCTTTCAATTTTTTTGGTCCCTGGCTAGATCACAAATATTTTAAAGAAATCATTGCAGAATGTTGGAAAAATCAACACAAGGGTTCTCTTGCTATCAAGATTGCCAGAAAGTTAAGGGACATTAAAGCCAAATTAAAGAAATGGAACAAGGAAATTTATGGCAACATCAATACAAATCTATAAGACAGTATTCAACAGTTGGAATGGATCACCAAAACTCAATTCAACAACAATAGAGGTCTTTCCATCAGAGAGGCTAAGAAGAAAGTTGAACATTGGCAGAAGATTCAAGAAAGTTTTTGGAAAACTAAGAGCGGGGACCAACTCATCAAGCTTGGAGATAAAAACACAAGCTACTTTCATATCTCTGCTAAGAAAAGATATAGAAGAAATAAAATTACATATATCCAATAAGAAGATGGTACTTGGCTACATAACAATGATGAGATAGCTCTTTGCTTCACCAACCACTTTGCTACTATGGCTACTTCTGAACCTATAACCATCAAAAAAAACCTCATAAATATCATCCCCACTACCATCACTAGCACTGAAAATAATAATCTATTAAGGATAACTGATGAAGTGGAAATCAAAAACATTATGTTTAGCATGGAAGGGGACAATTCCCACCAATTTTTTTCCAAGCTAACTGGGAAGTTGTAGGTGAGGACATCATCAACATGGTCCAAAATTTCTTCACATCTGGATATATTCTTAAAGAGATGAACTCCACCTTTATTTCTCTCATCCCCAAAACTGACAAACCCAACACCCTTCTCAATTCAGACATATATCCTTATGTAACACCACTTACAAAATCATATCCAAACTTCTTTCTCAAAGACTGAAACCCCTTCTTCCCAAGCTCATATCCCCATTCCAATCTGTTTTTATTCTTGGCAGGAAAATCTCTGACAACATACCCATAGCCCATGAACTTATTCACCACATGAACACCAGAGAAAGGGAAAAGGAGCTAATGGTACTATGGGAATTAAAATTAATATGGCCAAAGATTTTGATAGGGTCAATTGGGAATTCCTTCTCAAAGTTATGACTCAAATGGGATTCAGTACACAATGGTGCAACCTAATACACAAATGCATTTCCACCACCAATCTTGTTGTTCTAGTTAATGATTCTCCTGAAAACTTCTTCAAACCAACTAGAGGTCTCAGTCAAGGGGACCCTCTATCTCCTTACCTATTTCTATTTTGCATGGAGGCTCTCTCTAGATATCTAATATCTGTTGAATCTAAGAACCTTATACATGAAACATAAATTTGCAATGAATCTCCTGCAATTAATCATCTCCTCTTTGCTAATGACTGTATGATTTTCTGCAAAGTCAATATGGAAGAATGTCACAACCTCATCAAGACTTTCCAAGACTTTGGACAATCTTCTGGACAACTGATCAATTTTGCCAAATCAGGACTCTTCTTCAGCAAAAACACTGCTCCATATATTCCAGATAACATAAGTGAAGCCATGCATGTTCAAAGGATCAGCAGTACTGACAGATACCTGACATCACCTATCTTCACCAATAGAAGCAAAGTTTAAGCCTTGTGTGGATAAACTAAAAACCTGACTAGTTGGTTGGAAAACTAACTTATCAACAACAGGGAAAATCATAATGATCCAAACTGTCACCTCAACTTCCAGCATATACCAAATGAACTGCTTCAAGATACCAAAAGATACTTGTAAAGAGATAAATGCTATACAAAGGGACTTCTTATGGAATAAGGAGAAAGGTAAGTCCAAAGGATTATTTTACATTGCTTGGGATGCTTTCAATAAACTAAAAGACTTAGGGGGACTGAGATTCAAAAACATGGAATATTTCAATCTAGCTATGATATCCAAAATAGCATGGAGATTAATTAAAAAACCAAACTCTCTCTGGATAAACACTATGAAGGCCTCTCATTTTCCAAACCAAGAAATCATCAGAATGGATACCAAGCCAAAGCATTTTGATTCTTGGATATAGAAAGAAATTCTAGAAGGTATTTCCTGCATCCAAAAATATTACTTCTGGAAGATAGGGGATATGGAAAAAATCCACATTTGGGAGGATAGATGGATTGCCAACCTTTCATGACATTATCCAAAAACCCCCTCAATGCCCTCCAAGCCTCAAAACAGTTAATCAACTATTCAATACCCATGGAGAGTGGGATACTGACATCCTATCCCTCTGGTTCACACAAGATATCCAAAACCACATTATCCAGACACACCATAACCCGAATTCTGAAGATTCCATAAGATGGAGCTTAAATCATACAAGGAAATTTACTATCAAGTCGTTATATAACAAGCAAATCAATGATAAATATGCTAATGATACTCTTATAGCACCATGGAAGCAGATATGGAAACTTGACACCACTCCATCTATACATCTCTTCACTTGGAAATGTGCTCATGGCATACTCCCAACCAATGCCAAAACAACTAGCATCTTGAACTACATTGATCCCATTTGCACTCTATGCAAGAATGCTCCTGAAGACACTACCCATTAACTATTGGCCTTCCCAGCTGCTTATGATGTTTGGGAAAAACTATTTGGGGAGAATCATCAACTGTTTACTGCTTACAGTTCTTTCCATGACTGGTTCAATAGTTGGTTTCACCGTAACAACCCTTCTGCTAGCTGGAATACTACCTTTGCTACTATCTGTTGGTTCATCTAGAAAGCTAGATGTGATTGGGTCTTCAGGAATATTAGGCCAAATGCTGCTGAAACTGCTTTGAAAATCACTCAACATCTATGTACCTTTAATAAAGCGAATCATAACCTAGGGCATATCCTCAATGATATATACTACGAGGAAGATGACATTGATCAGATTCTAAGATCCAGTAGTCTGATCAGAAACAATAGAGAGAAATTTGGAATCACTATTAGCATACACATCTTGGAAATAAACAATAACATGGCTACTATCTTATACTAACCATGCTTTTATGGCAATATCTCTAACAGGTCATTGTGTGGGAGCAAGGAACATCAAATACACTACAATGGGCATAAACAAAGCAGACAGAGCAAGTAGAGGAGATCATCTAGTGCTGATCTGGGCCAAGGAAATGTATCAAGCCACCATTAACTTTGCAGCAGAGGATGGAGAAATTTCTACAAGACATTCAGAAAGGATACAAACTTGAAGTTCAAGAAAGATTTCAAGGAGAGTACACTCAAAATGAAGACAGAAATTTTGAATCCATAGACTTTGTCTTAGACAAACTTATAAAGGTAGCTCCACAACAAAAAATTACTGCTGCCAACTTAGCTAGGATATCTAGTCATTCTTCTCTTCTTCAAAACTTTAATTGGAAAGGCCCCGACCTCCAATTACTTTGGACAGCTTTACAGTTCAGTCCAAACCAGGATATTATGGATAACTGAAATAACTCTAACCTTATCTTAAGGGGACAACTTGGTGCTAGGCATAGCCCAGATTTTCACAATGTTTCTTCTTCGAGTAGGTAACTGAATTGAGTTTCCTTTATATTTTCTTATAAAAAAAACAATAATTATTTGAAATAATAAAAAATGTCTATGCATCCTAATTTTTCAGGGGTATAATTGGCAAGCAAACTAGAATATAACATATCTAAAAAACTATGCCTTGGAATTTAACAAATTTTATCTCGCTGGAAAGCTTTTAAAGAGATCTATACAATGAGTACAAACAACAATACCAAATTTAAGTTTTTTAAGAAAAAATCGAAGGTGATTGTTCTTTTAAGCATAATTTTTGAAAACTTGATACATAAGCATTACACAACTACCAAAAAAGATGCATTATATATTATGCAGACATCACAAAAGCTGCATAATACATTATGTAGACATATTTTGTTTTATGCATCTACTAATTTGGTTATAAAACCATTAAAACTATGTATATATACCTAAAAATTAAAATTTCAACAAGAGATGCATAACGAATTATATACCTATTTTTGTAGCTGCATAACATGTAATATAGTCGTTTTTATGTTGATTTATGTACTAACTAAAAAAGGTTGGTGCATAATGTATTAACCTTTTTTGGACTAGTGTAAGTCAAGTAGAGGTGGTCAAAGAAATTGTGTTGGTGGAGACCCAAACTAGCTTATAAGTCGTTGAGCAAATAGGCACCTCGCAATGAACCCAACCAATGGAAATTGTAACTATAAAAGAGAAGTATGGTACTCTTCGTTTCCGTAGGGATCTTCATGGAAGACCAAATCGAACCAAGTATACAATTATCGAAGACTATTTGAAATAACTCCCCCACTCATTGCTCCATTTGTCCACTGACGAGGTTGATGGAGATGGCAATTGTGGGTTTCACGTCGCTACAGAACAAATTGGTCACTTTAGAGAGGCGGTTATAGAAGATGTCACCCAATTCCAATATTTAAGAAATAAGATGGCGGAACAAATAATGAAGGACAAGGATTTATATATGAGATGATGAGGAGAGGATATAAATATGACAAAGAACAAGAGTTCAAAGAATTATATGCGCGTTTAAACTGCCGAAAGGGATTGAATACAATCAGAGCCAAGTATTGGATGACAATGCCTAAATGTGGATATCTCCTAGTGGACGTTTTGAATTGAGTGGTACATTTTTTTGTTCCTCCTATATTTGGACTTAGTATGACGTTTGCACCCAAAGGAACGGTTTGCGACGAGTTGGTTAAAGATAGAAGAATCGTTGTGGCATTTGTGAATGACAGGCATTTTATCGTTTAAGGGTAAAGAAAGATTGTCCGTTACCTCCATTAAGTAAGTGGCAAAATTAATTCCCAATGAACCATTGCAAGGATTGGGTGAAATAATATGAGTGCAACATGGTTGATCGGGATCGCGTCAATATGAGTGCAACATGGGATCGCGTCATGGACAACAACAATTTCCCGATGGTTTAATCGGGATCGCGTCATGGACAACAACAATTTCCCGATGGGTTAATCGAATTGATCAAAGATGATGATGATGATGATTAGTTGATCGTTACGTTTAGAAGATGTAATTTGAAACGTCTTTTTTGTACATGTTTTTTTGAAAATTCTGGGAAGATGTATGCTATAATCGGTAGTTATATATATATATAATATATCAACCGATTGTACAAGATTTTGTAAAGAGATTCAATCAATCTTATAATTAGTAATTATTAACTTTTCAAATTTAACTTCCGTTTAATTAATTTTCTGATTATTTTTTTGAAATTTTACTAGAATCGGTAGAAAAAATAGTAAACTAACTTCCTATTGTTACCAAACTCTAACAAAAAAGTTATAAAATTTTTCCAGATTCGGTAGACAAAATACTACAATAACTTCCGATTGTTACCAAACTCTGACAAAAAAGTTCCAAAATTTTCCTAGAATCGGTAGATAAGTGAAAATACTAAAATCAGATTGTATCCAAATCTGACAAGAAAATCTAGAAAATTTTCCTAGAATCGGTACATAATAAAAGATACTAACTCCCGATTGAAACAATCATTCTTTATACTGTAACCACGAACTTCAGGAATTCATAACTTCCATCATATATGAATTCTTCACTCTTTTCCACTAAGTAGTGTCTTTTTGCGAGTGTCTCCTATATAAACCAACAAATACAAAATAATGCTAAGTCCGTTTTAGTAAGAAAAATCACCGGTCTTATGTAAAAGAAGTATGGAAATACTTACAAATTGTTGGATCGACAAGCTTAAGTGGTTAGTGTTAAATATCCGCTTTTGTATAGTTATGTAATCATTTTCTCCTTTTTGGATAAGTTGGTACCGATTGTGAATTTGTTGGAGTGATCTTTGCTTTAGATTTTCATAGTCTCGCACAAATTGGATATACACCCTCCCCCACAAGACTTTGGGTGAGATCCTTCCGGCTATGACATCTTCACGTCTTGTTTAGGAATACCATGTTTTTAAAATTGACAAATCTTCAGCTGCGTCAAACGTTGCCATGCTTGTAAGTTGAGATATACAATGAATTAAAAAGAGTAGACGATAGAAAATCTATTTGTAGAATACACGACGCTATATATGTGTTTTTTGGTGCATAAATAAGAAGAGTTTACCCTCCTTATATAGATGAGAGTCCCAACGTTATATTTTTTTTTTTTTTGAAAATATGGCCGTTGATGCGTGCTGTTACAAGAATATAATGATGTTACGTACAATGAATGCTTATAATCGGTAGAAAAGGATTGAACACTTATTTCCAATTATACTTAATCCAAGTTATGTATTGTTATATATTACAGATTATTTGCAGTTTTCTCAACAAAGTTCTCAGTTTCATTCAACACCTATAATCAGAAGCTTATCAATATGTATTATTCACCAATTGTGTGTGGTTTTCGAGGCACGACTTGTTCATTTTTAACGAAACAGCTGTTGGCGAATAATCGGTAGTTAGATAAAGAATGAAAACAGCTGTTTCGTTAAAAATCAATCAATAGAATCATAACAATATCACCTACAAATCATAATAATTTGAAAATCATACCTATTGATTGATTTCCACAATTCTATTACAATGGCTTGTGATTAACGTCGTGGACGTCTTGGACGAGCCCTAAACTGATTAAATCTGTCAATCTCCTTAAGGATTCTGAAATGAGCTTCATAACGGAAGGTTGATGTTTTCCATCTCCGCCATTCCCGAGATTTCGTGATATAACCTCATCATTGGTTTCACCCCTCAATCGATATCACTAGTGGAAAACAGACATTCCGCGACCCTCAGAACATGTCATATATAAGAGTTAAACGACCTGTTCTAAGGTTCTCTGAATGGGTCGTTGATAAAGCGTTTTTTAATTGCACGACCCCTTACGCGTGGGTCTCTGAACAGAGACCGTTTCTTACGGTAACTAGATGCTGACCCCGTACGCGTGGGTCGTAGATTTGAATTATAATATAAAAAAGACAAATTCAGGTCAGCTGAAATGCCTGAATCTGAATTAATCTGACTGACATTGAAGTCAGACTAAAGTCAAGTCAAATTAAAGTCAAACTGAAATTCAAATGCAACTTCAAATTAACTGAAATTCAAATACAACTTCAAATTTGACTGAAATTTATAATCAAACTGAGAATTTTAACATTCATTCATTTTATCCATTGGGTTTAAAATTACACAAAAAAGGAGGAAATTTTGAGTTCAGAACAATATATGTCCAAGCTAGCTAGTAAGTTCAAACAACAACATGCTAAACTAATTGATAAACCAATAGACGATGTTCCGACAACGTGTGACAGGCAAGAATTGAAATGTTAAAACTGCAGAGCTGATGCCAAACCAAAAGAAACATATAAAAAATGCTTTGAGACTATCATGCCTCTCACTAAGGTGTAAGCTCCAAAGTAACCAGGATATCAAGAGAACCTACATATCAAAACACAACAATTCAGAAACTGTTAAGGATACGTAACAGTCATGAATATTACAAGCTGCAAAGATGAACAACTTACTCTACAATTAAGGAAACAACCTAACAACCCTTGTTACCACTTTCCATGACGAATCTTAGTACACCACTACAGGCCCTAAGCACAGAAACTTCATTAGTGATGCATAAAGAGATGGGTCAGTTATTGCTATTTTTGGATTGATTGGCAAGACAAACTAAATGTAGATGGTTCTAGGGAAAATAAATCCAAATTTTGCACAAGAGATAAAGGTCAAGGAGAAACAAATGCGTCCATTTCTGAAACTTACATGCAGTAGAAGGGGAGGTGTTGCACTATAGATTTGGCCATTTGTCCAAAAGCAACCAAAAATAGTCATCTCGGCAGCTGTTACAAACACAACACAAATTTATGAACGCCCATACCTATAAGTACCGATACTTTCAAGGTTTGGATGCAACAATTAAGAATTGACAAAGGATTTATTGAAAGTTAAGATACACAATGAAATTACTGTGTATACTTCTTTACAGTAAGGGAAATTCGATACGAAAAAGGCTTCTAGGCCATTGAAACTAACCTTTAACACATTAGTTGATGAAGGAAATATACCTGATTTCAGATCCTTTAGGCTCACGAATCCTGACCTGAAAGATGAACAATGGCATTTTAAAAGTTAAAGTAACCCATACAAACAGAACGTTAATAAAAAAACACCTATTCAAAAACCTACGTTACCGCCGTTAAGGATTTTCACTTTTGCCAAATGTACGTGCAATCAACATAAATATAGGAATGCCACCTTTGCCTGTATCTGTGACTGAATTCTCTGAAACCCTGATGTCCTTCACATAAAAAATCACAAAGCATCATTGTAGAAATAGAGAAAAGCATTCAAGCAGCATATGCTATGTAAAAAATTATGTGTAACTAACAAGTATAATGTAGCTAATCATTAACCAACATGTTGGTACTCAAGCAAGCCAAGGCATCCAAAAAATGTACCAACAACCCATCTATTCTTATACTATCTGGAATGTAATTCTCTTTTCAATACAGTGGAGAAAATAGGCATGTGCTAGTTTCATATTCAAAAGGGACTAAGTTAATTAAGCCCAATGATTAACCATTTAAATACAACCAAGATTATCTACCAGTAGCAGCATCTTCACCAATCTATGAACAGAATTCATAACAATGTGCTAACATACATACAACAAAAAAGAATAAGAAATCCCTCTGTTGCCTTTTCCACTATTATAAAACTTATCATTATTCACATCAAAGCTATCTAACATGTAAGCTAATAATCATTTGATGCAAAGAAACTGCTCATAGTTATCTAAGTGTTTCCCTTTCAAAGTAGTGCTCTTGAAAACTAATATGTAGATAATTTGAATTCTAAGTAGGAATTAATTAGTACATGAATTCCACTTGCACACATTACCATTTCATTAACTTATTAATAGAGTCCAAAATTCAGGGAAATGTTGAGATTACTTAACTTGACCTTTGATGGTAACTGACCACCAACCTTGCAGCACTCATTGGGACCTTTATACAAACACCTGGAGTGCAGAGTTGAGATCCACAGTGAGAGAGATTTTTGTTGTTGGGGTAAGGCTCACATATCCTGCAAACACGAATTCTACAAGAATTCCAACAAATTTAGGCCTTGATAGCACCCACAAATGAAAACAGAAAAGAAAAAAAAGAACACAATTGTTTCCACAAAATTTAATCCACTCATCATCAACCACAAAATAACCATTTATCAGGATTATGTTTAATCAAGTTAGACAAGAATTATGGCTCAAACCTGCAACAAAAACACAACAACCAGTTATTAGATTAAAAAGTACACAGATTTGTAATCAAACAATGGTGATAGAATTAAGAGGTGAAGCATGGTTCTCAGCACTTCCTTCCCAAACCAAGTACCTCAATTATTAGTCCCTCCACCTGCAGTTTTGAGAACTTTATCACTTATCACTTACAAAACAGAACTTCACAAAAGAGTTCATTCATCAGACCACATAGTACAAATTTGTTTGGACGACCACCAACACAATAATAACAAACAACTTAATGCAGAATCACCACCAATTCAAGAAAACCCCTAAAATTAAAGGAGAAGAAAAGATAAAAACCAAACCTCAGATCTCTTCGACATAATCAGTAGAGTTGCATGCTATATGAACCCTTTTTTTTATCACATCAATGTGAACTGGTGCATAATTGTTCAGGAGAGTTTTACTTTCCTACAAAAACCAAAATAAATCGTTAAATTTCAGTTTCATGAAAAACCCAAAAATAAATTTAAATCAAAATTACAAGCAACATGGTAGAAATAATCATAAAACGAACAATCAATTTTACCTTCTTTCTGGTAAATCAGTTGATTCTTCAAATGTTGGTGAAGCCAAAAACCAAATTCCCCTTAAAATGTTCGAGAAATTCAACTGAGGATGATAATTGGTCTTCTAAATAAAAATCCTACAAGAAAATCAAAATAAATTCAAAACCCTAACAATAACAAAATCTACAACAAAGAGAGAAAAGGGGGAATAAATGGTTTTACATAGAATATTGCAAATGGAGAGATGATAAAAATGGTTTTTCATGAAGATATGTTGGTTTAGATAGCGGATCTGGGAGTGAAAAAGAAAATGATTTTTCTTTGAGCTCGGCTATGAGAGAGCTTCAGAGAGTGAGACGATGGAAGAGGAAGAAAAAAGAAAACCAGACAACAGGTTTGAGATCTACTTGAGGGATTTCCGAGGAAGAATTAAGAGAAGGGTTTGCTAGCATGTTTGATTTAACGACATCTGGGGTTATTAATCAGAAGAAGAATCAAGAGAAGGGATTTCCATGGAGCTTACCGATTCGCTTCTTCTGTCGACAATAGCAGAAACCCTTTTTTAATCATCATCTTCTTCTATAGTTGCAGCGAACTCATCTCCTTCCAACCCCAAATTGTCTCCATCATTGTCTTCAAGATTCAGAGAAAACCCTTTCTCCAATTCTATCACAGACTCATAATTTCAGATTCGGAAACCCTAGAACACCCTAAAACAAACATCTTTAGCAGTAATCATCCATGAGATGATTATTTATTTAGTTAGAGATTTTGATAAAACCCTAGAATGATAGAAAAAAAACTTGGATTGAATATGTTCCCATCAGATTTGAGATTTACAATTGGACAAGTGAGTTGAGGGATTTTAGAATTAGAATCAATAGAAGGGTGGGTTTTTATTAATTTGGTTGAAACTACATCTAAGGTTTACTGATTTCTCAATTTCCATGAAGCCAGTTCCTTAGGTTAGATAGGGAGACCGAGAGCAGAAGAAGAAAGAGAAAGAAAAAGACTGGAAATGGGTGAGAGAAAGAAGTATCTATATGCTCCATAAAATAATAAAAAATTATCAAATGTGAATCGGTTTGGAAGGGTCGCGGGATCGGCAGTAGATTTAGGGTAAAATAGTAATTATTCAGAGACGGCTATAAATGCTCTCGGAATTTTTCCTTGTTTTTATCATATCAGAGACCCCTATCTTTGGTCAACGGTCAAACTACCATTACCGGTGGTCTCTGATGTGGGTTGCTAAACACCCATTTTTCACTAGTGTATTGATTCACAAGATAAGTTAAATGGACGAATTCTTCGACGTGTCCGTTTATTGAACCAACTCGGCAGAAAAGATCTCCTACGTAACGGTTATTTAGGTTACCGGTGTCGGCGCAGAATTTTTTGTGAATTCTCCCCAAATGACTCATACTCATTACACCTTGTTGTCTAAGTTCTTCTCCTCGTCTCGGATAGAATTGAACATAGCGCCTACATAAAGATAAATCTTCTTCTATCGTGAACTCCGTAGGATTAATGAACGGTTGGGCCATTATATTGAAGATGATTTCTTTGATGTTGGAGAGAGTTAAAATGTATAGGGGAAGAGAATACCCTCCTTATATAGATTAGATTTCCAACATCTCAATTTTTTCTTTAAAAAACTTGCCTTTGAGGCGAGGTGTAACATGAGTGTACGCAACATAAGACTCATGAGCACTAAAATATCATGTAATCGGAAGCAAATAAATTTACTAAATGTTCTGATTGTCACAATCAGAAGTTTATCGAGTCCACCATTAACTTTCGATTATTAGTTGCCTCAAATTTTGATTTTCCTATAATCCTTCATTTATTGAATTTTGAAATTCTCATAATCGGAAGTTAATCTAACTTTTCTATCTACCGATTATAAGTTGCCTCAGATTCAATCTTTGACAAAATTCATAGGTTTTGCGGGGAAAGAGACTACCATAATCCTTATGTAGACGAATTTTGAAACTCATATAATCGAAAGGATACAAAGTTATTCAATGTTCTGATTAAAATAATCAGAAATTTATCGAGGCCACCATTAACTTCCGATTATTAGTAGTCCGAATTCAATTTTGCAAAACAGATGAAATTCAATTTTTCTACTTTAACAATCAGTAGTTATCGTATATTGTTTATCTACCGACTATGTCACTAGCCCATTCTTAAACAATCTAATAATCGGTTACTAATACCACTATATAAACTACCGATTATAGAATGACATTTAGGCATTCTCCGAACATTTAGAACATCTCATCACCTTATCTATGGGTTGGGAATAAAAAAGTCGTCCCTAATTCTTTCGGGATCGCCCCTAAAAATACCAGGTTATTTTTGCTGATTTTACATTCCAATCTTATAAATTTATTTACGTTTCCATCCACGAATGCATCTTGGATTGACCACCAAGTATGGTTACACTCAGCCAAGTAATAGTAATCACCTTATTTAATTTTGTTTGCGATATGATTGTAGGAACCGAATACTAACATTAATTTGGTAACCTATTGCGAATCCCTTAAATAAATGAACTAGCTAAGACAATTTTCACGACTACTATCAGTTGGTTTAATTTACTCATTCATTTCTTGCAAAAACAAAAATCAGAATGTAAGCATGATACATGAGAGGCATACAAATAATCTGTTAAAGTAAACCACTCATGCACTGCCAAAGTTCCATTCACAAATATACATACTACTCTGCAAATTTTTTTTATGATTACTTGATACTAATGTTGCTTCCTTTTGAGTGGTTTACTTATGGGTTACAAATTGAGATGTGGGAGTATGCCGAACATTAGATACATAAAATCTATCTTGTTAACAGTAGTGACACTCTCTGCACTGGAGCAGCTGGAGGATTACTACATCATATGGTTAATTGATAAAGAGACATGTATTTGGTGTCCCGACCAAGAAAGAGTTCCAAATCCCAGTAACCCTGCTAAATAGTGATTCAACATGGATTCTACATCCCGGAACTATGTGAAATGCTTATAACTTGTGCCACCATAGACTACACCACACAACACCGTGTCTTTTGACTACAAATTGGGTTTTGCAATTTTTAATAATTATAGTTTCAAAGATTAAACTAATTTATATATATGCATTCATTTCTTTTTTCCAACGAACTTGAATTGTCACCATCTCCATATAAACTCTTAGATATACTTGAACATTATAACGATGAATCAAACATTACATTTGCTTGTTGCAACCACTCTTTGCCTTGAATAAAAGAATTCACTGTAAACCTCCCTGCTTCATCAGGTGTAATGGTGGGCTTGTATCCAGTCCAGTTAACTCTTTTCTCCACACCAGCTCCAGGCCCTGTATTCAAATATTCCCCATAGAAAATTGTTTTTGGTGGTTCAACGTTGGATACCCATGGAAGCCAACCTACTGGTTCCACAACTGCATCTATCTCAGTCTGCATGATCACAGTCGTCGAGAAATCCTTCCACGGCCGGCCCAAATACGTTTTAAGACTAACAACACCAAACGGCTTGATAGTACACCGTTGGATCGATATCCCCGTGTTTTGATTCGGATCTTTCTTTCCCTGTGCAGTAATCGTGTTAAACTGGTTCGCCATAGGCTGTCTCGGTTGGATTAGACAATTTTGTAAAACGACAGCTGCATTTCCAAAAATGAAATCAATTGTCCCGGTGATATCACAATCACGATAGAACTGACGGTTAGAATGCGCGTACAACGTGTCTTGGTACCCATCGAATGAGCATTGGTAGAACACAGAACGGTCTGATCCGGATCTTAGGGCTACTGCTTGATGTTTTGCTGGACCGGCTGTGTTTTCGAACCTTATTCCTTTTGCTATAAACCCTCTTCCAGTCACAACTGTATCATGAAACCGATATAATTACCACAAAATAAAACATGCGTAGTAATATGGTGAACTCAACAGTCTAAACACGAAGAGTGCTAAGTGGGTCAAACCTTATCATCATCTAACTAACTGTCTGCTAGTTGACTGTGCTTTTTCAAACACTGTTAGCCGTCCACCACGTTACACGTATACTGTTGCTATATGCATCATGGATGTGTGTACCTATATTTTTTTGGATTTCATCATCTCTGCTTAAAGGCCTTAAATTATGCATTAATGGCCTGTGACTTTGTGAGTTGTGATGATGCATTTCGAAACATTTGCAAATGCAGAGGACCACGGGCAGAGCACAGTGATGCGACAAAATTACAGAAAGGCAGTGGGGGATCACTTGTTACACTCAGTGACCCCGCAGCATGCTAATTAAGTACTAGCGGGACCGGCAACATGATTGTTAGCTGCGTGAGAATCCAATGTGATTAATCATAATCATAATCACAATCGGCATAATGATGTGTGTTGTTAAAAGTACTGAGCTGCTTCGGCCACTAATCCCAGTTATTGTAAAAATGGATTGAATAGGACATGAAATGAGAGAGCTTACCGAAAGTGGCCGTAGAGAAAGTAGGAGTGCCGTCGATGTTGTTCAAGCTGCCACTGACGATAGTCTTATCTCTCCCATCACCGTACATCATGATATTCCAATGCCCCTTATCAATTATCACATTCTCAATATACTTACCAGCTTTAACGTAAATCACAACCCTTGTTTCATTCTTCTTCTTCACCGACAAAATCGCTTCTTGAATCGTCTTAAAATCACCACCACCATTTTGATCAACAGTTAGATCCGGTTTGATCACATCCTGATCATCTTGAAGTAATCTCCTATCTCGTGGATTGACCCATTCTGGAAATCTTTTCACTGCGATGACTCCCTCTTGTTGTTGACTCAGTAATTTTCTGTGAATCGGTATCTTGAATTTCTCAAGCATCGGTAAGATCTTGGCGACAATTGCTAAGCTGTTGCTAGTGAACTCAGTTGAATTCTTCATGGCTGACTTGACTCGATCATGAATCGGTGAGCTCGTATTCATTTCGGTCAGGCCGTCCAAACATGTTTCTTGATCAGTGATTGCAGTACTCAACCAAGTCTTGATATTTTCAATCTTCACCGTCGATAATAAATCCTGAACATCACCTGCAGTTGTGATTGATGAAATTGACGAGTTTAGTTCATCAATTGCATCATCAAACAACGATTTACAATCAAGTAATGCGTTCTTAACTTTCCGATCCACACCGTTGATTTTCTTCGAAATCATATCATCCGGCAAAGAAGTAAGACCTGAAAGTTCCTTCACCGTTGATTTCAATGATAACAAGAACAGTTCTTTAGGATCAACAGGATTATCTGATGATCCGTTATGTATTGAGGAGATACTAGTGTAACAAGAATCAGGGTATTGTGTAACAGAACAAACGGCTTTGATTGATTGAGATAATGTTAACGGTTTAGTTGATGATGGCGATGATGATGATTCAGTGGTTTTCTTGTGTATCAAAACTCCAGCAACGGAAGCAATTACTACTACAAGTAAGATGATGGTGGAAACGGTGATGATGGTTATACGCCGTCGTGTTTTCTGCCGGAATGCTCGTTCTTCAGCTTCGTCTACTTTGCCGTAGCCTTTGAATGAATTGATGGAATTCATTGATGATTATCTATCAGAGCTGAAAGCCTGAAATGGGTGTGTTTTTAGTGAGGTTTTGAGAGCAGTTTGTATGGTATAGGGTTTCTAGGAAGAAGTGGCTAAGCTTTTAGTTGTTGTGTGTTGGTTTGTATAGTCCTACTAGGTAAGATTAGTGGAAATTTACTTAGATTTTCGGTTAACTAATCCGTGTTGATTTAACTTAATGCTGAAAACTAGCGGTACTTAAGACTAGCTAGGTTCTTGGAAACTTGGAATTAGGAATAGTTGTTGTTTTATGACTTGTGATATTCTCCACACCTTCACTGGATAAAGGGCTTAAAGGAAGTCGGTTCCAAAATTGATTGGTATATAAGGCTGATTACCTATGCAACAATTATATTCTAGTGATAACTGATAAGGAAAAATAATCAGGTCCTAATATGCATTTTCTGTTTGCCCCATTAGAAATTCTGGTAAACAACTTGTAACCCTTATCGAGCAATTGTGTTGGAAATAGTATCTCGAGGAATTGATTGTGTTTCAATAGAGCACTTAATTAGTGAGGGAATTGATTATTTGTTTATAGAGCACTAATTAAAGTATGGTAGAGGACTAGAGGGTCCCTACAAGAAGATTTGATTGAGCACACCTTATAAATTTGTTCCCTACATCATGTGAAGTGGAGCGACAAAAACAAGAATACATATCCCAACAATTTTAGTTGGTTAAAGGCAATTTTTATGACAACAAACTTATTATTTTGTTTAGCCGAACAAACTTCATTTTCCACTATAGGAAATAAAAAAAATGAACAAATCTGATATCTTAGGGACTCATTAATAATTTAATATAAACTAATAAGAATTGGGTCCCATTAATGATTTTATTTATATAAACTAATAAAAGTTTGGTCCCACAGATTATTTAATTAATAAAACAAATAATAAAAAATAAATCCTAAATATAATAATCGGGTGGGAAAAAGAAAAGCAGGGGCGTTTTCGCTTCAAACGCAGGAGTTTTTCCTTCCAATTCCGGCGTTCTTCCTTCCAACGCCAGCGATTATGGCACGATCACCCGACCTTCCATCACGCGCGCTACATGTTTCATCTCACTGAACAAACCAACAAATTTATTGGCTTGTACATCTATTTTTCATGTTTGTTGAGTCTATAGTGGTATCAAAATCAACAAATTTAAAGTTTGTTGAGTCCATATGAACTGCTCTAAGATGATATTTTTTGCAAGAAAATATTGTCATGAATAGAGAAGAAAAATTACATAACGTTAATCTAAATTGGGACAGATGAAGTATATTTTTTCGACAATATCAATAGACACACAAAGAATAAACTTTATTAACCCATCCGTGGTTGTGAAAGTCGGATTCTACTAGGTATAATTTTCACATACAATTTCAAGCCAATTTTCTAAAGAACTCTCTCTCTCTCTCGTAAGAAAAGAAAAAAGTTGGAATAAGCAGCTAAATAAAGTGAACGGCATGAGTGATGTGATGGGACACAAAACTAGCTAGGGAACAACAATAAGTCTCACCAACATGTGCTGTACTTTCTCTAGTCGACCATACGTTTCATCACAACACCACCATTATAATGTCCAACGACATATATATATATATATGCACTTTGTTCTTACCTCGAGTATATATGTGTTGTTGGTTAGTCTGGACTCTGGACCTTCTGGTCCCAGCTAGCCCAAGCTTTTTTTGTATGCGGATGTTAAGGTTTGTTTTCTTTTGCTTTCAATGCAAACAGCAAATGACGATATTAATTCGTGTAGCTGTACTGTTGAGAAGACAAATAGTAATACCAAATAGAGCACTACCCCGTGCAGTTGTTTTTTGCTCATTTTCTTCCCATATACGCGCTTACGCTTTCCAGAATGTCTCCCCAACCGCGTCATCTCTTATCTCTTCATAGGATGTTGCTGCGTAGCAGCGGATGATGGCCTACCAATCACAAGTTAATTCAAAGGCTGATTGTTTTTTTTCCGAGTGAAAAAGGGTATATATTAAAGAGAGAGTAATTACAGGTTATTTACAAGAGGTGCAGTCAAAGACTACAATGCCGGCTAAAACTTAAAAGATCCTATACTCAATTCATGATATCTCCCCACTGGAACAGTATTTGGTTCAATGAATACCCTCTAAATATATCTGTACTTGAGGTCCATAAGTGAATGTCTGACTTCATAGCACAGATCAATTCATCTTTTGATTTCATCCTTCCCCCGTGCACCATACGGTTCCTTTCTAGCCATAGCTCCCAGCAAATAACTATAGGAATAAGATGCCATATTGTCTTACATTTCTTTGAGAAAACTTGAATGTTCCAACTCAGTAAAGTCTTTGTCAAAGTATCCTGCATAACCCATTTCACCTGCAAAGAGTTAATGAAGAAGTCCCAACACTGTTTCGCCCATTCACAGTGTAAAATAGATGATCTTGCGATTCTATATGAGTGTTACATAACAAACATCTATTTGAAGCAATCTCCACCCGTATGTTTTGAAGCATTAACCTTGTTGGAACTGAGTCATGAATTGCATCCCATATAATAAACATAGCTTTAGGTGGTGCTAATTTGCTATTCACCACATTCTTATACTCCCACTCTTCTTCAGTCTCTGCAATCTTTGTATACAAAGCTTTTGAAGTACATAACTCTTCAATTGAATCTTCTTCACCTGCAATCAATCTAACATCTCTCAGTTCAAACCTTATCTCCAGCAGATCAATGCTTTCAGATGGATTCAGAACTCTTGTGAACTCAAAATTCCAACTATTGCTTATGTTGCCTGCCATATCCTCTACAGTTTCAAACTTTTGGTTACTGAGCTTATACAATCTTAGGTATTTATCCTTGAAAGCATACTTTCCTTTCCACCAGTCATGCCAGAATCTAATGCTCCTGCCATTCTTTACTTGAATTGTACCTGCCAAACAAAAATCTTGATTTTCTCTTAAAATATCAAACCACATACTTCTCCCAACAGCTTCCTTAGTTTGCAATGGAACCAAATAATGCTCCTCAGACTTTGTTTTTTCACAAACAATTCTTCTTCACAATGTTGTTTTCTCTTTGCAGTACCTACCATGCCATTTTACAAGTAAAAATCTATTGATATGCCTTAAATTTCTTATTCCCAGACCACCATGTATTCTTGACTTACATATATTCTTCCAAGACACCCAGCTCATTTTTCTCCTTTCCTCATCCTCTCCCCATGGAAATTTCCTCATTATGTTGTTCAATTTTTTCTCCACTAACACAGGAAGATGATAAACTGACGTAAAATAATTAGCAATACTCTCAAGAGAAGATTTGATAAGAGTTACCCTACCAGCCTTATTGAGAAACTTCCTTTTCCATGGTGCCAATTTCTTCCTCATTCTTTCTATTATCACATCCCAGATAGCCACACTTCTTCTAGTAGCCCCAATGGGCATTCTCAAATAAGTAATGGGCAGGGAATCAATCTTACAACCTAACTCCAAAGATAGCTCTTGAATGTTCTCATCTGCACCTATACTTGTCATGGAGCTTTTATCTAAATTCAGCTTCAATCCAGTCATAAGTTCAAACAACATCAAGATAATAAGCAATCTCCTTACCTCCACAATTGAAACATTAATCAGGACAATTATATTATCACCAAATTGCAGATGAGACACCACAGTTCCACCTTCCACCACTTGAAAGCCTCCAATCATGTTGTCTGCAACAACTTCGTCAAGTAACAAAGATAACACTTCAACTACAATAAGAAACAAGAAAGGTGACAAAGGGTCTCCTTGTCTAATTCCTTTAGAAGGTCTAATAATATTAGTAGCTTCTTCATTAACTAGAATAGAAAATTGAGATCCTTTGACACACCATTCTATCCATTCTATCAACTTCTCTCCAAAACCATTATTCTTCAAGATCATGAAAAGAGAATTCCAATTGACATTATAAAAATCCTTTTCCATATCAATTTTGCACAAATTCCTGATTTCTCCTGTCTTACTCTACTATCAATGCAATCATTTACAATAAGAAGTCCATCCAGAATTTGTTTATGCTTTATAAAGGCTCATTGAGCATTTGAAATTAGACTTGGAATCACCACTTTAATTCTGTCAGCCAACACCTTTGAGATGATTTTGTAGAAGCTACTAATTAAACTAAAAGGCCTGAAATCCTTGACAGTAGCAGAATCTTCTTTTTTAGGAATCAACTTCAAAAAAGCCATATTTAACCTCCAATCTAGTTTCTCTTTGCAGTGAAACTTCTTCATAGCAGCCATTACCTCCACCTTTAAAAAGCTCCAGCAAGCTTTGTAGAACTCCATGTTGTACCCATCTTGACCAGGATCTTTATTAGCACCACAATTATTGATAGCCCTAACCACTTCCTCCTCATCAAAAGCTCTTTCTATCCATTCTTGCTGCACTGCATCAATATTTTTGAAATTCAAATTATCAAAAGAATGAGTCACAGCTGCATTTGCAGTGAAAATAGAAGTGTAAAACTGTTGTATCTCATTCTTAATGACATCTTGATTGAAAACACCAACACCTGCCACCTCCAGTTTAGTAATACAGTTCCTTCTCCTCTTAGCATTTGCCATTTTATGAAAGAATCTTGTGTTCTTGTCACCCTCCCTAAAACCCTGAACTTTTGCTCTTTGATGATCCATTCTAGCTCTAGTAACTTTAACAGTATTATGATCAACTAGAAGTTTAGCTCTCTCTTCAATCTGTGTTGGAGAAAGATTAGTTGATTCCTCAGCCAAGTTTAAGATCTGAACTTTGCTAGTTAAGTCTTCCTCACACTACCAAAAGTCTTCTTACTCCACTTCTTAATAAAAAATTTCAAGTTCTGTAGTTTCCTGAAAAGTATGTAATCTGGAGATCCTTCAAATTCCATTGCTTTCCACCACTGCTCCACTAACTGAATAAAATAAAGATTTTGAAGCCAATGATTCTCAATCTTAAAACTTGAATTGTGTTTGACATTAGTGAATAAATCTAGCATTAAATCATTATGATCTGACACAGTTCTGAGAAGAGCAGTTTGAGTTGCATTAACAAATTTAGTACCAAATGCAGAACATACCAAAAATCTATCCAGTCTACACAGCAAAGGTTCATCATGCTTGTTACTCCAAGTATACGCTTTTCCATGCAAAGGCAGATCAATCATCTCCTGCTCCAGAATAAAATCATTAATGAAGTTCATATTTCTTGTATCCCCACCAG
Organism: Papaver somniferum; assembly: GCF_003573695.1. Lineage (NCBI taxonomy): Eukaryota > Viridiplantae > Streptophyta > Magnoliopsida > Ranunculales > Papaveraceae > Papaver > Papaver somniferum. The sequence goes on along the minus strand of NW_020618825.1, from coordinate 10,055,480 downwards.
TTTTGTTTCTCTCTGCATCACTCCTGACTGCACTTAAGTCATTAACACAGCACCAAGCTTCAGAACACACTGCCTCACTTCCACCAAGTCCCTCCAAAACAACTCTCTCAAATTGTAATCACATGGTAAATAACAGTTAGTGAGAATAAATTTGAAGCCATTACTTCTGAATCTGAATAAGCAAGAAATGGAAGTAACTCCCAATCTTTTGTCTCAAAGCTCTAGTAAAGAATTGTCCCATATAGTTAGCAACCCTCCACTGTTACCAGAAACACCTTGAGATGGAATGAACTCCCAACCAAAATCAGAATCAAACCAAAGTTGTCTTACAAACCAACTTGAAATGTTCAACAACTTAGTCTCTTGAACAACACAAGCCAAGCACTTGTGAGACAAAATTAAGTCCTTAACATCTATTTGCTTGTTATAGGCATTCAGACCCCTTAAATTCCAGTTAATAATCTCAGCACCCATCTGTCACCACCAATTCCCTTGAGCTTACTTCATACATGTCATTTTCTTTGTCTTGTGATTCACAGCTATCTTGAATCTGTTTCCCTTCAGCAAGAGCCTTATATCTGTCTCTGTATTTGAAGAGGATCTCATCAATCACAGCCTTTTCCTTTCCGTCATCCTTACTAGAAATACTCCATAGATTACAACATAGTTCCAACACCATCTTAGAGGTTGAGAAGATAATCTCATTAGAATCTATATCTGAACCCTGTAAGTTTCCAAGATTAATAACAACTTGGTTTTCCATCACATGGAATAACTCTTTTGGGCTAGTAATCTGCAGAGCAAAGTATCTTGAACCAATTCAAGAGAAGCACCACCAGGAAATTCAGAACCATGTAAAGAAATTTGTAGGTCGTCAGGCCCTCCAACATCACCTGAGGAAAAAAAACCATTTCCATTTGAGTGATCCTCTACAGTAGCAGACACTTTCTCATCCCTTCTGTTGTTTATCTGTATAGGTGTACTCAATTTGATTGGAGTACTCTGGTTGTAAGAATGTGTACCTTCATCCCCTACACTCCTCCAACCCACTATCAATAAGATTCAACCTAGATGAGTTAGGTCCTTCCCCTTCACCTTCATCCTCATCTAAGATTAAAAACTTATTGTTAGTTGGAATGATAAAACCAGTTTGAGACATGGGAACACCCACTACACGTTCATTCTCAAAATTAGAGTTAGAAAAACCCTTCTATTGATTTAGAATAAGACTCCCCTCCGCCATTCTATTCAAACCAAGAGGAACAGTTTGAGAGTACACAACCTCTTGTGTCTCCCTAACTGAAGAAGAAGATTGATCAGTATTCGAAACTTCCAACGACACCTTTGACTTGTTGCTCAAGTCAATATTGTTTCGAATCCGCTGAGTCAAATCTTCTGCCACCGATTCCTCAATTCGATCTGATTTCGCCCCAAGAATAACGGGAGTATCTTTCTTTGAGTTTAAATTGCTTTGCATGCATTCAAACTTCGTTAAAAGTCTTTGATACTCCTGTAAATTAGCCTTATTCTTTGGGTTGAATTTGAAATCCCATTCGATTAAAACGGCCCATTGCTGATCTTCTTCTTCAACCAAGAGAATCGCCGGGATTGTCGAGAAATCCCCTTTGACAGAAATTCTGAAAATTTTCAGACTTTCTTTTCTCAAGGTATTGTCAGCTACATCCATGAAGCCTCCTAAGGCATCACCAATAGACCTGAACATCTTATAAGTCCAACATTGATTTGGAATGCCTCTTATTTTTAACCATTTCCTATATCTTGACATGGCATGGATAGGGATAATGATATCCTGCGCTAGATTAGCTTTATCCACCTCCTTATGTTTTGTAGTAGCAGAAGCAGTAGCATGTTGCATTAAATTAACTACAACCTCGTCCACAATAATCTTCTTCGGCCTTCAGAGATCTAACCAATAGTCTTTAGTTAACACAATATGTGCAGACTGTTCATCAATTATTTCTAGATCCACAAAAGAATCCATTGCATCTGCTTCAAAACCTCTCTAGCCACTCTTTGCCATCTCACCATACCACCTACTTTGATCAATCCCTTGTAAACTGCATCCTTCTTTCCCTGTGAGCGATTACTTTGAAAATCTGATCTATTTGGAGGAGTTTGAAATCTTCTCATTTGCAGTTTGTTGTCACTAATAACTCTCTGCACTTCCTTGAATAGAACTCCCCAGTAATAAGCTCTTTCTCCACATGGAATACATAAAGCATATGATCTAGGACCATCACCCCTTCTCACTCTTGATAACCTTAAATATCTCCTTGCTTCATTATCTTTCACCTCAGCAAGATAAGAGTTTTCTCCTTCCATTCTTGGCCACTTTCGTTTTTCACAGTGCACATCCATAGCTTCTGTCATCACATCGAGTAACCAAAACGCAGCTTCAGTAAAGAAATGAATCCATGATCTGAATCCTCCTCGCTTCTTCTCTTCCATTCTGATCCCATCTGTATTGCCAATTGTCTCCATTGAAACGAAGAAAATTTCCTCTCCAGATAGAGCTCTTTTTGCGCTCTTTTTCTCTCCATCCTCGCTTAATCATCAACAACCAACAAGTTTAAAAGGGACATCAAAGTGCTTGAATCGATTAAAATTAAAACCAGGATACGGCAAAATTACATATTATAGAATGCGTTAATTATTTTTTTTTATTTTTTTTTATAGGAGTGTACATAATGTAATGTTCAATTAAAAATTAGCTTATAATGAATTTTCATTTGGGCGTAACAAAAAAAGTTAGCAACTGAATATCGAGATAGTTTTAACGTATCATCGTCATGAAATCCCACTTTCAAGAAAAAAATGACATTTTCCTAACGCGTTTGCACATTTATGGTATATTTGGTTATCTAAAACTTCATAGCGAAATTTTGTTTGAATGTATCTTTTGGAATGAGAAATACCAACAATACACGCAAGTGTAATTCTACCAGCCAACTGATACAGATCTCTTGGCCATATCTTTGTGTCCAAATTAGTTGAGAAACGGAAACAGTTTTAAGTGGGCAGAGCAATATTGTGTTAGAAATATATATACAGTACACATGAATGCATTAATGGTGCAATATCTTGACGATTACGTGATTTTCTGGCCTTTCACAATTGTCACGTACATGACATTTCTTTTACTAGACTTTTTGTGCCAATGTGCATAACAAAACATTGCAGATCCAGAATATGTAGCATGCACTAAACTTGCATTGAAGGTTTTAAGAAATCGGATGTGATTTCTATACCCTGTCATCAAAACAAAGCAAAATTCTTGATGATAAAATCAGAACAAACAACAACAACAAGAACAATAGAACAAGAAGAAGTAACGAGTCTATTTCTCATTTTACAAGTAGTTTATATCATGTCTATGCAGGCATAAATACCATTTTTTAATTTTTTTTCGTTCATTTATTTGCCGTACAATCCGATTTGAACTGGAACTCCTGTAGGTTTAACCCAATCTCCAAGGAAGGGCTCGACTGTATATTTCATGGCTTCATCTTTAGTCATGCTACTCTTATAACCAGGCCATTTAACCCTAGCACCGGTTGCTGCACCTGGTCCTTTGTTTTCGTATTCTACATAATTTAATGTCTTAAGTGCAAAGTCTCCTTGCCATGGCATCCATCCTTCTGGTGCTATAAGGTTTCCAATCATCGATTCCATGATAATTGTTCGCGAGTACTCCTTCCATGGCCTACCAAGATAACTCTTAATCTTAAACTTTACAGGCAACAATGCATAATTTGCCTTGATAATACAATTTTGTATAACTAGTCCGGTGGTTTCACGCTTATCAGCTCTTCCTTGGGCTGTGACAGAGTTTTGCTGGTTATCTAACGGCCTCCTAACAATGAGCGTAGAGTCTTGTATGATTGCAGATGCATCACCAAAAATGAAATCGATTGTGCCCAAAACTGTACAATTTGTGTAGAACTGACGATGAGTTTGAGTGTATAATGTATCTTGGTAACCATCAATTCGGCAGTTGTAGAAAACTGAACGATCGGATTGGACTCTTAGCGCCACAGCTTGGTGCTTTTCGGGACCAGCGGTATTCTTAAAACACATGTCTCGGGCCATGAAACCGTCCCCTAGAGCCACTGCAAACAGGAAAGCAACAAATACAAGTCATAAACTACCATTTGACATATCAATCAAAACCATGTCAATTTTCATATTTCTTTTTTGGAGGATTCAATCTAGCAGTCCAGGAACTTACCGAAAGTTGCAGTTTGGAACGTACGAACACCATCTACAAAGTTTTTGCTCCCTGTGACTACGGTTTTCTCTGGTCCATCTCCATACATGGTAACGTTCACCATCTTCTTTCCCACGGTTACCGTCTCATCGTAAACCCCTGTCTTCACGTAAATGATGTATCTGATTTCCAAGAAACAAGAATAAAAGAAAGGCATTGAGCACAAACAGGAAGTTTGGATTAGGAAACGAGGTTGTGATACGACAAGGCTCTCTCTGAAAAATCTAATACCGATTAAAATGATCACATTAACAATAAAATACCTTCCGGTGTATTTAGCAGGCATGGCAGCCAAGGCCTCACTAATGGTCTTAAATGCCCCGCTGCCATCCTTAGCGACAACAACGTTAGGCTTCAAATCGGCAGTACCAGGAGCTTGTTGTAGAGCTCTACGGTCTTCATGGGACATCCAATTAGGACGTTTATCTTTTTCAATAGTAGAAAGTTCATCATTTTCTTCTTTCCCTAGAAGGCGACGATGTGTAAGTCCTGGTACTTGAAGAGCTGATAGAATTGTGGTCATCTCCGAGACAATGGCAAGAGAATTACTAGTTAATTCTTTTGCTGTTTTAAATGCCTTTTGTATATCAGATTTCAATTTCCCGTCGGGGAATCCGTCAATGCACGTCTCTTGGTAAGACATGACAGCACTTAGCCAATTATCTAAGTCATGGGTTCTTTGTGGGAGCTTTTCAATATCGTTTCCACCAACGTGATCCGCGGAAGCATCCAACTCTTCAATTGCATCTCCAAGAAGAATGTGGCAATCATCGAGCGCCTTACTCTCGTCAGGATTATCCGTTTTGAATTTCGAAGACACGTTGAGAAAAGAAGTTTCGATCTCATCAATGATAGCAAAGATTGCAGCTTTGAGAAGATCCTTAGGATGGTTAGTAGAATTTGAACTCATTATCTTGCCTAGCTTACTTTCACATGTTTGTTTGAAATCGGTAGCATCGCATATCATTTTGATCCCATTTGTGGAATGGGTAACTTGTTTTGTGGTTCCAGCAGTTTCTTGCTTTTTCGCGTTATGTCCGGATCGATAAACAATGGCTACAACACAAGATGCTATGATGAGAATAAGAACTAAAACTGAGATTACCGCAACGGTAATCTTCTGTTTCAGCCTTTGTTGCTTTTCTCGTCTTCGGCGCTCTGACAAATCGCCAAAGTCTTGGAAGGCCATCTTTCCTGATGATGCAGAGGGATTTCTCTCTGCTGCCTTAGATTTTTAAGCTAAGGCAGAGAGAAATCACGTTTTTTCGTCTATTTTCTTCAATCTTATTTCTGCCTCTTTCTAATGAAAGGGAATTGATACTTGGACAGCTTTCTTCAGTTTCTTAAAAGTTAGTTATTTGTTGAATGAAATCAACGGATGAAAAAAGGATTCTTAACCGTATATTAACCGCTTTTGGAGGGAAATCTTGTCTATTCTTTGTGAGACAAGAATAGTTATTTTTTCTAACAATAGGAAGTTCTTTCTTGACCTCACAAGTATTTTCATGCACATGACATTCCCTTTTTATTCTCTTCCAAATTTCGCTTTGTTCGGAATTAAATTGAAAGAGAAATGCCAATCAACACATTTGGTAGTGTTTGTTCTCGATGACAGCTTTGATCAGATTCAGATTTACCCGAGGTTATATGCCTTTTAAAATTACACGCGACCAGAAAATAATGGATTTCCATTCATTTCATGAGATTAATGCATGTTAAATTACAACTACCAAATTATGAACTTAATCAAAAAAATTTGATTACAATAAACCGTTAGAGAATGGTATATTTGTAGAAGGTATCCATGTATCTACCATAGTAAAATTATAAACAGTAAAATTCACAGCTTGATCAGCATTCATCAAGTTATAACCAGGCCATTGTACTCTCATACTGGTATTAGCTCCTTCTCCATGATTTTCGAATTCACCATAAAAAAGTGTACTCAATCCAACTGTTCCATTCCATTCCAACCATCCAACTGGATCGATAACGTTATCAATGTACGACTGCATGAATACCGTCCTCGAGTATTCCTTCCAAGGTCTACCCAAAAATGTCCTGGTTGAGTTTAAGTCAGCTGCTAACTCAGGACTGGCTGTAATTGTGCAATTATGGATTGAAATGCCTGTGTTCTGATTTGGGTCTGTTCTACCCTGAGCCGTAATTGCATTTTTCTGCCTTGGCATTGGTTTCCTAGCAATTAAGTTGCAATTTTGAAACACTGATGCAGAGTTGCCAAAGATGAAATCAACTGTGCCATACACGTCGCATTCCCTGAAAAATTGTCGAAGAGAATGAATGTAGAGAGTGTCTTGGTATCCTTCGAAGCTGCAACGGTAGAACGTGGAGAGATCAGCATTGCTTCTGACTGCCACAGCTTGGTGCTTCTCTGGCCCTGTTGTGTTTCTAAATGTTATGTCCATAGCCACAAATCCCTCACCCGAAACAGCTACAATAAAATCAAACTTTTAAAGTTAGAAAAATTCCATAACCACGCCATACCGTTACCGGGCAGGCACCACCAAATGTTATGCACTTACCAAATGTAGCTGAGCTGAAAGTAGTCCAACCATCAACAACGCTTCGATTTCCAGAAATAAGGGTCTTATTAATACCGTCTCCGATTAACACGACGTACTTCTTATACTTAGGAATAACAACATACTCATCTTCATAAATCCCTTCAGTGATATAAACCACAAAATACCCATCTCTATCAACAATATTCTTTGTATTATTTGGTGCAATGGAAATAGCTTCACTTATCGTCGTGAAATTCCCAGATCCATCTTTCGCAACAATAACTGTAGTATCTTCACTTACTTGCGTCCCAACACCTTCTGTTAATTTCCTGTTGCCGTTTCTCATTCTCTTCTTTATCTTCTCAACCCATCTTGGTTCTGATAAATAACAACACATCCAAGTTAGTGAATTTAGTACACTCATTATTTAATATGCTTGACTAGATTTTACCGACCCCAAACCAATCACATGGAAATATTAAAGGAGACTGGCAAGGTCTCTGAAGCTCATTATGAGAAGTTAAATCTCGGTACTAGAATTATTGGCATCATCCAGAGAAAGCTGTATTGTGGGGTCTAAATTTAAGGTCAGTATACCCACTAAGGCAAGAGTGGTTAGATACTCATAGGTCATAGATAGGAAATATCGGTGCTATAGTGAGCGAAAGCCACACAAGTGATGATCCTAAGTATGCAGGTGGTAGCAAAGCTACAAAAGAAATGAGTCTGGCGTCTATGTCGTTGTTTGCGCAAGTTGTGCAACATTGTTGAAAAAAATTACATCCTTTACCTGATGAATCAGAATGGAACATACCGGCTCTCAGTCCAGAGTCTACGTCGTTGCCGTTGGTGGTGAACCGATCTGCTGCTGGGACTTTTCCTGGTTTTCGTTTTCGCTTACGAGTCAGACTCAAAGCGTGACTCACCAACCCTAGTGAAACGCTATACAACTGGGTTGTGTTAGAGAATGGAACATTCAGCACACTTGGAATTCTGCTTCCAGAATCTTTAAGACCATCTAAACATGTCTGTTGGTTAGTGATTATAGCACTTAAAAGTGATTGAACTCTGTCAACTAGTGCTAAAGATAATGGTGACTCGGCCGAGTTCAACTCGTTTGATATAGTAACTAAGTAATCAACACTGAGTTCAGAGAGTTGGCTACAATCGTTCAATGCTCTTGACTCAGCGTGACTCATATTAGACCGTTTCTTCTTCTTTGATGAATTCAAAAATTGGTTTATGAGGTTAGATGTTCTCCTTGCTTGTTTCTTACATTCCTTGACTGAGAACTTACCATAGTTTTCGTAAGAATCAGAGGCGGGTGAGGAATGGATGGTTGAAAGGATGGAACGGCAGAGTTTAGGGTAGGGTGTTGATTTGCATGCTAGGGTACGTGATTGTAGTGGTGTTGATGGTGGTGGTGGTGAGGAGTTTAGCTGTTTAGAGCAGTTGAAGATATGAATAATAATGCATTTGTTATAACAAGAAGAAGCAGAACAAAAATAGATGGCATTGCCATAATGTGGTGGTGGTTTGATGGAGTGTAAATGATGATAAACAAATCTATATTTATATATAAAGAATGTGGTGGGATGGTGCATTACAAATGGGAAATAGAGTGGAAGCGCGTGGGATATAAATGGTGGTGGTTGAACATTTGTCAGCAAATTTATTAACCATGATTCATCTACCTTTGACTAAAATGTAGATATAACCAAATCGTCATTAATGAATTACGTTTTCATATGCATATGGGCACATGGCAAAATCAAAGAAGCACTATTATTATCCTTTTGTAAGCTTGCATAGTTCTTCCATATAAATATCTAACTTGATGAGTGATGATCCATATTGAATCTCTAGCTAGCTAGCTAGCTTGTAAGATTAACAGCTCACTGCTTTCAACATTTTCGTTCCTCTTGTTTGTAATTTTCGATCTTGACAAGAGTGAATTAATATTGCTTTTGTTTCATGTAGGTAGGTGTCTGTAGTAAAAATTTATATATACCTAATCTTACTACCTTAAGTAATTTCATTAGCAGCTTTATTATAACCTAGCTAGCTACAATTGTCATCACCTAGATCAAGCAACCTACCAAGCTATTGCTGGCTAGCTTTCTTCTACAAAACCGACAATGCTGTCGAACAACTTGTAATTAAATGGCTAGACACCCACGGAGAAAAAATTGGTACACTATTTTTAAGCCATTAGATATTTTCCATGGTCAATCTAGAATTGCTGTATTTCAAATTAAGTACCCATCTTGTTCATTCATCGTATATTCATGCAAAAATTTATTGGAAATTCGACATACGCGTTCATTCACGGCATAAGTACTGTCGGAAGAGTGCTCATTAATTAGTAGACTCAATGACTGTATAAACAGTACTGTTACAGACAAATATATAAGTCAAATTGGAACCATACCTCCACTCACCGGTCCACACGCCATTGCGACTTTTAGTAGCTTGGCCTTGCAAGAAATAAAAATCAACTCCCAATGATTTATATGATTCTAGTTAGGAAAGCAAACTTCCCTACAAGACTAATGTTTTAGCTTGAAATGGTCTCTAGATAGCAAGTCAATGATGTAGCAGAAGGACGGGCCACTACTTGATATAATGTCTGTTTGGTCTCATCGCAAAGATCTCAAAATTTGCTGCCTAACTTGATCAGAGAGTTGCACAAAGTCATCACTAGTGAACCAAAGACAGATGGGGGATAGCTGCACTGTGCAGAGGTAAAGTCATATGTTTGCATGTGTATATAGACTGTAGAATGTAACCATCCCCACCCTAAACGCGTTATACGCATTGCCATGATTGAAACCCTACTTTCTATTATATAATGACCGCTACTCCCTCCTCCTCTCATCAGAACATGCAGGAGTTTACAGGTTACAATATCCATATAAAACAATTATTCTCACTGCTACATCTACTGGATTGGTGATCTCTATAGCAACCTTGAAATATTGGCGGAACTTGTAAAACCTCTCCACCTATGCCAGAGCCAGCCCATGGCATGGGTTTGCAATTGTCCACCCTGCAAGCCTAACTTCCACTACACCAAATCCAGGATTTTGTCACAGGACATATCTGTTACTGATTTCATTTGTAACACTTACAGACCGTTGGTAAAACGCTGTTATAAATAATTTTTGCAATATGTTGCAACGCTTTTTCTGTGACAATTATTAATTAAAGTCACATTTTACAGCGTCACAAATTAAACAGTAACGACTGAACTAATTTTACGGTTGCGACACGTGACTACTGCATAAACAAATACAACGGTTTTGATTGTTACTTAATAATTACAACAATTATGCTGTAGACACGTGTCCCTTACTGTCACATATACAACAATAGATATAAGTGTGAATAATTAGTTTGCAACGATTGGACGTAGGACACGTGTCACATTTGGTCACGGTTATAGTAGCACATATACGAGTTACTAAGTTTACCCACAATTACTTAAAGGACACGTGTCTTTGTTGTCACGATTACTGTAACGTTAAAACTGTTACTTTAAGTTGTAACAAAACAGTGATGCTGACAGGTGTTTCTTTTTGTAACAATTTCAAAAATAACTGTGACAATTTTTAAAATAACAAATTAAAATATGGATAGCCCGGGTCACTATGGTGGACCTGAGCTTCCAGTTTAAAGGCCTGCAATACAATTACTGGGCTTCCAGTAATACAATTAAAACTGACACACAGACCTGCACTTTCTTCTTTTTCATATACACTCCGATTCTCAATCTACAAATCATCCACATTATACTGTGATCCATGTATTCATTACAGAAACCCAAGTACAAAAATTTCACCGTAAATAATCTAAAGCCATCAACACTGTGAGATGCGAACAAATAAAACCAAGATTAACTTCTCAATAATACCATATGATGAGCTTAGACAAAGTTACCAATTCATGTAATTCCGGCGTTTGGAATTCAATACACAAGACCTGTCCAACAATAAAAATGAACACGTCAATGACAGAAGTTCCAAGTTTCATTGATCAAGAGAGGAGTAAAGATAAAAACAGGTTAAAGAAAAAACTAAATTGTTTATTGATTTCTCTTCATAAACTCCACACTACAACTTAGCTATTTTTAAATCAAAACATAGACTGTAGTGGGCATTCCACTTCACATGACTACTACTTCCTATAGTGTAAGTAAACAGACTCAACATGAATACCTACAGTTCAGCACGTCCTATACAAGTTACTTAACGAGGACAATGATGATATATGACCAGCTGCGGCCTTCCATGAAGCTGCAGTCGGTAAAGGTTTATCAGGTGTACCATGTAACACTTGAGGAACTGTCGAACTGGGTGACAGGAACATGGACAAGAAGAAAAATAAGCAGCTGGGTATTTGCAGTAACAGGGGTCAAAAGGAAATTCAGATTGACAGGAGACATGAGTTGGCCGAATTATGACCCCAAAAGAAGCATACCGGGTTTTAAGTCATAATTTCCACAGGATACACCGAGGGAAAAGGAAGCAGTAAAAACACAATAAACAGTATAAAGAAGAAATGAAGTTAAAGAATCTCAGGTTCGGCTGAAAACACCATATGTTGTACTCAGGGGGAATGTTAAACCAGGGCAGACAAGTGATCCTGTAGTTGGCTTTTCTACTGCCACAGGCCTTCGTGATGCTGGCTTAACACCACCTATACTAGGAAAAAACATGGCTGCTCAAATGCGCAAGTGATTCTACTAGCATGGCCCCTCAGAAAAAGCCTAAGGTTTGATTCTAATTTTTGTTATAATTTAGTGAGATAACTCAAAAGAATGTATACGTACCCTGCTGATATCAGTAAATTATTTAAATATATATTTGTTTCCCATGCATCATCATGTTCATATCCAAATTCAGTCACTAGAAGAGATCTATCCACCTGGACATAATAACCAAATTCACATTGCAATTATTATGACAAACCCAAACTTTCTTTGCATATAGTATAATATGCAACAAACTTAGATTAAATAAAGAACAAGACAAAATTGATGCGTAAGTTACTGATAAAATTATCTAAGCAACCAATACTCACCCGATCAGTTTCGCTAACATGGCTTGTCTGTCCATTACAGAAGGCCTCGCCACCTGCAAAACCAATTGCCCACATAAATAGTTAACAAAGACATAATAAACAAAACAAGACTGCAATAAGTAATCAGTAACATCCATACCGGCTGATGTAGAAAATGTACGGGTATTCCAACACATAGGACCTCCAACAAAATTCAACCTGGACATGAAGTTGAGATGCGCATAAAGACAACACAACCAACAGCTAACCTCCAGGTACAAGAGTACCACCGCCAACACAGACACACACAAGAACCATCCAGCCAACCAATCCAACATTAACACATTCCCCTCCACCACTTCTTTCTCACCATAATCAGACCCCTACAATAAAATCAGAAATCGGAAATTACACATCCAGCAGTTCATTCATAGGAATAAAGAAAACACCACAACAAAAACCTAACTAAAAAAATTCCCAAACCTATTTTGAATCCAAATCACATTCAGCGGTTAAATTTTGAAGCGTTTCCATATCTATACTCTGCATAAAACAAACAACATTATCAAAACCATAAAATCAAAACAAGAAAAATACATAAAACAAGTTCTAAATTGAGAACCAAAGGATTTACAAATTTGAACAAATATTAAGGGCTTTTCTCAGTAGTAAGAGCTGTGTAATCTAGGGTTTGAGGAGAAATAAGATCAAAGGGAAAGTGAGATCAAGGGTGCAGTACAAAGAGAGAGCGAGAGAGAAATACCAATACACTATGAATGAACTGGCAATTCAGCTTCATATCTTCCAGAATCTCGGATGCCAACGATCACTTCAGGTTTGGATTCCTTACTAGTTGATTATACTGTGGAATAACATTGACTTCGAGGAACGCCCATGAATGAGTAGTATGGAGTTTATTAATCCTACTTTTAAAAGCAAAAGTAAAGGATTAGTAGCTAAAATTAGTCTGCTTTAGGTATATATAAATTGAGTACAAATGGAGCTTACCCCGCATTCCAGTTTGAGGATCAACGACAGGATTTGTTAGCCAAGCTGCGTTGTTGGAGTTTTCACCCATACTCATCTACAACAAATGAGAAAAATAAACAAGAAGTTTAACTTACACCAACCAGGTATTATAAGATTATGCAGCTACCCATATCATAAATACTTCTAAAGAAAAAAATTGTCACGACACTCTTTTACCGATAGGACTTGCATCAGTATACTCCATGGCAAACCTGACTGTTTCATTCACGAGGTTCGTCTCCTTGACAGAACCTTCACCTTGCCCTGTATCAGTTTGCACATTGACATTTCAATAGAAAACATAAGTGTTATACAAAATAACAAACATCACATAAGCAAAGCCATATTCATGCTAAGAACTACTGCATTTCACTTATAACTGTTATCTGTAATTCATTCTTACATGCTCAGAACCCAAAACATATGCAAAGATTTTTTCTCTTCTAGTGATATAAGAAACAAACCCAAATTTTTAGATAACAGATCAAACCCCTAATTTGAAATAGCCGAATATCAACATAATAATTCTAAAACCCTAATTTGAAATAGCAGAACAAACCTAATTAAAAAGTTGGAAACGAAAAGTTAGATCAACATCACGTCTTCTTAGATCTTCTATCAGTCTCCTCATTCATCCCCCCTTTTGTCCATATTTGTCCATATTTGGAATACACAGAGCAAAAAATTCATATTTGTCCACACATGAGTGACTCACTGACAAATCTGACATCAATCAAAGACAACCTAATATTCAATTCATTAGTTTGCTATAAACTTATCAATAAAGCTAACCTGGAATGGAAACTGAGGCCATGGTTCAGATACAAAGATTAGAAGTTCAATAAAGAAGAAAGAATTATAGAGAACCCGGAGATAAACCTAGACAGTAGTTCAATTGAAATCTGCAATCCCAACGAAGCCATTTAAAATCGACTGCAATTAGACCTGAAATAGCTACTACCAAGTTAAAAAAGATCATTCAACAATAGGGAATTACGAGTTACTAATAACAAAATTAGGGAACTAGGGTTTCTCCGTAAACAAAAGACCATTCAAAATTAAGGAAGTAAACCATTCAAAATTAGGGAACTAGGGTTCCTGTGCATAAATGAGCTTACCAAATTCATATATGTATTAGGGATAAAAGAATTATATCTTTATCCAAACTGTTAGATTGAAGCAGTTGATTTTGATTTCCTGTTTTGCCTCGATTGAACTTCTGAATCATCACTTCAAACCCTAACTATCAATTTTATTTTCAATCACCATCATTTATTCTTAGAACCCTAAATTTCCTCCTCTGATATCACTGCTTTCTCCAATTTTAGCTCAACATATCGATTTATAATGCTCAAATCACCAAACCCAATCTCTAATTTCTTCTTGTTTATCACTAAATTGAAACTTCAATAAAATTCAAAACCCTAACTTTTCAAATTAAACTCCCCATCTCTACGTCTTCTCGAAGCCTGTTTCCTCTATCAGCATCACCTACACGAACTAATTCCTATCTCGATTATAAGGGTGAGGAATTGGAAGAAAAAACAAAGAAAGTAAAAGCTTCGGTGGTGGAAGTCGGAAGATGAGGAATCGAGGCTGTGTTCAATCGAACGAAGAGATAGTTATATGTATGAAATAACTATCCTCTCTTCAATTTCATGTGTTCAATCGAACGAAAATGAAGGTGGAGGCGTTATAAGTTAGGGTTTTTTGAGCGCGGAAGGGAAAAGGTGGAGGCGTTTAGAGAGAAAGAGATGAGCGGAAGGGAAGAGAAGTGTGAGAGAAAATTTTCGTTTTTTATATAAATAAATGTGGACGTTGATTAGATAGTCATACGGATTCTTGAAAATCTTTGGACGGTAATGATTTGATTTAAGACATTCATACGGATCAAACAAATGTGTTTTCTTTGTGCTTCTCTTTGTGTTTTTGTGCTTTCTCTTTGGTGCTTTCGGATTGAATTTCAACTAGTCACATAGGTCATGAAGTAATTTTGACTAGTTATATACAGATCATGAAGTACCTTTAGTTCATAATGGTAGACTCAGTTTAGTAGATACCTCATCGAAATCGATAAATATGAAGCTCATTGTCGATTTGAACTTCAAATATGGTATAACGACATACAAATTATGAACCAAGAAGCTCCGGGTGGGTTCTGACTTCACGATTATCAGGATACATCCTCAAATCGACAAAATGAAGTTCAGTGTTGATTCAAACTTTAAATGTGGTATAATGACATACAAACTATGAACCAAGAAGTTCCGGGATGGTTCTAACTACAAACTTAGCAGGATACATCATGAAATCAATAAATATGAAGCACAATGTCGATTCGAACATCAAATTGGATATAATGACTTACAAACTATGAACCAAAAAGCTCTGAGAGGGTTATGACTTCAAACTTAGCATGATACATCATCAAATCGATAAATATGAAGCTCGATGTCGATTCGAACTTCAAATTCAGTATAATGGCAAACAATCTATGAATCATGAAGCTCCGAGAGGGTTTTGACTTCAAGCTAGCATGATACGTCATCAAAATCGCTAAATATGAAGCTCGATATCGATTGAACTTAAAATGCAGTATAATGTGATACAATCTATGAACCACGAAGCTCTAAGAGGGTTTTAACTTCAAACTTAGCATGATACATCATCAAAATCGATGAATGAAGCTCAGTGTCGATTCGAACTTCAAATTCGGTCTAACGACTTACAAACTGAGTTCGACTTACAAACTGAATATGAATATGGACAGATTGAGTTCGATTTCAAGAGATTTTGATGATTTCAAAGAGAATAAAATGGGAAGGAGAAGAAAAAGGTATCAGGAAAAATAAAAAGTGAGAGGGAGACTTGAGAGGCGAAGGAAAAATAGAAAGAGATTAGGTTTGAGTAATTTTCTCTCTCTTCTAAGCTTATGTATGAAAACCTAATAGTTTTCTCGACTAACTAATCAACGAGATAAAGGGACACAATATCTTGTTTGTGTTTTCCCCACATATACCTTAGCTCGATTTTAGTGTGATAGAGATGTACTATCAGTACATATGATCCCAATTTAATTGGTCCACAAATTTGATGGTCAGCTTCTTGCAATGTGTCAAAGATAATTTATTCGGTTCCCATGGTTTATAATAGGGGTGCAGTTTTATTATGTTAGACCTTGGTTTCTATTTAGTTAGTCCGGAAAAGATTAGTAGAGTTAAACCTTAGTTTCTATTTAGCTTTCTATTTAGCTATTTCCGATAAGGGCAGTCTCTTTGCAGTGAAGTTGTGCTGCAGTTTTCTGAACTTGCCTACAATCTTAGTTTAAGCCTGCAAACTGTTGTAAGGTAGTGCAATACTCAGTTTTATGAACTGATGTACATGCTGTAGACTGTGAGATTTTAGGCTATGAAGCTTGTAGTGAGAAACTCAGTCTCAGACTTGCTGTGAGTTTTATGAACTGATGTACATGCTGTAGACTGTGAGTTTTAGACAAATTTTGCTCCCACTTCCCGCTTTCACCCATTCACAGTAAAACACAACCTCAGTAAATTTACCATAGTCCAACTCAAATATTTGATTAACAACCCCATACCACTTGGTCAATACATTTTTGGGATTTTTATCGCCTTTCTTGCTCCTAAATGTGGTGTTTGCTGTCATGCAAACACCACTGTCTTGACTAACAACTATTTCTTCATGATACTTGGGAGAGAAAACAAACCCATTCACACGGTACATAACAAACTCTTTGGCATCAACAAAACCTCTTACATATCGCCACAACAATGTATCCGTTTTATTTTATTTTATCAGCTACGAAATAAAATAAAACACCACTACCATTAATAGCAAACCAACATACATTTTGCAAACACTGTCAGTATAAAGTAGACATTTTGCAAACAACTGGCATGAGAGCGCAAGAGTCGACACAAGTACTAAATGTTTCAGACCCGCTACACAGCTGGTCATATGAATATTACATTGTCCTCAATGTAATTGAGTCGTAGAAATCAAGGTGGGAAATTATAAATTGCAAAAAAAAAAAAAAATAGAGAAAAGGGAACAAATCTGATGGGTTGACTCCCACGAAGCGAAATGTATTGTTTCCCTGCCTTCAATAACACATAATCTCAAACAAAATGAGGTTGATACCCCAAAGTAAGCTGCCAATCAACCCAACCAATCCGGTTGCCAGTTCAACCCTATGAAATGAAGTTGTAAAATATCAGAATTTTCAAACTCAGTTTGCCAGATTACTAGAGATAGACCCGAGGTTCTCATTCTGGTGAACTGAATTTGTGAAATATCAGAATTTACAAACTCAATTTGCCAGATTACTAGAGATTGACCCGAGGTTCTCATTCTGGTGAACTGAAGTTGTGAAATATCATAATTTACAAACTCAATTTGCCAGATTACTAAAGACTGAACCGAGATTCTCATTCCGGTGAACTGAAGTCGTGAAATATCAGAATTTATGAACTCAGTTTGCCAGATTACTAGAGATTGACTCGAGGTTCTCATTCCGGTGAACTGAAGTTGTGAAATATCAGAATTTACAAAATCAGTTTGCCAGATTACTAGAGATTGACCCGAGGTTCTCATTCCTGTGAACTGAAGTTGTGAAATACCAGAATTTACAAACTCAGTTTGCCAGATTACTCGAGATAGAGTCGTGGTTTTCATTCCGGTATACTGAAGTTGTGAAATATTAGAATTTACAAACTCAGTTTGCCAGATTACTCGATATAGAGTCGTGGTTCTTATTCCGGTGAACTGAAGTTGTGAAATATCAGAATTTACAAACTCAGTTTGCCAGATTACTAGAGATTGACTTGAGGGTCTCATTCCGGTGAACTGAAGTTGTGAAATATCATAATTTACAAACTCAGTTTGCCAGGTTACTAGAAATTGACCTGAGGTTCTCATTCCGGTGAACTGAAGTTGTGAAATATCAGAATTTACAAACTCAGTTTGCCAAATTACTCGAGATAGAGCCGTGGTTCTCATTCCGGTTAACTGAAGTTGTGAAATGTCAGAATTTACAAACTCAGTTTGCAGATTATTATATGAAACGATAAAATTACCCTTGCCGAAATAAATATAGCAAGTATTGTGGAGACTGTGAAAATAACCGAACCACCGTTACTTGAACAAGTGAAGCGAATTCAAGAGATCGTGAAAATGACCAAACTACCCTTATTAGAATAAATATATTATCTAAGGAATGTAAAAATGACCAAACTACCCTTATCCCAGAATCTAAGAAATGTAAAAATGACCATATTACCCTTACTAGGAATTAGTGCAATAAATATCATGAAGATAGTTAAAATGACCATACTACCCTTATCGGAAATAAGTAAAGTAAATATTACAGATTGTGAAAATGACCATATTACCCTTACTAGAAATAAGTCAATAAATATCATAAAGACAGTGAAAATGACCAAACTACCCTTATCAAAAATAAGTAAAGTAAATATTATAGACTGTGAAAATGACTATTCTACCCTTACTGGAAGTAAGTGCTATAAATATTATGGAGATTGTCAAAATGACCAAACTACCCTTATTGGAAACAGGTGCAATAAATATCACACAGACGGTGAAAATGACTATACTACCCTTACTAGAAATTAATGAAATAAATATTATGGATACTGTGAAAATGACCAGGCTACCCTTATCAAAAATAAGTAAAGAAAATATTACAGACTGTGAAAATTATTATTTTACCCTTACTGGAAATAAGTGCAACTAATATTATGGAGACTGTCAAAATGACCAGACTATCCTTATCAGAAATAAGCAAAGTGAATATTACAGACAATGAAAATGACCATACTCCCCTTATTGGAAATAAGTGCAATAAATATTATGAAGACTGTGAAAATGACCAGACTACCCTTATCGGATATGAGTAAGTAAATATTACATTCTACTAAAATGACCATTTTACCCTTAGAGGAAATATGTGCAACAAATGTTACGGAGACTGTCAAAATGACCAAACTACGCTTATTGGAAATAAATGCAATAAATATCACACAGACGGTGAAAATGACCCTACTACCCATACTGGAAATTAGTGAAATAAATCTTATGGAGATCGTGAAAATGACCAGACTACCCTTATTGGAAATAAGTAAAGTGAATATTATAGCCAGTAAAAATGACCATATTACCCTTACTGGAAATAAGTGCAATAAATATTAAATATTATTGAAACTGTGAAAATGAACAGATCACCCTTTTCGGTTATGAACAAAGTAAATATTACATTCTGTGACTCTGTGAAAATCACCATTATACCCTTAGGGGAAATAAGTACAATAATAAATGTTATGGAGAGTGTGAAAATGACCAGACTACACTTATCAAAAATAAGTATAGTAAATATCACTGACAGTGAAAATGACCAAATTACCCTTATTAGAAATAAGTGCAATAAATATCATGGTGACAAAGAAAATGACCAGACTACCCATATCGGAAATAATCTAAGTAAATATTATAGACTGTGAAGGTGACCATTTTGCCCTTACCGGAAAATGACCATTTTACCCTTACGACCGTAAGGGTAAAATGGTCATTTTCACATCTCCGTAATATTTACCGCACTTATTTCCAATAAGCGTAATATGGTCATTTTCACAATCTGTAATATTTACTTTACTTATTTACGATAAGGATAGTCTAGTCATTTTCACGGTCTCCATAATATTTATTGCACTAATTTCTATCAAGGGTAATATGTTCATTTTCACAGTTTGTAATATTTAGTTTAGTTATTTCCGATAAGGGTAGTCTGATCATTTTCACAGTCTCCATAACATTTAATGCACTTATTTTCACTAAGGTAAAATGGTCATTTTCAAATACTACAATATTTACTTTACTTATTTTTCATAAGGGAAGTTCAGTCATTTTTATAGTCTCCATGATATTTGTTGCGATAATTTCTAGTAAGGGTAATATGGTCATTTTCACAGTCTCAAATATTAACTTTACTTATTTGTAATAAGGGTAGTCTCGTCATTTTCACAGTATTGCACTAATTTCCCTTAAGGGTAATATGGTCATTTTCACAGTTTATAATATTTACTCAACTTATTTCCGATAACGATAGTCTGGTCATTTTCACAGTCTCCATAATATTTATTGCACTAATTTCCATTAAGGGTAATATGGTTATTTTCATAGTTTGAAATATTTACTTTACTTATTTCCGATAAGGGTAGTTTGGTCATTTTCACAGTCTCCATAACATTTATTAACCTTATTTCCAGTAAGGGTAAAATGGTCATTTCCAAAGACTATAATATTTACTTGACTTATTTTTGATAAGGGCAGTTTGGTCATTTTATAGTCTCCATGACGTTTATTGATTTCTAATAAGGGTAATATGGTCATTTTTACAGTTTGTAATATTTACTTTACTTATTTGCAATAAGGGTAGTCTGGTCATTTTCACAGTCTCCATAATATTTATTGCATATGTTTCCAATAAGGGTAAAGTGGTTATTTTCATAGTCTGTAATATTTCCTTTACTAATTTTTGATAAGGGTAGTTTGGTAATTTTCTTTGTCTCAATGATATTTATTGCACTTATTTCCAGTAAGGGTACTATGGTCATTTTTAGTCTGTAATATTTACTTTACTTATTTTTGATAAGTGTAGTTTCGTCATTTTCATAATCTGCATGATATTTATTGCATTTATTTCCAGTAAGGGTAATATGGTCATTTTTACAATCTGTAATATGTACTTTACTTATTCTTGATAAGAGTAGTCAGGTCATTTTCATAATCTCCAGAATATTTATTACACTTATTTCCAGTAAGGGTAAAATAATCATTTTCATAGTATGTAATATTTACTTTACTTATTTCGGATAAGGGTAGTTTGGTCATTTTCATAGTCTCCATGATATGTACTGCGCTTATTTCTAGTAAGGGTAATATGGTCATTTTTATAGTGTCCATGATATTTATTGCACTTATTTCTAGTAAGGGTAATATGGTCATTGTCATAGTAAGGGTAATATGGTAGTTTTCAAAATGTGTAATATTTCCTTTACTTATTTCCAATAAGGGTAGTCTGGTCATTTTCACAGTCTCCATAATATTTATTGCACTTATTTCCAGTAAGGGTAAAATGGTCATTTTCTTAGTCTGTAATATTTTCTTTACTTATTTCTTATAAGGGTTGTATGGTTGTTTTCACAGTCTGTAATAATTACTTTACTTATTTCCGATAAGGTTAGTCTGGTCATTTTCACAGTTTCCTTAATATTTATTGCAATAATTTCCGTTAAGGGTAATATGGTCATTTTCACAGTCTGTAATATTTACTTCACTTATTGCTGATAAGGGTAGTCTGGTCATTTTCACAGTCTGCATAATATTTTGTTGCACTTTTTTCCATTAAGGGTAGTATGGTCATTTTAACAGTCTGTAATATTTACTTTACTTATTCTTGATAAGGGTAGTATGGTCATTTTCACAATCTTCGGAATTTTTATTGCACTTATTACGATAAGGGTAGTCTGGTAATTTTCACCGTCTTCGGAAGAAGCAGATATGTCAAAGTCAAATTTTTATAAAGTCATGACTTGTTGACTTGGTCTTGATCTTGTTTTCTAATAAGAAAATTAAAGAAAAAAAAGAAAAATGTATTTTGATTTATAGAAATGAAATATAATTGTTAGTTTGTACAAATATGGGAAAATTAGTGACAAGTAAAATTCAAGGTGTTATAATTTTGGGGTTGTTTTAGATGTGTTGAAATATTTGGATGGAATCATCATTTTGAATTATAATTGTGATTGTCTGTAAAATTGTCAACAAATATTATTGTGACTAATAAAAGAATTTAATATTCCTAATTATTATCACGAATACAAAATTTAATAACAGTTATAATTGTTGCAGGACTTATCACAGGTGTATCTGTGACTAAAAAATAAACTGTGACAGGTTGCACTGTTACAAAATCCTGATTTTGGTGTAGTGTTCCAAGCCTAATAAATTTAAGTATTTGGGTTTCAAAGCCTATTTACTCATTAGGGGTGTGCAATGGACGGACGGTTGCGGATTAGAGATCACCCGCAACCAAACCGTCAAAGTTGCGGATTTGGAAAATTGAACCGTGACCGGCCCAATCACCCGCGGATTTGACCTCTATAGATTAGCGGATTGTCTCCACACGTGGACGGAGTTGAGGTGTAATTTCAAAAACTTTCCAACTAAATCAAAAAGATTTTTTAGTTGCAGATGTTTTTTTCTTCACCTCCTTGCAATTGTTGATGTTACTCCCGAAAAAAAAAAAGTTTCACATAGAATGCACACTGAATTCCATTGGAAACGCTCATAGGTATTGGAAATGCTATAGGTATAGTTCGAGTTGCAGGCTGGGCCTCATCAAGGGCAGATACATAATACAATGAACCATGTTTTAGGGCGTACCATATAAAGACAAAAATCGGTTATTAGATAGTAATCATAAAAGTCCCTTATCCATATATTTTATTTAATGCCAAAACTGCCCTTATTTTTATTTATTTTTAAATTTAAATTTTTAAAAAATTATTTAATTTATTATTATTTTTTCTCTTTTAGTTTTCTTTTTTTTTGTATTTCTTAAATTATTTGTTTTTTAAAAAGTAAAAACAAATTTTTTTCTACTATTTTCTTTAAAATAAAAAGTTTTGATCTTTTTAATTTTTTTTTACTTTTTTTTAACTCTTTTTTTAGTTTAAAAAATAAACCAAAAGAAAGACTAAAAAAGAAAAAAAATAAAAAAAATATCTTTTTTCAAAAATATTTAAATGATAAAATAAATAATAGATAAATAAATTAATAAAATCATTAAGGGTAACTAATTAATTTATGTATCCTTGAATATCCGTTATCACCACACCCTAGTTAGGATAATCATTTTGTATGCCCTAAAATTAATTTTCTTGTATGCCCTAAAACATGGTTATATACAATGGGATGGATCTGCTCCAAGAATAAACCCAAGCTTATCAGAAACAATCAGGATGGGCCGACTGGCAAGGCTTGTCCGTTCAATTCACCTCGGCAGTCAGCAAAGTTGAAGGTCTTTTTTCTCTCTCCACAAACCTATATATCAGTGGTTCTCTATGAACCGAGAAAAAAAGCAAAGGCAAAACCGCCTCTCACAATCTTTTTTGTGTAGGTCCCAGTGGGTCCAGTGTCTTTCGGGAGACGTGCAGGGAAAGGGTTTGTGCAAGGGGAGGTTTTGTGTGTGGCACATATTTAGTGTGGGTTTTCTCCCGGTTCATAGAGACTTTTTGTACATATATACCCTATACCTAAAGTCGGAAAACCCCAGTTCCTCAAATGATGTCAGAAGAAGAATAACGAAAGATTTTGGAAGAAGAAGAACATCTTACTCTTTCTGCTGCTTCTGCAAGTTAAAAGACTTTGAGATTTAAAGGTTTAAGGGTAAGGTTTTTAATCCTATCTCTTCCGTTTTGTACACTTACACCGAATTGGCACCGAACAAATGTAATGAACCCCCAGATCTGTTCTTGTGCCACTGTTGTTGTAGAGAACTCCATAATCCCATCCATCTGCTTCACTATTTGTATCTCTTAATGGAATTCCGGCCCCAACTCAACCCAAAAACCATCACCTGCTTCTTCTCGACCTAGTATACTCTCACCGTCAATTCATGAAGATACAACTGCTTGAAGAGAGAAATGAAAATCTATTTTCTTTGTTTTGGTAAAAGATAGAATATATATATATATATATATATATATATATATATATATATATATATATATATGCCTTGAAAATTCAACAGAGAACTGTGGTAGGAAATAGAGCTGGAAAACAAGCCAAAACCCGCGGGTTTTCCCGGCCCGGCCCGTAAAAAACCCGCACCCGGCTCGGCTGGTGCCTAAACAAGTCGGGTTAGGGTTAGAGAAAAGCCGGCTTGTAGGAAAACGGGTTAACCCGGACCAGTTTGTAAAACCCGCGGGTTCAACCCGTTACCCGCAATTCTATTTCCCCACATTTTTACGCCGCGTTTCACTTCAGGATAACTGTCCCCTCAGTTTCTTTCTTCTTCATCTTTTCTTTCTCCTTTTTCGTTTCTTTTTCCTTCTTCGTCCGCAGAGAGATTCACAGAAAGTGAGAGAAATTGAAGCTAAAAATTATCTACAATTAAAGTGGAAGAAGATGATAAGTTCGATAAATTTTTTCATATGGATCGAAGTAGGGTTTGATTGGTGAACTGAGATCTAAAATTGATGAGGATTTAAGAATTCAGAAGAAAAAATTCAATTATCAAGATTCTTTTATTGAATCGAAGATGGGTGTTGATCTAAAATCTTTTGGGTTTTGATTTTCTAATGTTTATGTGAATACAGAAATGAGTAATCATGAAACTGTCGGTGGTGATAATAAACTCAGGAGATATCGAGAAGAAGTTGTTGCCGCTGAGAAAATCAAATTGATGAAGAGATGATCTGTTGCTGCTGAAATTGATGATTTAGGGTTCTGTTTGAGATCGATTTAAAGAATAGTGAATATGAGAATGCAGTTGATGGAGGTTTTGTTAGTGCAGAAATTAGAGAAATTAGGATTCTTGGATAATGAACTGGTAGTCTGTGAATTGGAAGAAGAAATTGAAGCTCGATTTTAGAGATAAAGGAATTTATTGGAGGAGATGATTAATGGATCTGTGAGGAATCAAAATAAGATGGGTTTGGAGAGCTTCAGATCAACAATTAAGGAGATTGATGGATTGTTAGGACAGGGTTTGATGGAGTTGATTAGTTGTACAACAATGGATTTGTGTTAGTAGCAGATGGAGTTGTTGTGGCGGTGAGAGATAGAGAAGAATTGAAAGAATCAATTGATAATGGTTATTACAGGGAAGCTGAAGGTGTTGGTAGTACTGATGGAGTTGATGCTATTGGTTTTGGTGATGCAAAGTTGTAAGCAGAAGGGTTTGGACGAGAAGATAATGACTTTGAATGAAATTGGTGGTTGTTGGTATTGGTGTTTACTACCAGGGTTAGGAGATGCTGAGTAATTGTAGATGCAGAATAGTTTGTGTTAGCTGAAACAAGGTGGGATGTGAGTCTGTGACAGTGTTGCAGAACAAGACAGGGAAGGATAAATTCAAGTTGTGACTTTGGCTTGAGAAGATAATGGTGGTGATGTTCTTCTTTTCTTTCTTCTTTTTCTTCGTCTGCAGTTGTTGTTGCTATTGTTGGAGAGATTGTAGGAGTGTGTAATGACTTGAATGTGCGATTTCAATGAATGAATTATATGAATGTTAGGAAAGGAAAATAAACCAAAAAACAGTATTAACGAAATTTGTTTACATAGTATATATTTGTTTCTCGTCGCTGATATTTAGGGGTTTCAATTTGATCTGTTTCCAAGTTAAATTCTATCGCTTTCTTCATATTTCTTGTTTCAATTGCAATTTATGTAGCTATATTTTCATACATTCGTAAGGGCATTGTTAATTGATTCATAAATCAGAGGAAACTCTCTCAAATCGGTTTCTGGTGAGTTGACTCACCATAAACGGGTTAACCCGTGAACCCGCAGGTTTAACCCGTTACGGGTGAGGGTTGATGAAATGACCACCCGTGAAGAATATCAACCCGCGGGTTTTGACCCGTGTTAACCCGAACCCGTGTAACCCGTAACAAGCCATCCCCGGCCCGCCCGTTTTCCAGCTCTAGTAGGAAAGAAGCCATGTCTCCCATTTCCCTTTAGCTACTAGTGGGCCGGGCTTGATTGATTCATGTTTCCATCACATACGTGAGCCTTGAGTGGTGCTGATATAGGAATACCATGCCAGCCACATTCAAAGTTCTTGTGGTCCTTGCGCAGTGAGCAACAATATTGGTCCTTGTGCAGTGAGCAGCAATATTGGTCCTTGTAGTCGCAAATGCCATTTAGCTTTCAATTAATCCATTTATCTTCGGAGTGAATGAATTCACTTGTAATTCCTGTAAACGACTTAAAACAATATTATTAGCCAAATATCGGGACCTAGCTAGTATAAATGTGGGTATAAAAATGTCGCACTTACGTGCTTATCAAACTCCCCCACACTTACATTTTGCTAGTCCCGAGAAAAACAAGAAAAAATTATATCCGCTACACAGCTGGATATAGAGAGACGTCTGCTAGACAGCTAGATGGAACCACTAAACAATGATTGAGCAATGTCTGCTAAACAGCTAGACGAATCCGCTAAACAATTGGATTAAGGGTGTCTGCTAAACAGCTAGACGAATCCGCTAAACAGTTGGATTAAAAATGTCCGCTAAACAGCTAAACAAAACCACTAAACAGTAGTGTAAAAAGACCGCTAAACAGCTGATCTTATCAAGTAAAATTTCCACACTTTTTTTATTTTATTTTTTAAATCATTAAAATGTACAAGCAAACAAAGAAACAATGAAACCTGAATATGCAGACAGAGAATCAGAAAAGCATGGATTTAATTTACCTCTAACTCCCCCACACTTATTTTCTACATTGTCCTCAATGTGGCAGTGGTTAAAAAGAGTTCAAAGGTGGAAAGGGGTGATCAGCCAAGCACAAACATATTATTCATGATAAAGAAAAGAAAGAAAATAAAATAAAACTACATTATTTTACCAGTGTCGCAGATCAGTTCGGTTGCATTTAGCCCATGCAACAAGCCTTTAAACCTCAAGCTCGCACAAGAGGATGAGTTTCGTCTCGTGAGGGCTTCCAGCTGTGATACCCACAAACACAAGGGTTGTCTCCCTAAAGCGCTGAATTTTATGTGTCCATCCAGACATATGCAAAACACAGCTGTTGATGGTGGTTTTTAGCTTAGGGTTAAAATCGTAAAACCTTACATCTGACATTACATCACTAGGACCACTAGCGCATTTATTGAATTATTCAACACGCCTACGTAAGAATTACCAGGGTACCTTTATTTTTACATATATATGTGTCATGTTCCACGGTAGAACCCTTAGTATTGACCGACATCACCTTCGTACACCAGACCCTAAATTCTTACACCATCGTGTCAATGGCAAACCATTCCAGCCACGTCTCCGCGCCAAGGCATGCCAACCATGTCAGTCGCACCACCGTGCCAATGGAAAACCATGCCAACCACGTCTCCGCGCCAAGGAATGCCAACCATGCCATCCGCATGTGCCAATGTCATGTCGTGCCAGACACATCTCCGCGCCAAGGCATGCCAACCATGCCAGCTGCACCACCGTGCCAATGGAAAACCATGCCAACCACGTCTCCGCGCCAAAGAATGCCAACCATGCTAGCTGTGCCATCCACGTGTCCGCGCTAAACCATGCCAACCATGCCAGCCGCGCCACCGTGCCAGCCACATCTCCGCGCCAAGGCATGTCAACCATGCCAGCCGCACCACCGTGTCAATGGCAAACCATGCCAGCCACGTCTCCGCGCCAATGCATGCCAACCATGCCAGCCACGTCTCCGCGCCAAAGCATGCCAACCATGCTAGCCGCGACACCGTGCCAATGGAAAACCATGCCAGCCACGTCTCCACGCCAAGGCATGCCAACCATACCAGCCGCACCACACGTGCCAATGGCATGTCGTGCCATCCACACCTCCGTGCCAAGGCATGCCGACCATGCCAGACGCGCCACTGTGCCAATGGAAAACCATGCCAGCCACGATTCCATGCCAAAGCCATGTCGGCCCCGCTACATGTCGCTGGCTGCCAAAATGAAGGGTTGCAACAATCAACGGCCACCCTTCCATCTTAGATGCAAATCTTAGCCGTCCTAGGTCACCAACCAACGGATGGTAACCTTTGGCCCAACGCCAAAACCCTAGTTTTGGCCACACCTAAACCGCGCCAAGGCATGCCGACCATGCCACATGTGCCAATGGCATGCCGTGCCAGCCACATGTGCCAATGGCATGCCGTGCCAGCCACCTTGCCGCGCCTAAACCATACCATGCGGGCCTTCCCTTTACGGCTTCCAAAACGAAGGCGTGTGACAATCAACGACCACCCTTCCATCTTATAGGCAAATCTTAGCCGTCCAAAGTCGCCAGCCAACACATGGTAACCTTTGGCCCAACGCCAAAACCCTAGTTTTGGCCACGTCTAAACCGCGCCAAGGCATGTCGACCATGCCACATGTGCCAATGGCATGCTGTGCCAGCCACCTTGCCGCGCCTAAACCATACCATGCCGGCCTTCCCTTTACGGCTGCCAAAACGAAGGCGTGCGACAATCAACGACCACCCTTCCATCTTAGATGCAAATCTTAGCCGTACAAGGTCACCAACTAACGCATGGTAACCTTTGGCCCAACGCCAAAATCCTATTTTTGGACACGCCCAAACCGCGCCAAGGCATGCCGACCATGCCACATGTGCAAATGGCATGCCGTGCCAGCCACCTTGCCGTGCCTAAACCATACCATGTCGGCTTTCCCCTCACAGCTGCCAAAATGAAGGCGTGCGATAATCAATGGCCACCCTTCCATCTTAGATGCAAATCTTAACCGTCGAAGGTCACCAACCAACGCATGGTAACCTTTGACCCAACGCCAAAACCCTATTTTTGTCCACGCCTAAACCGCGCCAAGGCATGCCGATCGTGTCACATGTGCCAATGACATGTCGTGCCATCCACCTTGCGGCGTCTAAACCAAACCATGTCGGCCTTCCCATCACGGCTGCAAAAACGAAGGCGTGCGACAATCAATGGCCACCCTTCCATTTTAGATGCATATCTTAGCCGTCCAAGGTCACCAACCAACGCATGGTAACCTTTGGCCTAATGCCAAATCCCTAGATTTGGCCACGCCTAAGCCGTGCCAAGGAATGCCGACCATGCCACATGTGCCAATGACATGACGTGCCAGCCACCTTGCTGCGCCTAAACCATACCATGCCGGACTTCCCATCACGGCTTCCAAAATAAAGGCTTGAAACAATCGACAGCCACATTTCCATCTAAGACGCAGATCTTAGCCGTCCAAGGTTACTAGCTAACGCAGGGAAATCTTTTTGCTTGACTCCAAAACCCTAGCTTTTGGCCACGCCTAAACTAGGCCATATTAAAGCCATGCCGGCCATGCTTTGATTTCACTGGCTACCAAACAAAGGGTTGCAATAGTCAACGACTACCCTTCCTTTCAAGATCAAAATCTCATCGTTGAAGGTTACCACCGAGCCGAAAAGTCTCCCAAGCTCAACTTGCGAAACAACAACATGTTACATGTTTTCCACGAAAACACTCGAGACATCAACACATGTCACAAACTGGGGGATGCTCATTGGGTATTGGTTTGGCGGTTTATAGCGTACGGCCATGCTTCCCTTCACGGCTTCCAAAATAAAGGCTTGCAACAATCGACGGCCACATTTCCATCTAAGACGCAGATCTTAGCCGTCCAAGGTTACTAGCTAACGCGGGGAAATCTTTTTGCTCGACTCCAAAACCCTAGCTTTTGGCCACGCCTAAACTAGGCCATATTAAAGCCATTCCGGCCATGCTTTGATTTCACTGGCTACCAAATGAAGGGTTGCAATAATCAACGGATACCCTTCCTCTCAATATGCAAAATCTCGACCGTCGAAGGTCACCACCGAGCCGACAAGTCTCCCAAGCTCAACTTGCGAAACAACAGCAACATGTTACATGTTTTCCACGAAAACACTCGAGACATCAACACATGTCACAAACTGGGGGATGCTCATTGGGTATTGGTTTGGCGGTTTACATCGTGCAGCGTACACTACGCCCGTTATAAGACAGTGTCATAAGGATGAGGCGGTTAGTAAATACAGGGAGTAATGGTAAAACGTTTTCTTTTATGGAACATCAATTCCAGGGGTTACCGGTTACCACCTCCTCCCATTTACTCACTTCGAGACCAGAGTACGTTTCACTTCGACTTGTATAAATAGGTCTTACCTATTTCCACCGAATAACAAGTTCTGGTCAGGAGCATACAACACTCAGAAAACGTTTGCTATCTTTCCCATCTGTTAGCTTCCCATTTTGTGATGCAAGTCACAAAACAACTACTCTTCCAGGATCAACTATTCTGTTCTCAACACTCTCTTCACTTCCCTCCCCAAAACCAACCCTTCTCCTCCTCTTTGTGACCGAAGCAAGTCTGGAACGGCCATTTCTTGGTTTAGGCTGGATTTGTACAGATTGATCTCTTGAATCTAAAGTACTCCCTTGCAGTATATTATTTAGGGTTTAGACTCGTTTCTCACCTACACACCCGAAATTACCGAATCAGCAGAAACCATTTTCACCCTCAAACAATTGGCGACCACAGTGGGAGATTGATCTTTCGGTTACAATGTCAATTTTCAATGCTCGATCTCATATTTCGACCCAGACGTCAGGACGGTAGAATCCAAACGACCCGCCATAGGGATCGACGGCTCAGTTACCAGACGTCCCGGTTACCAGTCATGACACGACAAGGGATGACTGGGGACTTTCCATAGTCACGACGGTGCTTTCCACAAAACTCGGTCTTACACCCGGGAGATTCCTTTTCAGGAGATCCAAAAAACCTAGTAAGTCTTGTTAGACAAAATACATGGTCTACTACTTCAAATCTTCACAGGGAGATAAAAAAACCGATAGCCATATTTTTCCCGTATTTCATGCTTTCTACTATCGCACAACATTCACAATTCCATGACATCCTTGGGGTACTCATGCAACTTATATTCATAACCAAAAACATCAATATTCTAAAACAATTCATTCCAAATAATAATCCAAAACCCTCAGGGGTAATACTTGTCTATCAACCCAAAGATCCAGAAAATCAAAACCATAAACCAAGCGCTTTGTTTGCCTTTCAAAAAAAAAAAACCCAATCACCTACCCGTACGTGCCTACTTTGCATAATAATGATTACCCGTCACTATTCATGAGGTAGCCGACGTTACTACGGTGATATTCGAAGAGAAATTGTTTATGAAGAAATGTTTCTACAAGTTTATGAAAGGAATACCCACGGCTAGGGTTTACACCAGTTCAGAAGAACAATATTTCTACAGATTTATGGAAGGCATACATATGGACAGGGTTTTCACCAACACAAGAAACACAAGAAAAAAATTGAAAGATAAACGCTGGAGTACATAGCTGGAATATGCTTGCCCACTTTATTGCTACCGCGCTACCGCTAACACCAGGACGTGAGAACAAAGATACGAGATAAAAAGGAGAGCCAACCCCTTTCATATGCATAATACTTTTGGAATTTGAATAAGGAAATGATTTCCTATTTGAGCTACGTATGGAAAGAGGCAACTGGGCCCGTAAGAACAAGTTGGCGCCAAGCCAACAGTCCGCGCCATACCAAATCCAAGCCAGCGTCCATGCCAAGACAGCGTCCACGTGAAGCCAGCGCCCATTCCAAGCCGATCCAGCGCTAACAACTTACATCTTTCCAGCGCCAGAAGCATGCATCCTTCCAGCGCTAACAACTTGCATCTTTACAGCAGCTCGCTTCTTTCCAGCGCCAGCATCTTGCATCCTTTCCAGCGCTAACAGCTTGCATCTTCCCTGCACCAGTAGCTTGCATCCTTCCAGCGTTTCTCTTGAACACCCAGTAGAAGGGAATCATCAATCTAATTTCATTACACGAAAAGATCAGGAAAAAATTCTCCAAAATCGAAGCAAAGAAAAATCATCAACCCCCCTGAGTTCACAAAGACTCTTTTCCCTGTCAGAAGATGCATGATTTCTGGGGACTTCGCCCGCAAAATCGTGCAGTCTATGATGAAACATTTATGTGAGATTCTATATTTCCCCAATGCGCAACATCAAGGCATATTTCAGGGAAGCAGCTGTTTCCAACCATAGAAGTCGTTCCAAAACCCCAACCTCTCCTGGAAAGCACGATTGATAGATGGAACTGGGAGCTCCTAACCATTGTTCGCTTGAAGGGTGTCCAGTTTGACAGCACACTGATTAACGCAGCCGCTCCGCTTCAACAAACTCCAAAAGCGACTCCGCTTCAACGATCACTCCGATAGCCGCTCCGCTTCAACGCTCACTCCAGCAGCCACACCGTTTCAGCGTTCTCTCCATAAGATTCTCCAGGATCCGAAGACGAGGCTTCAGCGTTCGGCTTCTTAAGTTTCAACATCTTCTCCAAGAGACGAATCTGCTTCAACGACGCTTCTTCCTGCAAAGGGTCGTACCACCACGCTCCCCATGTCAAGGATCATGATCACAGCCAACCAATCTTCGTAGTCATGGACAGTTTGCTCGCTTACGCATCCAGCCAATCCTTTTACTTCCATGGATGCCCGCACAACTCCAGCCAATCCTTTTACTTCCACGGATGCCCATACAATTCCAGCCAACCTACTTTATTACCACGACAATGTATTCTCTTCTGATTACATCTGCTACCAAGAATTGTTGACGCTCATTTGTTGATACCAGCCAGAGCTTCACCACAGCAGCAATCTCTACGAATATGGAAACATGTAAACCTTACTTGAGGACTGAGGATATACATGGAATCCCTTCAATGTCAAAGCTCAGAAGACACAGTCAACCAAAAGGCCATAACCGCAACAAGGTCATCAACTCTTCAAGGGAGCAGCGCAAGAATATTATCACCCCTCTGTCTATAATACACCTTCAACACTTTACGAGGCCGCGGAGGATCCCAAGCCTGCTCAAAAGAAAACAACTTCAGAAACTGAAGAAAAATGCGACTGGGGACTTCTCTTCGTTGTCCATCGACGACCATCAAAGAATCATGAGATAACTCCAGAGACGCGGCCGAAACATTTTCTTGAAGAAACAGAGGGATCCATGATAAACAACATAACTCTCTCATTCCTATATCTTCGCTATCCAGAATATTTCGTTCATGCGATATCCTGAGCATCCCAGCATCACATCCAGAAGAGTAGGATAAGCTTGTATAATATAACGTGTATTCAAGGCGATGCAATGAAAATATGATACACATGTGGACTACCAGCATGAGACGCTTTCACTCCCCTCAACCAGGTTATTTCTGATTTCAACATCCGCAGGAATTTCTCAACACGAAGCCGTACATGTACACTGAATACTTCAAGAGCACGCCACAAAGATACATTCACATATTCATCCATGCCATCGGATCAAACCGAAGTATAACTGGGGATTTCTTACAACATCTCATTTCGGGCGCCAGAAGTTTTCGACCATACAACCATTCACAACACATCATCATCACGATCAGAAGGTCCAGGCACTGAACAACCTAAAGCCGAGGATGGACCGACACCGCAACCACAATCTCCAAGATTAACCCTGAAATTATCTTTGCCGAGCATATATTCCATCCATCCGTCCCAAGAATGCAATGGAGTTTGGTAATTTTGGAATCCACTGGAGAGACACTGCAGACGAAAGCGCGGATACAAACGAGCAACAAAAAACAGAAGAAGGTCAATACCTCTTTTCATATGGACGGAGTTTCTAGAGTTTTGCAAGAATAAAGTTCCCTTCTTGCTCCATGAACGGGAACAGATGACTCGGCGCGACTATGCTACCCCGGGCCCGCAACATCCCTCCTGAATTCTTCCTGAGTTTCACTGTCGGGCCGTTTTCACATCCTAAACGAGCTCAAAACCTATATATTCCCGCGAAAGGATATAGGAAATTCTTTTCCGGTCAGATGGAGGGGCGAAAAGTCAAAATCGAAGTTCATATGAGAATTCTGCAACGATTTTAGTAAGGAGCGCTAATTAGGGTTTCAGCATCCCAAACCCTGATTCCGACAAAGTTTCCAGGCGCCATCACTACCATTTGATAACCGAAGTTCCAGCGTCATCACCATTGTTTGGTAGCCGAATTTCTGAAACCAGTTTACACCATTCTGCGGACTGAAGACAGTTTCCACCATTCCGCTGACCGAATCCAGTTTGTTCCATTCCAAGCCGACCGACGCCTTCGGCTCCCATTCCAAGCCGACCAACGCCTGCGGCTCCCATTCCAAGCTGACCAACGCCTGCGTCTCCCATTCCAAGCCGACAATTTATATCTCACCACTTCGCGGTCTAGCCAGCAACACCACAAGTAGAATCTATGCAAGGCCGTCAACATGAGAAAGGTTAGTCGAGTCTTCTTGACCATCTTTTCACGACTTGTCATTTCAATTTTGTCCTCGCCTGTCACCGTTTTATGCTTACCTCGTAAGAATGCTCCTTTTCCGAGCTAAGAAGGGGACTTAATGTTGATGGTGGTTTTTAGCTTAAGGTTAAAATCGTAAAACCTTACATCTGACATGACGTCACTAGGACCACTAGCACATTTATTGAATCATTCAACACACCTACGTAAGAATTACCAGGGTACCCTTTGTTTTACATATATATGTGTCATGTTCCACGGTAGAACCCTTAGTATTGCTAGACATCACCTTCGTACACCAAACCCTAAATTCTTACACCACCGTGCCAATGGCATACCATGCCAGCCACGTATCCGCGCCAAGGCATACCAACAATGCCAGCCGCACCACCGTGCCAAAGGCAAACCATGCCAGCCACGTCTCCGTGCCAAGGCATGCCAGCCGCGCCGCCGTGCCAGCCATGTCTCCGCGCCAAAGCATGCCAACCATGCCAGCTACGCCACCGTGCCAATGGCAAGCCGTGCCAGCCACATCTCCGCGCTAAGGCATGTCAACCATGCCAGCCGCACCACCTTGCCAATGGAAAACCATGCCAGCCACGTCTCTGTGCCAAGGAATGCAACCATGCCAGCCGCACCACCGTGCCAATGGAAAACCATGTCAGCCACGTCTCCGCGCCAAAGCATGCCAACCATGCCAGCCGCGCCACCGTGTCAATAGAAAACCATGCCAGCTACGTATCTGCGCCAAGGCATGCCAACCATACCAGCCGCACCACATGTGTCAATGGCATGCCGTGCCAGCTACACCTCCGCGCCAAGGCATACTAACCATGCCAGCCGCACCACCGTGCCAATGGCAAACCATGCCATCCACGATTCCATGCCAAATCCATGTCGGCCCCGCTACATGCCGCTGGCTGCCAAAACGAAGGGTTGCAACAATCAACGGCCACCCTTCCATCTTAGATACAAATCTTTGCCGTCCAAAGTAACCAACCAACGCATGGTAACGTTTGGCCCAAAGCTAAAACCTTAGTTTTGGCCAATCCTAAACCGCGCCAAGGCATGCCGACCATGCCACATGTTCCAATGGAATGCCGTTCCAGCCACCTTGGCGCGACTAAACCATACCATGTGGGCCTTCCCTTTACTACTTCCAAAACGAAGGCGTGCGAAAATCAACGGCGAACCTTCCATCTTAGATGCAAATCTTAGCGGTCCAAGGTCGCCGGCCAACGCATGGTAACCTTTGGCCCAATGCCAAAACCATAGTTTTGGCCACGCCTAAACCGCGCTAAGGCATGCCGAACATACCACATGTGCCAAAGGCATGCCGTGCCAGCAATCTTGCCGCCCCTAAACCATACCATGTCGTCTTTACATTTACCGCTGCCAAAATGTAGGCGTGCGAAAATAAACGACCACCCTTCCATCTTAGATGCAAATCTTAGCCGTCCAAGTTCACCAACTAACGCATGGTAACCTTTGTTCAAACGCCAAAGTTTTGGCCATTCCTAAACCGCGCCAAGGCATGCCGACCATGCCACATATGCCAATGGTATTGATGGGTGCCAAATAATGTATATATTTATCCCCTTTTGTTGGCATTTAACTCATCTTTTGCGCATTAATTCTACATTTTATCCCATATTCTGTATTTTCATTGTGTTCAAGAATAAATATTTTTCTTACTTAATTTTGCATTTTTAGGTAATAAATAAAGTTTGGATGAATTGCGGAGCGAAAAGAGAAGAAAAGTAGTGAAAAGACGGGAGAAATTACGCAAGGAAGCCGCGAAGAATGTCGTGCACAAGACCAAAAGGCTAGAAGTGGGCTTGAAGAGGAAGAATTGTTCTTAAAGAAGATATGGTCTTGGCATACCCAAGGCCCAAAACCCTTACCCAAACCCATTTTCTATATCCAAGCCCGTCTCGGATTTCAGCCGTCAGATCGAAGCATTTCAGCATCCTACGGTCGCTCCATCATCGCACATCAAACTCCGAAGCTCCCGCTTTACATCGCAACACCCATCTCCATCTTGGGTCGTCCGTTTTTCTACATCCCTTCATCCGACGGTCGCTCCACGCTTACCTCCGTATCGCCGTTGGATCCACCTACCATCTTCCCATCCATCGCTTCTTGTCGCAGATCATCAAACCTCGCTGAACCCTCCTAACACCCAAGTATCGAACACCCTATACCCAGCCAAACGCACCTTTCTTCTTTCTTCTCCATCTCTTCTTCCTTCAGAACCCGTACCACCACCATGTCCGTCTCCATCACCACCATCTTCTCCCCAAATCACTCCACCATCTACGCCACCAAACCAACCCTAAACCTAAGCCCATCATCACCATCACGTGCTATCTCTTTATCAACCACTAATTTCTCCAATTTCTCATCTCTCTTCTCACTGAAACCCTAGGTGAGAAATTGGGGATATAAGTGATGTTAAAGCAACAATTGGAGCATGAGATGAACGAGAAGAAGTAATTGGAGAGTGGGTCGACGAGATGGAGTGAGTATCTCAACACATTAGGTAAATCAATTTTACCTAATTTTCTGTTTTTGGGGAAAAGGGGTTGGAACCCTAATTCTGATAGGGGGAGTATATATTTGTAATGTTTTGTGTGAGAGAAGCGGGGGGATGTTCTCTGGACTAGCCAGTAGAAACTTGAAACAAAATTCATGCAATTCCAAATTTCAGTTCATCTATGCAGTTAACAGTGAAAGTTGTGCTTGTTTTGATTTATTTTGAATGTTGATTATTGTGTTTAATTTATCTTATATTATGAATGTTATTGTTATTATCATGTGTAGTATGAGCTAATTAGCAACAAGCTAAGGCTTTGATGAAGCCTTGGTGCACTGTCAAATGGTAAATTGCTAGGATAGGATGCCATATGCTTGTTTTTCTTGTGCATTGGGAAGAAAGCAGTGCTATGATTGCTTGTGATTGATTGTGCTGTCAAAAGACAGTCAATACTAGGGGTATTTCTGTTAGCAAGCTGTTTTTCTTTCCTTTCTATTGTATGCATAGGACTCAACTCAACCTAGGAATATGCTATTTGATTAGGACACAAGGTGGAATCTAAGCCTTAGCTTAGCCACAATTCCTTTCTTCAGTCATTTACAATTCCTGCTCTGCTTTTATTCACTGCTTAGTTACATTCCTTTACTGTTTTGCTTAGTTCTTGCATTTTGAAGCCTATTGTGCACTGAAGTCAGTGCACAAACTCACCTCTGCCCTTGGCTTCCAAGCCTTGGTTCTTAGCTGTTTTCTTTGCTGCTTTGCTTTACCTTGCTGCTTTGGTTCTTTACTTCTGCCACTTTGTATGCCATATTGCTTTGTCTTGATCACTGTCTCCATTGTTAGCTTAGGTTTCTCTTATAGTGATCCCACTCCCTGTGGACTTTCCCCTGCTTTCCTTCTATTCTATAAACTTGGCCTTGTATACTTGCAAGTTTCTGTGTGTTTTCCATTGGCACACCAAGTTTTTGGCGCCGCTGCCGGGGAGTGGTGTTGCCACTGCTGAGTTCCATTAGCATCTCTGCCTTGCAATCATTGCAGGCCTGCTTCACTATCATTGCACTCTGTGATCATTGCAGGTACCACCTTGGCTGTGCTGCTGCTGCTGGTGCCTTCTCTGCCAAGCTGTGCTGTGCTGTTGCTGCCAAGCCAAAGCCTGCTGCTGCCAAAGCCTGCTGCTGCCAACTGGGCTCGCCTATTTCTGTTGCTGCCCGGCTTGTGCACCCTCTGCTGCTGGGCTCTGTTCCAACCTTTGTTGCTGGGCTTGAACCAACTGAGCTGGGCTTAGTAACCTCAATTTCGCTGGGCTTGCAACTTCTGCTCCTGGGATTGCCTTTTCTGCTGGGCCTGTGTTGCTGAGTCACTTCAATTGCTGCTGGGCTTGAGCATGAGCTTAGGACGATCCTAAAGCCCAACTGGGCTGTGCAACTAAAAGGGGACTAAAAGCCTATTTTTGGGCTTCCCTCCAAAAAACAAGTAAGCCTAACCCATGAGTTAACCCACTTGGGCCTCATTTAAATTCAAATTCGGGCTTGTAATAATTAATTTAATTATTTATTTGGGATTGTAATAATTTTTATTTATTTTCTTTTTCTTTTTTTTTATATTTGGGACTGTAATTATTTTTTTTTTTTTTTGTTTTTTTTTTTTTTTCTTTTATTTTTCTTTTCTTTTATGGGCTTGTCTTAATTATTATTATGTTTTTATTTTCTTTTATGAGTTGTGCTAATTTATGCTAGGTTTAGTTCAAAAATTTTCCAAAGCCCAATTTTAAACCAAAAACAAAATCCCTTGTTAGTCCAACACCCATTCAAAACCAAATCTTCATAACCCTTGTGGGCCAAATTGTTTCCGATTGCTCTGTCTGACCAACATGTTAGTTAAGGTACCTACTAGGACATGATTGTGACCTACAGAGACCAAACAAACAGACTTGTTAGAATTAACCCAGACGAACCTATCGAAATTCTAAGTTCTGAGGGAGACAGTCCAGATCAACCAGAAACAATGGGAGAACCCCGTACCCTCAAGGATTATATGTACCCAACTAGAGCCAGTCAACCTTCTTGTATTGTGCTACCCGAGGCTAATGGCCATTATGAGCTGAAATCAAGCACAATACAGATGCTTCCTATTTTTAGAGGTGTTGAGAATGAAAACCCGTACCACCACGTGAGAGAATTCGAGGAAATTTGTGGA
This sequence comes from Papaver somniferum, assembly GCF_003573695.1. Taxonomy (NCBI): domain Eukaryota; kingdom Viridiplantae; phylum Streptophyta; class Magnoliopsida; order Ranunculales; family Papaveraceae; genus Papaver; species Papaver somniferum. The sequence goes on along the minus strand of NW_020618825.1, from coordinate 10,016,664 downwards.
ACTCTGCGTTTCACTCAAATGTCCGACGAAACCCTAAAGTTAAGGCTTTTTCCTTTCTCCCTGAAAGATAAGGCAAAGGCCTGGCTCTATGCTTTACAGCCTCAATCCATCATGACATGGGATGACCTCATAAAGGAGTTTTTCAAAAAGTTTTTCCCGAACCACAAGACTGCGACAATTCGTCAAAGTCTGAATAGCTTTGTGCAATTAGAAGGTGAGACCTTAGCTAGATACCTGGAGAGATTCAATGAATTATTGCTCCAATGTCCCCATCATGGTTTTGAAAAATGGAGACTTGTGCAAATTTTGTATGAAGGTCTAGATGTGTCCACCCGAACAACGGTTGAGTCGATGTGTAATGGTCTATTCGTAGACAAAACTGCTGATGCGTCTTGGGACTTCTTGATTGAAGTAGCTGAAAAGACGCAACAGTGGGAATCCATCCGTGAAACCAGAAAGACTACATCCGAAGCAAAGGCTTTTAGGATTGAAGCGGATTTGAGGGAAGAGCAAACATGGCATCAATAGTTAGGAGATTAGAAGAGTTAGAACTACATAAAAATTCAAAACCTTCCACCACTACTCTCCGAGAACATGTCGCTTCGTCTGTTGTGTGCTTGTAACGACCCCAACCATCAATTCCAAAATTGTCCCGATTTGCTTGCAGTCCAGGAATCTAGGCTTGAACAGGCACATGCCATGTTTCAAAAACCAGAGCATAACCCTTATTCACAGACCTACAATCCAGGATGGAGAAACCACCCTAACTTTTCATGGTCAAAAGGACCCACTCAGGGAGGACCATCTCAACCCAATCAGAGCTATCAAAACAATCAGGGATATCAGAACAATCAAGGTTATCAACACCCGAGAAACCCTCAACAACAATCAAACTCTCAACAACAATCATATCCTCAACACAATACCGACAAGAGATTATCCACCCTAGAGGAAATGTTCCAGAGTTTGATGCAAAGTCAGAAAAATCTAGATCAAAAGATGGATCAAATGTGTGAGAGAGAAAAGGGTAAACTTCCGAGCCAACCCCAACAAAATCCAAAGAGGATATTTCAAACAGGCACAACATCCTGCACTGAAACCTCACCCGATCAAGTCCATGCCATTACCACCCTCCGAAGTGGTAAAGTCATCGAGAACAACGTGGGCGAACCTAATGAATCTGATACAAATTCCACGCTGTCTCCACAACCCCAGAAAACCAAAGAACCTGAGCAAGTTGGAAAATCTGACAATTCTACTGCTGTGAATGTCCCTTTGCCAACTCATTCTCCTGTTGCCCCATTTCCTCAAAGATTGATCTATCAACAGAAAAGTACCCATTACAATGAGATGTTAGATCTGTTCAAGAGAGTCAACATCAACATTCCTTTTCTTGAAGCAATCAAGCAAATCCCTGCTTATGCCAAATTCCTCAAAGACTTGTGTACTCAAAAGCGCAAGCTCAATGTGCAAAAACGTGCTTTCTTAGCTGAGCAGGTGAGTTCCATCATTCTGAACAAAACTCCACCCAAGTTTAGGGATCCAGGATGTCCAACAATTTCTTGCACTATAGGAGAACACACGGTCAATAAAGCGTTATTAGACCTAGGTGCAAGTGTTAACCTACTGCCATATTCTGTTTATGAGCAGTTAGGTCTTGGGGAGTTGAAACCAACATCTATCACTCTACAACTGGCAGACCGATCTGTCAAGATTCCTCGTGGAGTGGTCGAAGACGTTTTGATCAAGGTTGACAAATTCTATTTTCCCGTAGACTTCATTGTCTTAGACACTCAACCTGTACAAAACCCAGACTGTCACATTCCTGTCATCTTAGGACGTCCTTTCTTGGCTACGTCCAACGCGATCATTAATTGTCGTAATGGAGTGTTGAAACTGTCTTTTGGTAACATGACGGTAGAATTGAATGTGTTCGATATTAGTCAACAACCTGTGATGATGATGATGTGCATGAAGTTAATATGATTGAAGGATTAATGCAAGATTCGTTGACTAACATTCTATCCGTCGACCCCTTTCAAGCATGTATGGAGAACTTTAACCCAGATTCCTATGATGATGCATACTGTAGTGACGTCCTATCTCTGCTCGAATCTGTACCTCAAATGGACGTCACTGAAAGGAAATATGAAGTGGAACCACCCTTACTCTCTGATTCCAAGCTTATTCCATCCATTGTTGAGCCACCCAAGCTTGAATTGAAAACATTGCCTAGTACGTTGAAGTACGCATTCCTAGGTTCTTCTGATACTTTACCTGTCATTATTTCATCATGTTTAGACACGGAACAGGAAAGTAAGCTTTTAGAAGTACTTAAGGAACACAAAGAGGCCTTAGGATGGACCATCTCAGATCTCAAAGGAATTAGTCCCACCATTTGCATGCACCACATTAACCTTGAAGAGAATGCCAAACCATCGAGGGAAATGCAAAGGAGACTTAATCCTAACATGAGAGATGTAGTCAAAGGAGAGATCCTGAAACTACTTGATGCGGGTATCATATACCCAATTCCCGATAGCAAATGGGTTAGTCCCATTCAAGTTGTGCCTAAGAAGTCAGGCATTACTGTAGTTCAGAACGACAAGAATGAATTAGTCCCTACTCGTACAACCACAGGATGGCGAGTATGCATCGACTACAGGAAGTTGAACACAGTAACAAGGAAGGATCACTTCCCGCTCCCTTTCATTGACCAAATGCTAGAACGTGTGTCTGGACACAGTCACTACTGTTTTCTAGATGGCTTTTCCGGTTATAACCAAATTCACATTGCTCCAGAAGATCAGGAAAAAACTACATTCACGTGTCCATTTGGGACGTTTGCTTATAGACGTATGCCCTTCGGGTTGTGTAATGCACCTGCTACTTTTCAGCGTTGCATGATGAGCATTTTTTCTGACATGATAGATAGTTTTCTCGAGATCTTTATGGATGATTTCTCTGTTTTTGGTTCCTCGTTTGACGAATGTTTGAAGCATCTTGCCCTCGTGATATCCAGATGTAAAGAAAAGAACCTTGTTCTAAATTGGGAAAAATGCCATTTTATGGTGAATTCAGGAATAGTTCTAGGACACATCATCTCAGAAAAAGGAATTGAAGTGGATAAAGCTAAAGTTGACCTCATTCAACATCTACCACAACCTCGCTCTGTGAAGGAGATCAGATCATTTCTAGGTCATGCTGGTTTTTACCGGCGATTCATCAAAGATTTCAGCAAAATCTCCAGACCTCTGTGCAGTCTTCTCTCCAAAGATGTTGCCTTCAATTTCGATGCTTGTGTGAAGGCATGGGAGGAATTAAAAACCCTTCTCACCACCGCTCCTATAGTCCGACCACCCGATTGGAAGCTTCCGTTCGAACTTATGTGTGATGCCTCTGATTATGCTGTTGGTGCTGTTTTAGGACAGCGAGTTGATAGACTACCATATGTGATATACTATGCTAGCAAAACCCTTAATGATGCCCAACTCAATTATTCAACTACCGAGAAGGAATTGCTTGCCGTCGTTTTCGCATTAGACAAGTTTAGATCTTATCTGATAGGTCTAAGATCATCATATACACAGACCATGCGGCTTTGAAGTATCTTCTTTCCAAGAAGGATGCTAAAGCTCGCCTTATTCGATGGATACTCTTATTACAGGAATTCGATCTCGAAATCCGTGATAAGAAAGGTTGTGAGAATGTGGTTGCTGATCATTTGTCTAGATTAACTTTAGAGTCTATTGATGAATTTGAGCTGATTAGAGAATCATTCCCAGATGAACAGCTGATGTCTATCTCAGACCTTCCTTGGTTTGCTGATATTGTTAACTACCTCGCTACAGGTAGGATGCCCTCACGTTGGTCGAGACAAGACCGCTAAATTCTGGCTGAAGTTAAACATTTCCTTTGGGATGACCCATATTTGTTTAAGTACTGCCCAGACCAAATCATTAGGAATGTGTCCCCAACACGAACAGAAAGATGTGATATCTTTCTGTCATGACCAAGCATGTGGAGGCCATTTCAGTGCCAAGAAAACCGCTGCAAAGATCTTGCAGTGTGGATTCTATTGGCCATCATTGTTCAAGGATTGCCATGATTATTGTGTTGCTTGTGAACGCTGTCAAAAGCTAGGAAGCATTTCGAGGAGAAACATGATGCCATTGAACCCCATTTTGATTGTGGAGATTTTTGATGTTTGGGGGATAGACTTCATGGGTCCATTTCCCATGTCTGACAGCAAGTTGTACATCCTAGTCGCAGTTGATTACGTTTCTAAGTGGGTAGAAGCCATAGCAACCAGAACAAATGACCACAAGGTGGTACTTTCATTTCTAAAGGAAACATATTTCACGTTTTGGTACCCCTAGAGCTATCATCAGTGACGGTGGCTCACATTTCGCAAGTACTTTGAGTTTTAGTACGCAAGTATGGAATAACTCACAAGGTTGCTACTCCGTACCACCCTCAGACAGTGGACAAGTGGAAGTTTCTAATAGGGAAATTAAGCACATTCTGGAGAAGACGGTAACCCGTCAGGAAAGATTGGTCATTAGATTGAATGATGCTTTGTGGGCCTATAGAACAGCTTATAAGACACCAATTGGCATGTCCCCCTATCGTCTAGTGTATGGAAAGCCGTGCCATCTACCTGTGGAATTAGAACATCGTGCTTACTGGGCAATCAAGCAACTGAACTTTTCTCTGGACGAAGCTGGAATTCGGAAACTTCAACTCAACGAGTTGGAAGAATTGAGAAATGAGGCTTATGACAGTGCCAGGTTATATAAGCATAAGATGAAGATATTTCATGACAAGCGTATTCTACGCAAATCCTTCACTCCTGGTCAGAAAGTCTTGTTGTATGACTCTCGATTACATCTTTTTCCAGGAAAACTGCGTTCCAGATGGAAGGGTCCGTACCTAGTACGCACAGTTTTTCCTCATGGAGCTGTAGAGCTGGAGGATGTTTCCAACAAGAACGTTTTCAAAGTCAACGGGCAGAGATTAAAACCATTCCTTGAGCCATTTCCACCCGACATTGAAACAACCAACCTGGAGGACCCGGTTTATGTGGACTAAACTGGTCCACTCTTTCCCTAAATAACCAAAAAGTTTTCCAAATGTCTCCCAACAAAACCAAATTTTTCCCAAAAAGTCCAATCCCATTAAAAACCAAATTTTCTTGTAGATAATGTGTTAGTTAAATTTCCTTTTGTATATATTTTGTGCTCATCCATTGTGACTCCTAATATGATGGATTTTTGCCTTGAAATAACGGAGCTTTCGCCGTACAATCGGGTATTCTCTCTCCTTTTACTCTACTCAGCATGTTCCTCTTCATATATTGTTTTATAATTCTTTCCATATTTTGAAACATTGAGGACAATGTTTAGTTTAGGTTTGGGGGTATGGAATGTATACCATGATAATATGCTACAATTGAAAACGAACTCCTTCTTTTGAAAAAATCGAAAAAATTCAAAAAAAAATTAAAAAAATGAAAAAACATAAAAAAATGGAGCTCATTTACCTTGAAATGTTGACTCTTGTGCAAATATGTAATTATTAGGAGTCTTAGTCTAGATATTTAGGCACCCTGATTCTAGCACAATTCACATAGTGATAAGAAATTTGCACGCGCACGATCTACCAATACATGTATGGCCTCGATCTTCAAGGTGTTTGATAGGAAGTTACGATTGCCAATCACTTTAGAATACTGAACGAAACTTGACTAGCTTGTTCTTTGGTTGGTTGGGATAGAAGGTGGAGGTTACATTAAGAAAGACAACCATCGAATTTAACTGGGTGCATCAAAAAGGGCTACCTCTTGCAAAGTGTCATGTAATCTTTTGTTTCCTTTTGTATTTGTTTCAAAAGTGTTTCCTTGTTCCAAAAAAAATAAAATAAAATAAAATAAAATAAAAATAAACGATGTATATTCAGAAAAAAAGAAAATATCAGAAAAAATACAAAAAAATCATGTATTTTTCAATTCCATTCTCTCTTGTTCCAAAAATAAAAGAGAGTAGTCAATGTAAATAAGAGTCATGTAAAGAGTCATCTTTTGTGTTTTATTGTAATAAGCAAGGAGGGTGTATGCCATTGATGTACAACGCGAGTGATTGTGAAATACCTCCTACTCATTCACAATTCTCGTAAAGTCCGGACAGCTAGCTAGATTTCGACCTTGGTTCTTAGCCTGAGAAACTATCTCTTGGTGATTAGTAGTCATAACTTTAGATCTTTCTTTACACATGTGTAGATACACTTTACACTCTTATCACATGTCTTTTTTTTGTTATCAGTGCTAGGATTATGCCTTTGATAGCTAGATTGACATCTCCATTTTGCTGTGAGCTTAACTGACTTGCACATGTCACATTTGATGGAATCTGAGCTTATATTTTGACCTAGAACTTTGTAGGTACGTTCTAAGCAAACCTTCACGAGACTTCAACTCGTCTACTAGGGACACTTAGTGGTTTAAAAGGCTTAGTGCATACGCTAAATGCATTCGAGAGACCAGCGACAGTGGTATAGGTAGGATTTCCTTAGTTTTGTTTTACTTGAGGACAAGTAAAATTCAGGTTTGGGGGTATTTGATGGGTGCCAAATAATGTATATATTTATCCCCTTTTGTTGGCATTTAACTCATCTTTTGCGCATTAATTCTACATTTTATCCCATATTCTGTATTTTCATTGTTTTCAAGAATAAATATTTTTCTTACTTAATTTTGCATTTTTAGGTAATAAATAAAGTTTGGATGAATTGCGGAGCGAAAAGAGAAGAAAAGTAGTGAAAAGACGGGAGAAATTACGCAAGGAAGCCGCGAAGAATGTCGTGCACAAGACCAAAAGGCTAGAAGTGGGCTTGAAGAGGAAGAATTGTTCTTAAAGAAGATATGGGCTTGGCATACCCAAGGCCCAAAACCCTTACCCAAACCCATTTTCTATATCCAAGCCCGTCTCGGATTTCAGCCGTCAGATCGAAGCATTTCAGCATCCTACGGTCGCTCCATCATCGCACATCAAACTCCGAAGCTCCCGCTTTACATCGCAACACCCATCTCCATCTTGGGTCGTCCGTTTTTCTACATCACTTCATCCGACGGTCGCTCCACGCTTACCTCCGTATCGCCGTTGGATCCACCTACCATCTTCCCATCCATCGCTTCTTGTCGCAGATCATCAAACCTCGCTGAACCCGCCTAACACCCAAGTATCGAACACCCTATACCCAGCCAAACGCACCTTTCTTCTTTCTTCTCCATCTCTTCTTCCTTCAGAACCCGTACCACCACCATGTCCGTCTCCATCACCACCATCTTCTCCCCAAATCACTCCACCATCTACGCCACCAAACCAACCCTAAACCTAAGCCCATCATCACCATCACGTGCTATCTCTTTATCAACCACTAATTTCTCCAATTTCTCATCTCTCTTCTCACTGAAACCCTAGGTGAGAAATTGGGGATATAAGTGATGTTAAAGCAACAATTGGAGCATGAGATGAACGAGAAGAAGTAATTGGAGAGTGGGTCGACGAGATGGAGTGAGTATCTCAACACATTAGGTAAATCAATTTTACCTAATTTTCTGTTTTTGGGGAAAAGGGGTTGGAACCCTAATTCTGATAGGGGGAGTATATATTTGTAATGTTTTGTGTGAGAGAAGCGGGGGGATGTTCTCTGGACTAGCCAGTAGAAACTTGAAACAAAATTCATGCAATTCCAAATTTCAGTTCATCTATGCAGTTAACAGTGAAAATTGTGCTTGTTTTGATTTATTTTGAATGTTGATTATTGTGTTTAATTTATCTTATATTATGAATGTTATTGTTATTATCATGTGTAGTATGAGCTAATTAGCAACAAGCTAAGGCTTTGATGAAGCCTTGGTGCACTGTCAAATGGTAAATTGCTAGGATAGGATGCCATATGCTTGTTTTTCTTGTGCATTGGGAAGAAAGCAGTGCTATGATTGCTTGTGATTGATTGTGCTGTCAAAAGACAGTCAATACTAGGGGTATTTCTGTTAGCAAGCTGTTTTTCTTTCCTTTCTATTGTATGCATAGGACTCAACTCAACCTAGGAATATGCTATTTGATTAGGACACAAGGTGGAATCTAAGCCTTAGCTTAGCCACAATTCCTTTCTTCAGTTATTTACAATTCCTGCTCTGCTTTTATTCACTGCTTAGTTACATTCCTTTACTGTTTTGCTTAGTTCTTGCATTTTGAAGCCTATTGTGCACTGAAGTCAGTGCACAAACTCACCTCTGCCCTTGGCTTCCAAGCCTTGGTTCTTAGCTGTTTTCTTTGCTGCTTTGCTTTACCTTGCTGCTTTGGTTCTTTACTTCTGCCACTTTGTATGCCATATTGCTTTGTCTTGATCACTGTCTCCATTGTTAGCTTAGGTTTCTCTTATAGTGATCCCACTCCCTGTGGACTTTCCCCTGCTTTCCTTCTATTCTATAAACTTGGCCTTGTATACTTGCAAGTTTCTGTGTGTTTTCCATTGGCACACCAGGTATTCCGTGCCATCCACCTTATTGCGCCTAAACCATACCATGTCGGCCTTCCCCTCACGGCTGCAAACACGAAGGCGCGCGATAATAAACGACCACCCTTCCATCTTAGATGCAAATCTTAGCCGTCCAAGGACACCAACCAACGCAAGGTAACCTTTGGCCCAACGCCAAAACCCTAGTTTTGGCCACGCCTAAACCATGCCAAGGAATGCTGACCATGCCACATGTGCCAACGGCATGCCGTGCCAGCCACCTTGTCGCGCCTAAACCATACCATGTCGGCCTTCCCCTCACGACTGCTAAAACGAAGGCGTGCGACAATCAATAGCCACCCTTCCATCTTAGATGCAAATCTAAACCTTCTAAGGTCACCAACCAACCCATGGTAACCTTTGGCCTAACGCCAAAACCTAGCTTTGGCCACGCCTAACCCGCGCCAAGGCATGCCGACCATGCCACATGTACCAATGGCATGCCGTGCCAGCCACCTTTCCGTTCCTAAACCATACCATGCTGGCCTTCCCCTCACGGCTGCCAAAACGAAGGCGTGCGACAATCAACGACCACCCTTCCATGTTAGATACAAATCTTAGCTCTCCAAGATCACCAACCAACGCATGGTAACCTTTGGCTCAACACCAAAACCCTAGTTTTGTCCACGCCTAAACCGCGCCAAGGCATGCCGACCATGCCACATGTGCCAATGGTATGTCGTGTCATCCACCTTGCCGCGCCTAAACCATACCATGCCGTCCTTCCCCTCACGACTGCCAAAACGAAGGCGTGCGACAATCAATGACCACCCTTCCATCTTAGATGCAAATCTTAACCGTCCAAGGTCACCAACCAACGCATGGTAATCTTTGTCCCAACGCCAAAACCCTAGTTTTGGCCACGCGTAAACCGCGCCAAGGCATGCCGACAATGCGAAATGTGCCAGTGGCATGCCGTGCCAGCCATCTTGCCGCGCCTAAACCATACCATGCCGGCCTTCCCCTCACGGCTGCCAAAACGAAGGCGTGCGACAATCAACGACCACCCTTCCATCTTAGATGCAAATCTTAGCCGTCCAAGGTCACCAACCAACGCATGGTAACCTTTAGCTTAACGCCAAGACCACGCCAAGGCATGCCGACCATGCCACATGTGCCAATGACATGCCGTGCCAGCCTCCTTGACGTGCCTAAACCATACCATGCGGGCCTTCCCCTCACGGCTGCCAAAAAGAAGGCGTACGACAATAAACGACCACCCTTCCATCTTTGATGCAAATCTTAGCCGTCAAGGTCACCAACCAACGCATGGTAACCTTTGGCCCAACGCCAATATCCTAGTTTTAGCCACGCCTAAACCGTGCCATGGCATGCCGACCATGCCACATGTTCCAATGGCATGCCGTGCCTTCCATCTTGACGCACCTAAACCATACCATGCGGGCCTTCCCCTCACGGCTGCCAAAACGAAGGCGTGCGACAATCAACGGTCACCCTTCCATCTTAGCTGCAAATCTTAGCCTTCCAAGGTCACCAACCAACGCATGGTAACCTTTGGCCCAACGCCAAAAACCTAGTTTTTACCATGCCTAAACCGCGCCAAGGCATGCCGACATGCCACATGTGCCAATGGCATGCCGTGCCAGCCACCTTGCTACGCCTAAACCATACCATGCCGTCCTTCCCTTCACTGCTTCCAAAAACTTAGGCTTGCAACAATCGACGGCCAAATTTCCATCTAAGACGCAGATCTTAGCCGTCCAAGGTTACCAGCTAACGCAGGGCAACCTTTTGGATCGACGCCAAGCCCTAGTTTTGGTCGCGCCCAAACAATACCAAAACCCTAGCTTTTGGCCACGCCTAAACTAGGCCATATTAAATCCATTCCGGCCATGCTTTCATGCCACTGGCTACCAAATGAAGGGTTGCAATAATCAACGGCTACCCTTCCTCTCAATATGCAAAATCTCGACCGTCGAAGGTCACCACCGAGCCGGCAAGTCTCCCAAGCTCAACTTGCCAAACAATAGCAACATGTTATATGTTTTCCACGAAAAAACTCGAGACATCAACACATGTCACAAACTGGGGGATGCTCATTGGGTATTGGTTTGGCGGTTTACAGCGTGCAGCGTACACTACGCCCGTTATAAGACAGTGTCATAAGGATGAGGCGGTTAATAAATACAGGGAGTAATGGTAAAACACTTTTTTTTATGGAACATAAATTCCAGGCGTTACCGGTTACCACCTCCTCCCATTTACTCACTTCGAGACCAGAGTACGTTTCACTTCGACTTGTATAAATAGGTCTTACCTATTTCCACCGAATAACAAGTTCTGGTCAGGAGCATACAACACTTAGAAAACGTTTGCTAGCTTTCCATCTGTAAGCTTCCCACTTTCTGATGCAAGTCACAAAACAACTACTCTTTCAGGATCAACTATTATGGTCTCAACACTCTCTTCGCTTCCCTCCTCAAAACCAACCCTTCTCCTTCTCTTTGTGACCGAAGCAAGTCTGGAACGACCATTTCTTGGTTTAGGCCGAATTTGTACAGATTGATCTCTTGAATCTAAAGTACTCCCTTGCAGTACATTGTTTAGGGTTTAGACACGTTTCTCACCACACACCCGAAATTACCGAAATCAGCAGAAACCGTTTTCACCCTCAAACAATAGCGAACAAGATTTAGGGTTTCAATTCTACATCGGTTCGGGATAGATTCAATCACCGGATCCAATACAGATGGACTCTAATTGACAAAATATTCCTGATATGGTGTTTTAATTCGACTTATTTGGGCTGGATAATCGGGACTCGATGAAACAGAGAGGAAGAATATTACGGGATGTTGTTGGTTCCAAATATCGGACTTATGTGGCGAGTTTCAAGGGTTTTAGGGTCAGATTGTGTTGTTACCTTATTGACATGAATAATGACGCGTTTTGGAGCTATGAAAAAGTAATGAAATCCTCTAATATTGGGTATTATCCAAAACAGGAAAGAATGGGTTATCGATGGAAACGCGGAAAGAGACTAGACCCTGTTAAGGAAGTTATGTGTTGGATTTTCCTATCTACGTCTAAATGGAGAGTTTGGAAGGTGCGTATAAGAAAAATAAAAGTAATTATTCAAGACTTGGAAGCAAAGAAAAGAGTTTACTTTTGGTGAAGATTTAATCGAGAAAGTTGGTCCTGTAAGTATATATAGGAGTTAGGAGTTGTAGAAGTATTACCGAGGCTATAGAGAGTTTGGGGTGGAGAAGAGGAAGAAAATCACGCTGCAAGAGGAGTTACAACCGCAGCAGGTGAAGAGGAAGAAGATGAGTTGCATATGAAAGAATAGAAGTGTCGTTCACAAGAATACGAAGAACAGACACATACAGACCGTCATTTATTCTGCTACGCGTACGATTTATCGTTTACTTTAACGGTGACTTTGCAATACTTATATCTCGTTGTAATTTCACTGCTTTATTATTTTCCACCTCTTGTAAACACTTTTTGAGCTATGAATGCCAATTTTGAGCCTGTTTTCACCATGTGGAGCTAAACCCCATCACTGGGATGACAGAGGAAGCCAATTCTCATCACTGTGGTAAATTTATTTGATTCTTTTTATGACTTTTGCATTAATGTAATTTGAATTATGATTTTAAATTAATTAGTTGTCATTTAGTTTGATGGGTTATGCTTAGCTTTAGTGTTTTGATAACCCATGCTTACCATTTACAATTAATATTTTATAAAATCTACCTTCGCAAAGATTAAGAGTCAATGATTATTATTTTTGGAGCTATAATTTTCTAAGAATTAATATTGAACCATAGAAAAAGAGTTTGGTGAAATCCTGATTTCCAGTAATCTCTCGGTATTTTCAGTCTCTTTTATTTTATTTGCGATTTTTAATATTTTGTTTCGTTAACTCTAAAGTCATCAACTTCACAAGTCCGAGCGACGAACCTTCTTTTCTTATCACTGTAAAAACTACATCAGCTGCGCAACTTCATCCTCCATCTCCTTTCTATTACTACCCTCAGCAGTAGAATTGTCTTCTTTTTCTTCATGTATGTCTTCTCTCATGCTTCCGTTCACAGAGTCTTCTTCCACACGCAAGTGATTAAATCTGGAACCTTGTACATTAGAAGAATTATTTTTGTTATTTTGGTTGTTGTTTTGGTCCTTCGATGTACTTGTTCTGGGCTTTGAAAAGAAGATCCAACTTCCATCTTCATCTTCACTAATGATGTGTCCCACACCGTCTTTAATGAGGCCCTGAATAATACTTGCACTCACTATCGTTGGATTATTTCTTTTCCGTCCGTTCATCTGACTCCGAGAATGACGTGACAAAGAAGGGATATTTGAATTATCCAGATTCGCTGCCCAAAATTTCTCATCAAAATCTTGAACTTTCCTTGAATAATCTAAATCTGTTAGCTGATCCTTAGGAAGATAATTCGGATCCCAATTAATCTGCGGCACCATCGTCTCCCCTTCAATATCCGTCAGCAACACCGCCGGAATGCCATGACAGCCACTCTTGACAGATACCCTGAAATAATGACATCCTTTCTTGTCTTTTATCTGTAATGTCTCCAATGAAATTCTGTGCATATCTCCCAACGCTTTGCCTATCTGATTTATAGTTTTTGAATTCCATAGTTTAGAAGGCAGCCCCTTGATTTTAAACCATTGGACTTGATTGTGGTAGTTGTCAACATAAAATAAATTCTTCAGAGCATGCTTCCCCTCCATGTCGTTGTGTTTTGATTGACTTACATTCGTCTTAGCATTGATAATGATTCCAGTGTCCTTGTCCTCACTACCAAACCACTTACAGACTTTGAGAATAATGTTGTTCTGCATCCATATTATTGTCTTCCACAGTTTCTTCCATTCATCATCCTCCATAGCAAAGAATGTCGAGAGTATGTTAATTTCTTGAAACTCAATGTATCTGGAAGTCTTAATCTTCCGTTTTATAAACCCAGCAATTTTCTTCCATGGTGTTTTATGTGATATCTTCACCAGTCCTCATCTCTTTTCTTCTTTGCCTCTAGTTTGCATCTGTGGAAAACTTGAATCTTCTTGCAAAGAGACCATTGAGCTCCTTGGTTTCTTATGGAGAAACTTCTTCATCCAGCATTGACCAACACTCTCGATTCTCACCACCAGGAAAGCATATGCTAAACTTCTTGCTTTCACCATCTTTTCGAAATATTGATAATCTTAAATATTCTCCTGCTTCATTCTTTAGAAGTTGCATCAAATATACATCTTCCCCAAGTCTCTCAGATCACTTCTCCTTACCGGATTCACCTGATTGACACCAGGATATGATTCATCCATGAAATAATCTTATTATCAACTGCTAGCCAAGATTTGAAACCCCCAGCGCCTCTTTCCGTGAACTTAATAATCTTAATAGCACCTACATAATCTTCCTCAATAGTGAAAGATTTTCTGTCCAGCTGAATATATCTTCTTAAAGGTTCTTCACCCACAGATCTTTTTGAACTCTCTACAGACTGAGATTGAGATATATCTAATCCCTTCATCATACGCACCCTCCTTTGTTTAGATCTTTCTGTGAACATGAATCACAAAAAACTAAAAAACAAAATAAAAACAAATCAAGGCGAAAAACAAACTCTACTAATTAATAAATCTCGGTCCAAGGGGAAGGATCCTAGACCCATCCTTGGACAACGAAGAAATTCAATTAGCACACTCACAAACCGAATGAGATCCTAAGATCGAAACGATTGTGAGGCTGAGTGCAGAGCAAAATCGCCATGAGAGAGAAAAAATTTGGCTCCATCCTGTGTCGGCAAACTTAATTCATGTTTTTCAAAAATAAATTATTTTTCTTTAATTACTATGTTATCATGTGTAAATAAGTTAACATAACAAAAACAAAATGTAAAAAAAATGGGCTAGAATGTGATGCATAGTAACATGCTTTTTAGCGGTTTATGCATATTATAACGTATTTTTTTAGCATGTCTTGTTCTGCAACATGCTTATCCGTATTGTATGTTGTGTGGCATGCCTACGGGTCTACTAATGTAGCATTCTAAGCTAACATGTTATATTTTCCCATTCTAGATCGCGTACTTCGTCATTTATGCTCGAATTTCTAGCATGATGTGATGTGTGGTAAACGTGCTGGAACGACATGTTCTACACCTCTTTGTGTATGACAATTATTTAGACATCCTTAAACCTATTCTCCAGTTCTAGAGGTTCTCTTAAAAGATATATGCATTACAATCATTATTACATATTGTTATTATGATATATATTAAATATCATATCATAGATTAATGGTTCAATAAATTCCCAAATAAAAAATAAAAATATTTTAGAAAATGCTCTTTGAGAAAGGTGTAAATTTTGCTGCGCCGTCAAGAGCACAACACTTCCCAACACACTAAAACTTGAGAACAGTCCATCCCAATATGTGACTTAGCCCAACACTACACAACACATTAGTTTCGCGGGTTAGGATGGGTTAGATTAATCGGCATAGTAGCTCAGCCCAACAGTGGCACGGATAAGCACGTGGCATATCACATCACAACGCAGTGAATAATCACGTCATGATATGCATAAAACACTAAACAACATGGCAGAATACATCGCAATCTGTATATATTTCACAAGAAAGTCTTTATGCTAGCTATTAATATTTTATCATCGTTGTGTTGACTTATTTTCATTACAACACATATAAAATATTTAGAAAATATTTATATTGAAAAACATAGAATAAATGTGTGCGACACAACACAGCACGGCACAACATGTTTAATTTTCTGGCACAAAACAGCATGCCGTCTAGCAGGCACACAACACTCTAAGCACGTGAGTACGTGGGTTGGGCTGTGTTGGGCCAGCACGTTTTACACCTCTACCCGTAGGTATAGTTCGAGTTGTGGGCTGGACCTTCTTAAGGGAGTTTATAGTGGAATGGATCCGCTGAAAGAACAAACCCAAGCCTATCCAGAATAAATGGGTTGTGCAGACTGCCTTGGCTTGGCCTATCCTTTCCTTGGCTCTCGGAAATCCCCAGTTCCTCAAATGATGGTAGAGGAAGAAGAACGACAGATTTCAGAAGACGTAGAAGATCACACACTCTTCCTGCTGCTTCAGCAAATGAAAAGACTTTGAGATTGTTAGCTTTAAGGGTAAGATTTTTAATTTAATCCTCCCTCTTCTGTTTTGTATAATGCCACTTTAAGCCTTTAAGGTCTTAATGTTGTGTTGGTCCATAGTACATCAAGTATCTATTGACACTGGCAACAATTGTTACATCAAGTATCTATTGACACTGGTAACAATTGGCTAAACTTTCTTTTTATATCTTACGCATTGCTTCTTTTCGTTTTTGGATCTATGGTGGGGGATGCTAATATTGCTTAATTTGAAACATGTTGCTGATAAATTTGTTGGTTATTCCGATTGGATTCATATCATCCTTGATTACAATGCAAACTTTAAATTCTCTAACAAAAAAAGTTGAAAGAACACCTGTGTTGCATGTGGTATCTTTTTTTCCTTTGCTCGGCTTCACGAACGCGCGCGGTCATTTATTTTATTAATGAAAAAAAGCATCTGCTTGGATCATAATGTGCTGGTAGATATGAATGTTCGTGTGACACTGTCTTGATAAATCCATCAAATTATATTATGTGGATAAGATTTCTTTAGTCCGTGATGATGGAAATTTCGTTCAGTGAGCATATACAGGAGAGGGCCGTTGCATGCAGTTAATCAGAATTTAGATGCAGTAGTTAAAAAGGACAAACTACGTGTTGGTTAAACTTCAACATAGAAGTCACTAACAAGGTGGTTAGGACAAAATTAGGAAATTGATGTAATTCTAAGGGAATTGGAAGTCATCTAGTTCTAAGAAAAGGAAAGACATGTAATAAGGTAATAGGACTAGGAAAAGGAATTCATAGTTCTATATATATATGATCACCAAAGTTGTGGTTGATCATATGAGCAAGATTAGAGCTTGTGTTTAGTTTTGAGAGATTTTCTAAACATCAATAAAGAGAGTTGTCTTTATATAAGCTAAGTTTCATCTTGCAGTTGCCATTAATTGGTATCAGAGCTTGTTTCTGAGCCATGGAAAACGAAACCACCATTGTGGGTGCAAAACAGTTCACGCCACCATCAATACAAGTTCCAATCCTCAACGCCACAAACTACACAGTATGGGCCATGAGAATGAAGGTACTGATGAAAATCTACAAAGTTTGGGAAACAATTGATCCTTGTACATTGGACCCAGACAAAAACAATGTTGCCATTGTATTACTTTTTCAAGCAATACCAGAATGTCTTGTTCTACAAGTTGGTGAACAGGAAACTTCAAAGAAAATTTGGGATGCAATAAAGGCACGTAATCTCGGAGCTAATCGAGTTAAAGAAGCCCGTCTGCAAACCTTAATGTCTGAATTTGAAAGAGTGAAGATGAAATACACTGATACTATTGATAGCTTTGCGGGAAAGCTATCAGAGATAGCCTCAAAAGCTGCGTCACTTGGACAATCCATTGATGAAGATAAACTGGTAAAGAAATTTCTCAATAGTTTACCAAGATCCAAGTATATTCATATCATAGCTTCTCTCGAACAAGTCTTACATTTAAAGAAAACTAGCTATGAAGATATAATTGGAAGATTGAAAGCATATGAAGAGAGAATCCTTGATGAAGAAAACGATTGAGAAACTCAAGGAAAACTCTTGTACACAAACTCTAACCAACAAAACTCTGCGACAAGAGGAAGAGGTCGTGGAAGAGGTGGTAGAGGAAACAGAGGCCGAGGAAGGGGAGGAAGGTTTAACTCACAAGATAGAACAACAAGTCAGAATGATCAAAACCAAGGGAAAGAAAAGAAGGATAAATCAAACATTATTTGTTACAGATGTGATAAACCAGGACACTTCTCCTCTGTATTCCCTGAAAGAATACAAAATATGGAAGAAGCAAATAAGAATGAAACAAGGGAAGCAAATACAGCTCTTTTCATACACGAAGTTGTATTCTTAAACGAAGGGAAACTAATACCAAAAAACTACGAATCAAAGGATGGAGAAGAAGGAATCTGGTATTTAGATAATGGAGCCAGCAATCACATGACTGGTAAGAGACACTACTTTTCTGAACTCAATGAGAAAATCAAAGGACAAGTGAAGTTTGGGGATGGATCTTCTGTAGAAATTGAAAGGAAAGCATCAATTCTATTTCAGGGCAAGACCGGAGAACAGAAGCTTGTCACAAACATCTACTTCATCCCAAACTTACAAAGCAACATTCTAAGTTTAGGACAAGCTATAGAAGTTGGATGTGATGTTAGAATGCGACAAGATTATCTAAAAGTTCATGACCCAAGTGGAAGACTTTTAGTTAGAGTCTCACGCTCACAGAATAGACTCTACAAGATAAGTCTCATGATTGGAAGGCCATTGTGTCTGAATATGACACTGGAAGGTCAGTCATGGAAGTGGCACGCAAGGTTAGGACACATAAGTTTCAGAACCTTAAAAACTATGTCTCAGAACAAGATGGTTCGAGGACTACCACAGATAAATGATGAATCATGGATCTGTTAATCATGTTTAGTTGGGAAACAAACGCGTCAAGGTTTTCCAAAAGCAACAACATTCAGAGCCTCAAATCCATTAGAGCTTCTTCATGCTGATTTATGTGGTCCTATTACACCAAATACACCATAACAAAACGGAGTGGTGGAGAGGAGAAACAAGACTCTAATGGAAATGACAAGAAGTTCTTTAAAGGATATGCAGGTACCTAATTATCTATGGGGAGAAGTTGTACGACACTCCACATACCTAATAAACAGGATACCTACGAAAGCTCTGAAAGACATGACTCCATATGAAAGTTTGCGAAAGAGAAAACCAAACATAGATCATTTAAGAGTGTTTGGTTGCAAAGCATACGCAAAAGTTGATTCTGAAACTGTTAAGAAACTGGATGATCGATCTCAGACTCTTGTGCATCTAGGAATTGAGCCTGGATCCAAAGCTTACATATTATTCAATCCAACAACGAAAAGAGTAATAGTGAGTCAAGATGTGGTATTCGATGAAAAAGCAAACTGGAACTGGAAAGAAACTAATAATGGACCAAGTAGGGATCCAGGAATGTTTCACATGATATGGGGTCAAGTAATTGATGAAGGTGAAGGACCCATAATCATCAATACCAATGGAAACAATGATGTTAATCAAGAAGAAGAAGAGAATAATGAAAACACTGAAAATAACGAAGAAGTAGAAGAAGAAGAAGAATAAGAGATCGATGAAATAACTCAACCCATTCCACTGCGAAAATCAACAAGACAGATACAAAAGCCAGAGTATCTGGAGGATTATGTTCTTCAAGCTGCAGAAGAATGTGAGATAATGCTACTTTCTGTTAATGATGAACCAAGGAATTTTCAGGAAGCAAAGGTCTCGACTAAATGGACACAAGAATTTAGAGAAGAAATTATTTCAATCAACAGAAACAAGATTTGGTTTCTAGTTGATAAGCCAGGTGCGGTAAAAGTGATTGGTCTTAAGTGGATCTTCAAAATAAAACGGAATGCTGATGGTACTTTCAACAAATATAAGGCAAGACTTGTAGCTAAGGGATACGTTCAAGAATCAGGCATAGACTTTGATGAAGTTTTCGCACTAGTTGCTAGACTAGAGAAAATTCGTCTCTTAATAGCAGAAGCAACATCAAACTCATGGGAAATTCACCACTTAGACGTTAAGACAGCATTCTTACATGGTGAATTGCGAGAAGATGTGTATGTTGAACAACCAGAAGGTTTTGAAGTAAAAGGACAAGAGCATAAGGTTTATAAGTTATCAAAAGCTCTATATGGTCTAAGACAAGATCCTCGAGCCTGGAATACAAAGTTAGATCAAATCTTAAGAGAAATCAGATTTGTTAAGTGCTCTAAAGAAACATCAATATACAGAAGAGAAGAAAAGGAACGCCTCTTGTGATTGCAGTCTATGTAGATGATCTATTTTTGACTGGAAACTCCCTTAAGGTGATCAATGAGTTCAAGAGAGAAATCTCATCAAAGTTTGAGATGTCAGACCTCGAAAACTCACTTATTACCTTGGCATAGAAGTCCATCAAGGAGTAGATGGGATTCAGATTACACAAGAAGCTTATGCAAGGAGAATTCTGAAAGAAGCAGTACTTGAAACTTGTAATCCAACTAAGATACCAATGGAGTTTGTACTTAAAGTTTCAAAGGCACAAGAAGAAGCTGAGATTGATCCAATGAGTTATAAAAGAAATGTTGGATGACTTAGATACTTGTTACACACAAGACCAGACTTGGCTTTCTCTGTGGGAGTAGCAAGCCGTTATATGCAGAGTCTACGCAAGTCTCATGGTGATGTAATAAAGCAGATATTGAGATATCTAAGAGGAACAATCAGCTGTGGATTGAAGTATGTTCGAGGAGGATCAAAAGGAATTGTTGGGTATAGTGAAAGCAGTCATAATATTGACCAAGATGATGTAAAAGGTACAACTGGTCATATATTTTATCTAGGAGAAGCACCTATTACATGGTGTTCACAGAAGCAAGACACAGTAACTCTGTCATCATGCGAAGCTGAGTTCATGGCCGCAACAGAAGCAGCTAAACAATCAATATGTCTTCAAGAACTGTTGGGTGAAATCAAAGGAAGAGAACTTGAATAAGTTTTCATCAAGATTGATAATAAGTCTGCAATTGCACTCACTAAAATCCAGTGTTTCATGGGAAGACGAAACACATTCAAAAAAGGTATCATTTCATACGAGAATGTATCGAGAAGGAGATCATCAACGTTGAACACATACCAGAAACTGATCAGAAAGCAGATATATTGACAAAGGCATTATCTCGGATCAATTTTGAAGAAATGAGACAATTGATTGGAGTACAAGATATGTCACGGGTAAGGTTGAATCTTAACGGGGAGAATGTTGGTTAAACTTCAACATAAAAGTCACTAACAAGATGGTTAGGAAAAGATTAGGAAATTGATGTAATCCTAAGGGAATTAGAAGTCATCTAGTTCTAATGAAAGGAAAGACATGTAATAAGGTAATAGGACTAGGATAAGGAATTCATAGTTATATATATATATATATGATCACCAAAGTTGTGGTTGATCATATGAGCAAGATTAGAGCTTGTGTTTAGTTTTGAGAGATTTTCTAAACATCAATAAAGAGAGTTGTCTTTATATAAGCTAAGTTTCATCTTGCAGTTGCCATTACTACGGTTGTAAAATACAAATGGTAGATATTAGAACACAGGATGCTCATTCAGTCATCCTTACCTTACAAAAGAAACTGCAAACACAAACACACATGAATAGAAACAGAAAGGCACTTCTGGTCTGCTCTTTTATTCAAGTGGTTCGATCCATCAAACTCATATGTGTATATCGAGAATCTTAGTAAACCACAACTAATTAATATCACTGGAAATAAAATAACAACAACGCTTAGCAGTAGTGATTAATCACTATTGCTAACTAGTCGAACAGCTTAATCACTCACTCATCCATGATGAATGATAATAAGTTTGCATGGAACACCTTTAACTATTAATACAACAGCAGTCGCAAAACACCGCAGTAGATGTTTCTTTGCATACTGTTGGTTAAACTTCAACATAGAAGTCACTAACAAGCTGGTTAGGACAAGATTAGGAAATTGATATAATCCTAAGGGAATTAGAAGTCATCTAGTTCTAAGAAAAGGAAAGACATGTAATAAGGTAATAGGACTAGGAAAAGGAATTTATAGTTCTATATATATATGATCACCAAAGTTGTGGTTGATCATATGAGCAAGATTAGAGCTTGTGTTCAGTTTTGAGAGATTTTCTAAACTTCAATAAAGAGAGTTGTCTTTATATAAGCTAAGTTTCATCTTGCGGTTGCCATTAATTGGTATTAGAGTTTGTTTCTGAGCCATGGAAAACGAAACCACCATTGTGGATGCAAACAGTTCACGCCACCATCAATACAAGTTCCAATCCTCAACGCCACAAACTACACAGTATGGGCCATGAGAATGAAGGTACTGCTGAAAATATACAAAGTTTGGGAAAAAATTGATCCTGGTACATTGGACCCAGACAAAAACAATGTTGCCATTGGATTACTCTTTCAAGCAATACCAGAATGTCTTGTTCTACAAGTTGGTGAACAGGAAACTTCAAAGAAAATTTGGGATGCAATAAAGGAACGTCATCTCGGAGCTGATCGAGTTAAAGAAGCCCGTCTGCAAACCTTAATGTCTGAATTTGAAAGAGTGAAGATGAAAGACACTGATACTATTGATATCTTTGCAGGAAAGCTATCAGAGATAGCCTCAAAAGCTGCGTCACTTGGACAATCCATTGATGAAGATAAACTGGTAAAGAAGTTTCTAAATAGTTTACCAAGATCCAAGTATATTCATATCATAGCCTCTCTCGAACAAGTCTTAGATTTAAAGAAGACTAGCTACGAACATATATAATTGGAAGATTGAAAGCATATGAAGAGAGAATCCTTGATGAAGAAAACAATGGAGAAACTCAAGGAAAACTCTTGTACACAAACTCTTACCAATAAAACTCTGCGACAAGAGGAAGAGGTCGTGGAATAGGTGGTAGGGTAAACAGAGGCCGAGGAAGGAGAGGAAGGTTTAACTCACAAGATATAACAACAAGTCAGAATGATCAAAACCAAGGGAAAGAAAAGAAGGATAGATCAAACATTATTCGTTACAGATGTGATAAACCAGGACACTTCTCCTCTGTATGCCCTGAAAGAATACAAAAGATGGAAGAAGCAAACAAGAATGAAACAAGGAAGCAGATACATCTCTTTTCATGCACGAAGTTGTATTCTTAAATGAAGGGAAACTAATACCAAAGAACTACGAATCAAAGGATGGAGAAGAAGGAATCTGGTATTTAGATAATGGAGCCAGCAATCACATGACTGGTAAGAGACACTACTTTTCTGAACTCAATGAGAAATCAAAGGACAAGTGAATTTGGGGATGGATCTTCTGTAGAAATTGAAGGGAAAGGATCAATTTTATTTCAGAGCAAGACTGGAGAACAGAAGCTTGTCATAAACATCTACTTCATCCCAAACTTACAAAGCAACATTCCAAGTTTAGGACAAGCTACAGAAATTGGATGTGATGTTAGAATGCGAAAAGATTATCTAACAGTTCATGACCCAAGTGGAAGAATTTTAGTTAGAGTCTCACGCTCACAGAATAGACTCTACAAGATAAGTCTCATGATTGGAAGGCCGTTGTGTCTGAATATGAGACTAGAAGATCAGACATGGAAGTGGCACGCAAGGTTAGGACACACAAGTTTCAGAACATTAAAAAATATGTCTCAGAACAAGATGGTTCGAGGGATACCACAGATAAACGATGAATCAAGGATCTGTGAATCATGTTTAGTTGGGAAACAAACGCGTCAAGGTTTTCCAAAAGCAACAACATTCAGAGCCTCAAAGCCATTAGAGCTTCTTCATGCTGATTTATTAGGTCCTATTACACCATATACACCACAAAAAAACGGAGTGGTGGAGAGGAGAAACAGGACTCTAATGGAGATGACAAGAAGTTCTTTAAAGGCTATGCAGGTACCTAATTATCTATGGGGAGAAGCTGTACGACACTCCACATACCTAATAAACAGGATACCTACGAAAGCTCTGAAAGACATGACTCCATATGAAAGTTTGCGAAAGAGAAAACCAAACATAGATCATTTAAGAGTGTTTGGTTGCAAAGCATACGCAAAAGTTGATTCTGCAACTCTTAAGAAACTGGATGATCGATCTCAGACTCTTGTGCATCTAGGAATTGAGCCTGGATCCAAAGCTTACATATTATTCAATCCAACAACGAAAAGAGTAATAGTGAGTCAAGATGTGGTATTCGATGAAAAAGCAAACTGGAACTGGAAAGAAACTAATAATGGACCAAGTAGGGATCCAGGAATGTTTCACATGATATGGGGTCAAGTAATTGATGAAGGTGAAGGACCCATAATCATCAATACCAATGGAAACAATGATGTTAATCAAGAAGAAGAAGAGAATAATGAAAACACTGAGAATAACGAAGAAGTAGAAGAAGAAGAAGAAGAAGAAGAAGAAGAAGAGATCGATGAAATAACTCAACCCATTCCACTGCGAAAATCAACAAGATAGATACAAAAGCCACAGTATCTGGAGGATTATGTTCTTCAAGTTGCAGAAGAATGTGAGATAATGCTACTTTCTGTTAATGATAAACCAAGGAATTTTCAGGAAGCAAAGGTCTCGACTAAATGGACACAAGAATTTAGAGAAGAAATTATTTCAATCAACAGAAACACGACTTGGTTTCTAGTTGATAAGCCAGGTGGGGTAAAAGTGATTGGTCTTAAGTGGATCTTCAAAATAAAACGGAATGCTGATGGTACTTTCAACAAATATAAGACAAGACTTGTAGCTAAGGGATACGTTCAAGAATCAGGCATAGACTTTGATGAAGTTTTCGCACCAGTTGCTAGACTAGAGACAATTCGTCTCTTAATAGAAGAAGCAGCATCAAACTCATGGGAAATTCAACACTTAGATGTTAAGACAACATTCTTACATGGTGAATTGCGAGAAGATGTGTATGTTGAACAACCAGAAGGTTTTGAAGTAAAAGGCAAGAGCATAAGGTTTATAAGTTATCAAAAGCTCTATATGGTCTAAGACAAGCTCCTCGAGCCTGGAATACAAAGTTAGATCAAATCTTAAGAGAAATCAGATTTGTTAAGTGCTCTAAAGAAACATCAATATACAGAAGAGAAGAAAAGGGAACGCTTCTTGTGATTGCAGTCTATGTAGATGATCTATTTTTGAATGGCAACTCCCTTAAGGTGATCAATAAGTTCAAGAGAGAAATCTCATCAAAGTTTGAGATGTCATTCCTTGAAAACTCACTTATTACCATGGCATAGAAGTCCATCAAGGAGTAGATGGGATTCAGATTACACAAGAAGCTTATGCAAGGAGAATTCTGAAAGAAGCAGGACTTGAAACTTGTAATCCAACTGAGATACCAATGGAGTTTGGACTTAAAGTTTCAAAGCACAAGAAGAAGCTGAGATTGATCCAACGAGTTATAAAAGAAATGTTGGATGCCTTAGATACTTGTTACACACAAGACCAGACTTGGATTTCTCTGTGGGAGTAGCAAGACGTTATATGCAGAGTCCACGCAAGTCTCATGGTGATGTAATAAAGCAGATATTGAGATATCTAAGAGGAACAATCAGCTGTGGATTGAAGTATGGTCGAGGAGGATCAAAAGGAATTGTTGGGTATAGTGACATCAGTCATAATATTGACCAAGATGATGGAAAAGGTACAACTGGTCATATATTTTATCTAGGAGAAGCACGTGTTACATGGTGTTCACAGAAGCAAGACACTGTAGCCCTCTCATCCTGTGAAGCTGAGTTTATGGCTGCAACAGAAGCAGCTAAACAATCAATATGGCTTCAAGAACTGTTGGGTGAAATCAAAGGAAGAGAACCTTAAAAAGTTCTCATCAAGATTGATAATAAGTCTGCAATTGCACTCACTAAAAATCCAGTGTTTCATGGGAAGACGAAACACATTCACAAAAGGTATCATTTCATACGAGAATGTATCGAGAAGGAGATCATTAACGTAGAATACATACTTGGAACTGAGCAGAAAGCAGATATATTGACAAAGGCATTAGCTCGGATCAAGTTTGAAGAAATGAGACAACTGATTGGAGTACAAGATATGTCACGGGTAAGGTTGAAGCTTAACGGGGAGAATGTTGGTTAAACTTAAACATAGAAGTCACTAACAAGCTGGTTAGGACAAGATTAGGAAATTGATGTAATCCTAAGGGAATTAGAAGTCATCTAGTTCTAAGAAAAGGAAAGACATGTAATAAGGTAATAGGACTAGGAAAAGGAATTCATAGTTCTATATATATATATGATCACCAAAGTTGTGGTTGATCATATGAGCAAGATTAGAGCTTGTGTTTAGTTTTGAGAGATTTTCTAAACATCAATAAAGAGAGTTGTCTTTATATAATCTAAGTTTCATCTTGCAGTTGCCATTACATACTTCGTATTCGCCCATATAATTATCACGTTCCGAACATTTTGTCTAATGCATTACGGAAGCGTGAATAAAGAATTTTGGTAGTAAAGTAGAAGGATAGTTGAGAAAATCTCAATATTGATTTATATTATTAGTTTTTTCTAACACAAAGGACTTGTCCCCTATTTATAGAGAAGACAATAAAACTCATATTCCTAAAATAATCCCAAGACTCAAACTTGAAAAACAAGAAATTCCTAAAATAAATAAAGTCCTAGAACTAAATAACTTCTAAAAATAAGAAATACTAATAATAAGACACTTACAAAAATAATAAATCCTAAACATAGAATGTTCTACATCAGGCCCGTCAGCTTGAAAATAACTCGTCCATGAGCGTAATACCAAAAATCGGATCAATTGAAAAGGTAATCTTCGGCATCGCCGACTTTGCCATAAACGTGAGTTTCCGGAGGATCAGGGGGATCTTCAGTTAAAGAATTATCACTTGCTTGAATTACAACGGTACGAGATTGATTGCCACGACACTCGTAAGATTGGTGACCTGGTTGCCTGCACTTGTTACATCTTCCGGTAGTCGGACGAGCATATGGATTTGACTTGGATGTGCCAAATTGAAGTGGAGGATGAGTATTAGGTGCGGGTGACATACGAGCATTACTTGTTTGAGAATAATTCACAACAACAGAAGGAGTAAATGAAGGTGTAGGTAGAAGGGGTGGAAGAAATTTAGTGTTCATAGGTGTATGGGGTTGATTATAATTGGAAGGTGGGGTGTATTCCATGTTTTGTAAAGACGACATCGAAACATAATGGTTATCCACAATGGACTCCGCTTTCATTGCCAAACACACAGCATCATTTAAAGTGTGGATAGGTTGTAAGGCTAAACGTTCTTGAATATTTTTCCGCAAACCATTGATAAAACAAGTAGCTTGTTGGGAGTCATTTTCAAGCAAACCATTACGAGCAGATAAATGATAAAATTCAGTTGCATAAACCGAGACAATAAGATTACCTTGTACGCAACTATGGTACTCATGGAACAAGACTTGATCCTAAGCAACAGGAAGCAAGTGAGCCTTTAACAAACGACACATCTTTTGCCAAAAACGAACATGTTGTTTTCCAAGACGAGTGCGAGAAAATTGCACATGTTCCCACCATGCAGAGGCAGCACTTTTGAGTTTAGAAGCGACACAAATAACTTGTTGATTTTCTGGAATGTTTTAAAACTTGAAAAGATTTTCAACTTCCGTTATCCAATCAAGAAAACCTTCGATATCTCGGTTGCCATAAAATTGAGGAAGATCATCTGCCATTCGATAATTAACTTGATTATTATTTGGGATGTAACTGCCAGAAATCCATTAGTACACCCACATTGATAATAGATAAGATCTAAGACATACCAAGTAATATAAACACCGAGATCTTATTGATGAATCATTCAGAGTAACAAAGATACAAGTTCTTCAATAAAAGGAAACCCTAGCCTCTCTCCCTCAACTAAGCTCTACCACTCTCCGAAAATCCCATCCCCAAAACATTTCCCAAGGACCTCTATTTATAGGCCATCTAACTCTAATGGAACACAACTCATTTTATCTCGTCACCTTCTCGCGTTGGTTCTTTTCACTTCGTCCAGACCGTTTTCCATAAAGTTTTTCCCCTTCTTTCGCTAACTTCACATGCGTTTGTCGGGACACCTGTCTCTTTCTTTCTCCATAATTTATCTATCTCGTGGATTGTCTTTTCAGCCAAGTACTATTACTTTGTCCTTGATATCTTATTGGATACGTCAACTTGGTGCGAGTTTCCTTGCTTCTGCACATACTCTTTTTGTACTTCGCAAGGATGATCGTCGACGAGATAATTCTGACATCTGAATTGAAAAGTTTCTGACCGGGATCTTTTAGTGAGATTTTCTATCCCTATTTCTTCCCTTTATGTCCAACACGTGGAGAACCTATTTCGTGTACCTACATTTTGCCTTTCCTTATTATATTCGATTCATACGAGAATGGAATAAGAACCACTTCAGATTTCCTAGCCGCCACGTTCTCCACTTTCCTGCCTCCACGTGTCCATGTTCTCTGGGTAACCATTTATTTCCGTTTAGTATACCTCGAACGTGTCGTCAACCCATTAACCCAGTCATCCTTCATGTGCTATTTAAATACCGCTCGACCTAAGTCTGGGGTTTCCTTTCCTCTTCTTTCTTTCGGCGTTTATCTAGTTTTGCGTTTTCTCTTTCTTCTGCTATTATAGCTCCGCTTCTTATCCCTCTATCCTTCTCTTATTATCATGGCTTCTAAGAATGTCTCCACAGCTACCTCTCTTAAATCCTTTGAGGATTTCCAAGAAGATTTTCAAAAGATGGGTTTAACCCTAACTCCTGTTGTTGACTCTTCTGTGAGTCCTCCTATTATTGCTACTCAAGGTATGGAACTTAACTACAGGTGGATTCAGTCAGATACTTGGACGGTCGACAAGACGATCGTCACAAATTGGTCAGTTGAGGGATGGATTAACCTACTTTACGATCCTTCCAACCCCATCTTCCTCGAGATTTTGGGAAAGCTGCAGTGCGGGGCTTTTCAACTTTCTGGTAACGCAATTCGCATCTCGAACGAGTTTAGAATTCGTTCTGGTAATGGTATCTCGCAGGTTCCATCAGTGGTCGT
This sequence comes from Papaver somniferum, assembly GCF_003573695.1. Classification (NCBI taxonomy): domain Eukaryota; kingdom Viridiplantae; phylum Streptophyta; class Magnoliopsida; order Ranunculales; family Papaveraceae; genus Papaver; species Papaver somniferum. The sequence goes on along the minus strand of NW_020618825.1, from coordinate 9,988,222 downwards.
AGAATTCGATTCTCGCGATTTGAACGTGGATTCCTTCGTGTCCAACTATTCGGCGAAGTTCACAAGCATGAGAGAGAACCAAGAGTGGGGCATTGAGCTTACTCTAAAGACAGTCGTGGATCCGATCAAATATCTTTTGTTAGATGTGGATTCCCAACTTCGCCTTTCTAATGATGATGATTGGGTGATGTTTTCTCTGGTGGTGGGTGGCCCTTTTGTTTGGGGTTTTTAAGAGAAAGGGGTTCCTCGCCAAGGCCCCCTTTCTATACATTGCTATCTCGTTGATTGTGATCCTTGGAGACTTCGGTGGTTTGTGCCAGCTGAGGTATGACTTCCTTCCTTATGATCCACCTTGTTCCGGGATTTGATTAGTTCTCATGTTTCTCCTTTCTTTCAGTTCGTGATGCCTGCCGCTGGCTTTCTCAGGACGGGCAAGGAAATGGTTGTAACTATAAGTCCTCAACTCCCAAACAGGTATCCATCTCGCCTATAATTTTATTCTCGTGATATCCTTAAATTCTATTCCTTTTATCCTTGTAGGACGATATTCATCTTGTTAAGCATCCCACCTTGGGGTCGACAAAGGGGTGAAAAAGGCGTGACCATCCTACTCCGCCTCCTTCTTCTTCTCAGGTATTCTCCTTCGTCATCATTACTAACCCGCTTGTTTCAAACTCTTAGACATCTTCCTACTAATCTTGTTTTTTTACAGACTGGTGCCCTCCTTCAGACGAGTATAAGAGGCAACGGAACGTCCTGGATCTAGCTGCTTTGACCGAAGTTCCGAAATTTGTCATACTTATAAGCCTCTCTACTCCTCCCAAGCCTCAACCTTCTCAGCCTCGTACGATCGCATCTCCTAAAGTAATTAATCCTCCTGTTCTTCCCAAGGTTGATCCCCCAAGAATCCCACTGAGGATCCTTCTGCCAGCGAGAAGAAGAAGAAAACGGCTTCGTTAGCAATGTCTAACCTCATCTATGATCCTGATATGAAGTTTCTTCAGTAGGTTTATGAAAAAGCTCGCGAAGATCCATCTATGAGGTCCCGTACCTTAGAATCCTTAGTGACATTTAGCTCTGGCGATTTTATTTCCAAAGATCCTTTTGTGATGATGAACGCCTCTATGAACTTGTCTATCCAGAAATATTCCGCCTTAATGTGCCAGGTGAATCCTTTGTATCTTCTCAGTTCGACCTTCCTCTCGCTCTGAGGCTTACTTCTAACTTTTGGTTCTTTAACTCACAGGAGGTCAATCGTCATATGTCCAGTCTCGTAGAGATTAGATTAACCCGCGAAAAGGTCAAGAAGGACGAAGTTCAAATCAAGAATTTGACAAAAGAGCTTAAAGAGGAAAAAGAGCATTCCAGCAAGCAAAGTCAAAAAAATAGAGAAGCTCCTGAGTAAGTTCCTCCCATTTGCAGATTCATTCTTTTCCTTTGCTTTTGTTTCTGTTATTTTCTTATTTCGTATTTCGTCAAGCTCGGTGTATGCAACGCCAATCGAGTGCCTCCGAAGCATCTGCCTCGTTAGAAGATCTTCGTGCCGAGAACGTGAACCTCGTGACCCAGAATGACTGCTATGTGTCTGAGAACACAATTTTAAACGAGAATGTCGAAAATCTTTTTACGCAAGTTGATCGTCTGTCCATCAATTGTTCTCGTAATGAGGAGCTGAATCACCATCTTCATGATGACAATGAGCGCCTCAAGCTGAAATTTCAACGAGTCAACAATTCTCTCCTTACTTCGAGGAGTCTCCACTTCTCGTCATTGGCTGCCTATAAGAGACTGAATGAAGATTACGAGTGCGTGATCAATAGTAAAAGTAAGGTTGTGGATGATCTTTGCAGGTATCGTAATAAGTTATCCTGTTTAAATGAAGAGATTGACTGTATAAAAAGGAAAGTGAAACTCTTTCAGGCTCAGCTAGATAACTCATCTCGCCCGAAGTCCATCAAATCTTCCTCTCAAGCCAAGTCCATCGAACCTCGCAAAAATAAGGGTGCTCTTGTCATTCAATCCGACAAAGATACCTCGAAGTATGGTCATGGTAAAGGCTGGGACAATGCAAATCACGATTTATGTGTCCGTCTTCAAGAATCGGATCTAACGATCTGCAAGCTGGATCACTTATATACTGATATTCAAGAAACCTTGAATACCACTATCTTGCATATGGAAGGTACGTAGTTTTCGGTGCGATGCCAAATATCATTGATTACATCAAACTTCTAGTTCCTGATGAAGTTCTGTTTGGTTTTGCAGAGTCCGAAGAGCATCACAAGAGCCAAGTCCTCCACCTTTCTCGTGAAAGGGATGAGTCACGCACGGAGATTCTTCGCCTTCAAAATGAGGTCAATGGCTTGAACGAGGATATGGACGAAATTCTTGAGTCTTCTGCGAAGGTGGCGAAATTAGCTCGCAAGAACATTCAGAGTTATCTGGTCTCTTTTCTTGGAAACTTCTGTGACGAGCAAGGCGTTCATCATCCTACCTTTCCCTTGGAGGTGTTCTACGATGACGAACAACCAAAGGATGATAATGTCATCTTTGGTGATGAAGATAGGCTCACTGAAGATTGCGAGGAGCATAAGGCTGATGACACGAAGGTCGTGGAGGAAGAGTCCAAGGACGCTTCTGCTAGTACTGGTGCTGGTCTCAATGGAGCGCGTGATAAAATTCCCGAGACAACCGTTACTGATGACGCCCTCCCTCAGCAGTAGCTTTAATTTTCTTCAATCATTTCGGTTTTACGTCTGACTTCTTTAGAAACAATTTTTCTTTCTGGGCGCTCCCAAGCTTGGGGGTAAACATTTTAACTTCTTTGGGTGGTATTTCGATTGAATTTTTTGTTAGTTTTTATTTTGCTAAGTATATATTTATTCAATATTATAATTTTCTATTTCGCCAAGTATATACTTACCGAAGAAACATTCAAAAGAATAATGAAATTTAAAGTATATACTTTCCTCTTATTCTTCTGTGTGTTTCTGAGATATGGTGTAGAGATAATTGGTACCTCCCATCTTTGCCTTAACCTTGCCAAATTCTTCCCTTCCTTTGGATTCATAAAGTATCTTATCTTGTATTATCTTATGTTTCGCCTACGTTCCTCATGTGGTCTTTGTTTTTAGCTTTTTTATGTTATTTGCTCTTGTTTTTGCCTCTTTCCCTTCTCGTCGGGGCGAAACTCTAAGCGTCGCGACGATAATGTTAAACATAAGATGTAAAAATATTATCTCGCCGCCTTCATTTCTGACAGCCTTACCTTTGCTACCTTATTGCCTTTACCTTCCAAGAATTATCTCGCCGCCTTTAGTTCTTATTCACATTCTGATTGTTATATGTTACTTTATACAAGGTCTTAGCGCGCCTCCTAATTAAGGTCTTATTTTGCCTCATCCTTTTTGAAGGATTTTATTTCGACGAAGTATCAGGTGCTTATTACCCTTCCGAATAATAATCCATCTACCTCGTCTTAACATTTATTTTATTTTTCTCTACGACAAAGCGACAGGCCTAGCTATTCCCATGAACATTAGCCTCATGACATTGCCTTCTTTTTTGGTCACACAGCTTCCTAATCTGGAGGGTTCCACCCCTTTATAATCCCCCTGATTGCCCCTTCAATGAGGTTAACCCTAACATGCATGTTGGTCTCCTCCCATCTAGTTATTACGACATTCAGTTGTTTTCGTGGCTTCTTATCACCTTCGCCGACATGGCTTGGGGTTACAAATCCACACCCTAAGTGAGGTTTCTTTGGGATCGAGTGCATTGTAGCCAAGACTTGCCATAAGGACATGGCCGGTAACGCTCCAGACGTCCCAGGCACCCGCAGCTCAACCGAATATGTCGGCGCCTTGGTCATATTTCTGCACCCCTTACTCAAGTACATCATAAAAAGGGATCCTCAGCGGATAGGTCTTATCATTGCCCCTAGCTTATCTCTCTGAGAGTTGTTCACGACATGCGTTATGTCTCTCCTCTTGCACTTTCATGCGAATTAGGGTGCATGCCGTGGATTGTTATAGTTTTGAAAGTGGTAGTAAAAGTTCGTTGCTCGGACTTGTAAAGATTTAAAAAAAAAAAAATATATACAAAAAATATTAACAATATGGGCAAGAGTACTGGGACTAAAGATACAGCCGTTTTTTTCATTTTCAAGTGGTTCAGAAATTAATTCTAACAATTATAGTTCAAAAACAAAACAAATATTAACTCTAGTTTATTGCCAAGATAGATTTTATAAAATATTAGTTGTATTTTATGAGCATGGCGCATCAAAAATCCCTAGGACCAAGCATACTCCATCAAATAAAATCACAAGTAATTAATTTAAAATCTTAATTCAATTAAAATTAGTGCAAAAAGTAAATAAAAGAATTAATTAAATTACCACATGGATGAATTAAGGCTTTCTCCGTCGTCCCAGTGCTTGAGTTTAGCTCATCATAGTGAAATACCTCTCAAAATATTTTATTAAGCTCAATTGGTGTTTACAATGAAGAGAAAATGGAGAAAAGGGTGAAAATCGGTAAACTGCAACGCTTATAAGCGTTACAAAACACCGTTACAAAGAACGATAAAAGAGTGCTGCTGTTGTCTGCGTAGCTGACTACGACCCACAAACACCGGTCGTTGTCACTATTGGGGAACCTCTGTATTTGGCCGTCTGTTCTTCGTGTTCTTCCTCTTCATCAATGGCAGCAGCAGCAGCAGCAGCAGAGAGAAATGGTGATTCTCCCTCTGCAGCCTTCTCTTCTCTCCTCCCAACTCTCGACACCCTTTCTCCTTGACCTCAGTGAGCTATTTATACCCAACAGCATCGATATCTTCCATCATAACTCCATATAATCTTCTCTTCAATTCTTTGCAGACGCGAGAATAATATTTTTGATTTTTTTCCTGTTTAATCGAAATCGTGTTTACCAAATATTCTCTTGGCTTCTGACGCTCTCTCAATCTTTCCAAGCTTAGATATATTCGAATCCCATGAGATAACGCACGTATATCCTCCAACAGAATCCAATATTTTCCAAAATATTCTCCCGTGAAAACAGCTCCCCTGTTTGGACTTTGATCTTCTCTCCCGGTCATTTCATCCCAACTTGATCGCTAAAATCACTTGTATTCGGCCTGTTTAGCCTTAACAGGCTTAGCCCAATAATTTCCAGCGATCGAATCTTCCAAAAACACGTCCAAGAATCGAGTAGAAATTTCATGCAGGCGTGATTGATTTCTCCCGCCATTTTCAAATTCAAATCGTGAAAAGGTGCCCCCTTAGCAAACAGTGGTGTCCCCTTAGGAATTTGGGCTGAAATAGTAATTCTTGGGTTGAAATAGTAATTTTTCTGGTTTCCTCCGGGACATTTCTGGGACGTTTCCGGTACATTTCTGGGGTGCCTTTAGTACTTTTCTCCGGGGTGTAAATCATCACTTTTTGAGCAACTCTTTCCATACAAGGGTATTTTCTCCAAAAACACCTAAACAAACATAAAAACACATTATTAGTACAAAAATAGAGTTCCAACAATACAGGCATTGAGGACAAATTAGACACAAAAATGTGTCTATCAAATACCCCCAAACTTATTATTTGCTAGTCCTCGAGCAAATTTATTCTTGAAAAGTGACCGAGTTAATCTCGGGTGGGTTTATCAGAGGTGTACCCACAAAAATCAATACTCCAGACCCTAACTATCTACGCAAAATCTTGGAAAGCACTAAAGAACCTCCTTGGTTGGCATACTTATTAATTATAGGAGGAAGTACCCTGATGCGAAATTCCAATTACTGTACACGAGTTTTCACTCAAGCATACTAAAATTCATATAAGTGACAGAGCTCTACTAAGATAGTTTCACGATGGACATCATACTCGGAGTCAGACTAATCACATGAAAAGATTAAGAAGATGGAAAAAGAAAAATGTAGATGGTTGAAAAGTGAACGATGTTTCCCATATCTGTCTGAAGGCCACTGCCAGAATGAACCTATCCTAATGGACTGAGATACCGGTCTGACTAATATCAACACAATTGGCATATACAAGGGAACCAGTGGTCAATAAATTAAATCTAGATCAACAAACTGGCAAATACAAGGGAACCAGCAGTTGACTACACATAACAATAACCATTTTTATTTTTTTTTAACGACATGAATAGATATTTTTGATCCAAGCGCACGCTTCTTGTCAGCAGATTACACGATAGTTCCCACGGATCCTGCATTCCATGCTTGCTTAGGCGACGGAAACAGGGAGAACACACGCATATTGCTATCCAAGTGTTAATACTTATTCCGATTGATCTAACAGGTCCAGTCTTTTTTTTTTTTTTAGTAATCTCAGTCACTCTAATTCACCCTAGCAGTGGTAAGAACTTGAATCGTGTGCCCCACCAAATCACTTGGAATAAAAGAAAACTGAAAATAGAAAGTGAAAAGGACTCGACGAGATATGGCGAAACTATCATGTTATTTCTAACACCTGAGCTCTGTGCTTTTATGAATAGACTCTATAGATGTTTCCATCTAGTCAGATTGGTTCCTCAACTCCTAAAACAAAAATGTTTCCATCCACTTAGATTGTTTAGTGCTATCCTTAATAGGCGTAAATTTCTAGGCTCTGGAGTTTATTTATTGCAAATAAAAGATTTTCCCATACCCCCAAACTTAAATCTAACATTGTCCTCAACGTTCTAAAGATGAAATTAAAAGCATGAACAAGGAGAAACGGTTACTATTTGAAGCAAAAGAGTTAAGGAAGGATATTACCGTGTTGCATGAGATTGGGTTACCTCCCAAAAAGTGCTAAGTTTAAAGTCTTCAGCCAGACTTAGAAAAGGTTTAGTCAACTCGAACCGTATAACAGTAGCCGGAATAACTGCGGGTCTTTAAAACCAAAAAGAGATGACAACAGGAAATTGCAGTGAACCAAGAAAATGAACAAGACTAGCGTGCCCTTACCTAGTTTCCTGATTAAGATATTTATATCTAATTGTGGTTCAGGTTCAGGTTCTATGAAAGGGTCTAAATAAAATATTTTTCTTGGATGCATTTCCTCATAGATTGGATCTAAATTACTAAGTCCTAGAGTCTGGAAAAACTCAAATACGAACTTAGAATCACGAAGTAATAACCTAAATAATTGCGGATCCTCTAAGTCAATCAGATATGACTTACATAATTGACCACAATGAGAGTAGTGGTCATCCTTAAGCAAATGTGTCGATTCTAATTTCCTAAAGCATTTAGGTTTAGTCTCACAACTTAATATTCGACACATTTGAAATCTATATGTTCCCACATTTGGAAGAAAACTATTTGGTGGGAAAACAAAATCAATCTTGGTATTATTGCCTGGGTTAACCACATCAACCAGAGGATGGGTTTCTAACAGTTGAGACTCTTGTTGGATATCATTAGGTTCTGGAAAACGAGTACGAAGATAGTCTCGTAAGATGGGTGAGGCATTGATGTCAAGTCCCAAGTGAGGGATATTTTTAAGAGTTAAAGAACATGGAGAATGATAATCACCCCCAAACTTAGAGTTTTCGGCATCTCTAGGTAGACTGGTCATAATCTCCCTAATTTCTAGGTCATCAGATTCCTGAAAGTGGGCGATTGATTTTTCTAAGTCAGGTTCATCCACGCTAATCTCTACGAGTTCTTCTAAGACTATTGTTTCTAAATCGTTTGACTCGAAAACAGTACTCTCAAGATAAACTGTTTCCTCTAAACCATCATCGGTTTCGTAATCATCGTCTAAAACGGGGGTATTTCTAGTCAAATCCTCGTCCTTTTGAATAGGTAAATAATTATTAAAATTATTTGGATTTGAACTAGAAATATCATTATAATCATCATCACCATCCTCCTCCTCATCATCATCACAATATAATTTTTGATATTCACGAATTCTCAAGCTTTGTTCCCAACTACATGGTCTATGTTTATAATATTTCTCATAGATCGTTAGAGGTGATTCCTCAATAAAAGTTGGAGTATCCATATATCGCTTCCCACGCATATATTCACCAAGAGTCATTTCCGAAGACGTCTCTTGATAACGAGAATTTCTAGGCATATATTCTCGCAACGTCATCGCAGGTGGCGTCTCCTCAAAAGGATTCATCACCGAAGAAATATAAACTACAGAGGGATTCTATACAATCACAAAGAAGGCCGACTCGACTCCACCAAAGCAAACCTAAAGATTTCTAGCAAACAAAAAGCATGATGGCTCCACTTAGATTGTTTCTAGACCAGCTTCTATCTTTCGAAAGGGAATTCGTTGCAATTTGAGCAAACCCCTCTGGAATCAATCCAAGTCAAAGTAAGTTGAATTGAGGCGAGGGAAGCTCAGTGGAGCTTTGATACCCAAGGCCTCACCGCTATCACAAGGCGGCGCAGTCACGCATTCAACTCACAGAAACCATCATGAACTTTGGAGTGTGCTTAAAGAGCAACCAATATTTTTCGAACGAGTTTCCTATTAAGCTCGTTACCCTATCGGTCTCGTTCTATTCCAAATTTTAAGCTTGGGTTCGCGTTAGGTTTCATTTTCCTAAGGCGGGCAAGAAGGGGACGGTGATGAAATCCGAACCCTTATCTTGTTTAGGCCAGGCCTTGCCCTTTACTATGAAAATAAAGACAGTCCGGTTGGCCCTCAAACAATTATCACCTTAAGGCAGACAATAACCCGCTTGCAGGAGATTCGCGGGTGTTTCGATTGGACTTACCTCCCGTACCAGACGGGCGATGAACCGTTGTCGTCGACTCGGGCCACGACTCCTATGCCGTGTGCGAACCCGAGGGGCCGAGACGATATAGTAATCGTCGTCCTTCCCTGCACACAGTTTATATAATAATTTTTGTTTTAATAATAATACCCTTCCGTAGGGTTAAAAAAAAACAAAGTCCAATTGTTTAAAGTCCAAAGTCCAAAATAAATAAATAAAAAATTACAGTTTTCCTCACACACTCTAAAAAAATTACAAATTAAAAATTAAATCCTAAAATTGTCCTTTTTTCTTCTCTTTTCGCTTTAAGATTTTTCCTCTCCAAGTCCTTAGTTTTCACTTTGAACTTGAAAAATAAAGACAAAAAGAAACGTAAAAAGGAACAAACAATTCTAAAGAAAAATAATAAACCTAAAAAAAATAAATAAATCTATATACAAGTCCGCGTCGGCGGCGCCATTTTGTTATAGTTTTGAAAGTGGTAGTAAAAGTTCGTTGCTCGGACTTGTAAAGATTTAAAAAAAAAAGTATACACAAAAAATATTAACAATATGGGCAAGAGTACTGGGACTAAAGATACGGCCGTTTTTTTCATTTTCAAGTGGTTCAGAAATTAATTCTAACAATTATAGTTCAAAAACAAAACAAATATTAACTCTAGTTTATTGCCAAGATAGATTTTATAAAATATTAGTTGTATTTTATGAGCATGGCGTATGAAAAATCCCTAGGACCAAGCATACTCCATCAAATAAAATCACAAGTAATTAATTTAAAATCTTAATTCAATTAAAATTAGTGCAAAAAGTAAATAAAAGAATTAATTAAATTACCACATGGATGAATTAAGGCTTTCTCCATCGTCCCAGTGCTTGGGTTTAGCTCATCATAGTGAAATACCTCTCAAAATATTTTATTAAGCTAAATTGGTGTTTACAATGAAGAGAAAATGGAGAAAAGGGTGAAAATCGGTAAACTGCAACGCTTATAAGCGTTACAGAACACCGTTACAAAGAACGATTAAAGAGTGCTGCTGCTGTCTGCGTAGCTGACTACGTCCCACAAAGACCGGTCGTTGTCACTGTTGGGGAACGACTGTCTTTGGACGTATGTTCTTCGTGTTCTTCCTCTTCATCAATGGCAGCAGCAGCAGCAGAGAAAAATGGTGATTCTCCCTCTGCAGCCTTCTCTCCTCTCCTCCCAACTCTCGACACTCTTTCTCCTTGACCTCAGTGAGCTATTTATACCCAACAACATCGATATCTTCCATCATAACTCCATATAATCTTCTCTTCAATTCTTTGTAGACGCGAGAATAATATTTTTGATTTTTTTTCTGTTTAATCGAAATCGTGTTTACCAAATATTCTCTTGGCTTCTGACGCTCTCTCAATCTTTCCTAGCTTAGATATATTCGAATCCCATGAGATAACGCACGTATATCCTCCAACAGAATCCAATATTTTCCAAAATATTCTCCCGTGAAAACAGCTCCCCTGTTTGGACTTTGATCTTCTCTCCCGGTCATTTCAGCCCAACTTGATCGCTAAAATCACTTGCATTCGGCATGTTTAGCCTTAACAGGCTTAGCCCAATAATTTCCAGCGATCGAAACTTCCAAAAACACGTCCAAGAATCGAGTAGAAATTTCATGCAGGCGTGATTGATTTCTCCCGCCATTTTCAAATTCAAATCGTGAAAAGGTGTCCCCTTAGCAAACAGTGGTGTCCCCTTAGGAATTTGGGCTGAAATATTAATTCTTGGGTTGAAATAGTAATTTTTCTGGGACGTTTCCGGTACATTTCTGGGACGTTTCCGGTACATTTCTGGGACGTTTCCGGTACATTTCTGGGGTGCCTTTAGTACTTTTCTCCGGGGTGTAAATCATCACTTTTTGAGCAACTCTTTCCATACAAGGGTATTTTCTCCAAAAACACCTAAACAAACATAAAAACACAATATTAGTACACAAATAGAGTTCCAACAATACAGGCATTGAGGGCAAATTAGACACGAAAATGTGTCTATCATGGATTCTCAGCCTTCCTAGGTGGAGGTTTTAAGTTTCCCTAGAAACTTCTTATTTCATGAATCTTATTTGCCTCATAATGTGAGGTCTTACTTTACTCTTGTGAAATTTATATTCATGATGCTATTGATCAAAATTTATGGAAATTTCATTGATATTCTTTTGAAATTTGATACATTATCAATTGATAAATTGAATTAAGTACATTCATCTAGTTTATATTGCTCTTCCTTGATTATTCGTGTTCTTCTTCCATGTGAATGTGCTCAGACTGATATCTTTTAAATTCTTTCATCTTCACTTCGTCCCTGATCTTAAACAATGTCGTGAATATTGGCTGCCTAACTGACAACGCAAAGATGAATGAGCGCACTAAATCTTCCTCTGGAATTCTTCCATTTAGTTCTCTGCATATCGCGTCCCACCTTTCCACTAGACTTCGCAGATTTTCATTTTCTCTTTTCCTTAACGAGAACATTGCTGCTATTTATGGTTTGCATGGTTCGCTTCTTGCACATTTGTTTATTAGTTTGGGTTGCATCTCGATTGTCTTTCCACAAGAAAAGCTGAATTTTTGGAGGACATGGTAAGGTCCATAGAAATTTTGAGGCTGTGGTACCTAGGAATGTAGCGACGTGTTGTTTTTTTTTTTTTCAAAAATAAAAGGATAGGATTTTGATAATAGGGTTTAGAAGAACACAAAATTGGTTAAAAAGACCAAAACCAATAATTCCTGGATGAAAAAGACATCTAGATTTTGATACTGTTTAAATGGACAAAAATATAAAAATAGCCAGGATGTAAACAATTTTATCCTACCAATTTTCAAATACTCTTTCTTATTTTTAATTTACATCAGGATGCATCCAGTTTCATCCTCGCTATTTTTTAAGTTTAAGCCAGGATGTATCCAGTTTCATCGTTGCTATTTTTTTGGCGTCCATTTCACCCATACTAATTTTTACTCGTCCAGTAGAACCATGTTTTAAAAATATTTGGACAAATGACCCATTTTCCGTTAGAAGAAAAGATACAGAGATCTTAATAAATAAAGGTGACGAAAGGGTAAAGGAACTTTAGATGAAAATAATAAGAGGATCGTCGTCGAAGCTCTGATTCCACTTAATGCAGAACGGAAGCGTGAATAAAGAATTTTGGTAGTAAAGTAGAAGAATAGTTGAGAAAATCTCAATATTGGTTTATATTAATAATGTGTTCTAATACAAAGGACATGTCCCCCTATTTATAGAGAAGACAATAAAACTCATATTCCTAAAATAATCCTAAGACTCAAAGTTGGAAAACAAGAAATGCCTAAAATAAATAAAGTTCTAGAACTAAATAACTTTTAAAAATAAGAAATACTAATAAGAAGACACTTCCAAAAATAATAAAGCCTAAACATAGAATGTTCTACGTCATTGTCTTACAATCATTTTTGCATTGATCGCAATCACTGGTGCTCGGAAGTTGGAAGGGTAAATATATGTCCCCGGTATCACATATGGGCTCTGAAGGTGGAGGTGGAGGTGGTGATGGCGGTGGAGGTGGAGGTGAAGGTGGAGGTGGACTTGGGGGAGGTGGAGGGGTTGGCCTGCAGCAACAATTGCAGCCATAATAAGACCTACCCCGAGCATCCGACAGAACCGACATGTTTCCCTAAACACGGTTCCGTCGGATAGAATGAATGATAGATCTGCATCGTCGGCTTGGCATTGATCCGTTATAACGGGCAGTGGGGGAGGGAGAGGTGCTTCACAACAACCTACACAGATCGTTGTTCTTCTATTATTACCCAAGGGCATCCAGTTGCACTCAATCTTAGAAACAGGTCCGACTCCTGCATAACTCTCCAGTATCTCTAAATGTTGTCTTGTTGCCTCCCACATAAACTTCAGTAGAAGGATCACATGATAAGGCTACAGCTGCCAACGATGTCACATCTACATAAAAAAGTAGATATATAATTAGTTAAGAAGAAACCAAGATTAGTTTTAATTTACTCTGCTCATATAAAATATTAAGAAGGATCATAGAACAATACTACTACTCACGTAGCATGAATGAAAATCCTACTATGCCAGCAAACGCCAAAAATGCAAAACACAAAATTGATTAAAAAGACCAAAATCAATAATTCCTAGGTGAAAAGGATATTTAGATATTGATACTGCTTAATGGAAAAAAATGTAAAAATAGTCAGGATGTAAACAGTTTCATTTTATCCATTTTCAAATATCTTTTTATTTTTAATTTACATCAGGATGCATCCACTTTCATCCTTGCTATTTTTTAAGTTTAAGTCAGGATGAATCAAGTTTCATCCTTGCTATTTTTTAAGTTTAAGTCAGGATGAATCCAGTTTCATCCTTGCTATTTTTTTGGTGTCCATTTCACCCATACTAATTTTTACTCGTACATTTGAACCATGTTTTAAAAATATTTGGACAAATAACCCATTTTTCGAATGCAAAATTGGTTTTAGTAGACTCCATCATGATGATCCCCATTACCACTAGTGAGTTTCTTTTGAAACTTGTGTGTTTATGGGATTGAAACCTAATGTCTATTTTTAGTAAAAATATCTAGATCCACATAACATTTCGAATATAGAAAAAATATATATATGCAGCATTCATCATTGTCCACCCTTACTTTTTTTTTTGAAGGGAAAAAATAAAAGGAAAAACCAACAAAGCCTGCAAAGAAGAAGAAGACTCACTAAAAAAGTGAGTAATACACGAAGGAGGGTAGAGTAACTACTGACTAGACAGATGGTTTTGAACAGTATAAGCTGCTAAGGAGTGAGCCATGAAATTGGCTTCCTTTTTGATAAAACTGAACTCAACAGAGGTAAACTGATCTAGCTTATCCTTGATCCTTCCAATAGTATTCTTTATACACCAAGGGACAGGATAATTTCTATATTTAAGAGAGTGAATAACTATAAGAGAGTCACCTTCAATGATTATACGGCTGAGATTCTTGCTGACAGCAAGTTCGAATCCTACAAGAGCACCATACGCATAGGCTTGTACTGCAGTACTGAACTCCAGAGCTCTAGTTTGACGCCAATTGAAATCTGACTGGTGATTCCTTGCCACTGCGGCACAGGAAAAACCTTTTGTTCCTGCAACACCATCAAAGTTGATTTTTACATGTGGCTGAGTAGGAGGGGACCAAACAGTCTCTGCAGAATCGATAAGGTCTTGCTCAGTAGGGACATCCGTAGCCTCTTGATAACTGATATCTCGGTCAAACCAATAAGAAGCCTCCTGTAGCATTTTATGCATACTCACTATTCCTTTGTTGAAAATAATATTGTTCCTGGTCTTTCAAATACTCCAAAATAAGGAGACTCCCAGTTTTAGCTTGAGTTACTCTCCACCTTCTGATAACCAGCTCTTTATGAAGTAATGAATTGGGAGATTTAAGCGTTCTTCAATTCTAAGAGTTAAAGGAGAAGCAAATAGAAGATCTTGAGAGACGAGACAATAAAAAAATAAGTGTTCCAGGGTTTCAATTGCACCATTGCACACACTAGTACAATAAGGGGTTTTAGTCACGATTGACCTTGTCACGGTTTTATGTAAACACGTGACAAAATTGAGTTCGTCTCGGGGATATAAAGGTCCGGGACTATTCACGATATCTTTAGTCCCGGCATTCATTTTAGCTGAGACACTAGATTTCTAGATACTTAATAGACCCGGTTTTACAACCGTACTTATCTCCAGAGACGTGTAAATTGGGCAGTATTTAATTGATAGCCGAGACAGTAAATTGGACACGTATTTATCTCCAGAGACGTGTTGTAGATTTAGGACCTTGATTTCGATACAAACGAAATTCACAAATGGGGAGACAAGGTTCTAGCCTGGAAGATGAAGAACAACTCCCGTTTCTAAACCTAATTTCTCCCCTGCTATCAATCCCATTCTCCCCTGTTGCCAAATTTTAATTCGAAATCAAAACCCATTCTCACTTGTTATCAATCCCTAACTAATTTATCCATTCAGCTAATTCTACCGAAGATTTTATTGATCGATGAGATCTCACGGAGATTTTTTATTGGACACGGCTTACATTAAATCGTGTCTGATGCAACTGTTTAATACCCGCGCCTATGATGTACCCATTTCAAATTTACTGACAATTTTGGTATCCCACGATCAACACCACTCCAATCCCTATTTTCTCTCCATCATTTCCTTGTTTGAAACTGCAGCAGTTTTGAAGAGATTACGTGAAGCCAACTGCAAGTTGTTTTCTCTATCTGATGTTAATCAAGCAAAATCCTTCCATTTCCCTGAAACTAATATATTTAAAGGTGAAAGCGTAAACAGTTGATTACAAGGTATTCCCCTCCTAAAATCAAATCTTTCTCTTATATTTGTCTTGGGATCATTCTCCGAAATCGGTATCTTATACTACTCCGATCAATGGGCCATGCATACAAGGTGCTTGGTGAAATGTCAAATAATGGGATACTTCCTGATTCTCACACTTTCAGTATTTTAGAAAGAAAAGATTAAGTGTTGTTACCTTTGGTTTTGCGTTTCTTTATTTGTTGTCTTTTATATCTGTTGCATCTCTTTCCTTTTAGTTGTTTTTATAGGGTTAGAATAAGTTAACTAAGGGGCTAGTGATATCAGGTGTTAGGGAGACCTCTGCATTGACCACAATTAAAGAAGAAAAGGAAGACAGGGTCTGTAGTGCATACTCTAAGCTGTTGCACGACGTGAATTTCGTACCAGTTTAAGTTGAATTCTTCATTTGATTGCTAAATGGCTTGAATGGTTATGATATTTGGTATAGTGAAAGTGCTTCATTTTAACAAATACTAGCCGGTCTCTCATTAGTTAACCACATTTTTTCATGCTAAAATTGAATAGAAATCTATTTTCATTAGTAATAGCAAATACTAGCCGATCTCTCATTAGTAATAGCACCTTGGATATGTTTTTAATTTTTTATTATTGTCTTTACTAGTAATCTCGAACTTCAGATATTATCTGTTCTTGGATATGTTTGTAATTTTTTGCTCCTAGCAGCTTATATATTATCTATTCTTGCAGCTCATTTCATGGATACTTCAGACACGGAGTCTGATGGCGGGCTTCAATAGTATTCAGATTCCCACAGCGAACAGCAGTCAGTTTCCCACAGCGAACAATCAGGTTTGTTGTTTAAGTGTTTTCTTGCAGTATACATGGTTGATTGGACCAAAAAAAATTGACAATATAAAGCTCCTTAAGGTTGTACCACGCCAAACACTTATTAATTCGTTTTTCTTTTCTGTATTGTTTGATCTCAAGTTTCAAGTGAAGATAACGTTGATGCAAATAAAGGAAAGCGGGGTAAGACAAGATTACCAAAGCTTTTAAGGGATACTAATGGTGAAAGGCGGACTGTTACTTATGATGAAGCCAACCAAGCAACCGGTAAAAATGGTTGCTTGATCTCAAGTTACATAGGCAGCGAAGTTGGTCCAAGTCTTGGACTGAAGTATACCTGTTGGAAAGAAGTTCCACCTGTAGTGAAGAAAAAGTTATGGGAGGACGTAACGGTATGTATTAATTAATGAAATGCCCAATGTTAAAATCCCTACCAATGTTTTATATATATATATATCACTTAGTCGATGTTTATTTACCTCCAGTTTAAGTTTGATCTCGACGAATCAAAGAGGAAAGATGTATTGAGACAATTTTCTGACTTGTGGCGAGGATGGAGGAAACGAACTGCTGCAAAGCATGTTACCCCATTCGAAAAAAGCCGAAAAAAGCTTAAGAATGTTCCTTCAGATTTAAGAGGTTTTGTAGAACAAGAAGAATGGAAAGAGTTTGTAAAACGGAGATTGAGCGACAAAGGCAAGGTATGTCAATTGAGCTAAACAAGATTGGGTCGAGAATTATTTTGTTACTATATAGAGCTAATACATTTTTAATTTTCAGGAGTTGTCTGAAATTGGCAAAACGGTACAAGCTCACCACAAATATCCGCATAGGATGGGACGAAGGACCTATGCTGGATTAAAGGACAAACTGGTTTGCATTCATAAGTTTTTTTTGTTTTTTTTTTTAATTTGTGAAGTTAAATGTTGAAATTAATTGCTGAGAGAGCTCGTGTATACATTCTCATTTTTTTCCTTCTGTTTTTTACTTGAGTTCGCTATCTGCTTCCAAAGTTTCTAACTTCAATTTTGTTGTGTTCTGTCAACATAAGCTTTTAGATGAAATATAGTGTTATACAACATAAGCATCATACTGATATTAATGTATTTGCTGTACAGAAAAGAGAAGGAAAGTGGACAAGTGATTCACCCCCTCCACGAGAATTATTATGGATACTTGCACGCCAAAATGAAAATGGGGAGTATAAGACTGATGAGATTGGTGAAGTTGCTGCTCAAATTGTAAGATAGACAACTTCAATTTAATTATACACAAGTTCTATTTCAAAATAAGTAGATATCCAGTTTAACTCTTTATGTGTGCAAAATTTTGGTTTTGTAACAGGATGACTGCTCGAAAAAGATCAAAGAGGGTACAATTGTCTGTGAAGGTAAGACAGATGCCCTTGTAAAGATTTTGGGTGAAGAACATGGTGGAAGAGTAAGGGCTGCAGGTACAAGAGTGACCCATAGTCAGTATTTTGACACTCCTCGACAACGTGGATCATCAAATAAAGATAATCTGAATAAAATCAGAGAACTGGAAGAGCAACTAAGAGTGAAAGATGTGCAAGCAAGAATAAGTGAAGAGAACTTGAGAAAAGAATTCCAACAACAATTGGAGGAACAGTCACTAGACACAGAGAGAAAATTGCAGAAACAATTCCTTCAGTTCAAAGAATTATTGGGCAAATCCCAATATGATACGATTCAGCCACCTATGATGTCCTCAGAAAATGTCCCTGCCTTAGTGAGTTGTTTTTTTAGTTTATATTTCTAATTAAATAGAAATATAGATAGTATGCTGAACATGAAAGTTATGAAGAAGTAAATACAAGTTAATTTGTTATGATGAAGTTAATTGTGGTATCATGAACCCGGATGAATTGGGTTAATCTGGTTTGATTTTTTGAACACCTTAATGGAAATGGCATTGCAAATTTTTCAGGGTGCTGAGGATAAGGACTTAGCTGAAACTTGGGGGGAAGCTGTTCACGATCCGAAAGGAAAGGCCCAAAATATTCGGGTTTGTCAAAATTTGAACTTTAGACATATACTTATTGTTCTTGTGTACGATACCTTTGTCGTAATCGAGTTGCAGTAACCAATCAGGATATATTGAGAATGATAAATTTTTTTCGTTGGATATCAATTTTTTAGAGACATAATGGGGCCAAAAGCTCTAAACTGGATGCTAGAAAGACGTCTCAAGAATTGAACAGTACATCTATCCCGGCCTCTCTTAAAGCGCCCGCCCAAGTGAGTGTTTTATTCGGTTTTTTTCTACATTTTTTATCCTCAAATGTTTGGAATCTTGTACCTAATTATGATATGGTGATAAATCATAGTTTATTTTGGTTATCCTGATTTTGTTACTCATTTAATTTATCTAGGTACCTAATCGATGCTGTCCTCAAAAAAAGTGGTTGCACAGGTGAGTTGTTTAATTTGTTAGAAATCAAACCAGATTAATTGATTATGCAGGACATTCATATGTTATTATATGACGTCTGCAGCCACCAACAGGACCACCTCATCCGCCTTCTAACAGGGTAAGTTTCTTAATCTAAAGACCCCCTACTAATGGCGTTCTCATCTGAAACTAGATAACTCCAAATATAATTTTATATTTGTCATGTAGAGCCATCCGTGTGAATTGTACGACAAAATCAGCAGGGTTGTTGCGCTGGGACATGTTATTCACAGCGACTCAAAAATGATTCATGGAAAAAAAATGCGTGATGATTGTTTGCGTGTGTCGGTGGATTTTGTGGAGATAAAAACTGCAATACTTCCATATCCATCTGGTGATATTGTTACTGTGTATGATGCCCGTGAAAGTGTTGTTCAATGGCCAAAACACTTGGTGGTCCTTGTCGGAAATGTATTTTAATCTCTATTTTTTTCAATTATGAAATCATTTACAGCGTAGTTTAATATCTCTTTTAGGTGTTGGTCGTCTTGTACTTGAACTTTTTTATTGCAGGGGCGAACGAGATTGGATGCATTTGATGAATTTGTTAAGAGAGCAAAAGAAGTGTTCAGAAGCAGGGCTGCGATCAAAGTTGAGTTGCATCGCGATGTGTTTGGTCAAACTGTAGATGTGCCTATACATATGGCACTAGAAGATATTGAGTTTGTTTGCACGTCTCAGAAACTTACGAACAATGCTATAGTCTTATTCATCCGGTAAGTCTCTGTTGATTGTTGCTTTCATAAATAATTACTTCTTTTTGACTAGCTAATGGTATGCTATTGGAACTCGTGTTTTATTTTGTTCCTAGATTTTTGTATGAAAAATTGGATGGCGATGCACGCAAAACCAAGTTCGGATTTATGAATCCAGCGGCAGTTCACTTTTCAGTCAATAAAACAGAACTCGTGAAAAGTGTATTAAATAGACTGAAAGATTCAGTGCCGAGTCGAAAATACATATTTATTCCTTGTAATACAGGGTAAGCGGAAGATGCATTGCATTATTCATCTCGAATTTAGATATTTTTTTTCTTCAGAATTTAACCTTAATTTGCATATCAAGTAAAAAAAACTATTAGAGTTAGGGTATCCTTGTTTTTTTTTTTGAAGCATAGTTAAGGTATTCTTTGATATCATCTGGTGTTGCTGACATTGCTTTTGCATACTTGCATATACTAACTTATTCTCTGTTCACTTTGTAGAATTCATTGGTTACTAATTGTATTTTCGATGGGGTATTTTATTACTTAAATTCGTTGGATGAGAAGTGTAGATACAAACTAGAGGAGCAAATGAGCACGTAAGTTGATTTTGGGTTTGAACTTTTTTGTATGCATAGAAGGAAAAATGCTTAAACTCATGGCACTTCCATTGAAGGATTTGTGAAACTAGTATCCAGTTTTTAATAAATATATCTCTTTGTTCTTCACCAGTGTTTCAAAAGCTTTAAGAAAATTAGGTGTCAAGCGATCTGAAGAGAAAGTATTCTGGGTGGACGTGAAGGTAAGAAAAAGAAACTTAAGATTAATACCATTATTTTACCATTATTTTGTTAACTCTTAAAGAGTATGTTTCAAATACGTAGAATTGATACATGCAGCACAACCCTAAACAAAAAGGAGATTGGGAGTGTGGATTTTTTGTGATGCTATATGAAGCACATTATAGAAAGTTATGACACTTCAATGAGGAACCCTAAGGAGGTAGTGATTCAACTTCTTCATGCAGCTCAATATGTTTCCACGATGTGATACTAAAAATGTTTTTAACAGAGCTTACATGTGTTTGAACTCTTTGACTGCAGATGTTTAAGTCGGGGATGAACTATGGTACGACAGAAATTGATGAAATCAAAAGGGAGTGGATGGATTATATTTCACCAATTCTTGAGAAGTATGAGAAAACAATTTGATGTTTTTTCACCAATTCTTAAGAAGTATTGAGAAAAAAATTGTTGTTTAGTTTGAATTAATTAATTTAATGACGTTTTAAATACTGTCTTCCCTAGCTCCTTATTTTAGTTTGAACTTTAAAGGATTGGTGCAGCTATGATGCAAATGGTGTTCCTAAGTCTTAACTGTCTGATATTGTGTTCATTTTTCTTCTCTCTTCTTTTTGTTTTAATTTTAATCTAAATTTATAATGCAAATGGTGCTCATAATTCATTTTGAATGGGATATCCTTCACTGCGCATGAAAGAAACTTTAAAAGGGGGATCTGTGTGAAGGAAAACTTAACAGGTTTCTGTGATTACTTAAATCAAAGATAGATTCTGACAACATGTGTTTCGATCACATGTGAGGCATGTACTAATTGAGCGAGAATATTTTTGGTCAAAGTGCTCAATTTTGGGAGCATGTAATTGAGTGTGAGTTATTGCTAAATGGCAAAACAAAATAAAGATAAGACTTTTTAGATAATTAACATATTTCAATAATAGGGATTACATGTTCGCTTACAAGAATAAAAAAAACATTAACAGATAATTAAGACCCTAATACAAATAAGGACATCTATAAGTATATCGCGAAGAGAAAGAACAATAAACCGTAATGATATCCAATTTCTTTTTATGTATAAGGGAGAGATGATGTTATGTTCGCAAGTAAATTCTGACCATTTAATCTGATTATATTCTTCTTCGATAAGAGATGCTCCTAAAATAAAGGAGTAGTTTTCGAATAAACTTGTCGATCCACACGAACGCAGATGCCGATAGAAAAAGACGTCATAATGAATCGTCGATGTTTTTATTCGAGAATAGCAAGCCATGAACCAACCATTAAAATTTGAAAAACTCTCCCCATAACGACGAAGAAAATCGCCCCAAAACGGCGAAGAAATATGTCAAAAACACGAAAAGTGATGTAAACACATCTTATTCAGTTACCTACTACTACCAAAAACTTGAAAAGAAAAAGAATCTTTGCTCAAATCTATCCCAAAGGGAACAAATTTGTGCAAAACGGTTCTAGGGTTGTTTTTTATAAAGGGAAGAGAAAGAGAGAAAAGAGAAAAAAATCTCAAGGTCTTATTAACACCTTTTATTTAAATTTAGAGACAAAAGATGATTTAGATTTTAGACTGAAGACCCAGGGTTATGAAGAAAGTCTAGATCAGACTTTCTACTTTACCCCCACTTAGTCATGTCATTTTTCTATATGACCTTCATCCTTGCATTGGATATGAAAATTTGGTGAAAAAGATATTAAATCCTATATGTCATGCTTTTTTAAAACCTTGGCCCGTTGCATTGGAGATTCTCTAGCTAAGTTTATGTTTTGGGTTATATTGTCCAAGTTTTGAATCACTTGATGACTTTGGGTGAATAACCATATCTCCGGTCAAGTGAGAGGTTTCATGTCACAATGTTGTATTTCAAATGTAGGTTTCGGGTTATGAGGAAATGCTTGAGATAGAAAGTGGATTTCGGGTCACATTACTTAAAATTTGTATTGCATGGATGATTATGGGTCACAAGTTTCGAGTCTGTAATAGGTTTCAAAGGACTTCTTCCTTCTTCTTTTTTGGTGAGAAAGTTACCTTAGATTTAACGAAGCGGAGGGTTCATTAAGGGTTCATTAAGACTTCTTCCAGTTAAGGGTTCCTTCCTAACAAGACTATCCAAAAAATAAGGAAAGGAGATCCAAATATCCTTGACACAGTATTTTCTAGCCCGACGTGAAAGTCGGTCTGCTAGATTGTTTTTTAACACGCCTTATAGTAATACACACAATTTTAAAAGAATGACAACTAGAAAGCAAATTCCGACAGTCTTCAAGAAGATCACTGCTTTAAGAATTTTAACATCTTTATTCACTTTTTTAATCAATAAAGGGAAGCAATATAAGTGTTAATCATTCTTCTAGCATCCGTAATAACTTTATTCAAATCTGTATAGTAATACTCTTGAAGATTACATCATACTTTAACTTCCAAATGAACCACATAACAATAGTACACATACTTGGCCAACTAATAGCAAAAGGGGATATGCCAAGGGTATGATCATGCCAGTAAAGAAATAACTCATCAATCTAATCTAGATCAGTAGTAACTATGATTATGATATGTATTTTTTTATCAATTGATTTCATATCCAATGGCTCTTATATGCCAATTAGAAGATTATATCAGCCGTAATGGCGTTTCCATTGATTGCTTTCATCACAGATATGTCATCAGTAACATTTTTTTAAAAGCGGACATGATTCTATGATCGTGATAGCGATGATTTGGGGATACTATTCCCTTCTGGGACACTTTACTCTTAAATAATAAGAAAAATTAAATAGGGCATATTATTCTCCTCCGAGAAATTTTAATCTTAATGTAGAAGACAAATTCAAATGGCAGGAATTTATTTCACATGCCATATTTCAAATACCAGTTTCATCTATAAAACAAGATATATGTAAATTTTTATTGTTCCCATCTTTGAAGTATTTGGAATTGATGTATTCAATTTTGACATATTAATGAAATCAAGAGGTTTCCTTCCCCCATTTTTAGTATGAGGCTACATTATTTTATCTCTTTGTCTAAGGTTCACCCTAATCGACCGAATTCTAATAACTTCTTTTGAAGTCAATGATGAGATTGGATGTAGAATTTTAAAGGTGGAATTTATGAGTCTAGGGGATTTGGTGGAATTATGTTTCCCTCTGTATGTTTGGTTGCCCGAATAATTGGAATAATGATTCCTACGGGATTCAATTTTCCATCAAATCCTCCATATGGAGTCCGACCCCTCCCCCTAAGATTTGCTGGGAAACTTATCAATGGATTTATGAACCAACTTTTTTTTTAACTCTAAATCTCATGTATATATATATATATATATATATACATATGCAATTTTAAGATTTGAAGGTAATGCCAAACGATGTAAAGACTTTAATAAAAGAAACTCTATGGCTGTGTTTGATAGGAGTTAATTCCATGGAATTAGCCATCTTTCCATGGAAATAGCGTGTTTTCCGCCGTTTGGTCAAAAATCTATTTCCATGGAATTGCAATAAAAGCGTGACCTAAGGTATTTTTTAAACTCAATTCCGTGGAATTTCATGGAAAGTCTTTCCTTGCCTCCTCCGGGAAACTGATTTCATGGAAACACTTTCCAAGGAATTGTTTCCTTTCTCTGTTATCAAACACATCCTATAAATTCTAGGAATTTTTATTGAGTTACCAAACACACAAAAAATTACATGAATCCAAAATTTATAATCCCATAGGATTATTAGTTCCTAGAAACAGTGAATTCTGAAAACAAACCAACCATAAATTTATTGTTGTTTGGAGACCTTCTTTACTCTTCAACCAATATTTATACCTTAATATTTTGGATTACAAGTGGGATTTTGTGCATGGTGTGAGAATTTTTATTTTTGCCAAAATGTCCCATGAAATACTTATACACGTGCTCGTTCTAATGTAAACTGCATAGTACTTATATTCTCTTTCCATTTATTTTATTTTATTACTTTTATTAGGAGAGAATTCATCGTGGTGATTAATGTATTCTCAATCCTCCCCGTTATACCCTGTAATGGCGGGATCGAAGAATCTAGAAGGCACCTCCCCAGTTTCCCCACTAATTTTAGTTTAACTTAATATTCGTTTCCTATTTCTTCATCTTAGAAACATCCTGTTTCGAGTACTGGAATTACTCGAATTCGTATGGTGATAGTATTGGGGTTTTTTAATTTTACAGTGAAATCGTCTCCATTGTAACTTCCGTCAACAAGGTAATCTCTAAATCTTCAATCTAACTCATCTTTTCTTTTAGATCTGACTTATTTCTAACCCTTTATTAGATTTACTTTTCTTAAGTTTTAAATTTGAGTTTTTGCTTATCTAATTTTGTGTTTTTGTTTACTCATTGTTAGGGTTTTCCTACTTTATTGTATTGTCGTGAATCCCCTTAAATGTGCTTGAGAAGAAGAGGCATAAGCTCTTAATCATTCCCCTAACTCATCATTTTTTTAAGGTATGCGTTCATAACTTGTTTTTTTTTTCTAGCAAAATGTTGAAATTTATTGCTGAGAGAGCTTGTGTATACATGATTCTCATTTTTTTTTTTCTGTTTTTTACTAGAGATTGGTATCTCCTTCAGAAATTTCTAACTTCAGTTTTGTTTTTTTCTCTGTTGATATAAGATTTTAGATGGTCGACGCGATACTAGAGGACTTTCCAGGTGATCGTAGAAAGTTTGAGAAGTTAATAGAGGATGCTAAGAAGCCTTTATTTCCAGGAGACTCGAAACTTACCAAGCTGTCGGCAATAATCAAGCTGTACAACTTGAAAGCGAAGCATGGAGTATCAGACAAGTTTTTTGGTGAGCTTTTAGATTTGTTGAAGAACGAGATGCTTCCTGATGGTAATGAAATTCCTTCTTCTACATATGAAGCTAAGAAATCCATTAATCCGTTAGGGTTGAACTATGTGAAGATACATGTATGTCCTAATGTGCAGTTTAACTATGTTCTAATCAATTGGGCAT
This sequence comes from Papaver somniferum, assembly GCF_003573695.1. Classification (NCBI taxonomy): domain Eukaryota; kingdom Viridiplantae; phylum Streptophyta; class Magnoliopsida; order Ranunculales; family Papaveraceae; genus Papaver; species Papaver somniferum. Next base: position 9,963,293 of record NW_020618825.1, on the reverse strand, counting down.
CTCTTTCTATCCCTGATTAGTACGTACAGCTATTTGCATCGTAACTGTGTTCCACGATTTCTAATCTAAAACATTAACTATGTAGGTCGAGAAGGAGTTGGAGAACGAAGATGAAATAATGGAAGAGGAGAAGAAGATCTCTGAATATCTTAGGTGGATATCACAGGGCCCGCGTCATTTAGTTGTAAAGTACAATGGATATGACATAAATGGATGCCGGTATCACACTAAAAGTCATGATGTTGGCGTAAACCAAAACTGTGGGGTTAGCCTAGAGGCGTCAGGAATGCACATTGCTAGTGCGAAGGACGGTAACCCAAAGATTGCTACATCGCGCTATTATGGAGTGATAAATGAGATTTGGGTTCTTGATTACCACTGCGTAAAGATACCCGTGTTCTTGTGTGATTAGGTACACAGTGGTTATGGTGTCAAAACTGATGAACTTGGTTACACACTAGTCGACCTCAACAGATTAGGGCATAAAAAGGATCCTTTCATTTTAGCTTCCCAAGCAAATCAAGTTTTTTATGTAGAAGATCAAGGAGATCCAAGGTTGTCTGTTGTTATATCCTGCCCTTTAAATGACTATATGGATGACGATAATGTAGATGAAATTTCTGAGGATGAGCTAATGTCTGAGAATCGTCGGCCAGAAGATAATATGGCAGTAGATATGAGCTCACTTTATGTGGACGACGATTCTGACACTTCTTATTTTCGCGATGATGGTCAGGGGATATATGTTGATCCCTGCTTTGAACAATAAGATGGTATCAACAGCGGGTAAGAGATCCACCAGTTTCAGTATGTTAACAGTACAGTTTCGAAGAAGCTAGATTTGTTTTCAGTTTGTAATTTCACAAGCTGGTAATGTGCCCATAAATTTGATTATCTTTCATCCATGCTTTATTGTTGCAGGTAACTCCTCCTGCTTGTTATTATGAAGGGAGGGTGGATTTTGTGTGTAGTTTTCATGCTACGGCAGATTCAAAATCGTTTACTTCCATTTCTGCATTCTATTTGCACATATAATTAAGTTCTTATCTTGTTTTACTTGTTATTTATGTTCTGTAATCCGTTGTACTGCCTTGGCAAGAATATCTTATAACTAGCTCGAATCACCAGCAGAATTTTGATGCTAGATAAGGGTTTTATTGAAATGAATAGAAAGTGTTCATCAATATTCTGTCATCTCCCATTGATGTTCTAGTTTTTTCAGTGTTTTCTTATTGATTTTTTTGATTCTACAGTTAAGACTATGATTGAAGTTCAATCTTCACTTCTTGTTTAATGTGTTATGGCAGTAACACTCTGTCTATATAACGGACATCATAGACTTACGATGTTGACCTTTACTCTACTTTCTGCAAGGTACATAAGCATCAAGAACCAAGGGCAATGAAGGTCATGTGCTAGTAGCCAGCTGGGGGTATACCAACCCCTGGTAAGTCTTTTTTTCTTTTCATTTACCTTTCCATTATCTATGTTGGATATATTCATGTATGGTTGTACCATTAAATTCTTAAAACCTGTGGAAACAAACTACATTGTGCGAGGTAAAGAAAAGCGATAAAGATTTTTTCGGTTAACGGCAAGTACTGTTTTAAGTGGCTTGGAAAATATTATGCTTAACATGTTGGATGCTTCTTTGGTTAATATTAACCACCGTGCAAGGTCAGTTTATTTTTTACTTCTGAAAACTTACCAAAATGTGGAGAAGTACTCATGTCTCGTGATTTAGAATTTTGCACCTTAAAATGTAGGATTTTCACACATGCTAGTTTCATTACTACTACTGAAACTAATAGGAATTGGATCGCTGAGGAGTTGCGGAGTCTAGGGAGGTAGCTGGGGATTTCATCACTGAGGTTGTTGATCAGGTAATTTTTATTATAATATACTATTTTGATTTTTCTTTGTTGTTCGTTTGTTTTTCTAATCCTGGATCATTAGGTGAATATCTTGCCGGTAAGATGAGAAGTTTGGAGTCTTGGTCACTGATTATATCATGCTAGCTATTACATTATTTCTCAATGTGAATGTATAATATCTTTGGGAAGTCAATCAATTCAAATGCACCCTTTATCTCTTAGATGTGTAACTTGTTCTGTATTATAATTATCGACTCTACTTTTTTTTATCAATTCAGATCAATTATAATCTAATTAATTTGGATGAATTGATATTCCACATGCATTACTGATTTGAGTTTCTTCCCTCCGGTACACTGGAGAGTTTATTGTGATTGCTTCAGCGAGACACAGCTAAACTAGACTGGAGGTGACGTATATAGTATGGCTTTAAATGGCGTAAGTACATTATGCTGATTGAACTGAAATGACGTCAAGGTTTTTTATCTATTGCTTTTTACTAGAAGCGAGACAGATACATATGTGCTCCCTTTGTGATTTATTTGGAGAGATTGATTGAACTGAAGGAATGCATCTATGCAGGCTTGTGCTTGACAGCGATAGAATAGTGAAGCTTGGGGATTTCGGTGTTTCAGCTTGTGTATTTGACAAGGGTGGCAGGCAACGCTCAAGGGATACTTTTGTAAGAACTGCATGCTCGTCAGTTTTTTTTTTCCTTCTAACAAGTTTTTTCTGAATGAAAATCTTCTGTTTCTTCCTTTTTTTTCCTTTTTTCATTCTTCACTGCTGTACACAATTGAATTTAGGAAACATTCCCATATTTTACGGGATGGCTTAGAAGTTTTGCAGCCAGGAAGTGGATACGATTTCAAATGAGTGGCTATTTTTTATCTCTTACTGTACTGTATAACAGTTTTTACTCGGCAGATCTCGATTTTTTCCATGAAAACTACTGATACACAGAAAACCCTTATCTCATATGTCTATAAGAACCACTATATACTCTTGTGAAGTTTCTTTGTTTATACACCTTGCACAGCTGATATCTGGTCATTTGGGATAAACTGCTGTAGAGTTGGCCCATGGACCATGGTCATGCTTCCTTCTCGAAGTACCATCCGATAAAGGTAAACCAGTTTTCTGAATGTTTCCGTGAAACTATTTCAGTATTTCGGAAGCGCTTTTGACTTGTGTGTCTCTTCGTCTTTGTTGAATGTACTGCATCAAATACTGTCCCCATAATATATATTGTATGGATCAACTTCCTATTGACGGCTGTAGTTCTCGTTAGTTGAATTGATTGTAGCTACCAACCCTTGACCAGAGAATGAATAAAACAGTCAACTTGGGTGCTTAAGTGAGGTGTGTTCGGTAGAACTTAAACAAACTAAAGTTAAAATAGATTTTGGTATTTTCTCAGGTGGTTGGGGCTGCAGTACTTGTGAATGGCTGGCTATCTGATTTAGACCTACAACGGTTATCCACAATGGAAAACTACTGGCACAGGTCTGAGCATTACGTTTATAGCTGAAGCTGCAGAACTTACGACAAACAAATTGTTTCCTTCATTTTGTCATTGATATATCAGACCCGTAATTTTAGCTGTAGTGTTTGATCTAAAAATCTGATAGAACAGTGAACCACACTAATTTGGTTACGTTTCAGGAACTTCTGGAAAAGTGTAAAGATATGCAAGAGGCAATATGCATTCAATTTCAGGCACACCAAGCTGCTAATGGAGATGCCACACATGCGGTGTCAGAGACTTAGATGCTCCATGAGACTTAAACACACTAACTATATTCGCGTAAAGGTATTTCATTGCTATGATCTTAATGAGTTTCTTGTTGGATAAATAAACCTCGCCTGTGAAGCTGTGATCAATACAGTGCATTCTTTCCAGTAATACTGACATGGAAGTGCCTAGGTTGGGAGTTGTCTCCATCTCCGTGATTAGATTTTTGGTGGTCTAAGTTGGACATTACAAGTGGTACCAGCATTGTAAATAGGGATTTCATTATGCTTTCTTGTTAACAGTAAGCTATATATGTTTATGGAATTTTATGTCATGGATATAATAAAAACTCAGTTTATTGTTAGTTATGGCTTTTAAGACTTTTTTGGTGGTCTAAGTTGGATATTACAAGTGGTACCAGCATTGTAAATAGGGATTTCATTATGCTTTCTTGTTCATTCTTGTTAACAGTAAGCTATATATGTTTATTGAATTTTATGTCATGGATATAATATTTTATTTTCAATAAAAACTCAGTTTATTGTTAGTTATGGCTTTTAAGACTTTTCTGGGTACAATATTGATCTAAAAATTTGTAGTCAACATTGGGGGATACTTGGACTAGACACGGTGGGTATTCCTGATCCGTGACCATTACACTGATTGGTCACGGTATGAGATGTGGTCCGTGACCAATGATCAAATTTGGACACGGTGTATGTTAAGTTTCCCGAGTTTAAAAACATGAACTTGTCACGGTATAGAACGATATCCGTGTCTAATTGTGCGTATTGGTCACGGTGTCTAACAAAAGTACGTGACCAAAGAAATTGTGGTCACAGTGAAATGTACAAATTGGTCACGAAACTCACCGTGACCAAATGGGAAACACTTTTGGCCTCGCATGCTTTGGACACGGTTTCTCAAAATTGAAATACCGTGACCATAGACCTTTGGTCACGGTAAAAAACCGTGATGAAAAGGGATTTTTTTACTAGTGACATTCTGCATTCTACATTAACTTCTCTGCAGTACTTCCTCATTCTACTCCCCACAGCGATGCCATTGTTGATCACTCTCCATACAAACAGGTGGATGTTAGAGGGATGACTTTCACCTGCCAAAACTTCTTCTAAGAAAATTCTTCAACATTACCATTATTAGATGACGAAGGAGCTTTGTCACAAAGTGTCTTGATGAAGGATTTAGCCGAAAAGACTCCATTAGGGTGGTGCATCCATAGTAGCTTGTCCTCGCTTTCTTCTCCAACGTTGCTGGGTAAATGTATGTTCATGATTTTCTCATCTTCATGAGAGGGAAACCATTGTTGCAGTTTGTTGATGTTCCACCTGGTGGGGTTATGAAGAGTGAGGTCACTTACCATTACTGGAGTATCTGCAGTTTGAGAATTAAGAGTAGGTCTCTTATTATGGAGATTAGGTATCCAAGGATCATTCTTTATGTTAATCTTCACTCCATTACCAACATCCCAACATCATCCTTCTTTCATATCACTCCTGCACTCAAGCATGGCAGACCAAGTAGAAAGTGGACCTATATATCCTTCACTAGTGGCTGGAAAAAGAAGTATATAGCTTTGATGCAAGTTGCAAGATACCTTGGCTAGGGGTGGGTCTAATCTACTTCAGTTGAAAGAACACATAGGAAGAAGAATAAAAATCAAATGGTTAACATCTTGGTTAGCAACAATAAAAAGATCACAATTGACTGGAAAAAATTCAAGCAAAAAGTATAATATATTGGTTCGTTCAATAAAAAATCAAATGGTTAACATTTTGGTTCCTTAGAATTTAAAGAGGGATATATAATATATTCAAGCAAAAAGTATTGAGCCATTTATAGACCATAGAATTCAATTTTGCTTACATATGATGGGTAATCGCCTTACAAATAAGCCACAGTGCTTGTTCAAAAAATTCAAACCGTACCACTATTAGCAGCCATGGATAATCGACTTCCAAATATGGTGTATAGATGTATGTAATTAACCTTAACATCGGGTTTAATTGGTCTCAAAATCATCCCCAGTAAATGAGGAGTAAATTCTTCTTGAGGGATTTACTGTTTAGTCCAGAAAACCCGACCCGGGTTACTGGCTAGTCCAGCGCCAAAAAATATTTACTCCCTAATCCAAAAAAGTTTTGAAAAGAGTAAATTTACTCTACTAACCCTAGTATATAACATTACGTATAATAATACATATGTTACTACATATGTATACTAGTAGTAATTAGTAGTAACTAGTATGTAGTATGTAGTATGTAGTAATAACATATGTAAAATGTAATATACTAGTAGTAACTAGTATGTAGTATGTAGTAATAACATATGTAGTATGTAGTGTACTAGTAGTAACTAGTATACTAGTAGTAATATGTTATGTATTGATACTACATATTGATATGTAGTATGTTATGTATTGATACTACATATTGACATGTATGTTATATATTGATATGTAGTATGTTTGATATGTAGTATGTTATTTATTTATAATAACAATAGATTTTGTGCCTGAAGCACAATCAAAGTTGATTTTTACATGAGGCTGAGTAGGAGGGGACCAAACAGTCTCTGCAGAATCGATAAGGTCTTGCTCAAAGGGGACATCCGTAGCCTCTTGATAACTGATATCTCGGTTAAACCAATAAGAAGCCTCCTGTAGCATTTTATGCATACTCACTATTCCTTTGTTGAAAATAATATTGTTCCTGGTCTTTCAAATACTCCAAAATAAGGAGACTCCCAGTTTTAGCTTGAGTTACTCTCCACCTTCTGATAACCAGCTCTTTATGAAGTAATGAATTGGGAGGTTTAAGCTTTCTTCAATTCTAAGAGTTAAAGGAGAAGCAAATAGAAGATCTTGAGAGACGAGACAACAAAGAAATAAGTGTTCCAAGGTATCAATTGCACCATTGCACATTCTGCATTTTACATTAACTTCTCTGCAGTACTTCCTCATTCTACTCCCCACAGCGATGCCGTTGTTGAGCACTCTCCATACAAACAGGTGGATGTTAGGAGGGATGACTTTCACCTGCCAAAACTTCTTCTAAGAAAATTCTTCAACATTACCATTAATAGATGACGAAGGAGCTTTGTCACAAAGTGTCTTGATGAAGGATTTAGCCGAAAAGACTCCATTAGGGTGGTGCATCCATAGTAGCTTGTCCTCGCTTTCTTCTCCAACGTTGCTGGGTAAATGTATGTTCATGATTTTCTAAGCTTCATGAGAGGGAAATCATTGTTGCAGTTTGTTGATGTTCCACCTGGTGGGGTTATGAAGAGTGAGGTCACTTACCATTACTGGACTATCTGCAGTTTGAGAATTAAGAGTAGGTCTCTTATTATAGAGATTAGGTATCCAAGGATCATTCTTTATGTTAATCTTCACTCCATTACCAACATCCCAACAACATCCTTCTTTCATATCACTCCTGCACTCAAGCATGGCAGACCAAGTAGAAAGTGGACCTATATATCCTTCACTAGTAGCTGGGAAAAAGAAGTATATAGCTTTGATGCAAGTTGCAAGTTGCAAGATCCCTTGGCTAGGGGTGGGTCTAAGCTACTTCAGTTGAAAGAACATATAGGAAGAAGAATAAAAATCAAATGGTTAACATCTTGGTTAGCAACAATAAAAAGATCACAATTGACTGGAAAAAATTCAAGCAAAAAGTATAATATATTGGTTCGTTCAATAAAAAATAAAATGGTTAACATTTTGGTTCCTTAGAATTTAAGGAGGGATATATAATATATTCAAGCAAAAAGTATTGAGCCATTTATAGACCATAGAATTCAATTTTGCTTACATATGATGGGTAATCGCCTTACAAATAAGCCACAGTGCTTGTTCAAAAAATTCAAACCGTACCACTATTAGCAGCCATGGATAATCGACTTGCAAATATGGTGTATAGATGTATGTAATTAACCTTAACATCGGGTTTAATTGGTCTCAAAATCAGCCCCAGTAAATGTGGAGTAAATTCTTCTTGAGGGATTTAATGTTTAGTCCAGAAAACCCGACCCGGGTTACTGGTTAGTCCAGCGCTAAAAACTATTTACTCCCTAATCCAAAAAAGTTTTGCAAAGAGTAAATTTACTCTACTAACCCTAGTATATAACATTACGTATAATAATACATATGTAGTATACTTGTATACTAGTAGTAATTAGTAGTAACTAGTATGTAGTAATAACATATGTAGTATGTAATATACTAGTAGTAACTAGTATGTAGTATGTAGTAATAACATATGTAGTATGTAGTATACTAGTAGTAACTAGTATACTAGTATACTAGTAGTAATATGTTATGTATTGATACTACATATTGATATGTAGTATGTTATGAATTGATACTACATATTGACATGTAGTATGTTATATATTGATATGTAGTATATTTGATATGTAGTATGTTATATATTGATAATAACAATAGATTTTGTACCTGCAGCACAATCAAAGTTGATTTTTACATGTTGCTGAGTAGGAGGGGACCAAACAGTCTCTGCAGAATCGATAAGGTCTTGCTCAGTAGGGACATCCGTAGCCTCTTGATAACTGATATCTCGGTTAAACCAATAATAAGCCTCCTATAGCATTTTATGCATACTCACTATTCCTTTGTTGAAAATAATATTGTTCCTGGTCTTTCAAATACTCCAAAATAAGGAGACTCCCAGTTTTAGCTTGAGTTACTCTCCACCTTCTGATAACCAACTCTTTATGAAGTAATGAATTGGGAGGTTTAAGCTTTCTTCAATTCTAAGAGTTAAAGGAGAAGCAAATAGAAGATCTTGAGAGACGAGACAATAAAGAAATAAGTGTTCCAGGGTTTCAATTGCACCATTGCACATTCTGCATTCTACATTAACTTTTCTGCAGTACTTCCTCATTCTACTCCCCACAAGGATGCCATTGTTGAGCACTCTCCATACAAACAGGTCGATGTTAGGAGGGATGACTTTCACCTGCCAAAACTTCTTCTAAGAAAATTCTTCAACATTACCATTATTAGATGACGAAGGAGCTTTGTCACAAAGTGTCTAGATGAAGGATTTAGCCGAAAAGACTCCATTAGGGTGGTGCATCCATAGTAGCTTGTCCTCGCTTTCTTCTCCAACGTTGCTGGGTAAATGTATGTTCATGATTTTCTAAGCTTCATGAGAGGGAAATCATTGTTGCAGTTTGTTGATGTTCCACCTGGTGGGGTTATGAAGAGTGAGGTCAGTTACCATTACTGGACTATTTGCAGTTTGAGAATTAAGAGTAGGTCTCTTATTATGGAGATTAGGTATCCAAGGATCATTCTTTATGTTAATCTTCACTCCATTACCAACATCCCAACAACATCCTTCTTTCATATCACTCCTGCACTCAAGCATGGCAGACCAAGTAGAAAGTGAACCTATATATCCTTCACTAGTGGCTGGGAAAAAGAAGTATATAGCTTTGATGCAAGTTGCAAGTTGCAAGATCCCTTGGCTAGGGGTGGGTCTAAGCTACTTCATTTGAAAGAACATATAGGAAGAAGAATACAAATCAAATGGTTAACATCTTGTTTAGCAAGAATAAAAAGATCACAATTGACTGGAAAAAATTCAAGCAAAAATTATAATATATTGGTTCGTTCAATAAAAAATCAAATGGTTAACATTTTGGTTCCTTAGAATTTAAGGAGGGATATATAATATATTCAAGCAAAAAGTATTGAGCCATTTATAGACCATAGAATTCAATTTTGCTTACATATGATGGGTAATCGCCTTACAAATAAGCCACAGTGCTTGTTCAAAAAATTCAAACCGTACCACTATTAGCAGCCATGGATAATCGACTTGCAAATATGGTGTATAGATGTATGTAATTAACCTTAACATCGGGTTTAATTGGTCTCAAAATCAGCCCCAGTAAATGAGGAGTAAATTCTTCTTGAGGGATTTAATGTTTAGTCCAGAAAACCCGACCCGGGTTACTGGTTAGTCCAGCGCTAAAAACTATTTACTCCCTAATCCAAAAAAGTTTTGAAAAGAGTAAATTTACTCTACTAACCCTAGAATATAACATTACGTATAATAATACATATGTATACTAGTAGTATTTAGTAGTAACTAGTATGTAGTATGTAGTAATAACATATGTAAAATGTAATATACTAATAGTAACTAGTATGTAGTATGTAGTAATAACATATGTAGTATGTAGTGTACTAGTAGTAACTAGTATACTAGTAGTAATATGTTATGTATTGATACTACATACTGATATGTAGTATGTTATGTATTGATACTACATATTGACATGTAGTATGTTATATATTGATATGTAGTATGTTTGATATGTATTATGTTATATATTGATAATAACAATAGATTTTGTGCCTGCAGCACAATCAAAGTTGATTTTTACATGTGGTTGAGTAGGAGGGGACCAAACAGTCTCTGCAGAATCGATAAGGTCTTGCTCGGTAGGGACATCCGTAGCCTCTTGATAAATGATATCTCGGTTAAACCAATAAGAAGCCTCCTGTAGCATTTTATGCATACTCACTATTCCTTTGTTGAAAATAATATTGTTCCTGGTCTTTCAAATACTCCAAAATAAGGAGACTCACAGTTTTAGCTTGAGTTACTCTCCACCTTCTGATAACCAGCTCTTTATGAAGTAATGAATTGGGAGGTTTAAGCTTTCTTCAATTCTAAGAGTTAAAGGAAAAGAAAATAGAAGATCTTGAGAGACGAGACAATACAGAAATAAGTGTTCCAGGGTTTCAATTGCACCATTGCACATTCTGCATTCTAAATTAACTTCTCTGCAGTACTTCCTCATTCTACTCCCCACAGCGATGCCATTGTTGAGCACTCTCCATACAAACAGGTGGATGTTAGGAGGGATGACTTTCACCTGCCAAAACTTCTTCTAAGAAAATTCTTCAACATTACCATTATTAGATTACGTAGGAGCTTTGTCACAAAGTGTCTTGATGAAGGATTTAGCCGAAAAGACTCCATTAGGGTGGTGCATCCATAGTAGCTTGTCCTCGCTTTCTTCTCCAACGTTGCTGGGTAAATGTATGTTCATGATTTTCTCAGCTTCATGAGAGGGAAACCATTGTTGCAGTTTGTTGATGTTCCACCTGGTGGGGTTATGAAGAGTGAGGTCACTTACTATTACTGGACTATCTGCAGTTTGAGAATTAAGAGTAGGTCTCTTATTATGGAGATTAGGTATCCAGTGATCATTCTTTATGTTAATCTTCACTCCATTACCAACAGCCCAACAACATCCTTCTTTCATATCATTCCTGCACTCAAGCATGGCAGACCAAGTAGAAAGTGGACCTATATATCCTTCACTAGTGGCTGGGAAAAAGAAGTATATAGATTTGATGCAAGTTGCAAGATCCCTTGGCTAGGGGTGGGTCTAAGCTACTTCAGTTGAAAGAACACATAGGAAGAAGAATACAAATCAAATGGTTAACATCTTGTTTAGCAACAATAAAAAGATCACAATTGACTGGAAAAAATTCAAGCAAAAAGTATAATATATTGGTTCGTTCAATAAAAAATCAAATGGTTAACATTTTGGTTCCTTAGAATTTAAGGAGGGATATATAATATATTCAAGCAAAAAGTATTGAGCCATTTATAGACCATAGAATTCAATTTTGCTTACATATGATGGGTAATCGCCTTACAAATAAGCCACAGTGCTTGTTCAAAAAATTCAAACCGTACCACTATTAGCAGCCATGGATAATCGACTTGCAAATATGGTGTATAGATGTATGTAATTAACCTTAACATCGGGTTTAATTGGTCTCAAAATCAGCCCCAGTAAATGAGGAGTAAATTCTTCTTGAGGGATTTAATGTTTAGTCCAGAAAACCCGACCCGGGTTACTGGTTAGTCCAGCGCTAAAAACTATTTACTCCCTAATCCAAAAAAGTTTTGAAAAGAGTAAATTTACTCTACTAACCCTAGTATATAACATTACGTATAATAATACATATGTATACTAGTAGTAATTAGTAGTAACTAGTATGTAGTATGTAGTAATAACATATGTAGTATGTAGTGTACTAGTAGTAACTAGTATACTAGTAGTAATATGTTATGTATTGATACTACATATTGATATGTAGTATGTTATGTATTGATACTACATATTGACATGTAGTATGTTATATATTGATATGTAGTATGTTTGATATGTAGTATGTTATATATTGATAATAACAATAGATTTTGTGCCTGCAGCACAATCAAAGTTGATTTTTACATGTGGTTGAGTAGGAGGGGACCAAACAGTCTCTGCAGAATCGATAAGGTCTTGCTCGGTAGGGACATCCGTAGCCTCTTGATAAATGATATCTCGGTTAAACCAATAAGAAGCCTCCTGTAGCATTTTATGCATACTCACTATTCCTTTGTTGAAAATAATATTGTTCCTGGTCTTTCAAATACTCCAAAATAAGGAGACTCACAGTTTTAGCTTGAGTTACTCTCCACCTTCTGATAACCAGCTCTTTATGAAGTAATGAATTGGGAGGTTTAAGCTTTCTTCAATTCTAAGAGTTAAAGGAAAAGAAAATAGAAGATCTTGAGAGACGAGACAATAAAGAAATAAGTGTTCCAGGGTTTCAATTGCACCATTGCACATTCTGCATTCTAAATTAACTTCTCTGCAGTACTTCCTCATTCTACTCCCCACAGCGATGCCATTGTTGAGCACTCTCCATACAAACAGGTGGATGTTAGGAGGGATGACTTTCACCTGCCAAAACTTCTTCTAAGAAAATTCTTCAACATTACCATTATTAGATTACGTAGGAGCTTTGTCACAAAGTGTCTTGATGAAGGATTTAGCCGAAAAGACTCCATTAGGGTGGTGCATCCATAGTAGCTTGTCCTCGCTTTCTTCTCCAACGTTGCTGGGTAAATGTATGTTCATGATTTTCTCAGCTTCATGAGAGGGAAACCATTGTTGCAGTTTGTTGATGTTCCACCTGGTGGGGTTATGAAGAGTGAGGTCACTTACCATTACTGGACTATCTGCAGTTTGAGAATTAAGAGTAGGTCTCTTATTATGGAGATTAGGTATCCAGTGATCATTCTTTATGTTAATCTTCACTCCATTACCAACAGCCCAACAACATCCTTCTTTCATATCATTCCTGCACTCAAGCATGGCAGACCAAGTAGAAAGTGGACCTATATATCCTTCACTAGTGGCTGGGAAAAAGAAGTATATAGATTTGATGCAAGTTGCAAGATCCCTTGGCTAGGGGTGGGTCTAAGCTACTTCAGTTGAAAGAACACATAGGAAGAAGAATACAAATCAAATGGTTAAAATCTTGTTTAGCAACAATAAAAAGATCACAATTGACTGGAAAAAATTCAAGCAAAAAATATAATATATTGGTTCGTTCAATAAAAAATCAAATGGTTAACATTTTGGTTCCTTAGAATTTAAGGAGGGATATATAATATATTCAAGCAAAAAGTATTGAGCCATTTATAGACCATAGAATTCAATTTTGCTTACATATGATGGGTAATCGCCTTACAAATAAGCCACAGTGCTTGTTCAAAAAATTCAAACCGTACCACTATTAGCAGCCATGGATAATCGACTTGCAAATATGGTGTATAGATGTATGTAATTAACCTTAACATCGGGTTTAATAAGTCTCAAAATCAGCCCCAGTAAATGAGGAGTAAATTCTTCTTGAGGGATTTAATGTTTAGTCCAGAAAACCCGACCCGGGTTACTGGTTAGTCCAGCACTAAAAACTATTTACTCCCTAATCCAAAAAAGTTTTGAAAAGAGTAAATTTACTCTACTAACCCTAGTATATAAAATTACGTATAATAATACATATGTATACTAGTAGTAATTAGTAGTAACTAGTATGTAGTATGTAGTAATAACATATGTAAAATGTAATATACTAATAGTAACTAGTATGTAGTATGTAGTAATAACATATGTAGTATGTAGTGTACTAGTAGTAACTAGTATACTAGTAATAATATGTTATGTATTGATACTACATATTGATATGTAGTATGTTATGTATTGATACTACATATTGACATGTAGTATGTTATATATTGATATGTAGTATGTTTGATATGTAGTATGTTATATATTGATAATAACAATAGATTTTGTGCCTACAGCACAATCAAAGTTGATTTTTACATGTGGTTGAGTAGGAGGGGACCAAACAGTCTCTGCAGAATCGATAAGGTCTTGCTCGGTAGGGACATCCGTAGCCTCTTGATAAATGATATCTCGGTTAAACCAATAAGAAGCCTCCTGTAGCATTTTATGCATACTCACTATTCCTTTGTTGAAAATAATATTGTTCCTGGTCTTTCAAATACTCCAAAATAAGGAGACTCACAGTTTTAGCTTGAGTTACTCTCCACCTTCTGATAACCAGCTCTTTATGAAGTAATGAATTGGGAGGTTTAAGCTTTCTTCAATTCTAAGAGTTAAAGGAAAAGAAAATAGAAGATCTTGAGAGACGAGACAATAAAGAAATAAGTGTTCCAGGGTTTCAATTGCACCATTGCACATTCTGCATTCTAAATTAACTTCTCTGCAGTACTTCCTCATTCTACTCCCCACAGCGATGCCATTGTTGAGCACTCTCCATACAAACAGGTGGATGTTAGGAGGGATGACTTTCACCTGCCAAAACTTCTTCTAAGAAAATTCTTCAACATTACCATTATTAGATTACGTAGGAGCTTTGTCACAAAGTGTCTTGATGAAGGATTTAGCCGAAAAGACTCCATTAGGGTGGTGCATCCATAGTAGCTTGTCCTCGCTTTCTTCTCCAACGTTGCTGGGTAAATGTATGTTCATGATTTTCTCAGCTTCATGAGAGGGAAACCATTGTTGCAGTTTGTTGATATTCCACCTGGTGGGGTTATGAAGAGTGAGGTCACTTACCATTACTGGACTATCTGCAGTTTGAGAATTAAGAGTAGGTCTCTTATTATGGAGATTAGGTATCCAGTGATCATTCTTTATGTTAATCTTCACTCCATTACCAACAGCCCAACAACATCCTTCTTTCATATCATTCCTGCACTCAAGCATGGCAGACCAAGTAGAAAGTGGACCTATATATCCTTCACTAGTGGCTGGGAAAAAGAAGTATATAGATTTGATGCAAGTTGCAAGATCCCTTGGCTAGGGGTGGGTCTAAGCTACTTCAGTTGAAAGAACACATAGGAAGAAGAATACAAATCAAATGGTTAACATCTTGTTTAGCAACAATAAAAAGATCACAATTGACTGGAAAAAATTCAAGCAAAAAGTATAATATATTGGTTCGTTCAATAAAAAATCAAATGGTTAACATTTTGGTTCCTTAGAATTTAAGGAGGGATATATAATATATTCAAGCAAAAAGTATTGAGCCATTTATAGACCATAGAATTCAATTTTGCTTACATAGGATGGGTAATCGCCTTACAAATAAGCCACAGTGCTTGTTCAAAAAATTCAAACCGTACCACTATTAGCAGCCATGGATAATCGACTTGCAAATATGGTGTATAGATGTATGTAATTAAACTTAACATCGGGTTTAATTGGTCTCAAAATCAGCCCCAGTAAATGAGGAGTAAGTTCTTCTTGAGGGATTTACTGTTTAGTCCAGAAAACCCGACCCGGGTTACTGGCTAGTCCAACGCTAAAAACTATTTACTCCCTAATCCAAAAAAGTTTTGAAAAGAGTAAATTTACTCTACTAACCCTAATATATAACCTTACGTATAATAATACATAAGTTACTACATATTACATATGTAGTATACTTGTATACTAGTAGTAATTAGTAGTAACTAGTGTGTAGTATGTTGTAATAACATATGTAGTATGTAATATACTAGTAGTAACTAGTATGTAGTAATAACATATGAAGTATGTAGTATACTAGTAGTAACTAGTATACTAGTAGTAATATGTTATGTATTGATACTACATATTGATATGTAGTATGTTATGTATTGATACTACATATTGACATGTAGTATGTTATATATTGATATGTAGTATGTTTGATATGTAGTATGTTATATATTGATACTACATATTGATATGTAGTATGTTATATATTAATATGTAGTATAGTATACTAGTAGTATATACTAGTAGTAACTAGTATACTAGTAGTATACTAGTAGTAATTAGTAGTAACTAGTATATATGTAGTAATAACATTTGTAGTATGTAATATACTAGTAGTAACTAGTATGTAATATGTAGTATGTAGTATACTAGTAGTAACTAGTATACTAGTAGTAATATGTTATATATTGATACTACATATTGATATGTAATATGTTATGTAGTGATATTACATATTGACATGTAGTATGTTATATATTGATATGTAGTATGTTTGATATGTAGTATGTTATATATTGATACTACATATTGATATGTAGTATGTTATGTATTGATACTACATATCAAAAAAAAATTGTTATGTATTGATACTACATATTTTACTACTAGTACTAGTTACTACTAGTTTACTAGTATACTAGTTTAGTATAGTAAAGTAGTTACATAATTTACTAGTAACAATAAGATTTTTTTGTTACTACTAGTATAGTACATATTAATATGTAGTATCACCGTATTGATACTACTAGTATGTAGTAACATACTACTAGTAACATTTACATTTGCTGATACTAATTAGACCTGGAAGGGTGTTTTAAGAATTTATAAAATACACTTTATAGTCTCCAAGAAGTTTTTGGACTAGAGAGTAAATAATCTAGTCCAAAAACATGTTTTTGGACTAGCGAGTAAATCTTTTCCACGGATGAACTAGCCATTAACTGGGTCTGTTAGAACTGGACTAGCCAGTAATTCCTACATTCTTCTTAGGTGGCAGGAGTATATAGCCAGTGGTGCTTAACGAAGGGATATGTAATTAATTATCATTATAAATAAACCACCCTAAACTAATTACTAATGCAATAAATAGCAACAAATGGGAGGAGTTAGTGTGCGTGACTGTGATCGGATTTGGATCTGAGTCACCACATGGTGGCAAGTGCACCTGTATATATCCTTTGCTAGTCGCGCCTTTTTGTCTAAATGATGCTATATATATTACATATATTTCATTTTGTTCCTTGAATGAAAATCGTTTTGCTTGCTGGTAATTGTGTACCGCACTACTGAATTGCAAATTGCAATTTGCAAAAACATCTGCCCCTTCACACCTCTAGAGGACCATCCAACATCAGTTGCACTTAATATGGTGGAAAGTGGACCCGTGTATCCTTTGCTAGTGACTGGGAAAAAAATACATGGAATTTATTAGCTGTCATCAACTACGTAAACCCCTATATAAAGGACCGAGTAATCTTGCATTGGGGGTCTTTGGGAGAGCTTAGTCAAGTAATTTAGGAGAGAGGCTGGGCAAAGAACACATGGAAAATTCATATAGGAAAAAAGAAAAACATTGAAAACCAAAAAACAATATAATAAGACCAAGGAAAAGTTGCATAAAGTTTCTTATATGGACATACGATAATAGGCAGCAAAATCAACCAAGATTTTCCACGAAACATATATATAAATAGAACCCTATTATTAAGGCTTTAAGAGGGTGAGAATTTGGGGCTTAAAATGATAGTTAAAACCACATCATGGATAGGGGGACCTAATCCATGTGAAAAGTCCAATTTATCCTTACACATAAATAAATCAAAATCACACTATTCATTAAAAAAATATTAATTATCTTCTCCTTCTACTTCATCAAATGTGATAAAAATGATAATCATGATGATCATAGAAAAAAAACTAAAACTATTATCTTCTCATTCTTCTTGTTTGAAAATCATGATGAAGATGATAATCATGATATCACCATGATAATGATGATCACAAAAATATTATCTTCTCCTCCTTCTCTTCTCATTCATAAATCAGGACAAAAATGATGATCAAAATTTCATCATGATGAAAATGATGTTCCTAAAAAGAAAAATAAAGGAAACCCATTATTTATTTTTGCTTGTAAATGACTAAGAAATCTGATTCGATTAAAATACGGGTAAAAAAAAATAGTTTTTGTAGCTGTTTACGGCTGGGAGTTTTTGCTATTACGGGTAAAAAAATAGAATTTCTAGCCTTCGAATAGATATACGGTTGGGAAGATTTTATTTCCCAGCCGTAATTAGTTGTTCACGGTTAGTGAGGTCTGTTTTTGGCTAAATTTTTCCATTCGTGGTAGTACAATCGTCCGGGTTTCCCAGCCGAAATTATCAGTCACGGCTAGGAAAAACTAGCCGTAACTTGTTCTGATAATAAGAAAAAAATCGCATGTTGAGCACAGTCAGATATTCCAAGCCGTAACATGAGTTTCGGCTAGGAAAAATGTTAGGAAAAATGTTAGGAAAACCTCACCGTAATTTTAACCTAGACGTAATACAGACATAGGTGATCCCGAAAGAGCTTACGAATTGAAGTTCTTTATTTCCCAGCCGTAAACTGTTGTTTACGGTTTAGAATCCTTCTATTCCTAACCGTAAACACTATTCACTGTTAGATCGAGTATTATATCCCAGTCGTAATTGTTGAAAAATCCAGATTTTGATCCTGATTTTGGAGGATTTGAATCAACAAAACTGAGATTGGGAGAGGTTTACAAGGCTTTTTTGACTATTTCTATGATGTTTTTCATTGGTTTTTCCAAAGTATTCAAAAAAAGTACTTCAAAATTATCCATCTCCATCTTCTAAATAAAAAGAAAAAAACTTGATTTTAAAAAACTTTAGTCGGATAATTAGTTTAGTTAATCATTCACTAATCATAATTAATTTAATTGATCATGATTAACACTAATTAAATCGAGAAAAAAATTAGGTATATATAAAATAGGATGATAAGGGGTAATAAGAATTACTATTTCATGACTCCATAAGCCCCCAAACTCCCACCCTTTTAAAGCCCCAATAATAGGGTTATATAAATATATTCGTTTGTTGTATATTTATACATATCAATAGGACTGGACAAATACTTTTACAATGACTAATTTTCTTACAAGTATATGGTTTCCTAACTTAACTCTATGAGACAAACCTCTTAAGTTGTTATACTTAGGACACAAGTACTTGGTTTCCCAAACCAGCTATATTTCCTAATCTAGACCTTGACCGACCTACCGACAATTGTCTCCATAGGATCATGCATTCATGCATGAGACGATCAATAGAAAAAATCACCTCCATATTGCAAGGTCGATTGAGCCATCATTGGATGCCTACGCATCCTCATTAGGAATCAAACCCGATTTAGTTCTCTCAATGGCCTTGCTAGAAGGCCTCCACCAGGTTTCTAAGAACCTCTACCCAAAAAGGGACTCTTACCAAACGGGAAGGTTGTCGATCAATTTCAAACAATGTCAAAACTTGATCCCAGATACTACTTTAGTCAACATATCAGCTGGATTGTTGTTGGTATCGATCTTCACAAGTATAATGTCTTGTTCTTCAAGAATTTCTCTCACAAATTGAAATCTTACGTCTATATGTTTGGTTCTAGCATGATGCACTATTCTTCTCCAAACAAATTGCACTTAGACTATCACAATGCACAAGAAGTTGGTCTCGTACAACTCATAAGTCATCTAGCAAACCTTGTAACCATATAACCTCTTTAAATGCCTCAGTGACTGCCACATACTCAACCTCCATAGTTGAAAGCGCCACCAAAGACTGCAAGATTGATCTCCAACTAACTGGTGCCCCTGATATGGTAAATACATACCTTGTAGTTGAAAGTCTCTTGTCCAAATCACTAAGACAGTCAGAATCCACATACCCAACACACAATTAATTTTTAATTCTATCCTTCATAAATTCCAAGCCAACATCAATTATACCATAAAGATACCTTAAAATCCATTTCAAAGCTTGCCAATGTCCCTCACCAGGACGATGCATATAACGGCAGACCATACTAACAACATGTGAAATGTCCAACCTCGTACATACCATTGTCTTGTAGACTGCTTCAGCATGTACAACGATCTCTTCAGTTTACAAACAATCTTATTTTCCAGCAAATTTGAACCCCCTCGGCTAATACATATAGATATCCTCTTATATATCATCATGCAAGAACACCGTCTTAATATCTAGCTGAGCCAGGACTAAATCATATTATGCTACCAAGGCCAATAAAATATGGATTGATGAGTGTTTTACCACCGGAGAGAACACCTCGTTGTAGTCAATCCCTTATCTTTGGGCATAATCTTTTTCAACTAACCTTTCTTTGTAGCGCACTTGATTCACCGAAGATCTTTCTTTCTTAGCATATACCACTTTGTACCAATGGCCTTCTTACCATTCGGAAGCTTTGTAAGAACTCATGTGTCATTCTTGTAAAAAGACTTCATCTCGTACTGCATTGCACATTCCAAATCTTTACACTCTGCACTACGTACAACTTATAAATAGGAAGTTGGAGTACCATCTTCAACAACTGGTAATGCATAAGAAACATAATCATCCATCCAACAAGTCTTCCTGATTGATATTCTCGGTTTGATGGTTGTTATGGTCTCCGTGACCGTAGCTTTTGTATCTTCTACTGAGTCTTGTTCTTCTTCCTTAATAGTGTCACTATCGTTTTGAACTTCAGTAGCTACTTCTCTTGCAGATTCAATGTCTTCAGCAGTATTCTGAACATATACAGACTTAGCTGGAAGTGGTGGAGTTGCATCAATCTCCACCTGTTGCAAAGGCTCACTAGTACTGGTGCTTCTGTTATCCACCTTCCGAGAACCCCAAAACTTTACCATAGATATAGACATCTCTACAAATAATCTACCATATGTTTTTATTTTCCAAAATTTACTGGTGGGAATAATCACCTCCATTTTTACCAATTTTGAATCGTGTTTTACTTAACACTCTATTCCATAGCTCTTTTTCATAGAGAATGTTGCTGGAGCTCTGCACAAAACTCACTCAATAATTGGACTGAGAAATGTTACCTGAGTTAATACATGGATTGGGCAGACACTTATTAGTCATAGTCATGCTCTATGACGGGAAATTTGGTTGATGTTTCTTCCGTCCTTCAAAAAACTTATATGTACCCAAGTGGACGAATCCGAGAGATCAAATACGTATGAGGAGTGTTCATGGCGAAGGCTAACGAAGTATTCGTAAAGTATTTTTCCCACTACGAGATATATACTCATTTAACGAGATAAGGGAACGTGTAAAGTTCTGATGAAGGATTAAAGAGACTGTACGAGAGGGTAGTTGAGCATTTAATGAACGATCAGAAGAGTCAAACTAATTATCAAAAGACTGACAACCTTCTTGACAAAGTATAACCAGGCGAGATAATAAGCGAAGATAAACCCCAAAGTAAGCGAAGAAGATTGATGAGAAAATAATATTTAGTGAAGAAGATTAATTATTGTCCAAGAAAAGGGTTTTGTAGCGAAGATTAATTTTCGAGCACAAATCGGGTTTCGCCGGCGAAGTCACAAGTTTTATTAGCTTTCATCCATTCCTACGAGGTCGAAAAACTTTATGAGATGTAATCCATTATCTAATCTGTATATAAGGGAGAAAAAAATAATGGAGTGCAGATTGAGTTCTTGAAATAACATTATGTGTGGAGGATTTGGAGAGGGTCCGAGAGTTTAGATTTGTATTTTAATTATTCTCTTGTAGTCTCTTACCATTCTATTGAAGTTGTTAAGGAAATATGTGTTTGTTACTTTGATGAACATTTTATATATACCATGGTACGGATTTGTGTTCGTTACTTGAAATAACATTATATATATACTATGATTCGGATTTGTGTCTCTAGATCTTGGTTATTGATTGTATTTGTTCTTTGGGCATATATATTGTTAAGGAAACATGTGTTTGTTACTTTGATGAACATTTTATATATATTATGGTACGGATTTGTGTTCGTTACTTGAAATAACATTATATATATACCATGGTTCGGATTTGTGTCTCTAGATCTTGGTTATTGGTTGTATCTGTTCTTTGGGCATATATAGTTGTAGGAATATAGATGTAGGATTTCATACATCTATAGTCAATTTTAATAGAAGAATGCTAGCTATTTAGAGTTTGATTTCCTTTTTTAAATATACATGGATAATGGGTTGATGTGTAAAAAGAAGTTTTTATTATTAACCTGCATATGTACTTTTCCATTCTATTTTATTTTAGCAATATTGGCTATAAGTTTGAAAACTTATGCAATTTTATTTTTGTATGCAAAAACTCTTAACTAATCGCTCGAAAGGACAATCTAAAAATCCTGTTCTCCTATTTTCTTACTCAGTGGGCCAAAAAGTATCCCCATGCTAATTTCTAAAACATGTGGAACCCGCCGTCATGTGAAAGGGCCGTTTTTAAATAGTATTTCTTATCGGATATGAACCATAAAGATACTTGGGTCTTCATGCCAGGGGATGCTATTGCTAATTTGAAACATTGCTAGTTTATATCCAATGTGATCGACTATTGTCTACATTTGGAGATGCTAATGTCCAACACCCGGTTTGAATTTGGTGGAGATGCTGTCATATTATGGCCGGTAAGAATGCTATTTCACCTCTTATCCTCCTGATGTCTTACCTGCTCTGTAATGGATGACAGGGTGAGTAGTTATTATGTTTGAAAGTAAGAATGTAACGTCCAATCGATGACAAATGGCTGTAACGTGCAAAAACAATAAGGTACAGCAAGTAGCACAGAAATCGGTAACCGTTTGTTTGTTTATGTGATCACCATTCTGGCAATTGGCCAGTCAAAGCTAGTAAGTTCCTCTATTTTTTTCTGGTATTTCTAAGAGACTTTTATAAACCAACTTAAAAAGTCAGTTCATCAGTTTCCAAAAAGTCATAAAAGGTTGGAAATCCACATACATGCATATAGTTTTCAAACTGTTGCTTCACTTCCCCCGATAGGGTAAGACTTTGAAACCTCAAGTTATAGTCCTATTGGTGAAGAATCAAACCCTATCTGTTACCTGTTTTGGATATTGTCTCTTTACTGTTGACATTGCCTAACATTGTCTCAGTATCTCACATCAACTTTCCTCATTTTACTAGTACTTTTTTTCTTTGTATATATATATACTGTATTTGGGTAGTACTAGTGTCTATAGTTCATCTATGTTCTTCCTCCTCATTTCACTACTTCTTTCTATTCAGATTGATGGCAAGTGAAAGCAACAGACTTTGGGCAGTTTGTATGGCAACTATCATCTGTGTCCTTTCATTACTACTGTCTAAACTAAGTAAGCAACATTTTATTTTTATTTTCGAAGTATAAAAGAAACTTTAAATGTATTTATTAGAAATTAATTTCATTTATATTCATGCCAAAATTGAATTTATGAAAGTGGTTTATCTATTTCTGGTTGGTTTCATGTATTAGTGCACATTTTTACTTGATGATCTTTATACAGATGGGTTAGCCGGGGAGGAAAGGAAACTGATGATGTTGGGTTCAAGGCCTCCTCAATGTGTTAATAAGTGCTTTAGTTGCAGGCCTTGTACTGCAACTTTGGTGATTCCTCCGCATCATAGTGAGTCAAAGAGTATTCGGTCTAATTTAATGGCTTCATCCCCATCATCCTTATTATTATCTAAACAAGATGATGATACTTATTATCTTCTCTCATGGAAATGTAGATGTAAAAATAAAATATATCAACCTTAATTATGATTTGTTAATAAGAAAATAGTACTTTTTGATTTGATTTTATCCGTTTGGGACTCTATAATGGAATGGAATCATAATGAATTGCTAAAAATGAGAATTACAATTTATTAAACGTTATATTCTGTGGATGGAAAATATTTCAGCAAGTTATCAAGAGAGAGCTGTTGCAGTTAATCAGAATTGAAAAAAGTATGGTCCTAAAATACTTAGTCCTTTTGAAAATCGTACAGCATACCGTTCAGTACTCATCCTTTACCTTACAAAAGAAAAGGTATATACAAACACAAGAACAAGAACAGAATGGTGCTTCTGATCTGCTCTTTCATTCAAGTGGTCCGATCCATCAAACTCATACATATTAGTCGACAGTCTTAGGAACCACAGCTAGTTAAAAGCACTGAAGGAAAAAAAAAAACATGTTTTTGGGCAAACGAAACTTTTTTAAAGCATACAAAATGATTGAACTAATTAGGGTGGAGTGATAAGGGGTATCTAAAAATGGGTAAATTACTTAGTTACCCTCGATTAATTTATTAATATAATTATTTTGAAAAAAGTTAATATTTTTATTTTTTTAATTTTCTTTTTTAATTTTTTTTTATAAATATTTTTTTCTCGTATTTTATAAAAAAGTTTTAGAAAAAATCAAAAAAATAATAGCGATTAAACAAAGCTTTTGGTTGGTAACCTAGCAACAAGCTAGGCTCCAACACCTCTTTGAATAGCAACACCTAATCTATGAAAAATAAAATTGTCAAAACCACTACTAGCATCATTGCTAACTAAACAATTTTTCAGACGCTTGAAAAAACACAAAGTATCTTCACCAAGTTCCCCTAAAGTAGAAAAGGCTAGGACACCCAAATCATGGCCATGTGAAACACACTTGTCCAAATATTTAGTGTGCTTACGTGAAACAACACTAGATATAGCCTTTCCCGGGACAAAAGATCTAACACCTTCGCCAGTGTAGGGTGATACTTCTGTGACATCCATACAAACACCTTGTCCATTCTCCCAGTTGAGCACGAGAATATTATTTTTTAAAGAGTATTCTTTATGTCTTTTAGGGTTATAAACACAATAATTTATTACTCCCTCCGTTCCACTTAAGATGATGTTTTTGGAGATTTCACGTAGATTAAGAAATGGAGAGAGATATGAAGATATTCCGTCTATATCTTTAAGAAAAGTCTTCAAACATTAATTGTTATTAGTGCATTAAAAAAAAACTTATAGTTCCAAGACAAAATTTTAGGATGTTATTGGTAGTTTTATGTAAATATATGAAAACCTTCAAGTATTGTGGAACAAAAAAATAACCCTAAAACATCATATAAAATGGAACAGAGGGAGTATTATTTTTTGTACAAAAATCAAGTAAGCTTTGTCAATCAAGTAGAATTGAACAAAATAAATACTTTTATAAGAAGAAACCCGAGGAGGATCAAAAAGTTATTTTTCAAGAAAAAATTTATAACATGTAAGCATTTTTTATCAAATAAACCAGATAACAACTATTTATATATTTTTTATTTAGTAAAATGAATTGGTATTAAAATGCAAAGGGTTGTTAAAAGGATTGATGACATAATCTTAAAGATATTGTCATTAATCCAAGTTTGATTTAGCTTATGTTGTTTTGGTTTGGGTCATCAAAAATAAAATAATATAACACCATAAAACAATTTGACAAGCAACATTTAATTTCAGTAATTACTTTTAAAATAACCGCATTTTAGTTCAACTTTAAAAAATATTTATATCAAACTTCTAGGTTCATAAGTTCTTATACGTGGAATTTATTCTAACAAGATTTTGAAACTTTCTATATGTTTTTATTAAATATTTACTATAACTCTATGTTAGTCTCATGCCGTGCTGTTACGATACGAGTTATTTCTAGTAATATAATGTGACCATACATGCAACTGTCTAAATACTACGTACTAAATCGAATAACATAGGTAATATAGGGTGCAAAAAACGTCTTCACCAGTGTGGTCAATCTTGACTGAGATGGTCGAGCTCCAACCTTATGGTTTGATGAGATTTTTGCTAAAAAAAATGAATTAAAAAATATTTTTATCATAGGGAAAGCCGGTTTGTTTAATGGGGAGAATTTTGAGGGAAAAGCTAATATTCCAGAACTGTCTATACGGGTGACTATTTAATGACATCGAGGCTTTATAAATTATTTATATGACCAAATTATCCTCTAGCCAAGATCGCATCTACACGGGAATTTTAGCCATCATTTCCAAGTTACTCGTGCTTCACAGAAAAATAATAATATTGGAGTACATTTCTAAATCGAGTCGGTACTCATCTTGAATTGCCAGGTACTCAATTAATCAACATTCACAAACCCCCACTTAAAAGTTGATCAACAGGAGAATTAGATTATTTGCATCTTCTTAATGGATTTGTGTATAGCATAGCACAACTCCGGGGAGGAATCAATAAATACAATGACATATAGCTAGAAGTTAAGAGTTATTATTACACTGACAAATAACTAGAACTTAAGAGTTATTGACATACAAATGTCATATAGCTAGAAGTTATATATATATATATATATATATATGAAAGTTTGTCCATCCATTATAATTACTTGTCAATCCCATTCTAGGTGGTAAACTGACAAATCTGTTAATATATCAGTCTGCTGTTTGTTATTGGCTGATTAAAAGATATGTTTGTAATGATTTTTGTTAGTGGAGAAGTGGGAACTTTCTTAGGTTCTTTTCACTCTCTGTTTTCATTAACTTAGAAGATGATAATAGTTTCTTTTTCTTTACTTGGTCAATATAAGACCCAAACAAAGAATTACATGTGAACTACTCTTGTCCATACAACTTCTACTACAAACTAAAACATATGTGATCCAGTGTCATGATAATAAATCTCTGGAGCATGACATTACTGGAACATTACATTAACTCTTGGGAAATTTACTCCTAGTAGTTCACGGAAATGTTGAAATTTACTTTTGGGAAGTGTCTTGGTGAATATGTCCGCCAATTGGTCTTCCGTATTGCAATACTTGAATTTTATCTCACCATCTACAACCGCTTCTCGAATGAAATGGTACTTGAGTTTAATGTGCCTTGCTCTACAATGCTCCACCGAATTCTTGGACATAGCTATTGCTGATTTGTTGTCACAAAAAATTGTGGTGCTTTCTTCTTGCTTCTCTTGAATGTCTTCCATGATTCATCTTAGCCATACAACATGATATGTAGTTATTGATGCCGAAATGTACTCCGCTTCCGCCGTGGATTGAGCTACGGTTTCTTGCTTCTTCGATGCTCATGTTAATATACCCGAACCAAGAGAAAAAGCATACCCCGATGTACTCTTCATGTGATCAATACATCCTCCCAAGTCGCTATCACAATAGCCAACTAATTTGGCATCCAAGTTTCTTGTAGATGACTAGGTGAACTCATGAACCTAGAAAGCATACTTGAAGCAAACATGATGTCGGGTCTTGTATGTGTAAGATACAACAAGTTTCCAATAAGACCTCTATAGTAAGTCTCATCAACCTTTCTTCCTCCATCATCTTTCTTGAGTTTCTCATTCACTAAAATTGGTTTGATGTGGGGTTACAACCAAGCATACCAAATTTCTTCAACACCTTTTCGGCATACTTGATTTGAGAAATGAACACTGCATCTTCACTTTGGTGAACTTCAATACCAAGGAAGTACTTGAGCAAACCCATGTCGCTCATCTCATATTTCGTCATCATTTCTCTCTTGAATTGCTCAATCATATGGGCATCATTACCCGTAAATATAAGATCATCAATATACAAAGCAACGATGAGAATAGACGTACCTTGTGTCTTCACATATAGTGTAGGCTCACTTTTGATTTTGTTGAAATTTTGCCTTTTGAAGTATCTATCTATCTCACTATACCAAGCTCTTGGTGCTTGCTTAAGGCCATACAAATCTTTCTTCAATTTGTACACCTTATCTTCTTCTCCTTCCACCATAAAACCTTGTGGTTGTTCTACATAGGCTTCTTCATGGAGTTCTGCATTCAAAAATGCCGATTTGACATCAAGTTTATAAAGTAACCAACCTTTTTGAGATGCCATAGCAATCACGGCTATAACGGTGTCAAGACGAGCAACCAGTGCAAAAGTCTCATTGTAGTCGATGTCGGGTTGTTGTGAGTATCTCTTTGCCACCAACCTTGCTTTGTTCCTTTGAACCGATCCGTCCGCATTGTACTTCACCTTGTAGATCCACTTAACAACAATGACTTCTTTGTCACTTGGCCTTGCTACTTTCTCCCATGTATCATTCTCGCCAATGACAAAAAATTCTTCTTCCATAGCTTTTATCCAAATCGGTTCTTTTGATGCTTCTTCAAAATTTTCCGGTTCAACCGCACAAAAGTTATCTTTCATACACTTCACTCAACTTTCTCATCTTCTTTGGTGGTGATGTTGATGATGTTGATGCACTAGTACTTGGAGACATACTTAGAGATGCTCCTTGTCTTGTATTTGGTGGTGTTTGAGGTAGTTCTTCCTCATTTTCTTCACCTTCTTAAACTTCATTTGTTGCTGAATTTTCTTATTCTTCATCAACAATAATGGTTCTCTTCTCAATTTTACCTTGTTACCAATTCCATGGAGCTCCTTCATCAAATAACACATCACGGCTTGTAATCATTATGCTGCTCTTAAAGCTATACAACTTATAACCTTTTGATTGGAGGCTATAGCCAAGGATTATACACTTCTCACTTGATTCACCAAGCTTCGTTATCTTCACCTTTGGAATTTGAGAATAACACATACTACCAAAAACTTTAAGATGTCTTACCGATGGTTTTCTTCCACCCCATGCTTCAATTGGAGTTTTTTCCCATACGACTTTTGTTGGACACCTATTCATCAAGTAGAAGGCGGTGTTTACGGATTCGACCCAAAAAACTTTAGGCATACCCTTCTCATGAAGCATGGACTTCACCATATCTATCACGGTTTGGTTCTTTCTCTCGGAAACACCATTTTGTTGAGGAGTATAACCCACGGTTAGTTGCCTTTCCAAGCCTTCATCTTCAAAAAATTTATCAAAATCTTTGTTGTTGTATTCTTTGCCTCTATCACTTCTCAAAACTTTGATGTAGTGACCACTTTGCTTTTCAACAAGGCTCTTGAACTTCTTGAAGATGCTAAAAACTTCGTATTGTTGCCTCATGAAGTACACCCAAGTCATACAACTAAAATCATCAATAAATAAGATAAAGTATCTATTACCTTCATGAGTTGGTGTCTTCATTGGTCCACACACATCGGTATGTACCAAACCAAGAAGTTCTTTTGCTCTCCATGCTACACCTTTTGGGAATGGTTGGCGATGTTGTTTCCCAAGTGCACAACCTTCACATACTCCATTCATGTGTTTGATATGTTGTGGAATTCCTTGCACCATATTCTTTTTGGAAAGCACCTTGAGACTACTGAAATTCAAATACCTAAGTCTTTTATTCCATAACCATGTTTCATCAATGGTTTCCATCCTCAATGCAACATTCGTTTGCTTTTCAAACACAATTGGAAAGCTTCTATTCTTCACCATCTTGATACTCTTCATCACTTGTCTCTTGTTCTTGTTCTTCTTGTCATAAATGGTACAATATCCATCTTCAAAATGAACCGCATACCCAAGCTCCACAAGTTTCCCAACACTAAGCAAATTTTGTGCCAAATCGGAAACATATAACACATCTCTAATGTATTTTGCTCCATTGATAGTTTGCACGAAAATTGTACCTCTTCCGT
Organism: Papaver somniferum; assembly: GCF_003573695.1. Taxonomy (NCBI): domain Eukaryota; kingdom Viridiplantae; phylum Streptophyta; class Magnoliopsida; order Ranunculales; family Papaveraceae; genus Papaver; species Papaver somniferum. The sequence goes on along the minus strand of NW_020618825.1, from coordinate 9,934,070 downwards.
TAGCTTGAACCATGTTTCCATCCCCCATCTTCACTAGAGAATTTATGGATGTATCCATATCAACAAACAAGCTTTTCACACCGGACATATGAGTTGTACAACCACTATCCACAAACCACACTTCACTTTTGGAAGTCTCCACAACACTTTGACAAGAATAAAACAAATTTTGTTTTTCTTCTTTCTCTTCCACTCTACCGGCTTGTTCATCTCCTTTGTATCTACAATCCTCCTACAAATCTCCATACTTCTTGCAATGATGACATTGAGGTTTCCCTTTGTTCCAAAAATTCTTCTCCAAATGACCATTCTTCTTGCAAAAATTGCATTTTGGCACTTGTTGAGAATCACTCTTTGTGTAGTTGTTGGAATTAGCTCTTTCTTTCTTCCATTTTCCATTTCCTTTGAAGTTAGATGAAGCATCACCCTTGTACTCATTTTTCTTCTTTGAGTTCAAGTTCATCTTTGATTGAAATGCACTTTCAATCGACTTCTCGGCGTGTCGAGACACCCTTTCTTCATAGACTTTCAATTGAGCCCATAACTCTTGCGACTCCAATGTAGAAAGATCTTTTATTGCTTCCAAAACCGCCACAATGGGTTCAAATTTTTCCGGTAAGCAATTTAAAATCTTCTCACAAATTCTTTTTTCTTCTAGCTTTTCACCACACATCAATATTTGATTAACAATTTCAATGACTCTAGAAGAAAACTCATTCAATGTTTCATTATCTTTCATATGTAGATTTTCAAAATCTCTTCTATATGATTGAAGTTTCAACTCTCTTACCTTCTTGTTTCCTCCATACTACTTTTGAAGAATATCCCAAGCTTCTTTAGCTTTAGGAAAATGAATTTCTCTTGGTAGAATAGTGTCTCCAACTCCTTGTTGAATGTACATGGATGCTTTAGCATTCTTCTTCCTACTCTCCTTAAGTGTATCCTCTTTTTCTTATTCTAGAGTTGATGTATCTTCAATTTCATCATACCCATTTTGAACAATCTCACAAACATCTTGAGACATGAATAAGGTCTTCATCTTGATGGACCAAAAATCATAATTTTCTCCATGAAAAATTGGGATTGAAGGTTGTTGAATATAAAGGTTTGAGTTGCTAGAACTTGCCATTGATTGGGTTGATGATTGATTGAAGAAATTGGGTTTTTTCTTTTCTAGATCTAGTTTTTGAGAACTTTGAATCTTGCTGATTTTTTGATTGATAGGGTATTGATTGAATTTTTTTCTACTACCAAGATCAGATTCGATTGATCTTGGCTCTGATGCCAACTGTTGTTTGTTTTGGGTGATTAAAAGATATGTTTGTGATGATTTTTGTTAATGGAGAAGTGGGAACTCTCTTAGATTTTTCTCACTCTTTGTTTTCATTAACTTAGAAGATGATAATAATTTCTCTTTCTTTACTTGGTCAATATAAGACCCAAGCAAAGAATTACACGTGGACTATTCTTGTCCATACAACTACTACTGGAAACTAAAACAAATGCGATCCACAATAAATTTCTTGAGCATGACATTACTGGAACATTACATTAACTCTCAACACAGTCCCATTGGACTTTCGCTTACAAGAGGGAATTCGAAAACAACCGATAGATCAAGATCAAATCACCGGCATTTTTTTGATACCAACACCAATTCATCAATAAAAAATAATACGGATTCAAACCAACTAAAATGAGTAGATGGTGCCTAGCCACTTTTATTGAACAAAAAATACAAATTCAAGCAAACAAACTAAATTTAAACAGACACCGAGGTAAAACAGAAATAGGTGGTCCAAACTATATATCGACCCAATACATATTGGTAAATAATCTTAGTCGGCCACAGCTTATTCAAATCACTGAATGCAAAATAATAACAACACTTAACGATAGTAATTAATCACTAGGCTGACTAGTCAAACAACTTAATCAAGCTGCCGCCGTACTCACCAGACAACAACATTCGCAAGTCACATAAGTAGGAGATATTATGCATCCTACGGAGGTCCCCGGCAAATTTTCCCAAGCTGTACATACTGAACTACAATATTCTTCGCAGAAACCGCAATCACGGGCACCGTAGGTTCTATAAATATCCCCGGCATTACATTTGTTCTTAGGAGGTGGAGGTGGTGATGGGGGTGGAGGTGAAGGTGGAGGAGGAAGTGGTGGAAGACGTGGAGGACTGGGTGATGGTGGAGGTGGTAGCCTGCAGCAACAATCGCAGTCGTAAAACACACATTTCTCTAGACACTGTTTCACTTCTCGTCTTGCATTTATTTTCACAACCTTTTATACATTTGCGGCAGCCGCTCAAGGAAGACTTAGCAGGAGCTAGGAATGATAGGTCTGTATCGCCGTCTTGGCATTTACTCGTTATAACAGGCAATGGTGGTGGGTGAGGTGCACCACAGCAACCTAGGCATACCGTTCTCCTTTGTGGTGAGTGATCAAGGTCCCACCAGTTGCACTTAATCTTCGACACTGTTCTGCCTTTTGAGTTGCATAAGGTTTGGATATTACCGGGGCACTGCTTGCATGCCATTCCACCGTCTTGAATCGTGTGTGTCTTATTAACTCCCACAGAAACTTCGGCTGAAGGATCGCAGGAAAATGATGCTGAAGGTGAAGGTTGTGGAGGTGGAGGAGGGGATGGTGATGGTGGTGGAGGTGAAGGTGGTGGTGGGGATGGTGATGGCGGTGGAGGTGAAGGTGGTGGTGGGGATGGTGATGGTGGTGGAGGGGGTAACCTGCAGCAACAATAGCAGCCATAATAATAGGTGCCCTTAGGCTCAGCAGTAGAAAGGAACCGACATGTTTCCCTAATCACGGTTCCGTTTCTTGCGTCACAATTAGTTTTACAACCCTTTTGGCATACACCACAGTTCGAACCAGAGGTCATAGGAGATCCGAATGTTACATCTACATCGCCGGCATCACATTTGGCCGTTATAACTGGCAGTGGGGGTGGATGGGGTGCTCCACAACAACCTACACACACCGTTGTCCTCTGATTCCGACCGAGGTCCCACCAGTTACAGTCGATCTTAGATACGGGTCTTCCTTTCGAGTTACATAAGGTTTGGATATTACTCCAGCAATCCCTGCATAACTCTCCCGTATCTCCAACTGTTGTCTTGTTTCCTCCCACACAGGGACGGAGCTACGTAGAGTTTAGGGATGCCCCCCCCCTGTTTTTTCGTAAATTCATTAAGGATCCTTTAAAAATTTTACTAATTAACAGAAAAATCTCTTAGTCAGCCCCCCCTAAATATGTGTTTTTGTAAATTAGCCTCCCTTGAAAAAGAATTCTGACTCCGTCCCTGCTCCCACATAAACCTCCGTTGAAAGATCACATGACAAAGCTGCTGCCGCCAACGATGGCATCTCTACATAATGACAAAAATATAATTAGTAGAACAAACATTGAACGCTCTTACAAAACAAGAAGAGAAAATAAGAAAAAGGAACATAGAATACTGCTACTACTCACGTATCATCAATGAAAATCCTACTATGCCGAAAAACAAAAATGTGAAATATGTTTTGGTAAACTCCATCATGATCACTACAGGTGAGTTTCTTTCAAAAGTTGTGTGTTTATGGAGATTGAGATCGTATGTGTTTTTATAGCAAAAAAACTCTAGATCTACCTTACATTCATGATATAGATAAATCTATGCAGCAATATACTGTCCTACTAAATCAATCAACAGTCCCCGTCTATGAATCATCCGTCCCCGTAACATATAGGAAACTCATTTATTTGGACCCAACTCAACTAGCTAGATTATTATCTTTCCGAAAGGATTATCTTATCGTGAAAGAGATCGATTGGCGGAACCCATCAACTAGCCTTATAGTGGGTCTCAACTTCCTTGACAGAACACATGGGGAGTTGAAAACTGCCATTATTTTCCCTACCCGAAAGAAAGCACAAAGTTGATTGAATGTTTACTCTACTCTACTAATGCAGCATGTGTTTCTCGTTGGAATAGACTACAAGATAATAAAATTACGTCGGAAAACGCTCTCCCGGCCTAAAGAGTTTGACGTGTTAATTTTACGCGAATGGTCTTGGTGATTGCATTGTGTTTGCGGCTACGACGGGGTGAGGGGTGTCCTCTCGGAGAATTTCTTTTCTTTTTTGTATAATTTGAAAACCTAATTCAGATTTATTTGAATTTGAATAGACGTCTTTGTGAATAGCTACCATTGGTACCTGTTGCAATAACAAATCATAATTAAGGTTGATATATTTTATTTCCACATTTACATTTCCATGATAGAAGATAATAATGATCATTATCATCAATATTTTGTTCCGATATTAAGGATGAAGGCGATGACTCCATTAAATTATAATGAATACTCTTTGTGTCATGTACCTGGATGTACAATGACAGGATAATTACTTGATTCAAAGAATCAAGTTTCTCTGTTCTTGTGAACCGCCTAAAATCGACTAAACGATTCAATTTGATTATAATTTGGTTAAGATTTTCATTACAGACTCTAGCCTTACAAAGCTAGGTTTCCCAAGCTAATCAAACGTCCATCATGCCACCACACGGTTACATCTCAGCCATCAATAACTCTAATTAACTACTAACTATAATTATAACTACTAACAAGAATATGATATGGGATATCCTCTTCTAACCATAGCAGGTATATGACATTCCCCACTTCTTGGAAACATTCTTGTCCTCAAGGATGGGAACTGAGCTGCCAAGTCTTCTAACCATAACAGGTACATCTTGGAAGCCAGATGTGGGTGCACCTTACACAATGAGAGGACGCAACTGGTTCACCATTTTGTTGACTTCAAAAACAGACGCTGCATCCTTAGGCTGTACAATAACTGTCATAAAGTTCTGCACCGCATCTGTAAGTACTATGAAAAAAGGGGCAGCTGAAACAGTAACCGGAAATGGTGCAGTCCTATGTAATTGTCCACCCTGGCCAGGAAACTGATCTTCGATAGTTGCACAAGAACTAGCACCATTGTCAACAGAATGAATGCCGCCCATCCATCAGCCTAGTACCACAATCCATCAAACGGCCATCCAAAAATGCCCTCTCTGCCAAAAATCTGACAACTAGATAACGCCAAACTCACCTTTAAATGCTTACATACAGCAATATAAATCTCCACTTCACCTGCGGGTACTATAAGAAAAGTATGAGCACAAATTTCCTTGAGAAACGATCTCGGTGGAAACCCATTTAAACTTCCAGCTAGACCACGGATATGCACTAGTATACAACCAAGCTGGATGTCAGTATTTGTTGCAAACTGCCAGCTCAAAAAGACTACCGACAGCAACATATGTGGTATTTGAATCACAGTGTGCATGAGCTTTCGTCCCATCATCCTGATAAGCCCACGAACGATATAGCGATACTGCACCTCAGGATCATTGTAAAACCACAACACAAGATGAGAATGAATACCAGGTTGCGACTGACAGACCCCATGATAGGTTACAGTTATAGCACTAGATGAAATGACATCGAGGATGTATATAGAGCATTGGCAATGAACTGTAATCACCGCATGGATTAAGAGAAAAAAATATTGAGCTCCCCTTCTACCAGGCAGTTGATCAGACCAATGATGTGCCTTTCTAATTCTCCCCACTGTTGTCCACATAAGTGTCAATAGAAGAACTAGCACCATTCGTGTATGAAAATTTCACCGATAACATACCACCAACACCACTATCACCACAGTCACCAGTTGTAACAAATACCAGCAGATATGAATTCATAAACAACAGTTCAGATTGATACCCGTACATAAGAGTTAGTCGCTGAACAAGCACTTGATTATGAAGAATGAGAGAACAAGTATCTTTCTGGTAATTAGAAGAACTTACAGCAAACCAAAAGCAAACCCACAATTGTTCAAATTCTTTGCCACGGTCATATACTAATCGAGTATAAACAAAATGCAGAGTAAAGCAACTCCGGAGAACAAACTGCATTATCCAGTTAAACCTGGTGACGTGGTTCAGCAACAACATTTTAAAAAATAATGCATGTATTTGCCTAATAGCATCCATCCCAGTCAACATACATAGTACAAATCTATTTCTCTCTGGCATAGTAGCAAGCAGATTCATCTCATCATTAAATTCGAAATTATTAACGCATAAAGGATCAATTGAATGATTACCCCTAATATCTGATTCAGACCCAAAGCTAAGAATCAGTCGCAGAAGGTTACCTCGATCAAAAAGTCTACGAGCAGAAACGAAGTCAAGGAAGAGATATTGATCAGCTATTAAATTGTAACTTAGCCTATCCAGCTGAAGTGGCAAGAGAAAATCATCTCCAATTTCACTACCCTTAACATATACATGTATCCTTGAATGTATAGACGAAGATTCAGATTGGTACTCTAAGCTTGTAATTGACGGAGAAATCAATTTCCCATTATAAGTAAGCATTAGAATTGATCTATCAAGACCCTTACCACGATCGAATAAGGAACAGGTATAAACAAAATAAGTATATAAACAAACAACACCAACATTCCAGCTCCACAAAACAGTCTCAAGCATTCTATCCAACAAAATTGTCTCGCTCTCTGACATTTGAACAAATACCTTCCTCTTACCATGAGTATCAACATATTTAACACATACAAGAGCAATCGAATTGATAAACCAAAATTCTGAATTATATCCCATGCTAAGAAGGAACTGAAGAATTATATCCCATGCTAAGAAGGAACTGAAGAATGAATTGAGTGTAAGAAATTGATGAAATGGCAGCACACTTACCCCGATCGAATAACAAGCGAGGATCAGCAAGTCGGACGAGATGTTTATGAATTGTGTGCTCACAACATACATTATCCAGTAGAAGCATTTTAACAAATAGCTGCCAGGTGATACTCCAAACACTACCATTAGTCAACATACCAACAATTTGATCTCTTAATCAGGAGTCTGGCCAGTACCCATTATTGGAATTCCGCTCATGTACAGAATATCTATCAAATTCGTCCTTTAAAATGGAGTAAACATATAGAGCAAAAGAACATGAAGTACCTGAATTAAAACCAAATTCATAAATTCCAGGTAAGTAAGAAAAACGTTTAGTGAGTTTGAAATATTTTCCACGATCAAACAATAACCGAGTATAAGCAGGAAGAAGAGCAAAACGATTCTTACTAAGTACTTTGTTGTTACCACTGACGAACTCCTTCGAGATTTGGAGTTTTTCGCAACTACCTTCATTACTCATAACTTTTGTAGTTTGAAAATTCACCTCATCAGGTAAATCTTCCTCTTCATCGAAGAAAAACGAAGGAATGAGCAATTTGCAATCGAGACAATCATCATCTTCTTCGGTTTCAACAAAGAGAAATTTAGGAATCAACTCCAAATCGATAGAATCATCTTCGTCGTCAATATCAGTAGGAACGGATTCGATTTCCTCATACGGAGAGACTATGAAATCACCAATTGAATTAGCAGAGTCTTCAATGTTTGGTGTCGATCTTAAAAACCCATGTGAACCATTAATTAAATCAGTCTTAGCTCCAGAAATTGAATCGGGATCCAAAGTTGAATCTGGAGTAGCATCTGGAATAGAACTTGGAGTAATAACTCGACTGAATTTAGGTACATATTCGTCAATGAAACCCTCCTCCTTCGTAGCTTCCGTATTCACAACTCGATGAACTTGACGGAATGCTAATGGTGGTATTTTAATTTCATCCCACCTAAACCTGGTGAAGTTGATTTGAGACTCTATTTGCCAAAGATTATAGTTTCGACTGAATGAACGTTTCTCGTTAAGAAGAACTTCATCAAAAATTCTCGGGTTTGAGAACTTCGGCAGTTCGCGGACTTGGCTCACGCCATTCTTCCGGTTCTCTTGATAAACAAAGTTCGCAAACTTTGGTTCAAGGAATAGGACTTATACATAAATGTGTTTCCACAACAATGCTTTTGTCCACCATTGGTTATGTAATCTAAACTCTCATTTCAATCTTTGAAACATTCTGAGAGGATGTTATATTGTTGTTACAACATTTCTCGTCAAAGCAATTTTCAAGATGATTGAAACATATCATGACTTTCGTCACATGGTAAAGATTAACTTGATCGAAGCGAAAAACTTACCAACACATATTTCGAGATATATATAGGAGAGGTATACTCGGCTCGAAATACCAAATTTGTATAATCAAAGTCTATATATATAGCATACGACTTCTTGTCTCAAAGAGTAGGAGATAGAGTAGATATAATTTTGAGTGATAGATAATTTCAAGTCTTCACATACCTTTTTGCGAGAAGTTCCACCGGTTCTTTGAGTAGTTCTTCTACTTGTATGATGAATCGCCATGAAGTCCTTGAGCTCAACTACACTTTCTATCCTAGTCCGAGACTTAGCTATAATAGACTAGAAATCAAGACTTATATTTTTTATCACTAACATTGACAAACATGCTTGAGATAGCAACGCATGCGACTTCGACCGAGCAATGCTCTAACACAATCAATGTTAGCTTGGTAACAAAACATTCAATATTCACCGTTAGATGAAAACCTGATTTAGATTCAAGCTAATATATTTCAACCGTTAGATCGAAAAACCTAGATTTTTACACACAAATGAAATGTACAATTTTAGGTTTGTGGAACCGTACCCAAACATGTACATTTGTTGGTTCAATAGTAGTTACCAAATGGTTATCCATATGAGCACTTTCATATCAACCAATCTCTTCTTCACCATAACTAGTTCAAATGACTCAAATGAACTAGTTAGAGAGTTGTTCAATTACAAGGAAATCTTATGTAACTACACAAGAAAAAATTAAAGCAAAAACGATTTGATTCACTCGAATCGGTTTATGAACTTTATAGCCACGGCTTGCAAACTTGCATTCCTTAGTTTATATAAAGTAGATATAGTAGATATACTTTGGAGTGATAGATAAGTTCAAGTCTCCACATACCTTTTAGTCGATGAAGATCCACCGGTTCCTTGAGTAGTCCTTCGGCTTGTATGATGATCTCCATGGAGTTCTTGATCTCAACTACACTTTCTATCCTAGTCTGAGACCTTAGCTGTAGTAGACTAGAAATCAAGACTTATAGTTTTGATCACTAACATTGACAAACATGCTTGAGATAGCAGCGCATGCGAGGTCGACCGAGCAATGCTCTAACAATCTCACCCTTTGTCAATTTTAGTGAAACTATTAATACATATGGAATAAAAAAATAAATACATAAACTTTTGTAGCTCCTATTCTACATGCCTAATCTTGAACATTACTCGAAACCTTCGTCACTTCCAAGTACTCCAATGATCCCAAAGGTTGTAAGTTTAGCATCATCGTTGTTGAAAATCCGTAGCTATAACAATGAGTAAACAAAGTTCTCGATCATAGTTATACAGTGTCCTAGTATCATTACACAATATCAAAGTCGAAGCTAAATGCATTCATCAAGGAGTTTATAAAGATACAAGATAACCCCTATAATATTCCACAGCCGCACTCCCCAAAAAGATTTGGCAATTAAACACAAGTTCAAAAGAACTATCCCCCATTTGATGTCATTCCCGAAAGAACAACAAGAGCGACCTTAATTTCGAAAGAAAAAAAAGTATTTCTTTGGACATAACAAATCACATACGAGTATGAATTTGAATCCAGGAATACTTAATTAAATTAACCAAAAGAGAACCTATGATTAATTTAATCGGAAGTGCTCAACATAAGTGATCTTATGGAGACTCAAAAAATGCTCAATTAGATTAATCGCAAGAGAACCCAATATACTCGGAATACACAACCAAATTAACCACAACAAGTGATGATTTTGATTGTCATGATCGACATAAGATAACTTACGGAGCAACAACTAAATTAATCAAGTATAACCAATTCAATTGGGTATGCTCAATATTTAAGGGTTCTCATGGAGCAACAACTAAGTTAATCATAAGGAAATAATCAACTCAATTGTTAGTGCTCAACACAAGAAAACTTACGGAGCCTCACAATAATACCTAAAATATTATGGATCAGGAAAGATCAATATTGTGGAATACACAAGGATTCATTCTATTTTTCATCGCTATTTGCACAATGACATACAATAGACATAATCCTTGTAAACAAAGATTTTAACCTATCTACTATCAATATATGACATAATAGGCTTAACTTTTGTAATTGTCAAAAGTCCATTCATTCTTTTATCAATACGTGAATATCGACTTACGAAAGACTTTACTTTTGACAAGGTATGGGACAATCATAGTTCACGGACGCAAACACACATAATATAAAAAACATTGCAATATATAAAACCATAAAGATTAATACTGCAAAAATCATCTTCCAATTTTTTTTTTAGAATTTAAACAAATAAACCTAAAAACATGAAGATGAAAACGTTGGACATAGCTATGTGTAAACACAATAATGGCTATTCCAAACTCTGGTTATTCTTCTAAATAAAACAAGAAAATAGAAGATTTACTAGGAAAATAAAATCAACAATCTAAAAAAAAAAAAGACTCATATGCCAAAGCCGAGCACGAACTGAAGTCAAATAGACGGTTCCAGATCCTCATGAGTCTTGAGGTCTTTGAGCTTGTGAATGACAACATCCTCTGCAACTTTGGAGAGAATATCCTAAGTGGGAAGTTCTTTAACACGGGTTTTCATGCGAACAAGGTCAGAATTAATCTTTTTCAACTCAGTTCTTACCACATCAAGACACTTCATTGTATCAACAAGTTGCTGCTTTGCATCCTCGAAGTTTTTTAGGAAATCAAGAACAACATCAGACGAAATCTCTTCAACCTCCTCAATATCCGAATTGGAATCAGGAGATTGAGGAAAAGATCCTTCAACTTCAACAAAGGTACCCTTCTCTTTACCGAATTCGAAATATACCACATTATCAACGAAGTCTTTAGGTAAATCCCAAGAACAGGGAGGAAACTCCATTGATAACAGGAAACCTAGAGTGAGAATATCCAACTCAATAGGATAGGTATATAAACACGTTTCGAGAGACTTAGGGTTTACAAGATTGGTTTTTGAGAGAATCCCAAAAACCGTACGTGTACCCGTAAGAAGAGGGTCCATAAAGTTTCTCCCAAAAATTATTTGGAAACAATACTTTGTTGATCGAGAAAAGTCCATTCTTTTATTTTTCAAAAAAATTTGAAGGCATAAAGCCAAAAAAAATAAAACACTAAACAAGGACAGACTTACAACAAATACTTATGTGAAGGTGCTTTCTGACGATCCATCTAAGGACCATAAGAGATTAGCTAGATAATCAGAGACACCTTTCAAATAAGTATACCTAATCATTTCTCACTTATCTAGGATTTCACAAGTGAGATTTCAACCTTGTGATTATTTGACACAAGTATGAGCCATTAGCTCATTAAATGAAAATTGCACTTGGTTATCTACGAAATGTTGGAGGAAAACCATTATGACGAGCAGGGTAATCATAAAATTTTCCCTTACAAAAATATGACTCAGAGAATTGATTCTTACCTGAAGGAAATCAGATTCTTCCTGATACCCTTGTTATATCAAATGCATTATTAAATCCCCTTTTAAAGATGGAAAGATTCTGATCTTCTGACATTTGTTCTGAGTCAGAACATTTAAGGAACTCGTAGAACTAACTTTCCTGGTAGGATACATAAGGTGAGTACTGAAACCAATTGGTTTAGACATATGAAAGTCAGTTATTCCTTTGAGTATTATGTCAAAGGTGGGTTGAAGATGAACAAGAGAATTGTTACTCAATCTAGAGTTTCTCAATTTCCTGATGGGTCCTTTTGAATCACAAAAAGGACATACTTTCTGAATGTTAGAAAGTACTAATTTAAAATTCTATGCAGATTTCCTCATTTCATGTGATGTGCACCATTTCCTCAGTCACAGTAGTTAGAGAGTTGTTCAATTTCAAGGAAATCTTATCTAACTACACAAGTCACAATTGAAGCAAAAACGATTTGATTCACCCGAATCGATTTATGAACTTTATAGCCACGTTTTTCAAACTTGCATTCCTTAGTTTATATAAACATGAGTTCACAAACAATCGCCTTTAGATATAACCTAACTCAAGTTCGCGGACTGGGTTCGCGGACTTAAGTTCCCGGAAGGAGTTCTCAAACTCCAGCAGATATTCTCGGGTCGAGAACTTCCGCCAGTTCGCAGACTGGGTTCGCGGACTGAGTTCACGGCTCTATTTCCGGTTCTCTTGATCAACAAAGTTCGCAAACTTCGGTTCAAGGAATAAGGACTTATACATATATGTGTTTCCACAACAATGTTTATATCCACCATTGGTCATATAATCTAAACTCTCATTTCAATCATTAAAACATTCTTCTATAATGTTATGATAGTCGTTAGACATAAAGAATCGACTATCGTCATCAAAGCCATTTTCAAAGTGATTGAAACATAACATGAATTTCTTCACTAGGTAAAGATAAGTTTGGACAAAGTGAAAGCTTACCAACACATATTTCTAGAAATAGATAGGCGAGATAAACTTGGCTCGAAATAGCAAATGTGTATAATCGAAGTCTATATAGCACAACGACTTTTGTCTCAAGATAGGAGATAGAGTAGATATACTTTTGAGTGATAGATAAGTTGAAGTCTCCAAATACCTTTTAGTCGATGAAGATCCACCGGTTCCTGGAGTAGATCTTCTTCTTATATGATGATCTCCATGGAGTTCTTGAGCTCAACTACACTTTTTATCCTAGTCCGAGACCTTAGCTATAGTAGACTAGAAATAAAGACTTATAGTTTTCATCACTAACATTGACAAACATGCTTGAGATATCAACGCATGCGAGGTCGACCGAGCAATGCTCTAATACAAAGTACAATATCCATGGATTCAACAGGGCGGTGACTGGTAGGCCCGAAGGGGTGTATAAAATTAAGCGCAAGAAAACGGGGGCCTACAGTAATACCGCAAGTGCACGGTCGTCGGTTGTAGCTCGTGCAAGTACGGGTCGATCCACAGAGATCGGGTGTGTTTTGGAAGTGATTTAGCTAATTGGGTTCCTAGATTTGCTTTGGGCTTAGAAGCCTTTTGGCTTAAATTGGGCTTGAGTACTAATGGGTTTGTTCACAATAAAATGAACTGAGCTTGGGCTCAGTTAGTCTTTGAAATGCAAATGGGCTTAGGCCTTAAACTTAGGCTTTTGATTAAGCCTGAATTGGATTGGGCCTTAATAATGAACTTGGGCTTTGGTTTTGGTCTTCTGATGAGCCCAAGTTGTGCTCTGGGCTTTTGGTTTTAGAAACTGGGCTTGGTTACTGAGGACTGGGTCTTAGGCTTCACTGAAGTGAATTGGGCTCAGTTGGATTGGCCTTTGCTTGGCTGCAGGAGCAGCAAGTTCTGCACAGCAGCTGCAGGAGAAGAAGTGGCAGCAGCTTGGCAGCAGGCTTGGCAGCAACAACAGCAGCAGCAGCTTGGCAGAAGCCTTGGCAGAGGCAAAGAAGCAGCAGGCACCAGTAGCAGCAGTAGGGCAGCTGCACAGCAGGTAGTAGCAGCAGCAGGAGCAAGAGCTGCACAGCAAGGCCAAAAGCAACAGCAAAAGGAGAAGTGCTGCAGGGCAAGTGCAACAGCAACAGCAGCACAAGGAGTGGTAAACAGTGGCTCTAGGCCAAATTGGAAGCAAACCAGAGAAGCAACAGAGTTGCAGGGCAGGGAAGAAACAACAAGGCAAAAGCAATGGAAGAACTAAACAGCAAAAACAAAACAAAAGCAAAACAAAACAAGAATGAACCAAGGCCTAAGTCCAAGGGCAGGGGTGATAAAGAAACTGAAATGAAGCAAGGCTAGGCTAAGGCAAGAATACAGGCAATCATAAATAGAATGGGAAGAAAACTAGCTTGCTATGAGCACTAGTTTCTCCCAATGCTCAATCAGCACATTGCATACAAGCATACACAAGGAATGGAAAGAAAATCAGCTTGCTATAAGCACTGATTTCTTCCATTGCACAATTAGTTCAAAGCTTCACAGATGTATCTAGCCTAGCATTCCTTCAAATGTAACAGCACATTAAACACAACAGTGAACATGTAACAAACATCAACAGGAATGAAATGGGAATCAAAACATGAAATTAAACAAGCACATAACAAGATACATTTAACAGGATACTAACATGACAGGACATAAGCATAACAGGAATTAAACACAACATGAACTGAAATTGAGCTGTAACTGAAAATTGAAAATTAACAGAACTTGGAAGTTCTGGATGTAGGCTAATCCAAACATACATAACAATTAACACAAACATTAACAATAAACACAAACATAACAATTAACAGGACATTAAAATTAAACCTACTCAGACCCAAATTGGGGGTTAACTTGGCTAACCCAAGAACACCTTCTACACATAATACATATCCCCTATTTATACCCAGGACACCCAATTAGGGTTTACAAACCAAATCCCTAAATTTCCCCCAAAAACAGTAAAACTAGGGTTTTAAATTCATCTCACCAATCATGATGAAAGTTGTTTCTGACTTCGACCCACGTTGCTACATCTCCTTCTAGCCTTCCTGCACGCTTCGAATTCGTCTATAGACTCACTTATTTTACTGATTTCTCACCTAGGGTTTCAGAGAAAGGAATGGTGAGAAATCAGTGAAATAAGGGGCTAGAGAGAGGGGGAAAAAGGGAGGGTAGGTGATGGTGGTAGATATGGCGACGTTTGGTGGCTGTGGCAGGTATGGAAGTAGCAGGTGGAGGTGATGGTGGCGGTATGGGTGTTTCTGCAGAGGGTATGGAGGAGGAGAGGTCGATGGAAGAAGGGGAAGGGGATGTTTGGCGATGGGTATAGGGTTCGATGGCTAAGGTGTTGAGCGGGTGTATCAAGATGGGTGTACCGCGAGCTGAAACCGCTGGATATGGAGATGGTAGGTGGATCGGACGGCTAAGAAAGAAGCAGCTTGTATCGACCGTAGGATGTAAAATACAACGAAGTATACGGTGCGAGATTAGGTTAGGTGTTGTAGTGTTGAGCGGAATCATCGGGATTTGATGCACAGGCATAGGAGCGACCGTAGGATGCTGAAATGCTTCGATCTGACGGCTGAAATCCGAGACGGGCTTGGATATAGAAAATGGGTTTGGGTGAGGATTTTGGGCCTTGGGTATGCCAAGCCCATATCTTCTTTAAGAACAATTCTTCCTTCTTGAGCCCATTCCTAGCTTTTTGGTCTTCCGCACGTCACTCTTCGCGGCTTCCTTGCGTAATTCCTCCTGGCTTTTCACTACTTTTCTGCTCTTTTTGCTCCCAACTCATCCAATCTTTATTTATTACCTAAAAATGCAAAATTAAGTAAGAAAAATATTTATTCTTGAAAACAATGAAAATACAGAATATGGGATAAAATGTAGAATTAATGCACAAAAGATGAGTTAAATGCCAAGAAAAATATATAGAAATATGCACTTTTTTTTTTTTTTTGAGAACAAGGAAACACTTTTGATACATATACAAAAGGAAACAAAAATTACATGACACTTTGCAAGAGGTAGCCCTTTTTGATGCACCCAGTTAAATTCGATGGTTGTCTTTCTTAATGTAACCTCCACCTTCTATCCCAACCAACCAAAGAACAAGCTAGTCAAGTTTCGTTCAGTATTCTAAAGTGATTGGCAATCGTAACTTCCTATCAAACACCTTGAAGATCGAGGCCATACATGTATTGGTAGATCGTGCGCGTGCAAATTTCTTATCACTATGTGAATTGTGCTAGAATCAGGGTGCCTAAATATCTAGACTAAGACTCCTAATAAAAATACATATTTGCACAAGAGTCAACATTTCAAGGTAAATGAGCTCCATTTTTATGATTTTTTTTTTTTTTAATTTTTTTTTTTGAATTTTGATTTTAATTTTTTTGGAATTTTTCAATTTTTTCAAAAAGAAGAAGGAGTTCGTTTTCAATTATGGCATATTATCGTATCTACTCTATACCCCCAAACCTAAACTAAACATTGTCCTCAATGTTTCAAAATATGGAAAGAATTAAAATGCAACATATGGAAAGGGACATGCTGAGTAGAGTAAAAGGAGAGAGAATACCCGATTTCGGCGAAAGCAGAATTAAAACTCCGTTATTCAAGGCAAAAATCCAACATATTTCAGCCGAGATCATATTGGATTAGCAAAATATATACAAAGGAAAAAAGGGTTTTTAAAAAATTTTATCTACTGGATTATATACAAAAAATTCACCATACACAAAATCTAAAGAGTTGAGGATCAACCCAAAAGACAAAGTGTAAAGGTTTCAACAGCTTCACACAATAAAATAGGTAGAAACGCAAGTGAAACTGTGAAACAAAATGAGCTACCCCCAAACCTGGATTTTTCAACGGATAAAATTTTGGAAACAAAATCTCGCAGTTTTGGGGGTTCATCATGTACAAGGTCTAGCTCAAAGTGAACTGTGCTAGGGACGGGCAAACATGCTAATTCCAACTGTGGTTCCTCAAATGTATTATACTTAGAAGCAAAATAGTCCAAGAGGACTTGGGAAGCACACAGTTCCAAACCTAGGTTGGGCATTTCAGAAAATTGGTTTTACAATTTGGTACAAACCAAATCTAGGTTGGGTGGAAGGCCATCAGATTGTGACTCATGTAGGAGGATAGGCATCATTACTAATCAATCAAATCTCCTAAGTCTTCTACAAGTGTCACAACATGCTCACAATCATCAAACAAATTAGCAAGTTCACATCAGATCATCAACATCATCAACAATTCATTCTCATGCATGGCAAATCAGGAGAAATATCACAATGTGACCTAGGTAGAGAATCAGACACATCAAATTATTTTCATGCATATTAGTGTCTACAGAAGATTCAACTATTCCTATGTCATGTTCATCTTCACAGAATAATTGTACGAATCCCATGTCAATATCAAAATCATATGAATTACAATGAGTATTAGAAAAAACAACATTCATGAAGGTCGAGGGCGAGAAGCCATATGTTATTGAACCAACAGGTTCCACAATATTTTCATGTTCTTCTAACATCATCATAATCATCATAATCATCATCATGGTAGCATGCATATTGGTCCTCATTAAAAGTGGTGGTGTCGTTAGTCGATTCATGTTCCTCTAAATTAGGTTCATATTCAACATCATTTACATGAATGGGACTAGACACTTCATTAGGGACAACATACATTCCTCATGAATTTCCTCCTTTTGTAGGTGAAGCAAAATCTGATCTAAATATGCCTGAATTCGTGATGTAGATCTATCGAAGTTTTGCTCACTGAGTCTGAAAGCTTCTGTGGTGGAGTCTAAATTCATGGGAGTACAAAATTCTTCATGTTCAAATTGTGGTGATTGGTACATGTGTGCATGGTCATTAGGGTTTATAAAATTGATCGCAACCCTCAAAGGATTGATTATGGTCCCAATGACTACCATTCTCACAATTTATGGGCATTTCATACCTTGGATTTTCTCTAGATTGCCTAAAATTATGCAAAATATGACAATTCTCAACAGGGTGGTCTAAACTACCACATGCGGGACATGCATAGATTTTAGGTTGCCTAAGAAAATTAGATGTGACAGATTCCTCATGTGATTGCATTTCTAAAGCTGCGATTCGAGCTTCTAATTGATCCACAAGAGATTTGTGTGAGTGAGGCACTAGCAAAATGTTCATTTTCACGTTGTGGCGAATGATGCATGTGTGAATAGTCATTAGGGTTCATGTATTGAGCTCGGGACTTTGAAAATGTCCATAATAATTCCTATGACTATTGACATCATGGTCTATGGGAGGTTCATAACGTGAAGTTTGTCCACACGCAAGTTCTCTAAGGGATTCGTTGTATTCCCCAACTGTAGAAAGATCTAGACATGACTGGGCTCAAAGGCTAAGTAAAGAGTTTACAAAGCTCAAAATTTGGTTTTTAAGGGATTGGACTTTTTGGAAAAATTTGGTTTTGTTGGGAAAAATTTGGTTTTGGCGGGAGACATTTGGTTTTAATGGGAAAAAGAAAAATTTTGGTTTTTAATGTGGGAGCAGAATAAAATTTGGTTTTAAAATCTGGGAGCAAGTAAATTTTTTTTTTTTTTTTTTTGTAAGGTTAGGAGCCCAATGATTGGGGTATAAACCTATAGTCCAAAATAAAATGCAAGCCCACAAAAGAAAAGAAAAATAACAAACAAAAATTACAAGCATATAAAAGAAAAAAAAAGAAAAATAAAAATTATTACAAGCCCAAATAGAAAATAAAGAAAAAGAAAAATAAAATTATTACAGGCCCAAATATAAACACTTAAATACAAGCCCAGATAAATTTAATGAGGCCCAGTTGGGTTAGCTCATGGGTTAGGCTTACTTGATTTTGGAGGGAGCCCAAATTTGGGCTTTTTATCCCTTTTTAGTTGCACAGGCCCAGTTGGGCTTTAGGATCGTCCTAAGCAGCTCAGTTGGTTCAAGCCCAGCAGCAAAGGTGGAGCAGAGCCCAGCAGAATCTGCAGCGAAGCCCAGCTCAGTTGGTTCAAGCCCAGCTTAATTGGTTCAGAGCCCAGCAGCAGAGAGTTGGCACAAGTCCAGCAGCAGAGAGTTGGCACAAGCCCAGCAGCAAAGAAAGCAGGCTTTGGCTTTGGCTTTGGCAGCAGCTGCACAGCAACAGCAACAGCACCAGCAGAAACTGCAGCTTCACAGCAGCAGCACTTGCACTTGCAGCAGTGCAAGGTAGTGCACACCAACAGCAGAAAACAAGCAGCAGCAAACAAGCACTTGCACACCAACAGCAGCAAACAAGCACTTGCAGCAGTGCAAGGTAGTGAAGCAAAAACAAGACAGAAAACAGGAAACAAGCAGAAAACAAGCAAACTAAGGTAGAATAAAGAAAAAACCAAAATTCAAAAAAGAAACAACAACAGCGCCGCTAACCGAGTCCCCGGCAGCGGCGCCAAAAACTTGGTAGTTGTAACTGAAAATCCAAACTTGGTAGCTGTAACTAAGGTAGAACTGAAATTGAGCTGTAACTGAAAATTGAAAATTAACAGAACTTGGAAGTTCTGGATGTAGGCTAATCCAAACATACATAACAATTAACACAAACATTAACAATAAACACAAACATAACAATTAACAGGACATTAAAATTAAACCTACTCAGACCCAAATTGGGGGTTAACTTGGCTAACCCAAGAACACCTTCTACACATAATACATATCCCCTATTTATACCCAGGACACCTAATTAGGGTTTACAAACCAAATCCCTAAATTTCCCCCAAAAACAGTAAAACTAGGGTTTTAAATTCATCTCACCAATCATGATGAAAGTTGTTTCTGACTTCGACCCACGTTGCTACATCCCCTTCTAGCCTTCCTGCACGCTTCGAATTCGTCTATAGACTCACTTATTTTACTGATTTCTCACCTAGGGTTTCAGAGAAAGGAATGGTGAGAAATCAGTGAAATAAGGGGCTAGAGAGAGGGGGAAAAAGGGAGGGTAGGTGATGGTGGTAGATATGGCGACGTTTGGTGGCTGTGGCAGGTATGGAAGTAGCAGGTGGAGGTGATGGTGGCGGTATGGGTGTTTCTGCAGAGGGTATGGAGGAGGAGAGGTCGATGGAAGAAGGGGAAGGGGATGTTTGGCGATGGGTATAGGGTTCGATGGCTAAGGTGTTGAGCGGGTGTATCAAGATGGGTGTACCGCGAGCTGAAACCGCTGGATATGGAGATGGTAGGTGGATCGGACGGCTAAGAAAGAAGCAGCTTGTATCGACCGTAGGATGTAAAATACAACGAAGTATACGGTGCGAGATTAGGTTAGGTGTTGTAGTGTTGAGCGGAATCATCGGGATTTGATGCACAGGCATAGGAGCGACCGTAGGATGCTGAAATGCTTCGATCTGACGGCTGAAATCCGAGACGGGCTTGGATATAGAAAATGGGTTTGGGTGAGGATTTTGGGCCTTGGGTATGCCAAGCCCATATCTTCTTTAAGAACAATTCTTCCTTCTTGAGCCCATTCCTAGCTTTTTGGTCTTCCGCACATCACTCTTCGCGGCTTCCTTGCGTAATTCCTCCTGGCTTTTCACTACTTTTCTGCTCTTTTTGCTCCGCAACTCATCCAATCTTTATTTATTACCTAAAAATGCAAAATTAAGTAAGAAAAATATTTATTCTTGAAAACAATGAAAATACAGAATATGGGATAAAATGTAGAATTAATGCACAAAAGATGAGTTAAATGCCAAGAAAAATATATAGAAATATGCACTTTTTAGCACTCATCAGTGACAAAGCCTAAGGGAGAGATAATCATGCGAATAATTTTAGAAAATATAGAAACGCAGGTAACATTCTTTGTAGTGGACGTGGAATCACCCTACAACATGCTCATGGGATGACCATGGGTACATGGGATAAAAGGCGTAGCGTTGACCTTTCATCAGTGCACACGTTTTCCAATACCAAGTAGCATAGGAGAAATTAAAGGAGACACAAATAGCGCGAAATTATGCAGTCAAATAGACATGTGGAACTATGAAGGACGAGCAAAGAAGTGAAATGATCGATGGAGAGAAACGAAACAATCAAAAAAGTAGGAAAAAAATAAGGGTCTATATGATAAGATCAAAGGAAGAAAAAGGAATACCAAGTGAAATTACAGACAAAGAAGGAGAACCGATGCATGAAATTAAATAACCATCACCACTAGGAGAGCCAAAATAAAATTTCGCAGCGGCCGAGCCAACAAAGAAATAAACGTAAGAACAAAATAGGATCCAAAGATGTTAAAAATTGGAACCAATATGGAGAAAGAGCAGGAAGAAAAGCTAATAAGTTTGTTGCAGGAATATAAAGATGTTTCGCATGGAGCATGGAATAAATGCAAGGTACAAACCCATCAACTGCATGTCACAGGTTAGATATCAAGCCAAATATGAAGCCATTCAAACAAAGGATAAGGAAGATAGCAACTACGTACCATCCATAGATAGAAGAAGAGCTACAGAAGATGCTGGACCCGGGATTAATTAGAACAACAAAGTATCCAGTATGGATAGCAAATATGGTAGTTGTACCAAAGAAAAACAAAGGGATACAAACTTGCATCGACTTCAGTGACTTGAACAAAGCATGCCCAAAAGATAGCTTTCCCCTTCCCGAAATACCACAAATGGTGGAGTCAGCGACAGGATGCGAAAGATTATGTGTAATGGACGGATATTCATGATACAATCAAATAGCCCTAGCAGAAGAAGATCAAGAACACACAACATTCTTTGCACCACGAGGATTGTACTGCTATACCCGGATGCCGTTTGGATTGAAGAATGCAGGGGAAACATACTAAAGAATGGTGGAGAAAATATTTACAAAATGGGTACACACAACACTAGAAGTTTATGTGGGTGATATGTTAGTAAATAGCAAGAAGGCGGCTGATCATGTGGACAACTAGAAAGAAATATGTAAACAGATGCGGCAATTTAATATGAACATAAATACAACTAAATGTGTTTTTGGAGTTGCATCAGGAAAATTTCTAGGTTACATAGTATCAAATGAAGGAATAGAGGTGGTTCCGGAAAAAGTGCAAGCAGTGCGAGACATGTTGTTACCAGCAACAATAAAAGACGTGCAAAAGCTAAATGGATTATTAGCTTCACTGGGGAGATTCATTTCGCGTTCTTCAGAAAAATGCAAACATTTTTTTCAATATCCTAAAAAAGGGGACCAAATTTGAATGGACAGCAGAATGTGAATAGGCGTTACAAAGCATTAAAGATTATTTAGTAAATTTATCTATTTTGCAGAAAGCAGAGTCGGACGAAGAATTGCTAATATATCTAGCATCAACTCCATATGCTTTACGTGCGGTGTTACATCGCCTAGATGAAGGAGTGGAAAAACCAATTTATTACATAAGCAAGACCTACAGCTCAGCTGAGAGAAACTACACCAAGATTGAGAAACTGATTTTATCTCTAGTCTATGCAACACAAAAATTACGCACTTATTTTCAAGCACACAAAGGTGCAAAATACCGCACAACCAATAAGAGCACGAGAAAATCATTTTCGGGTCAAGCGAATGTAACATGCTCATCATACTTCTGTTGACGAATGCAATGACGTCACCAAGTCACACCAAACATGTGAAGATCAGCGCGACAATTGTAATTGCTGGCGCGATAATTATAAAGCAGGGCGATTCTATCGCCCTCCTAGATCCATAAATAAGGGCTTTATTAGATGTCCTCCACTATGTAATTCCTATAAAAGGGACAAGAGGCCATTGTAAAGAGGGAGATTATTTTGAGAGTTTTGAGTGAGAAATTTAGGAGACAGAAAGTTGTTTTGTTCTCCAAGTTAGGGTTTTCTCTTATCCCATTTGTATTTGTTCTAACCTTTAATAAAATATACTTTGAGATTTCATTATCATGTCTTATTTTTAACATTAAGAACATTAGGGTGTAGTTGCAGGATTTCCTGCAACTACATAGCATCCAATTGATGACAGAGTGCTATTACTTGCAAAACAAATAAGCATAGAAAATGTACATAGTCAGTTAGTTTGTTTGTTTGTTTATGTGATCGCTGATCACCATTCTGGTCAGTCAAAGCTAGTAAATTTATTTGACTGAAACCAACTTAAAAGTCAGTTCATCAGTTCCCCAAGTAGACTTACAAAGTTGGAAATCCACATACAAACAGATAGTTTTCAAACTGTTCCTGCACTTGCCCCAACGGGGTAAGACTTTGAAACCTCAACACATGGTTCTATTGGTGAAGAATCAAAACCCTATGTCCCTATCTGTTATCTATTTGGGATTCTGTCTCTTTTACTGTTGACATTGCTTAACATTGTCTCAATATATCCCATCAGCTTTCCTCGTTTTAATATTTCTTTCTTTACATATATACTGTATTTGAGTAGTACTAGTGTCTATAGTTCATCTGTGTTCTTGCTCTTCCATAGTACTTCGCTACTTCTAGAACGGACTGTTCTGATTGATGGCTTCACCACCAAGTGAAGGAAACAGGCTTACCGCCGTTTCTGTCGCAATTATCATCTTTGTCCTTTCATTACCACTGTCTAAACTAAGTAAGTAACATATTTTAGTTTCTGAATTATTTTTTAGGAAATAATTTCATTTATATTCATACCAAAAATTGGATTTTTTGAAAGTGGCTTATCTATTTCTGGTTGGTTTCATGTATTAGTGAACATTTTTACTTGATGATCTATACACAGATGGGTTAGCCCCGTATCCGTGTTCAGGTGTGACAGAAGTGGAGGAAAGGAAACTGATGATTTTGGGTTCAAGGCCTCCTCAATGTGTTAACAAGTGCTTTAGTTGCAGGCCTTGTACTGCAACTTTGGTTATTCCTCCGCATCATAGTGAGTCAAAGAGTATTCGGTCTAATTTAGTGGCTTCATCCCCATCATCCTTGTTAGCCAAACAAGATGATGATACTTATTATCTTCTCTCATGGAAATGTAGATGTGGAAATAAAATATATCATCCTTAATTATGTTTTCGTGTATCAAAAAAACAAACCTTAATTATGTTTTTATTAATGAGAAAAAGTATTTATCATTTGCTTGGGCTTTATAATGATAACGCCAAATAGTATCAATTACCCTAAGTTGAGAATTCAAATCAAATCAAATAGATGAAATTGAGCTGGTAGTACTAGTAGCCCATCTAAACGCAATGGGACTCTTCACAACATGTGCTCCATCAGACCACTCAATCGAACCGAATTCCTCTTTGGTGGTGTCCACAGGACCTGTTATAAGCGACTTGAATGTGACTTCATATGACAAGCTCGTTTTGCTTGAATCAAAGACAAGCACTGTTGGGGTAACACTGATTCTAACAAGTGGTGTTCGAGATCGAGCTTTAAGTTTGTAAACTGCAGCCGCAGAACTTCCAACATTTGTAACCACTCTCTTGTACTTGACAGTATCGGTTCCAGATTTTAAAACAACAGAAAATGAAGGATAGTTTAGATCACCAGGGCTAGATAACCCGATTGCCCCGCAATCCACCGTTCTACCCGTGACAAAAACTGAGATCTTAGCATCATCGTACCCAATTGAGCAAAGGAATGCTTCATAACCACTAGGAGCAATGTCATACACCAAACCTGGATTTAGAGCACGGTTCGGGTCTACATGTCCAGACCCATGTTGGAATGGTGTTCAGAATTTGCCATTAGCAGAATCAGTTATGTATTTACCTGAGTTGTCAACTTCATAAGCAGTAGTCATTAGAGCAGATTTGATTGCAGCTGGAGACCAATTAGGATAAGCACTTCGAAGCAGCGCAGCCAGTCCGCTGACGTGAGGGCATGCCATGGATGTACCGGACTGCATATTAAACCCTCCACTAGGCCAACCAGCAAGTATATTTACACCCGGTGCAATGATATCTGGCTTGAGAATCTCTGGAGTTATTCTGTTAGGACCGCGGCTAGAAAAGACTGCAACTTTAGGAGCTGGCACCGAAGAACCGACAGTTTCTTTGAATCTTAATGTAGCGGTGGATTTTCCTCCGGCTGTTGATGTTTCACCCATATAGGCTATGATCTTTTTGGCAGACTCCAGACTGATTTGAGCTGTTGGAATGGGATACGGTTTAAGGGATACAAATCCCCCTATTTCCCCTCTTTGTAATGAAAGCATTCCAATGCCACCAGCGTTTTGAATTAGAGCCGCTGTATTTCCTTCTGATGCATCATCCGCAAAACACATAACAATTTTACCGGCAACCTGTGAAGGATCTAATGCTCCTGAGCAATCCAGGTTATCCCTGAAAACTATAATTTCTTGGTTGATTAGTGGCATGTCGCCTGGATACACTGGAGCACCGGGAAGTACTTGACTCCATCATATGTAAGCGGCTAAAATATCAGAATCAACAGATCCAGGCGCAACACCAAAACCAACCTTGTAAGCGGCAATTCTAGCTCTAGTTGCCATTCCTTTAGCTTCTCCGACAGCATATGTACTGAACCCAGCATTCATAACGGAAGATCCAGCTGCAGTTGATGCACAATGTGTGCCATGTCCTAGTTTATCTCTCGGGGATCTCGTTTCAGTACCGTCCGCATCGACAGCATGACCAATTTTTGCTTCAATTCCTCTGTAAAAAGATCGAGCACCAATTAGTTTTCGATTACAAGATGACGCCGGAAAGTCAGGTCCATCCTCACAAGTACCTCTCCATCTTGCTGGTACAGGATTTAAACCTGAGTCATCAAAGCTTTTGTGTTCCGGCATGATTCCGGTATCGAGAACACCTATAATAACATCTTCACCGTAATTTGATGTCGGCCAAAGACCGAAACCATCATTTAGACCAAGAAACTGCGGACTACGAGTGGTGTAGAATTGGTGAATACGCTCAGGGATGACTGAGATAAATCCTGGTAGAGTTCGAAGATGTGAAGCTTGAGAAGGTGTTAGTCTAGCAGCGAAACCATGAATAGCATGGTCGTAAGTATAAATGGTTTCGCGACGAGTACCATTCCGATGAGATGAGGGTGAATAAGGTGGAAGAGATTGGAGCGTTGAAGTGTACCAATCATGATGAGAATTAAAAATCGGTGGTTTATCGGATTTAGAAACAAGAACAATGAAGGTAGACTCGGATTGTTCAGCTTCATGGGAAGTAGTAATACTTGATGGTATAATAGAGAGATTAATGATGAGAAGGAAAAATATCCATGAAGTTTTCATAGTTGACATTTTTTTTTTTGTTGTGCAAGGATTCTTCTTCTTCGTACTACATATAGTAAATTTGTCTTCATATTGATTTCAATTCTATAATTTTCTTTTTGGTTGTTGATTGAGCACCTACTGGGAGTGGGTATGAAAAAACTGTCATCATTTGTAATTGCAACAGTAGACATGGCGGAACACATGGGTCTGCCATGTTCAATGAAAAAGCCAGTATATCCAAAGAGTTTTTTTTATTAAAAAACAATCTTGTTTCGTGGAACACAAGGGGTTGTACACATTTTTCAGATGTGATGGAGGTATCTACGTCGTATGCTGCAGCTGCAGCTGCAGATCAAGAATTCGATCGTGGAAACGCATTCCCATGTCCTGATTAATAAATGGGAAAAATATAGTTTGTTCCTTTTTGAGATGGGCCCATGTCTGTTTGGTCCTTTTGGAAAATGTCCTGATTAATTTTTATTTATTTTCTTGTAGCAGTTTATTCGTCAAAATGAATTCCTGTTAATTTCTACTTATTTTTTTAGAAAACATATAATTCAGAGTTCCTTCCAGAAATGAACTCCATATAAAAAGCTAAAAAAACAGAGTTCATTTCAGAAATGAACTCCATATAAGAAGCAAAAAAAACAGAGTTCATTTCAGAAATGAACTCCATATAAAAACAGAGTTCATTCCAGGAATGAACTCCATATAAAAAGCTAAAAAAACAGTGTCATTCCATGAATGAACTCCATATCAAAACAGAGTTCATTTATACAAAAACAGAGTTCATTCCAAAAATGAAATTCATTTCAGTAATGAAGTTCATTCCAAAAATGAAATTCATTTCAGTAATGAAATTCATTCCAGGAATGAAGTTCATCTTAAGCAGCAGCAGCAAAAACAACAAAACGCATAAATCTTCATCTTCAACAGCAGCAACAGATTTCTAGGGTTTGACGAGTTCATCTTCATCATCATCTCCAATCGTAACAACATCAAGAAACCAAAAACCTAATTAAATCTTCAACAACAGCAGATCTATTTTGAGTTCGTCTTCATCTTCATCTTCATCACCAACTCGAGCAACAAACATCAAAACGATGAAGAAGATGAAAGAAAATCAAGAACAGAGATCCGAGATGAAGATTTAAGATTATATTCGTTTATTCATTGTTTTTTTCTTCTTCATCATACACAGCAGCAGAAACTTCAACAAACAATCGTCTTCATCATCAAAACAACAACAACATCTTCAAAACTGAGTTCGTCTTCAACATTATCTTCATCTTCGTCGTTTTCATCATCTTTATATGATTCATCGTCTTCATCATCTCTGCAAATCGTATTCATCATCTCTGAAAATCCAAACCCTAGAAAAAAACACAAATCTTCATTGTTTCTTTGCAGCAGCAGAAAAAAAGAAGAGAGAAACTAGATCTGAAAATAAAGAAGAGAGAGAAAGTAAATCTGAGAGTGAGATATTTTCTATTAAATTTTTATATATATATGGTCACCTTAGGACCAAACTATTATTTTCTAGGACCAAACAATAATATAAGGGTATTTCTACCACTACAAGATGACATTTACATCATCCATGACATCACCCTAGGACCAAACTATAATTTTTAGGACCAAACTATAATTTATATTACCAAATAGGACCAAACAGACAATTGACTTGGTCAATTGGACTAGATTCTCTCTAATATATTATTTGTAGGACCAATTGGTATTTCCTACTTAATAAATAGTGGCGGCCTAGTTTGGGGCCTATAGATTTCCTCACCCTCCTAGACCTGTGTTGTAAAAGGCGTCCCGAACGTTTACCTAGGCGCTCTAGGCGCACAAGGCATCCCTTGGGCGCCTAAGAAAAAAAGCGCCCAAGGCGCCAAAATTATGCCTACTTCCATTGTTTTCTAAATTTCGGGTGCTCGCCTTGGGCGCCTAAACATTGAGCTAGACTAAAGGGATAAGGGGTGTGTAAACTAGGTAAAAATACTAATTACCCTTTAAAGAAATCTTAATAATTTTAAAATAAATACAAAATTATAATCATTTCTACTAACAAATACAAAAAAATTTAATCAAAACCCATTTTTTTCTAAATTTCCATCAAAATCAAAAACTAAAATCTAATCACTAACAAAAATTGTATTCTCATTTATTTTTTTGGGTATTGAAGGGTTTTCGTCGACAAACAATTCAAGTGATTGAGTTAATCCCTTTTAAGAGAAACTCAATAATGATTTAACTCTAAATCTCTGAAATTTACTCATCAAATTTTTTGAAAATCAATCAAAGCCTGTTTATGTGTGCAGTAGATTAGTCCGATTGTACTTGATGTTTCAAGAAACCGGTTTTTATTGTACACCTACATAAACCGATTCTGGATTGATGTCTTCGTGTTTTATGAACATCAACCACAATCTGTTTATGCTAATGCATATATCAACCGATTCATTAACAATTTTTGAATTTTATCATAAACCCTGAGATTTTTTATCTTTATATTGTAGAGCATGAAAATACGAAATGAACGCAAAAAGAATGAGTACATTCCGACATCGTACGAAGAAATTATGAGCAAAACAGTCGAAGAAATGGTCAGATTCAAAATCGGTTTATGTGGACATTAACATAAACCGATTCTCGTGGAAAAAAATCACAAAAAAACTCTTGAATTTTAGAATCGGTTTATGTTCTAAGTCTCATAAACCGATTCTAAAAATCGGTATATGAGACCATGAACATAGACCGATTCTGGGTTGAATTTTTTCACAAAAGAAATAGATCAAAAAAATTTCATGTTTTCACGATGAAGTAACATTAATTGATTTCTAAGTTAACATGATTAAACATCAATTAATCACCCGATTAACACTAATTAATCAGGGATTAATTAGCCATTAATAAAATAGTGAGATAAGGGTTTTACATTTTACTTCATGATGACCCTTTTTTGTCTTATAATCATAGGCCCCAAATAATTCTTATAGACCCCAAACTAGGAAGGTAATAATAACGGCTTCTGAAGAGTTTAAGACTTATAATAATGATGCAGTGTTAGAAAAAACAACAAGGCTATTTATTGCCTTATTCTTGGTCCTTGCAACTAAATATTTTGAGCTCATTTCTTCTGCTGATGTTATGAATAATTGTCATTCAACTTTCTTTAAGATGTAATAGTTGTGTTTTGAAAGTCTGGTTTGTTTATAGACCATTACTTTTTCTTTTGAGCTTAACCTGTTTGTGGGTTTTGCTTTTTTCTTTCTTCTTGTTTCTGCTAGGGGTGCTATAAAACTTTTAAATGTCTCATCTTGAAAAATAGACATTCGTTATATACCTTTTGAACTACCCTTAAGAGAATATTATTTCGGATTTGTGACTGACGAGTAAATAATTGAGAGTATCATTGGAAGCGAGGAAAGTGATGATGTGGAAATTGAAGATGAAATTGTAGTTATAGATCCACCTTCACGTAAAGAAGCTGTGAAAACATTACATATTTTTTTATTACATCGTCAAACGACAACACCAAAAACTCTTCTAATGTTAAGAAAAATATAGGATGATATTCAATGTGACATCAATTTCAAAAAAATCATGTGATAGTTGAATTATTCTTAACCAAATTGACATGAATGTACAACCAATTTTATGCAAATTAGAGAATTATTAATTTATATCAGAAGGGACCTATAAAAAGTCTGAATATTTTATTAATTTATAATTTAGCGAGTTATTAAATTAACATGTTGTCCCAACTCGGATTAATAAAATTTATTAATTTATTGTGGAGTAATCTGTATGGTTCTTTTGTATATATGTCGACGGACACTAGTGCTAGCAAACTCAATTTTCAAATTTTCTGGACAACAAATTGTTTGAGGACCAAAATAATCGGGACGTCTGAAAGGCGTCCCTTTAGTGTTCAAAAAAAAAAAACGTTGAGCCAAAATGTGGTCCGCAAGTGACGGTTTTCTTTCATTCCTTTTCTAAATAGGTTTGACAATTAAAGAGTTACCATACCCGACTATTGTTATGTCCCATCGGATTGATCGAAACTTCAATCTATCAACGATTATTACAATGTTAGAATGCATGTATTACTTTTGAACTGAAAGAAATTACGGCCGTTGGATGTGATTATCAACAAAACTGGGTCGTCCGGTGTGAAGCAGGTGATGTCGTTGCAGACACTTTTACAACAACTGTTACAAAAGAACTTTACTATAAATTTGGTGCTTATAATTGTTACAAAAGAACTCTCACGACTGTCACAAAACTGTCACAAAAAAGCAGCTCCTACCATTCCACTGAAGCGCTCCCAAACTAGCCTATTACCAAAAGTAGCCTATCACCAAAATTAGCCTACATGTTGCAACATCTTACTCACTTTAAAGAAGGAAAATCACTTAGAGGATTCTCTAACAAAATTTGCAAGAACCCATTCTCTTTGCGTTAGTTGGTTTAATAATGAGTCTGACTGGATTAAGTCTTTAATTCAGCAGGATAAAAACTATATGTAATATTCCGTTCTTTAAATGAATGATCTCTCATTTCCTATTAAAAATTAAAATTAAAATAAAAAAGGCACGCCGACGAACAACGCAACATCTTTTAAGTTTTACTTGGACCCACCTGGACTGTCAGATGAGATGACTAAAAATAGAAGGCCGTCGGATAGATTCCAAAAAAAAATATAGTTGTATGATAAATTTCCGTGTAAACTTTTAATTCTTTACCGTAGGATATTAGCAACTCCTTTTTTGTTGCTGAATTATGGCGAAGAAACCGCTGTAAATCTTAGGAACGGGAAATCATGCGTTCTAATAAATCCTATCAAACGGTAAAATGCACTTAGGAACGCGTTTGAACTTGCCCCTACAATTTCACATGCCTTAGGAACGCGTTTGAGTTCCAAATAAGTGTGACAAAATAACTATGGTTGAATGCCTTAGAAGATTTTTTTTTTTTGTACATTTAAGTCAACAATTAAATCTTAGCCTAGTGATTAGCCATTTTGGGCCTTGAGGGTGAGGTTTTAGGATCGAATCTCATCCCCTACTGATTGAGTATATATAACATTAGTGCGGGAGCGATGCCTTGGGGCCTTCGGAGGTCTATTGAATTTGAAAGGTATTTGGGACCTTGGGAGGTCTCTTTAACATTAGTCCGGGAGCGAGGCTTTGGGGCCTTAGGAGATCTACTGAATTTGAAATGTATTTGGGGTCTTGGGAGGTCTCTTGAATTTGGAAGTTATTTTTGGTTCTTTATGAAAAGATTTTTCAAAACGTTTCACTGTTCTTAATTACATTATTAATTGTGATAATTATGGTATAATTTATTTATCCATTCTTAACTGTTGAATGAAAATTTTATGGTAGCAATAAATACAATATAATCTCAATTAATTCACTTTTAATGCTTGAGATGTACTCCGTACTTATTATATAGGCTAAATCTTCATTTTTCCATGTACCACTATGTAGGCGGAGTGCAAATTTCAAAACCATTTTATACTTCTACTACCCTTATTTATTTGCTTGGGAATCATCACAATCGAGTATATGTCTCTAATATTGGGAATATAATTAAGGGTAAGATAGGAAAAAGCATAAAAATTATAAAATTAAAAAGTTTTATTAATCTAAGAGATTTTAACTATTCCGCCCATAAATGTGGTACAGACTACAGAGGGAGTAAAAATTAGCTTTTGAGAACAAAAAAGAACACAAGTTTTTACTATTGTTTTTCTAAGAATCAGAAGACCAAAAATTCTGAGCAAAATTAAAAAGAGTGAAAGTGATCAATCTCTCTTGTGGCGTGAGAGATTAAAGAGACTTTTTTCTCGGTTGTTTTATCCTTGGGACATTAAGATAAAAAATGAACTGCTTGCACAAAATTCAAGGCAGAGCCACGAAACGTCTTAAATAGAGTGACCTGATCGTGACTCAGCCGTTGCTTTGTGTTTTAATCCTTATTTTACATGTGTGAGATCGACAATTGTTCCTACAGTTTCAAAAACCTGCTCAGTAGCCTCGAGATCGATCGGCTTTATTGGTTTCAAAATCAACAGCCCTAATAAATGGGTGTTGCAGACTGATTTTTCTGTTGTTTTTTTTAAGCATGCAGACTGATTGATGCCTAGCCTGAGTTAAGATGCCAAAATGAGAAAAATATTTAAATGGAAAAATAGTTGTCTATGTTCGTCACGAGACGGTGCATAAAAAGGTCAAATCTCAAGATGATGATAGTAAAAGATTGTGTGACAGACACTTCGATAGTTCCTTGGGATGTGTATAACCATTAAATTTCTTGACTAATAGCATCCACGGACCCCGAATTTTTTCTTGGATATGGTTGGATTTTAATAGTCGATAATGCGGCCAAACCGCGGCAAATTTTTTTTCACATAATTATTAGTGGCCAAATAATGATCCATCCGTACAATACTAAATATCTAGGGAAATAAAAGTTAAAACGTACACAAATAACAGAAAATCAAAGTGATTACCAAAGAAGAAGAAAGTAGGAGTAGAAAGATAGTGAGTGGAAGAAGATTATTTATCTTAAACATGACTTAAATTTTGATCACCTTATAAAATGGACTAAAAATCACATACAATTAACTAAATACAACTAATATATAGACTAAACATGAAATATTACCTAAATTCCTATACTAAAAAAAATTTATCCAAAAATTAGAGACGGGCTATAGCCTCCTTTACCCCTTGCTAGGCCCGTCCCTGGGGTATGGTGTCAAATGACTCTTCACTGACAACTTCCGAGACGGAAAGAAATGTGAAAGAATAAATGTTTGAAACAAAAAAATATACTTATAGTGTAGCCATTGCTACAAAAATATGAACGTTGGTAAGAAACTTATGTTTACCATGAGATTTTATGCTGCTGTGTGAATTTGTTGCTAAAGTTTGGACAGATTTGAAAATCGTGGTCGAATCCATTCCGTTCAAATTGGATTGAGTTTGATCATTCTTTTTTTAAATTTGATTTAATAATCAAAGATTTTAAATCCTCAATTATTTTTAATCCCCGTCAACTCGACATGAACAGTTCATTTCGTCTTCAATGATTCAAATGAAACCAAAATTGAAAACCATGGTAAACCAAAATTAAAAACCGTGGTGTAAAACTAAAAACGTTAGGAACGGTTATACAGTTCCATAACGATAAAGTTCAAGAAATATAAAGATTTTAGTTGAAACTAGTTCCGGTCGGATTTATTGTATTTTTCAGTCAGCACCTAATCTACAACATAATGAAAGTGCAACTGTTAATGACATTGAACTTGATCTTTTTTTTATTCATACAATGAATTGCATACATAATTTCCAGTAGGAAAATTTGCAAAGGATCCTAAAACTTGATGCAATAATAAGCAAGCTATTTTTCTGCGGTAACGTGAGCCCATTATAAAACCACAAGTTACCTTTACAACAAAAAGTAAGCAAGGGCTAGCTGTGCAGATTTCGACCAGATCACAGTAATGTTTCTGTGAGTAGTAGTAATGAACCACGAGCAGAAGCTGATGATGCCGAGGTACTGGTAGCCTTGCAGCAACACTGGCAAAACAATGAAGAAGGATCTTCTCCCGGCGAGCATGATTTCTTTGCCACAGAAGTTCCTGATTGCGAACATTCTTTTATACATTCAGCATCACATAGGCCGCAGTCGGTTTCTTCAGAAAATGTAGTATATGTATAAGAGTCTCCGCCTTCGCATACCAACTCAGCTGGTGGAGGTGGAGGTGGAGATGGTTTTGGAGGTGGGGGTGATGGAGGAGGAGGAGAAGGAGATGGGGGTGATGGAGGAGGAGGTGAGGGTGGGGATGGGGATGGACATGGACATGGGGGTGCTTGACAACAACAACCGTCGGTCGTTATTTCTATATTTATGTTTACTGTTTGCGCCAATGCCATCTCTATACACAACAACAAAAAAACATGAACAAATTAAACTCCACAGTGTGTTAAACTTATTTTTTAACTAGCTAGAACAATTTAATCCCATCTGAATCAAATGACAAATAACCTGACAAGCAGGAAAACGAAAGAGAAATAATCTTAAGAAAGCATCCTTGATGATTATGATCTAAGTTGGAAACTAATGTTATCTCAATTTGTATCAGAGATCAATGTATATATATATATATATATATATAAACCGCACAATAATAATCACTTCGTAAAAACTTCATTGACCTTGATGATCAAAAAAGATTTTGCTCTCATCCAAAAAAAAACGAACAAGAAAAGAGTAAAGGTGTAAAAGCAAACGTACATAGAACAATTAGTAGTGAGAACAGACAATTATAAGAAAAGGATAGAACAAGAAAATTACTACTTACGTTCCAATAACGAAAATCCTACTATTGCAAACAGCAGAAAACCAACTGATGAGAATTTTCTTTGAATAAACTCCATCGCTATAATGAGTAACCACTACTATGTTTCTTACTTTCCTCTGAAGACTTGTTATTGTGATTGAAAGCAAATGTGTATTTATAATTGAATGCGATCTGAATTCCATGAATAGAATTTAAAAATGTAATTCAGATCTACAGTTATTATTACATAATATAAATTACTACGAACCGTCCCCAGAAGACAAGGACATTCATTTATTTAGTAGACGTGCAATTAACATGAGAAACCAGACAATGAGATTTACAAGTTCTAAATTAGAACATATAATGACATACAAAGTTGGTTTACCAGCAGCATATGTATCCTCCTTAGATATTTCTCACTCTTATTACAATTTGTTAACTTTCACAGTCTAGATTAGTATTTCTAGGAAGGATTATATCTCGAGGGATCTAGCCAGATGATCATCCCAACAACACCCAAGGTAAAAATGTAAAATCTGAATTGTTTGGTCTCATAGTCACCTAGCCTCAGTAAATGGATGCTAGAAATGCTGACAGGTGAGTGAGATTAAGATGCTAAAATTATAAAGGTAAAAAGAAAACGAAACATTATGCCGCACGTTCAATATATTTTAAAAAGACAAATCTTGATTTGTCAAACTGAATTGTTTGATTACCCATGTCTTCGGGCCTACAAATGTGCTAAAATGTCGAACTCGGGATGATAGACAAATCTTGATTTTTGGACCGCAATGTAACGAAGGGACACATGCTGCATGTTACCAGGTACCGAGAATTAATACTACTTCCTCCGTACCTATTATATACAGGGAGTTTAAAATTTTTGTAGTATGGATATCATACAATTTAATACTACTTCCAAAATTATTTTTTCCATATACACCCCTATTAATGATGCATGGATATCATATAATTTAATTTTACATGTGAGATAGAGATATATAAAATAATATTTATATTGGAATAAGGTAAGGATAAATTTGGAAAGTAGAAGGAAATTTATAAAAACTAAACATTTTCTTATTTTAATAGAATATTACTTCTCCGCCTATATAATAGGTACGAGGGAGGGAGTACATAATCCTCAATCAGGAACCATCCATCGGCACGATTTGATAATGATATTCAAATCAGGAGTTCCAAAGTCTCTCTCGATTAGAGTCATAATCATTAGACTAGAGGAAGATAAGAACGCCATAAAATGCGTGCCTTCTTAAATGAGAATCATAAATCTCACAATTTCACAATTCGAACCTTATATATATCATTCTTTTCTTTAATAAAATTCCAACGGGTAACCAGGGATTGCCATCGGGCGGGACAGATCGGTATGTGAAGGCGTGCCATCTTAAATTTCAAATCAGTTTTTTTGGATCAACCATCTGACTATGCCCATGTGAAGCACTAGAAACATGTGAACTACTGTTGGAGAAAAGATATTCTTGTTACTTATATTTCCTTAGTCTACTAGGTTTCCCAATTTACTAGGTCTTTCCTAAACTTAGTCTTACGTAAATATAGTTATTTCCTAGAATATCTCTATTGGTTGTAACCTATTTTGTTGTAAACTTCACTATATATATCAATGAGAATAAACAAAATATTCACTGTTGAAAA
This sequence comes from Papaver somniferum, assembly GCF_003573695.1. Classification (NCBI taxonomy): domain Eukaryota; kingdom Viridiplantae; phylum Streptophyta; class Magnoliopsida; order Ranunculales; family Papaveraceae; genus Papaver; species Papaver somniferum. The sequence continues at coordinate 9,898,215 of NW_020618825.1, read as the reverse complement.
ACCATAAATACTGTTTCCAAACTTTGATTTCTTCATGGTATCTTCGTGCTAGGTTTCTCTTTAGGTCCTCTTCTTCGCCTAAATATCCTTGCAAATCGAAGTTTCTTTCATCGTCAACAGCAAACAAAAAAAAAAAAAAAAAAAAAAAAAAAAAAAAAGCAACAGCAACGATTTCCTCCATCGTCAAGCAATAGGGTCGTTGCTCTCTCAGTCCAGCACCAGCGACGCCTCTTCACCATTCAAGCATCAGTGACGCTTCTCTATTCTCAGGCATCAACGACGTTTCCTACATCAGTTGACAGCATCCATGGGAGACATTCCTGATCACTCTGTTGACACCAGCAACAATAACAAAGGTTCTTCTGATACTAATCCTCACCTTCATCCACTGAAGAAACTTCCATAAGGTGACGGGACAAAAGATTTTCTTTCTTTCTTCTATTAAATGAATGGTACAGTAAGAATTATTTTGCAATAGTGTCATTCATTGACTTTCATGATCAAAATATCCATCTCATTATCGTGTGCACAATACTCAGCCTGTCAGAGATACTTGTTGGGTAATGGATGTGATTCATTCTATTTTTATTTACTTATTGCAAGATTCCACGATCATGTCCACAACGGCAGTAAATATTTATGAAATGAAATTTACTCAACTTAAGCCGTTAAACAACTAGAATAAAATTTGAAAAAAGAAGAAGCTAATCTAAGCAGAAGAAATCAAGCTAGTAGTAGCCCAGCTAAAAGCAATAGGACTTGTTACAACATGTTCTCCATCATACCATTCTACTGACCCGAATGCTTCCGTTTCTGTGGTACCCGGCATACTCGAACGTGATTTCATACGGCAAACTCTTCTTATTTGCAGTAAACACAAGTTTCGTTGGTGAAACACTGATCTTAACAGATGAGGTTCGAGATCTGATCTTGACCTTGTAAACAGCATCCGCTGAACTCCCAACATTTGTGAGCACTCTCTTATGCTTCACCTTACCTGTTTTTCCAGATTCGAAGATGACAGAAAATGAAGGATAGTTGAGATCACCAGGGCTGCTAGATACCCTAATTGAATCGCAATCAACCTTCTTATCCTTCACAAAAACTGAAATCTCTGTTGCATCGTACCCCATCCAGTAAAGGAAAGCTTCATAATCACTAGGTGTGATGTCGTATACTAAACCCGGATTTAACGCTTTGTTCGGGGCTACATGCCCAGATCCTTGTTGGAATGGGTTTGAAAATTTGCCACTGGAAATATCAGTAATATACTTACCTGAGTTGTCAACATTGTAGGCTGTAGTCATAAGAGCGGATTTGATTGCAGCCGGAGACCACTCAGGATAAACACTCCGAAGCAGACTTTACCTCAAACTCATGTGAGGGCATGCCATGGAAGTACCAGACTTTACCTCAAACTCATCTGTTGTACCTGCACCAAATCCAGTCCAAGCAGCCAATATATTTACGCCGGGTGCAATGATATCTGGTTTGAGAATTTCTGGTGTTATTTTATTTGGTCCACGGCCTGAAAATGCTGCAACTTTTGGAGATGGAAACAAAGAAGAACCAATCACAGTTCCCTGGATATTGATTGTAGCAGTAGGTAATCGGCTCCTCCTGATATAGTCTAAAATCTTAGAACCATAAGTGTCACTGACTTCGACTGCTGGAACCGATGAACGGGATTCAGAAGTCAGCAATTGTGCTGCCGGTTTGTTACCAATGACGATCATTCCAACACCACCGGCACTCTTAACTACTGTTCCTTGATCCCAAGCTGAATTTAAACCAGTACTGTCACAAACCACAAACTTTCCAGCAACTTCTGTCGAACTCAGTGATCCTCCTAAACAACATTGGCTGTTACTATTATCACCGTAATAAATTTCTGAGTAACCGGTCACTATTGCATCTGCAAAGAACGGTGAAACACCTGGAATAACTTGACCATCACCCAAAATGACATCGGCACGGAGCTCCCTATCCATAGTCGACGCTCCAACAGTCAATACCCATGGTGTTAGGTTTTTAATTGTTTTTGGATCAGGCCCATCATTTCCAGCGGAAGTAGAAACAAAAATTCCTTTCTGCATTAAACCAAAGGTTAGTAGCGCAAACGGGTCTCGAAGTTCTTTGTGCCCACCGTCATCTACTGACATGGACAACACATCAATTCCATCGGCCGCAGCTTGATCCCCAGCAGCTAGGATATCACTTAACGATCCACCTACATGACCCCAATGTATCTTGTAAGAAGCAATCCTAGCTCTGGTTGCCATTCCTTTTGCTTCTCCAACAGCATAATTATGAGACCCAGCTTTCTGAACGGCGGATCCAGCTGCAGTTCCTGCACAGTGTGTACCATGTCCATTGGTATCCAATGGCGATCTGGATTCTGTACCATCTTTATCGACCCTTAATGGCAACTGTAAGATGAAACTTAGCTTATATAAAGACAACTCTCTTTATTGATGTTTAGAAAATCTCTCAAAACTAAACACAAGCTCTAATCTTGCTCATATGATCAACCACAACTTTGGTGATCATATATATATAGAACTATGAATTCCTTTTCCTAGTCCTATTACCTTATTACATGTCTTTCCTTTTCTTAAAACTAAATGACTTCTAATTCCCTTAGGATTACATCAATTTCCTAATCTTGTCCTAACCAGCTTGTTAGTGACTTCTATGTTGAAGTTTAACCAATATTCTCCCCGTTAAGCTTCAACCTTACCCGTGACATATCTTGTACTCCAATCAATTGTCTCATTTCTTCAAACTTGATCCGAGCTAATGCCTTTGTCAATATATCTGCTTTCTGCTCAGTTACTGGTGTGTGTTCAACGTTAATGACCTCCTTCTCGATGCATTCTCGTATGAAATGATACCTTTTGTGAATGTGTTTCGTCTTCCCATGAAACACTGGATTTTTAGTGAGTGCAATTGCAGACTTATTATCAATCTTGATGAGAACTTTTTCAGGTTCTCTTCCTTTGATTTCACCCAACAGTTCTTGAAGCCATATTGATTGTTTAGCTGCTTCTGTTGCGGCCATAAACTAAGCTTCACAGGATGAGAGAGCTACTGTGTCTTGCTTCTGTGAGCACCATGTAATAGGTGCTTCTCCTAGACAAAATATATGACCAGTTGTACTTTTTCCATCATCTTGGTCAATATTATGACTGCTGTCACTATACCCAACAATTCCTTTTGATCCTCTTCGACCATACTTCAATCCACAGCTGATTGTTCCTCTTAGATATCTCAATATCTGCTTTATTACATCACCATGAGACTTGCGTGGACTCTGTATATAACGGCTTGCTACTCCCACAGATAAAGCCAAATCTGGTCTTGTGTGTAACAAGTATCTAAGGCATCCAACATTTCTTCTATAACTAATTGGATCAATCTCATCTTCTTCTTGTGCCTTTGAAACTTTAAGTCCAAACTCCATTGGTATCTTAGTTGGATTACAAGTTTCAAGTCCTGCTTCTTTCAGAATTCTCATTGCATAAGCTTCTTGTTTAATATGAATCCCATCTACTCCTTGATGGACTTCTATGCCAAGGTAATAAGTGAGTTTTTCGAGGTCTGACATCTCAAACTTTGATGAAATTTCTCTCTTGAACTCATTGATCACCTTAAGGGAGTTGCCAGTCAAAAATAGATCATCTACATAGACTGCAATCACAAGAAGCGTTCCCTTTTCTTCTCTTCTGTATACTGATGTTTCTTTAGAGCACTTAACAAATCTGATTTCTCTTAAGATTTGATCTAACTTTGTATTCCAGGCTCGAGGAGCTTGTCTTAGACCATATAGAGAATTTGATAACTTATAAACCTTATGCTCTTGTCCTTTTACTTCAAAACCTTTTGGTTGTTCAACATACACATCTTCTCGCAATTCACCATGTAAGAATGCTGTCTTAGCGTCTAAGTGGTGAATTTCCCATGAGTTTGATGCTGCTTCTGCTATTAAGAGACGAATTGTCTCTAGTCTAGCAACTGGTGCGAAAACTTCATCAAATTCTATGCCTGATTCTTGAACGTACCCCTTAGATACAAGTCTTGCCTTATATTTGTTAATAGTTCCATCAGCATTTCTTTTAACCTTGAAGATCCACTTGAGACGAATCACTTTTACCCCACCTGGCTTATCAACTAGAAACCAAGTCTTGTTTCTGTTGATTGAAATAATTTCTTCTCTACATGCTTGTGTCCATTTAGTCGAGACCTTTGCTTCCTGAAAATTCCTTGGTTCATCAATAACAGAAAGTAGCATAATCTCACATTCTTCTGCAGCTTGAAGAACATAATCCTCCAGATACTGTGGCTTTTGCATCTGTCTTGTTGATTTTCGCAGTGGAATGGGTTGAGTTATTTCATCGATCTCTTCTTCTTCTTCTTCTTCTACTTCTTCGTTATTCTCAGTGTTTTCATTATTCTCTTCTTCTTCTTGATTAACATCATTGTTTCCATTGGTATTGATGATTATGGGTCCTTCGCCTTCATCAATTACTTGACCCCATCTCATGTGAAACATTCCTGGATGCACAAGAGTCTGAGATCGATCATCCAGTTTCTTAAGAGTTGCAGAATCAACTTTTGCGTATGCTTTGCAACCAAACACTCTTAAATGATCTATGTTTGGTTTTCTCTTTCGCAAACTTTCATATGGAGTCATGTCTTTCAGAGCTTTCGTAGGTATCCTGTTTATTAGGTATGTGGAGTGTCGTACAGCTTCTCCCCATAGATAATTAGGTACCTGCATGGCTTTTAATGAACTTCTCGTCATCTCCATTAGAGTTCGGTTTCTTCTCTCCACCAATCCGTTTTGTTGTGGTGTAATAGGACCACATAAATCAGCATGAAGAAGCTCTAATAGCTTTGAGGCTCTGAATGTTGTTGCTTTTGGAAAACCTTGACGCGCTTGTTTCCCAACTAAACATGATTCACAGATCCTTGATTCATCATTTATCTGTGGTAATCCTCGAACCATCTTGTTCTGAAACATTGCCTTTAAACTTCTAAAGCTTATGTGTCCTAATCTTGCATGCCACTTCCATGTCTGATCTTCCAGTCTCATATTCAGACACAATGGGCTTCCAATCATGAGACTTATCTTGTAAAGTCTATTCTGTGAGCGTGAGACTCTAACTAAAAGTCTTCCACTTGGGTCATGAACTGTTAGATAATCTTGTCGCATTCTAACATCACATCCAACTTCTGTATCTTGTCCTAAACTTAGAATGTTGCTTTGTAAGTTTGGGATGAAGTAGATGTTTGTGACAAGCTTCTGTTCTCCGGTCTTGCTCTGAAATAGAATTGATCCTTTCCCTTCAATTTCTACAGAAGATCTATCCCCACACTTCACTTGTCCTTTGATTTTCTCATTGAGTTCAGAAAAGTAGTGTCTCTTACCAGTCATGTGATTGCTGGCTCCAATATCTAAATACCAGATTCCTTCTTCTCCATCCTTTGATTCGTAGTTATTTGGTATTAGGTTCCCTTCGTTTAAGAATACAACTTCGTGCATGAAAAGAGTTGTATCTGCTTCCCTTGTTTCATTCTTGTTTGCTTCTTCCATGTTTTGTATTCTTTCAGGGCATACAGAGGAGAAGTGTCCTGGTTTATCACATCTGTAACAAATAATGTTTGATCTATCCTTCTTTTCTTTCCCTTGGTTTTGATCATTCTGACTTGTTGTTCTATCTTGTGAGTTAAACCTTCCTCCCCTTCCTCGGCCTCTGTTTACTCTACCACCTCTTCCACGACCTCTTCCTCTTGTCGCATAGTTTTGTTGGTAAGAGTTTGTGTACAAGAGTTTTCCTTGAGTTTCTCCATTGTTTTCTTCATCAAGGATTCTCTCTTCATATTCTTTCAATCTTCCAATTATATCTTCATAGCTAGTCTTCTTTAAATCTAAGACTTGTTCGAGAGAATCTATGATATGAATATACTTGGATCTTGGTAAACTATTGAGAAACTTCTTTACCAGTTTATCTTCATCAATGGATTGTCCAAGTGACGCAGCTTTTGAGGCTATCTCTGATAGCTTTCCTGCAAAGCTATCAATAGTATCTGTTTCTTTCATCTTCACTCTTTCAAATTCAGACATTAAGGTTTGCAGATGGGCTTCTTTAACTCGATCTGCTCCGAGATTACGTGCCTTTATTGCATCCCAAATTTTCTTTGAATTTTCCTGTTCACCAACTTGTAGAACAAGACATTCTGGTATTACTTGAAAGAGTAATGCAATGGCAACATTGTTTTTGTCTGGGTCCAATGTAACAGGATCAATTGTTTCCCAAACTTTGTAGATTTTCATCACTACCTTCATTCTCATGGCCCATACTGTGTAGTTTGTGGTGTTGAGGATTGGAACTTGTATTGATGGTGGCGTGAACTGTTTTGCACCCACAATGGTGGTTTCGTTTTCCATGGATCAGAAACAAGCTCTGATACCAATTAATGGCAACTGCAAGATGAAACTTAGCTTATATAAAGACAACTCTCTTTATTGATGTTTGGAAAATCTCTCAAAACTAAACACAAGCTCTAGTCTTGCTCATATGATCAACCACAACTTTGGTGATCATATATATATAGAACTATGAATTCCTTTTCCTAGTCCTATTACCTTATTACATGTCTTTCCTTTTCTTAGAACTAGATGACTTCTAATTCCCTTAGGATTACATCAATTTCCTAATCTTGTCCTAACCAGCTTGTTAGTGACTTCTATGTTGAAGTTTAACCTACAACCCTGTGCCCGAGATCCTCCTCAAGACCTATATAAAATGCTCGAGCGCCAATGACCTTTCGATTACATGATGTTTCTTGAAAATCAGTTCCCTCCTCACAAGTACCCTTCCATCTTTTAGGAACAGGAGGTAAACCCGAATCGTTAAAACTCGGATGTTTGGGCCAGATACCGGAATCCAAAACACCAATAATGATGTCGTCGCCGTAATTTGAGGTAGGCCAGATGCCAAAACCATCATTTAGACCAAGAAACTGAGGAGAATGAGTGGTATGAAGCTGGAGTTGGTGAACACTATCAGGGATGATTGAGACGAAACCTGGTAGACTTCGGAGATGACCAACTTGAGAATGTGTTAATCTTGCTGCAAAACCATGAATAGCATGGTCATAAGTATAAACGATTTCGCGACAAGGACGACGGCTATGATAAGATGATGATGATGAAGGTGGAAGAGATTGGAGGGTTGCAGTATACCAATCATGATGGGTATTGAATATTGATGGCTTATGCGATTTAGATACAAACACTATGAAGATCTTTGATTGTTCATCATCATCATAACGAGAATAGGATGGATTGATTAATAGCAGAGAAACAAAGATAACCATCCATGACATTATTTTCTTGAACATTTATGTTCGGATGCTTACTTATTGCTATTGATAGTTACATACATGTATACATATTTATAAGTTAGATTCCCTTAACGTGGTTCTCCATGTATATGGAGTAATATATTATCTTTTTTTTTTTAGAAATGAACATACAATTTATCTAAGAATCAACAGTACCTGCATGAACATGACCCAGGAATCGTGCAAACTACCAACTATCAGCACGGACGATCTCAGTCTAGAAGTCAGACGACTAGAGTAATAAAGCGGTCCGACAATTGCCATAAAATGGCATGCCTTCTCTTCTTAAATGAAAATCTAAAATTTTAAAATTTGGATGTGTGAATACAGATATACTGCTAATGATCATAAAGAATGCCAACTACATTAACTAAACTTTGGATCTGTCATCCTTTTCATTAAATAGAACAAGGGTCATAGCCCCCCTAGATGTGAGGAGGTTAATGTAAATACTTAACCCAGGCTGGTTATGTCCATTGATGAAAATAGCTTACAGGATGGGCCGTGTAATAGATAAGCTATTTATAGAGCTGCTAGTAAGGGTGAGCATTTTATCCGTAGTCCGCGGATTTAACCGGGACCAACCGTATTTGTGCGGATGGATGCCCGGACCGTTCGTTAATGGGATGGACGCGGATGTAATTTTTGAAATCCAACAGATTACGGATTGGATCCGAATGCAACCTTGAAAATACGTTAGACATCCATACCCGTTAGACTAAGGGTATTCATATAGTTTCTAGAAAATATATGGATAGTTTAAGAATTTTTAGATGCTTGCTTGGAGTGTTGTCCATGACATTTCTATATTTATATACATATATAAAATATGTAGGTTCCATAAGAAGTCATCTATATGGACCGGTTTTCACCTCTTCCTTATCCAGTCCAATATACTATGGATTTCAAATTTGGTATCCGCATCCAATCCAATATCCAATGGATTTGCATCCAATGGAATTGGTATCCGCTCACCCCTAGCTGCTAGCAACTACTGTGGGAGCTTCAAGCCTTCAACCGGCATTTAAGAAAATTGATCTCTATAGCCCACAAAGCTCCTGTCACATTGTGCATTATATTAAACTACATCATCTAATATCCTAATTTCAGACAACATACTATTTTTTTGCTTACGTTCTGTGTTTGGATTGAGAAGAAATACCGACTAGAATTCGCACGTAAAGAAAGCCTTGTGGAAACGTAATATTGAAAGTAAACTTCAGATCTTTTTGAGTTTCAATTGGCATACCTGGCAGAAAGCCTTGTGGAATCCAGAACAATAGATGCAGTTTCGACACCCCTGAAAAAATTGACTGCAAGAACAGCATTTAAACAGCGAATACGTTGCAGTAATATAAAATTTAATGGTTCAAGACAGACAGTTACCAAGGGTTTTATCATAGTCTTTATCAGATATTATACACCAAAAAGCTTAAACATTGAGTGAACCTAATAGGATTTGATGGCGTCTTTCGAATTGCATAATTTAAATGTCACTAGGGTTTCTAGGATGATACCGAAATCTCACTGATGTGTCCAGTTTTTGGCTTCCAAAATCCACTGCTCCAGTCTTGCTATTTGTGGGTGCAAAATATCGCACACTTATTAATTATGCGAATTAATACGTTTAGTATTATGCGAACACGAATGCACGTTACATATCCAAGATGACGAATCTGATGATGTCACCTAGTCACACTAAAAGTATGAAGAGATATGTGGCAGTAAAGAGCACGTGCGGAAAACATCAGTGTGGACGTGCGTCGCTGAACGCGTCAGATCCGAAAATAGGGGTCTTATTAGCTGTCCTCCACTATGTAAACCCCTATACAAGGGACCAATCACCATTGTAAAGGGAGGGATCTTTTTGGTGAACTGAGAGAAGATATCCAGGAAAGAGAGAATTGTTTGTTTTCCAAGTTAGGGTTTACTCATATCATCGTTATATTTGTCTAAGTTTTCATAAAAGATTTAGAGCATTTCAACATGGTTTCTTAGTTTATCTCTTAGATTATCATAAGGGTGTAGTTACAGGATTTCCTGCAACTACATTTTGGCACTAGAAATCAGCTCGGATGATATAACCTGTTGGTGAATTTCGTTCAAAATATTCATAGTTTTTCATCGCTTTATCATCAATCTTTAAGACTTTTAGAAGTTTAGATCTGAAAAACGTTATTAAAAATTTTCGTTTCAGAAAAATAATTTTCAGTAGTAACATTTTCGGGTCTTTGAAAGGTACTTTTTCCTTTGTCAAGAAACGATATTGTAACAGGAACAAAAGATGGTGTGGAGAGCATCTGCATGAGAGAACGTGACACCAATTAGGAGGAACAGGAGAATCGTAGGACGAAGAAGAGGCGAAGTCGCTGAATCATCAAGGATGGGAGAAAGAAACAACCAACATCGACAAGTTAAATCCCAGATCCAGCAGGTGCATGAAGAAAACAAACACAAGAATTATGATGAGGTAAGCGTTCATACCACAGATACAGATACAGCGGAGGAAGACGGGTCAAGAACCGTGGAAGAAGGACCAATGGGAGATAATGAAGACGACATGACAATAGAGTAACTCAGGCAAAGAATAGCTGGACAGAGAATGAGAGAAGAAGAAGCGCGTGCGAATTTTACGCGTCAGAATGATGAGTTAAAAGAGGAAAACCAAAGGCTACAAGAGCAGAGATCACGGACCACATCAAGGACAACATGTGCGGGCTCAAGATCAAGAACAAGCAGGAGCACGTCCAGGCGAAATCGATCTGATCGTAGAGATGACGCAGGGAGCAACTTTTAAATAATAAATTTGTTGAGAATTTCCATGTAGGTGATAATATGCAGGAGGAGAGCGGTCACAACCTTAGGGAAAAACATCCAATTGATGACAGGTACGTACAAGAGGGCGAAAATGACCGCATAAGGAAATCAAAGAGGAAATCGACAAGATAGGCAAAGAGAACACAATTGAATCTATGATAATCAAGAACAGGAAGATGACATAGAGCAGGCGCGTATGATATTCCATGGAATAGAAATGTTGCGCAACGCGAACGTGAAGAAGAAGAGGAAAGGAATAATGACGCACAACTATATGCAAGAAATGAAAGAGAAAGACGCCAAAAAAGAAAAGAGAATACGCAGAAGAACACGAACTTCAAGAAGCGATAAGTCAAAGAAGACATGAAAAGAACAGGAAGATTGAAAAGACCTATGCAACAAGATGCAGATCAAACTATGAATGAAACAATACTAAGAGAGTTAGCAGAATAAAGAGAGATGATGATTGCACAAAGAGATGGAGGAAGACGACAATTACATGAAGCAATACAAGAGGCAGGGAAAACACCATTCGCGATACAGATACAACTGGCAGGAGTAACGGCTAAATGCACTTTACCTGTTTTTACTAATATTTTTGATGGAACCACATGTGCAGTGCAACATATAAAGGCGTACAACAGGTCTTTATTACAATGGAAAGATAAAGATGCGGTCCTATGTAAGTATTTTCCTTCCATTTTAACAGGAGAAGCTTTACAATGGTTTGAAGGATTACCAATGGTAACAATCAGATCATTCAATCATCTACAAAATATATTCTTAGGAGCATACATCAGCAACCACATGTTACGACCAGGAATAAAGAAGGTATTCAGCCTAAGGAGAAAAATCAACGAAAGCTTACGCAATCTAACTGCGTACGCGTTGGAGAACCATGTGTCACGATAGCTGGAAGAGTAGAAGAAAAGAATCTTATTCTAACTTTCATTAATGCACTTTTTCCAACAGATTTGTTATATACGCAGATATTCAGAATAAAGGACAGCATCACAATGGTACTCAAGATCAAAAAGATAACAAATAATAATAAGCAAGATAAATAAATCTAAGTTATCATGTGACACAATAGATTACGTGGTTCGACTATTTAGTCTACGTCCACGGGGAAATGAGTGATTGTTTATATTAAGTTTAGGTGGTTACAAGAGATCTTAAATGCTTCCTAAAGTAATAGAGAGAACTCAAGTTGTTGTATCTACTTACTTAAATTATAAAGATTAAAGAGGTATAAGCTTAATTTGTTGGTGAGGCTTGGTATTTATATCCCCTTCGACTCCAGGTATATCTTTGTTGTCTTGGAGTTCATCATTATCCTGATATACCTTTCGTACAAATGGTACCTTCGTTCACCGAATGTTTCCTCAAGTCAAACTCTACCACCTCAGCTGACCTACGTTCCTTCGGGAACTTCCCAGCCTCAGTACAGATTGTACCTTTGCTCGCCGCTAGCTTTCTCCTACCGGGTCCCTCCACGTCATCTCTCTCCACGTGCTTTGATTATGCGTGTAGATAAGAGATTTGTGCATTTAATGCTGATTAGATTTGTTATATAACTCTGTCCCTTCGCCAGCTGCCTCCCCTAGGCTAGGTTTTACTTTATCCATCTTGCCCGTAGAGACGTTTCTTCTTGGGGGAAGATAAAGTAGATCTACGAAGGTATCTTCTGCTGCTCAGTTTCCTCTTTACAACAAGGGCTATACAGTTATCTTGTATGCGACAGCCGAGATCGTGACACGTGCTCCGCGGAATATTGATATTCACAGTTTGCACCTTTTTTTTCATATTCTACCATCCGGTAGGATTGGAAGAAAAACGTTTCTTGTAATGCCACCATTTTTGCACGTACCGATTAGGTGGTCCCTACATGTCCATTCATGCAATAACTTCCCTTTGAATTTTGGGCCCTCCAAATTTTTTTGGATTATCTAGCCGCCTATAAGAAGAGAATAACCCTAAGTATTTCATTAACTCCCTTTGTTTTTGTGTGAACTGTCGCTCTCCATCCTCTTTCCAAGAGTTTTTCTTTGCCCACTATTGTGGTTCTTCACTCGATCTTTCTGAGGTTTTGCATTTTCACCACTTAATCATTATTCACAGGTTAGTAATTCTTCGTCTTTATTCTTGATTCTTCGTGTATTTGACTTGGGTTGATATTGATTTTTCCTTAACTGCCTCATTCCGAGCATCCTTGATGTTCTTGAATATTTGCATGTATTGTTTGTGGCCTTCAATGTATTCTCCTTGTCATTTGTGGAATTGGGTGTTAGTTTAACTACTTCATGTGTCGATCTTCCTTCATGACTGTTTTGGTTTCATGATTTTGGTGTTGATGTGAGATTGTGCTTCATTATATTTTGCGATTGGTTCTAACTGTTTCCTTTGATTGGTTTAGTGAAAACCATGCCCAAAATACTTTAGTATTTTCCCCTACTGCATTTCTATCTCCTCTGCAATTTTTGGTCCGCCATTGTTGAAGATTGTTCTTCCTGCTGATGTTAGGAATTATGAGGAAACCTACGCGTAAGGACACGAGGCATAGATCTTCTGTTGGGTCTCCTCCGTGTATGGATCATCCTGATGATACTCCTTCTCCTCCTCCTGAGGAGGTTGATATTACATATGGAACTGAGATGGTTGCGGTCCCTGAGGTTATTGCGCAGTCGGATGCTGGAGAAGTCGCTTCCGAGGTTCTTCCTTCTCCTCAACCCCACTATGAGCTCCAGAGGCTGCACCTTCGTGACAAAGATATCTACGCTCATCTTTCTTTGGCTGACATCTCCAAGTCTTTTCGCCTCCATAAATTTGAGATCTCCTTTGTTGATGGCCCTGACGTTCTTACTGAGTCTTTGATCTGAAGCTTTCCTTATGATTAAAATAACTTTTTGATCAGCGTAGGTCAGTTGGCTGTAGGTTTTATCCTGCCTTTGTATAGTAGGAAAAATCCTTTCTACTATGATATTTTGTCCGCTAGGGATGATTCGGTGAACAAAACTCAAGTTCGAGGAGTAGAGCAGTATAATGGTAATTACTGGAGCGCCCTTCATGAGTCTTGGTACCGTAGCAAGAGTAAGACTACTTTGGAGTCTTACGACTCTTTTGCTCCAGGGAGATCTAAGAAAGAGGATTATACTCCTGCCAATTTCAATGCCACCTATGTTGATGCCATTCAGAAAAGCAGTTTTATTCCTTAGAGTGTTGGTCCTCGCCGTATTCACGTTACCGCCAAACAGATTAGGAAGGGTAATAAGCTTCATTTGTTGGAGGAAATAGGTAATACTAGGTTGACTGTCATTTCCTATTCCGCCAGGATTCCTTTGCCAAAAGTTGATCGCATTCGACAAGATCATGATGATTGTTGGTATCGTACACCCCTTCGCATTACTGGTCCTTGGGATTACGGATTTACCTCTGCAGACCCCAATGTTCCTCGCACAGCTTCATCTCTGCCTGCTAAGTATGATGGGTACCAACCTTGGGTCTTCAATCCTGCTACTTACGAGGTAAGATTTGTATAGATCATTTTTTTCTGTCTTGGTTTCTTTTGTCTTTTGGGTTTTGTTAAGCGAATTTTCTTGCAGCCTACCCCTACTTCTTCTGCTGGGACTGCTCCGGGCTCCGCTAGCAATTCTGTGGCTGCTAGGACATGGAAGAGGAGGGCTTCGTCTGAAACTGCCATTACACCTGCGGAGGTAAGGATTACAATCCTACCTAAGTGTTCGTAGATTCCTTAGTATCTTTCCCCTGATCTTTAGCTTTCGCATGTGCTTTTCTCTTAGATTTCCAGAAAGAAAGGAAAGTTAAAAGCTGTGATTGATGTTGAAAAATCTGATGATGACCCCAAATCTGGTGAGGAGGAGCCTTAGGACGAGGGCATGGAAGATATTGAGGATACCTCCTTTAGTCCTCACTTGGATGATATGGAGAAGGATTCTTTCAAGGATGTTCCCAGTCCTGCTCCGGCTAACTCTGTGGAAGGTGATAACCTTCATGGTGCTAGCGGTTCTTTGTCGGTGAGTCAAGTCAGCACCCAAGTTGCAACTCTTGTTTCTGCAGCGAAGGTACCTTCGTTGTATACTCCTGTTAGTTTTCATCCTGTTGCTTTTTCCATTGTTGGTGCTTCGATGATGTCCTCCAAGAGTCTTCCTTCTTCTCCTGCCATTTCGCTTCATTCGATTGGTTCATTTTCGAAGGATGTGGCTCCGGTTGTAAGAGATGGTAGTTCGGATTCTCAGCCGAAGAAGAAGATTGTGATCTCCCTTAGATTTTCTTACAATGTAGCCCCCGCTTCTCTGGGGAGTGCTCGGTCTATTTCTACTGTTCCTGTCATCAAACCTGTTGGACCTCCGCCTTCTTCTCCAGATTGGACTGTGCTGGGTAATCTTCCCTCAGCTGACAATATGGAATTGGGTGATCCTTCTAGCCAAGCTCATTCTTTGGTTCCTAGCTCATCCACCTCATCTTCTCTTCGTCTTGGTGACGGTTCATCCCTTGTGCCCCGTGCTTGCTCTCAAGTGATTGGTGGGGTCTCGGCTTAGAATTTGAGCCTTGGTAGCTCTGATGATGCCATTTTTTCCGCTATTCTTCGGGATTCGTAAAGACCCTTTTCTTCTGAAGTTGATCACCATTATCTGTCCAGCTCCTTCGACATTACCACAATGTTGGATACCTTGACTGCTCAGTTTCGAATGGATAAGGATCTATTCTTTGATCCAGATTACCTTCGTTTCAGTCAAGGCTTCGGAGAGTCTCGCAGAGGTAGTATCCAAGAGACGGAAGATTTCATGGATACCTAAGCTGACTTTCTTCCTCGCCTGTCTATATCGTGGGTAAGCAGTATTTCTATTACTGATCTTACGCCCTGTTTTGAACCTTCGTTCATTTTTATTGTCATTTGTTTGCAGCTTTGCAGCTTTGCAAACAAGTCGATGTTGGATGTACCCTATTCAAGTTCTAAAGGGCTAAGTGAACTCGCTTAAGTGCTTTACTGGAGCGTGTTCGCCAGTATTATGTACAACAACCTTCTTCTAGTTATTTTTCCCCGGCTGCCAAGATATCTTTGTTGGAGGGTGAGCTAAAGAAGACCCAAAGGTCCCTCGAAGCTTATTTGTTGGAACTTGAGAGAGCCAATAATGTCGCAAAGACTGCTGAGGAAGGTCGTAAATCTGCTAACTCTGCCCTTGATGTTGAGGCGTCCAAAGTTATAGGTTCGTTTTCCTTTACCCTTATATCGTTGTTTCTTTATTTTTTTCTGGTAGCATAGTCCTGAGTGAACCTACGCCTTCTAATTAGTAGATCCAGTGAACTTAGATACCTCATAGAGCAAGTATCCAAGCTAAGATCCGACGTTTGGTATTATCATAAGAAATCTGACAGATTAATGAACGTAACCGTTCATAATGAGGCCCAAATCTCCCTTGAGTCTGCTCATAAATCAGATCTTGTGAAACGCCTCTCAGCCCAAGAGATTATTCGTAAAAAACACCATACGACTTTCGAGGATGCTTGTGCTTCCTTATCTAAGATTACTGCTGAACGCAACATATTGGCTTTTGAAGTTTGTTCTCTTAAGAGCAAACTAAACGAAGTTGCCTCCGCTTCATCTCCATGTCTCATATGGATAAGGTAAAATGGTTGTAAGAGTTAGAAAATATTTACCAAGACTTATCCTTTGAGAATGCTTAGCTCCGGATTTATGTTGATGATCTTCGCACCGAACAGGATTCCCTTGCTGAAGATCTTGATTCTGTTGAAGTGGATCTTGCTGAGGCTCAATATAGTCCAGAAGAATCCCTTAGCCATGACGGAGGTAGATTAGGATTTTTATTTTCCCGTACCCTCCTTTGCGCCTTTGATGTATCTTTGTTTGTTGCTTATGCGCAGGTCTCTAAGAACAGATTGTAGGTTTGGATGCCAAGGTTAGCCATCTCGAGGGCCAAGTATCTTCGTTGGAAATATCTCGCCAGTTTGATGCTTCTACGAATTTTAAGGCCGAGTCGCTTTAACATGCCAATGATCAACTTAATGCTCAGTTGTGGGAGCTTCGTCGCAAATCGATCTCATAGTTGGAAGCTGAGTCCTCCCTAATGAAGTTGGAGTTCGAGCGCTCCACTATTGACTATATTAGTAGTGCCTTTGATGATGTTGAACTCTAGGATGAAGGAGTTACCTATCCTCGCCTTCCTTATCCTTGATCTGTTTTGAGCTTTACCTTCGTATAAACTTTTCCTTGTTGTTTATGTCCTCAGTTGAGGTGTCTTTCTTAGTTGAGATGTCTCATTTCTTTGAAACAATTCTCTACGATGGTTTTAACCTTCTTTATATGCGATTTTCTAAGACATGTCAGTCATATTTTGGTAACATTATCAGTTTACCCTTGTTATTGCATGGATATTTCATTTGTAGACGTATTGTGTCTATTCGATCGCACATTCTAGTCATCACTAGGTGCTAAGGTATGTTTAACCTTTGATGGAACATTGATCGTACTACCTAAGTATCCTTTAGTCAGAAGGTACCGTGGTGGCGAAGGTCCCCACGTGGGCAATAGTTTTCCTGTGACCCTACGTGTTCAGCGCTGAGACTGCTTTACTTCGACAAGGTATCTCTATAGTGGATATCTTAATTTTTCTTACTGCTTCTTTAGGGGTGTTGTCGCTCCGGGGATCCGAGTATTCACATATACGCAGTTATGTCTTGCCTTGTCTCATCGTCAATCCTGACAGAGGGTGTCTATTCTATCCCAATTATACTAATCAAACTTAATTTTATATCAAAAAAGTTTCTTTCATTGATTAGTTAAGTTTATAATACCTTTGATTAGGGATAGAACATGGTGGGCTACGGACCGTTCCTTTCTTCTCGTGAGTAATCACCATTCTCTTACGGGTAGTACTTTTTTTAGGTACATTGCATTCCAAGGGTGTTGTAACACTTCACCCTTCATGGTCCTTAATAAGACCCTTTTCCTGCGATGTCATGTATTATGTAGGGTCTGTTCCATGTAGGAGCTAGTTTGCCCCACTCTTTGTTCCTTTGATATGGTGGTATCTGACGCAGTACGTATTCCTCGACCACAAAGCTTATAGAAATAACCTTTTTGTTGTACTCCCGAGCTAGCCTGCGTTGGTAGTTCACCATCTTTTGCAAAGCTACTTCCCGTCTTTCTTTGAGATCATCCAGCTTTTCTAACATCAAATATGTTGTTAGGTTCTTCTCTCATGCCTCTGTTTTTGTTGTTGGAAGTATTATCTCCGTTGGGATGACTGCTTCGGCTCCGTAGGTTAGTAAGAACGGAGTTTCTCCGGTGGCTGACCTTCTTGTAGTTCGATAGGCCCACATGACATTGTGCACCATCTCTTTTTGTATGCTCCTAACTTATTTTTCAAGTTCATTGCTATGGTTTTGTTGGTCGCCTCCGCTTATCCATTGCTCTTAGGATATATAGGAGTAGACTTGTTCTTCTGAATGTTGAAGGTATCGAAAAACATATAGATGTTCTTTCCTTGCAGTTGTTTGCCATTATCAGAGACTATGGAAGCTGGTATTACGAACCTGCATATAATTTGTTCAAACAAGAACTTGAAGACATTTGTGTCTCTAATTCTTGCCAAAGGCTTGGTATAATACCTGGCATTTTTGAACCCGGTCTTAAAGACCGTTTCAACTCATAAGAGTTGACATAATGATTTGTATATATGTGGGTGTACAAATCCTAGTTTATTTATCATAATTTTTGTGATGGTTTTTGGGGTGCATATAGCTCAAATTAGTGGGTGGCTAAAAGAAATGGTTAGCACATGGAATGATGGGGTCACTACCTAGTAGAGCACATGATTTTTATGGTTCGTAATACGTGTGGGAAAGAGAATAAGTCTTTCTCTCTTTTTGCATCTACTTTTAGGGTTATTATATATATATTGTTTTGTCATTTTCCCAAAACCCTTGAAAAGAAAAAGAAATCATCTCTTTTCCTTCCTCTTTTGATTTCTGCTACTCTACAAAAAAATAAAAATAATAATAATCTGTTTTGTTACTTTACTGGCTTGGAATACCGATTGCTTGGATTGATAAGGATTTCTGAATTTTTCTTGGATTGCGTTAAAGGTATGGGTTTCTCGTAATAAGTAAAAACTAAAACTATTTTTCATGATTTAACTCTCTGATTTGCTGAGTATCATATTTCTAAATTATGTCTATGGCTATACTTGTCCATATATGTCAGTGATTCATTTGTTTTCGTGTAAATCTCGTTTTACATACAAAGATCCCTGTTTTATGCAACTATGTCAGTAACTTGTTGTTTAAATCTGATTGCTAATGGTGGTGTTCCCTAGTTTTTGTCCTCATTATGTTATTTGACTCCCCTGATCTTGTGAAAACAAAAGTAAACTCCCCTCACTCCTTCTGATGCCTTTACCAAACAAATGAAAAGAAAAAAAAATCCAAGCTTTTGTTTGATTGTACGCTTCTGTTAAAAGAAAACATTTAAAAATATCTTGCATGTATAAATGTGTGCTTTATGATTTGAGTTAAAGGGTCTTGTTAACTTGTATATCCGTGTGTATTTTAAGGTTCACTAAAACAACAATTTCTTGCATTGGAAACCAAATTTATTTGTTTTATTACATTGAAAACAGTAATTCTTTGTATTGGGAACAAAAAATGTTGTTTTTAGTGTAAGAATAATAAATTTCTAGTAGAATAAGACAAACAAATATAATTTCCAAAGAAATAAAATAATTCTTTATTAAACGTTAACATGTATACGGGTATATAAGTTAACAAAAAACTTAAATAAAGAGAAAAACTATTTTGTTCCCTAGCCTTTGGTTTTAACAAAACCACCTACAACTGTTTGACTTCTCTGTTTTTGGTGTAACAAGAGTAAGCCTTTGCATTTTTGAAAAAAAAGTTAAGAATATATTAAGGCTTTGTCTTCTATCCCATTTGATACTACTGTCCCCACTCACAATCACTATTACTTGTTTAGATTTTGTTGTAAACCTCTTACATTTCTATTCCATTAATCTCCTAATGGTTCTAATGTATAAAATGAGAAGTCTAATTCCTTCATTTTCTTGCCAATCATTTGGCTACGTCTGTAGCCGTAGGAAGTTGTTGTTATTTAACAGGGAGTCAAAACAACCTCTTGTTTGATGTGCAAATATAATCAAAATGGTTTTAATTCTTTTCCTGTTTAAGTCAGTGATTTGACGTGGGTTTTTCTTTATTGATTCTCACTAGTAGAGTCAGTCTGATTTGTGAACTAGGTGTCCTATGCATATAAAATAAAATTCTGGTTTTGAACATGGATGCATTTTGTCTGTTACCTGTAAGTACTACACAGAGGCAGTGATAAAATTTTCGGGTTTCGAAAACATTTTCTTTTTGTACTTGTGTGTACGTGGATATATAGAAGGTGTTGTTAGAAATGAAACATAGTTGTATAACCTTTCTGCTGCTGAAGTGTCAGGCCTTTATGACATCCCATTAATGTCAGGCCTATTCTTAGTTTAATAGTTTTTAAGTTATTGTTCTTACTTTATGAATTTTGAAACATCATTAGTGATTATTATTTGGAAACTCTTTATTTGGAATTTAATTTGAAAAGCCATTAGGTGATATCGTTTTTATTCATTTTATATTTTTATTCTGTTTTATTAGTTGTTTTTTTAAATATAGCATGTTCCATAGTCATGTCTCAAGGATCCGGTCTTGTTAGTTGGATTGGAATTGATCCATTGGGTTAAATCTAGCTCAATAGAAGCACGAATTTTTGACGGACGTGACAGTTTGGTATCAAAGCATGGTTCCGATTTACTCGGACAGTTAGGTATTTGATTAATTTTTTATTTTTTTGATAATATATTAACTTTGATCCTATGTTAGGTATTTGATTTATTTTTTTTGATCATATAACGTGATCTTATATTACGTGGGTATTTGTTTTTCTTTCTTTTTGTGATGTTCCCGGTACTTGATCGTGTGTTAGGTATTTGAATTAATTTTTTTTGATCAGATATCAACTTGATCTTTTTATATTACGTAGGTATTTGATCTTGGAACGGTGAATAAGATAACACAAATGAATCGTTTAATAACGATGGTACATACAGTTTTTAATTTAGGTGGCTTCATAGTTTAGGTCTACCAGCAATTTTCAGTTGGGTCTCTGCAGGTAATTTAATGGAATCGTATATTAACTTCAAGTTCTCTCGTATGATTTGATTTGTCATATTATTGTTGGAAATTGTATTTTGTAATCTAGAGTTGTCTAGATTAGTTTAGAGGAGTGTAGAGAATTCTACACCGTGATGGTTGTGGAGTTACGTAGTTAGAATAGTTTAGAAATTTCTAGAGTTAGCTACAGTTGTTGCTTCTGTAGCAATAAAACACTCAAGAAAGATGTTAGAGAGATGTTAGAATAAAAGGATTAATTTCTGGAAAGTAAATAGACACTCAATTGGACTGCAAACAGAGGACAGAGTCACGTGTTCAACACGCTGTCCTTAACACGATATTTGACCGGTACGCCTCAAGAATGAGTGATGCCTATACCATGTGGTCAAGTTCGTATCCAGGATAAAACTGCCCGTTGCAAGCACTGTTAGCACTACAGTACTTGCCCACTCTTACGACCTCAACAGCAATTGCGCACAGAATGAAAATAAAGGACCACACAGGGGGAGAAGAAGAAAAGAAGAGGATAGTAGCTCTTCTGGACACGAATTGAAAATGAAAAATTTGGGCGGTTTATATAGAGGAGAAATGAGAGAAGTCTCATTGATGCACATTAAATCGAATGGAATTAATTTCACTTAATTCAAATTTTTCGAAACAGTATAAAACGTTCATGTATTGATTTAAAAAGTTTCATGCATCATAATGTGGTTATAAAACGTTCATGCATCATAATGTGTTTGTAAAACGTTCATGCACGTTTCATGCATCATAATGTGTTTGTAAAGCGTAAGGAAACATCCGCCGGGTCAGACGCCCCCAACGATTAAGAAATGATTTGTTTAAAATATTTTAGATAATAATTCAAAGGAAGTTTCGCCAAAAAGATAAGTCACACCCACACCCGAATCCGAACCCGAGCCCGGCCCGGCCCGCCCGACCGCACGGACGGCGGCGGCGGCGTGCTTCGCTGCGAAGCACCGCGCGTGTGTGAAAATGTGTGATTGCACCAACTAGCCCATTGCCTAAGTCCTCTCCCTCGCACAAAAGTGCTAATGACCCAAGGGCCACTCTAATATCAAAATTTTCAATACTTATGGAGAGGTATCATCTTTAGTTTTCCCTATGTGGGACTAAAGGTTCATTCACAAATAGTGAAAATGAGCTAGTGTCCTTAGTGACCAATAGATCCTAAGTTCCAATCCCACCAAGACCAAAAACCAAACTATTTTATAAACTCATTTGCTCTAACAATCCCCCACATGAATGAAATACCGATAAAAAAAATCAGAAAACGGAAAGCGAAAAATACCACTTAGGCAAGAGGTGTCCATGAGGTCTTGAACCTTTGCTTAGTGAGAAATTGCCGGAACTACTTGATGGACAGTGAACGCGATGTCTTGAACTACCATCGTTTGGTGTAATCCGCGATAATAACCACGCGTGATATCTCTCTAGGTGTTGTCGAGTTCGTGTCGTTGTGTCCTTTTTGGCCCTGGAAAAATCCCGTTTCTCAGAATGCTCTAGAGAATCAGCTCTTTTCTCATAGGAAGTGACCCACTTCCACATTCAGATAGGTGAGTTCCATCAAGAGTGTTTACTGCTACACCCCACTTCAATCTAAAATTGAAACTATACAACTCATTAAGACTTAATACAAAGTCATCATCACATGCAGTCACACTATCACGTCTACACCATATGGAAGGGGCAGAGAATGAATTCTCTGATAGTGTTTACCTTGACCCGCCACAAATTAGTTTCTCATTCGAAACCTTGATCTTGGGATCTCCAGTCAGCAAGGTTGAGTATCCTTCATGGCAAGTTTATTTAATGAGCCTAAGCCCCATCCCCTTAGATGCATTACTAACTATCTCCTTGGACAAACCTTTCGTCAAAGGGTCCGCGATATTCTCCTTGGACTTAACCCAATCAATGGAAATAACGCCTTTTGAGATTAGTTGTTTTTGGGTATCGTGTCTTCTTTCTATATGTATAGACTTCCCATTATAGTAGCTGTTTTTAGCTTTAGCTATGGCAGCTTGATTATCACAATGTATAGATATAGTCGGCATAGGCCTATGCCAGAGAGGAATGTCTTCTAAAAAGCATCTTAGCCAAGCGGCTTCCTCTCCTGCTTTATCTAGCGCAATAAACTCAGATTCCATAGTGGATCGAACTATGCAGGTCTGTTTGGAACTCTTCCAAGAAACAGCCCCACATGCTAGAGTGAAAACATATCCACTCGTAGACTTAGACTCTCTGAGTATGATATCCAGTTTGCATCACAAAATCCCTCAAGGACAGCAGGATACCTTTCATAGTTCAAACAAAAGGTCAACGTGTATTTCAGATACCTCAACACTCTAAAAAGTGCATCCCAGTGTTCCTGCCCTGGATTACAAGTATACCTACTTAACCTACTCACAGCATAAGCAATGTCTGGCCTAGTACAGTTCATCAAATACATCAGAATTCCCATAAATCGTGAGTATTCAAGTTGTGATACTCCATTACCTCTGTTCTTTTTGAGTTTAAAACAAGGATCATACGGAGTATAAGCAGGTTTACAATCAAAATGATTGAATTTTCTAAGCACGGATTCAACATAATGAGACTGACTAAGACTATAACCGTTAGAATTTCTCCTAATTTTCATCCCTAAGATTACATCTGCAGGGCCTAAGTCTTTCATGTCAAAGTTCTCGTTCAGCATGTTCTTAGTGGAATTAATTAAATCCATGTTTGTACCAAGTATAAGCATATCATCAACATACAAGCATACAATCACACATGCATCATTTACAAGCTTAGTATATACACACTTGTCAGATTCATTGATTCTAAAACCACTAGAAAACATTACAAGATCAAATTTTTCATGCCATTGTTTAGGTTCTTGTTTTAATCCATACAAAGATTTTTTCAGTTTACAAACTTTGTTTTCACAACCTTTCACTACAAATCCCTCAGGTTGTTCCATGTAAATTTCTTCGTATAATTCACCATGTAGGAAAGCTGTCTTTACATCCATTTGATGTATTTCTAGGTTATGAACCGCGGCTATAGCAATTAACATCCTAATGGAAGTAATTCTCGTAACGGGTGAGTAAGTATCAAAGAAATCTACACCTTCCTTTTGTTTGTATCCTTTGACTACTAACCTAGCCTTGTATATTTGAATAGTTCCATCTATGTTACGTTTCCTCCTGAAGATCCATTTACATCCTATGGCCTTACACCCTGGAGGTAAATCTACTATCTCCCATGTATCATTTTCTTTGATGGATTCCATTTCACTAATAGAAGACTCTTTCCACCACGGAGCTTCAGAAGAAGTCATGGCTTCTCTATAAGTCTGAGGATCAGACTCTGCTAGTGTTATGAAGTCAGGTCCAAAAGAGGTTTTGGTTCTAGCCCTTTTACTCCTCCTAAGATCAAATTCCACTTCATCTTCCTCTAAAGGTAAAGTCTGACTGGTTGAAGGAACATCTAGGGGATCAACACCTCTCTTACGAGAGTCATATTTTAAAGGAAAAACATTTTCAAAAAACACAACATCCCTAGACTCCATAATAGTATTCACACCAATTTCAGAAACATCAGAATTCACAACCATAAATCTATATGCAGGTGTATGCTCAAGATACCCTATGAAGACATAGTCAACAGTTTTGGGTCCTATCTTGGTTGCTTTAGGTTTAGGGATCTGAAACTTAGCCAAACACCCCCACACTTTAAAGTATGCTAAAGAAGGTTGTCTACCTTTCCACAATTCGTATGGAGTTTTGTCTGATCCTTTAAAAGGTACTCTGTTCAGGATATAGCAGGATGAGAGGACAGCTTCCCCCCACAAGTTCGAAGGTAATCCTGAACTAATTAACATGGCATTCATCATCTCCTTAAGGGTGCGGTTCTTACGCTCAGCTACTCCATTCGACTGAGGTGAATAAGGAGGGGTAACCTCGTGTGTTATGCCATGTTCTACACAGAAATCTCCTATAGGAGTTATGTACTCACCACCACGGTCATACCTAATGGTTTTAATGGTAGTATTCAATTGGTTTTCAACTTCTAGTTTATACCTCTTAAATGCTTCTAAGGCATCATCCTTACCTCTAAGCAGATAAATATGACAGTACCTAGTACAGTCGTCTATAAAGGTAACAAACCATTTCTTACCGCCTCTAGTTTGAACTGATTTCATGTCAACTAGGTCTGAGTGAATTAATTCTAAGGGTTTAGAATTTCTATGAACATTTTTGCTAAAAGGTTTTCTAGCATACTTTGATTCTACGCATATTTCACATTTGTGTTCCTTTTCCAAACTAAATTTGGGTATGCAACCCACATTGGCTAGTTTAAGCATTGATTTATAATTTACATGTCCAAGTCTACCATGCCAAATGTTCAAAGAATCACAAACATAAGTAGAAGAATCATTATTATTCATTACAGCAGAGTTTACATTAAGCTTATACAGACCCTCAGTCTTATAACCCTGCCCCACATAATCCTTACCCTTAGTTACAACACATTTCCCAAATTCTATTACAATTTTAAAACCCTTATCATCTAAAACAGCACAAGAAACAAGATTTTTGCAGATGTCCGGAACATGAAGAACTTCATTCAAAGTGAGAGTCTTGCCAGAAGTGAGCTTAAGCCCAACTTTGCCTTTTCCTACAACCGCAGCTGCAGATGAGTTACCCATATAGAGTTTCTCTCCTTCCCCTACCTTACTGTAGGAGGTGAACATTTCTTTGTTCCCACGGACATGTTTGGTAGCCCCAGAGTCTACCCACCAGTCCCTCATATTTGTTACCAAATTTACTTCAGACACCGTGCCAGAAAATTCATCTTTGTTGTTTTCAACCAAATTAGCATTATTTTTATTTTTAAGGTCCTTACGGTTTCTACAGTGAACCTCCATATGGCCAGGATTTCCGCAAGCATAACAATCACCCTTAATTTTATTAATGCTAGATTTAGGTTTCTGAAACATACCTTTCTTTCCTGGAGGTTTCTTGGAGTTGTTTCGGTTCTTATCAGCATTGGAACCTTTATGTTCAGTCACATGAGCTTTGTAAGACATGTCCCTTGAAGAAGATACATTTTTTCCCTTGGAGCACAACAATTCTTCAACTTGAATTTTCTTACCCAGTTCAACCATAGTAACTTCAGCAGTTTCATGTCTCAGTTTCTTCTTGTACTCGGACCAGGAAGTAGGCAATTTCTCGATAGCAGTAGACACTTGAAAAGTTTCATCAATCACCATACCTTCGGCAAGAATTTCATTCATAATTTGCTGGAGTTCAAGGAATTGATCAACCACAGATTTTTCATTCACAATTTTATACTCATAAAGTCTGGCTACCAAAAATTTCTTACTTCCGGCAGTTTCAACTTGGTATTTTGCCTCCAAAGCAGCCCATAAATCAAAAGCAGAAAAGTTGTCCTTAGCATTGTAAAAATCATACAAAGCATCCTGTAAACAATTCAGAATATGATTTTTAGCCATGTAATTGTTCCTCTTCCATTCATCAAAAAGAGACTCACTACCAGCATTCTTCAATGACTCATCAAACGGTTTCAGAACATAGGAGTCCAACTCATGATAACTCAGAAAAAATAACATTTTTGACTGCCACCTCTTAAAGTCTTTTCCAGAAAACTTTGCTAGTCTTTCAACATCGTTCTTACCCATTGTTACAGACAGAAAACAGAAATATCGTGTTAAGATTGTTGCTTCTGTAACAATAATACACTCAAGATACATGTTAGAGAGATGTTAGAATAAAAGGATTAATTTCTGGAAAGTAAATAGACACTCAATTGGACTTCAAACAGAGGACAAATTCACGTATTCAACACGCTGTCCTTAACACGATATTTGACCGGTATGCCTCAAGAATGAGTGATGCCTATACCGTGTGGTCAAGTTCGTATCCAGGATAAAACTGCCCGTTGCAAGCACTGTTAGCACTACAGTACTTGCTCACTCTTACGACCTCAACAGCAATTGCGCACATAATGAAAATAAAGGACAGTAGACACTCAATTGGACACTCAGGGGGAGAAGACGAAAAGAAGAGGATAGTAGCTCTTCTGGACACGAATTGAAAATGAAAAATTTGGTCGATTTATATAGAGGAGAAATGAGAGAAGTCTCATTGATGCGCATTAAATCGAATGGAATTAATTTCAATTAATTCAAATTTTTCGAAACAGTATAAAACGTTCATGTATTGATTTAAAACGTTTCATGCATCATAATGTGGTTATAAAACGTTCATGCATTATAATGTGTTTGTAAAACGTTCATGCACGTTTCATGCATCATAATGTGTTTGTAAAACGTAAGGAAACATCCGCCGGGTCAGACGCCCCCAACGATTAAGAAATGATTTGTTTAAAATCTTTTAGATAATAATTCAAATAAAGTTTCGCCAAAAAGATAAGTCTTGACACACCCACACCCACACCCACACCCGAGCCCGGCCCGGCCCTGCCCGCCCGCCCGCACGAACGGACGGCGGCGGCGGCGTGCGTGCTTCGGTGCGAAGCACCGCGGGTGTGTGAAAATGTGTGATTGCACCAACTAGCCCATTGCCTAAGTCCTCTCCCTCGCACAAAAGTGTTAATGACCCAAGGGCCACTCTAATATCAAAGTTTTCAATACTTATGGAGAGGTATCATCTTTAGTTTTCCCTATGTGGGACTAAAGGTTCATTCACAAATAGTGAAAATGAGCTAGTGTCCTTAGTGACCAATAGATCCTAAGTTCCAATCCAACCAAGACCAAAAACCAAACTATTTTATAAACTCATTTTCTCTAACAACAGTAACTCAAGTATAGAAAAGTATAGAGTTAGCTTAGTCGAGAGAGTTCTATAATGTGAACAGTTGTGTAATTGGTAATGTGGTTTAAAAGTGTTCTCTAGAAGTATCTAGAGGTTGTCAGGCCGGGCTTGTAGTGCCTATAAATAGGCAGTGATACATTCATTTGTAATCGTAACGAAGCAAGAAGTTAATAATAAGAAGTTGAGTTTTGTAAGAGTTAGTCTTCCTTCCTAGGAGCTCTATACGAGCAACATAACCATGCTCGTATATCTCCGAAGTTTCTATATCCAAAATTCCAACATGGTATCAGAGCGGAGGTTCGATTTATATGGGACGTCAAAGTCGTCTGTGCAAATTGAAATCGTTTATGGAGTCCGAAAGGAGATGAGAGGATGAAAGGTACGAGTCTCAACTATGTGCAATTTGAGTTTTTGAGTTTTGGATGTTTGTTTTAGACCCCCATATGAATGCTATCACCCATGTCTACGATAAAAAGAGAATTGTGAGAAAGAAGAAGATGTTGCTCGTGACAAGACCCAAGTTAGTTTATAGTAGTTTGGAGTTTTGAAGATATGAAACTTTCTTCATCAAATGAGAGTTAGAAAGAAAAAGAGAAGTTGTAGGGAGTGCACATAAAAATGCAGTTTCGAACATGGCATGAGAAAGCCATGTTGTCACGAGATACTAATCCTCTACTCGTGATGAAAGTAGCCGAGTGAAGGCTAAAGGAAAGCCGAGTGAAGGCTAAGGGAAGGCCATGTAAAGGCCGAGACAGTGGGAACGCACCCACTGAGAGGCTAGCAGAAAGGGTAGGCTAGCTTGAAGAAAAGAGGATAGAAGACGAGCTATGGAGACATCACGAGAAGGTGAGGCATGTCGACGCAAAGAAATGTCGGACATGAAAGAAAGGAAAATTAGAGTACGAGCATGAGAAGTGAAAAATGAACGAGAAATTGGGTGAAGATCCAACTACGAAATAGAGATTACAAATTAGGACGGGATGTTGGAAATTGTATTTTGTAATCTAGAGTTGTCTAGATTAGTTTAGAGGAGTGTAGAGAATTCTACGAAGTGATGGTTGTGGAGTTAGGTAGTTTGAATAGTTTAGAAGTTTCTAGAGTTAGCTACAGTAACTCAAGTATAGAAAAGTCTAGAGTTAGCTTAGTCCAGAGAGTTCTATAATGTGAACAGTTGTGTAATTGGTAATGTGGTTTACAAGTGTTCTCTAGAAGTATCTAGAGGTTGTCAGGTCGGTCTTGTAGTGCCTATAAATAGGCAGTGATACATTCATTTGTAATCGTAACGAAGCAAGAAGTTAATAATAAGAAGTTTGAGTTTTGTAAGAGTTAGTCTTGCTTCCTAGAAGCTCTATACGAGCAACATAACCATGCTCGTATATCTCCGAAGTTTCTATATTCAAAATTCCAACATTGATCATAGATTAACTTTGAATTCTCTCATATGATTTGATTTGTCGTACTATTTGATCATAGATTAACTTTGAGTTCTCTCATATAAATGGTGTCAGTTACACAAAGGTTATCTACATGGTTTATAACTATGATTTGATATAATGCATTCTTACATAATAGGTATGGACGAGCAAACAAACAACGTATACTATGTAGGATATTCAATTATAAACAAATTCGTGCCAGGGAGAACAGGAGACTTCACAAACAACTTGGTGAAGAGATGCGGTGTATAGATGTCGAGCATGGAGCACCAAGAGAAGTTTCTTTTTTTTAAGGATAGTACCCTTTTTGTTTTGGGGTGTGTTGTTTTCTCTGCATCGTTTCGTGATTTTCTCACTCCTCAATTTTGGCTTTTTAGTAACGAATATGTAAGATGTGTAGGCAAGCTTGATCAAGACTACACCTAATATGCAGGTGAGCAATCTGAAAAAGGGATTGAGGTAATGTTTATCCTTTGATGATTACATTAATCCTGAAGTAATCATTTTCCTTCCACTGTCGTTCTTTTGTATATCTTGCAGACGCAGCTGAAATGAATGTTCTTCACTTTGTTAGTGGCCTTAGTTATTCCAACTTTCCTTTGTGTATAATCTAAGTAGATTAACAGAAGTTTCCGGATCCCATCCCTGAGTTTGTGGTGGCTGTAAGTTCTTTTTGTCGCTCATTAGTTCTCCGTTTCCCGTCTCATAGTGGCCTTTTTAAAACCCACGAAGAAATTTAGGTTTTTTATTTTAGGTTTCAGGAAACAAATGGTTGGAATCTCTACTAAGGTAGTATTCACTAGTCAACCTATTATTTTCCTGTAATTTTTTCTGTAAGTTGAGTTTAAGAATCCAAAGCAAAAAGGGTCAGGTACCAGAATCAATACCCTTGATTCCAAGTCGGTTAAAATGCAATTTTATGCAAGCAGAGAGACAATCCATATGATCTAATAGAATGTCATCTTGGAATGGGGTTTGCATAGGGAAGAAAAGTTGTATAATACTACATCCGTCCCATTATTAGATGACCTAGTTCAAGTTTGCACAATTCTTAAGGTAAGGAGTGAAAGAAAGTATTTGTTAAGTATTTTTTACGATTATACCTTTATGGATAATAATTTGTCAAATTTAAAATTGATTTATCTCTCAAACTATACCAAGGGTTTTCGTAAACTTTGTATCATTGAAAAGCATTTTAAAACACCTATGTAACGAATACAAACATGAATATCAAATTATACATATTTCTTATACTACCGATAATCAATCAAAAGGATGATCTTAGAAAATACGAGATAGGTCAAGTAATAATGGGACAAAGATTTAATCCAAATAGGTTATCTAATAATGGGACGGAGGGAATATCATGAAAATGACATCACCCACTTCTTTTCATTTCTTTTAAAAACGTAATAATCAAAGCACACTAATTAGTAGGTCAATTAGTACCTAGAGCGGCAGCCATAGAACACAGAGCAATGCTTCGCATTCTGTTGTTCTATTCTTTAGAACGATCCGCCTACCGAAAACTGGGGCTAGATGTCTTGCTTCGTCTGTCATGGTGATTGGAGCAGGCATGTCAGGTGAGTAAGCTCAAATTTACTAAAACTTGCTTTGTCCAGATGTTTTTTAGGGGTTTCGTGCATATAATAATACATATGTAGCACCGAAATGAAAAAAACATAAAGAGTTCGAGTCTAAGGTACAATTTTACTAACATCATCCAGAAATGGTAATCTAAGTAAACAAAATGCAGGGTAACAAGAAAATTCCATTATACTTTGTTGGATGCAAGGCTATTGTAATAACTCAATGCTTGAGCGGATGGCCAGTACTCAACAATCTGTGCATGACGTATATGTCATCTTTTTTTCTTTTTTTTTTTGATGGAAATTTCGTATTTGTTAATTAGATATTCAAGTAGGAAAGCTCCAAACTTTACCATGGTGCACTGGGCCACTGCTACTTACTGAAGCTCTTAGGCATGGATTAGTTCTTAAAATGGAAAAAAAACATCTTAATATCTCAGACGCAACAAAATGTAACCGCATAGGTTATTTCCGTCTACTGTTATGTATCTCAATAATTGTAGTGTCTATTTCACTGAAGCAATTGCTGCTAAAAATTCCCAGAAATCTCAAAGTAATACTCAATCATTGATCATATAATTGTATGTGTTTGAATTTTGTGTTTGATTGTGATGGTTTGGGTTGCTTTTGTGCTGTAGGTTGTGTTTTGCTTTAAGAGTGGCAGACTACTGTTCATGCAATCAGAGTCCAATTTAAGGTTAGCTTTGCTGATGACGTTTTATTTAAGCTCTTTGTCTTAGCTATTATCTTATCACTTCTTTCATGTCGTCTATGCACTTTATTTCCATGTAGCAATAAATCTAAACTTTCTGGGAAATGTTTTCAACACTCTTTATGAAATATTATAGATGCACTTGATCTCCAACCATTTACTGTGAACCATTTTTATAAACTTCAGCTAACACTCGGTACATTTTGTAGCGTTAAATCATTTCAGGTGGTGTAAAAATTGTTTCATGTCTCAATCATTTCATATTGATGGAGCAGTCTTGGCTGTCAATTTTACCCCTATCTTTTATCCAAATATTTTTTGGTTCATGCATTTGTTCTTCAAATTGCTGCTTACTGGAATCAATAATGGCATCTTTAAGCTATCCATTTTTCCATATATTTTGGTTACCTCTGCATTTTTTTTTGCAATCAAGCGACAGTTCAAAGATCCCCTAATAACTCTTTTTCTTCTTGGAGGACAAGGATAACATTGCAAAACTACGGAAGTGCTTTGCTGGATTGTGGAGATTCGAAGAAAGAAAGCTTTACCACCATATGCTGTTTTTTTTTCTTAATGAGACATCTGGATTGTAGATGAAGTGGCAAGTTGGCGAGGGAAAAGATAACGTGGTAAACTGGGAACGCGAAACTTGAATATGTGTTAGGGAAAAGTGATCAGTGAACACATTAAGTGTATATGGCTGCGTTAAGTGAACTTGAATTTCAAAGGTCCTAAGAGTCGTTAAAATTGATTTGCTGTGTATTTGTTTTTTGTTCTTCAGTACGATGTTTACGAAGGGTTTTGAGGTATTACTACTTCTACTATTGTCAATTGGGAATGGTCGATACACTAATTCTTATAAAAGATTTTTGTTATAGGGAAAGCTAAATCATTTAGGGGGAAAGCCGATTCTGGTCAAATGATGTTGATTTTGTGTCACACTAGGGTGGAATTAAAAATTGCTAAAACCTCTCCGATCACACGGTACCATTCTAACTAACTTTGGATCGTATTCTTCTTGAGTTTTGATCTAAATTAGGGTTTATTATTTTTTTATCGAATCAAAGCAGAAACGAACTAACGATTCTTACCGATCTATTCCATATGAAATCAACATATCACTGCAAAATTAATAAAATTAAACGAGTAATAGTTTTCATGAGTAGTTATCAGAATATGCTTAAAGAAAGAGAAGAGTAGTTATCAGAATACTTGATGATTTACGAACTATGAAGACCTTATCTCCTAGCAACACATAAAAATATCAGTCCTTCAAAATAGTGATATTCATTAGAAGATCTCTGGGTAGTTTTCTTGGATTGATGCACCATGATTCATAACCACATTCCACAAAAACAACTAACAGCAATATTGATCTGATGATATCATTTAATTACGGGACCATCTTACCTTCATGTTTACAATCATTAATTAGTCATGTAGCAAATCGATCTCATTATGCGAGATAACAAATGTTTCAAAGATATAATTGCAGAAGCAAGAAAGAATGAATAAAGTATCAGATTATGGAGAGCCACACAAAAAAAAATCAACCACGGGTGAGAACATTAGCGGTGGTCTTTGGGGTAGTCACGGTGGTGAATGGAAAAAAAACTCCAACATCAAGAACGGCCGGCACCTTTCTATTTCACCCCCATTGACTATAAGTCAAATCCCACATATCCGAAATAAGCTTTTCCCTAAATGATTTAGCTTTCCCAATAACAAAAATCTTTTAAAACACAAAAAAAAAAACACAGGAAGATTATTGGATTCCCGACCTGAGCCCGTGCAACGCACGGGTGAAACACTAGTTCATATAGATTCTAGATATTGGGATATTTCTAGAAAAGATATCTTGCTGCTAAGTAAGCTTTGTAATCTAGACAACGTAATTTCCTTAGTTCTACAATATTTTCCTTTAACAAAGATTTCTGTTTTCTTTTTTTTTTTTTTTTTTTTTTTGCATGTTTGGGTTTCTATTAATCGACAATTTATTATTAATCTAATTGAACTGAACTAAATTTATCGTATACATTTTTCATTGTCCAATTGCACTCTCACAAAAAATCGGAGCACTTTGCTATCTTTAGCCTTTACTTTATTACTGATTTGAATTTCAATAGTTGGTTATCAATGGGCTAAATTGACCCTTTGAAGAATCATAAATGATAAAGATAAACTAAAATTACCAGCAGCTATATTTTTATTCGATCTTCCCTCAAAGAGCAGATACATATAGCTAGTAGTAAAAAAACTAAAATAACTGGTAGTGATTACTAAACGATGC
Source organism: Papaver somniferum (assembly GCF_003573695.1). Classification (NCBI taxonomy): domain Eukaryota; kingdom Viridiplantae; phylum Streptophyta; class Magnoliopsida; order Ranunculales; family Papaveraceae; genus Papaver; species Papaver somniferum. The sequence continues at coordinate 9,864,895 of NW_020618825.1, read as the reverse complement.
AAGTAATAACGGATCACAGCTCAGCAGTAGATGATGACAATTGTGGCAGTTCGTACTTGCATGGTGACTGACCAGGGGCGGACGAGATCTGAATATCGATATTAACACCACAACTTCCACTGCAAGGGCATGGTGGGGGTGATGGGGAGGGTGGAGGATTTGGTTTACAACAACAAGGGCAGACTAAATGTTGATCGATAAGAGTTGTCGTACCTACTTGGAAATTCTGGAAGCAGACTTCCCTAGTCGCTGTAGCTCCTATGGCTTCACATTTTGTTTTACAACCATTTACACAAAGGCTGCAATCAATCACTGATTTTTGTAGGTCAAAATACTTATTTGTTTCTTCAGGTGGACATTGATTCCAAATTATTGGTTTGGATGGTGGAGTTGAGGATGGTAACCCACAACAACACTTGCATACGGCTTGTTCCGAACCCCAAAAGTTGCATTCTAACTGAGATACTTCTCTGCCTTGTGACTTGCATTGGGTTATGCACTGGTCTTGACAACCATAACAATAGATCATAGGATGAGAAACCGATCTACTCTCTGTGGAAGTTTCCCCGGGGCCACACGAAATGGCTGCAGCTGATGGCATCTCTACATGCGTATGTGTAAAACACAAAGATTAATATCGATGGGAAATCAAATCAAAAGGAATAGTCAGCTAAAAAGAAGAAAATTTTAGAATAATCCAAAGCTCGTGTGCAGTACAATGAGAGTATAAATCGAAGGAAACAAAGTAGATGATAGAAAAATCTAATTATAAAAAGAAAGCACTTACCTAACATACCAACAATCACAAAGATGAAAAGAACAAGAAGAAGCAAAGCACCGGAAAAACTTTTAGTTGCCGCCATATTCTTGAAATGGCTGGTTGAAACAGTTGGTTTTGTTTTTGTATAACCACCCCTCCTCATACACAATATGGGTCTCTTTTATAACAAAACTGGATCTTACAAGTTTAATAAAAACTTATTAAAGATGATTCCCACTCCTTTAACGCTATTGAGAGATAAACAGATTAAATATTATATTCACTAAACAGGAAACAAGAGCAGGCAACATTTATGATTCTTATAAATTTAGCATGTGAACAATCGAGAAATCTGAGTTTTGCATTCAATTTTTCTTGGAAACATTTATAGGATCCTCAATTTTAGAGATATGGTGGTGCAACTAAGATTTTGTCTGGTTACCTAAAATCAGAAACCTTGAAAGATGCAAAACCAACCAATAAATGAACCTTTTATTCTGCAATAGCACATGTAATGTATGCATGTATGCAGTGGGCACCTTCTGTCGTGTTCTTCTGATGTGATAAATTTTCAAACTTCGGGATGATGATACGCTTATAAATTACTATATATAGTAACCGTGAATTGCAGTGGACAGTGGACACATGCATGTTACCAAGTACCAACTATCAATATAATCTTCAGTCAGGAACCATCCTTCAGTAATAATGATGTAATAATATGAAGAAAAAAGAATCCTCTTTCTAGATAACTAAAAGAATTTTATTAAAAAAATTAGCCGATACTGAAATTTTAATCTCTGGCTAAGAAGTTAAAAATTCTAGACGGAATGATATGGTATCATTCTAGATTAGCTGAATGTTTTCTAACAAGTCTAGATATAGCATCAGCAACCTGATTATCATTCCTGCTAACATAAGAAAAAAAAAGTACAAACTTCAAAACTAGAACTCATATGTTTAGTTTCTTTGATAATATTCCGGTGATCCCAGTGAATGAATTACTAATTTAGCATCAGCTTTGATATGAATTCTCCTAATCTGTAAAGCTTTGGCTCATATTAGTGACTCACATACAGCTTTACATTCGGCATCTTCAGGGTCTAAACAATTTGTTGAGAATGTCCTGCATGATTTCGAAAGACCAGACCAGTACCAGTAAATTAAAGTTATTTTCATAACAAAAAGATTCATCTATATCGAATTTAACAAAACCAAAGTCAGGGGGTTTCCAATGTGAAACTGGCAAAACAATAGAGATACTGTCGATGTTAGTATTATCATGCAGGTCGCAGAGATTCCAATAATATTAATTATGTTCATGGAAGTGAAAGGGTTTAGTGATAATCCCTAAATGACAGAATCACATCTATCTTTCAAATTATCCAAGAACCAATCATAAATCTATATAACCAGCTTTCTACTCTTGTTTCTTGATTGTTGGAGAACCAACCAACACACCGTTGTTCCTCTGTAAGTGAGGTGTTTTTAACTTCATCAATATTAACATTAATGCATCGCCATGTGGCTCTCACATGTCCGCATTCTAATAGGAGATGGTCAATAATTTTCTCAACTCTGCCGCAACTACCACATAGGGTTCCACCTCCGGCTTAAACCCTGCTATTCTGCTTCCAGTTGGAATAATGTCTCTGATGCATATCCACACAAATAATTTAATTATGTGTGCAACTTTACATTTCCACAGTGCTTTCCAAGTTTGAGTTGGAACGGAAACCCTGTTATCTTGAGCATCACTCTGGTTGTTTGATAGCATGTAGTAGGCGCTTTTAAATGAACATCTCTCATCCTTGGATGGCATCTAAATCATGTTGTATTCCTTAGATGTGTCCAAGAATATTGCGGATATCCTTGCAGCAATTGGCGCATCAAACAGATCATTAACTAGAGTAATATTCCAATTACTAGAGTTTGACAGTATTAACTCACTTACAAAGATGCATGAGTTATAATTTTCAGAAGCTGGAGTTGGAGGCTGATAAATGTCTGAAATCCACATATCCTTCCAAATTTTTGTTCTTTTTCCATTGTTTACTTCCATGAAAAAAATGGTCTTGAATAACTTTGAGTCCTTTTTCAATTCCTTTCCAAACCCATGAAGAATTAGAACAAGAAGTATTCTGGTGAAGAACATCCACATCTCTAAAATATTTGGGTTTGAGAAATTTAACCCAAAGTTGAGAAGATGTTGTGCGTACCCTCCATCTAGCTTTGTAAGCAAAAGACAAATTGAGTGGTTGAAGATCCCTGAAACCTAAGCCACCAAGACCCTTAGATTTACATAGTTTGTTCCAAGCTAGTGGATTGAAACCTTTATTTAAATTATACCCCTAGAAGAACTTCCTTTGCAATGTTGTTAACTGATTTATCAGCTGTTCAAGCAACTGAAATGTGCCATATGATAGAGAGATACTGCATTAGGGACAAGCTCTACCTGCTTGAGTCAAAGTACTTGAAGACCAACCTGACACCATGTGCACAAAATTTTATTTGATATCTTTAAATGACTCTTGTTTATAATACCCAAAAATAAGAGGTGATCCTAAATACATGCCTTTAGCATTCATGGTCTTGATACCAAGAAAATGTGTAAAAGCAGAAGCAACTTCTGGATTAACAGACTTGCTGAAATAAACTGAAGATTTATCAGAGTTGATTACCTGACCAAATTGTGAGATGAACTCTTGAAGTAATTGCAATAAATTGTTAACTGACGAGAGGGATGCTTGAGTGAAGATCAAGCAATCATCTGCAAAAAATAGATGATTAATAGCTGGTGAGTTACCACCTGATACTTTAATACCAATAACAGTTGTATCTTCATTGGATTTAGATAGGTGTCTTGAAAAAAGCTTCATTGCCATGATGAATAAGTAGGGAAAAAGTGGGTCACACTACAGCAAATTTAGTGATTAGCAACAGTAGGTGGCAGATGCAAAGTGGTGTCGCAACGTTTCATCTCTGTTGTGAAAGTCGGTGTTGTAATTTTTCGCGACAGCTACATTGCCGTTAAATTTTCAGTTTCAACAGTTCCAAACTGTTGCAACACAAAAAAGCTGAAACTGCTTGAAACATTTGCGAAATTAGATGGTTGCAGCAGTTTTAAACATTTGTGAACTGGAATTTCGCAACAGCAGCCCGCAGTTGCAAAAACTTTTGCAACATAAAAAAAATAGTGGTTTTGACCGGTCAAAACCAGGTCAAAATTAGATTTCCCTGTAGGATAATCAAGTTTCCCCTACTCATTTGGAAATCAAATTAATCTAAAAAAAGTATCAAGAACGTACCCTTACAGTTGATTCACCATGATAATATATACAGAAAGTATGAAGCATATCAGAAAAAATCATATGAAGGATTGTCATGTGGGTGTATCGAAAAAACAACTCTCACATTCATTGCAACTACGAAAACCAGCTATCTGGGTGAACTTTTCTGCCGCGTAAGGCATGTCTAAAGGTTAAAGTTTAAGTTTTTATTATGCGTTGTCAGGCTTTTTTACTGGAGGAACCAGCAAGACTAATGTGCTTGGTGTAGCATGCTCATTTTCATTGAAGCTGCTCAAAATATATAATAAACAATGAACCATTTAAGTATTCAATATTGAAATAAGAACGCTATCGTTTTACTTGTTGGATGGTAGGCTTAGAAACGTACAATAATAATACTACAAGTGCACAGTGTCTAACTAGTAGATAGAGGCAAGTACAGGTCATTCCCACGAGAAGTATGAAAATACTACTGCAAGGGACGCCATTTGTTTCCATCGTGGGATGGAAAAGGAAGGAATGTGTATGCTTTCCTGAAATATCGGCTGATTTTACAAATATTTTTCATTATATAATCTGGAACACTTGGAATTAGGTTGGTCGTGTATAATCTGGAGCAAATGGAATTAGGTTTGAACTCTCTGATAATATCAGCTGCTATTCATAATTTACAGAAAGTACTAATAATGATGTAACAATATTAAAAGACAAAAAAAATTCCCAGTAATAAGAAATTTAGAAGAAAAAAAAATTCCCGGCAATAAGTGTTAACACAACATTCAGTACGAGTATAGCGTGACCCAACGTTATACACGGTAGTTTATCTTTTAAGATTTTGTTCTCTTGGAATTCATTGTATATCAGGAAACCATAAGTTAGGAAACACTTCAGCTTTAAACTAAAGCAAAGTTTGTATATAAATATGTTGTATAATCTTTACGATCTTTCTTGTACAAGTACCAATCAATGAAAGTTATCTTCTGCCCTATTTTGTTTCTCAACCTCTTCTTATTCTAGTTAACCTAAACCTGGGTAGTTCTGACTTGGTATCAGTTAGGTTTTTCGATCCTATCAAATGTCTATTGAGCCTTCAACTATTTCCTCTACAACCTCTGCTATGATGTCCTCTTCCAGCTCTTCTTTGCAAACTTTCGTTATGTCGATTGTTCAATTTTCACAGCCTCATCACATCATCACCGTTAAAATGGATGAAACCAATTACTCTTTGTGGCGTGCTCAGTTTTTGCCGTATCTTCAGGGCTATGATTTGGATGGTCACGTCACAGGTACAACTCCTTGCCTTGCGTCTGCTCTTGCTGATGAATCTCCCAATCCTGCTTACGTTTCATGGAGAAAACAAGATAAAATCCTGGTTAGTTGGCTGTTCTCATCCCTTACTCCTTCTGTTCTCCATCATGTTCATCGTCTTACAACATCCAAAGAAATCTGGACCTTCCTTGAAGCTCAGTATGCTTCTAAGTCTGATGCTCAAATCCACCATCTTCACTGTGAGTTACGTGCCCTTAAGAAAGGATCTCAGACCATGCAATCTTATATTGATCGCGCTCGAGATTTAGTTGATAGTCTCGCTGCTGCCAACACAAAAGTTATGGATAAAGAATTTCGTCATTGCCTCCTTGCTGGTTTAGACAGTTCTTATGATGCGATTTTTACATCTCTCACTACTACTATGAGCTATCTTACAATCGAGGATTTTCTTACGTATCTTCTTACGTTTGAGTTGCGTATTGAACAGCAAACTAAGACGTTAAATTCTCAGCATGTTGCTAATGTAGTCGCACCATCTCGACAACCTGCATATCAGTCATCTCGGTTTTCTATAACGAATATCTCTCTTGCACCGTATGACTCCTCATCCTTTGCTCCGTCTCGCTTCATGAAGCTCCAGACTGTTGGAATCGTTTTGATAGAAGCTTACGTCCACCTCGGCGTCAACCACCATCATCTGCACATCGCGCCTATACTACTCAAGGGACTGGCTTGCTGCCATCTCCTCCATGGACTCCTGAAAGTGGTGCCACAGATCATATCACTAATGATTTTTCTCGTCTTCAATTCTCAACTGAGTATACTGGTCCTGATCAAATACAGATTGGTAATGGTTCTTCTATTCCAATTTCTAATGTTGGAACCTTTATTTTTGGAACTCCCAACCGTAAGTTGCAGCTTCGCAATGTTCTTTTTGCACCAGAAATATCTCACAATCTCTTATCTGTTTCTCGTCTCACCACTGATAATAATGTTTTATTTGAATTTCATCTGAATTTTTGTCTTGTGAAGGATCGATGTACCGGGAAGGTTCTTCTCCGCGGCATTAGGAAGGGTGGTCTCTATCAACTTGATGATTCGTATGAATCTCCTACAGCTTGCGTAGGAGAACGTTCTAGTTTACAAGAATGGCACTCTAGAATGGGACATCCAATGATACGTACAGTTTGTAAAGTCGTTTCTCAATTTTCTCTTCGGGTTTCAAGTCATACTATTAGTTTTTTTCCATCATGTCATGAACATAGGAGTCATAAATTGCCTTTCAATTCTAGTAAAACTACTTATTCCAATCGCTTAGATCCAATTGTCTCAGATGTATGGGACCTTCTCATATTTTATCTAATGAAGGATACAAATATTATATTATTTTTATTTATGCGTTTAGTCGTTTTACTTGGATGTTTTCTATGTCTCAGAAATCTGATATCTTTTCTATATTTTTTTTGTTTCAAAAGCATGTTGAAAATCTTTTTAACCGAAAGATCAAAATATTTCAATCTGATAATGCTGCTGAGTATCGTACACTTACTCTGCATCTTCAAGAACTTGGTACATGCCCTCATACTTCTGAACAAAATGGTTTAGTAGAATTTCGTCATCGTCATATTCGTGAAACTGGTCTTACGATTCTAAACATGGATTATGTATCGTCCTCATATTGGTATGATTCTTTTTACACTGCTTGTTATTTAATGAATCGTGTTCCTTCCACTTCTATTAATAATTCTTCCCCATATGAGGTTCTTTTTGGTCTCCCACCAGACTACACTTCGCTTCGTTTGTTTGGTTGTCTATATTATCCCCACCTACGTCCGTATAGGTCTCATAAAATGGAATCTCTTTCTTTTCCTTATGTTATTATTGGATATAGTCCATATCACAAAGGTTACAAATGTCTTCACATTCCTAAGGGTCGTATATATGTTAGTCGTCATGTTACTTTTGATGAGACCACTTTTCCCTTTGCATCCGCATCATCACCTTCTTCGGCATCGACACCTTCGCATGTAACTCTTTCTACCCACTGAGTTTGTCTTTACCACCGGTATTATCCACACGTTCTACTGTTCACTCGGTTCGTCCAGAATGCCCAGTTTCCGCTGCATCTCTTGACTTCGATCAATCTTCCAGTGTACAACCAACATCATCTGATTTGGCTCCTCCACGTATTGTTTCGACAACAGATAGTAATGTACTTTCGGAAATTCAAGATGTACAGCCAACAGTACCTGCTACAACACCAACTCCTCTTTTGTCATCTAATATGCTCTTGCCAGCACCTGCTTCTGCTACAGTACCTTTGTCTGCTACAGTACCTGCGTATACTACAGTAATTCCTTCTACTCCTGTTTTGTCGACTGAAGTCTTGACCGCGCCTGCTCCCGTTTCAGCTGTGGTTCCTGCTCTTGGGACACATCCAATGATTACTCGGCAAAAGATGGAATTTTTAAACCTAAAGTCCTTGGTGCTTCCAAATATGCACTGGTATGTGATTCACTTCGTGAATCAACTTGTATTTCACAGGCTCATAAAGATCCACAGTGGCGTACATCATCAGATAATGAGATCAATGCATTGCTTCGGAATGGTACATGGTCACTAGTGCCATATGATCCTTCTATGAACGTTATTGGATGTAAATGGGTATTTCGTATCAAACGAAAGGATGATTGTAAGATTAAACTCTTTAAAGCTCGCTTGGTTGCTAAAAGGCTACAATCAACAAGATGGAATAGATTATTCCGAAACATTTAGTCTAGTTGTTAAACCATGCACTATTAGTATTATTCTTACATTGGATTTGTCTTCCAATTGGACTATTCATCAACTTGATGTGCAGAATTCTTTCTTACACGGCGAACTTCAAGAAGAGGTGTATATGAAACAGCCTCCGGGTTATGTGGATCCTCATTTTCCTATACATGTTTGCAAATTACACCGTTCTCTCTACGGACTTAAACAGGCTCCTCGTGCGTGGTACCACAAACTTAGTACCTTTTTGCTGCAAATTGGGTTTATTACCTCAAAGTGCGACTCGTCTCTGTTTATTCACAATGGTAGTTATGATATTATTTATTTGTTAGTTTGCGTGGATGACATTATAGTTACTGACTCCAGTACCATAGGTATCAATTCTATTCTCACTCGTTTACAACAAGAATTTGAGATTAAAGATCTTGGTTCCTTGTCTTATTTTCTTGTCATTTAGGCGACTCGTACTTCCTCGGGTTTATTTCTTTCTCAACAACGTTATGATCATGATATCCTTATTCGAGCAAAACTGGATGGAGTTAAACTAATTCAAACCCCACTTAGTACTTCTGGCGACATCACATCTGATCGTAGTACCTTATTATCTGACGCTACTGAATATCGTAGTATTGTTGGAGCTTTACAATATTTGACATTTACTCGTCCTGATCTTGATTATGCTGTCAATAAGGTATGTCAATTTATGCATGCTCCTACTATTTTTCACTGGGTTTAGTAAAGTGCATACTACGTTATCTTAAGAATACACCTACTTTTGGTATACTTGTTCGGCCATCCCCTTATCTACAGCTATCCTTTAGTGCGTATATTGATTCTAATTGGGCTGGTTCTCTTGATGATTTCTACTAGTGGTTATTGTGTTTACTTGGGCGGTAATATTATTTCTTGGAGCGCTGGTAAGCAGAAAACAGTGTCTCGTTCTAGTACTAAACCGGAATATAGGGGTCTTGCAATTTCCACTGCTGAAATTATGTGGATTCAGTCACTTCTTTCGAACTTCGTGTATCTACTCATTCTCCTCCTGTTCTATGGTGTGACAATCTTGGTGCAACTTATTTCACTGTCAATCCTATATTCCATGCAAAGACGAAGCATATTGAAATTGACTATCATTTTGTTCGTGATCAAGTTGCTTCCAAACTTCTTGATGCCAGGTTCATATCATCTAAAGATCAAATTTCTGATATATTCACCAAACCACTGTCCAATGATCGTTTTTCTCTTTTAAGGTCCAAGCTAACGGTTCAGGATAACCCGTTACGCTGCGAAAGGGTGTTAACACAACATTCAGTACGTGTATAATGTGACCCAACGTTATACACGGTAGTTTCTCTTTTAAGAGTTTGTTATTTTGGAATTCATTGTATATCAGGAAACCATAGGTTAGGAAATACTTTAGCTTTAAACTCAAGCAAAGTTTGTATATAAATATGTAGTGTAATCTTTACGATCTTTCTTGTACAAGTACCAATCAATAAAAGTTATCTTCTACCCTATTCTAATTCTCAACCTCTTGTTCTTCTGGTTAACCTAAACCTAGGTAGTTCTGACTGTAAGAAATTGGTCCTACTAAACCATAGAATGCCTCCCTTTTCAAACAAGAATATCAAACTTGAAATTTGGGATCTATCGGCGTTCATATGAATACATATATCTGTTACTAATAATCATAAAGAATACCAAATAAATTAACCAAATCTTAGAAGAGCTTTAGCCATGACTTATACTTCTTGCCCAATCATTGTTGTCCCAGAAAGTTATTTACTACCAGTTCCTACTACTTCCCCTACCCATTGGTCTCCTCCCCCCTAGGTTGGACCCCTATTACTATTGATGCAGTGTGGGATTCAAATTCTCTAAAAGATGGTATAGGATTTCTGATTAGAAGTGATTCGGGGAAATGTCTCTATGCAGCGGAAAATTCTACTCCTATTTTTTCAGCAGAAGAAGGAAAAGTAATTGCCGCTTAAGGAAGGTTATAGAACTGAAGATAACTCATTTGCTAATACAGAGTGATAATGAAGATTTAATGACTCGTCTGCAAAATGGAGAATTTGAAGGAAACTCAGTAACAGATGCAAGATTGAAGGATATTAAATATTTTGCTACTTTATTGTCCCACTGTAAATTTAGATTTGTTCCCCAGATTTGTAACGGAAACTCAGTAACAGAAACAACAACTCTATGTTTTGGAGAACCCCACCAACTTGGCTTTCGGCTATACTTGGAGGTGGTTACTAAGTCTTGATATATTTGATTTTCTTTTTTGCTAATAAAAAACATTGTATTAAACCAAAAAGAATTACAAATGAGTTTTCCGAAAGTCAGGGTGATTTCCCACCACTCATTACTAGAGTTTGAGCTTCTACAATGTTTAGCATCTTTGACTGCTTTAGAGTTGAAATCTCTACTAAGATGACTAGATTGAATGAAATAAAAGGAATTTAAAAGTAAAAAACAATCATCTACAATAGTAGTACTGAACGAACATAAGTTGTTGGTTTTATTTTTTAAGATATCCATGACTTTTTTTGCATTGCTGTAGAGGCAAATGGAGTAGAGATTTTTGATTTTCGCCCATTTTATGGCTTCAAATACCGCCAGACACTCTGCCTCTTCTGGATTCCTTACTAAGAAATTGACAGTTTTTCATCCCTTGTAGCTCCCTGAACCTGTAGTTACATAAATACCAATACCAGTATTATTAGTATTTTTTTCATATGAAGCATCACAGTAAACTAACCAACAATCAGTAGGTAATTGGTGGGTAGATAATGGAAAAGAAATACTACTATCATTAGTTGAAGAACTACTAGTAGAATAGGTAGATTGAGCATTCACAGAAGAGATAGAACCAATAGTATCATTGGACGGTTTTAGAGATAGTCTAGCCGTAGTTGTTGGCTGAGACATCTTGATATATTTGATTTGCTTAAGAAAAAAAAGTAACCAAATTTTAGATCCATCGTCCTTTTCATTTTTAGAAATTATTAAAATTAAAATGAAACCTATTTTGAGGCATGCTGAATTTTTTTGAGGCATACAAAATAATGCCAAAATAGGGTAACTAAATGAAAAACAACATCACCCCTTATCCACCCTTTTTGATAATGACATAACTACCCTTACATAGTTAGTATTAATGATTATGATTAGATTTGATTAGCTAGGAATTTTAAGGATTGAAAATTAAATTATTAGCGGTGAATTAGTAGGAAATCAAATTTATGTGAGAGAGTCGGGGTTTTTGAGAAGAAGAAGAAGAATAAGTGAAAAAAACTTGGATTTTGAATTTTGAGATTTTAGTGATTAGAAGTGACCAAAATGTGCGATTCAATTCAGAGGTAGATTATATACGAGGTTTAATTTCTTTTTATAAGTTGAATCTGTCTAAAATTGAAATTTTAAAACCCAGATCTACTGACCAGATGAACAGTTCGGCTGATAACTTTTCAACCGAACTTCATTCTGTAATTGACGAATTTAGGTTCGGCTAATTCGAACAAAATCTAGCAAAGTCGCATTAGCCGAACATAGTGTTTGTCCAAATCATACACTAGGTTCGATTCAAAATTGATACTCCAAGATCAGCCAACTGATCTTCTGAAAACCCGAATTTCATCTTTGAAATTATATTCTATCGATCAAACAAAATAAAATCAATCAAAAACAAGATGAGTTTGATACATATACATTCTAAAATACATCTAAGAGCAATTTATATTTGGATTTCACACTCGAGCATCGCTTACTTCTGTTCGTGTTTGCATTGCTTGATCAATTTCTTGATTGAATTGGAGTCCAAGATGTTTAAGTTTAAAGTTTATTTTGATTTTTGATTTTAGGTTTTTGAGGATAAGGACATTCTAGTAATTTAAACTGTTCACGGATATATGGGTAATCGCACTACCTTTAGACACCCCTTATAAACCCATCTCAATGGTATAATGAATGAGTATGCCTCGAAAAAATTGAGTATGCCTCGAAACAGGTTTCATTAAAATCCAACTGGTAACATTTGATAGAACAGAAATCAAGATTAAGTCCAGCTGGTTAAGCCCATCAAAGAAAACAGTATCATGAATGGGCCCACATATTATTGCTGCATATAGCTAGTAGTAGTAAACAAATTCAAATAACCAGTTGTGATTAGTGGTTACTAGTACGTACTAGTAATATGAATTATTAGTATTATTATCATAGCTCAGCAGTAGATGATGACGAATGAGGTAGTTCGTACTTGCGTGATGCCTGACCAGCTACCGACGATATTTGAATATTGATATCCACACCACAACTTTCACTGCAAGGGCATGCTGGTGGGGGTGGAGGTTTTGGTTTACAACAACAAGGGCATGCTAAGACTCCATCGATAAGAATCGTCGTACCTACATTGAAATCCTGGAAGCAGACTTCCCTAGCCACTGTAGCTCCTATGGCATCACATTTAGTTTTACAACCATTTACACAGAGCCTGCAATCAATCAAAGAATTACGTAGTAAAAAATACTCATTTGTTTCTTCAGTTGGACATTGATTCCAAATTATTGGTTTGGGTGGTGGAGTTGATGATGGTAACCCACAACAACACTTGCATACGGCCTGTTCCGAACCCCAAAAGTTGCATTCTAACTGAGATACTTCTCTGTCTTGCGACTTACATTGGGTTATGCACTGGTCTTGACAACCATAGCAATAGATCATCGGACGATCTACTCTCTGTGGAAGTTTCCCCGGGGCCACACGAAATGGCTGCAGCTGATGGCATCTCTACAAGCGTATATGTAAAACACAAAGATTAATATCGATGGGAAATCAAATCAAAAGGAATAGTCAGCTAAAAGGAATAAAATTTTAGAATAATCCAAAGCTCGTGTGCAGTACAATGAGAGTCTAGATCGAAGGAAACAAAGTAGATGATAAAAAAATTAATTATAAAAAGAAAGCACTTACCTAACATACCAACAATCACAAAGATGAAAAGAACAAGAAGAAGCAAAGCACTGGAAAAACTTTTAGTTTCGGCCATATTCTTGAAATGGCTGGTTGAAACAGTTGGTTTTGTTTTTGTATTCTGTTTGTGCTTTATATTACCATCCTTCATACACGATATGGGTCTCTTTTATAACAAAACTGGATCTTACAATAAGTTTAATTAAAACGTATTAGAGATGATTCCCAGTCTTTCTTTAACAATAGAGAGACTAACAGATTAAATATTATATTCACTGAACAGGAAACAAGAGCAAGCAACATTTATGATTTTGAGAAATCTGAGTTTTGCATTCAATTTTTCTTGGAAAGATTTATAGGATCCTCAATTTTAGAGATATGATGCAACTCAGATTTTGTTGGCTACTTAATCTAAGAAATCTTGAAAGATCCAAAACCAAACAATAAATGCTCCTTCTATTCTGCATTAGCACATGTATGTATGTATGTATGTACGTATGTAGGGAATATTATTTTACTGATGTATCCAGAAAAATGATCCAGTCTTTTTCTATTAGAGACTACATAAAATCCTCATCGGTTCATGGCTTTCACAATCCAGATATAGTATTTCTCAAAAAGATTATATGCAAGGGTTCTAGACAGATGATCATCACTTAACCTCACAACAACACCCAAGGTAAATATGTAACTAGCCTCTGGGATCAGAATTGTTTGGTCTTATAGTCAACTAGCCGCAGTAAATGATGTATGCAAATGATAGAAATGCAGGCTGGTGAGTGAGACTAAGATGCTAAAACAGAAAGTAAGACGCATTAGGATGCACATTCAACATATTTTAATAAGAAATTTGATTGTCCTTGTCATTTTACAGATGTGAATAAATGTCAAACTTCAGGATGATGACACACTTATAAACTACTATATATAGTAATCCTGAATTTCAGTGGACACATGCATGTTACCAAGTACCAACTATCAATCAATACTAGATAATCTTCAGTGAGGAACCATCCTTTAGCACGATTAAATACTGATGTAATAATATGAAGAAAAAAAAAATCCCAAGTCCCGAAGTCTCTCGATTAGAGTAACAAAGTGGCCCCACGTATGCCATAGAATGCGTGCCTTCTTAAATGATTTTTTAAATTTAAAACTCTGGATCTATCATCCTTTCCCTTTTAAGAAATGAATAAAATCCAATAGATAACTAGGGATGGCCATGGAGCGGGCATGACAATCCCGATCACTCCCCGTGGTAACATTGTATAGAACAAGAGTCATAACCCAACCAGAAGGTGTTGTGAGGAGGTTAAAGTAACTACTTACCCCAGCTGCTTAAGTCCATTAAGGATGGGCCTTTTAATTGATAGATTTACTAAATTTGGACCACAGGCTTCAGTAGAACCATACTCTAGGGTTTGTAAAAATGCAGACTGGGTTCAATGGGTTGCAGATCTAAACGAACATCATCTAAAATCCTAAACTCCATGGGACAATTGGCTAGCACGGGGAGAAATTTATAATTAGACATCGATCGATGTCTCATTGTGAATAGACATGCTCACTCAACTGTTTGGAAACAGTATAGCTCAAGATTAGCCAGAGGTAATAGAGCTGCTAACAACAAGTGTGGGAACTTGGACCTGCATTTTACGAAAATTGAACTCTAAAGCGAAGAATACTCCTGTGACATTGTGCAACTACTGTGAAAGAAGTTTTGACCATACTATATAAATGCTCTTGTCACATTATGATTCATCCCAAAGTCGAACTACATAATCTAGGATGATAATTTTCAAACAACATACTGTTTTTTTGCTTGCATTCCGTGTTTGGGGATTGTGAGAAAATGGCCTACTAGAATTAGCACGTACAGAAAAAATAAAATTCAGATTCTTTTAAATTTTAATTGGCATACCTGACAGAAACCCCCGTTAGGTCCAGAACAATGGATGCAGTTTCTGATACACCGGAATAAGTTGACTGCAACAACATAAAATTTAATGGTTAAGGACAAACATTTGACAAGGTTCTTGTCATAGTCCTTCTCTGCTGTGCCTATAAAAAGGTGACACAATATGTTAAGTATGACTGAAGATGATGCACCAAAAAGCTTAAACATAGAATGAAGCTGATAATGTCTGAATGTGTCTGTACAATTGCATATTTAAAATGTAACCAGGGATTTTAAGATGATACTAAAATCTTACCAATGTGCGCAGTTTTTGGCTTCCAAAATCCTCTGTTGAAACATTTTGTGGTTTTCATTCTTCTTCAATCCTGCTATTGGCCCTGTAAAACGCAGAGAACTCTTGTATCTTCAAACATATAACTTATTAGGGTAATAGTAGGGAAAACTTTTTGCATCCAAAAATCAAAGTAAAATAAAATGAAGATAGCAAAAATAAAAAAATTAAAAAGAAAACAGTGTCATAAGAGAGAAAATTAAAATGGAAACGCTGAGCTTCAAAAAGTTGGTTTATCTTTAAATTTTCCAAATAAAAATACAAAACTACGTTTCCCAGAAAATTGAGCTGATTACAATTCAAGCTAGAGCAACAAGTGCAAATTAGTACTACAGTTTTTGTAAATACATACATACCTGTACTAGCAGAAAATAACAGGATTTGCTATTTTAGTTAATTTTTGTATCAGCGTGGTCCAAGATGTACTCTTCTGAATCAGTCTCACTATCAAAGTTTATGTCTTGGTCTTCGCCTAGTTCTAAGGATTGAACATCTGGTTCTAAAAGATCTTTTAAATTATCTAGAATGTATGACTCTGTCAGTTTCCAAAACCCCAATGAGTTGCTCTCAAAAAAACCAATCCAAGAAACTCTTCCTTTCTTCTTAACCTTGCAATCCAGAGACATTGCTTTCAATGACTTAACAATCCTGTCAACATCTTCTCGATTACCACCCTTTAGTTTCAGCAATATATCCCCCGAGGATGTTCTACGGCCGCCATACATATACCAATAAGCTAATACACGAGGTGACAACCATCGATGGATCAGTTTTGGTATACTAGGTCTGCCCTTTGGCCAGAACTGGTGTGCATAGAAACCGAAGTAAGTGTGTGCAATGATGGAGAATTTAGATGGTATCTCTTCAACCTCCTCATCAGCCTTACTTGGATTCTTTACCCATTCATGGTATTCGTCGTGGATATGTCTCTTCAGTGCACTATGAACACTAGACTCCTGATTAAACTCAAACTGGATAGCATGGACCTTCCTTTCTTCATCTGATTCTATCTGCAAACCACCCAGCAATAAACCAATCAAGATCTCTCTCTGTTCTTTGGTGAGATTCAGCCTTGTAGGCTTCTTAATCACCTTTTTGCTCAGGCTCAGAATAGGCCCTAGCTTTTCCATTAGTAGCGGCTCAACATCAAATTTCTTCTGGCACATCAGATCATATACTTTTTCTGCTTCATCATTTTCTCCACATAAAAGATACACGCCCAATATGGTGTTGCAAGCTCGGGAGTTGACACCAATCGCCCCATCACATTGCATACGGTTGAAGATCTCTGAAGCCTTGACAAAATTACCAACTTTTACTAGAGATTCCAAATAGATATTATAAACTGTTCTATTTGGAATGCATTTCTCAACACAGCGGAGAAAAGCTGCTTCCAGTTCACCGTGCATGTTCAATCTAGAATACATACGCATTAGGTTAGTAAAAGCTGGCAAAAGAGGCTTCAGACCACTTGTTATAAACTCATCCACAAGGGTTCCCACAATTTCAATTTCCTCGGTTTTAGACATCACCTCTATGATTTTGTTATATGCCACAAAAGTGGTGAAACCCAAATGGTCTTGCATCGCCCTGAATATATCCAATGATTTCATAGGTTCTCCGATCTTAGAATAAACTTCCATTCGGTAAACAAAAGCTTGATAAGGAAGAGTAGCATCAGAACTGAGGAGTTTAAGCCATGTACGTTCTGTCCCTTCCACATCCCCTTCCTTCGAGTAAGCCCTTAATATGGACACAAGAACATCTGTCCCCTCTTCAAATCCAAGTCGCTGCATTTCTTTTCTTAATTCCATAATCCTTTCTCTATCGATTTCATCTTGGTAGCTATGCAACCAAATCAAACCTGCATATATATCCTTTTGTATCTCTAATTCACATGTTTTTATGTTATGGAAAATGAATTCCGCTTGCTGGAGAAATTGCTTCGAGGAGCCTCCTGTTTTACCAATAAGAGCTCTGAATAGAGAATTGTGTAAGCTAAGACGAGGTTGGTATCCCCCAAACTGAATCATACGGTTGTAAATCCCACATGCTTCTTCTAAACAACCTTCGTCTGACGAGCTTAGATAAGCAACTGTAAGAATATGGAATGTTGACTCACTAGACACTCGACCTTTATTGATTATATCGTCAAATATCTCACGACATCTAGAGAATTTCCGCTCCTTCCCTGTGTAATCTGCTAGCCTGGTTGCCAGTGCAAAATCAAATTGAAACCAGCGTTGTCGAATCATCCATTTATACACCTGAAATTCAAATTATCTCATTTCCCAATATTCAAACATGTAATAAAACCAAACAAAAAGATCTAATGTTGATCACTGCAAATTATACAGAAATAACCACAAAATCAAGGTTCATCGTAATAACTAATAAGGCTTCCACATGGGTAGTGTACACCAAATCCTCCACCCTAGCAAAGCTCATACAATAAACAAAAAATCAAGGTTCGTGATAAGTCATCTACATGGACAGCGTGCACCACATACACTAAACCACTTACACCGAATCTATGTGCTTTAAGTGCCAGGTTCATACAGATTATACCAACAATACAACAAAAGAGCAACAATTTCTCCTTAAATAAGTTGTCTAAGGCGTACCCTAGGTGCCAAAGTTGCATAAATTTCCACTGGGCACCAAGCAGTGCAAGAGAGATACCACTTTAAAACAGCGCCCAGGCAAGGCGCCCAAAGTGGTATTTTTCTATAACAATACTCCTTATCCTAATTTTGCCAAATTCAGTCAATTGATGCATAAATTTCACCAAACAAATGAAAATTTGAGGTTCAATTGAAAATTAATTACCCAATAAGCGGTTTCGTTGTTTTACGCATCGAATGAACAGCAATGTAAGTAGCATCTTCCTGAGTAATCCATTTCCTCTGTGCATTGAGAAGTCTAAGTGCAGTAGGTGGTTTATGAGATGGCAATTCTTTACATAACCAAGCTATTCTAGTTCTCCGCCATTGTTCAGGTAATTCTTCTAATTCTTTCACTTCGATCACCGGTGAAGATGGTAAATTCTTCACTAAAATACCACCATCATCAGAATCAGAATAATCAAAATTACTCAAATCCAAACCCTCCTCTTCTTCTTCTTCTGGTAGGATTTTTTCGATTGGAGTAGAAGAAAAAGAAGATGAAGAATATGAAGGGATATTATTTACTGAACGAAAACCAGAAGGTTTAGGGTTTAAGAGTTTGAAGGAATGATGAGGGAGAGTACTACGGTGGGAGCTATGAGAATGATAAGTAAAGGTATTATTACTACATGGGAGTGGTGGCGATTTTAAGATGAGAGTCATTATCAATGGTTGATTATGGTGGTGCTGGTGGTGGAGGTGGTGGTGGTGGTGAAATGAGAAAGAGGTATAAGAAACAGAAGAAAGCATTTCGTCCGAGAATGTACTGCTTTTTCTTATCTCTTAAAAAAACGCTACAATGGCTAAAACTAATATCGGATTTTATATTCTTAAAAAACGTTTGGGGGTAGATATTTTTATCTTCTCTCCCGTAGCGCGGGTTGAGAGTTCGAGCACTTGTAGCAGCGGCTGCTATTACTAGTGTTAACTCGCACTCCATGATACCAGTACTGTAGGGAAAAATACTGTTCACTCCATAAATACGGTTTAGTCTAGGTCGAGTAAACTAGGTACAAATTAGTAATATATGAAAAGTATACATATATTAAAGTATATATATGTTGCAGATGGATTTTACATAAATCGTCTTTGTTCGAAGATTTAAAGTATGGAATTTTTTCTCGGGTAAATTTCAATATCAATGGGAATCACTGTACTCATGGTTATTATCTTGCAGATGGAATTTATCTAAAATGGTCAACTTTAGTTTAATGTTACCGTCAGCCACCTGCCGGTGAAATGGGTCGTTCAAACTCGTATTTCAATAGTAAACCTATGAATCTAAGAAAGGATGTGGAACGGGCTTTTGGAATTCTGAAGCGGAAGTTCGCAATCGTTTGTGGGCCTTATCGTGGTTTAAGTGCTCGTGAAATGCATAAGATTATGCTGACTTGCATCATTATGCACAACATGGTTATCCAGGAGACCCGTCGTAATAAGAATTGGACTAACCATCAAGATGAAGACTTAATGCTTGAGATTATACCAGCTAGAGGATTACCTGCAAGGAACTATGCGCAAATGACCAGTCATATTGAGAACATAACTCTGTATAACATGTCTAGGGAAGATCTCAGAGCGAATTTGTGGGCTAAGTTTGGAAGAGATGGGGGACGAATTGAGTAGTGTTTGTTTCATTTGTTTTTGTTTTTTCATTATTGTTTTTTTTATTATTGTTTCACTTGTTATTTATTTTTATTTTTTAAAATTGTTTATGTTTCATTTGTTGTTCCATAATTTTGTTTTGTAGTTGTTTTTTAAGTTTAAATTTTTTAACGGTCATTAAAAGTAGCGGTCTAGACTTCATCGCTAGCGGTCTAGACTCAACCACTAGCATTCCTTATAAATCCTTCACTTCATCCGTTTCAAACTCACACATCACTTCTATACAAAAACTTCTCTACTTTCTGGTTAAATTATGGATGATCTTAGTTTCACTAAAGATGAAAATTTATCTCTTTGTAAAAACTATGTAATACACTATCCAAAGAGAGGTGAAGAACGACGGATGAACGGTTTACCTAGTATGAGTTATTTGGGTAAAATTCATGATGCCTTCTACACAGAGACAAGTAATCCTCATAACCGGGATCGTGCTGCTTTGTTTTGCCGATTCATGGATATCAAAAAAGAGCTTGTGGATTTTATAGCTATGAAAAGGATTGTCACTCGATACCGTCTTAGAGGTGAGACTAATGTTGAATTGGGAATACGAACTCGAGACGAGTGGCGAAGATGGAAACGAAAAGATTTCGAATAAGAAGCACATTGCCAAATTCTTAAGGAGTTTTTAATAGCTCGTATGAGATGTTAAGTTTAATAATGTTTTCACGGATGTTGTCAAATTTATGTTTTAATGTACTGCAAAAAATTAGTTTAAGCTTTAATATAATGAAAAAAGTAGACCAATTTGTAATTAAAAAAACAACAGAACAATTTCATTCACCATAACCAAACTACTACATATTCACTAAAATTAAAGCTGATACATTAATTAATTAAGTGGCACTACTTCATCGTCGTCTTCATCATCCTCATCTTCAGCTTGAACCCCAAATTGTTTTTCCATGTTTCTCTTGTTTCTTTTTTCTTCCAATTCCTCTGGTAACCTTTACATCTCCATCTCCCATGCCATGAATTGTCTGAGATTCATTTTCTCGGTGTTTACATTTAGAATCTTATTCTTGTCATAGTCTGAAACAAATTTTTCTTGAGTTAGTCATGTTTTTTCATCTCCTTAGTCAAGAACTTGCGGTCTACAACTCTTTGTTTTTCGACAGTCTTCTGATGCTCTATCAAAGTTTCCATAGTACTACTACCTCCTTCACTTGCTTCTCCTTCTTGGGCAGCTTTTCTCGCTGCTCTTGCATGATTTCTTCCTAATAATTTTCTCTTAATTGAAGTATTGACATTCAAGTTGGATTTGTTGTTTCTGGTGGTTTCTGGTGAAGAAAATGTATTATCTGAAAGGGGATGAGATGATTGAGGTGGTTGTTGTGAAACTGGCGTTGAAGGTGAAGAAGTGTATGGTGAACTTGCAGGTATGTTCTGCATGTTTTCTAACACTTATGGATTATATTTAGGCAACACTTTCAAAATAACAACTTTCATAAGAAAAATTTTTCCTATTTTTATGGTGCCAATCAGTTCGGCACTTTCGTTCGAAATCAACACCAACAAGACACCTCTCTCGACCACGAGCAGCTTGCATTAGAGCGGCGATATACAAGGCAACTTGGGCGTTGATTGTAACAAAGCGACCGGAAAATCCATTTGCATCACGCTCGTTGATGTTCATAGTTTCGTTTCGAAAATTAGCAAATATGTTATCCCACAACTTGGTAGATTGTTGACTGGCACCGTCGATACTATCTTGTGTAAAGAACACACAGTTTCTTCAAATGCTTTCATCTTCGGTTACGGTAAATTTTGGACCCCTAATCTTCTTCTTTTGTTGTTTAGATTGAGTATTAGATCGATACATATTAAAGAAATTGTACAATAGTAGTGAATGAAATAGTTAGATGATGAAATTTGTTTTAGATTAACAAATGTGAAGAGTAGAGAAGAGAAGGTGTGGGTTAAAATGTTAGAGAAATATGGTATTTATAGGGAGGGGGGAATTATGGATGTTGGATCAGATTATACTCAACGGTGCAAACTAAACCGGTCGGTCTTAAAAAACCCGGTAGCGGTGCAGTAAACACCTAACGGTGTAAACTGGACCGAGCGGTCGAGACTCGACCGCTCTGTTGAAACTTGACCTGGCCTGGCTAAGTGGCAAATTTTCCACTTAGCCAGGCCAGTTTTTCAGTTTTCCCCTTCAATAGTGGGTGCTTAAATGGTAAACTCTTTGGTTTGCCACACCCATAGGAAGGGGCCTAAGGCCATTTACTACACCGCAAGGTCAGGTCAAGTTTCCACCGAGCACCCAAAGGCCTTAATAACCCTTATTATTTACTCCCTCCGTCCCCTATATATAAGAGAAAAAGTGGAATTCTCTTAGAATAAGAAAAAATTTGGTTTTTATAAATTTTCCTAATTGTACCTGATTTACCCTCATCAATTCCCAATACATTTTCCTAGGAAATATGTAAAATATGAATATATTAAAAGTTTTTATTTCACTAAAGTATTTAAGAAATATAATTGTTCTTGGGCATTAACTAAGTTTATGAATATCATACTCTTCAATAAGGGTATATTGGGAATAAATCACATTGGAAATACATATCTGCCTAAATATAAGGCCTAAAATTTTTTACTTCTCCGCCTTTATAACAGGGACAGAGGGAGTACAATTTAGTCCAAATATTTGCATTTTAGTTTAGAGTAATTCTAAACAGACCGAGAAAAAGAAACCATGAGAAAACCGCCTCTCACACAACTTTTATTTTCTTTTTTGTAGGTCCCAGTTGGCCCACGCCCTCGGGAGACGTGCAGGGGGGCGTTTTGTGAGAGGCGGTTTTCTTTTAGTTTTCCTTTTCTCGGTCTGCCAAGAATTTTTGTTTAGTTTAAAATGACTGGAGATGATGTCAGCAACTTTAAATAATACATAAATAATTAAAAAACAATTAATCTTTCGAACAGCTCGTCTAAAATTCACAAATTTAATATATTTTGAAAGTTATTTTTCGAGATATCCAAAAAGAGTACCCATATAACTATATAATTTTCACTTTTTAAATTTTTTTAATTCACGCTAGTGTACAACTATGTACACATTGGCAAAATACAGAAAATCCAACATTCATGATAGCTAGACTGCCACTCTAGTCTACACATACTGGAGAAAATATTAACCATGCCAAGCTCTTGCAGAATAATGGCAGGATTTGCATAGGATGGTTTAGCAGTTAACCTGTATCCAGGAAAAACCAATAAAATATAAGAAACCAAAGCTTGAAAAAAAATTGATAACCTTTCACCAACAACCACATAAGAAACAAAGCAAAGAAACAGATGAAAAAAAAAGTTAGGCAGTTATTAAATTAAAGGGACACAATCCATTTGGGAATAACTTCACAAACTTAATATCAGCAAATACGAACCAAAGTTTCCCTTCCTGACAAATCATTCACATGCTGCAAACCAAATTGAAACATACTAGAGTTCAATAAAACTTCCACAGGAAAAATATAACTTTCAAAACATGCATAAAGCCGATCATTCACAATTGCACACAAACGTATTTTTTCATGGAAATTACCTAGGTGCACCAATATGTACACTGTTGTAAAACATGCGAAACCTACTTTTTTATGGAAAATACGCAGATGCACCAATGTGTACACCCCTTCCAAACATGCAAAAAAACCGATCACTCATAACCACATATAGACCTACTTTTTGATGGAAAATACACAGGTGCAGCAATATGTACACCATTGCAAAACATGGATAAATACGATCATTCATAACCACACATAAACCTACTTTTTCTTGGAAATTCCACTAGTGCACCAATATGTACACACCTCCAGCACATGTATAAAACCTAAATTTACAACTAAGATATCCTAATGCACAAAATCATATTATCAGCTTAAGGTGCGCATCAAAAAGGGAACCAAGTATACAATTAGACCAAATACCTATCACCATGTTGCAACATATTGGGTTGCAAGCATAGAAGTAAGGCGAGGATCCATCTTTATCATCTTTGACCTTCATTTCCCTTGCAATTGAGAGAAAGAAAAGGATTGACAATTTGAGACACATATATTTTACTAATGATCTAGTGCCTAAAAAATAATTTGATACCCATCCACATCAAAAGTTTTAACATATAAGATAAGAAAAAGACAAGCACAAAAACAAGGCTCTAACATTACTGGGTGAACATATATCTCATAATAACAACATAAACATAACTACATGCAGAGCACTCAAAACTACTAGATAAATCAAGAAAAATGTGAAATAATTAGCTAAAACAAATTCATACCAGAAATAAGAATCATAGTTTCCCTTCCTAACAAATTTGTCACATGCTGCAAACCAAATTGATACATACTAGAGCTCAATAAAGGTATACAACTATGTGCACATTAAAAATCAACATGTGTGAAATCATGTGCACAATAACGACCAATAGGTGTACAATTATGTACGCATTAACTAACAAGTGTACAACAGTGTGCACATAAAAGTCAACATGTGTACAATTATGTAGACATCAAGAACCAACATGTGTCCAAATATATATCCAATTGCATATATATAACTGTATCCTATAAGAGCATGCATACAAGTATAAGTTTAGGAGTAAGAAACCACGTAATGCTTTTCATTACACAGATATAAATCATCCTTTAAAGTATAAGTTTGCACCAGTTTGTACACCCTAGTCAAGTATAAGTTTATAGAGTTATTTTTTAACATGTGCACTAGTTTGCACACCATAATTTCCATGTAATGATTTTCATTGGAATCAGATGTGATCCTTGGATAAGAACCACAAATTAAATAAGATATAGTGCATTGCGTATAACCGGTGTACAAGCATATACACCTCGTATAACATGCACAATAAAACCGGTGCACTTCTACGTGAACCGCATACAAATAGTATACAAGAAAATACACATATATCTTAGACATTGCAAGCTGACCAACAAATCTACACTAGCTGGTCCTCCCCCAATAAACATCAAGCTTACTAGTTGGCTCTCCCCAATGATTAATTAACCATTGAAACTGTAGACTCTATCTTGTTGTAGTCTGTCATAAATAAGATAAAAATGATATATCAACACTTTAATTTTTAGAAATCATCCCTTCAATGAACTCAGTACAAAGATAAACATTTTATTGTTCATTTTACGAGATACTGGTTAGTTATCATACAACGTAAAAATCGACAGGTTTTGCATTTTATTTTTGGTAAGGGAGGATTTCGCTTGCTTACAAACCTACCTTTCCACCCAAAAATCTCTTGCTTACAACATTATGGGTTTCTGACCTGTATCTGCTAGGTATTTCACGTTTGATAAACCAGCAAATCCTATAAGTAACTTAGCGACATTTTAAATTTAGAACATATAAGGGATCTGTATCTATTTGTTCTGCTATAAACTTGTGTACCTGCTTTTTAGATTCGTCTAACATGCAGTAAAATGCTATCTGCAATCAATGATCAAAGAAAAAGGGCTAAAGTGATTATCAAAATGACTACCGAGTAAAATCCATTTCATAAGACTACTACTGTGAACTGTTACCAATAAGCAATTCATAAGGCTCTATATCAAGTTGTTGAAGCGAAGGAGATAAGACGCTACTACCATGTATATAAATATGGCCTAAAGTAGATGTGAGTCTCTGGTATCATCTTAAAATCCCCTCTTGTTAATAAGATAATTTACTTTCGTCGTACATGTCAAGCACCAATACTATCACTTGCACTTGCAGATGTAGCATCGGAAATTACTTGATCTAAACAATTTTGAAAAAATTTCCTTAACCCAATCCCTTATTTCTAAAGCTACCATGAATCGTTCACATTACTGACGGGAAGGCATGGATCTCCACATGTGTACCAGTTTGTACACCTCATTTATTTACGCAAGCATAATCTTATGAAGTAATTTTTTTCACATGTACACCATAATTATTTATGCATGCTAAGTTTATGGAGTCAATTTCCCACATGTGTACCAGTTTGTACACCCCGTTAATTTACCCCAAACATAAACTTATAGTAATTTTACAACAAATGATATTGTAGGGAATTTAAAATTCGATAAAAATCCATATTTTACGGCATCCATAAAAAACAAATAGCTACATATACTAAACTCACCAGCTTATATCCTAGTGTGATCTTGAGCTTGTGTCATTTAAGGAAGTTATACCCACTTATCTTTTAGCTGCAAACAAAAATCGTGGTAAATACGATAAATTGTGTATTGCCAGATTAAAATAACCACCTTACAAATGTAATGCAGGTTGAACTTATATACCTAAGAAAATATTAATTAAGCTCCTCAAATGATCATTGTCCCTCACTACTTCTTTAACCAACTTTTCAACAATTGTCCCTTTCTACATTCAGAATAAAGGATAGAAAATGGATCACTGAATATGTCATATACAAAAATAAAATAAAAATAAAACAGTGTTTTAAACTTTCTCAAATAATATCCTAAAATTAGTACAAACCCATATTTGGTATCACAATAATGAACAAGAAGGTACACAAGTTTTAATTACTACTTGAAACATTCTAAGGACTACTCAATCTTGTAACAACAGTAACTATAATAAACTTTAAAATGAAAACCGTTGTATAATCAACCATCGTATACCTCAACATCTCCAGATTTGATTGCAGCAGGAAAAAAAATCTGTATCACCCCAATCAGTTTCCTAGGAAGATAACGACTAATACTAGTCGGCAAGGAAGGAAAAAAAATACCCTGACGAATTTTCATATTAATGTACGGAATCATACGGATTGTGATTGGGTACAAAATCATACCCAATCTCTTTTCCCGTATCCCCAAATTTCAAATTCGTGAATTTTTTCTGTTTCGTTTTGATTTTTTTTTTCATCAGGATAGGATTAGAGTTTTCTATTGAAGATTGATTTTGAAAATTATTTGGATGAGTTTTAGTCGTCAGGTTATGAAAGTTTTAGCTAGTTTTTTGGTTTAGTAAGGACAATTTGGTCTTTTAATATTTTTTAGACACCTCTTAACACACTACTTTGGATGGGTTTAAATTTTGTATACCCCAATTAATCTGGGTATATCCCAATCCAACCAGGTTATTTTATAAATGATGGTAACGAAGAAAAATGGTTAGGTCAAAAGGATGGTGTAGAACCTAGTGATCGACAATGGGCAGAATAAAGAAAACAAAAAATGTGAGCATGGTAAACATGGACAGTCCTGTAAGCACCAAAATTTGTAAGAAGAAAACAAGATTTCAGCGATGGATTTGTCAGTGCAACCCTAATGCAGATAAATCAACTTTTTACTTATCTTTTATGCTCAAGGTAAAAAATTGTTAATCAATAACGGAGTCATGCATCTCGTTATTGCCTGATGTAGAAGTTGGAGTAATTTGGAAACGATGGAAACTCAACGGCTGCAAACCAGATTTCATTTTCAAGTTTATCGTATCTTTAAGGCTTTATCTTATCATGCTTCATATTTCAACATTCAATATTGGACACGTCAGCTAAAATCAACATCCAAGCGGATTCAAGGTTGAATCAAATTAGCGCCATATGATTTACCACCAGGCACAACTGATTTAACGCATAAGATTAGAGTTATTAGATTTTAGCATTAAAGAAAAATCTAATGGTTAATAATAGAAGTGCCAATGGTTTGGCGCGATAACCGTTAGTTTTAATTTCTAAAATAAAATATAATAGCTCGGATTTGAAGCACCGTATGATTTGACAAAAAAAGTAAATTTGGAGCGCCAAACCATTTCGTGCCATAAATTTGATTCCATATTGCATTCAAGCTATTTATATGGTCTCATATCGCTCAGGAAACATCCATACTCCATAGCCTTAGCTAATAAGGTGTGCTTCGGATCCTCCATGTTGACAAGGCCTCTTTGGGAAGTTAACCCCTAGGAACAAAATCACGTACCTGTGTAGGTGTCCAAAGGGTGGGCAATATCACCAGCCGTGGTCAAGGGGGTGTTACAAACTTGGTATCGAATCCGAGATTGCTAACTCGGGGGTGTGGGTGTAATATCCCCATATAGCTCAGGAAACATCCAAATCTTGGATGATGAAGCGCGCTTCGGATTCTCCATGTTGACAAGGCCTTTTGGGGGGCTAAAATCTATGGAACAAAAACACCTACTTGTGCAGGTGTCCAAAGGACGGGAAACATCGTTATCCGTGGTCAAGGGGGTGTTACAAACTTGGTATCAAAGCCGAGGACGATTCTCTTTGCGGTGTGGGTGAAATATTCCCATATAGCTAGCTCAGGAAACGTCCAAAGCTTGGTCAATAAGGTGCGCTTCGGATTCTCCCTGTTGATGAGGCCTTTCGGGGGGCTAACGAAAAAAACCAAAAATGGATTTTCGTCACGGTTGACATAGTCACGGTAGTTATTAGAAACGAGACTAAAGTCTTGTTTGTCCCGGGTAAATGTGTAATCGTGACCACTTCGTATCTCTTTGGGCACGGGCATGTTCGACGCGAGTCTAATACATCGATCCGCATTTTCTTAAACACGAATACACGATGAGAAGTTAGAACTCCTTCGGTTTCTTAACCCACATTCTACTCTCCCACGACCTACGTACATCTCCACTTTCCAGTTTATCTTGATGAATTTCCACTTTCATTTTTACGAACAATCTTCTTCTCTCTGTCGTTCATAATCAAATGAAACCCTTTGTATGCCCGATATGATTTCAGTTGATTCAGGAGTTTCAATCAGACAACCCATGTTGTTTTTGTCCAATTACATAGTTTGAAATTCTTTATGGTCAAAATTAGAAGAAAATGTAGTGAATAATGAGGCTTGCTCTTTTACTGTTTCAAGGTAATACTGCTAGTAATTTTTTCTTGGTGCTTTATTGGATCTACACCAATTTTTTTTATGGTTGCTACGATTTTGGATTTTTTTTATTGTTGTGCAATTTGGTTATCTCTGTGAAAATTGACTTTTTTTTGGGTGAATTATCTATTTTCTTATGGAATTAGGGCAAACGATTTTATTGTGTTCGATTAAGTTCCAGCGGATTGATTTCTTTTTTCTGGTAAGAGTCTCCAATCGTTATCAAATTTTTGGTTAATAGATGTAATAGTGTACTCGAGTATGAAATCAGGGATTGAATGTATTCTAGAGTTTTCTTATTTGAAATCAAGGTGAATTATTTCTGCAATTTTGATTGTATTTGAAATTTAAAAGTAGGTACCCTAAGATAAACATTGCTAGATTGTGGGAAATCCATGACTTTCTCTATATGTGAAAAATATGTTTGTTTCTTCGTTGGTATCATATTTTGTGTTAATTCCTATTGTATTTTAAAGATGAATTGGCTTTCTATGTTGCTTTGACAATGAACCCAAAGATCATAATGGCAACTAATCCAGTCGAGAACTTAGATTCTCGCACTTATAAGGCCTTTCTGAATCACAGACTGTATAAAAATAAGTTTCACCTTCTTGATAGACTTGCTAGTTGTTACTATATGAATTCCTTATGGGTAGAAATTAGTTAACCTTCATTAAAGCTTCCCCTGTCAACTTCTAAACTTCTGGTTGTGGTCGACTTAATTATTTGACAATCTTGAAACTTGTAGTGTAGTAATTCAGATGTGATTTTAGTTATTGAATTCATCCGTCATCCTATCTATTTGGGATAAAAAAATGGAGACAAATTAGCCTGAAAAATATTAGTAAAGTTTAGATCTTATCTGTTTTAAACTTAGTACTGTTGTATTAGCAGTAAAACTTATGCTTTGATTTATTTTTGTGTAGGTATATAGTGCTATGATGAATAGGAACAATGAAATTGATGTTGAAGACTATGTAACTCGCCCAGATATAATCATATAGTTTTCATGGATGAGGCTAGGTTCCAGCAGGCAGCATCAATAACTGAGTTTGATTGGCTTGGTCATGAATACCTGGGTTCCCATTCTGAAAGGTTTGTGATAGTGTTGTTGTTTTTTGTTTTTGTTAAAGTACATCAAAAAAAAGTACATAAAAAAAATTACATAAAAAAAATGCTAAAAGTACATAAAAAAATTCCTGAGATGGTGCTTGATTCACGTGTTTGATATCCTTAACCTAATGTGGCTTTGGTTTTATGTTACAACAGTACCTATAAGATATACCCAAAGAGGCCTTTCCTTATGAGACTTTAGATATCATGTTTCATTGTCGTGGTTTGATTGCAGGTAACATTTTGTCTCGTCAGCTGACATATTAAATAAGTATGAAATATTTTACCGAGTTTTAAGTCGAGTGATTACTTTTCTCCTGCATGTTTTTCATCGAATTATCTGAAAACTTATACGCATAATGCCAAATCAAGGGCTGTTGATGCTAGTTTTATAGACTGTAAATCCATGTTGAGTTTGTTCAGTTGGATGAACTGCGAAGGTTCGTAAATTAATGATGCAACTTCTTAATGGAACAGAAAGTTAATTGGTATAAAAACTTGCTTTATTTCATTTAGAGCCACCACAATTGGCTTGCGAAACTTACTTTTGTCGAAGGTGTAGTTTAGCTTATAGTTGACAGTCAATATAAGGAAGGGGAGGCAATTTTATCCGGTATATCATCTCTTTTCACATGATCACTTAATTCTGTCGTTGTGGTGTCCAGTTTCTCTATAAGTGGTCATTGTACTGTGTTGTATATATCTCATATGCGATTTTTTTTTTCTGTAGACTCAGGCCACAACCAAACTTAAAGATTTTTATAAACTGAGGCTTTGTTGATGAAGATCACTCTTCTGATTGCATTTGATTGAGGTAAAATTGAGTTCATTCTTATGGGGTGGTTTCTAAGCCTACTTTTTTCTTTATTTATACATTGTTAGTCTTAGGTCTTACATGATCTCTTCAGTTTTTTTGTTTTGTTTTTTGTTCTGTTGTAGACCTTTACACTTGACAGGGATTCTGGTCTCTTTTTTCTTGCAAGATATTTATTGTGTTTAATATCAATCTCCAAATTCTTTTCTGTTGTATCACATGGTTAACCACCTGACTTCATTTTGTAAACAGGAAGTCGTGGAACTTGAATAATGGAGGGACATACAACACTAGAAACACTGTTAAAATCTTTCTTTGTGATTTGAGACTGAAAACTTGCACGTCTTGTATTTGCAATAGAAATTCATATTTATGGTGTACAAATGTCTCTTCCCCTTGGACAACATAAGAATTGTATTGGAACTTGACGGATACACTTTGTTTTGTTTTTCTCTTTTGCAGCCAAGCTACATCCTAGAGATAGAGTTTGGAGGAGCTCATGTAGTGCAATTGGGCACGGTCATATTGAGTAAAACCTGGAGTAGGCATGCATTGGAAGTGCAGCTGTCCTTTGGGAACTTTTTTGAGGCCTCCCTTCCTTCTGTTGTATTTATATGTTTTGATAGTGATTTTGAGATGTCCTTCTTAACTCTTGCTGAATTCGTATATCAATATAAATGTAAACTATGTTGATTGTGCAAGATATTATCATATTCAATGCCATGTTTAGTAATTGTAATCGATAATACTTCATTGTTTTGCCATTTTCTTTTTCACAAGGCATATGAGATATATACAACACAGTACAATGACCACTTATAGAGAAACTGGACACCACAACTCATTTATGAACTCATCCAAATCTTACATATGTTTTACAGTTCATAAATGAGTAAACTTGGTCACGGTGTCTTCTAGCATCCCGTGACTAAAGAACAAACTTGTCACGGTGTATTATGAAAATCCGTGACTGTTGAATCTGTGGTCACAGTGGATTTTAGATATAGCCCCGAAATTCACCGTGACCAAATATTAGACTTTTGGACTCGCAGGCTTTGGTCACGTTTTTTCAGAAATGAATCACCGTGACGATAGACATTTGGACACGGTAAATTACTGTGACTAAAGGCCATTTTTGTATTAGTAAACTTGCCTTTCCTATCAGGTTTCCATATAAGATAATCTTCACCAGAGGAAGGAACATTCATGTTAACAATGGAAGAAGAAGTTTCATGATTAAAGAGAGAATAAATGAGCTCATGATTCCAATTCCTAGTACCAGGCACAAACAAGATCACAATAACCCTTTGTTATTAGGGTTATTAGGGTCTTCGATTAGGGTCTTCTATCAGTATGATCCAGTATTTTAGTTTAGATTATGTTTATGATCACAAAGGGTTATTAGGGTCTTCGATTTCCACCAATTCAAACAAGATGAAATAAAAATAACAAAGACGTAACCAAGAAAATGAAAGGTTTGTTAGGGTCTTCGATTTCCACCAATTCAATCATATAAAACTATAATAATCTCTATTTATTACTCAAGACAAATATCGAACTCAATCTCATGTCTCGGAAGATGGTATATTAAATTATAATATATAGTTTCTCCGCTGTAATCTCCTTCGCTTAATGGGTAGTGATTCTAAAGCATTACCTATCAATCCTAAAGCATATCACGTCAATGATTTTATCAAAGCACGAAATATCAATTGAAAAGCATAAATAATCAAGAAAATCACATGAGCAATTAAACGCCAAGCTATATTAAGAGAAAATCACTATTCAATCAAATCATTATTAGAAATATCATCATAGAGTTCATATAAATAAATTGGCTTCTATCTAAACCCTACATGGCTCTAGTTAGCCATGGCTTTCTCAAAAGCCAAAAACAAAATGGAAAAATGAAAACAAAACTCCAAACCCCTTTTTTTGTTGCGGCACTGTGGCCGGGTGACCCCCATTTTCATTTTGAAACAACACATAAATATAGCCCACAAATGAATTCACGTCGTCTCCGCATCACCTCCCAATAGAAGTCTGCCACATGTCATGAAATACAATCCGCCCAATAATATTGTGCCGCGTGTCATAATATGACGAAACATTGTAAAGTATGAGCGAATCTCCACTTTCCATAATATATGAAACCACCAAGGAAATGAATTAATTTCATTTAAAAAACATGATATTTTCTTGCATGTGCTGGGCCCACCTTAACTGTATTTGCACAAATGACGTCATTTGGTCTCAAACATTCCTTCAGATTCTTTATATATATATAGAAAGAGAACTTATGTAAGGACAAGATATGTTAATATTTCTTTTTTCTTCATTTTCACTTCATTTGCACGTGGTCATGGAGGTGATATTCTTCAATTCTTATGCTAACAATAATAAAGTCACTCTTGACCAATCTTATGTGGCATTAGCGTGCTGACGTCGACTCGCTTCACCATGCATTAATTGAAGAGAAAATTAAAACTTGTCTGCCCATTGTGACCTCGGCTGTGAAATAATTCTATGTTGCTGATATATATGGAGATACCAGGCCAACATAATAAGTGCTGATGATATATAGA
This sequence comes from Papaver somniferum, assembly GCF_003573695.1. Lineage (NCBI taxonomy): Eukaryota > Viridiplantae > Streptophyta > Magnoliopsida > Ranunculales > Papaveraceae > Papaver > Papaver somniferum. The sequence continues at coordinate 9,831,871 of NW_020618825.1, read as the reverse complement.
AATACCAGGCCAGCATAATAAGTGCTGCTGATATATAGAAATACCAGGCAAACATATTTGATCATTGTGCTTGCTGATACATGGAAATACCAGGCCAACCCCATTTCATCATTGTGGTTGCTTATACATGGAAATACCAGGCCAACCCCATTTCATCATTGTGATTGCTGATATATGGAAATACCAGGCCAACCACATTTCATCATTGTGGTTGCTGATATCTGAAAATACCAGGCCAACCACATTTTGCAATTTTCGTCGCAAACACCATTAAGTCTCACATTTTGCTGTTTATTCGCTGGATGATTGAATTCACTTGTACTTTCTACAAAAACACTAAAATATTATTAGCAACTAAAATATTGTATCCTAGCTAATATAAATATGGGTATAAAATGTAGCATTTACATGCTTATCAATAACACCTTACCCAACTTTTTCGAGAGCAACCTGTATGGACTAAACCTTAATAAGATTCCGAGAGTAAAAACTTAATCAAGGAATAATACCAAAGTAGTTGATCTCTTTCTATACACAATCAGTAACTAAACAGATACGAGTCCGTAAACCTGATTGTAGTGTAAGAGAAACTTGGATGGTACCAATGACCAATATCAACGATCAATCAAGTCTTATCCAACAAACAAGGTTGGATTTAAAAAATATGATTGGTATACGCACAACCTATGATATTTTAATTATATAAAGAAAATATAATGAGGAAAAGAAATAACATAGAAATCAGAAATTTTGTTAACGAGGAAACCGCGAGTGCAGAAAAACCCCGGGACCTAGTACAGACTTGAACACCACATTGTATTAATCTGATACACACACTATCTAGCCTACTGACAAGATAACTTCGGACTAGAATGTAGTTGAGCCCTAACCAAGTCTCACACCGATTAAGGTATAGTCACGTTCCTTAACCACTTGAGTCTTGCAAAACCCTACATACTTAATTCCCCTAACTAACGTCCTTTATAGCCTATAAATTGCTACAACCCGAAGTCGAAGACTTATTAACAAATCTGTATCCCACAGATATGTCTATTCTATTTGTTACTTATTTTGATACAAGATCAAGGTGAACATGAACTAACTAATAATCCAGTCTTACAACACCATGTGCATCCTAGAATAATAGTCACCTCACAATAACCTAACTAAATATATAGAAAAATTATCGTGGAACCACAAAGTTAGAGACGAAGTACTTTGTGATTTCTTTGTATCTTACCTATCGGAGATAAATCTCGAGATAATATTAGAGAAGATTAAACTCAATACGATAGAAAGTGTAATATCAGGATACATAACTACAGATAAAATAGTTGGATCTGGCTTCACGAATCCCAAACGAAGTCTTTAAGTCGTTAAACCTAGTAATGGTTTTTAGAAGAACTAGAAACCTAGGTTAAGAGATAATCGACTCTAGTTTGCAACTAGGACAGACGGAAGTGTCGGGATTAGGTTTCCCAGTTGCTGGACGCTCTCCTTATATAGTCTTTCAAATCAGGGTTTGCTTGAAAAAAAAACTAAGTTATCTTGGTAAAAAAGCTATCAATATTAACCCTTAGATGAAAACCTGGTTTCAGATTCAAGCTAAGTTGGCCTAGAAATAAAACAACTAATATCCACCGTTAGATGGTTTATCTTGATACACACAAATGAAATATACGCTTATTTAGATAAGGATGAACACCTAAACATGTATAACAAGTTGTCTCAATAACAGTTAACCGAAGTTAGCCATATGAACACTTTTAGCTTAGGCATTTTCATCAAACACTTATAGATTCAATTTGATAATAAATCATGATTTAGATGAGTGATAAAATGTATCTAAAATGTGTTTAAGAGAGTTATTCAAATGCTCAATATCTCATAGAAATATATGTGAAGCATTCGATACATTCGGCTTGGTTTGTAAGTGTACAAAGTACATATACAAGAAACGATTCATAAACATTATGCCATGGGTTGCAAACTGAGTTTGCATACCTTTTAAAGCATTTAAAGTTCAGGGACTTTAATTCGTAAAAAATCCTGAGTTCATGAGTTTAAACAATTTTAGTTTGAATACGAAGTTTGTGAACAAGTTGTCTTAACTTCCGATTTTAGAACATAAACTATTAGTTCTCAAACATAATTCACAAACTATAATTCCAGACCTTGTCTAGTTTTGATGTTCGTAAAAAATGTTTGCGAACTACAGTTCCGGACCCATCACAGGTGAACCTGTTCGCAAACAAGAGTTCTGAACCTAACACAGGTGAACCTGTTCGCAAACAAGAGTTCCGGACCCATGACTAGTTTCACAGTTTGCATATATGATACACATAATGTGCTGTATCCAGACATTGGTAGTAGTTCTAAAAACTCTCGATAATCAATTTGAAACATCTTTAGAAGAACGACAATGGTAATCTTACACATTCCACTAGATTCAAGTAATTTTCAAATGATTATTTAATCAATAGGTAACATCCCGAGTTAACATCAAATGATTGTCTCACACAAATCATGTAAGATGTCCAAGGTAATTTTCACATGATCATCTTGACTTAATTATTAGTTTCCAACAAAGTGAATTGTTCTTAACTAACGTTGACAAGTAGATGAATAATGCATTCTAATCTTTAAACTCCTAGTTCGAGAATTATATTAACGAGATAAACTCAACTTGAAATTTCAATGTGTATATAGTATAAAGTCTATATAGCCATAAGACTTAGTCTCATTTAGTAGATAGAATTGAATAGACATCTGAGTGACAAGAAAAGTTTTAGTCTTCACATATCTTTTGTCTTCGAAGTTCCTCAAAAGTCTTCAGTACGTAGATCTTCTTCTTCAAATATTGGTGAGCGACGTGAAGTCTAATGCTCAACTACACACTTCTATCCTAATCCGAGACATGACTATCAGTAGACTAGAAATCAAGATATAGTTCTGATCAACTAAATTTGACAACAAGCTTGAGATAGAAACACTTGTAAGTTCGACTGCGCAATGCTCTAAAAAAATAAAAAGCAATATCAAACATTTGTTTTGATGTAGTTATGTGGTGGTTTAATCCAGATTTCGCTTCTCTTCTCGACACTTCTATTTTGCATTTGCAACAGATTGATTCTTGAAATGACTTTTGAAATCACCCAAGTCTTCTTCAAAACTCTTTCTTTAGAAAATGTCATCTTCCATATATCCCAAATAAGGCAAGAACCCAGAACGAAGTACTTATCGTAACCATCTGACAACTACGTCTTTAGCATCTTGACAGATATTTAAGGAAACCGAGTAGATTTACAGATTAAATGGTCGGAGCTGATTCCAAATTATAACATCATTCATCCGTTCTACAATTAGAAAATTGGATCACTTTGCACTATATGTCTCTTTCTTTTTGAGATTTATTCATAATCGATATCTTTTTTGTATTAGAAATTTGGTTATTTTGTATTTTGATGTTTTTATTAATATCAAGTACCCGTATAACCACTATTTTAATTTTATTGATCGACCGGAAAAAAAGACTTAAAATTTAATTATATGATTGATAGGAAAAAGAAAGAAAAAAGAAAAGAAAGACTATCAAAATTTAGTTCCTTATATCCTTCGAGATGTGTTGGTATCACATAACCATGTAATATGCATATATAAATAGCACACAATTACCCATGCAATATCATGCATCATACATTTAGCACACAAATCACTCATGCATTATACATATAGCACATAAATCACTCAGCACACCTGGAATATCACGCAGTATACATATAGCTCACAGTAACCCATCAGCCATCACCCATGATATATCAAGCATATACATCATACAATCTTTTATTTTCTTTTAAATAGATTTCCTAACCACATGCTTGATGGGTACAAGTTCAAGTGGATATCTACTCCCTAGGCCTGCAAACTCCTCCTTGTTTAAGTCTTCGCTTGTCAATCCTTCTGGCAATTCCCAATTGAAAGTACACAATACATTGGCAAGGACAAACTCTACAAACACAATTGACATATTGATTGCAGGGCAAACTCTTCGACCTCCTCCAAAAGGCGTGTATTCAAAACTTTGATCTCCACCAAAATCAATGGAGCTGTCTTTAAACCTCTCTGGCAAGAATTCTTCTGGATTTTCCCAATACTCTGGATTTCTTCCCATCACCCATGTATTTATTAACACCCATGTCTTGGGATATATGTCGAAACAACCAATTTTGCTGTGTTTCATGGTTTCTCTTAAAAGGAATGAAGCTATTGGATGCAACCTCATAGTCTCTTTAACTACCATTTTCAAGTATAGGAAATTATCAAGGTCCGGTTCCTCTACCTTTCCTTTTGAGCCTACATAGCTTCTGATCTCTTCCTGAACTTTCTTCATTGCTTTGGGATTTTTAACTAGTACTATCATGGCCCAATTCATTATTACTGCCGGTGAGTCTACTCCACCAAGATATAAATTCTGGTAATTTTTAAACAAAATATCATAAACATCAACTGGTATATATAACATATAAGTTTATGCTAAAAATGTAGAAACCAATAAATTAAGAAAACAACTCCATCATCATCATGTTTTAAACATTTATATCTTAGGGATGAGACGTGGGCACAGATTTTTTCTAATCCACACAGCCTGCTGAACACGGAGTACTATATATAATTATAACAAAAAAAAAACTGCTGACCTAATTAACTACAGAGAAAAGGAAGTTAATTCTACTACAAAACTGGGTATCAAGTTTTTTGAGGACTTGTTCGGCAGCTTCAACGGAGAAGATTACAACTGTAGGTACACGACCATATTGTAGAAACATGACTGGACCATATGTGTTAGATAGTTGTGACAGTGCTTGATGATGAGGCTGTTTTATGAGTTGATGTAAGTTACCAATGATTGGAAGCTTCGGAGGACCAGGTGGGAAGTTGGGTTTTACTTGATCACCGGTCTTTCTGTTTTTGATTGCAGTGAGAAAATATAGAGGAACGAGAATAAGCGGGACAAGTAGTAGGAAACCGTAAGGAAAAATCTCCATACTAGCTTAAATGAAATCACGCTACTATTATTTCCTTTGTTGTGTGAATGGTGTTGACCGTGTTGTTTTCCGAAGACACCAAGATGAGGTTCTTTTTATGGATGACAATGTACTATGATGATAATGTACTATGAATCGAAGGGTAATGATCATACATTTGTAATGCATTGTATGTCCCTTGAAGCACCGACACGATGGAGTGTAGAAATTTACACCCATTTTACTAGTTGGGTAATATAGTATGTCAGAAAAATTAGTATAATGGTTAATTTTCTTCCCGGTGGGCTGACCTAACGACATAAAATTGAGCTTTTTTTTTTAATATATTCGATATACTATAACATTATGATCTTCGCATATAAAAATTATTTATATATAGAAACCTAATATATATAGAAACCTGTCCGAGTCTTGATGATTTTGAATTTTATCCGTGTCCTGTGGCCGTGTCAGTGCTTGCTTCTCAGATCGACATCAAGTTGCCCTTTCAAGGAATAGAAAGGTTTCTTTTTTTGGTATGACAAAAGATAACTTTTTTGTTTAATAGGAAAGAAATATATTAAGAACTTAAACTAGATTTTACATAAGAGGAGTATTTCATGAGTTTGGTATGACAAAAGATAACCTTTTTTTTTAATAGGAAAAAAATATATTAAGAACTTAAACTAGATTTTATATAAGAGGAGTATTTCATGAGATCTCCAAACTCTTGAGCTGAGACTCGATCCGCACATAAGAGGAGTATTTTATAAGATCTCCAAACTCTTGAGCGGAGACTCGATCTGCTGACCTCATACCTGAGTATCAGACTCCTGGTCAACTGGGCTAACCTCTGTAAAAAAAACTTACTATTTTTTTTCTTTCATTTTTACTTCTTCACTTGATTTTGTGCATTCTTTTGATTTCTTAGTATAAGATCTGGAAGATAGAAAACGTAATGTGGGTAGGAAATAAGAAAAGTGGGGATAGGAAAATTGAGGATGGAACTAATGTGGGTAGGAAACAGGAAAAATGGGGATAGGAAATAGGTAAAATCAAATCTTTGTAGTCTCAAATTTTTTAAGCAACTTTTGGATGTCTAACATCAGGTAAAAACTATAGGCCCCCAAAAAGTCAGGACCGGTCTTGTTAAGGGTTCGCAAGCTGCTAGTACTAAGCTAGCCCTTTCTTACTTTTTGTTGTAAGGATATGGTTTTGCAACGTGCATGTGCAGAAAATTGCTTACTTTTTTTTTGCATCAAGCTTTTGGATCCTTGCAAATTTTCCTGCAAATGTTTATATGGAAATTATGAAATACAATTCTGTCAATTATGAGCAAAAAAAAAAACTTAAGGTCATTCTTATTAACACTTGCAATTTCATTCCTTTTTTTTTTTTTTTTTTTTGAAGCAGCAATTCCGTTCGATGTTATCTTAGTTATAGAAATCATACCTACAGGCTACAGTACTTCAACCATAAAAACTAGGGACTAGCTATGCGAAATTGTCCCATGTATATATAAGCAGCTCAAGTTATTTCTTTTTTTTCAAATCCCATTTTGATAAGGAAATTCAGTTGATTCCAGCCATTCGTCTCCTGTAATTAGCTCCGAGACAGTGAAGTTTAATGCATCTTCATAATCCATAACTTTATACCCCGGCCATGTAACACGGTTATCAGTTCCTGACCCCGGTCCGGTGTTATCATATTCACCGTAGTACAATGTATCTAAACTCAAGTCATCTGCCCGTTCTCTCCAGCCTAGAGGGTGAATCAAATCATCAATGTACGACTCCATAACCACAGTTGTTGCATATAACTTCCATGGCCTTCCTAAGTAACTTTTAACAGTTCTATTACTTCCTAACAAATCTTCAGAAGCTAAGATGGAGCAATTTTGTATTGAAATCCCAGTGTTCTCGTCAGGGCTATCCCTACCTGAAGCTGTTAAGGCATTGAATTGGCGATACATCGGTAATCTTGCTATAATATTACATGCTTGAAAAACAGCAGCTGCATTTCCGAAAATGAAATCAACTGTTCCTGAGATGTTGCATTCGGTGTAGAATTGTCTATATGAATGAGCATACAATGTATCTTGGTAACCATTGATGTTGCAATGGTACACCGCGGTTAAATCCGCGATAATTCTCAATGCAACAGCTTGATGTTTTTCTGGTCCGGCTGTGTTTTGAAACGTTATATCTCGTGCTAGAAAACCATCACCGGCTACCGCTGAAAAGAAGGTAAAAATTTGCGAGGTGAGCAGAGAAATATCTCAATTTATAAAACTAGGCAACACATATAAATACTTACCAAATGTTGCAGATTTAAATGTAGTATATCCACCATCAACACTTCTCTTCCCAGAAATGACAGTGACATCACTTCCGTCGCCTAAAAAAACCAAATTAGTTTTATCTTTAGGAATGTAAACATTTTCATGGTAAACCCCTTCTTTGACATAAATGATGGTTCTGTCATAACTATCACTTGGAGCAAACTCAATAGCATCATTTATCCTACTAAAATTTCCAGACCCATCTTTAGCCACGGTAATAATGTCACTTGGGTCATATTCAGTATCGGAATCCTCGAGAATCCGACAGAATTTCCGTGATAGCCACTTTGGAAAACCTAATAGACGACGGTTATTTGTGTTCACAATTGCTTGTGCTTTCGATTTTGCATCTGGCTTGGACAGAATTGAAAGAGAATTACTAACATGTTTGTAAGCGGCAGTAATGGAATTGACAAGAACTGGTTTAAATGGACCACTAGCAGATTCTAGACCTTCTAAACAAGTGTTTTTGTTAGTTAAAGCAGCACTGAGGAAAGCATTAGCATCCGCCAATTGACGTTTATTGAGCGTTTTGGAAGATTGCATACGAGAAACGGTTTTTTGTAAAGAAGAAATGGTAATTTGATGAAGCTCTCTACAATCCTGAAGTGTACCTATTTGTTTTTCAACAACACCATTATTAACAACATTGGTAAAAACATTAGTGAGTTTTCCGGCTTCGGAAATTGCGGTTTGAAGGATTGGGAGGACAAGTGCAATGATATTTGGGTTTATGTTAATGGAGATCGAAAGTTTTAATGAGTTAAAACAAAGATCTGGATATGGTGTAGGTTCGCAAATAGACTTTATCAATGGAAAATGAGTATAATCAAGTGTAGATGGAGATGGTGAAACTGTGAAAGAATTAGAGTTTTTTGCTAATGTTGTTGTTGCAAAGACGAAAGAAGCATAGAGGAGATCTACTAGAAATGTTGTTGTTTTTGATAGGATAGAAGCCATTGACAGAGCTGTGGGAATGTCGTGGTTAGGAATTGGTGATAAATGGATATATGTAATGAGCTGCTAGTTGCATGTAATTTGTATAGATATGGATATTACGCGTAGTGTCAAGGTCTAAAAAGTATAAAGTTTGTAGTCATATGTAGAATGAGATACTAGTTGAGTAGAATGTAATTTTGGAAGTATTTCTAAGTTGGATTGTTGGAAAGCACTTGACGAACAACATGAGAAAAATATCAGTGCATTGATTGTCTGATGGAGAAAGCACCTAGCTACAACCCACTTGGGGTGTCATGTGGCCATCTTATTTGATTCATGCAACAAGAAGCCAAGGCCTGTCTATGTATGTAATATTTCTTACACTTGGTTTGCCTGGATCTGACTCGGCCTGAATCAGATGTCAGACGTTTGTTTTTTGCATTTTCCTAAGGTCCTAAGGTTTTTCTAATGTCTGACGTGAGGTATGATTCGGCTCATACGTCTTTAGTCGGAAGGTATATATTTGAGTCAGCTATGCGCATATCTGACTGGATTCTGAAGCTTTCTGTAATCAAACTATTTAGGAGTATAATTCTTGAGTCAGATATATTAAGTCAGATCGGATGTAATAGCATCCTAACAAATCTGTTGTGTTAGACAAAAGAAAAAGAAAGCTCTTTAATCCCAAAAAATCTGCATACTAGCTAGTACCAAGTATACTAGACCATGATCAAGTGTGAACAGTACAAGCTAGCTCAGAGGTCAGAGCAGTAAGATATCTCGTGATCTCTCAAAATTATTGTCCTCATGGTAGCCATAAAAATCCAGTTTACATTATAATCTTGTGAATTTTCCTTGTCCTTTTACCATTGGAATCAAGTAGGCTAAAGAACAAACACTAAAGTAAATTAGACATTTTCCTTACAATATGCTATTCTCCTCATATTTGAAATCCCGGCTGACTCAGTTATTGTTATAGCTTGTCCAATCGATGTGTTTATAAAAGAGGGGGTTGTACTAGTGCTCAATCAGATCGAGTAAGCTAATTAGCCAGCCAACGCGCATGGGCAGGTAGAGCAAAGTCTCCGGGTAAAGAAAACAAGAGATGGCATGCAGCATGGTGAATATGGGTAGGCAGTATAAACACCAAAAAAAGGAAGAAAACGAGATTTTTTCAGTGGAGCTGTCGGTGCATCCCCCCTTTTGCAGAATAAATCACCTCATAATCCATCCACTAATCAAGCTTATATCTTTAAGTTCAAGGTAAACAACTTTTTAGCGGAGTTGTTCGTACACTCCTAACCGACAGTCGTTTTCCCGTTGCAGGTGTACCTGTTGGTGTAATTTGGAAAGAGTGGAAGCTCAATTTTCTGTTTAACTCGTTCCCTCGTTTTCACTATATATTTTCATCTCTTTTTGATTAAGTGTGCACTTTCTTCGTCAATTAGTAGCATTTAGCATTGCTGGTAGCCCTTGCTTGTTTTTGTATTAATCAACTTAACAGACAAAATTGCGGTGGCTATGTCATGCATGTGATGGGGACCCAAATGAGAGTAAAGGGAGATAACACAAAGAGAAACCAGATCCAGCGAGCAGTGAAAAACATGTGTAAGTGGGTGGATATGGTATGGTCTTTTCATTTAGATCCATGTTCCAATAATATCTATGTAATGAAAGAAGAATCCAAGCTTTCTTAATTGCCCCATCTTCTTTGCCTTTTTGGGGAGGGATAATAGAGACTCTCAGCGGACTCATCAATCTTTGGAATTTTGTGTATAGCTATGTGCAATAATATTGGTACGCAATACCAACTTGTTTGTATGTCATTTTCCTGCAAGATATTATTATGAGTTATGATTCTCTACTACTTTCTAACAGTTCATCAGACATGGTGTTTATTTGGCACTTGACTCGTTTTACTAGCAGCTAGTGTCGATGGAGCCAGATTCCAGGCAGCGTGGGTTAAAATAAATAAATCGGGTAACTAATCTCACTTGCCCCGCCCAGGGGCGGATCTATATACTAACTTGGGCTGGCTTAAGCCGGGCTAAAGTGAAAAGAAAAAATTACATTTTGTAGTGCAATTGTGTTTGGTTACAAAAAAAATCAAGCCTAAACAACAGGTTTAAGCTAGCCCAAGTCAAACAAATCCGTTTTCAAGCCACCCCAACATTCATTTTCTGTGGTTCCGCCACTGCCCCGCCAATGTTTAGCTACGCCCATATTGGCAGCTTAGATGGTGGCAATGTACATCCTTTGGTTTAGTACGTACACTTGCATACGTAATTCAACCATCATGTATACGTATGGATAAACTTGAATTAACGTACAATAATTGATCGAGCTTCTATGTTTGGGGTAATCTAAATTATGAACGGAATAGAACGTGCCTGGCTTGTGCCATCGCTGTTGATGTGGTTCTGGTAGGATTTTATTTCTAGTTGAGAACGCGGTTACAGCAGAGTTCGGATATGAGGGATACTGCTAATATGAATTGTCATGTTGAAAGCAATAGGTAGACGAAGCTGACCTTTTCATGTGGTTGGGAATGGACCACTGCTAAATCCACATGATGAGTTAAGGATAGCATCTTTCGCTATCCAAATCCATAGTTCTCAGTAGCGCTACCTCTTTATGTCCATTACTACATTTGATTTTGATAGTTTTGCTTGTAAATAAGTTTGGAATCTTTCTTTTTTACTAATGGTAGATTACATACATTTTCGGTACATGAAAAGAAAACACAGATTCATTGCGTCAGTTGTAACGAACGCACAAAAATGCAAGCTATTGATCATTCTCACAAAAAATCATACAACATAGAGAAACTTGACTAAATTTCACAGGGGAAACCGATATTACATTATATACAAAAAGAAAAATCAATGAGTTTCAATAGGAATTCAATAAATCGCTCAGACATAAGATATAAATTCGGTTTATTAGAAACAAAATGAAATTTTTATATATACGACAGATGAATCACGCAACACGAATCCTTTTGACTATTCCCCCAAGCCTGCTGTGAATGAAACACCAGTTGATGGCAACCATAAATTGCCATCCAAAAAATTGCCAACAGTGAAGAAACTTGCCTGAGTCGAGTTATAAAGCGGATGGTAACCCGGCCATTTGACACGGTTCTCTAAACCGGCTCCTGGTCCATAGTTCATGTACTCACCATAATACAATGTATCCAAAGCAAAATCTCCATCCCATGGTAACCAACCTTCTGGTCTGATAGCACTACTCATAAAAGATTTCATGAAAACAGTTCTTGAATACTGCTTCCATGGGCGACCCAAGTAGGTCTGAGTCATGTTACCCGATGCAAACAGATCCGAATCAGCGGAAATGTTAGAGAATTGGATTGAGAAACCTGTATTTTGGTTTGGGTCTTTACGGCCGTGTGCGGTGATAGTGTTCTTCTGGTTAGGAAGACCTTTTCTTGCAAGAATTTGACAGTTTTGAAATATAGCAGCACCGTTGCCAAATATGAAATCTACCGTACCAGTAATTTTGCATTCACGGTAAAATTGACGCAGCGAATGTGCGTATAACGTGTCTTGGTACCCAAGAATGCCACATCTGTAAAATGCAGATAGATCGGAGTCTGACCGTAGTGCCACCGCTTGGTGCTTCTCAGGTCCGGCTGTGTTCTCAAAAGTTATATCTCTGGCTATGAATCCTCTGCCCGCCACAGCTGCGAAATAAATTGAAATAGTTTTAGCGACATTTTCTGGTGTTGCAAAGATTTCTTTATAATATTTTCTGAAACTTACCAAATGTTGCTGATCGGAATGTCGTCCAACCATCAATGAAGTTGCGGTTACCAGTAATAACTGTAGAGTTCATTCCATCTCCAATTATCATGATATGCCATTTTTTCTTCTTGATTTCGACATTCTCTATATAGACACCACTCTTCACATGTATCACGTATCTACTCGCACTGCTATCAGGAGCAGCTAACACCGCATCCATAATCGTTGCATGCGTACCAGATCCATCCACAGCAACAACAGCATTAGCTGTTATCCCACTCGGCGAAACTTGTAAAAGCCTTCGGTCAGCACGTTTCATCCACTGCGGAAATTTGATATCCCCATCGTCAGCCCTCAATAGCTTCCTATTAGGGTGATTACCTGGTGGTGGCAATTTCGACGACGGCTTGGTTGCTTTTGATAGCGGCGCCGGCTTGGTTGTTCTTGACGGCAACGAAGATGAGCCGGCCGAGGGAACTCCATTACAGACCATACCGAGTACATTTCTAACCAAGGACGACACTTGTATCAGATTTGTTCCAATTATGTTGGCTATAAAACTGTTGGTACCTTCAAAACCGTCTCTACATGTCTCTTGATTTCCTAACGCAGCACTTAGCCACGATTGTAGGTCAGATTTCCGGTTCCCAGTACTGTTATCCTTACCTGAAATATAAAGCACCCTTAGATGTTGCACCAAATGTATATTTATGACACTTTATTGAAAAATATGCAACCAAAATGTCAGGATAGGGACATTAATGTGACATAAGTCTGTGACAACATCAAAATCAGCATCATATTGGATTCCGCTAAAGAAAAGGATGCATTCACGAGGCAAAAGAAAAAGGAGAGGAGTAAATTAAATGTTCATCATGAATTCTTAGGTCATGTGGCCACTGGCCAGGCTGCACATGCAACACTGCGAATCTTATTAAAAGCGGTGGTTGGCGATTAAGCATTATGATCAAGTAATGTCATCTGGAGAATCTCTTAATCTAGCTCTAAAAGTAGCAACAATGGTTGCAGAAGACTAGAAATCATAGCCTAAGAAAGTAATAACCACGGTTTATTCAAAATTACTGTCACTAACTAACTAGTTAATTAATTATACTGTTCACATGCCGGCATGCAAGAATATGTATGTAATCAAATATGATCTCAAGTACTAAATATAGAGAATGACTTACCATGGGGATTCTGTGTTGCAGAAGCAGACCAGCTTAACTCATCAGCAGAGAAATCGAGCAAGTCGATGCAATCGTTAACTGCATTGGTTAGACGGAAATCGTCGAATTGGTTAATGAACCCGGCAACAAGAGTAGTAACAGTTTTTATCTGTTCAATTGATGTGGTAAGTGATGCTAAAAGTTCATTTGAGGACGGATTTCCCGAACATGATCCCGGCATCGACAAATCATTGGCATCAAAAGAAGAAGAAAAGGAGTGAACATAAACAGGTGAAGATGATAAGAAGATGACAATTGAGATCAGGGGTATGAGTAACATGGAGAGGGATGAGACATTGCTAGAAGAAGCTGCCATTAGGAGGGATATATTTAGGTGTGGAATTGGTTAGTGATGAAGGGGTTAAATATATGATAAGCATCTATGTTTGGGAGGGTGGTGGTGGGTCATGAAATACAGTAGTGTAGTTAAGGAATGTATAAAAGTGCATTCCGCAGTTGAGAGAATTGAAGAAGAGGTGTCGGCAGGTAGGATCGAAGATAGAGCCGTAGAGAGGTTATCTTTTCCAAGTAGTAAACAGTTTTCCGGGAAATGAACCCGAGCTAGTCAGGGTGGGTCATTTTGATTAAATTTTCTTGAAGGACACCCAATTTATTCCAATCCTTTTATACTAGTATTTCCGTTTCAAAATGATAGGGCTGTTTCACGTAGAAATTACATGTGAAACTTTTTTGAAATGGAGGTTGTTTTATGGCGAAGCTAATACCGAAAGTACAACACTATTTAAAATTTGTTCGAACTGAAGGTAAAACATTATTTTGAATTTGTTTCGTGACTGATGGAACCAGGACGGAAGGTAAAAAGAAGTGAAGCAAAAAAGTTACTACCAATTCTATGTTAAGGTAAAAAGAAGTGAAACAGAAAAGTTACTACTAATTCTATGTTTATTGATCTTGATCTTTGGGCCACAGTAGAAAAACATTCTGTTGTATATCTTTTCCGGGTAAGGCCATGCGCTATTTGGTACTATTGGGGCTAACTAATGAAGTGAATTTGAGGGCATCTCCAACAAACATATGCATGTTCGCAATATTCGTATATTTTGCTAAGGAAGAATACATCAGTATCATTGCATTCAACTCTCTTGGTTGGTTCCCTTAAATCTACTGAACCGTGTTGATCTGCAACACTTGTTTGGATGACCTTGAAATATGAAAGAAGGATGACAACCCCATGTACCCACCATGCCAAAGAGTGGTCTCATAATCCATAAATTTTGTAGGAAATCTTAAAAGTCAAGGAACACTCTGTCTCTTCAAATTTGACTTTGGTCCAACAAATTATTGGTATCTTCCCCAACCAATTTGTCTAAGTAATAACTGCATTCAAAACAAGGCTGGCCAGAGTTATTATTTAGGTACTCTTCTTGGTCATTCCATCAAAGCAAAAAAACAAGACCTCACACATGAGGGCACCATGAAAATGCATCTTTAACCCCTCTGATTTATGTTTTGCAGAAATGTACATAAAATGGATGTGAGCGGCTTACAGGACACGTTCTTTGTGTTAAAAGGGAAATTGATTCAAAATTTTCTCATGCCATAGGCTATTTTTTTTTTATTTTTTTTTATCGCATTAACAGTCGTCTTAAAATATAACGCTTTCCGGTGGTTACCCATACATTTATGGCATCGGCATTACAAAGATGACAGAAGGATTTAACACCTCTCTAGTTCACTATCTCTCTGACGCAGACTAATCCTAAATTCACTGTTGTGGTCCTCTTGCTTAGGTCATATTCACATCAGCACCACCACCATATTCTTAAATCGAGAAACATTTCCAGCTGGGAAAATTGGCATTGATGGATGAGGATATACATTCATAATTTGTTCATTCAATTCATCCTTAACAAGAATTTTGTGAGAGCCCTCCACCAACATGGATAATGTTATCATATTTTGGCTCATCTGATTAATAATGATAACTATCTAATCAATGATATATCAACAACGAAAAGAAACTACCAATTTTAATCGTAGCTAAAGAGTTCCTAAAATTAAAATTACAAATCGCACAATCACATAAAATGGGGCTCGTTTTTTTTGGGGATTTACAGGTTGCTGGTTTTTGAGGCCCATTTGTGAATGAGCGGTTTTTGACTTGTTCAAAAACATGATTCAGATAGAATTTTTGATTAAATTATACGAATTTTAGATTTAGCCGTATCTGAAAAATATCTTTCGGTTGGGGATAAATTTTTTTCTAAAGATTATAAACTAGTCGAACACAATTAGCTTAATTGGGTCAGTTGGTTTTACAAAAAGAAATCTAGTTGAATCTGGTTCGACCTGGTTTTCAACAAATTGGTTCATTTCATTCTTAAGCGAACCTTTATTGTTTAAAAAGATTTTTGTCTATAACTATTTTGTTCTTCGTTATCGTTATTGAAAATAAAATAAAAGAAAATAAACAAATACTTTCCAGTCTCTTTACAATTCAAATAACAAAATCAATATGAAAATTAAATCTTACTTCTTAACATCCTAAAAATTAATCAAGGTGTTTTGGGCATATATAGAAAAAGAAAGATAAAAATCACCATTCATTATTTCTTAATTTTTCTATTTTGTTTTATTAGCTAGTCTCTAAATCAGGATTTGAGTTCCAAATCTCGTTATTAGCCGCCTGAAGGTAGGCCTTTTTGTAGGGTTATTAGAGTAATTAATGTAACTCACATTTTCGGCTGCAGTTATTTTTTCTTAAAATAAAAATCATTTCTATTCAATTCGATAAAATCGGATCGATACTGTTCATCTTATTTCGTAAATTTGGTAACCAAAGATTGGTAGTCCCAAATTATTGTTAAACTCCTTTAACTTGATCTTTGGTCTTCAATTGCTTCAAAATTAAAACAAAACTAAAACATCGTGGTGTAACAAAATTAAAAAATCGTGATGTAAAACAGGATCAATTAGGAACGAGTCGACAGGAACACGAAATGTTACGAAATTAAAAACAAAATAGCTAAAATTGGTTAGGACTAAATGGGTTCAAATTTTATCCTCGTCATCCACCGTGGAAGCGATCATCTAGTGACAAATAATACGATTATTTGACCATGATAAAATTGTCACATATGGGATCAGAATATTGTTAAAACCATTATTCAGCTGTCATCCGATCAACGGTCAAAGTCAACGACCGATCAATGGTCAAAATCAACGACCGATCAATGGTCAAAGTAACCGGTCAGTCAACATTCAGAGTGAACAATCATTCAACGGTCGAAGCCATGCTTCCTACCGCACTGTCAACCAGTTTTCAGTCACGTTGCCAGTCGTGATGCTAGCCGGCCTCCGTCTAAGATCAACAGTCTCAGTCAACAGGAAAAGTCAAACCTGCCAGACAAAGTCAAGGTCGTTGGTCAAACCCGCTAGCCCATGTCATTTTGGCTTGTTTCCCCGATCCACAAAAATCCTGGAAGAAGATTCTCGAAGTTTCTGGATGACTTGCCGACGAAGTTATTGGAGAGAAGTTCTGGAATATTCCAAATGAATTGTTGGCCAAGATGCTTCCTATGAAGTTTATCTAGAAATTAGGGTTTAATTTATATATTCAACCGTATAAATAGAGGGGAATCTCAACCCTAAAAGAGAGACACCCTGACAGGGGCAGAGCTAGGTTTTGAAAAATGGGTGGGGAAGCTATGAATTATTGGACATTCAAGGGGGTGCAAAATGGGTAAAAATGACTAAATTGGGCTAAAATACGAAAAATTGGGCTTGGAAACCAGATGGGCTGGGTGGGAAAGTGCACACCCACCCTTCTATGTGGCTCCTCCCCTGCACCCTGATATACGAGAATACACCAGTAAACCCGAAAATGGATCAGAAATTCAGTTTTCATTTATACATCAATATAATATCTCTCCCTACGGGGATTCGTCCGTGAATGTAAGCAAAACTTTCTGAACCGTGTTAAATTTGTGTCTCTTATTTTTGTTTGTTCCATGTTATTAACCCTAATTCACACCATAACCATAAAATCAATCGTGTTCTGTGGCTGGAAATATTTTTGGGCACAAACAACAATATAATACAATTATTACCACATAAATTGTTGTTGTCTGCCCAAAATTGTATCCATGGGGTACTGAAACAATACAACTTTCATTTTTAAAATCATGATCGTTTTCTAGGGACAAACTATAAATATAATTTATCATTTCATAGTTAATAAACGAAAGGATGAAAATGACGGTAAAAATCAAATGAGAAATTGGGTCAATTGCCCAAATATTTTTAAAACAAGGTTCTAATGGACGAGTAAAAATTAGTATGGGTGAAATGGACACCAGAAAAATAGCATGAATGAATCTGGATTCATCCTGGCTTAAACTTAAAAAATAGCGAGGGTGAAACTGGATTCATCCTGATGTAAATTAAAAATAAAAAAAAATATTTGAAAATGGGTAGGATGAACTGTTTACATCCTGGCTATTTTTACATTCTCGTCCATTTAAATAGTATCAAATTTTACCTGTCTTTTTCACCCAGAAATTGACGTTATTGGGTTAATTGACCAATTTTATGAAATCAAATGTAGTAGTAAATTCCGACAATTAGGCTAAGTCTTACAATTCTTCAACTTCAAGATTCAAGTTGGAAAATCGTTTTTTATTCCGCTTATTTAAGCTGCGCAACAAGCAAGTTGTTAAATGTAAAGTTGAACTAAATTTTCCGCGAGTACCTAATTAGCATAAAGAAATTTCATGTTTATACCCAACCATTAGGTGCAAAAATTTGAGCCATCAGATTAATACATTTATACCCAACCATTAGGTGTAATATTACCTTTAGGAAGGAAAGTCAAAACAGTGTAATTACAGCAGACCATATAGCGAAGTATATCAATAATTATATGGTTGTAAACAAAACAGGTTACAACATAATGCATTCCTTATCCTATAATCGTATGGATGATGAAAATCTGAAAGTAAGTACTCAGTAAACATGGGAACAACCATACTATGACTCTGAAAATGAACATTGTCTTATCAATGAGGGAATCAGCTGCATAGGCAGGAATTGGGATAACTTTGTGTGATTACACGGGCACGATCAGAGAAGCTATAGGACTCACTTCAGACTGTATAACATGTGAACAATTAGAGATGAAGGGGGCTGAAGCGACATTCCAATGGGCCACATAATGGAGTGGACATACTAACTCGTTTAGAAGCAACTATGAACCTGTTTTACTGCTGCTGATTGAAAGTATGCAACAACAAGGGAACAAAGATACCATATAAGTGCAGATTTTGGAAACACGACCAAGTTTCCGATAAGCTTTATAGACCAGCATTTCATTTTAGATATGCGTATTAATGTAATATGGGAGGAAAATCTCTCAGTTTTTTGTAATAAGTATGCAATACAACATACATGGAAAGACTTTAGACTAGGTGCATTATTAACCTATTTGAACATTCAAACTCGGATTGAAGTTGTAACTGTTTTCCCAAACTTCCATTATGGAGAAAGCCGAACTTACTAATATATCTTTTGAGGGAAACATCTTTTTCCAAAAAAAAAAAGAAAAAGGTCATATGTGCTAAATCATTGGGCCCAACTACGCAAAAAAAATTAGGTACAAACAATCTGAATCTTGAAACGCCATAAGTTCTAGAATGCTAGTTGCCAATTCAAGATAACGTGAATTCAAGTTTTTGCTTAAACTTGGAGTGCCGTAAGTCTCAACTTTATAATTATGGTGATCAACGAGTGAAATTTGTGTATTCGGTGCCACCCACGTCCGGTCTATCTAGTGTTAAATTTCCTTCCAACCTCAGTCCATCACCCACAGGTTGGCATTTGTGGGTGGACCGGTGATAAGTTGGATGCGCATGGAACGGCAAATATGTATTATGGTTTCCATTTAAGTGAGATGAAAGTAAAATTAAATAAAAATATAGTTTAACTATTTTTTTATTTTTTTTAACAATCAACATATTTCAATTCAAAACAGTGATTACATGTTCGCTACAAGAATGACAAAAACATTAAAATAAGAGATAATCAAACACCTAATACAAATAAGGACATCAACTACAAGTAGATCGCGAAGAGAAAGAGCGATAAACCGCAAAGATATCCAAAACAACTTTATGTATAAGGGAAAGATGATGGTATATCCGGAAATATATTCAGACTATTCAATCTGATTGTATTCTTCTTCCATAAGAGATGCTCCTAAAACGAAGGAGTAATTTGCCCAAACGAACACGAATGCGTGATATCGTGATAAATCGTCGATGTTTTTGAATCGAGAATATCAAGCCACGAACCAGCCATTAAAATTTTAAGAACTCGCCCTACAACAACGAAGAAAAATCGCCCTAACATGACGAAGAAATATGTCAAAAATAAGACACCAAAAATGATGTAAAAACATCTTATTTTATTACTTATTATCAACAACTTTAAAAGGAAACGAATCCTTGCTCAGATCTGGTCCAAAAGGACAAAATCTGAACAAGACGTCTCTTGAGTTTTTTTCTTTTTTGAGAATGGGAAAATGAAGAGTCAAAAAATTTCTTATACTATTACAAATGAAACGTTCTCTTTTTCTTCTTATTATTATTATTATAGTTTAACTACTGATTTATAACATCGTAAATCATTCTTAGATAACATGTTTCATTAAAACCTCTTCGCCTCTTTACTAGGAACATGCAAACCTAAACCTTTCCATAAATGCATAAAACGAATTAGATACACTAATTATTAGAGCATTGCTCGGTCGAACTCGCACGCGTTTCTATCTCAAGCATGTTTGTCAATGTTAGTGATCAAAACTATAAGTCTTGATTTCTAGTCTATTAAAGCTAAGTCTCGAACTAGGATAGAAAGTGTAGTTGAGATCAAGGACTTCATGGCGGTTCATCATATAAGAAGAAGAATTACTCAAGGAACCGGTGGAACTTCTCGACAAAAAGGTATGTGAAGACTTGAACTTATCTGTCACTCAAAAGTATATCTACTCTATCTCCTACTCTTTCAGACAAGAAGTCGTATGCTATATATATAGACTTGGATTATACAAATTTGGTATTTCGAGCCAAGTATACCTCGCCTATCTGTATCTTGAAATACGTGTTGGTAAGCTTTTCACTTCGATCAAGTTTATCTTTACCTAGTGACGAAAGTCATGTTATGTTTCAATCACTTTGAAAATTGCTTTTACGAAAAATGGTTTGTGAATAACAACTATATAACGTCCTCTGAGAATGTTTCAAAGATTGAAATGAGAGTTTAGATTACATAACCAATGGTGGACATAAGAATTATTGTGGAAACACATTTATGTATAAGTCATATTCCTTGAACCAAAGTTTGCGAACTTTGTTAATCAATAGAACCGGAAGAATGGCGTGAGCCAAGTCTGCGAACTCAGTCCACGAACTGCCGAAGTTCTCAAACCCGAGAATTTCTGCTGGAGTTGACAAACTACTTGCGTGAAGCTAAGTCCGCGAACCGATGAAGTTTTCAAACCCGAGAATTTCCGCTGGAGTTTGTAAACTGTGTCCGGTAACTCAAGTCCGCGAACCTAGTCTGCGAACTTGATAAGGTTATATATCTAAGTTGATTTCTGAACATAAACTTAAAAAGACTAAGGAATGCAATTTGCAAACCGTGGCTATAAAAGTTCATGAACCGATTCAAGTGAATCAAATCATCTTTGTTTCAATTGTGTCTTGTGTAGTACATGAGATTTCCATGCAATTGAAAAACTCTCTAACTAGTTCATTTGAAGTCATTTGAACTAGTTATGGTGAAGAAGAACATGGTTGATATGAAATGCTCATATGGCTAACCTTTTTGTTAACTAACCTAGAAGTGTGCATTGTCAAGTGTGCGTAGCAAGCTAAGTTTTCGATCTAACGGTTGAGAAATATTTGCTTGAATCTAAATCAGGTTTTCATCTAACGGTGAATATTAAATGCTTTGTTATTAAGATAACATTGATTGCAAACCCTGATTTGAAAGACTATATAAAGGAGACATCTAGTATTGTACAAAACTAATCCCCACACCTTACGTGTGATACTAGTTTGCGTGCTAGAGTCGATTCTCCTGTAACCTTTGGTTTTCTTCTTCTAAAACCAGGTAAACGATTTAAATACTTGATTGGGATTGTGAAGCAAAACCGATACTACTTTTATCGTAGTTGTGTGATCTGATCTTGCATCTTCTATCGTACGACTACAATCATATTGATTGGCTTGAGATTGATATCTCCGATAGGCAAGATATAAAAAGTAATTACAAACATCTTCTTCTCATTGTTTGTGATTCCGCAACATCTTGTTTCGCTACCATACGATTAAGATTTTTGTGAGGTAATTGATAACTCTAAGCTGTTCTTCGGGAATATAAGACAAGATTATCAATTTGTTCATGTTTACCTTGATTATTATCAAAAGAAAGAACAAAACATTTAGGGTTTATCAGTGTGAGACAGATTGATCCTTTGGTAGACTTTTCTGTGGGAGACAGATTTGTTTATTGTCAAAGCCAGTGATTTTGGGTCGTAGCAACTCTTAGTTGTGGATGAGATCAACTAAGGGAATCAAGTGCGCAGTATCCTGCTGGGATCAAGGCGTAGGAGCATAACTGTACCTTGGATCCGTGGGAGATTGATTTGGGTTCAACTACAGTCCAGTCCTAAGTTAGCTTGGAGTTGGCTAGTGTCTGTAGCGGCTTAATAAAGTGTGTGTTCAATCTGGACTAGGTCCCGGGGTTTTTCTGCATTTGTGGTTTCCTCGTTAACAAAATTCTGGTGTCTGTGTTATTTATATTTCCGCATTATATTGTTTATCTTCATAATTAAAATAATACAGGTTGTGCGTTAGATCATCAATTAGAGTAATCCAACCTTTGGTTGTTGATTGTCATTGATTGATCCTTGGATATTGGTCTTTGGTACCATCCAAGTTATTCCTTGTATTTGATTAAAACTCGCAGTTCTTGCTTGAGTAAATCAAATCAAGAAGAGATATATAAACTCGTTGATATACTTTTAATTGATTGAGTCTTGTTGATTCTCTTAAAACTATATTCGAGTTTGTCCATAAAGATTGTTAATCGAAATATTGAGTGGTATCAGAGCAGGAAAATACGCTCAAGACCTTACAAGTCTGTGTTTGTAGCGATCTGACTCTATGGACAAGAGTACTATCTCTGATAAACGCTTTACCAGAAATAAAAGTTTTATCTCGTATAACTCTATTAAAGAGAAAGTTTCTACAATCTCGAATATAGATAAACCTTTTGTACTGACGAGACAGACTAACACTGACATGTGTACTTTCGATTACCCTTCAAATGTAAGCCTCTCCATTAATGAACGGGATTCAGCTGAAGAGAGTGAATTGATTCTAAATCTTGTTAGAATCCAAGCTGATAGATTCAATCGGTTGAAGCACCATGTTAATGTTCTACTTGGTGTAATAAGAGATTGTGAACCCAAAGGTAATTCTGAGTTCATTATTCGTGTACGTCTCTTGAAGCTAGTCTCAGAAGATATGCCTTGGAAATTGACCATCGCTTGAGTAAGCTCTCTATTCAAGGATACTCAAAGCAATCAATTATGCCAAGTACTTCTGACACAACGAAAGATGGTTCATGCTCAGAAGTAAAAACAGAATCCCCTTCTAGTAAAACGGATGTGCCTGAAGTCACCAACACTCAAGGATGTTGCACATCAAATGAAGGGAAGAAATCTTCTAACGATGATATTAAGACTGTACTATCTAATCATTTTGATGATCAGAAAGTATGTCTTGTTTGTGAGACAAAGAGTTCTGTTAAACGAAAGGGAACCTCTAGGTTGAAGAAAAACTCCTTGGTTCAACTTCAACACAACTCACATTTAATTCTTAAAGGTGTAACTGACATTCGTATGACTAACCCAATTGGTTTTTGTACCTACCCTGTGTATGCTACCAGGAAAGTCAGTTCAATGAGTTCCTCGAACACTCAAGAACAAAACAAACGTCTTAATAAACATCGTCTAAAGGAAGATTGTGTCGTGGTCTCTGGAAGTAACACTGCTCTTGTTGAGAATAGAAGTTCATAAGAAAGAAGAAAAATTGATGAAATGAGAGATAATCTGAAAAAGATAATTGAAGGGTATAAATAATTCGTCAACAGGTTGTCTTCCTACTCAAACCAAAATTATTCTGGTAAAAACTCAAACTATGTCTCGTATTTTGATGACAGTAAGTTTTATGATAATTTCTCACATAAAAATGTGTCCTTCTCTAGATTCAGGAGGAAAAAGAGACTTGACCTTAAACACAAATCTCTTGATGAGCGTGTATCTCATACTTGTGCTAATTAATCACAAGGTTTGAAGAGCTTACTCATAAAAACCCTGTTGAGTAAGATGTGTTAATAATCAGGTATACTTTTGGCATCTGTGTCCGTTGAGTTGAGCTATCTTCTTATCATCCATAGCTAAACTATTTGTTGTGCTTAAGGTATTATTTAAATTTGCTTCTCTTTTCTTTAGGAAGTTCCATTTGAGTCTTGTTTCTTGCTACAACTATGCTCAAAATTGCTTTCCTGAGTATGGAATTTTTCGAGTCTTTTGTTGCAAAAAGTCCCTTTTGGGCTTTATTTTTTTGGGGTCATGTTGTACTCGAACGGGTACCCGTGTTCTGGGAAGAGTCAACTGTTTAAGAAAACCCTAGAATCTCTTCCCTAAGAAACCCTTTTATACTCACGTACGCATACTCTAGGTTGGTTTCTGGGTTGTCAAGAATGTCTTCTTCTTCATCTTGCTATGGTGGTTTTAAAGAGGATTCCTTGACAAAGGTGTTGTTGAGTCCAATAAGAAAAGAACCCTTGTATATGAATATCATCCTAATGCTTCATCTTATTTTTTCTATGTTCATGAGGATGCTGAAAAGGATGATATGATTTCTGCTGAAGTTGTTCATGACTTTTTTAAGTACTTTGGGGAAGCAAAACAAGAGATCATTGTGACTCTGAAAAATCTTGATGCATTGAAAACTGAGTTGGAAAAGGTTACTGTTGACCTTGGTCTCATAAAGTCTTACATCAATGATCTTTGCAAATAGAATCACCTCTCCGATGTTACAATGAATGTTGTTGATCGTAATCTCAAAGACCCTTTGTCTCGTGAGGATTCTGAACCGTCTATATGATCTTAGTTCGTGTTCGGGATAGCACTGGAGTCTGTTTTCCTTTAGCTTGTTTTATTTATGATGCCTAGTATGTCTTCTTTTTGTTTAGTTGGAAGAATAACTAGTGCCTTGAATAGCAATAATTGTGACTACACATAGCTATTATGTTTCATCTTCTTGTTCTTATTTTAGGTTTATTGGTTTAAATTCTCAAAATATTTGGACGATGATGTTTTTGTAGTATTAATCTTTATGATTTGATATATTGCAATCTGTTATGGGATATTGGTGTTTACGTCCGTGAACTATGTTTGTCCCATACTTTGTTAAAAGTAAAGTCGTTCGTCTTCGGTATTCACGTACTGGTAAAAGAATGAATGGACTTTTGGCAAATACAAAAGTTAAGCCTATATTGTCAATCTTGATGGAAGTAGGTTAAAATCTTTTGTTTTCAAAGATTATGTCTATTATTGTTGTTATGCAAATAGTGATTGAAGATAGAATGAATCCTTGTGTGTTCTGCAGTATTGATCATCCCTGATCCATATTACCGTGAGGCTCCGTAATGTATCTTATGTTGAGCATTATACAACCAAGTTGATTTTCTTAGCTTAGTTGTTCTTCCGTGAGATATGTTATGTCGAGCATATTGAACTAAATTAATCATCTTGATTGGTTATTTAGTTATTGCTCCGAAAGAATTCTTATGTCGAGCAAAAAAAATGAAAATTAAATTGATTACTTTTGTAATTAGTTTGGTTGTGTATTCCAATTAGATTAATTATGGGTTCTCTTGTAATTAATCAAGTTGAGTATTTTCGTGACTCCATAAGGTTTTCTTGTGTTGAGTATATGAACGGTTAAGCTAATTATTATCTTATGGTTATCTTATGTTGAGCACAATCAATTGAACTGATCACTTTTTGTGTTTAATTTGGTTGCGTATTCCGATTAAATTAATCATGGGTTTACTTGTGATTAATTTGACTGAGTTTTTGGATATAGAAAATCATTCTCATGGTTTTTGGTGTTCAATAAAAATCCTTCTTTTCTTTGGAAATTAAGGTCGCTCGTTGTTGTTCTTTCGGGAATTACATCACATGGGGGAGAGTTCTTTTGAACTTGTGATTTATGGTTACATCTTTAAACTCCTTGATGAATGCATTTAGCTTCGGCTTTATGATTGAATTTAGAGGGATTATCTTGTATCTTTAAACTCCTTGATGAATACATTTAGCTTCGGCTTTATGATTGCATTTAGAGGGGTTATCTTGTATCTTTAAACTCCTTGATGAATGCATTTAGCTTCGGCTTTATGATTGCATCTAAATTAGTTGGTATGTATTTTTTTCTTTTAGTCATGAAATGTCTCTTTCGGAAATTTCATTACGATCCCGTTCTTGTCCCTTTGCCAATTTTATTGACAAAAAGGGGGAGAATTAATATGTGGTTCACACTACAAATACATATGGTTTTCGGATCATTGTGTACGGGGGAGTGGTTTCCAAGTGAGATGGAGTATTGACTAAGGGGGAGTGATACATATCACCATAGTATTATTGTTGAAGTTCTGATACAATTGGACTTTGACACTATGTAATAATACTATGACACTGTATAACAATGATCGAGACCGATGCTTTCTCATTGTTATAGCTACGGATCTTCAACAGCGGTGATGCTATCATTGGAGTACTTGGAAGTGATGAAGATTTCAAGGAATGTTGAAGATTAGACATATGGAATAGGAGCTACTAAAGTTTCTTTATCTTTTTTTATATTCCATATGTATTGATAGTTTTATCACTAAAATTGACAAAGGGGGAGATTGTTAAAGCATTGCTCGGTCGAACTCGCATGCGTTTCTATCTCAAGCATGATTGTCAATGTTAGTGATCAAAACAATAAGTCTTGATTTCTAGTCTATTATAGCTAAGTCTCGGACTAGGATAGAAAGTGTCGTTGAGCTCAAGGACTTCATGGAGATTCATCATACAAGAAGAAGAACTACTCAAGGAACCTGTGGAACTTCTCGACAAAAAGGTATGTGAAGACTTGAACTTATTTGTCACTCAAAAGTATATCTACTCTATCTCCTACTCTTTGAGACAAGAAGTCGTATGCTATATATATAGACTTGGATTATACAAATTTGGTATTTCGAGCCAAGTATACCTCTCCTATCTATATCTCGAAATATGTGTTGGCAAGATTTTCGCTTCGATCAAGTTTATCTTTACCTAGTGACGAAAGTCATGTTATGTTTCAATCACTTTGAAAATTGCTCTGACGAAAAATGGTTTGTGAATAACAACTATATAACGTCCTCTGAGAATGTTTCAATGATTGAAATGAGAGTTTAGATTACATAACCAATGGTGGACATAAGAATTGTTGTGGAAACACATTTATGTGTAAGTCCTATTCCTTGAACCAAAGTTTGCGAACTTTGTTGATCAAGAGAACCGGAAGAATGGCGTGAGCCAATTCCGCAAACTCAGTCCGCGAACTGCCGAAGTTCTCAAACCCGAGAATTTCTGCTGGAGTTTATAAACTTAAAAAGCCTAAGGAATGCAGTTTGCAAACAGTGGCTA
Source organism: Papaver somniferum (assembly GCF_003573695.1). Lineage (NCBI taxonomy): Eukaryota > Viridiplantae > Streptophyta > Magnoliopsida > Ranunculales > Papaveraceae > Papaver > Papaver somniferum. Next base: position 9,804,806 of record NW_020618825.1, on the reverse strand, counting down.
TAAAAGTTCATGAACCGATTCAAGTGAATCAAATCATCTTTGCTTCAATTGTGTCTTGTGTAGTACATGAGATTTCCTTGCAATTGAACAACTCTCTAACTAGTTCATTTGAAGTCATTTGAACTAGTTATGGTGAAGAGAGCATGGTTGATATGAAATACTCATATAGCTAACCTTTTGGTTAACTATTGTTGTACCAACAAGTGCATACGTTTGGGTACGGTTAACAAACCTAGAAGCGTGCTTTGTCAAGTGTGTGTAACAAGTTAAGTTTTCGATCTAACGGTTGAGAAATATTAGCTTGAATCTAAATCAGGTTTTCATCTAACGGTGAATATTGAATGGTTTGTTACTAAGCTAACATTGATTGCAAACCCTGATCTGAAAGACTATATAAAGGAGACATCTAGTATTGTGCAAAACTAATCCCCACACCTTACGTGTGATACTAGTTTGCGTGCTAGAGTCGATTCTCCTGTAACCTTTGGTTTTCTTCTTCTAAAACCAGGTTAACGACTTAAATACTTCATTGGGATTGTGAAGCCAGACCGATACTACTTTTATCGTAGTTGTGTGATCTGATCTTGCATCTTTTATCATACGAGTACAATCATATTGATTGGCTTGAGATTGATATCTCCGTTAGGCAAGATATAAAAAGTATTCACAAACATCTTCGTCTCATTGTTTGTAATTCCACAACATCTTGTTTCGCTACTATACAATTAAGATTGTTGTGAGGTGATTGATAACTCTAGGCTGTTCTTCGAGAATATAAGACCGTATTATCAATTGGTTCCTGTTCACCTTGATTATTATCAAAAGACGAAACAAAACTTTTAGGGTTTATCTGTGGGAGACAAATTGATCCTTTGATAGAATTGTCTGTGGGAGACATATTTGTTTATTGTCAAAGCCTGCGATTTTGGGCCGTAACAACTCTTAGTTGTGGGTAAGATCAGCTAAGGAAATCAAGTGCGCATTATCCTGCTAGGATCAGAGGCGTAGGGAGTACAACTGTACCTTGGATCAGTGGGAGACTGATTGGGGTTCAACTACAGTCCAGTCCGGAGTTAGCTTGGAGTAGGCTAGTGTCTGTAGCGGCTTAATACAGTGTGTGTTCAATCTGGACTAGGTCTCGTGGGTTTCTGTATTTGCGGTTTCCTCGTTAACAAAATTCTGGTGTCTGTGTTATCTTTATTTCCGCGTTATATTGTTTATCTTTATAATTGAAATAATACAGGTTGTGCGTTAGATCATCAATTAGAGTAATCCAACCTTAGGTTGTTGATTGTCATTGATTGATCCTTGGATATTGGTCTTTGGTACCATCAAAGTTATTCCTTGTATTTGATTAGAACTCGCAGTTCTTGCTTGAGTAAATCAAATCAAGAAGAGAGATATAAAATCGTTGATATACTTTTAATTGATTGAGTCTTGTTGATTCTCTTAAAAGTATATTCGAGTTTGTCCATACAGATTGCTAAGCGAAATATTGGGTGGTGTTGTTAGACGCCCATTTTTTCACTAATGAGTATAAATTTACTAGACTTACCTTAATACCCTGCATAATTCTAAAAATATCCTTAACCTGACTGGTCCTAGTGTTCATTGGATATTCTAGACTTGCATCTGCAATCGGTCTGATATTTATTGGGATTTTTTATGGGAATCCCCATGCATGTGATAGGTGTCCACTCGCTAAATTGCGGATGGATTGGATTGGGTTGGTCGGTTACAATAGAAAGGTTAACATTACTACGTACATTATGATGAATCCTTTTTCAGCAAAATTGTTAATTGAGGTACCATTTTACTTGGAGGTGTAGGGAATTACATATAAGAGCATCTCCAACGGGATTGAGTTGTCTTCCTATTTTTAAGGCCACATCGGATTTTTCTTTTATTTTGGCAAAAAATTCTCTCCAACGACAATGTAAAGGGAGACTGTGAGGGTGACGTGGTTGACGGTTTCTATAACATCCTCTACTTCATCCTCTTGTTTCAGATGTCTGTCTAGAGGATGTGATGAGTGCCATGTAAACAATTTTTTCTAAATTAGTTATTTTGTAGAAATGTAAGCCAACCAAATTTGTACACGTACATAAAAGTCTTAGTTTAAACCCCTACGATTGGAGATGATTTTGTTTATCTTCCTTGATTTAAGGAATTTTTGTTTTCACATTGCATTAGAATACCTTTCATATAGGATCCACACCACATTCCCGTTGGAGATGCTCTAAGACAGATCGTCATTTTCCTTTAAAATGGTACACACCCAGATTGCAAACAAATTGGTACCCTTATTAGCAAGTTACAAATGGGCTAAGGCCTTTGCAATTGGCCCAATGAATGCCTGGCAGTACACAAATTATCTGTATCTATTTATTTTTTCCATTTTCATCTGTAAACACAATCATTTCTTCTTTTGCTTTATACAGCAAAGGTTGGTTTTGGTGCTTTTGACTTCACTTTACTCTTTTTGTTGTCTGAAAACTTAAATCCCTGTAGCCAATTCCAAATCTCTAGCTAATTAGATCACCATCTTCTTCTAGTTTCTTCAGAATCCTATCCTGAATTCGTCACTCTCTTATATCATTTCAAACAATATTGATGGGGAATTTAACAATCTCCCACCAGATATCATACTAGATATTTTAAGTAGATTACAAACAGAATCAGTATTGGAGTGTAAACTAGTTTGCAAATTCGTGGAGGAATCAGGTACGCCATCCATCCTTTTCTCGGATGCAATTAACTCATCTCAGTGATGATCCTGCAGGTAAGCTCACTTTTCTTTTATTGAAACCTTATCGATACACAGAACATCAACAGATTCACTACTTAGAGTATGATCATGATGATGAGACACATCGAATAAGAAAAATCAACATAAAACCTCCATTTGATGGGAACGGTGGAGGTTATGGTATTATTGGTTCTGTTAATGGGCTCATTTGTCTCAATGCTTGTTATGACCATAAATTATTTGATTATCAACCTGCTTATATCTGTAATCCTGTCACAAAGGAGTATGTTATACTTCCGAAGTTGAACAGAGAAATGGGTGATGATGATGTCAATATACGTCAGAATTTCCATGATGTTTACAGTGGATTCGGTTATCTTCGTTCGAGTAATGAGTACAAGGTTGTTAGACTCGATCCAAGATCCAATTTTGAGCGCGTCGAGGTGTACACTCTTGGGTGTGGAAATGGATGGAGAAACATAGTAGGGGAATACGGATTGGATTTCTCTGCGTGTTCTTTTGTTAATGGTGATGGTGTGTTTGCAAACGAAACGCTTCATTGGATTACATTGGATGGAAAGATAGTGGCCTTCAATCTGGCTGACGAAAAGTTGTGAACTTCCAGAACTACCTTGTCTATCAGTAGCTGATAATGTGGATCTTTATTTTGAAATTGGGGTTTTGGGTGGAATTTTGTGGTGTTCGATCCTTGATGAGTGCACAAGAAAGACCGACATTTGGTTATTAAGGAAAAATGGAAATCCAAACATGGAGGAGCAGGAGGATTACCGGTCATTGACTTGGAGTCAAGAGTTCGATCTAGTCGGTATGAAACCACTTGCATTGACGAAGAGTGGTAGAGTTCTATGTTATAGTCCTACTGATCTCTATTGTTATGACATAAACTCTTCCTGTTTCAAAATGCTTGTGAATTTTGCCGAACAATTTCTCTTAGAATCTCCTTAATTCCTCATATGAACACCTTGATTTCACTGAAAGCATTAGGAGAAGAAGAGATGAAAACTATGGGCAAAAGCGGAATATGATCTTGTCTCAACTAAGAAGCTACGAACAATAGTGTTAGCAGAGGAAGCAGCAATACGCAGGAAGCTCTTGTCCACGGTCCATCCCGTATATGCAGAATTAGAAACCGGTAAATCTTGTTGAAACCTTAAGCATTTCCTTATAATTGAAGCTTATTGAAATGGCACTGTCCAATGACTATCGTATGTGGATTCTTCTTGTTTATGTGTTGTTGCATTTTAATTGTGGTCTATCCTTGAACAATAAAGAATGTGATGCACACTTAAACAAACATAACTCGTGCGGATTTATATTTGTTTTAGCTTTAAGTACATCATGGGATTTCTATTGCTGTTGCTTATATTTGTCATGCTTATTAGATTACTAGTTTTGTCATTTCTATCTGGTCACCGGAGGAAAAAACAAGCACCCATAAAATACACCTAGAATAGTAAAGTTTCCAAAATAAAACCAACAAACAAGCACCCGTGGCCTAATGGATAAGGCGTCTGACTTCTAATCAGGTGATTGTGGGTTCGAGTCACACCGGGTGTGCACATTTTGTTCATCATGGAATAATACTTTTATGGTACTAATTGTAATCAATTACACAACACCAATAAAGCTAAAGGCTCTCTCTCTCGTTTTGTTTTGTTTTGTTTTTTTTCCATCTCAAATTTGTGACAGTTATGTAGAACTTAGCCGTAGCTAGCTAGCACTCATTAAAAAGGTAGCCCTAAACTAATTTTGCAACCAAATCCAGTGGCTAATTTGGATTTTGAATATTTTGATATTGTTTCTTTCATGATCCTGAAGTGCAGATACCATATACTATGGTGGTTGAATTCAATTTTATGTGACTCATCGCGTTTCATATCAGATGTAGTCAATTGAAATATTAAGAGAGTGCAGCCTACATATATTGTTTTGATTTTATACATATGTGACATTTTATCAATATGGATTGCCTATACCGTGGTAACTTCTAGATAATCAGAAGCAAAAGACTAGCTTTATTATGATGTGGCCCTATAAATACCGGATACATATGATAGTTATTATTTATCACATGGTAGTTCCCACTTGATCTTCTGGTTTAGGCCTCCCACTAGGCGTAAAAATGGTGTCTTCTTCGGTATACTAGTCAAATCCATCGTAATTGGAAATGGGTTTGACCGAGATTGAGTATAGTTCACGAAAATCAGCAACTTTAAAGAAAGAACGGACATAACCCAATGTATCTTTGGCCGTTTGCACAAATAACAGCAGTTGCATGCGGGCATGAGAGACTTAAAAACTCTATCCTTGGCAGGGCAAGTCCCTTTCTCCAAATCAACAGAATGAGACCTGCATAATACAAAAATACGCATACTCACATATGTTAAAATCAAAACATAACAATTTAGCGGTGTTATTGAATTTCAATAATTCCGCCAAAAAAACGATATTAAAACAACGTCCTACATTGCAGCCACCCGGAGGACAAAAAGCAGAAACGCGTCTGCAGTTTTGCAGGGAAACACAGAAAATTGTCTATTCAATTACAGCCGTTCATTTATTTGTAATAATATAGAATTATTCTGGTCCATCGGATCTAGATCTAAGTTCTCTTTTATTTTTTTCTCCTCTTGTTTCTCTCTCACAATCAGTTTTCGTCTGGCCATAGAAAGCTATGGAGAATTCTTTTCGTCCAGTAACTCATTAACATCAACAATTTTTTTCGTTTTTGCAGACATCAAAAACAGAAACATTTTGAGGAATTGCCTCTTTTATGGCTTAAGAAGAAAGTCCATGGACATTGTGTAGCGTAGACAGCTCTTTTCAATCTACATTTTATGTTTAGATACTTGTCATATCTTCTTAGCTTTTCGGGTATCTTCTTCGTAATATGCCACAAACACCATCTACGCTTAGCTTCTGGAAAAACTTGTTCAACAGCACTTTTCATTGCAGCGTCTTGGTTCCTCCCATACAATCAAGCCATGTTTCGAACAACCAAATAAAAGTGGGTATCTCCTGGTTCGCAAGCAAACCACAACCAAATAAAATAGACTGCCCATGGTGGTTTACCCCAACAAAAGGGGCGAAAGGCATGTCGTACTTATTAGTCAAATAGGTTGTGTCAAATGTTACCACTTCGCCAAATTCTTTATACGCTTCTCTGCACCTTTTGTCTGCCCAAAAGACATTCTTCAAGCGATTGTGCTTACCCATGTCAATCCTATAATAAAAATCTGGATTCAATTTTTTCATTCTCTCAAAGTAATTATAAAGTGCGGTAGCATCTCCTTCTCGAAGATCTAAATGCTTCTTTTTCGCAAGCATGTTTCTAAGATCTTTTTCATCATACGGAAGGTTCCCAGGTCCACCGGCTTTAGCTGCACACATATTGAAGTTTTGGTACATTTTTATTCCGGCCTTGTCATGGTTATGATCCTTCTTTTCACACTTTTCCTAATAAACTTGTTGCACCTCATGAACCTAGCTTTACTTGGGGTCGTCCTATGAGTGTGGTCGGAAACAAAAACGGTAATCATCCATTTATCATCCCACCCTAAACATGCTGTTACCCTAGCCTCGCATTCACATTTTCCTGTTGGATCAAGCTCAAACGGAGTAACTGATGTAGTTTTATGCTTTCCTTCCCGAACACAAGCAATTGTTACATGTCTTAAAACCCCCATCCTTTTTTGACAACCGCATCTTACATCCAAATCCTTTTCCAACTGCACAACGTCTATAAAATTCATATACATTATCGACGTCATCAAATGCCATTCCAACTTCCGGTACCACTATATTGCAATTATCATCTTTTCCACCTGAGTTAGCACTCTCATCCAACTCAATGCTTACTAGATTGTTATCCATCTGCATATAAAAAGTTTTAATAACTCTCTAAGCTTAAAAAAGAAAAAGTCAATATTAGATCTATTGATGTTAGTAGTGACTAGGACCAAAACGACGGATTCTTAAACAAATAACTATTGAACATTCTCTAGAATTTCTAGACATCTCCCCCCTGGCCCTCTTTAATGTCAACAAGCCCAACCGAAAACGTTAACCTTTTTTTCTTTGTTCCCGAATATTTCGTCTGTGAGCGTAAGACAGGCATTTCGAATGAGGTTCAAAATCATTTTCACTGATAATTGCTTTCAGTTTTTAGTTTTTTTATTTTAAATTGTTGATTCCCTGTTTTACTTTGAAAACTAGGGGTTTGCAGAATTTGCATTTCGAATGTGCTCCAGCAACAGCTCTTAGTAATTCTTAATGCATGATTTTTTAATTGATGTTGGTCAAGTGGATAATCCTCAATCTGATCATGGAAATAGCAATAGAAGAAGGAGAACCTAATTGCAGGGAGGTAAGATTTTCACAAGTCTTCAGATTTTAATTCTTATTAAGAATGGCTTAGTTCAACAATGTCGATGATCTTGATCCATATGCCTCTCTCTTTTCGGAATGTTTCTATCTTCAAAATTTTGATTCGACAAGAATTTGATGTGCTTTTAGACTTTAGAGCATAAACGTTGTGTGCAACTAAGACAGGCAATTATTAGCTAGCCTGTCGCCCAGGAGGAAATGGAATACAAAGGTATTAGTTTTATTCTAATCTGTATCTCATTATGAATTGTTTAGAAAAACTGTAAAAACAATGTTTGTCAAATCTGTATCAATTTTAATTTGATGTCTAAAGGAGTGTTCACATGATAATTGATTGTAATGGTTTCCGTATATTTTGATACATTGTCACCTTCCCATGTGTGTGACTAACATTTATCTTCGGTTAAGTCAGTCAGTAGAGTACCTTACAATGAGAATTCTTGATCTTTGCATTTTGTGTACTTAGTCTAATATTTCATTATCTAATATCTGTGTCTTTTGCTTACTTGAGTACAAACACGTGCATTTCCTTCGTGATCTGAATTGTTTCAATTCTCTTTTTCTGCAGGTTCAACAAGATTCTTACAGTTACGGAGGTACTGCCACTTACAACCAAGGTTGAGACGTTAACTCCATCTTACCGAGTTTCATCTTAGGTACGCAACATTGTCGAGTTTCAATCAGAAAGTGGCGGTAAACTTGGGAAGTAGGAAATATAAGGTGCTGCAGTTGAACTTGGTGACTGGACGAAGAAAATTGTAGAATGCCCGGTGTTCGCCGACGTGCAACGCACGTGCACTCTACTTGTACAGATTAATTACAATAGTTAAGATTCTATAAACATTGAAACTGATAATTTATTGTTCTCAGGAAAAAGAGATTTTTATTTTAATGTCAGAAAGTAAATAGCAATTTTTGCTTTGTAACCCAAAAGCTAGAATATTAAACTTTGATTTACAGTATTTACGTCTTATTAGTTCTTCTTTTCACTAGATCTAAGATGGGTATGAAAATCATACATTACCGTAACAATGGTGATTGGAATGTATGAAGCACAGTAATAAAGAGAGAAGAAGTCACTTCTTGGTCTTACCGCAAGAGAAGCTAATTAAGAAAGAAAATATATTTGGGGAGATTTTTATTAGATTTAGATCCAATGGACCGGAATAGCTCCTTACTATTACAATTAAATCGACGACTCTAATTGAATAGACAGTTTTCTCTGTCTTCCTGCAAAACTGCAGACGCGTTTTTCTGCTTTTTATCCTCCACGTAGCTGCCACGTTGGATGTTGTTTTAGTATTGTTTTTCGGGTAGTACATATAGAACTATTGATTGAATTTACATTGAACATTATACAATTAAAAGAAACCGTTGGAAAAAATTTCATTTTTAGCCCCCCTTAGTGACCGTACAGAAGGGACGACCAAAATGACCGTATGGACTTGGACAAGACTCACAAGATATAAAAGGACAATTAAGGAAAAAATAAAAGATTTCTTTTTTTATTCTCCATGAAAAATCATTCAAATTATAGTCAAAACTCTAAAATATGGTAGTTAAAAATACTGAACACATGTCGACTGATGATTTGGTGGACCAGATGAGCATAAGGAGTTGGGCAACACGATCCGGAGCCACTTTGCATTATATATCCCACTTTCCTGATATATTGGCCACAACGGGCAAAATAATATCACTTGGAGATATTCTCTCCGTTTATAAAGAAAGGCTGCATTTTCATTTTTTAGGTTTTCACTTGAAATTTCTGTTTAGGATCAGTTTTTTTCTGAAGCAGGAATAACAAACTCAAATCAGTGGTTTCCAATGGCAACTGCTGATAACACCATCAACCACTCTTACGAAAAAGAGCGCGAAAAGCATTTGGAAGAAAACGAGAGACGATTTAAGGTTAGTTATTTCAATAAATGACTGTTGTTTATCTTTTTCTTTTTCTAGCTGCATAATTAAGATGCCAATAACTTTCAAGACCGCACATTAATGATGTGTTATGATGTAGGCTTGGGGTGTTGCAAAGAAGGCTCGGAGTCGAAGTCTCATTGTAAAAAAGGATTCTGCTGTGGTGGTAAGTTTTGTTTGTCAAATTGCAAGTCATCGATCTATCGGGTTTGTTTGCAGGGATTTGATATTAGTGTAATGGTATTTTGTGTTTTTCTGCGTAAAAAATGTAGTTCTGTTTGAGATGGTTAATTCTAGTGTAATCAAGTTTAAATCTTAGCATTTCATGTAATGTGTTTCAGTTTGTTAAAGACCGTCCTCAGCATAAAAATTCGAAATCATCTAGATCGTCTAGAAGGTAAAATTTCTATCTAGCTGCTAGATGTCTATTTCATATGTTTAGTTTTTCTGGATTCCCCTTGATATATTAGTAGGTGCTAATACACTGAGCTAATAACAAGACCCGGGCAACTGTACCAGAAAGTTGCTACCAAAGAGGAGCGTGCTGATAGGTTGAAGCAGGCCATGACTTTACAAGCTCGTTTGGAGTCAGAAGGACACCAATGTTTTGTTAAGTCGATGAGGCGATCTCATGTGTACCAAGGATTTTGGCTGGTAAGCTCATAACGTGAATATGTCCATTTTTGTGTGGAAGTGAAAAAGATTGATAATTCGTTTTTTATTTTTCTTATATATATATGTTAATTACAATTTCCTTTACGTAGAATGTTCCTTCCGAATTCTGCAATAAATACTTGGACAAGAAAACATTCGATATTTGGTTGGAGGACAAGGAAGGTAGAGAGTATGAGACGAATTTCATTGGTACAAGCAACGGTCTCAGCGGAGGTTGGGGAACGTTTGCCGTGGATCATAAGTTGCACGATGGTGATGCCCTTGTGTTTCAACTCATTGATAAAACAAGATTTAAGGTAGAATTACTGAAATCTTTTTCTGTTTTTTTTTATTGCTTGTAGTTTGTTCTGATCCCATTTTCAGTCCACTGCCTCGTTGTCCCTTAAGATGATATACATTGATAACTTTTTTGTACAGGTACACATATTCAGAGGGTCCAACGACGGAGGCGAAGGAAATGCGGAGATTCTGAAGAAAGATAGAGAAGTAACATCCGACAAAGAGGATGTTGAACTAGGTAACTCAAGCAAATATAAAGATTGGGGTAGTGATGTTGTTGCAGAGAACCGTAAGGAAGAGAAAGCAACAAATCCTGCCAGAAAAACCAAGGGTTCTACATCGCGAAGGCTCCAACCAAGTAGATCCTCAAAACAACTTGCTCAACCAAGAATACAAGCAGAGGTTTCAAAGAAATGTCAAAGAGAAGCAGCTGAACGGAAAAAACCTGTTCAAAAAAGGAAAATGAAGGAAAAATTGCTTACGAAAAAGCGATTTGACATATCCCAGGTTACTTATTTTAGGCAAATCGTAAAGAACCTTTATAAAGGTTCGAAAAAGGTCCCCTTAGTAACAAATTCATAAATTAGCAAAGGAACGTTGCTCTCTAGAAAACAACCTAAGTGCTGAACAGCAATTTCATTTATGAGTTGCTTATTTTGTTTCGTCTCTACTATTTTCGTCTTCTTAATTGCAACTACTTCACCATTTGATAAGGTTCCATTATACACTGTGCCAAACCCTGCTCGCCCAAAAATTTGAATTTCGTGAATGTGATAGTTGTTAGATGCCTTGCTTAGCTCTTTCTTTTAATAAACATAGCCTTAAGAATCTGTTCATCTACATTATCACACTTGTTAACCGGAGGTTCGTTTCCTGCTTGAAGTTTGATGTCAGAGACTTGTAGTTCTTCCCAGCTGAATAACCAGTCTTGAATATATTATTGTCTATGAGCAAAATAATAAGATATTAGTAGTTTTTCTTGTTGCTGCCAGCAAGTGGCAGGAATACAAGTATTTTCTGAGATAAAATGGCACTTCAAAGGTAGTATGTGAGCTATCATCCATGAGAAGCAGAGTATATTCTGTCGAAGTTTGTTATAGTTTAAAAAGCAAAGACCTTTATGAGCTTTGGTTGATAATGAGGTTTCTTTTGTTCAGTGAAATTTGAACATTTTAGGGTTTTGTGTTTGGTGGGTGAGATAAGCGTTATGTTTTGCCTTTGCAAATACTGGAATTTGGTCGAAATTTTGGAAGAATTTGAGAAAAGTGCTGTGGGATTGAGATTTATGCAGTTTAAGCAAATGTGGGTTTCTTTGTTATATTGGAAATTTTTTGCTCCAGTTAGGTGTCCTTTATCTGCCTAGAATGTTCATGCATCATTTCTCATTATTAGGCCAAATGCAGCAAGACTAGCTTTTTTACTTATAACAGGCGTCTGGATTACTTTATATGCCAATTCATTGGTATTTTAGTTCAGTTTGAATCAGTGTTAACACCTGCAATTTTAGGAATGCGATTATTAGTGAACGCAGCAGTATAATAGTGGAATACATATCTGATCAAATGAGTTTTTGGTATTGGATTTTTGGGATTTTGTAAAGTGAATAAGATATGAGGTGCTGCGGCCAACCAAATGGCCCTTGCATGTATATGGGCAAGATAATAACGTATGAGTAGCTGTTTCTTGTTGCTGCTGTCACAGAGGGCTGGTGACAGGAACATAAGTAATATTGTGAAATAAGATGGCTCTTACTGGGTAGTATGTTCTGAGCTATCCCCCATGAGAAGTGAAATACTTTCTGTAGTTGATAATTTTATGGTGTTCAATCCTTGGCTTGACGAGTGCACAAGAAAGACTGACATTTGGTTATTAAGGAAAAATGGAAATCAGAATATTGAGAAGCAGAAGGAATACCAGTCGTTATCTTGGTTGGAGTCAAGAGTTCGGTCTAGTGGGTATGAAACCAGTTGCATTGACGAAGAGTGGTGCAGTTTTATGTTATAGTCATACTGACATTGTAGTTGCGGAAAATCCCACAACTATACCCAATGAAATGATAAGAACACAAAGTCTAAGCTATAGAGAGAAACTTAAATATTAATGATATTATACACCTCTTAACACTAGATATGATCTTTACACAAGCTTTTTATTAAGGATATGGTGTTCTTACAAATATGATGAAGATTCAAGTTTATAACAATGGAGATGACAAATAAAAGATTAAACTTTAATGGCTTATTTTCTCTCTTCTAAAAGTGGTTTTAGCTTTGATACTTCATTGAATTCTCTCTGAACCTCCCCCCTCTCTTCATTATTTGAATCAATATATAGCCAGATATCCTGGTAGAAGACAACTAAGTTCACGTGCAAATCTCTGCTAGCTGATCTCTGCTCATTCTGTCTTATTCGCCAGGCTTTGGGGAGGTGTCGCTGTCCTTCGCGCTGCTGCTTCGTGCTCTTCCTGATATACATCGTGCTATACCTGTCGCATGGTTATTCTTCATGCTTCCTTCTCCTTATCGCATAATTACTCTTCGCCTAGTTTCTCTCTTCTTCGTGTTAATGGTTTTCTTAATCAGGGAGAGGTCATGTGTTTAGCTTTGTGCGATATTTCGCCCCTACATTTTGCCTCTTCTCGCTTTATTCCTCTGTAAGTGAAATAATGCGAGAATCCCTTGGTCAATGCTTCGTGTCAGACCTGTCTCGTGTCAGACCCGTCTCTGTTCAACGTATTTCCGTTTCTTCCGCACTTTATTACTCGTGATGTCAGTCTCCTCGATTTTCGGTGGTGTGCCTTTACTGCTCTTCCAATAAATACCAACGGGGGAGGAGGATATTTTCGCATTCTCTTTCTCTTTTGTTTGATTTCTTTTCTTCTTTCTTGGATTTCATGGAGGGTTATGAAGTGTTTTATCCTATTGTTGTTGTATTTTCTCGGTAAGTCTTTTGCCTCAGTTCTTCATACTTTGTATTTCTCCTGTCGTCTTTGGGAGTTCGTTCCTTATTCCAATGTTTCTCCTCCTCTGCAGATCTGTATTTTTTGGCAGTTTAATCGATGGATCTGTAAGGAGCTTTCATCATAACTGGGGTCCTTCTATATATGTGCTTCTGTCTTTTAAGCATGACGATATTTCCTCTTGACTACTTGGTACCCAATTTGATCCTCGGGTCACCATTCAGAACAAGTTATCCACCGAGCCTGTCGGAAGGATCAATCTTCGGAAAGGGCTATCCACCAATTGTGTTGGAAGTGTCTACTTTGCTTTGGTTCGTGCTTTGAGCTTGGAGTCACCTCTGGTCACTCTTCGGAACAGCTAAACCGTCGGGTCTGTTGGGGGGACTTGTTTTGTTTCCTGCGTCATAGTTTGAAGTCACCTTGCGATACTGAACCCAATTACTCTGGTGGATTTGATGCGCTACTGGTGGTGAGGCTTCGTGGGGAGAAATTTTGATCGCATGCTTTACATCTTTCCCTTTGTTCATACATCTCTACACTGTATTGCTTTCCTGCATTTTATCTTGGAAACGGATATTATTCAAATTTTTAAAGTTGATTGAATTGAATTTTTGAGTTTTAACTATTTGATGTATGTGACATTGTGCGAAGCGTGGTGTGGGTTTCTTCCTGAGGAGGTGGGAAGCATTATTCCCCTACTTGCCTCTGCTTTCAATCTCCGAAGGGAGTTCCTTATTTATTCGTGGGAATGTTATTCGTGTGAATTAATACTGTATTATCTTACGATGAATGCTTAAATTCTTTCGAATAAAATTCTAATGCGAAGACTGCATGTGTGAAGATAATTCTCGTGGCTCGTCATTTTGAATTAAGTTCTATGATGCGAAGCAAATCTTTATGCGTATGCAAAGCATGGCATCAGGGTGAACGTCGTAATGTGTTCATGCTTTCCAATATGCTTTAATTACTAAAATGTTTAAAATCTTTAAATTAAGTATACTTAGCTCGAGAGGAGTGCATTTCCTTCTTGCCTCTGTGTATCCCTTTTATGCCTTAGTGTCCATTCGCGCTCCTTAGATATCTTCTATTTGCATAAACTTTGTAGGTCTTAATTGCCTCCTAAATAAGGTCTTAATTCCTTCCCCACATAGAAATTTAAAGGACATATGGTCGTTTTGGGTAGGGTCTTCCACCTGTTGGGCGATGAGATCTCAGTTCCATGTGCTCTTGCGAGTCATTGGCCATCGATCTCGCCTTAACTGTGTTAGTATTCTTAACTCCTTAGGCTATCCTGCGACAATGTACCAGGCCTAGGTACTCCCGTGAGTAGAAAACCCAGTAAATTGTCGTCTTTGACACAATCAGCTCCCCAATGGAGGGTGTCGTCCATTTATATTCCCCCTGAATCGCCCTTCAAGGAGGTTACCCCTAACCATTTCAGTTGGGCTCCTCCCATACAGTGATACAACGACCAGTGTTGTCGCAACCTCATGCTTTTAGCCTATGTGGCTTATTAGGCACGAGATCACACCCTAGGTGGGGTTTCTTTGGACCGGGTCTATCACAAGTTCCAGGCCATCTTTTATCTCCAGTGGAATGCTTTTACACCCCATACCGGAGAACTTATTCTCTGAGTGGTTCGTTCTCAGTGGCCTCCAGCGGATAGGCATTTCGCCCCAATATAAGTAACTTTCCCAGGATCACCAACTGTGACCCGCGTTAGGGATTAAGGGTCTCCTCTTACACACTGTGCAGTCCTCCGGTCGCACAATTTTATGCGAACTAAGTTGACACGCCACAATCGTTGTCCTAGCCTCCCTAGGTATAGGTTTTAATAGTATCTTTCTGCCCCCTATTGAGGTCTTACGAGTAATTCTTGCTTCTTCGCTTTGTAGCTATCGCCTGTGGCTTGCTCGCTTACTTATCAAAAGAACTTGTTTCATTTTTATTGGAAACATATGTCAGGTACATTTCTTCTCCTTCTTTAATTTCTCGTTTTGTTGCTTCATGGATAGTACTTCTTGAGATAAATGTTGTTCCATGGGTGTGTTTGTGTATGTTCTACATCTTTTTCTGTTAGTTCATACGCTCCATTTCCGACGACGATTTTCACGATGTAAGATCCTTCCCAGTTGTTTGCGAGTTTTCCTCCTGACTTCCTCTGGTATGGCGGGATTTCGCGCAACACCAAGTCTCAAACATTGAAACGTCTTGGTTTGACCTTTTTGTTACATTCCCGAGATATTCTTCTGTGATAATTGATCATGTGCTGCAGCGCGATTTCCCTATTCTCTTCTGCATCATCGGGTTTTGCTAATATGATATCTGTATTCAAGTTATTTTCCCAAGCTTCGCGCTTAGTGGTTGGTATGATGACTTATGTTGGTAGTACAGCTTCTACACCGTATGTTAGATAGAAGGGAGACATTCCAGTAGCTTCTCGTCGCGTTGTGTGGTATTCCCATAGGGTGTTATGGAGTTGTTCGCACCATCCCTTATGGTGACCATCAAGTTTTTTCTTCAGAATATCTGCCAAGGTTTTATTGGTTGCCTCAGCTTGACCATTACTCTTGGGGAATAATGGGGTGTACTTCCCACTATAGATTTTGAACGCATTGAGTAACATGGCGACGTTCTGTCCTTCAAATTGCTTCCCATTATCCGACACCAATTACACTGGTATTCCAAATCTACATATGATTTTCTCGAATATGAAGGAGAATACATCAGAGTCTCTGATGTGCTGTGTCGCCCTTGCTTCGACCCACTTTGTAAAGTAATCGGTTGCTACGATCAAGAATATTCGTTCTTTGCTACCTGGTACGAGGGGTCCTTGATGTATTTTGAAAGTTGTTGTAGAAAGTGGTAGTAAAGTATTGTTCACTCAAACTTGTGAAGATTTGTTTTAGACTTAAATTAAAATAAAAACTCAAATAAAGTCGATTTCAAGATTGTAGAGAAACTGAGACTATGGATTCCACCATTAACCAATTATCAGTGATTCAATAGTAATTATTATTATGCAACTCATACATTCAATTTGATTATTAAATATTGCCTAGACAAGTAAATTCTCAAAACAATAGATGTAAATCGAAAGCATGGACCATCAAAAGACTTAACCTAAGCATGACCTATCAATTCAAAACACAACTACTTAATCAAAATCATATATTCGATTTAGGTTCAATGCAAATAATCATAAAGAATTGCAATAATTAATTTAAATAGAATTTACCACATAATAATTGGAAAAACGGCTTCCTCTGTCGCCTCAGCAATGGGGTTTAGATTCTCATATTATTCACATTCTCAGAATAGGTGTTCATAGCTCAAAAGGGTGAAAAACAAGAGAAAACTACTGAAGCAGCGAGTTTGTAACAGATATAGTTGTTACAGAACTCACTGTTACAGAGACTACTGTTGCAAAGAAACCCTAATAGAAGTAATTGTTGGCGAACTGTTGCATAGTTGAAAGATATGTGACGGTTTTTTCTATCTCCTTCTTCCTCGTTATGCTGGTGATGAAGAACTCTCTGCAACTTTATTTTATGGCTCTGTTCTACCCCGAAAGTATCCCTAGGTCTCGACACCCCTTTTGTGACCTCCCAGCAAGCCTTTTATACACGGAAAGTGAATGAATCCCGAGAATCTTTGTCCTTTTTCTTCTCTGCAAGTCACGGCAATATTTCCCTTTCTTTTCTCATATGCGTCTGCTGTGGCATATATTCCGTAAATTGTATAGGAGAGTATATCTTCTCCCATGTACACGTAAACTCCAAAAACAAAACCAAAGAAATCCCGAGATATCCTCACTGCCTCAACACCAGAAACCGAGTTTCTAAGCCTCCCCTGTTTCGTGTAAATCGTTATTTTCTTCGAAACTGCTGCACCCGTCAGTCCTATTTGATCTAAATAGGCCCAAAAGAAACTGAACCCATAAGAAATCCGAAAAGAACTCCATGAAAATCAGCAGAGAGTGCTCGTAGCTTTCTCCCCTCTGTTTTCACGAATTCCGGATTATTCAGCCAAAGTTCTTCGATTCCAACAGCTATACCTATCCTGTTTAGTTGAATCAAGTCCAGCCTGCAAATATGGGCGATTGAATCTGTACAGAAGTATCCCAAAAATCGAACCCTAATTTGAAACTTCCTGCAACAGCTATTCCCGCCAAAACCTCAAATTTGAATTCTTGAAGATGACCTCCCCTTATCCGACAGTGGAGTCCCTTTAGCAACTGGGGCGGAAACAATAATTTTTGGGGTGCAAATATCCATGGGATGCCCCTTATCAATTGAGTGCCCCTTATCCAAACTGAGAGTCCGAATGGTAGGTGTCCTCCGGGTGCCTTTATCAACTTTTCGAACCGATTTCGTCGCAAAGCTTACTTCTCCAAAAACACCTACAAAGACACAAAAATCCATGATAAATACAAAATCGAGCACTAACAATATATACAATTGAGATTATATCAGACTGTCTATCAAATACCCCCAACTTATTTTTTGCTCGTCGGTTGCACTTAGCATGTGCAACAAGCCTTTAAACCCCTGGGTGGCCCTAGTGGCCGAGTTATAGTCTCGGGAGGGCTTACCAGAGATATACCCACAAAACCTTTACTCCAGACCCTAACTATCTACGCAGAATCTTGGAAGGCACTAAAGAATCTCCTTGGTTGGCATACTTTTTGGCTATAGGAGGAAGTACCCTGATGCGAAATTCCAATTGTTGTACACGATTTTGCACTCAAGCATAAAAAATTCATATATAAGTGACAGAGCTCTACTCAGATAGTTTCTGGACATCATAACCGGAGTCAACCAATCACAAGATGGATATAGAGAAAAACATAGATGGTTTTGATGTTGACTAGGTGAACGGTGTTTCTCAAATCTGTCTGAAGGCCACTGCCAAAATGACCTATCCTAATGGACTGAGATAATGTTCTGGACTAATATCAACACAGTGGCATATACAAGGGAACCAGTGGTCGATAATCCTAACTCTAGGTCAACACAACTGGCATATACAACGGTACCAGTGGCCGACTTTATTGAATTTATTCCGGTTGGTCTAATGGTCTGGTCTCAATTTCTATTCTTTTTTTTTGGTATCTCAATCACTCTATTTTACCCTATTGTAACAACTTCATTCGTGAGCCCCACCTAATCACTTAGAGAAACAAAATTTAAAAAGAACAAAATAAAAACATAAGTGAAAAAGACTCAACGAGATATGACGAAACTACCATGTTATTTCTAACATCTGAGCTCTGTGCTTTTATGAATAGACTCTTTAGATGTTTCCATCTAATCAGATTGGTTCCTCAACTCCTACAACCAAAATGCTTCCATCCACTTAGATTGGTTAGTGCCATCCTTAATAGGCATAAATTTCTAGGTTCTGGAGTTTATTTATTGCAACTAAAAGTTTCTCCCATACCCCAAACTTAAATCTAACATTGTCCTCAATGTTCTAAAGATAAAATTAAAAGCATGAACAAGGAGAAACTGTTACCATTTGAAGCAAAAGATTTAAGAAAAGATATTACCGTGTTGCATGAGATTGGGTTACCTCCCAAGAAGTGCTAAGGTTAAAGTCTTCAGCCAGACATTACGTACCCCTAAAATGGCTAATTACCCTTTCAAATCGTATATCAATAGTCGAAACAACTGTGGATCATCAAAACCAAATAAAACTGCCACTAAAATGAGACAACTGCACAGGATCAGAAAAATTAACATATGGATCACAACCTCATTGAAAGTTTCTTGCTAGACAACTGGATTTATTTGGGGCACTCACTTGGGCTTCATATGAGTGTCTTAAAAAACAGATTCATCCGAACAACAGGACTTTAATAGATGGATTTCCTCCTGGACAGTATCAGGAGGATCGGGTTGTGGAGTCTGAATAGACTCAAGTGATACCTCATATGCACTAGGCTCGAGTCCCAAGTTAGGGACTTCTAATGGGGATAATTGACGATCACTACCCCCAAACTTAGAGTAATCAATACTCTCCGTAAGACCTTTAACTATGGCTTGAATTTCCGGATCCTCAGAGTATTTAAAATACTCAAGAGCTTCTTCTAGTTCACTACCCCCAAACTTAGGGTCATCACTACTTTCAGAAAGACCTAATACTATTTCCTGAATTTCTAGGTCTGTAGAGTCCTTAAAATATTCGAGAGATTATTCTAGTTCTAAAGTCTGGTCATCTAACTGACCTAAGAGAATTGTCTCATCAAATTCATCCAAAAAATCACCAAATAAAGTTTCGTCCCAATTATCCTGAACTAGAGCATGAACTAAAGTACTAATCATATTCACTTCCTCTAAATCATCGGAAGGTTGTCTAGCAACATTATAGACATTTAATTCAGTGATCATATTACCAAAGGATATATTCATAAGTCCAGTCCTACAGTTGATAACAACATTAGACGTGACTAAAAATGGGAAACCTAAAATCACTGGTATTTGGTTTTCTGGTTCAGGGACAGGTTATGTGTCTAGGACTATGAAATCCAAAGGATAAATAAACTTGTCGACCTCAATAAGAACATCCTTTATCACACCGCGAGGAATATTAACAGATCTATCAGCTAACTGCAGTGTTATCTTGGTAGGTTTCAATTCACCAAGTCCTAGCTGTAAGTACACATGGTACGAGGGTAGGTTTCAATTCACCAAGTCCTAGCTCCTAAGTCAAGTAAAGCTTTTTCTACCGTGTGTTTTCCTATCGTGCAAGCAATGGTAGGGGCACCTGGGTCTTTATAATTAGGAGTTGTGGTGTTATGAATGATAGAACTTACATGACTAGCTAAAAAGGCTTTTTTAGGGACACTAAGCTTTCGATTTCGCGTACACATATCTTTAAGGAATTTGGCATAATCCGGAAGTTTCCTAATTGCTTCTAGTAGCGGAAGGTTTATGGTCACTTTCTTAAAAACCTCCCTTATGTCATTAAAGTTGGATTCACTCTTTGTTGGTACTAATAGCTGTGGAAATGGGGCTCTGGGCATAAAATAGGGCCTCTCAGGAACCGAATTGGCATCATCAAAGATTTTATCATTCCCCTCATCCATGGATGGTCCTGAGGGGTGTACTACACTATGCTCACTATCGGGCATGGTAACCTGATTGTCTACTACTCTACCACTCCTAAAGGTTCTAATTGAATTCAACTATTGTAATGGTTTTGCACCTACTTCATGAACTCCTCTAGGGTTGGGTTGTGTTTGACTAGGGAACCTACCTTTTTCTCTCAAAGATTCATTTATCAGACTAAACTGGTCTTTTAACTCAGAAATAGCCTGAGAATTAGCCTGGCTTATATTTTTACTTTCTTCTATGCCATGTGAAAGCGTTTGGTGAATCTTATCTGTGTTTCGAATAAACGAGATTAGAGTTTCTTCTAGACTTGAAATTTTCTTATCAGACTGATTCTGAAACTGAGATGGTCTTGAAGGATTCTTAGTACAGACAAAACATGGGGGAACATTAGAATTACTAAACTGACCTTGACTCTGGCCCTTAGACCACGAAAGGTTCGGATGGTTTCTCCAAACAGGGTTATAAGTTTCTGAATATGGGTCGAACTTCTGAGAGTTATCGAATCTAGTGTTATTGTAAAGAGCATTGGCTTTCTCTTCCATAGTATGGCCTTCCCAAAAAGGCTCCACCCGACTACTAGTGTGACCCAATTCTAAAGATTCTAACCTTTTAGCTATTGCTGCAATTTTGAAATCTGATTCATAGCCTCCTTCTACCCTATTAACTTTTCCTCTGCCTAGAAGAATTGTTTTTTGGGGTACCCTACTATTTTCCCATTTTTCAGTCTTTTCAGCGATTTCATGCAAATATGTCATCGAGGCATCAACTGTTTGGTTTTCAAACCCACCTGTACACATAATTTCTTCTGTGGTTGTAGTGGAATAATCTAAACCCTCATAAAGGATCTGAACTAACCTAACCTTTTCTAAACCATGATGAGGACATTGGGCTAATAAATCATTGAACCTTTCCAAATACCTATACAAAGATTCTCCCTCTTGTTGTGAAAACGTGCATATTTGCGTCCTAATAGACGATGTTTTGTGCCTAGGGAAAAACTTGTTCAGAAACGCAGATGTAAGTTGTTCATAAATTTCAATTGACCCGGAAGCCAAACTATACAGCCATGATTTGGACTTATCTTTCAAGGAAGGTTTCTAATTTCTAGGGTACTACAAATTCCCTCAAAATCCGTAACATAGAAATTGGGTTTTTCATTTTCTTTCCGTAAAAAGATTTCGAGCAACTGTAAGGTCCCGGGCATAAGTTCATATTTTTCTTTAATTTCAGCTAACCTGATACAAGAGGGACGAGTAGTCCTAGTCGGGTTCAACAAATCTTTCAAAGTTGCCATTTCTGGGTCTATAGGGATTCTTTACTTAGTAAAAGGCGGACGTTCAAAACCGGATTTTCCGAAAATCAGACTTTCTAAATTAAGATAATAGAGATTCTTAGAACTAATGAATCGACCTAGAGTGTGTCTTCTACGTTCAGGCATACAAAAGAAATTATTTCCTAAATTGGAAGGGTAAGCAATCACAAATCAAGGTCGACTCAACCAAATCAAACCTATTGATTTCTAGCAAACAAAAAGCATGATGGCTCCACTTAGATTATTTCTAGACCAGCTTCTACTCTTACAAGAGGAAACTAGTACAATTTTAGCAAACCTCGTAGGAAGATCCTAATAAAGTAAGTCGAAGAGAAGTAGGAGAAGCTCTGAGGAGCTTTGATACCCCCACCTCTGTGGAAACGCTTCCCTCCTGGGTTACAAGGCGGCTCTAATCGACTTCCAGTAATCTTCCTGAACTTTGAGCTAGGCTAACAAGATACCCAATACTATCCTTTTGAACGACTTTCCTATAAGCTCGTTACCTTATTGGTCTCGTTCTAGTCAAAATTTTAAGGCTTAGGTTCGCGTGGGTAACGTGTTCCTAAGGCGGGCAAGGGGAGAACGGTGATGAAATCCGAACCCTTATCTTGTATGGCCAGTCCTTTCCATTTACTAGAAAAATAAATGTCCGTATTCAGTCCTCAACATATAAGCATACGAAGGAGTCCAGTAACTCGCTGACAGGAGATTCACGAGTGCTTAGAGTCTTACCTCCCACTCCATACGGGGGATTAATCGGTTGTAGTCGACTTGGGCCATGCCTCCATACCGCTGGCTCCCAAACGGAAGGTTGCAACAATTAACGGATGTCCTTCCTCCCAAGATGCAGATCTCATCCGTACAAACTTGCCACCAAACGACTTGTGGAAATCTCTTGGCTACAGTGTCAACTCCTGGCCACGGTGCCAAAACCCTAATTTGGCCACGCCAATGCCATGTCGTTCATGCCTCCATGCTGCTGGCTGCCAAATGGAAGGTTGCAACAATCAACGACTATCCTTCCTCATGAGATGCAGATCTTAGCCATACAAACTTTCCACCAAGAGACTTCTGGCAATCTCTTGGATACAGTGCCAACTCTTGGCCACTGTGCCAAAGCCCTAATTTGGCCACGCCAAAGCTATGCCATCCATGCCTCCATGCCGCTGGCTGCCAAACGGAAGGTTGCAACAATCAACGACTATCCTTCCTCCTGAGATGCAGATCATAGCCGTACAAACTTTCCACCAAACGAATTGTGGCAACCTCTTGGCTACGGTGCCAAATCTTGTCCACGGTACCAAATCCCTAACTTGAATAGGACAAATCCATGCCGGTCATGCTTTCATGCCACTGGATGCCAAACGGAAGGTTGCAACAATCAACGGCTATCCTTCCTCCTGAGATGTAGATCTTAGTCGTACAAACTTGCCACCAAACGACTTGTGGCAACCTTTGGCTACGCTGCCAACTCTTTGCCCACGACACATACTTAGCAACGCCAATACTTTGGTCATGGCACCAAACCCTAATTATCCATGCCAGCACCGTGGCCACGCCACTGGCTACCAACAGAAGGTAACCACAATCAACGGCTAACATTCCTCTCGAGATGCGAAATCTCGGTCGTCGAAATTCAGCACCGAACCGGCAAGCCTCTCAACCTTAACTTGCGAAACAATAGAAACATGATACACGTTTTCCACGAAAACACTCGAGACATCAAAACATGTCACAAAGTGGGGGATGCTCATCAGGGTATTGGTCTGGCGGTTTACAGCGTGCGGCGTACACTACGCCCGTTACAAGAAAGTGCCATAAGAATGAGTCGGTTAGTAAATACAAGAAGTAATGGTGAAACGTTCCCTTAATTATGGAAACATCAATTCCAGGCGTTACCTGTTACCGCTTTCTTCTATTTACTCAACCGTTTCCACTTCTTACGAGGCCAGAATACGTTTCGTTGCGACTTGTATAAATAGGTCTCACCTATTTCCACCAAAGACAAGTTTTTGGTCTGGAGAATACACCACACTCAGAAATCACTTGCTAGTTTTCCAACCTGCTAGCGTCTCACTTTCTGATACAAGTCGTCAAACAACTACTCTTTCATAATCAATTATTCTGGTCTCAACACTCTCTTCGCTTCCCTCCCTAAGACCAACCCTTCTCCTTCACTTTGTGACCGAAGCAAGTCTGGAACGACCATTTCTTGGTTTAAGTCAGATTCTTATAGATTGATCTCTCGAACCAAAGTACTCCCTTGCAGTACATTGTTTAGGGTTTAGACTTGAAATTACCGAAATCAGCAGAAACCGTTTTCATCCCCAAACAATTGGCGACCACAGTGGGAGATTAATCTCTCGGTTACAATATCAATTTCCAACTACCGATTTCATTCTTCAACCAAGATATCAAGGTGGTAGAAGCAAACGATCCGCTCAGGGATCAACGACTCAGTTACCAGGCAACCCAGTTACCAGTTATCACACGACAAGGAGTGACTGGGGACTTCTAAGATGGTATAAGAAAACGATCCGCTCGATGATCAATGGATCAGTCACCAAACGGCTCATTTATCAATTATCACACGACGGGGAATGACTGGGGACTTCTCGCGAGCAACACGATGTCGCCAATAAAAGCGGTCTTACGCCCTAAGATCCGTTTTGTTGGGGATGGGAGGGGGGACCCTAAAAGCAAGTAAGTCTTGTCAGGAAAAATACATAACCGATTACTTTAGGTTTCCGCGTTGAAACCAAACACCATGTTATTCCCAAATTTCATCCTATACTTCCCACTATTATACAACATTCACGATTCCATGACTCTCCTGGAATTTCTGTGCTACTTACAGTCATAATCAAAACAACATTATTCTTAAATAATGCATCCAAAAGAATAATCCAAAACCCTCATAGGAAACAATTATCTATTAACCCAAGAATCCAGAAAACCACACCATGAGCTAGGCGCTCTGTTCGCCTTCAAAAAAAAAAAGAAAAAGGAAAGAAGCCTAAATAAAGAAGTTCAAAAGACAGGAGTACATTCAAGGAAAACCATCTAGTAATGACTTGCTCTTCTTGGTGAAAGCCTCCTTCGTGCTTTCGAAAGACGCCCGTTTTAGCTTCAGCTCCGTGGATAACCTTTCGATTTCCTCCTTCTGCTGTGCGACCTCATCCGCGGAAGGGCCTTCAGCCGCCATAGTCTGCAACTTTTTGATCTCATAGAAACCTTCAGCAAACCAGGGAACATTGAACCCGTGGTCTACGCACACATCACGACTAGTAACCTTTTTGGTTGTGGCAATGTGTCCATACCTTTCCCATATCTTGGTATATAACGTCTCGTATTTGGCTGGCACGCTGAAGCCGCCGATCAACACATGATATGGATAAGGAACTAAGTATGGAGGAGCGAAAACGGCACCCGCAACCGAACTGGCAACTGGAAAGGGATTCCTAAATACAATGGAACCAGCGCCCTCTGGAGCACTCTCCGCTACTTGAGCCGAAACAACATCTTCATCTTGATCGACCTCCATTTCCGGACAGCCAGGCGCAGCTGCCACGGTTGGAGACAAAGTTGTATCACCACGGTTTTCCGCCTCGGGGCCATCTTCAGGAGCGGGTTATGCCTGCGATATCGTGGTTTAGACATTTTTCAAAAAAAAAAATGAGAGAGAAAGGAAGAAGAAGAATGCGTGGAAGACTCACTGAATCACTTTCAAGATGACTAGAAAAATACTCAGCGCTGCTGTTGGAAGAACTATTTTCATCATTACTAGATTCCGAGCTTCCCTCCTTTTTGAGCTCTTCCTCACCAAAAGAAGGCTCGGCATTGTCACCCTATGCCGCGAGAGCAGCCGTTCTTTGATGCTGAGTAGTGTCACCCTCTGCTGCGAGAGCCACCGTTTTCTGACTACGTGCAAGATGGGAAAAGGCGTTCACGCCCTAGTTACGGAATAAGGAAAGATTTTCGGTAAAGAAAGAACTGTGAAATCCGTATGAGTGGGCAAGAAAAAGATTACATACCCGAACATTGGAAGAACTGAAATTCATAAGGGCCGTTGAATCTGATCGAAAACCACCCGCGCGATCTTTCGACCTTCGCTCCTTCTTTTGGGGACTGTCTGTGTCCGTGTTAGGAGACTTCCGTTTGGGCGAGGAAGTATCCCTTAACAATGGATGTCTTGCTAAAGTTGCAGCAGAAGGCTTACCACATGTATTCTTCACTACGTCATTCATGAATCTATGAATGGAAAGGAACTCATCCTGCCAGAGTATGTTATACTTGGAAGTTGTTGTCGGATTTCGTGCCGAGAGAAAGAAGGGAAGACTTATACCCGGCGCAAGAGCACTAGCATCAAGGCATCTGACAACAAGTTTTCTGGAACGACCGACTGACGAGGGCGAGGGACCCATTGGTCAAATCCCATATGTCGAGCCGCCCTGTCAATGTTGTAAGAGACTGCCTGACAAGATCCTCGAAAGAAATCCGGTACATAACCATGCGTGGAACTTCGCATGAACACGACCTCGCCAATGCTCGTATTCTTTTTGGAAAGCAAAAATGTATTCTGAACAAAGGAAAAATTGTTTATTTGAACTATGGATCCGTGCACTGGAGCCCATGGACGAAAGTTGATTGTGTAGGAGTTGTCAAGGAAGTCAACCAGGTTCGAGCCAGATCTTGGGTGCATGTTCACCCAGCGAAGTATCCTGGAACCACCTCGAGACTCGGAAAGTAAAACCAGCGGTTTGGGAGCGCACTTCTCGAAATTCTCCCGCAACCACGCTTGAAGAAAAGCAACATAAACATAAGAGTCCACTTTCATGTAGCCGTTTGAAGCACGCATGTCCGCAACCAGGTGATCCAAATGTGTGTACAGAGAACCGAAAAACAAGCCGCCAATGGGAAGAACAACACCTTTCTCTAATATGATATCAAATTTAATGAGACCCTGTATTATTTCCTTCATACCAGAGTCGTCGTCAAAAATGTCCCTGGATAACCAAAGAACCAAGAATGCCGCGACATGAAGTGTACTATTCTTTTGATCCAGCTCCGACTCATCTGGGAACCATTGAGACACCCACCTGACGTAGAAGCACCTCATCTCGTTTTCCTTCCGAACAAAATTTTTTGACTTCGCAACGAGAGCAGCGTGCATTTGTTCTTCATATTCAGACAAGGTGATATCAAGATTCTCTGTTATGGGAAGGTTCAGCAAGAAAGACACACTTTCCAAAGAGATAGTCATTTCACCCTACCTGCATATGCCTGTGTGAGTGTCTGGACACCATCGAGAGATGAAAGCAACTAAGCTCGGGATATCTTTCCTGATTTGAAGCGCCGCAAAAGCTGTTACAGCTCCAATGATTTGCGCTTTGATCAAATTTGCTTTTACGCAGTCCTAACTTATCATGAATTGCATCCACTTGACGAAAGAACGTAACGGACTCTGACAGATTCTGAAGTCAATGGAAGAAGCAGGATACTCTTACCTCAGAAGGAAAAATCGTACTACACAACCTGGTCGAACCGACTGGGTGTTTCCTTCACCCTCTGAACCGGTCAGAAGGACGGGCACAAACTTAGGATGATTTCTCCTAGCTGTGGTGGACGTTGTGAAAAATTTATCATCCATGTTTGGCCTAGAGCTGCCAATATTTTTCAAAGACGCAGCAGGGATTTTCTCAGGCGACATCCTAACGAAACCTTCTTGAGCTACTTATGCTTCCAACCACAACAAAGAAAGGGGTACGAAGAGAAGTTACTACAAAGTGCATGAAAACTACTTTATCAACAACGGAGAATCCATTTCGGACGCGAACCAATCTTTTTTGAATTACAAATCATAAAGCTCGTAACCGAAGAAATGAGGGACTGGAAAACCCTACGTTTCCGTGGAAAACACGCCCCTTGCCGAAGCCGTACCTTGCAGCGAAAAGTACGCACCCGGCCAAGAAAGCGAGCCCCCAACGCGGAAACTATGCACACGGTCACCCCAAGGAAAAAGAAGAAACCCTAAAAACTAGGTTTTCGCGGGAAAGGAATTGGTGGCAGTCACCTGTGATAGACACATTTTTGTGTTTAATTTGATCTCAATACTATATATTGTTGGCACTCGAGTTTGTACTAATTTTGGTGTTTTATGTGTTTGTAGGCACCTTTGGAAAATAAACATTTTTTGGAAAATTCGGCTCGAAAAGTTGGTAAAATCCCCGGAGGACACGTGTTATTCGGACTCTCACCGTTGGGTAGGGGCGCCCCCTTTCTTCTTCACATTTCAAATAATCCAATTTGGCGGGAAATTCTTTCACGTCTGCATGAATTTTGGATTCGAACTCTCGGGAAGTTTTAAAGAGATTCAACAATGTAAATCATTTGGGCTGGACTTGGTAGAGCAAAACAAAGTTAGTTTAATCAATTGAATCAACTGAATTGGGATGGATCGAGTGAAACGGAGGTCAACAAGGAACTGCAGTAAAGAAGAAATATTTCATCGAATATTTGATTCGATGCGTATTGCATGGGACAAGATTTTCTTCTTTACTCAACAAAATTCGTCCCTATCAAATCAGGATAAAAAAGGAAAGACAGCTTAGAAGACACAAAGAAGAGAAAGAAAATATTCTCATATCTTCCAGTTTTGAAGAGAAATTATATGGAGTTAACTCGAAATATTTCAATGCCTGTCGAGTATAAAAAGGCCTGTTGGGTCGATTAGGAAAGGGGTGGAGAGTTGGAGGTCGAGAGTTGGGAGTAGAGAGGAGAGCGCTGCAGAGGAAGAATCCACCATTTTTCTCTGTTGCTGCTGCTGCCATTGATGAAGATGAAGAACACGAAGAACAGACAGCCAAAAACCGTCGTTCCTCAACAGTGACAACGACCAGTTCTTGTGGGTCGTAGTCAGCTAAGCAGACAACAACAGTATTCTTTTATCGTTCTTTGTAACGGTGTTTGCAACAATTATAAACGTTGCAAACACCCGATTTTCATCATTTTCTCTTTATTTCATCACTGTGAACCAGTTTTGAGCCATAAATAATTATTTTGAGAGCATTTTTACTATGATGAGTTAAACCCCAACACTGGGACGACGGAGGAGGCCGAGCTTCATACATGGGTAATTTAATTAATTCTTTTTAAGACTTTTGCATTAAAAATTAATTGAAATATGATTTGATTAAATTGGGTGTTATTTGATTAGATGGGTCATGCTTAGCTTAGGTGATTTGATGTTCCATGCTTAACATTTACAATCAATTTTTTGAGAATCTACTTTGGCAAAATAAGAGTCCATATAACTTATGTTTTGAGCGATTATTGTCGAGAATAATTCATTGAGCCCTATTTTATGAAGATTGGCCGAATCATTAGTCCCAGTTCCTCTCACCATTGTTAATATTTTTGTATATATATTTTTGTTAAATCTAAAAATTCCATTTCCTTCACAAGTCTGAAACGAATCCTATTTACTACAATCACAATCAAAAATCTTTAATCAAATTGGCGCCGCCGACGCGGATTTGTGTTTAGGTAGAATTTTTAGGTTTTTATTATTTTTTGTTATTCCATTTGTTTACGTCTCTTTGGTTGTGTCTTTGTATTACAGGTTTGAAGTTGGATACTAAAGACCTTGGAATCAAAGCTTAAAGCTAAAAGAGAAGGAAAAAAGACAAAGCAAAAAAAAGAAGAAAAAAGAGAGAAAAAGAAAAAAAAGAGAGAATTATTTTTTTAAAGAGACTTTCCATTTTTTTGTAATTATTATTATTATTATTATTATTTTTTATTTTTTTTTCTTTTCTTTGGACTGGACAATCGGGACATTATATTTATTTATTTATTTTAAACCCTACGGAAGGGTTATATATAAAAAATATATATATATATATATACTGTTTGCAGGGAAGGACGACGATTACTATATCGTCTCGGCCCCTCGGGTTCGTACATGACATAGGAGTCGTGGCCCGAGTCGACTTCAACGGTTCATCCCCCGTCTGGTACGGGAGGTAAGCCCATCGAAACACTC
This sequence comes from Papaver somniferum, assembly GCF_003573695.1. Lineage (NCBI taxonomy): Eukaryota > Viridiplantae > Streptophyta > Magnoliopsida > Ranunculales > Papaveraceae > Papaver > Papaver somniferum. The sequence goes on along the minus strand of NW_020618825.1, from coordinate 9,775,346 downwards.
GCGAATCTCCTGTAAGCGAGTTACTGTATTCCTTAAGGTGATTCATTGATTGAGGACGAATTTGGACTTTTTTTAAATTCCTAGTAAAGGGCAAGGCCTGGCCAATACAAGATAAGGGTTCGGATTCCATCACCGCTCCCTTCTTGCCCGTCTTAGGAAAACGAAACCTAACGCGAACCCAAGCTTTAAAATTTGGAATAGAACGAGACCGATAGTGTAACGAGCTTAATAGGAAACTCGTTCGAAAAATATTGGTTGCTCTTTAAGCACACTTCAAAGTTCATGATGGTTTCTGTGAGTTGAATGCGTGACTGCGCCGCCTTCTAATGCGGTGAGGCCTTGGGTATCAAAGCTCTACTAAGCTTCCCTCGCCTCGATTCAACTTACATTAGCTCGGATTGATTCCATTGGGGTGTGCTCAAATTGTAACGAATTCCTTTTCGAAGAAATAGAAGCTGGTCTAGAAAACAATCTAAGTGGAGCCATCATGCTTTTTGTTTGCTAGATTTTATAGGTTTGATTTGGTCGAGTCAGCCTTGTTTGTGATTGTGTAGAATTCCCTTGCAATTAAGAATGTCGAACTGGTATGACAGAAGCCAATACAATGAGTATCGATCTGAATTTGAATATGGACATCATCATTTTTATGACCATGGTGGGAATAGTAGTTGGGAACACCAACCTTTTCAAGGTTATGGTTCATACCATGGTGAGCCCAATTACTATCCACACGCGAATTGGCCTCACGAGCAAGAAAATCAAGAACAGTGTAGTACTGGTTACTCGTTTTTGGAAACTATTCCTGATTATGATATTTCTGAACCTGTTCCATCTCTAGAAGAGACCCAACAACGGATTGAAAGGACGTATAAAATTTTAGTTGCAATGAATAGTTCAAAAGAAGAGTGTACACGATATTCTGATATGATAAACGAGAGTGGTGAACGTATAAGTGTTATGCTCAGTGAAATTCAGGCACGTCTAGAGGCAGAAAATGAACAGTTGGCTAATGCTGCTCGAAATAATCTAAATTTACAAAATAGGGTTTCTAATTCTACCCTTGATATCAATAGTGAATATTTTCCTAATTTAGAGGACGAGGCTCGAATAAAAGACACTACTTATTTGGATAAGGTTCAATCATCTTTGTACTATTATGATGATGAGGATAGTAGTAATGAAGAATCTGAAATATGTAGGCATAGTGATCAGGAATCTATTAATCCAATTGAGATTTATAATGATTATATTATTTCTAGTTCAAATCCAAATAATTTTTATGATTATTCACCTATTCAAAAGGACGAGGATTTGATTAGGGATACCACCGTTTTAGACGATGTAGTTTTTCCTTTTGATTACGAAGCCGATAGTGGTTTAGAGGAACGGGTTTATTCCGAAAATGTTGTTTTAGAGTCTAGCAACTTAGAAACAATAGTATTATATGAATAAGATATACCCGTAGAGATGAGTAAAGATGCACTACCTGATAATAAATTAGAAGAATCAATTGACCATTTTCAAGAATCTAATGATCCAGAAATTAGGGAGATTGTAACTAGTCTATCTAGAGACACTGAAAACTCTAAGTTTGTGGGTGATTATCACCTTCCTAGTGCCTTACCTTTAACTCTCAGAAAGTCCCTTCACTTAGGACTTGATATCTCTGCCTCGACAATTTTACAAGATTACCTTCATACTCGTTTTCCCGAACCTAATGATGTCTAGGAAGAAGTTCAGTCGTTAGAAACCCATCCTATGGTTGATGTGGTTTGCCCAGGCTATGATCCCCAGATTGACTTTGTTTTCCCACCAAATAGTTTTCTTCCAACTGTGGGAACGTTTATATTCCAAATGTGTCGAATATTAAGTTGTGAGACTAAACCTAAATGCTTTAGGAAAATAGAATCGACACATTTGCTTAAGAATGACCACTACTCTCATTGTGGTCAATTATGTAAGTCAAATATTATTGACTTAGAGGATCCTCAGTTATTTAGGTTATTATTGTGCGCTTCTAAGATCATATTTTAGTTTTTCCAGACTCTAGGACCTAATGATTCGGATCCCACCTATAAAGAAACGCAGACAATGAAAATTTTCTATTTACACCCTTTCATAGAACCTGAACCTGAACCACAATTACATATAAATTTCTTAATCAGAAAACTAAGTAAGGGCATGCTAGTCTTGTTCACTTTCTTGGTTCATTGCAGTTTCCTTTCGTCAGCTCTATTTAGTTTTGAAGACCCACAGTTATTTCGACTGTTACTTTATGGTTCGAGTTGAGTAATCCTTTCCTAAGTCTGGATGAAGACTTTAAACTTAGCACTTCTTGGGAGGTATCCCATGCTCATGCAACACGGTAATATCTTTCCTTAACTCTTTCGCTTCAAATGGTAACAGTTTCTCCTTGTTCATGCTTTTAGTTTCATCTTTAGAACATTGAGGACAATGTTAGATTTAAGTTTGGGGGTATGGGAGAAACTTTTTAGTTGCAATTAGTAACTCCAGAGCCTAGAAATTTATGCCTATTAAGGTTTGCACTAACCAATCTAAGTGGATGGGAACATCTTGGTTATAGGAGTTGAGGAACCAATCTGATTAGATGGAAACATCGAAAGAGTCTATTCATAAAAGCACAGAGCTCAGGTGTTATTAATAACATGATAGTTTCACCATATCTCGTTGAGTCCTTTTCACTTCTATTCTTATTTTATTTTTTCATTTTAAACTATGTTTCTCTAAGTGATTAGGTGGGGCACACGATTCAAGTTGTTACCACTGCTATGGTGAATTAGAGTGACTGAGTTACTAAAAAAAAAAAAAAAAAAAAATAAAGACCGGACCAGTTAGACCAATCGGAATAAGTATTAACACTTGGATAGCAATATGCGTGTGTTCTCCTTGTTTCCGTCGCCTAAGCAAGCGTGGAATGCAGGACCCGCGGGAACTATCGTGTAATCTACTGACAAGAAGCATGCGCTTGGATCAAAAAGATCTATTCATGCCGTTAAGTTAAAAAAAAATGGTTATTGTTCTGTGTAGTCAACTGCTGGTTCCCTTGTATTTGCCAGTTTGTTGATCTAGATTTAAGTTATTGACCACTGGTTCCCTTGTATATGCCAGTTGTGTTGATATTAGTCATACCAGTATCTCAGTCCATTAGGATAGGTTCATTCTGGCAGTGGCCTTCAGACAGATATGTGAAACATCGATCATTTGGTTAACATCAAAACCATCTACATTTTTCTATTTCCATCTCCTTTTAGTTTGGCTCCGAATACGATGTCCATAGTGCAACTATCTGAGTAGCGCTCTGTCACTTTATATGAATTTTAGTATGCTTGAGTATAAACTCGTGTACAGCAATTGGAATTTCGCATCATGGTACTTCCTCCTGTAGTCAGTGATTGTAAGGCAACCAAGGAGATTCTTTAGTGCTTTCCAAGGTTCTGCATAGATAAGCTAGGGTCTGGAGTAATGGTTTTGTGGGCACACCTCTGGTAAACCCTTCCGAGATTAACTCGGTTTTATTTATTTTTTATTAGTTTTGCTCGAGGACTAGCAAATAATAAGTTTGGGGGTATTTGATAGACACATTTTTGTGTTTAATTTAATCTCAATACTATATATTGTTGGCACTCGAGTTTGTACTAATTTTGGTGTTTTATGTGTTTGTAGGCACCTTTGGAAAATAAACATTTTTTGGAAAATTCTGCTCGAAAAGTTGGTAAAAGCCCCGGAGGACACGTGTTATTCGGACTCTCACCGTTGGATAGGGGCGCCCCCTTTCTTCTTCACATTTCAAATAATCGAATTTGGTGGGAAATTCTTTCACGTCTGCATGAATTTTGGATTCGAACTCTCGGGAAGTTTTAAAGAGATTCAACAATGTAAATCATTTGGGATGGACTTGGTAGAGCAAAACAGCGTTAGTTTAATCAATTGGATCAACTGAATTGGGCTGGATCGAGTGAAACGGAGCTCAACAGGGAACTGCAGTAAAGAAAAAATATTTCATCGAATATTTGATTCGATGCGTATTGCATGGGACAAGATTTTCTTCTTTACTCAACAAAATTCGTCCCTATCAAATCAGGATAAAAAAGGAAAGACAGCTTAGAAGACGCAAAGAAGAGAAAGAAAATATTCTCGTATCTGCCAGTTTTGAAGAGAAATTATATGGAGTTAACTCGAAATATTTCAATGCCTGTCGAGTATAAAAAGGCATGTTGGGTCGATTAGAAAAGGGGTGGAGAGTTGGAGGTCGAGAGTTGGGAGTAGAGAGGAGAGCGTTGCAGAGGAAGAATCCACCATTTTTCTCTGTTGCTGCTGCTGCCATTGATGAAGATGAAGAACACGAAGAACAGACAGCCAAAAACCATCATTCTTCGACAGTGACAACGACCAGTTCCTGTGGGTCCAACAACAGTATTCTTTTATCGTTATTTGTAACGGTGTTTTCAACAATTATAAACGTTGCAAACACCCGATTTTCATCATTTTCTCTTTATTTCATCACTGTGAACCATTTTTGATCCATAAATAATTATTTTGAGAGCATTTTTACTATGATGAGTTAAACCCCAAAACTGGGACGACGGAGGAGGCCGAACTTCATACATGGGTAATTTAATTAATTCTTTTTAAGACTTTTGCGATAGAAATTAATTGAAATATGATTTGATTAAATTGGGTGTTATTTGATTAGATGGGTCATGCTTAGGTTAGGTGATTTGATGTTCCATGCTTAACATTTACAATCAATTTTTTGAGAATCTACTTTGGCAAAATAAGAGTCCATATAACTTATGTTTTGAGCGATTATTGTCGAGAATAATTCATTGAGCCCTATTTTATGAAGATTGGCCGAATCATTAGTCCCAGTTCCTCTCACCATTGTTAATATTTTTGTATATATATTTTTATTAAATCTAAAAATTCGATTTCCTTCACAAGTCTGAAACGAATCCTATTTACAACAATCACAATCAAAAATCTTTAAACAACCTTCCCGTGCATACCTATTTTGCATAATAATTGAGGTTTCTCGGACTTGATGTAACCAAATTTCGAGTGGGCCAAAATTTCAAAATTCCAAAAACCAACAGTGAGCTTTACTCACCAGCAGTGGGCCTGTTTTTCAAAAACGTAGTTGGGCTTCGCAAAACCCAACAGTGGGCTTGGTCTCCTTATCCCATTAAAAACCAAATGTTTTTCTCCCATAAAAACCAAAGTTTTCCGAATGTTTCCCTAAAAACCAAAAATTTTCTTTTTCCCATCAAAACCAAATGTCTCCCGATAAAAACCAAATTTTTCCCAAAAAGTCCAATCCCATTAAAATCCAAATTTTCTTGTATAGAGTCTAGTAGATAGTTTCTTAGTTAAATCTTTTGTTTCTTTTGTACATATTTTGCTAATCCAATGTGACTCTTAACTGAAATATGTTGGATTTTTTTTCCTTGAATAACGGAGTTCTAATTTTGCTTTCGCCGTCAAATCGGGTATTCTCTTTCCTTTCTCTCTACTCAGCATAATCCTCTTCGTATGTTATAATTCTTTCATATTTTGGAATTGAGGACAATGTTTAGTTTAGCTTTGGGGGTATGGTATAGATACCACGATCACATGCTATAATTGAAAACTGAACTCTTTCTTTTTGTTAAAAAAAAAAAAAAAAAAAATGAAAAAAATGAAAAATCAAAATAAAAAATTAAAAAATGAAAAAAAATCATAAAAATGGAGCTCATTTACCTTGAAATGTTGACTTTTGTGCATGTATGTAAACATAAGGATTCTTAGTCTAGATATTTAGGCACCCTGATTCTAGCACAATTCACATAGTGATAAGAAACTTGCACACGCACGATCTATCAATACATGTATAGCCTAGATCTTCAAGGTGTTTGATAGGAAGTTAGATTGCCAATCACTTTAGAATACTGAATGAGACTTGACTATCTTGTTCTTTGGTTGGCTGGGATAGAAGTTGGAGGATACGTTAAGAAAAGCAACCATAGAATTTGACCGGATGCATTCGATAAGGGCCACCTCTTGCTAAGAGTCATGTAATTATGTTTTCTTTTTGTTCATGTATCAAAAGTGTCACTATGTTGTAAAGATCAAAGTTATTTCTTACAAAAAAAAAAAAAAAAAAAAAATATCAGAAAAAATATCAGAAAAAAAAAATAAAAAAAATCAAGTATTTATTTATTCCATGTTTTGTCATGTTAAAGACAATAGATCTCTCTTGTTCCAAAAATAAAAGAGAGTAATCAATGTAAATAAGAGTCATGTAAAGAGTCATCTTTTTGTTGTAAATAGTCTTGTAATAAGCAAGGAGGGTGCAACCATCGATGTATAACGCGGGTAAACTGAAATATCACCAACTCATTGGGTGAACATTCACAATTCTCGTAAAGCCGGACAGCTAGCTTGGCTTAGAATTCGGTTCTTAGCCTAAAAACTATCTCTTGGTGATTAGTAGTCATAACTTCAGGTCATTCTAGAAACATGTGTAGATACACTTTACACTCTTATCACGTGTCTTTAGTTGTTATCAGTGCTAGGATTGTGCCTTTGATAGCTAGATTTACATCTCCATTTTGCTGTGAGCTTAAACTGACTTGCACATGTCACATTTGATGGAATCTGAGCTTATATTTTGGCCTAGAACTTTGTAGGTACGTTCTACGCAAACCTTCACGAGACTTCACTCGTCCACTAGGGACACTTAGTGGTTTAAAAGGCTTAGTGCATATGCTAAATGCATTCGAGAGACCAGCGACAGTGGTATAGGTAGGATTTCCTTAGTTTTTTTTTACTTGAGGACAAGTAAAATTCAGGTTTGGGGGTATTTGATGAGTGCTAAAAAGTGCATATTTCTATATCTTTTTGTTGGCATTTAACTCATCTTTTGTGCATTAATTCTACATTTTATCCCATATTCTGTATTTTCTTTGTTTTCAAGAATAAATATTTTTATTAACTAATTTTGCATTTTTAGGTAATAAATAAAGTTTGGATGAATAGCGGAGCAAAAAGAGCAGAAAAGTGGTGGAAGCCAAGAGGAATCACACAAGGAAGCCGCGAAGAATGTTGTGCGCAAGACCAAAAGGCTAGAACTGTGCTTGAAGAGGAAGAATTGTACTTAAAGAAGATATGGGCTTGGCATAACCAAGGCCCAAAACCCTCACCCAAATCCATTTCCTATATCCATACCCGTGTCCCTTTCTAGCCGTCAGAATGGATCATCTCAGCATCCTATGGTCGCAGCATCGCCAGTACATCAAAGTCTGAAGCTCCTGTCTAACACTACAACACCTAACTCCATCTTGAGCCATCAGTTTCGTTGTATCAGGCATACGACGGTCGATACCATCCTCTTCACTTGTAGCCGTTAGATCAATCTATCATTTCCGCATCCCACGACTCAGCTTTGCGAATCATCGAGACTTGATGCATCCGCTCAACACCCAAACACCTAACACCTATACCCTTCAGCCAAACGCACCTTACCCAAATTCTCATCTTCCTCCTTCGAGCAGTCGAGCTCTGCTCCTGCCAACTCCACCCTCTCCGTCGCCTCAACCACCACCACTCCCCTCCACGAGCCATCAAATCCCCAAACACTAGAACCCATCACTACCACCTAATCCCCCATCATTCTAGCCTACTATTCTATCACTTTCTCCTCTTCACAGTTCCTGAAACCCTAGGAGAGAAAATGATGGAATAGCTCGAGCTAGGGAAATTGTACCAGAAGAGTGAGCAGAAGAGGAAGAGGAAGCGTGGGTCAAGCTAATTGAGTGGATATCAGAAGTAGTTGGTAAGAATTTTTGATTTAATTTGTAAACCCTAATTTTAGAAATTAGGTATTTTGGGGGAATTGAAATTGGGTATAAATAGAAGGCTTGGGTGTTGTAGAAGGTATGCCTGGATTAGCCAGAGCATCAGTAGAATAGTTTAAGTTTTTTTTCAGTTTTGTTATTTCCATGAACTGTAGCTTTGAGGGTTTTCAATCTTTTCAATTCCATGATTCTCAATTCAAATGCATTGTTAATTTTAGCTGTTCAGAACTCCAACATGTATTGAATTTGATTGTGTGATTGTTACAATTTACATCAAGCTCATGTTCATGTTTATGTTATGTTTTGTTCTTATGATTTGTTCTTAGGATAGTCTCATTTGCCCTAGCCCTGCTGTGTAATAATTTGACAAAAGCCTTAGAATGATAAACAAGTTTAGGAACACTTGAACTTAGTTTAAGCTGCAACTTCATGCTGAATTCACATACCTTTGACTAGTTGTACCTTAAAAAGACAACTAGTACTTTGGAAAGAACTATAGTTGTGTTTAACATTTCAATAAGAGAATGCATAGCATGAACTAGGGTGAAATCAAACCCCTTATTTCACTGATCTTCTTAATCCACAACTTCTTTCATATTCATTTAGTTTGCTATTTCATGTCCTGTTAGTGTCTTGTTTAATTCTGTTAGTTCAATTCATTGTTAGTTTTCACATTCTTGTTTACTGTCACTGTTTAGTATAATCTTAGCTTAGGAATCTTCAACTTTACACACCCTAGTCCCTGTGGAAATGACCCGTTCTTGCACAAGCTACAATCGACACCGTGCACTTGCGGTCAACAAGTAGGCTTCCTCTTACTCTTATTTCTTACATCCTTAAAAGCCTACCAAGTTTTTGGCGCCGCTGCCGGGGACTTGGTTGTGTTGTGTTGAATTTTTCTTGGCTGTTTTTGCATGTTAGTTCATTTGCATCATTGCATACTCTTTTGCATATTGTTTCATTCTAGCATACTCATCATGCATTGCATTCTTGCATTTTAGTGTAACTTGCTGTTTTAGTAGCTGCTGTGTAGTGCAGCTGAACTTCTTAGCTTCTAGCAAGAAACTAATCTTCTCCTTGAGCTGTCCAGGTACCTTGCTGTGATGCTATTCAAAGGCTGCTGTGCTGTGCAACTTGCCTTGAGCTGCTACAGCTGCTGTTGTTGAGCTGAGCCTGTGTTGCTGGTCCCCTGCTGCTGCTGCTGTCTTTCCTTCCCTTGCTGTCCTGTTGCCGCTGCTGTGAGCCAGGCCAAGCTTGTTGCTGCTGAGAACCAAGCCCAACTGGGCTGTGCAACTGAAATTTCTGAGCAGCTGGGCTGTGCTAAGAGTGTACATGAGGTGTTGCTGATCAAGCTTGTGGTGCTGCTGCCTCTTTCTGCTGTTGTGCTACTGTGAAGCCCAAATGGTGCTGCTGCTGTTACCTGTGGTGCTGCAGCAGAGCTGCTGTTGCTGAAGCTGTTGCCCCTGCTGTTGTTGTTGTGACCTTGCCACAAACTGACCTGGTGCTGCCGCTGTTTCCTGCCAGGCCAAGCCTATTGCTGTTGCTGAGTTGATCTTGTGTTGTTGTCTGCTGCTGCTGTAACTATACCAAAACACAACTGGGCTACACAAGCTTAGGATGATCCAAAGCCCAACTGGGCTTTTGCAACCAAACTGAACAGCTGGGCTGTGCTTAAGCAAGTAAGCCTAAACCCATTAAGAGAACCCAGACTGTGGGCTTCCATTTTTCTTGTGGGCTTGTAATATTAAACCCAACATTTGGGCTTATATTTTCTGTTGGGTTTGTAATTAATTTCTTGTGGGCTTGTTTGTTTAATTTCTTGTGGGCTTGTGGTTTTAGATTGATTTGGGCCTGTTGTTTTAATTAAAGAAAACTGAACTTTTGAAAGCCCAGTTGAGCCTCATATTTTAGTTAGTAGCTAGCCAAAGCCCAACTAAATTTCTGGGACTGTGGGCTTAACATCCATTTGAAAACTAAACATTTACACTGTGGGCTTGACCCAAAAACAGAAAACGTTTTCAAAGCCCAGTTGGGCCTCGACCTTTGGCTATTTAAGAGCCCAAATTTCAAATTGTTACCTGGGCTTGTTTCTGAACTGTGGGCCTGAACCAAAGTTCGAGTGGGCCAAAATTTCAAAATTCCAAAAACCAACAGTGAGCTTTACTCACCAGCAGTGGACCTGTTTTTCAAAAACGTAGCTGGGCTTCGCAAAACCCAACAGTGGGCTTGGTCTCCTTATCCCATTAAAAACCAAATGTTTTTCTCCCATAAAAACCAAAGTTTTCCGAATGTTTCCCTAAAAACCAAAAATTTTCTTTTTCCCATCAAAACCAAATGTCTCCCGATAAAAACCAAATTTTTCCCAAAAAGTCCAATCCCATTAAAAACCAAATTTTCTTGTATAGAGTCTAGTAGATAGTTTCTTAGTTAAATCTTTTGTTTCTTTTGTACATATTTTGCTAATCCAATGTGACTCTTAACTGAAATATGTTGGATTTTTTTTCCTTGAATAACGGAGTTCTAATTTTGCTTTCGCCGTCAAATCGGGTATTCTCTTTCCTTTCTCTCTACTCAGCATAATCCTCTTCGTATGTTATAATTCTTTCATATTTTGGAATTGAGGACAATGTTTAGTTTAGGTTTGGGGGTATGGTATAGATACCACGATCACATGCTATAATTGAAAACTGAACTCTTTCTTTTTGTTAAAAAAAAAAAAAAAAAAAAAAATGAAAAAATTAAAAAATCAAAATAAAAAAATTAAAAAAATGAAAAAAATCATAAAAATGGAGCTCATTTACCTTGAAATGTTAACTTTTGTGCATGTATGTAAACATAAGGATTCTTAGTCTAGATATTTAGGCACCCTGATTCTAGCACAATTCACATAGTGATAAGAAACTTGCACACGCACGATCTATCAATACATGTATAGCCTCGATCTTCAAGGTGTTTGATAGGAAGTTAGATTGCCAATCACTTTAGAATACTGAATGAGACTTGACTATCTTGTTCTTTGGTTGGCTGGGATAGAAGTTGGAGGATACGTTAAGAAAAGCAACCATATAATTTGACCGGATGCATTCGATAAGGGCCACCTCTTGCTAAGAGTCATGTAATTATGTTTTTCTTTTTGTTCATGTATCAAAAGTGTCACTATGTTGTAAAGATCAAAGTTATTTCTTACAAAAAAAAAAAAAAAATATCAGAAAAATATCAGAAAAAAAAAATAAAAAAAATCAAGTATTTATTTATTCCATGTTTTGTCATGTTAAAGACAATAGATCTCTCTTGTTCCAAAAATAAAAGAGAGTAATCAATGTAAATAAGAGTCATGTAAAGAGTCATCTTTTTGTTGTAAATAGTCTTGTAATAAGCAAGGAGGGTGCAACCATCGATGTATAACGCGGGTAAACTGAAATATCACCAACTCATTGGGTGAACATTCACAATTCTCGTAAAGCCGGACAGCTAGCTTGGCTTAGAATTCGGTTCTTAGCCTAAAAACTATCTCTTGGTGATTAGTAGTCATAACTTCAGGTCATTCTAGAAACATGTGTAGATACACTTTACACTCTTATCACGTGTCTTTAGTTGTTATCAGTGCTAGGATTGTGCCTTTGATAGCTAGATTTACATCTCCATTTTGCTGTGAGCTTAAACTGACTTGCACATGTCACATTTGATGGAATCTGAGCTTATATTTTGGCCTAGAACTTTGTAGGTACGTTCTACGCAAACCTTCACGAGACTTCACTCGTCCACTAGGGACACTTAGTGGTTTAAAAGGCTTAGTGCATATGCTAAATGCATTCGAGAGACCAGCGACAGTGGTATAGGTAGGATTTCCTTAGTTTTTTTTTACTTGAGGACAAGTAAAATTCAGGTTTGGGGGTATTTGATGAGTGCTAAAAAGTGCATATTTCTATATCTTTTTGTTGGCATTTAACTCATCTTTTGTGCATTAATTCTACATTTTATCCCATATTCTGTATTTTCTTTGTTTTCAAGAATAAATATTTTTATTAACTAATTTTGCATTTTTAGGTAATAAATAAAGTTTGGATGAATAGCGGAGCAAAAAGAGCAGAAAAGTGGTGGAAGCCAAGAGGAATCACACAAGGAAGCCGCGAAGAATGTTGTGCGCAAGACCAAAAGGCTAGAACTGTGCTTGAAGAGGAAGAATTGTACTTAAAGAAGATATGGGCTTGGCATACCCAAGGCCCAAAACCCTCACCCAAATCCATTTCCTATATCCATACCCGTGTCCCTTTCTAGCCGTCAGATTGGATCATCTCAGCATCCTATGGTCGCAGCATCGCCAGTACATCAAAGTCTGAAGCTCCTGTCTAACACTACAACACCTAACTCCATCTTGAGCCGTCAGTTTCGTTGTATCAGGCATCCGACGGTCGATACCATCCTCTTCACTTGTAGCCGTTATATCAATCTATCATTTCCGCATCCCACGGCTCAGCTTTGCGAATCATCGAGACTTGATGCATCCGCTCAACACCCAAACACCTAACACATATACCCTTCAGCCAAACACACCTTACCCAAATTCTCATCTTCCTCCTTCGAGCAGTCGAGCTCTGCTCCTGCCAACTCCACCCTCTCCGTCGCCTCAACCACCACCACTCCCCTCCACGAGCCATCAAATACCCAAACACTAGAACCCATCACTACCACCTAATCCCCCATCATTCTAGCCTACTATTCTATCACTTTCTCCTCTTCACAGTTCCTGAAACCCTAGGAGAGAAAATGATGGAATAGCTCGAGCTAGGGAAATTGTACCAGAAGAGTGAGCAGAAGAGGAAGAGGAAGCGTGGGTCAAGCTAATTGAGTGGATATCAGAAGTAGTTGGTAAGAATTTTTGATTTAATTTGTAAACCCTAATTTTAGAAATTAGGTATTTTGGGGGAATTGAAATTGGGTATAAATAGAAGGCTTGGGTGTTGTAGAAGGTATGCCTGGATTAGCCAGAGCATCAGTAGAATAGTTTAAGTTTTTTTTCAGTTTTGTTATTTCCATGAACTGTAGCTTTGAGGGTTTTCAATCTTTTCAATTCCATGATTCTCAATTCAAATGCATTGTTAATTTTAGCTGTTCAGAACTCCAACATGTATTGAATTTGATTGTGTGATTGTTACAATTTACATCAAGCTCATGTTCATGTTTATGTTATGTTTTGTTCTTATGATTTGTTCTTAGGATAGTTTCATTTTCCCTAGCCCTGCTGTGTAATAATTTGACAAAAGCCTTAGAATGTTAAACAAGTTTAGGAACACTTGAACTTAGTTTAAGCTGCAACTTCATGCTGAATTCACATACCTTTGACTAGTTGTACCTTAAAAAGACAACTAGTACTTTGGAAAGAACTATAGTTGTGTTTAACATTTCAATAAGAGAATGCATAGCATGAACTAGGGTGAAATCAAACCCCTTATTTCACTGATCTTCTTAATCCACAACTTCTTTCATATTCATTTAGTTTGATGTTTCATGTCCTGTTAGTGTCTTGTTTAATTCTGTTAGTTCAATTCACTGTTAGTTTTCACATTCTTGTTTATTGTCACTGTTTAGTATAATCTTAGCTTAGGAATCTTCAACTTTACACACCCTAGTCCCTGTGGAAATGACCCGTTCTTGCACAAGCTACAATCGACACCGTGCACTTGCGGTTAACAAGTAGGCTTCCTCTTACTCTTATTTCTTACATCCTTAAAAGCCTACCACATATACAAAAGGAAACAAAAATTTCATGACTCTTAGAAAGAGGTGTCCCTTTTTGATGCACCCAGTTAAATTTGATGGTTGTTTTTCTTAACGTAACCTCCACCTTATATCCCAACCAACCAAAGAACAAGCTAGTCAAGTCTCCTTCAGTATTCTAAAGTGATTGGCACTAAAACTTCCGTTAGAACACCTCAAGGTTGAGGCTATACATGTATTGGTAGATCGTGCGTGTGCGAATTTCTAATCACGATGTAAATTGTGCTAGAATCAGGGGTGCCTTTATTTCTAGACTAAGATTCCTAATATTACATATTTGCACATGAGTCAACATTTCAAGGTAAATGAGCTCCATTTTTATGTTTTTATCATTTTTTATTTTTTTTCATTTTCATTTTTCATTTTTTTTTTCAAAAAGAAAGAGTTTTATTTTTCGATTATAGCATGTTATCAAAGTATCTACTTTTCACCCCCAAACCTAAACTAAACATTTTCCTCAATGTTTCAAAAGATAAACATGATTATAACACATACCATGAGAACGATGCTAAGTGTAGAAAAAGGAAAGAGACTACCGGATATTGGCGAAAGCAAGTTTTGAACTCCATTATTCAAGGCAAAACCCAACAGTAACTCAACTGAATTCACGTTGGGTTAGCACAATATATACAAGAAACATATGATTCCACTAAACATTACCTACCAGATTATATACAAAAAATTCATTATATACATAAAGTCTAAAGAGTTGAGGATCAACCCAAAAGAAAAAGTGTTGAAACATAGACAGTTTCAAAACACTAAAATTGGACTTAAATGGGAGTGAGAGTGAAAAACCGAATCAATCACCCCTAAACCTGAATTTTTCAACAGATTTATTTTTAAGCACAAAATCTAGCAATTTTGGGGGTTCGGGATTCACCAGGTCTAACTCAAAATGGAATTTTTGCGGGATGGGCAAAGAAATGTATTCCAATTGTGGCTCCTTAAAAGTATTTTATTTTGATGCAAAATAGTCCAAAAGGACTTGGGAGGCACACAGTTCCAATCCTAGGTTGGGAATTTTCAGAAAAGTTGGTTTAAAAGTTTTGTTACAAACCAAATCTAGGTTGGGTGGAATAATCTCAATATGCGATTTAGGTAAGAAAGTTGGTACTTCTAAGTTATTTTCATGGATAAGATCAATAGTACCAACACATACTTCCCCTAAATCAGAAATTGGTAAATCATGCTCACATTCATCGAACAAAACATCAAGACCTAAATCGGTATCATGATTGTCCGTAGTACTCAAATCAACATCGGAAGAAATAACATTTTGTGACTTAGGCAAGGAATCAGACACATCAAATTTGTTTTCATGCATATTAACATTAGTGTCTACAGAAGATTCAACTATTCCTATGTCATGCTCATCTTCGAAGAACAATTGTACAAGTACCATATCAATATCAAAATCATATGATTTGCTATGAGTATTAGAAGAAACAACATTCATGAAGGTCGAGGGAGAGAAGCCATATGTTATTGAACCAAAAGTTTCCACAATATTTTCAATGTTCTTCTAACATAACATTATTATCATCATAATCTTCATAATCATCATCATGGTAACATGCATATTGGTCCTCATTAACAGTGGTGATGTCATTAGTCGATTCATGTGCCTCTAAATTAGGTTCATATTCGACATCATTTACATGATTGGGACTAGACACTTCATTAGGGATAACATACATTTCCTCATGAATTTCCTCCTTTTGTAGGTGAAGCAAAATCTGATCTAAATATGCCTGAATTCGTGATGTAGATCTAGCAAAGTTTTGCTCACTGAGTCTGAAAGCTTCTGTGGTGGAGTCTAAATTCATGGGAGTACAAAATTCTTCATGTTCAAATTATGGTGAATGGTACATGTGTGCATGGTCATTAGGGTTTATAGAAGATTGATCGCAACCCTCAAAGGATTGATTATGGTCCCAATGACTACCAGCCTCACAATTTGTGGGCATTTCATAATTTGGATTTTCATGGGATTCTCTAAATTGCCTATAATCATGCAAAATATAGCAATATTTATCAGGGTGGTCTAAACCACCACATAAGGTACATGCATAGATTTCAGGTCGTTTATGTGAACTAGATTCTACAGATTTCTCATGTGTTTGCATTTCTAAAGCAGTGATCAGAGCCTCTAACTAATTCACAAGTGACGAATGTGTGAGTTGTATATTGTCTAGATGTTCATTTTCACTCAATGGTGGATGATACATGTGTGAATAGTCATTAGGGTTTGCATATTGAGGTTCATGACCTACAGAAGGTCCATAATAATAATCCCTATAACTACTGACATCATGGTCTGTGGGAGGCTCATAAGGTGAATCTTGCCCGTAAGCTTCTCTAATAGATTTATTCCCAGTGGCAGACCAAAATCCAGACATGTTATGTTTATCAAACAATCACACAATTCAAAAAGATAAATAAGGCCCACACTTTTCAGTTATGGGTTTCAAAAATTTGGTTTTTTAGGCTTTAAAGGTGAATCCTATTTGGGATTTTTGGTTAAAAAGAGGGAGAAAAATTTTGGTTTTTGAATGGGAGAAAACTTTTGGTTTTAAATGGGAGATAAAAAGAAAAATTTGGTTTTTAATATTGGGAGAAAAACTTTGGTTTTAAAATTGGGAGAAAGCCCACATTGGTGGAGCAAGAATTTTGTTTAGAGTTAGGAGAAAAATTTGGTTTTGTTGTTAGGAGCAAGCCCACATTGGTGGGAGAATTGTGCAGCCCAAAAGGAAGTTTTGAACAGGCCCAACTGGTATTTTAACAGGTCCCAAAGCATAGCCCAGTTAATGTTCAAAGTTATAAGCCCACAGTCCAATTAAAATTACAAGCCCAAAAGTCCAAAAACACAAGCCCACTGTTGGGTTTAAAATAATATTACAAGCCCAGAAAAAATATAAACCCAACAGACAATTAAGAAGGCCCAGTTGGGCTTTGCTAATGGGTTCAGGCTTACTTGTTTTTGGAGGGAAGCCCAGTTGGGCTTTTTCCCCTTTTCTTTTGTTGCACAGCCCAGTTGGGCCTTGTTCAATCTTTCAACTCCAACAGCAGCAAGATCACCTCTTCAGTGGCAGTAAGCTAGCTCACAGCCCACAGCAACAACAGGTCATGGTCTTTGGCCCAACAGCAGAAGAGAAGGACCAAGATCAGCTTAAGAGTTAAGAATGGAGATGCATTGCTAAGATGGAGTGAAAAACAGTTGAAGAACAAGTTCAATGTGCAAATGACAGATGAAGAGTATGTAATGAAGGGGATGCAAGATGTAACAGGATGCAAGTAGAGAAAAATGCAACAGTAAAAGAAGATGCTAGTAGTGACAGTTATGCAGTGAACAATAGAGCAATGATAAAGAAGATGCAAGCAGTGACAGGAGTGAGATGGAGCAAGTGAGATGAAGGTGAAAGAAACAGCAGGTTATGCAGGAATGATGCAAATGTATTTACAAGTTATGCTAAATGAAATGAAATGATTTTTTATAAACAGCAAAGAATATGCTACGAGAATGCAATAGAAGCATGGGATGAATAGATGCAAGAAAATGATGCAGTGAAGACTGCAAGATGATATAATGCAAATAAGATGCAAGAAACAGCAAGACAAGGGAATGTACAGCAAGAACATGACAGTAAATATCAAGATCAAGAGAAAACAGTGAGCAAAGAGTGAACAACATATGCGCCTCCACTGAGTCCCCGGCAGCGGCGCCAAAAACTTGGTAGGACTTGAAAGAAGCCTCAGGGACAAGGTGGGAACTGATGTTGTTTTTCTAATATTTTCCTAACTAATTTCTAACCTACAGTGACAATGACTAAGGAATTTGGGATATGGGAGGGACTGCTAGGCTTTGAATCCACCTTTAGCCCTATACTAAGCATTCAACTGAGTATGATACTCATGTCCTTGTAACAGATAAGGAATAAGTGTCAATTCCATCACTTACCTAAGGTATTTCACCAATGGATAGTTCAATCGCAACTAAAGTATTAACCCGGAGCACTAATTGTCTAATCAAGCACAATTAGTCAAAGGATTAACAATAATCTATCAAACATGAGTTGCAGTTCAATCAACACAATGTTATCCTAACTACAATGGATACTTGACATACATTGTGAGAGCAGAGTATTGATGCACTGAGATTAAATCTATCATACAACATTTTAAGCATTCAAGAATCACACAAACAGCATAAATAACATAGTACAAAGCTATGGTTTCATCTCAACCTTAGCTTAGTGAACTAAAACATGATCAAATTATACTACTGGATGAAACAGATGAAATAGTAAAATTACAGAACACTAAGAGCTTGGTGCTCCGGTAGCCCGGGCATGAATCCTACTCACACCCACACACTCAATTTATAGTTACAATGAGTTCTAAAAAAAATCCCTAATTTCCAAAACTAGGGTTTCGAAAATTACCTAACTAATTCGTACCACCCATGATAGATAACTGCTCTATCACTTCGACCCATGGTTTTTCTTCTCTCCCCCTGCTCCAATTGACGCCTATGATGCTCTAATTGTTCCCTAACTCGAGTTGTTTTATTCACCCCAAATCTAGGGTTCAGTGGTTGTGAGATGAGTAAAAGAACTAGGCTAGGGAGATGGTGGAGATGTTTGGAATGATTTGATGGAGATGGTGGCAGCGAACATCGGGGCCTGGTGGTGGGAGGATATGGTGGTGAAGGAGTTGCAGGTGATGGAATAGAGGAATTTGGGGAGAAGAGGAGAAGAACCCGATGGAGAATGGGTTAGGGAGTGTTTGGGTATAGGTGTTAGGTGTTGTAGTGTTGAGCGGTTGTAGCAAATTCGATGTCCAACGAAGATGATACGTTGGATGATCACATCTGGATTGAATCAAACGGCTAAGATGGAACAAGCTTGCAGCGACCATTGGATGCGTGATACAACAATTCTGACGGCTTAGATTGGAGTTAGGTACTATGATGTTTGACAGGAGCTTCAAGATTTGATGATCAGTGATGAGGCGAACGTTGGATGATGTGATGGATCCAATCTGACGGCTCCCATGGAAATGGGTATGGATATTGGAAATGGATTTGGGTAAGGGTTTTGGGCCTTGGGTTTGCCAAGCCCATATCTTCTTTAAGGACAATTCTTCCTCTTCAAGCCCACTTCTAGTTGATCCGGCTCTTGCAAACATCATTCTTCGCTGCCTTTCTGCGGGAGTCTTTGCCGTTTCTTTGCTCTTTTCGCTCCGTGAGTTAACCAGGCTTTATTTAGTACCTAAAAATGCAAAATTAATTGATAAAAGTATTTATTCTTGAAAACAACGAAAACACAGAATATGGGATAAAATGGAGCGTTAGTGCACAAATGATGAGTTAAATGCCAATAAAAAGGTGCAAATATATACAATATTTGGCACTCATCAAAACCCCTAGGTGTTTCTAGTGGCGGAGTGTTGTCTCCGGAGGGATTACCAGAGGTATACCCATAAAACCTTTATACTCCAGACCCTAGCTATCTACACAGAACCTTGGAAGGCACTAAAGAATCTCCTTGGTTGGCATACTTATTAACTACAGGAGGAAGTACCTTGATGCGAAATTCCAATTGTTGTACACGAGTTTGCACTCAAGCATACTAAAATTCATATATAAGCGACAGAGCTCTACTCAGATAGTTGCACTATGAACATCAATATCCGGAGTCGAAACTAATCACATGGATAGATCAAGAAGATGGATATAGAGAAAAACATAGATGGTTTTGATATTTACTAGGTGAACGGTGTTTCTCATATCTGTCTGAAGGCCTCCGCCAAAATGAACCTATCCTAATGGACTGAGATAATAGTCTGACTAATATCAACACAATGGCATATACAAGGGAACCAGTGATTGATAATACTAACTCTAGGTCAACACAACTGACATATACAAGGGTTCCAGTGGTCGACTTTATTGAATTTATTCCAGTTGGTCTGATGGTCTGGTCTCAGTTTTTTTTTTCTTTTTTTTTGTATCTCAATCACTCTAATTCACCCTAGCATTGGTAACAACTTGAATCGTGAGCCCCACCTAATCACTTAGAGAAACATAGTTTAAAAACAAAACAAAATAAAACCAGAAGTGAAAAGGACTCAACGAGATATGGTGAAACTATCTGTTATTTCTAACACCTGAGCTCTGTGCTTTTATGAATAGACTCTTTAGATGTTGCCATCTAGTCAGATTGTCTCCTCAACTCCTACAACCAAAATTCTTCCATCCACTTAGATTGGTTAGTGCCATCCTTAATAGGCATAAATTTCTAGGCTCTGGAGTTTAATTATGCAACTAAAAAGTTTCTCCCACACCCCCAAACTTAAATCTAACATTGTCCTCAATGTTCTAAAGATAAAATTAAAAGCATGAACAAGGAGAAATTTTTACCATTTGAAGCAAAAGAGTTAAGGAAAGATATTACCGTGTTGCATGAGTATTGGGTTACCTCCCAAGAAGTGCTAAGTTTAATGTCTTCAACCAGACTAAGAAAGGATTAGTCACCTCATAGAATCATAAAGTAATAACCGAAATATCTGTGGGTCATCAAAACCAAATAGAGATATCACAAGTAAAAGGAATTTGCAACATGCCAAGAAAATGAACAAATAAAGCACACCCTTGTCTAGTTTCCTGTTTAAGAAAACTACATCTAGTTGTGGTTCAGGTTCTATAACTGGGTCCAAATAAAATATTTTCATAGGTTGCGTTTCCTCGTAGCTAAGATCCGATTCAGGTATTAGAGTCTGGAAAAACTCAAGTAAAATCTTAGAAGCACATAATAATAACCTGAACAATTGCGGATCTTTAAAGTCAATCAGTTTTGACTCACACATTTGACCACGATGAAAGTGATGGTCAATCTTAGTCAAATGTGTTGTTTCTAATATCCTAAAGTACTTAGGTTTAGTCTCAAAACTGAGTAACTGACACATTTGAAATTCATACATCCCCACATTTGGAAGAAAAATATTTGGTAGGAAAACAAAGTCAATCTTGGTATCATAGCCTGGGAAAACCACATCAATCAGAGGATGGGTTTCTAACAACTGAACTTCCTTATGGACATCACTAGGTTTAGGAAAACGTGTATGAAGATAATCTTTTACAATGGTTGAGGCACTTATGTCAAGTCCCAAGTGAGGGATCTCTGTAAGATCTTAAGGTAAGGAACAAGGAGAATGATAATCACCCCCAAACTTAGAGTTTTGGGTGTCTCTAGATAGACTAGATACGATTTCCCTAATTTCTAGATCATCAGAATCCTGAAAATGGTCAATTTCTTCGTGTATATTATACTCAGGTGATGCATCCTCACTCATATTTAAAAGCTCTACGAGTTCATCTTCTTCGTCTAAGACTAATGTTTCTAAGTCCTGGGACTCTAAAACAGTATTCTCAGAATAAACTCGTTCCTCTAAACCATTATCGACTTCGTAAACAGGAAATACTACATCGTCTAAAACGGGGGTATCTCTAGTCAAATCCTCGTCCTTTTGAATAGGTGAATAATTATTAAAATTATTTGGATTTGAATTAGAAATAATATTATCATCGTAAAGCTTAATTGGAGTAACAAATTCCTGATCACTATGCCTACATATTTCAAATTCTTCATCAACATTATCCTCATCATAATCATCATTATAAGAACATGAAAATGGTTGAACCTCATCTAAACAATTAGTGTAACCAATTTTATCCTCGTCATCCTGTTTATGCAAATAACTATCCTCATTTTCAAGTGTATTATTGGAGACACTGTATTGAAAATTAAGATTATTTCGAGCAATTCTTTCGTCCGTCTTAGATATCAGCTTGAGGGATTCCTCTATAGAAAGTTTTCTTTCGTCATAAACTAAGTTATTCATCTCAGCTATCCTACGTGTCGACTCTTCTAATTTCCTGAGAGACTCTTCTAAAGGAGAAATATAAGAATTTTGCTCATATGACCGGTGCGTATGTGGATAGTAATTGGGCTCACCATGGTATGGACCATAATATTCAAAAGGCTGATGTTCCCAACCACTATTCACACTATGGTCAAAGTAGTAACGTCCATTTTGAAACTCAGTCGGATATTCGTTGAATTGGCTATTGTAATACCAGTTCGACATTCTACTGCAGGGGTGTGAGTTGTCACACAAAATAAAACCCACTGACAGGGGATTCGTGGGTGGATAGAGTCTTACCTCCCGTACCAGACGGGCGATGAAACGTTGAAGTCGACTCAGGCCACCGACTCCAATGTCAGTGTACGAACCCGAGGGGCCGAGACAGTATCGCAACTGTCGTCCTTCCCTGCAAACAGTTTATATTTAATTTTTAACCCTTCCTTAGGGTTTCAAAATAATAATAATGTCCAGTCCAAAAATAAAGTCCAAAAATAAAATTGTCCAAAAAGGAAAAGAAAAATTACAAAAATAAAATCCTATTTACAGTTTCTAAAAATAAACAAAATAACTATATACAAAATCTTCTTCTTCACTCCTTTCAGATTCCTCTTTTCTTTCCTTCTCTGGCGATGCTTTCCTTTAATAGCACTTTTTCTTTCCTTGTAGCTTCGCTCCAAATCTGAAAAGAATCGAAAAATACCAAAACGCGTAAAAAAGAACAAAAATAATAAAAAGAAAAAGAAACCTAAAACAAATCTAAATACAAGTCCGCGTCGGCGGCGCCAAAAATTGATGTAATTTTGTAGTGGTAAGTAAAGTGTTCGTTTCTCGGACTTGTTGAGACTGATTTCAGATTTAAAAATAGAAAACAATAAAAATAAAGAAAATATATACACAAGGTTTTTCACAATGTCGAGAGATTACTGAGACTCAGGATTCCACCAAACCTCATATCATGTGGTTCCAAAATTAATTCTTAGACAATTATAGCTCTTGTTTATTGACTCTAATTCTTTGCCAGGGTAGATTTTAAAAAGATTAACTGTAAATCACTAGCATGATGCATCAAAATCACTTAGACCAAGCATACATCATCATACGACTTCACAACTAATTAAGAAAAATCATAAAACGATTAAATTAATGCAAAAAGTCATAAAAAAGAATTAAATATAATTACCACACGCATGAAATATGGCTTTCCCCATCATCCCAGTGTTGGGGTTTATCTCCTCATATTGATCACTTGCTCAAAATACATGTTTGTTGCTCAAAAGTTGATTAAAAGAGTGAAAGGTGTAAAGCAGCTGATTTGCAATAGCGTAAAAGTGTTATAGATCTCTGGTACAAAGAGGAACAATTATTAACTATTGTATATAAACGTTACTGCTCTTCTGCTGTTGAACAACGATACTGTTCTGCGACTGTTTTTCGTGCGTCAATGTTCTTCGTGTTCTTGAGTTGTGCAGCAACAGCAGCAGCAGAAACAGAGTTTGATAAAACTCTGATTTCTTCTTCTCTGGCCCTCCTCAGGTCCCCAAACTCTAGACACCCCCTTCTATATGACCCAAACAATCTATTTATATCAAAAATACCGATTAAATCTCTCCCAAATCTTCCAAAATCTCTTCCCCTCTCTTCATGGCAAAGTTGCGGAAATTTCTTGTTTTAGAATTTCTACGCGTTTCTGAGCTTTCCTTTTTATTCTAAACTCTTCCTTAGATAGATACAAATCTTTGGGAAGGTTCATAGCACTTTAATCTCTCTAAAACTCCCTAAAACAGGTCACACACGTGACTTTCCATATATTTCTGTTGTGATAAAAATCCGTCGATTGAGCCCAGTCTAATCGATTTGAACACCCATATTAGATTCCTAGACCCATAAGGAGTCTATCCTATGAAAACCAGAGGTTTAATCGACCTCAAACTCCTCCAAATCAAGAACCCTAATCTGTTCTTCACTGCCACAAATTTTCCCGCTAATTTTGAGGATTTGAAACCGTGAAGAAGAAGGGGCGCCCCCTATCCAGAGTAGGGGTGCCTTTAGCAGCTGCCTTAAGGGGTTCCCCTTATCCAAACCGGGGGTCCGAATAGCAAGTGTCCTCCGGGTGCTTTCCGACAACTTTTCGAGCCAATTTTTTCCAAAAATATTTATTGGCCAAAAATACCTACAAATAAATAAAACACCATAATAAGTACAAAAATGAGCCCTAACAATATATAGAATCGAGACAAATCGGACACAAAAATGTGTCTATCAACGCCCCTTGCCGAAGCCGTACCTTGCAGCAGAAAGTACGCACACGGCTAAGAAAGCGCGCCCCCACCGCGTAAACTATGCACACGGTCACCCCAAGGAAAAAGAGGAAACCCTAAAAACTAGGTTTTCGTGGGAAAGGAATTGGTGGCAGTTACCTGCCCGTGCATGCCTATTTTGCATAATAATTGAGGTGGCTAATATTACTGCGGTGATCACGCTTGAAATATTTCTACAAATTCATGGAGGATACACCTATGGATAGGGTTTGCACCAGTACAAAAAAAAATTGAAAGAGAAACGCTGGAATACATACCTGGAATATGCTTGCCCACTTTATTGCTACCACTCTACAGCTAGCACAAGGACGTGAGAACAAAGATACAAGATATAAGGAGAGCAAACCCCTTTTATAGGCGTGACACTTTTGGAATTTGAATAAGGAAAGGATTTCCTATTTGAGATATGTATGGAAAAAGGAAATTGGGCCCGCAAGAACAAGCTCCACGGTGCCAACAATCCGCGTCGTGCCAGCACCCACGCCCACATCAGTCCGTGCCAGCACCCACGCCATGCCAACGCTCACACCATGCCAAGCCCAAGCCATCGCCCACACCGAGTTTATGTTAACGGCCCTGTTCCAAGCCAATACTACGCTGGCGGCTCCATACCGAGCCAATACAATGTCGGCGGCTCCATTCCAAGACGCACAATACTTGCTGATCCCATTCGAAGCCGACCACGCCAGCGGCTCCGTTTTTAAGCGACACCATGTGATGTGTTTTCAATGTTGTTGTAGTAATAAGATTCGTTCAAGACTTGTGAAAGCAGATTTTAGACTTAATTTTAAATAAAAAATTTAGGAAACTTAAATAAAAGTGATATGAAAAATATGGAGAATACTGGGGCTATGGATTCCACTAATTACCAATATCAAAGTGATGTATATTCTCTAATTATAATTATGCAAACCTTCATTAAAATTGATTCTTAATATTGCAAAAGTTGATTTTTTAGAAATAACAATTGTAAATCGAAAGTATGGGACATCAAAACCCTAGGCTAGCATGCTCCATCAATTGAAATAACAATTGTTCAACAAAAACCATTTTATCTATTTATTTATCAAGGAAAATAATCATATAATAATTGCATAAATTAAATAAAATAGAGATTACCACATTTCATTGGAGAAATAGCTTCCTCTGTCACCCCAGAGGATGGGTTTAGCTCATCATTGTGTAAACTTGCTCAAAATATTGATTCATGCTCAAAATTTGTTTACAAAGATGAAATGGAGAGAAAATAATGAAAATCGGGTGTTTGCAACGTTTATAATTGTTGCAAAACACTGTTACAAAGAACGATAAAATTGAACTGTTGTTGTTGCTGTATCTCTGCGACCCTCGTGTGACTGTCGTTGTCACTATAGCATGAACGACTGCCTCTGGTGGTATTTTGTTCTTCGTGTTCTTCAGCAACAACAAAAATGGTGGTTCTCTGGTGCGATTTTTTCTCTTCTGTTGTTGCTCTCCGCCTTTCCCAAACTCTCCGTATCCCTTCAGTGATACCCTAATAGTCTATTTATACTCAATAGGGACAAGAATATTCGCTCATTACTCCGGAAAATCCTTCCAATACTCGGCAGTAAAAGAAAATATTCTCGGGAATATTTTATTCTCCTGCACGCGTTAAATCTCTGCAAACACATTCCAACACGTCTTTGCATGACTCAGAACATGGAGTAGTCTCACGAAACTCTCCAAATACCGTGAATATCTCCATCCAGGTCGTGTTCGCATGTATCTTCGCTGCTTCACTTCAACACGGGTTCTAGACAAATTTAATCGAACCGATGACCCATACCAATCCTGTTAGGCTCAGTCAAGTCTTCCCATGCAATTCCAGCTATTGAATCTGGCTAAATCATCACCAAAAACTCGAACCAGAAATGTGTTCTTGCTGCCATTGTTTCCCACCAAAACCAGAGTTTTGAAACGATGAAGATGGGTATCCCTTATCCAACGTCTTGGGTGCCAAATAACCAGTGGGTGCTATAGACAAATGGGATACACATAGCCGTAGGTGCTCCTTAGCAAAAGTGGGGGTCCGTATAGCAAATGTCCTCCAGGGGTACTCCGAGCAACTTTTCGAGCCGAATTTTCTAACAATATTTATTTCCAAAAAATACCTACAAACACACAAAACACCATAATAAGTACGAAATCGAGTAATAACAATACAGAACATTGAGGACAAATTAGACACAAAAATGTGTCTATCACCATTCCAACGGCTTTCCAATCCAATCCAGCAACGACAACCAACTCGCGGCCTAGCTAGCAGCACCATGAGCAAGATCTACGCAAATCCACCAACACAAGAATCACGAATTCTCCTTATCTCCCGAAAAAGGTTAGAAGGATCTTCCTCACCATCTCTTAATGACTTGCCGTTTCAATCTTGTCCTTATCTGTCACCATCTTATGCTTACATCGCAACAAAGCCCCTGTTCCGAGCTAAGCAGGGGACTTAATATTGATGGTGGTTTTTAGCTTAGGGTTAAAATCGTAAAACCTTAGTCAAGCAGTGACGTCACACGTGAGTAATAATGTCGCCACTAGCACATTTATTGAACCTTTCAACATGTCTGCGTAAAATTACCGGGGTATCTTTTTTTTTATATATGCCATGCTCCACGGCAGATCCCTCGGTACTGACTGACGTCATCTCTACACGTGCCAGCCACGCATGCTAGCCAAACGTGCCAATGTGATGCCATGTCAGCCACGTCTCCGCGCCAAAGGCATGCCAACCATGCCAGCCGCACCACCGTGCCGATGGCATGCCATGCCAGCCACATCTCTGCGCCAAAGGCATGCCAACACTGCCAGCCGCACCAACGTGCCAATGGCATGTCATGCCAGCCACATCTCCGCGCCAAAGGCATGCCAACCATGCCAGCCGCACCACCGTGCCAGCCACATCTCCGCTCCAAAGACATTCCAGCCGCACCACCGTGCCAATGGCATGCCGTGCCATCTACATCTCCGCGCCAAAGGCATTCCTACAATGCCAGCCGCACCAACGTGCCAATGGCATGCAGTGCCAGCCACATCTCCGTGCCAGAGGCATGCCAACCATGCCAGCCTCACCACCGTGCCAATGGCATGCCATGCCAGACACATCTCCGCGCCAAAGGCATGCCGACCATGTCTCCCGCACCACCGTACCAATGGAATGCCGTGCCAGACACATGTCCGCGCCAAAGGCATGCCGACCATGCCAGCCGCACCACCGTGCCAATGGCCTACACTAGTACAAACCTTCACATAGGACACATTTTTTGGTTTACAGACTAGCCACGTTTTGGGTTATTTGCGTGGCTACTGATCATCAACATAACTATAGACACGTTTTGTGTTACCTTGTAGCCATAGTGCACCATTTGCTCATGGGTTTAATCATAAACCCATCAACTGTAGACATAGGGAATTGTTTAGCCATACTTTTCAGTCTATCCCATCACATGTAGCCATAGATGTGAATATGGTCACATTTAGAAATTATGTATGTGTCAAATGTGTAGGATGGTAATAGACACAATTATCAACCCGTGATGAAAAGATATTTATTTAGCCACTTTTTGTTTATGTGTCCATAGTACATGGTTTCTTAAACATTTACATTTTAGAAACGGACACATTTTAAAAAAACATGACAAAAGATTAACATGTTGCTACACCAGTTCTTTTTCTGGGAGGATTATTATATGGCCACAATGATTTTGTCTATGTGACCATAGCCTTCAGTTCATTTGGCAACTTGACAGCCACAATAAAATGTTTACCACCTGGTTGGGGAGAACCTCAATAAAATGTTTGCATGACCTCTGCATTCACTAAAATAAGTAATTAACAAGCTTAAATTTTATGAAAAAATGAAGAAGAAGAAGACAAGCTTATTACAGCACAATGAACCACTCTGGCACATATACAATTAAATTTATAAAAAATCTCTTAATACAGCATTTCATTATTCCAGATGCAAATTTATACAACTACAGTACCTGTCAGAGGGTATCACTTTGGCTCGCGTATAAGTAAACCCCGGTAGCCAGTTCGGAAGTAATCATTTCGGGATTCTTTACCCAAGTCTTGCCGATCTACAGCCGGCAAAATATTATCATTCCGAGAAAAAAATTATTGTACTGAATTCCTCATCGTTTCCATCATCATATGCATCTCTGTAATTTTTGGGAGGTACCACAAAAACAATATACTTTTTCTTATCTTTCTTGTCTTTGACATAAAATACTTGCCTAGATTGCGAGGCTAAAATAAAAGGATCATTTTTGTGTCCCAACATAGTAAGCTCAACAATGTTGTAGCCTAGAATATCACTTTTGACCCCACGGTTATTATCAACCCAATTGCACTTGAATAGATGAATTTTTCTTTCGCAGTAATCTAACTCCCATATCTCTTGCAAGACACCATAATAAGACGCTTTACCATATGTTACGCCATCATCTCTAGATATGTGCATGTCATTTGCCGCGACGCTAACCCCATTATTCTGGTGAAGCGTCGAGTCTTGATTATGTAATAACTAAATTATGATTATGTAATAACTAAATTTTTCCGTGTCTCGATTCCAAAGGACGAAGTTCCGTTTTCATCAGTTTTACTCGAACTCGTTTCGAATCGATCAATATTTCAGGTGAAGTGTCGAGTCTTGATTATGTAAATAAATTTTGATCATGTAATAACTAAATTATGATTATGTAATAACTAAATTATGATTATGTAATAACTAAATTTTTCCGTGTCTCGATTCCAAAGGACGAATTTCCATTTTCATCAGTTTTACTCGAACTCGTTTCGAATCGATCAATATTTCAGGTGAAGTGTCGAGTCTTGATTATGTAACTAAATTTTGATCATGTAATAACTAAATTATGATTATGTAATAACTAAATTATTATTATGTAATAACTAAATTTTTCCGTGTCTCGATTCGAAAGGACGAAGTTCCATTTTCATCAGTTTTACTCGAACACGTTCCGAATCGATCAATATTTCAGGTGAAGTGTCGAGTCTTGATTATGTAACTAAATTTTGATCATGTAATAACTAAATTTTGATTATGTAATAACTAAATTATGATTATGTAATAACTAAATTATTCCGTGTCTCGATTCCAAAGGACGAAGTTCCATTTTCATCAGTTTTACTCGAACTCGTTCTGAATCGATCAATATTTCAGGTGAAGTGTCGAGTCTTGATTATGTAACTAAATTTTGATCATGTAATAAATAAATTATGATTATGTAATAACTAAATTATGATTATGTAATAACTAAATTTTTCCGTGTCTCGATTCCAAAGGACGAAGTTCCATTTTCATCAGTTTTACTCGAACTCGTTCCGAATCGATCAATATTTCAGGTGAAGTGTCGAGTCTTGATTATGTAACTAAATTTTGATCATGTAATAAATAAATTTTGATTATGTAATAACTAAGTTATGATTGGTAATAACTAAATTTTTCCGTGTCTCGATTCCAAAGGACGAAGTTCCATTTTCATCAGTTTTACTCGAACTCGTTCCGAATCGATCAATATTTCAGGTGAAGTGTCGAGTCTTGATTATGTAACTAAATTTTGATTATTTAATAACTAAATTATGATTATGTAATAACTAATTTTTTCCGTGTCTCGATTCCAAAGGACGAAGTTCCATTTTCATCAGTTTGACTCGAACTCGTTCCGAATCGATCAATATTTCAGGTGAAGTGTCGAGTCTTGATTATGTAACTAAATTTTGATCATGTAATAACTAAATTTTGATTATGTAATAACTAAATTATGATTATGTAATAACTAAATTATTCCGTGTCTCGATTCCAAAGGACGAAGTTCCATTTTCATCAGTTTTACTCGAACTCGTTCCGAATCGATCAATATTTCAGGTGAAGTGTCGAGTCTTGATTATGTAACTAAATTTTGATTATGTAATAACTAAATTATGATTATGTAATAACTAATTTTTTCCGTGTCTCGATTCCAAAGGACGAAGTTCCATTTTCGTCAGTTTTACTCGAATTCGTTCCGAATCGATCAATATTTCAGGTGAAATGTCGAGTCTTGATTATGTAACTAAATTTTGATCATGTAATAACTAAATTATGATTATGTAATAACTAAATTTTTCCGTGTCTCGATTCCAAAGGACGAAGTTCCATTTTCATCAGTTTTACTCGAACTCGTTCCGAATCGATCAATATTTCAGGTGAAGTGTCGAGTCTTGATTATGTAACTAAATTTTGATCATGTAATAAATAAATTTTGATTATGTAATAACTAAGTTATGATTATGTAATAACTAAATTTTTCTGTGTCTCGATTCCAGAGGACGAAGTTCCATTTTCATCTGTTTTACTCGAACTCGTTCCGAATCGATCAATATTTCAGGTGAAGTGTCGAGTCTTGATTATGTAACTAAATTTTGATCATGTAATAACTAAATTTTGATTATGTAATAACTAAATTATTATTATGTAATAACTAAATTTTTCCGTGTCTCGATTCCAAAGGACGAAGTTCCATTTTCATCAGTTTTACTCGAACACGTTCCGAATCGATCAATATTTCAGGTGAAGTGTCGAGTCTTGATTATGTAACTAAATTTTGATCATGTAATAACTAAATTTTGATTATGTAATAACTAAATTATGATTATGTAATAACTAAATTATTCCGTGTCTCGATTCCAAAGGACGAAGTTCCATTTTCATCAGTTTTACTCGAACTCGTTCCGAATCGATCAATATTTCATGTGAAGTGTCGAGTCTTGATTATGTAACTAAATTTTGATAATGTAATAACTAAATTATGATTATGTAATAACTAAATTTTTCCGTGTCTCGATTCCAAAGGACGAAGTTCCATTTTCATCAGTTTTACTCGAACTCGTTCCGAATCGATCAATATTTCAGGTGAAGTGTCGAGTCTTGATTATGTAACTAAATTTTGATCATGTAATAACTAAATTATGATTATGTAATAACTAAATTTTTCCGTGTCTCGATTCCAAAGGAAGAAGTTCCATTTTCATCAGTTTTACTCGAACTCGTTCCGAATCGATCAATATTTCAGGTGAAGTGTCGAGTCTTGATTATGTAACTAAATTTTTATCATGTAATAAATAAATTTTGATTATGTAATAACTAAATTATGATTATGTAATAACTAAATTTTTCCGTGTCTCGATTCCAAAGGACGAAGTTCCATTTTCATCAGTTTTACTCGAACTCGTTCTGAATCGATCAATATTTCAGGTGAAGTGTCGAGTCTTGATTATGTAACTAAATTTTTATTATGTAATAACTAAATTTTGATTATGTAATAACTAAATTTTTCCGTGTCTCGGTTCCAAAGGACGAAGTTCCGTTTTCATCAGTTTTACTCGAACTCGTTTCGAATCGATCAATATTTCAGGTGAAGTGTCGAGTCTTGATTACGTAACTAAATTTTGATCATGTAATAACTAGATTATGATTATGTAATAACTAAATTATGATTATGTAATAACTAAATTTTTCCGTGTCTCGATTCCAAAGGACGAAGTTCCATTTTCATCAGTTTTACTCGAACTCGTTCCGAATCGATCAATATTTCAGGTGAAGTGTCGAGTCTTGATTATGTAACTAAATTTTGATCATGTAATAAATAAATTTTGATTATGTAATAACTAAGTTATGATTATGTAATAACTAAATTTTTCTGTGTCTCGATTCCAAAGGACGAAGTTCCATTTTCATCAGTTTTACTCGAACTCGTTCCGAATCGATCAATATTTCAGGTGAAGTGTCGAGTCTTGATTATGTAACTAAATTTTGATCATGTAATAACTAAATTTTGATTATGTAATAACTAAATTATTAATATGTAATAACTAAATTTTTCCGTGTCTCGATTCCAAAGTACGAAGTTCCATTTTCATCAGTTTTACTCGAACACGTTCCGAATCGATCAATATTTCAGGTGAAGTGTCGAGTCTTGATTATGTAACTAAATTTTGATCATGTAATAACTAAATTTTGATTATGTAATAACTAAATTATGATTATGTAATAACTAAATTATTCCGTGTCTCGATTCCAAAGGACGAAGTTCCATTTTCATCAGTTTTACTCGAACTCGTTCCGAATCGATCAATATTTCAGGTGAAGTGTCGAGTCTTGATTATGTAACTAAATTTTGATCATGTAATAACTAAATTATGATTATGTAATAACTAAATTATGATTATGTAATAACTAATTTTTTCCGTGTCTCGATTCCAAAGGACGAAGTTCCATTTTCATCAGTTTTACTCGAACTCGTTCCGAATCGATCAATATTTCAGGTGAAGTGTCGAGTCTTGATTATGTAACTAAATTTTGATCATGTAATAACTAAATTTTGATTATGTAATTACTAAATTATGATTATGTAATAACTAAGTTATTCCGTGTCTCGATTCCAAAGGACGAAGTTCCATTTTCATCAGTTTTACTCGAACTCGTTCCGAATCGATCAATATTTCAGGTGAAGTGTCGAGTCTTGATTATGTAACTAAATTTTTATTATGTAATAACTAAATTTTGATTATGTAATAACTAAATTTTTCCGTGTCTCGGTTCCAAAGGACGAAGTTCCGTTTTCATCAGTTTTACTCGAACTCGTTTCGAATCGATCAATATTTCAGGTGAAGTGTCGAGTCTTGATTATGTAACTAAATTTTGATCATGTAATAACTAAATTATGATTATGTAATAACTATATTATCATTATGTAATAACTAAATTTTTCCGTGTCTCGATTCCAAAGGACGAAGTTCCATTTTCATCAGTTTTACTCGAACTCGTTCTGAATCGATCAATATTTCAGGTGAAGTGTCGAGTCTTGATTATGTAACTAAATTTTGATTATGTAATAACTAAATTATGATTATGTAATAACTAATTTTTTCCGTGTCTCGATTCCAAAGGACGAAGTTCCATTTTCATCAGTTTTACTCGAACTCGTTCCGAATCGATCAATATTTCAGGTGAAGTGTCGAGTCTTGATTATGTAACTAAATTTTGATCATGTAATAAATAAATTTTGATTATGTAATTACTAAATTATGATTATGTAATAACTAAATTATTCCGTGTCTCGATTCCAAAGGACGAAGTTCCATTTTCATCAGTTTTACTCGAACTCGTTCCGAATCGATCAATATTTCAGGTGAAGTGTCGAGTCTTGATTATGTAACTAAATTTTTATTATGTAATAACTAAATTTTGATTATGTAATAACTAAATTTTTCCGTGTCTCGGTTCCAAAGGACGAAGTTCCGTTTTCATTAGTTTTACTCGAACTCGTTTCGAATCGATCAATATTTCAGGTGAAGTGTCGAGTCTTGATTATGTAACTAAATTTTGATCATGTAATAACTAAATTATGATTATGTAATAACTAAATTATGATTATGTAATAACTAAATTTTTCCGTGTCTCGATTCCAAAGGACGAAGTTCCATTTTCATCAGTTTTACTCGAACTCGTTCCGAATCGATCAATATTTCAGGTGAAGTGTCGAGTCTTGATTATGTAACTAAATTTTGATCATGTAATAAATAAATTTTGATTATGTAATAACTAAATTATTCCGTGTCTCGATTCCAAAGGTCGAAGTTCCATTTTCATCAGTTTTACTCGAACTCGTTCCGAATCGATCAATATTTCAGGTGAAGTGTCGAGTCTTGATTATGTAACTAAATTTTGATTATGTAATAACTAAATTTTGATTATGTAATAACTAAATTTTTCCGTGTCTCGGTTCCAAAGGACGAAGTTCCGTTTTCATCAGTTTTACTCGAACTCGTTTCGAATCGATCAATATTTCAGGTGAAGTGTCGAGTCTTGATTATGTAACTAAATTTTGATCATGTAATAACTAAATTATGATTATGTAATAACTAATTTTTTCCGTGTCTCGATTCCAAAGGACAAAGTTCCATTTTCATCAGTTTTACTCGAACTCGTTCCGAATCTATCAATATTTCATGTGAAGTGTCGAGTCTTGATTATGTAACTAAATTTTGATCATGTAATAACTAAATTATGATTATGTAATAACTAAATTATGATTATGTAATAACTAAATTTTTCCGTGTCTCGATTCCAAAGGACGAAGTTCCATTTTCATCAGTTTTACTCGAACTCGTTCCGAATCGATCAATATTTCAGGTGAAGTGTCGAGTCTTGATTATGTAACTAAATTTTGATCATGTAATAAATAAATTTTGATTATGTAATAACTAAATTATTCCGTGTCTCGATTCCAAAGGACGAAGTTCCATTTTCATCAGTTTTACTTGAACTCGTTCCGAATCGATCAATATTTCAGGTGAAGTGTCGAGTCTTGATTATGTAACTAAATTTTGATTATGTAATAACTAAATTTTGATTATGTAATAACTAAATTTTTCCGTGTCTCGGTTCCAAAGGACGAAGTTCCGTTTTCATCAGTTTTACTCGAACTCGTTTCGAATCGATCAATATTTCAGGTGAAGTGTCGAGTCTTGATTATGTAACTAAATTTTGATCATGTAATAACTAGATTATGATTATGTAATAACTAAATTATGATTATGTAATAACTAAATTTTTCCGTGTCTCGATTCCAAAGGACGAAGTTCCATTTTCATCAGTTTTACTCGAACTCGTTCCGAATCGATCAATATTTCAGGTGAAGTGTCGAGTCTTGATTATGTAACTAAATTTTGATCATGTAAAAAATAAATTTTGATTATGTAATAACTAAGTTATGATTATGTAATAACTAAATTTTTCTGTGTCTCGATTCCAAAGGACGAAGTTCCATTTTCATCAGTTTTACTCGAACTCGTTCCGAATCGATCAATATTTCAGGTGAAGTGTCGAGTCTTGATTATGTAACTAAATTTTGATCATGTAATAACTAAATTTTGATCATGTAATAACTAAATTTTGATTATGTAATAACTAAATTATTATTATGTAATAACTAAATTTTTCCGTGTCTCGATTCCAAAGGACGAAGTTCCATTTTCATCAGTTTTACTCGAACACGTTCCGAATCGATCAATATTTCAGGTGAAGTGTCGAGTCTTGATTATGTAACTAAATTTTGATCATGTAATAACTAAATTTTGATTATGTAATAACTAAATTATGATTATGTAATAACTAAATTATTCCGTGTCTCGATTCCAAAGGACGAAGTTCCATTTTCATCAGTTTTACTCGAACTCGTTCCGAATCGATCAATATTTCAGGTAAAGTGTCGAGTCTTGATTATGTAACTAAATTTTGATAATGTAATAAATAAATTATGATTATGTAATAACTAAATTTTTCCGTGTCTCGATTCCAAAGGACGAAGTTCCATTTTCATCAGTTTTACTCGAACTCGTTCCGAATCGATCAATATTTCAGGTGAAGTGTCGAGTCTTGATTATGTAACTAAATTTTGATCATGTAATAACTAAATTATGATTATGTAATAACTAAATTTTTCCGTGTCTCGATTCCAAAGGACGAAGTTCCATTTTCATCAGTTTTACTCGAACTCGTTCCGAATCGATTAATATTTCAGGTGAAGTGTCGAGTCTTGATTATGTAACTAAATTTTGATCATGTAATAAATAAATTTTGATTATGTAATAACTAAGTTATGATTATGTAATAACTAAATTTTTCCGTGTCTCGATTCCAAAGGACGAAGTTCCATTTTCATCAGTTTTACTCGAACTCGTTCCGAATCGATCAATATTTCAGGTGAAGTGTCGAGTCTTGATTATGTAAATAAATTTTGATCATGTAATAAATAAATTTTGATTATGTAATAACTAAAATATGATTATGTAATAACTAAATTTTGTCGTGTCTCGATTCCAAAGGACGAAGTTCCATTTTCATCAGTTTTACTCGAACTCGTTCCGAATCGATCAATATTTCAGGTGAAGTGTCGAGTCTTGATTATGTAACTCAATTTTGATTATGTAATAACTAAATTTTGATTATGTAATAACTAAATTATGATTATATAACAACTAAATTTTTCCGTGTCTCGATTCCAAAGGAAGAAGTTCCATTTTCATCAGTTTTACTCGAACTCGTTCCGAATCGATCAATACTTCAGGTGAAGTGTCGAGTCTTGATTATGTAAATAAATTTTGATCATGTAATAACTAAATTTTGATTATGTAATAACTAAATTATGATTATGTAATAACTAAATTTTGTCGTGTCTCGATTCCAAAGGACGAAGTTCCATTTTCATCAGTTTTACTCGAACTCGTTCCGAATCGATCAATATTTCAGGTGAAGTGTCGAGTCTTGATTATGTTACTAAATTTTGATCATGTAATAACTAAATTAGGATTATGTAATAACTAAATTATGATTATGTAATAACTAATTTTTTCCGTGTCTCGATTCCAAAGGACGAAGTTCCATTTTCATCAGTTTTACTCGAACTCGTTCCGAATCGATCAATATTTCAGGTGAAGTGTCGAGTCTTGATTATGTAACTCAATTTTGATTATGTAATAACTAAATTTTGATTATGTAATAACTAAATTATGATTATATAATAAATAAATTTTTCCGTGTCTCGATTCCAAAGGACGAAGTTCCATTTTCATCAGTTTTACTCGAACTCGTTCTGAATCGATCAATATTTCAGGTGAAGTGTCGAGTCTTGATTATGTAACTAAATTTTGATCATGTAATAACTAAATTATGATTATGTAATAACTAAATTATGATTATGTAATAACTAAATTTTTCCGTGTCTCGATTCCAAAGGAGGAAGTTCCATTTTCATCAGTTTTACTCGAACTCGTTCCGAATCGATCAATATTTCAGGTGAAGTGTCGAGTCTTGATTATGTAACTAAATTTTGATTATATAATAACTAAATTATGATTATGTAATAACTAATTTTTTCCGTGTCTCGATTCCAAAGGACGAAGTTCCATTTTCATCAGTTTTACTCGAACTCGTTCCGAATCGATCAATATTTCAGGTGAAGTGTCGAGTCTTGATTATGTAACTAAATTTTGATTATTTAATAACTAAATTATGATTATGTAATAACTAAATTTTTCCGTGTCTCGATTCCAAAGGACGAAGTTCCATTTTCATCAGTTTTACTCGAACTCGTTCCGAATCGATCAATATTTCAGGTGAAGTGTCGAGTCTTGATTATGTAACTAAATTTTGATCATGTAATAACTAAGTTTTGATTATGTAATAACTAAATTATGATTATGTAATAACTAAATTTTTCCGTGTCTCGATTCCAAAGGACGAAGTTCCATTTTCATCAATTTTACTCGAACTCGTTCCGAATCGATCAATATTTTAGGTGAAGTGTCGAGTCTTGATTATGTAACTAAATTTTGATCATGTAATAACTAAATTTTTATTATATAATAACTAAATTATGATTATGTAATAACTAAATTTTGTCGTTTCTCGATTCCAAAGGACGAAGTTCCGTTTTCATCAGTTTTACTCGAACTCGTTTCGAATCGATCAATATTTCAGGTGAAGTGTCGAGTCTTGATTATGTAACTAAATTTTGATCATGTAATAACTAAATTTTTATTATGTAATAACTAAATTTTTATTATGTAATAACTAAATTATGATTATGTAATAACTAAATTTTTCCGTGTCTCGATTCCAAAGGACGAAGTTCCATTTTCATCAATTTTACTCGAACTCGTTCCGAATCGATCAATATTTCAGGTGAAGTGTCGAGTCTTGATTATGTAACTAAATTTTGATCATGTAATAACTAAATTTTGATTATGTAATAACTAAATTTTTCCGTGTCTCGATTCCAAAGGACGAAGTTCCATTTTCATCAGTTTTACTCGAACTCGTTCCGAATCGATCAATATTTCAGGTGAAGTGTCGAGTCTTGATTATGTAACTAAATTTTGATCATGTAATAACTAAATTTTTATTATGTAATAACTAAATTTTTCCGTGTCTCGATTCCAAAGGACGAAGTTCCATTTTCATCAGTTTTACTCGAACTCGTTCCGAATCGATCAATATTTCAGGTGAAGTGTCGAGTCTTGATTATGTAACTAAATTTTGATCATGTTATAACTAAATTTTGATTATGTAATAACTAAATTTTGATTATGTAATAACTAAATTTTTACGTGTCTCGATTCCAAAGGACGAAGTTCCGTTTTCATCAGTTTTACTCGAACTCGTTCCGAATCGATCAATATTTCAGGTGAAGTGTCGAGTCTTGATTATGTAACTAAATTTTGATCATGTTATAACTAAATTTTTATTATGTAATAACTAAATTATGATTATGTAATAACTAAATTTTGTCGTGTCTCGATTCCGAAGGACGAAGTTCCGTTTTCATCAGTTTTACTCGAACTCGTTCCGAATCGATCAATATTTCAGGTGAAGTGTCGAGTCTTGATTATGTAACTAAATTTTGATCATGTTATAACTAAATTTTGATTATGTAATAACTAAATTATGATTATGTAATAACTAAATTTTGTCGTGTCTCGATTCCAAAGGACGAAGTTCCGTTTTCATCAGTTTTACTCGAACTCATTCCGAATCGATCAATATTTCAGGTGAAGTGTCGAGTCTTGATTATGTAACTAAATTTTGATCATGTAATAACTAAATTTTGATTATGTAATAACTAAATTATTATTTTGTAATAACTAAATTTTTCCGTGTCTCGATTCCAAAGGACGAAGTTCCATTTTCATCAGTTTTACTCGAACTCGTTCCGAATCGATCAATATTTCAGGTGAAGTGTCGAGTCTTGATTATGTAACTAAATTTTGATCATGTAATAACTAAATTTTGATTATGTAATAACTAAATTACGATTATGTAATAACTAAATTTTTCCGTTTCTCGATTCCAAAGGACGAAGTTCCATTTTCATCAGTTTTACTCGAACTCGTTTCGAATCGATCAATATTTCAGGTGAAGTGTCGAGTCTTGATTATGTAACTAAATTTTGATCATGTAATAACTAAATTTTGATTATGTAATAACTAAATTATTATTATGTAATAACTAAATTTTTCCGTGTCTCGATTCCAAAGGACGAAGTTCCATTTTCATCAGTTTTACTCGAACACGTTCCGAATCGATCAATATTTCAGGTGAAGTGTCGAGTCTTGATTATGTAACTAAATTTTGATCATGTAATAAATAAATTTTGATTATGTAATAACTAAGTTATGATTATGTAATAACTAAATTTTTCTGTGTCTCGATTCCAAAGGACGAAGTTCCATTTTCATCAGTTTTACTCGAACTCGTTCCGAATCGATCAATATTTCAGGTGAAGTGTCGAGTCTTGATTATGTAACTAAATTTTGATCATGTAATAACTAAATTATGATTATGTAATAACTAAATTATTATTATGTAATAACTAAATTTTTCCGTGTCTCGATTCGAAAGGACGAAGTTCCATTTTCATCAGTTTTACTCGAACACGTTCCGAATCGATCAATATTTCAGGTGAAGTGTCGAGTCTTGATTATGTAACTAAATTTTGATCATGTAATAACTAAATTTTGATTATGTAATAACTAAATTATGATTATGTAATAACTAAATTTTTCCGTGTCTCGATTCCAAAGGACGAAGTTCCGTTTTCATCAGTTTTACTCGAACTCGTTCCGAATCGATCAATATTTCAGGTGAAGTGTCGAGTCTTGATTATGTAACTAAATTATGATCATGTAATAACTAAATTTTGATTATGTAATAACTAAATTATGATTATGTAATAACTAAATTTTTCCGTGTCTCGATTCCAAAGGACGAAGTTCCGTTTTCATCAGTTTTACTCGAACTCGTTCCGAATCGATCAATATTTCAGGTGAAGTGTCGAGTCTTGATTATGTAACTAAATTTTGATCATGTAATAACTAAATTTTGATTATGTAATAACTAAATTATGATTATGTAATAACTAAATTTTTCCGTGTCTCGATTCCAAAGGACGAAGTTCCGTTTTCATCAGTTTTACTCGAACTCGTTTCGAATCGATCAATATTTCAGGTGAAGTGTCGAGTCTTGATTATGTAACTAAATTTTGATCATGTTATAACTAAATTTTGATTATGTAATAACTAAATTATGATTATGTAATAACTAAATTTTGTCGTGTCTCGATTCCAAAGGACGAAGTTCCGTTTTCATCAGTTTTACTCGAACTCATTCCGAATCGATCAATATTTCAGGCGAAGTGTCGAGTCTTGATTATGTAACTAAATTTTGATCATGTAATAACTAAATTTTGATTATGTAATAACTAAATTATGATTATGTAATAACTAAATTTTGTCGTGTCTCGATTCCAAAGGACGAAGTTCCGTTTTCATCAGTTTTACTCGAACTCATTCCGAATCGATCAATATTTCAGGTGAAGTGTCGAGTCTTGATTATGTAACTAAATTTTGATCATGTAATAACTAAATTATGATTATGTAATAACTAAATTATGATTATGTAATAACTAAATTTTTCCGTGTCTCGATTCCAAAGGACGAAGTTCCATTTTCATCAGTTTTACTCGAACTCGTTCCGAATCGATCAATATTTCAGGTGAAGTGTCGAGTCTTGATTATGTAACTAAATTTTGATCATGTAATAAATAAATTTTGATTATGTAATAACTAAATTATGATTATGTAATAACTAATTTTTTCCGTGTCTCGATTCCAAAGGACGAAGTTCCATTTTCATCAGTTTTACTCGAACTCGTTCCGAATCTATCAATATTTCAGGTGAAGTGTCGAGTCTTGATTATGTAACTCAATTTTGATTATGTAATAACTAAATTTTGATTATGTAATAACTAAATTTTGATTATGTAATAACTAAATTATGATTATATAACAACTAAATTTTTCTGTGTCTCGATTCCAAAGGACGAAGTTCCATTTTCATCAGTTGTACTCGAACTCGTTCCGAATCGATCAATACTTCAGGTGAAGTGTCGAGTCTTGATTATGTAAATAAATTTTGATCATGTAATAACTAAATTTTGATTATGTAATAACTAAATTATGATTATGTAATAACTAAATTTTGTCGTGTCTCGATTCCAAAGGACGAAGTTCCATTTTCATCAGTTTTACTCGAACTCGTTCCGAATCGATCAATATTTCAGGTGAAGTGTCGAGTCTTGATTATGTAACTAAATTTTGATTATGTAATAACTAAATTATGATTATGTAATAACTAATTTTTTCCGTGTCTCGATTCCGAAGGACGAAGTTCCATTTTCATCAGTTTTACTCGAACTCGTTCCGAATCGATCAATATTTCAGGTGAAGTGTCGAGTCCTGATTATGTAACTAAATTTTGATCATTTAATAACTAAATTATGATTATGTAATAACTAAATTATGATTATGTAATAACTAAATTTTTCCGTGTCTCGATTCCAAAGGACGAAGTTCCATTTTCATCAGTTTTACTCGAACTCGTTCCGAATCGATCAATATTTCAGGTGAAGTGTCGAGTCTTGATTATGTAACTAAATTTTGATTATGTAATAACTAAATTATGATTATGTAATAACTAATTTTTTCCTTGTCTCGATTCCAAAGGACGAAGTTCCATTTTCATCAGTTTTACTCGAACTCGTTCCGAATCGATCAATATTTCAGGTGAAGTGTCGAGTCTTGATTATGTAACTAAATTTTGATCATGTAATAACTAAATTATGATTATGTAATAACTAAATTATGATTATATAATAACTAAATTTTTCCGTGTCTCGATTCCAAAGGACGAAGTTCCATTTTCATCAGTTTTACTCGAACTCGTTCCGAATCGATCAATACTTCAGGTGAAGTGTCGAGTCTTGATTATGTAAATAAATTTTGATCATGTAATAACTAAATTTTGATTATGTAATAACTAAATTATGATTATGTAATAACTAAATTTTTCCGTGTCTCGATTCCAAAGGACGAAGTTCCATTTTCATCAGTTTTACTCGAACTCGTTCCGAATCGATCAATATTTCAGGTGAAGTGTCGAGTCTTGATTATGTAACTAAATTTTGATCATGTAATAACTAAATTTTAATTATGTAATAACTAAATTATGATTATGTAATAACTAAATTTTTCCGTGTCTCGATTCCAAAGGACGAAGTTCCGTTTTCATCAGTTTTACTCGAACTCGTTCCGAATCGATCAATATTTCAGGTGAAGTGTCGAGTCTTGATTATGTAACTAAATTTTGATCATGTTATAACTAAATTTTGATTATGTAATAACTAAATTATGATTATGTAATAACTAAATTTTGTCGTGTCTCGATTCCGAAGGACGAAGTTCCGTTTTCATCAGTTTTACTCGAACTCGTTTCGAATCGATCAATATTTCAGGTGAAGTGTCGAGTCTTGATTATGTAACTAAATTTTTATCATGTAATAACTAAATTTTTATTATGTAATAACTAAATTTTGATTATGTAATAACTAAATTTTTCCGTGTCTCGATTCCAAAGGACGAAGTTCCATTTTCATCAGTTTTACTCGAACTCGTTCAGAATCGATCAATATTTCAGGTGAAGTGTCGAGTCTTGATTATGTAACTAAATTTTGATCATGTAATAACTAAATTTTTATTATGTAATAACTAAATTTTGATTATGTAATAACTAAATTTTTCCGTGTCTCGATTCCAAAGGACGAAGTTCCATTTTCATCAGTTTTACTCGAACTCGTTCCGAATCGATCAATATTTCAGGTGAAGTGTCGAGTCTTGATTATGTACCTAAATTTTGATCATGTAATAACTAAATTTTGATTATGTAATAACTAAATTATGATTATGTAATAACTAAATTTTGTCGTGTCTCGATTCCAAAGGACGAAGTTCCGTTTTCATCAGTTTTACTCGAACTCGTTCCGAATCGATCAATATTTCAGGTGAAGTGTCGAGTCTTGATTATGTAACTGAATTTTGATCATGTAATAACTAAATTTTGATTATATAATAACTAAATTTTTCCGTGTCTCGATTCCAAAGGACGAAGTTCCATTTTCATCAGTTTTACTCGAACTCGTTCCGAATCGATCAATATTTCAGGTGAAGTGTCGAGTCTTGATTATGTAACTAAATTTTGATCATGTAATAACTAAATTTTGATTATGTAATAACTAAATTATGATTATGTAATAACTAAATTTTGTCGTGTCTCGATTCCAAAGGACGAAGTTCCGTTTTCATCAGTTTTACTCGAACTCGTTCCGAATCGATCAATATTTCAGGTGAAGTGTCGAGTCTTGATTATGTAATTAAATTTTGATCATGTAATAACTAAATTTTGATTATGTAATAACTAAATTTTTCCGTGTCTCGATTCCAAAGGACGAAGTTCCATTTTCATCAGTTTTACTCGAACTCGTTCCGAATCGATCAATATTTCAGGTGAAGTGTCGAGTCTTGATTATGTAACTAAATTTTTATTATGTAATAACTAA
The DNA here is from genome assembly GCF_003573695.1 of Papaver somniferum. Classification (NCBI taxonomy): domain Eukaryota; kingdom Viridiplantae; phylum Streptophyta; class Magnoliopsida; order Ranunculales; family Papaveraceae; genus Papaver; species Papaver somniferum. Next base: position 9,731,927 of record NW_020618825.1, on the reverse strand, counting down.
ATTTTGATTATGTAATAACTAAATTTTTCCGTGTCTCGGTTCCAAAGGACGAAGTTCCGTTTTCATTAGTTTTACTCGAACTCGTTTCGAATCGATCAATATTTCAGGTGAAGTGTCGAGTCTTGATTATGTAACTAAATTTTGATCATGTAATAACTAAATTATGATTATGTAATAACTAAATTATGATTATGTAATAACTAAATTTTTCCGTGTCTCGATTCCAAAGGACGAAGTTCCATTTTCATCAGTTTTACTCGAACTCGTTCCGAATCGATCAATATTTCAGGTGAAGTGTCGAGTCTTGATTATGTAACTAAATTTTGATCATGTAATAAATAAATTATGATTATGTAATAAATAAATTATGATTATGTAATAACTAAATTTTTCCGTGTCTCGATTCCAAAGGACGAAGTTCCATTTTCATCAGTTTTACTCGAACTCGTTCCGAATCGATCAATATTTCAGGTGAAGTGTCGAGTCTTGATTATGTAACTAAATTTTGATCATGTAATAAATAAATTTTGATTATGTAATAACTAAGTTATGATTATGTAATAACTAAATTTTTCCGTGTCTCGATTCCAAAGGACGAAGTTCCATTTTCATCAGTTTTACTCGAACTCGTTCCGAATCGATCAATATTTCAGGTGAAGTGTCGAGTCTTGATTATGTAACTAAATTTTGATTATTTAATAACTAAATTATGATTATGTAATAACTAATTTTTTCCGTGTCTCGATTCCAAAGGACGAAGTTCCATTTTCATCAGTTTTACTCGAACTCGTTCCGAATCGATCAATATTTCAGGTGAAGTGTCGAGTCTTGATTATGTAACTAAATTTTGATCATGTAATAACTAAATTTTGATTATTTAATAACTAAATTTTGATTATGTAATAACTAAATTTTTCCGTGTCTCGGTTCCAAAGGACGAAGTTCCGTTTTCATCAGTTTTACTCGAACTCGTTTCGAATCGATCAATATTTCAGGTGAAGTGTCGAGTCTTGATTATGTAACTAAATTTTGATCATGTAATAAATAAATTATGATTATGTAATAACTAAATTTTTCCGTGTCTCGATTCCAAAGGACGAAGTTCCATTTTCATCAGTTTTACTCGAACTCGTTCCGAATCGATCAATATTTCAGGTGAAGTGTCGAGTCTTGATTATGTAACTAAATTTTGATCATGTAATAAATAAATTTTGATTATGTAATAACTAAATTATTCCGTGTCTCGATTCCAAAGGACGAAGTTCCATTTTCATCAGTTTTACTCGAACTCGTTCCGAATCGATCAATATTTCAGGTGAAGTGTCGAGTCTTGATTATGTAACTAAATTTTGATTATGTAATAACTAAGTTATGATTATGTAATAACTAATTTTTTCCGTGTCTCGATTCCAAAGGACGAAGTTCCATTTTCATCAGTTTTACTCGAACTCGTTCCGAATCGATCAATATTTCAGGTGAAGTGTCGAGTCTTGATTATGTAACTAAATTTTGATCATGTAATAAATAAATTTTGATTATGTAATAACTAAATTATGATTATGTAATAACTAAATTTTTCCGTGTCTCGATTCCAAAGGGCGAAGTTCCATTTTCATCAGTTTTACTCGAACTCGTTCTGAATCGATCAATATTTCAGGTGAAGTGTCGAGTCTTGATTATGTAACTAAATTTTGATCATGTAATAAATAAATTTTGATTATGTAATAACTAAATTATGATTATGTAATAACTAAATTTTTCCGTGTCTCGATTCCAAAGGACGAAGTTCCATTTTCATCAGTTTTACTCGAACTCGTTCCGAATCGATCAATATTTCAGGTGAAGTGTCGAGTCTTGATTATGTAACTAAATTTTGATCATGTAATAACTAAATTATGATTATGTAATAACTAAATTTTTCTGTGTCTCGATTCCAAAGGACGAAGTTCCATTTTCATCAGTTTTACTCGAACTCGTTCCGAATCGATCAATATTTCAGGTGAAGTGTCGAGTCTTGATTATGTAACTAAATTTTGATCATGTAATAACTAAATTATGATTATGTAATAACTAAATTTTTCCGTGTCTCGATTCCAAAGGACGAAGTTCCATTTTCATCAGTTTTACTCGAACTCGTTCTGAATCGATCAATATTTCAGGTGAAGTGTCGAGTCTTGATTATGTAACTAAATTTTGATTATGTAATAACTAAATTTTGATTATGTAATAACTAAATTATGATTATGTAATAACTAAATTTTTCCGTGTCTCGATTCCAAAGGACGAAGTTCCATTTTCATCAGTTTTACTCGAACTCGTTCCGAATCGATCAATATTTCAGGTGAAGTGTCGAGTCTTTATTATGTAACTAAATTTTGATCATGTAATAACCAAATTTTGATTATGTAATAACTAAATTATGATTATGTAATAACTAAATTTTTCCGTGTCTCGATTCCAAAGGACGAAGTTCCATTTTCATCAGTTTTACTCGAACTCGTTCCGAATCGATCAATATTTCAGGTGAAGTGCCGAGTCTTGATTATGTAACTAAATTTTGATTATGTAATAACTAAATTATGATTATGTAATAACTAATTTTTTCCGTGTCTCGATTCCAAAGGACGAAGTTCCATTTTCATCAGTTTTACTCGAACTCGTTCCGAATCTATCAATATTTCAGGTGAAGTGTCGAGTCTTGATTATGTAACTAAATTTTGATCATGTAATAACTAAATTATGATTATGTAATAACTAAATTTTTCCGTGTCTCGATTCCAAAGGACGAAGTTCCATTTTCATCAGTTTTACTCGAACTCGTTCCGAATCGATCAATATTTCAGGTGAAGTGTCGAGTCTTGATTATGTAACTAAATTTTGATCATGTAATAACTAAATTATGATTATGTAATAACTAAATTTTTCCGTGTCTCGATTCCAAAGGAAGAAGTTCCATTTTCATCAGTTTTACTCGAACTCGTTCCGAATCGATCAATATTTCAGGTGAAGTGTCGAGTCTTGATTATGTAACTAAATTTTGATCATGTAATAACTAAATTATGATTATGTAATAACTAAATTTTTCCGTGTCTCGATTCCAAAGGACGAAGTTCCATTTTCATCAGTTTTACTCGAACTCGTTCCGAATCGATCAATATTTCAGGTGAAGTGTCGAGTTTTGATTATGTAACTAAATTTTGATTATGTAATAACTAAGTTATGATTATGTAATAACTAATTTTTTCCGTGTCTCGATTCCAAAGGACGAAGTTCCATTTTCATCAGTTTTACTCGAATTCGTTCCGAATCGATCAATATTTCAGGTGAAGTGTCGAGTCTTGATTATGTAACTAAATTTTGATCATGTAATAACTAAATTATGATTATGTAATAACTAAATTTTTCCGTGTCTCGATTCCAAAGGACGAAGTTCCATTTTCATCAGTTTTACTCGAACTCGTTCCGAATCGATCAATATTTCAGGTGAAGTGTCGAGTCTTGATTATGTAACTAAATTTTGATCATGTAATAAATAAATTTTGATTATGTAATAACTAAATTATGATTATGTAATAACTAATTTTTTCCGTGTCTCGATTCCAAAGGACGAAGTTCCATTTTCATCAGTTTTACTCGAACTCGTTCCGAATCGATCAATATTTCAGGTGAAGTGTCGAGTCTTGATTATGTAACTCAATTTTGATTATGTAATAACTAAATTTTGATTATGTACTAACTAAATTATGATTATGTAATAACTAAATTTTTCCGTGTCTCGATTCCAAAGGACGAAGTTCCATTTTCATCAGTTTTACTCGAACTCGTTCCGAATCGATCAATATTTCAGGTGAAGTGTCGAGTCTTGATTATGTAACTAAATTTTGATTATGTAATAACTAAATTATGATTATGTAATAACTAATTTTTTCCGTGTCTCGATTCCAAAGGACGAAGTTCCATTTTCATCAGTTTTACTCGAATTCGTTCCGAATCGATCAATATTTCAGGTGAAGTGTCGAGTCTTGATTATGTAACTAAATTTTGATCGTGTAATAACTAAATTATGATTATGTAATAACTAAATTTTTCCGTGTCTCGATTCCAAAGGACGAAGTTCCATTTTCATCAGTTTTACTCGAACTCGTTCCGAATCGATCAATATTTCAGGTGAAGTGTCGAGTCTTGATTATGTAACTAAATTTTGATCATGTAATAACTAAATTATGATTATGTAATAACTAAATTATGATTATGTAATAACTAATTTTTTCCGTGTCTCGATTCCAAAGGACGAAGTTCCATTTTCATCAGTTTTACTCGAACTCGTTCCGAATCGATCAATATTTCAGGTGAAGTGTCGAGTCTTGATTATGTAACTAAATTTTGATCATGTAATAACTAAATTATTATTATGTAATAACTAAATTATGATTATGTAATAACTAAATTTTTCCATGTCTCGATTCCAAAGGACGAAGTTCCATTTTCATCAGTTTTACTCGAACTCGTTCCGAATCGATCAATATTTCAGGTGAAGTGTCGAGTCTTGATTATGTAACTAAATTTTGATTATGTAATAACTAAATTATGATTATGTAATAACTAATTTTTTCCGTGTCTCGATTCCAAAGGACGAAGTTCCATTTTCATCAGTTTTACTCGAACTCGTTCCGAATCGATCAATATTTCAGGTGAAGTGTCGAGTCTTGATTATGTAACTAAATTTTGATCATGTAATAAATAAATTATGATTATGTAATAACTAAATTTTTCCGTGTCTCGATTCCAAAGGACGAAGTTCCATTTTCATCAGTTTTACTCGAACTCATTCCGAATCGATCAATATTTCAGGTGAAGTGTCGAGTCTTGATTATGTAACTAAATTTTGATTATGTAATAACTAAATTTTGATTATGTAATAACTAAATTATGATTATATAATAACTAAATTTTTCCGTGTCTCGATTCCAAAGGACGAAGTTCCATTTTCATCAGTTTTACTCGAACTCGTTCCGAATCGATCAATATTTCAGGTGAAGTGTCGAGTCTTGATTATGTAACTAAATTTTGATCATTTAATAACTAAATTTTGATTATGTAATAACTAAATTTTTCCGTGTCTCGATTCCAAAGGACGAAGTTCCATTTTCATCAGTTTTACTCGAACTCGTTCCGAATCGATCAATATTTCAGGTGAAGTGTCGAGTCTTGATTATGTAACTAAATTTTGATCATGTAATAACTAAATTTTGATTATGTAATAACTAAATTATGATTATGTAATAACTAAATTATTCCGTGTCTCGATTCCAAAGGAAGAAGTTCCATTTTCATCAGTTTTACTCGAACTCGTTCCGAATCGATCAATATTTCAGGTGAAGTGTCGAGTCTTGATTATGTAACTAAATTTTTATTATGTAATAACTAAATTTTGATTATGTAATAACTAAATTTTTCCGTGTCTCGGTTCCAAAGGACGAAGTTCCGTTTTCATCAGTTTTACTCAAACTCGTTTCGAATCGATCAATATTTCAGGTGAAGTGTCGAGTCTTGATTATGTAACTAAATTTTGATCATGTAATAACTAAATTATGATTATGTAATAACTAAATTATGATTATGTAATAACTAAATTATTCCGTGTCTCGATTCCAAAGGAAGAAGTTCCATTTTCATCAGTTTTACTCGAACTCGTTCCGAATCGATCAATATTTCAGGTGAAGTGTCGAGTCTTGATTATGTAACTAAATTTTTATTATGTAATAACTAAATTTTGATTTTGTAATAACTAAATTTTTCCGTGTCTCGGTTCCAAAGGACGAAGTTCCGTTTTCATCAGTTTTACTCAAACTCGTTTCGAATCGATCAATATTTCAGGTGAAGTGTCGAGTCTTGATTATGTAACTAAATTTTGATCATGTAATAACTAAATTATGATTATGTAATAACTAAATTATGATTATGTAATAACTAAATTTTTCCGTGTCTCGATTCCAAAGGAAGAAGTTCCATTTTCATCAGTTTTACTTGAACTCGTTCCGAATCGATCAATATTTCTGGTGAAGTGTCGAGTCTTGATTATGTAACTAAATTTTGATCATGTAAATAAATAAATTTTGATTATGTAATAACTAAATTATTCCGTGTCTCGATTCCAAAGGACGAAGTTCCATTTTCATCAGTTTTACTCGAACTCGTTCTGAATCGATCAATATTTCAGGTGAAGTGTCGAGTCTTGATTATGTAACTAAATTTGATTATGTAATAACTAAATTATGATTATGTAATAACTAAATTTTTCCGTGTCTCGATTCCAAAGGACGAAGTTCCATTTTCATCAGTTTTACTCGAACTCGTTCCGAATCGATCAATATTTCAGGTGAAGTGTCGAGTCTTGATTATGTAACTAAATTTTGATTATGTAATAACTAAATTATGATTATGTAATAACTAAATTATTCCGTGTCTCGATTCCAAAGGAAGAAGTTCCATTTTCATCAGTTTTACTCGAACTCGTTCCGAATCGATCAATATTTCAGGTGAAGTGTCGAGTCTTGATTATGTAACTAAATTTTTATTATGTAATAACTAAATTTTGATTATGTAATAACTAAATTTTTCCGTGTCTCGGTTCCAAAGGACGAAGTTCCGTTTTCATCAGTTTTACTCGAACTCGTTTCGAATCGATCAATATTTCAGGTGAGGTGTCGAGTCTTGATTATGTAACTAAATTTTGATCATGTAATAACTAAATTATGATTATGTAATAACTAAATTATGATTATGTAATAACTAAATTTTTCCGTGTCTCGATTCCAAAGGAAGAAGTTCCATTTTCATCAGTTTTACTTGAACTCGTTCCGAATCGATCAATATTTCTGGTGAAGTGTCGAGTCTTGATTATGTAACTAAATTTTGATCATGTAAATAAATAAATTTTGATTATGTAATAACTAAATTATTCCGTGTCTCGATTCCAAAGGACGAAGTTCCATTTTCATCAGTTTTACTCGAACTCGTTCCGAATCGATCAATATTTCAGGTGAAGTGTCGAGTCTTGATTATGTAACTAAATTTTGATTATGTAATAACTAAATTTTGATTATGTAATAACTGAATTTTTCCGTGTCTCGGTTCCAAAGGACGAAGTTCCGTTTTCATCAGTTTTACTCGAACTCGTTTCGAATCGATCAATATTTCAGGTGAAGTGTCGAGTCTTGATTATGTAACTAAATTTTGATCATGTAATAACTAAATTATGATTATGTAATAACTAATTTTTTCCGTGTCTCGATTCCAAAGGAGGAAGTTCCATTTTCATCAGTTTTACTCGAACTCGTTCCGAATCTATCAATATTTCAGGTGAAGTGTCGAGTCTTGATTATGTAACTCAATTTTGATTATGTAATAACAAAATTTTGATTATGTAATAACTAAATTATGATTATATAATAACTAAATTTTTCCTTGTCTCGATTCCAAAGGACGAAGTTCCATTTTCATCAGTTTTACTCGAACTCGTTCCGAATCGATCAATACTTCAGGTGAAGTGTCGAGTCTTGATTATGTAACTAAATTTTGATCATGTAATAACTAAATTTTGATTATGTAATAACTAAATTATGATTATGTAATAACTAAATTTTGTCGTGTCTCGATTCCAAAGGACGAAGTTCCATTTTCATCAGTTTTACTCGAACTCGTTCCGAATCGATCAATATTTCAGGTGAAGTGTCGAGTCTTGATTATGTAACTAAATTTTGATCATGTAATAAATAAATTTTGATTATGTAATAACTAAATTATGATTATGTAATAACTAAATTTTTCCGTGTCTCGATTCCAAAGGACGAAGATCCATTTTCATCAGTTTTACTCGAACTCGTTCTGAATCGATCAATATTTCAGGTGAAGTGTCGAGTCTTGATTATGTAACTAAATTTTGATTATGTAATAACTAAATTATGATTATGTAATAACTAAATTTTTCCGTGTCTCGATTCCAAAGGACGAAGTTCCATTTTCATCAGTTTTACTCGAACTCGTTCCGAATCGATCAATATTTCAGGTGAAGTGTCGAGTCTTGATTATGTAACTAGATTTTGATCATGTAATAACTAAATTATGATTATGTAATAACTAAATTATGATTATGTAATAACTAAATTTTTCCGTGTCTCGATTCCAAAGGACGAAGTTCCATTTTCATCAGTTTTACTCGAACTCGTTCCGAATCGATCAATATTTCAGGTGAAGTGTCGAGTCTTGATTATGTAACTAAATTTTGATTATGTAATAACTAAATTATGATTATGTAATAACTAATTTTTTCCGTGTCTGGATTCCAAAGGACGAAGTTCCATTTTCATCAGTTTTACTCGAACTCGTTCCGAATCGATCAATATTTCAGGTGAAGTGTCGAGTCTTGATTATGTAACTAAATTTTGATTATGTAATAACTAAATTTTGATTATGTAATAACTAAATTATGATTATATAATAACTAAATTTTTCCGTGTCTCGATTCCAAAGGACGAAGTTCCATTTTCATCAGTTTTACTCGAACTCGTTCCGACTCGATCAATATTTCAGGTGAAGTGTCGAGTCTTGATTATGTAACTAAATTTTGATCATGTAATAACTAAATTATGATTATGTAATAACTAAATTATGATTATGTAATAACTAAATTTTTCCGTGTCTCGATTCCAAAGGACGAAGTTCCATTTTCATCAGTTTTACTCGAACTCGTTCCGAATCGATCAATACTTCAGGTGAAGTGTCGAGTCTTGATTATGTAAATAAATTTTGATCATGTAATAACTAAATTTTGATTATGTAATAACTAAATTATGATTATGTAATAACTAAATTTTGTCGTGTCTCGATTCCAAAGGACGAAGTTCCATTTTCATCAGTTTTACTCGAACTCGTTCCGAATCGATCAATATTTCAGGTGAAGTGTCGAGTCTTGATCATGTAATAACTAAATTTTGATCATGTAATAACTAAATTATGATTATGTAATAACTAAATTATGATTATGTAATAACTAAATTTTTCCGTGTCTCGATTCTAAAGGACGAAGTTCCATTTTCATCAGTTTTACTCGAACTCGTTCCGAATCGATCAATATTTCAGGTGAAGTGTCGAGTCTTGATTATGTAACTAAATTTTGATTATGTAATAACTAAATTATGATTATGTAATAACTAATTTTTTCCGTGTCTCGATTCCAAAGGACGAAGTTCCATTTTCATCAGTTTTACTCGAACTCGTTCCGAATCGATCAATATTTCAGGTGAAGTGTCGAGTCTTGATTATGTAACTAAATTTTGATCATGTAATAACTAAATTATGATTATGTAATAACTAAATTATGATTATGTAATAACTAATTTTTTCCGTGTCTCGATTCCAAAGGACGAAGTTCCATTTTCATCAGTTTTACTCGAACTCGTTCCGAATCGATCAATATTTCAGGTGAAGTGTCGAGTCTTGATTATGTAACTAAATTTTGATCATGTAATAACTAAATTTTGATTATGTAATTACTAAATTATGATTATGTAATAACTAAGTTATTCCGTGTCTCGATTCCAAAGGACGAAGTTCCATTTTCATCAGTTTTACTCGAACTCGTTCCGAATCGATCAATATTTCAGGTGAAGTGTCGAGTCTTGATTATGTAACTAAATTTTTATTATGTAATAACTAAATTTTGATTATGTAATAACTAAATTTTTCCGTGTCTCGGTTCCAAAGGACGAAGTTCCGTTTTCATCAGTTTTACTCGAACTCGTTTCGAATCGATCAATATTTCAGGTGAAGTGTCGAGTGTTGATTATGTAACTAAATTTTGATCATGTAATAACTAAATTATGATTATGTAATAACTAAATTATGATTATGTAATAACTAAATTTTTCCGTGTCTCGATTCCAAAGGAAGAAGTTCCATTTTCATCAGTTTTACTTGAACTCGTTCCGAATCGATCAATATTTCTGGTGAAGTGTCGAGTCTTGATTATGTAACTAAATTTTGATCATGTAAATAAATAAATTTTGATTATGTAATAACTAAATTATTCCGTGTCTCGATTCCAAAGGACGAAGTTCCATTTTCATCAGTTTTACTCGAACTCGTTCTGAATCGATCAATATTTCAGGTGAAGTGTCGAGTCTTGATTATGTAACTAAATTTTGATTATGTAATAACTAAATTTTGATTATGTAATAACTGAATTTTTCCGTGTCTCGGTTCCAAAGGACGAAGTTCCGTTTTCATCAGTTTTACTCGAACTCGTTTCGAATCGATCAATATTTCAGGTGAAGTGTCGAGTCTTGATTATGTAACTAAATTTTGATCATGTAATAACTAAATTATGATTATGTAATAACTAAATTATGATTATGTAATAACTAAATTATTCCGTGTCTCGATTCCAAAGGAAGAAGTTCCATTTTCATCAGTTTTACTCGAACTCGTTCCGAATCGATCAATATTTCAGGTGAAGTGTCGAGTCTTGATTATGTAACTAAATTTTTATTATGTAATAACTAAATTTTGATTTTGTAATAACTAAATTTTTCCGTGTCTCGGTTCCAAAGGACGAAGTTCCGTTTTCATCAGTTTTACTCAAACTCGTTTCGAATCGATCAATATTTCAGGTGAAGTGTCGAGTCTTGATTATGTAACTAAATTTTGATCATGTAATAACTAAATTATGATTATGTAATAACTAAATTATGATTATGTAATAACTAAATTTTTCCGTGTCTCGATTCCAAAGGAAGAAGTTCCATTTTCATCAGTTTTACTTGAACTCGTTCCGAATCGATCAATATTTCTGGTGAAGTGTCGAGTCTTGATTATGTAACTAAATTTTGATCATGTAAATAAATAAATTTTGATTATGTAATAACTAAATTATTCCGTGTCTCGATTCCAAAGGACGAAGTTCCATTTTCATCAGTTTTACTCGAACTCGTTCTGAATCGATCAATATTTCAGGTGAAGTGTCGAGTCTTGATTATGTAACTAAATTTGATTATGTAATAACTAAATTATGATTATGTAATAACTAAATTTTTCCGTGTCTCGATTCCAAAGGACGAAGTTCCATTTTCATCAGTTTTACTCGAACTCGTTCCGAATCGATCAATATTTCAGGTGAAGTGTCGAGTCTTGATTATGTAACTAAATTTTGATCATGTAATAAATAAATTTTGATTATGTAATAACTAAGTTATGATTATTTAATAACTAAATTTTTCCGTGTCTCGATTCTAAAGGACGAAGTTCCATTTTCATCAGTTTTACTCGAACTCGTTCCGAATCGATCAATATTTCAGGTGAAGTGTCGAGTCTTGTTATGTAAATAAATTTTGATTATGTAATAACTAAATTATGATTATGTAATAATTAATTTTTTCCGTGTCTCGATTCCAAAGGACGAAGTTCCATTTTCATCAGTTTTACTCGAACTCGTTCCGAATCTATCAATATTTCAGGTGAAGTGTCGAGTCTTGATTATGTAACTCAATTTTGATTATGTAATAACTAAATTTTGATTATGTAATAACTAAATTATGATTATATAATAACTAAATTTTTCCTTGTCTCGATTCCAAAGGACGAAGTTCCATTTTCATCAGTTTTACTCGAACTCGTTCCGAATCGATCAATACTTCAGGTGAAGTGTCGAGTCTTGATTATGTAACTAAATTTTGATCATGTAATAACTAAATTTTGATTATGTAATAACTAAATTATGATTATGTAATAACTAAATTTTGTCTTGTCTCGATTCCAAAGGACGAAGTTCCATTTTCATCAGTTTTACTCGAACTCGTTCCGAATCGATCAATATTTCAGGTGAAGTGTCGAGTCTTGATTATGTAACTAAATTTTGATTATGTAATAACTAAATTATGATTATGTAATAACTAAATTTTTATTATGTAATAACTAAATTTTTCCGTGTCTCGATTCCAAAGGACGAAGTTCCATTTTCATCAGTTTTACTCGAACTCGTTCCGAATCGATCAATATTTCAGGTGAAGTGTCGAGTCTTGATTATGTAACTAAATTTTGATCATGTAATAAATAAATTTTGATTATGTAATAACTAAGTTATGATTATTTAATAACTAAATTTTTCCGTGTCTCGATTCTAAAGGACGAAGTTCCATTTTCATCAGTTTTACTCGAACTCGTTCCGAATCGATCAATATTTCAGGTGAAGTGTCGAGTCTTGTTATGTAAATAAATTTTGATTATGTAATAACTAAATTATGATTATGTAATAACTAAATTTTTCCGTGTCTCGATTCCAAAGGACGAAGTTCCATTTTCATCAGTTTTACTCGAACTCGTTCCGAATCGATCAATATTTCAGGTGAAGTGTCGAGTCTTGATTATGTAACTAAATTTTGATTATGTAATAACTAAATTATGATTATGTTATAACTAATTTTTTCCGTGTCTCGATTCCAAAGGACGAAGTTCCATTTTCATCAGTTTTACTCGAACTCGTTCCGAATCGATCAATATTTCAGGTGAAGTGTCGAGTCTTGATTATGTAACTAGATTTTGATCATGTAATAACTAAATTATGATTATGTAATAACTAAATTATGATTATGTAATAACTAAATTTTTCCGTGTCTCGATTCCAAAGGACGAAGTTCCATTTTCATCAGTTTTACTCGAACTCGTTCCGAATCGATCAATATTTCAGGTGAAGTGTCGAGTCTTGATTATGTAACTAAATTTTGATTATGTAATAACTAAATTATGATTATGTAATAACTAATTTTTTCCGTGTCTGGATTCCAAAGGACGAAGTTCCATTTTCATCAGTTTTACTCGAACTCGTTCCGAATCGATCAATATTTCAGGTGAAGTGTCGAGTCTTGATTATGTAACTAAATTTTGATTATGTAATAACTAAATTTTGATTATGTAATAACTAAATTATGATTATATAATAACTAAATTTTTCCGTGTCTCGATTCCAAAGGACGAAGTTCCATTTTCATCAGTTTTACTCGAACTCGTTCCGACTCGATCAATATTTCAGGTGAAGTGTCGAGTCTTGATTATGTAACTAAATTTTGATCATGTAATAACTAAATTATGATTATGTAATAACTAAATTATGATTATGTAATAACTAAATTTTTCCGTGTCTCGATTCCAAAGGACGAAGTTCCATTTTCATCAGTTTTACTCGAACTCGTTCCGAATCGATCAATACTTCAGGTGAAGTGTCGAGTCTTGATTATGTAACTAAATTTTGATCATGTAATAACTAAATTTTGATTATGTAATAACTAAATTATGATTATGTAATAACTAAATTTTGTCGTGTCTCGATTCCAAAGGACGAAGTTCCGTTTTCATCAGTTTTACTCGAACTCGTTTCGAATCGATCAATATTTCAGGTGAAGTGTCGAGTCTTGATTATGTAACTAAATTTTGATCATTTAATAACTAAATTTTGATTATGTAATAACTAAATTATGATTATGTAATAACTAAATTTTTCCGTGTCTCGATTCCAAAGGACGAAGTTCCATTTTCATCAGTTTTACTCGAACTCGTTCCGAATCGATCAATATTTCAGGTGAAGTGTCGAGTCTTGATTATGTAACTAAATTTTGATCATGTAATAACTAAATTTTGATTATGTAATAACTAAATTATAATTATGTAATAACTAAATTATTCCGTGTCTCGATTCCAAAGGACGAAGTTCCATTTTCATCAGTTTTACTCGAACTCGTTCCGAATCGATCAATATTTCAGGTGAAGTGTCGAGTCTTGATTATGTAACTAAATTTTTATTATGTAATAACTAAATTTTGATTATGTAATAACTAAATTTTTTTCCGTGTCTCGGTTCCAAAGGACGAAGTTCCGTTTTCATCAGTTTTACTCGAACTCGTTTCGAATCGATCAATATTTCAGGTGAAGTGTCGAGTCTTGATTATGTAACTAAATTTTGATCATGTAATAACTAAATTATGATTATGTAATAACTAAATTATGATTATGTAATAACTAAATTTTTCCGTGTCTCGATTCCAAAGGACGAAGTTCCATTTTCATCAGTTTTACTCGAACTCGTTCCGAATCGATCAATATTTCAGGTGAAGTGTCGAGTCTTGATTATGTAACTAAATTTTGATCATGTAATAAATAAATTTTGATTATGTAATAACTAAGTTATGATTATTTAATAACTAAATTTTTCCGTGTCTCGATTCTAAAGGACGAAGTTCCATTTTCATCAGTTTTACTCGAACTCGTTCCGAATCGATCAATATTTCAGGTGAAGTGTCGAGTCTTGATTATGTAACTAAATTTTTATTATGTAATAACTAAATTTTGATTATGTAATAACTAAATTTTTTTCCGTGTCTCGGTTCCAAAGGACGAAGTTCCGTTTTCATCAGTTTTACTCGAACTCGTTTCGAATCGATCAATATTTCAGGTGAAGTGTCGAGTGTTGATTATGTAACTAAATTTTGATCATGTAATAACTAAATTATGATTATGTAATAACTAAATTATGATTATGTAATAACTAAATTTTTCCGTGTCTCGATTCCAAAGGAAGAAGTTCCATTTTCATCAGTTTTACTTGAACTCGTTCCGAATCGATCAATATTTCTGGTGAAGTGTCGAGTCTTGATTATGTAACTAAATTTTGATCATGTAAATAAATAAATTTTGATTATGTAATAACTAAATTATTCCGTGTCTCGATTCCAAAGGACGAAGTTCCATTTTCATCAGTTTTACTCGAACTCGTTCTGAATCGATCAATATTTCAGGTGAAGTGTCGAGTCTTGATTATGTAACTAAATTTTGATTATGTAATAACTAAATTTTGATTATGTAATAACTGAATTTTTCCGTGTCTCGGTTCCAAAGGACGAAGTTCCGTTTTCATCAGTTTTACTCGAACTCGTTTCGAATCGATCAATATTTCAGGTGAAGTGTCGAGTCTTGATTATGTAACTAAATTTTGATCATGTAATAACTAAATTATGATTATGTAATAACTAAATTATGATTATGTAATAACTAAATTATTCCGTGTCTCGATTCCAAAGGAAGAAGTTCCATTTTCATCAGTTTTACTCGAACTCGTTCCGAATCGATCAATATTTCAGGTGAAGTGTCGAGTCTTGATTATGTAACTAAATTTTTATTATGTAATAACTAAATTTTGATTTTGTAATAACTAAATTTTTCCGTGTCTCGGTTCCAAAGGACGAAGTTCCGTTTTCATCAGTTTTACTCAAACTCGTTTCGAATCGATCAATATTTCAGGTGAAGTGTCGAGTCTTGATTATGTAACTAAATTTTGATCATGTAATAACTAAATTATGATTATGTAATAACTAAATTATGATTATGTAATAACTAAATTTTTCCGTGTCTCGATTCCAAAGGAAGAAGTTCCATTTTCATCAGTTTTACTTGAACTCGTTCCGAATCGATCAATATTTCTGGTGAAGTGTCGAGTCTTGATTATGTAACTAAATTTTGATCATGTAAATAAATAAATTTTGATTATGTAATAACTAAATTATTCCGTGTCTCGATTCCAAAGGACGAAGTTCCATTTTCATCAGTTTTACTCGAACTCGTTCTGAATCGATCAATATTTCAGGTGAAGTGTCGAGTCTTGATTATGTAACTAAATTATGATTATGTAATAACTAAATTATGATTATGTAATAACTAAATTTTTCCGTGTCTCGATTCCAAAGGACGAAGTTCCATTTTCATCAGTTTTACTCGAACTCGTTCCGAATCGATCAATATTTCAGGTGAAGTGTCGAGTCTTGATTATGTAACTAAATTTTGATTATGTAATAACTAAATTATGATTATGTTATAACTAATTTTTTCCGTGTCTCGATTCCAAAGGACGAAGTTCCATTTTCATCAGTTTTACTCGAACTCGTTCCGAATCGATCAATATTTCAGGTGAAGTGTCGAGTCTTGATTATGTAACTAGATTTTGATCATGTAATAACTAAATTATGATTATGTAATAACTAAATTATGATTATGTAATAACTAAATTTTTCCGTGTCTCGATTCCAAAGGACGAAGTTCCATTTTCATCAGTTTTACTCGAACTCGTTCCGAATCGATCAATATTTCAGGTGAAGTGTCGAGTCTTGATTATGTAACTAAATTTTGATTATGTAATAACTAAATTTTGATTATGTAATAACTAAATTTTGATTATGTAATAACTAAATTATGATTATATAATAACTAAATTTTTCCGTGTCTCGATTCCAAAGGACGAAGTTCCATTGTCATCAGTTTTACTCGAACACGTTCCGAATCGATCAATACTTCAGGTGAAGTGTCGAGTCTTGATTATGTAACTAAATTTTGATCATGTAATAACTAAATTTTGATTATGTAATAACTAAATTATGATTATGTAATAACTAAATTTTGTCGTGTCTCGATTCCAAAGGACGAAGTTCCATTTTCATCAGTTTTACTCGAACTCGTTCCGAATCGATCAATATTTCAGGTGAAGTGTCGAGTCTTGATTATGTAACTAAATTTTGATTATGTAATAACTAAATTTTGATTATGTAATAACTAAATTATGATTATATAATAACTAAATTTTTCCGTGTCTCGATTCCAAAGGACGAAGTTCCATTTTCATCAGTTTTACTCGAACTCGTTCCGAATCGATCAATACTTCAGGTGAAGTGTCGAGTCTTGATTATGTAACTAAATTTTGATCATGTAATAACTAAATTTTGATTATGTAATAACTAAATTATGATTATGTAATAACTAAATTTTGTCGTGTCTCGATTCCAAAGGACGAAGTTCCATTTTCATCAGTTTTACTCGAACTCGTTCTGAATCGATCAATATTTCAGGTGAAGTGTCGAGTCTTGATTATGTAACTAAATTTTGATCATGTAATAACTAAATTTTGATTATGTAATAACTAAATTATGATTATGTAATAACTAAATTTTGTCGTGTCTCGATTCCAAAGGACGAAGTTCCATTTTCATCAGTTTTACTCGAACTCGTTCCGAATCGATCAATATTTCAGGTGAAGTGTCCAGTCTTGATTATGTAACTAAATTTTGATTATGTAATAAAAAAAAAAAGTAAAAAGGAAAAAAATGAAAAAAAATTTATGTAAAAAATGAAAAATAATGAAAAATTTTATGCCACATTTATGTCCAGCCCAGTCAATTACATGGTTTAAGCTAACACTCCAGCCTAGTCCATTACATGGTTTAAGCTAACACTCCAGCCCAGTCCATTACGGTTTTACTTATGTTATTTCAAAATGCATCGAATAGGATGTCCATAGTAAATCTAACGGTGAATATATTTATCGCAAGCCCAACCAATAGTTAGATTAATAGGGAAGAACCTCTTATCTTACGCTCTGTAACACCTCAAAATTCTGTTCGTTTTATCTTTCCTCCTAAACCAGAGTTACAGAGTGGAGAGAACTAGAGAAACCTAAGCAGAGTAAAAAGGGGATAAAGTTCTAGGCTTAAAATCAGGGAAAAATTGAGATTTGTTAGAGTAAAAAGGGAAATCGGATTTCTAAAGTTTGGAAATATTTTTAGGTCTACCGTAGGATCAAAATCAAATGGTATTTTCTTAGGAGATTTTTCCGAAAAAAGGAAATCGTAGACGAAACTCAATCAATTTTTCAGTTCACCCTAAATAATTTTGAGCGGGATGAAAATGAAACACAAAATCTTTTCGGCGGGATTATTCAATCTGTGCGACTTTATAAAGGGCCGTATGATGTTGAGGAATTGCATGGCTAAATCTTATAAAGGTATATCCTGTTCTCAATCTTTCTTTCGTCTAAAAAGATTAGTTATTCAAACCCTAATTGATTCAAACCTTAATTTTTGATTCAGACCCAATTGATTCAAAGGTTAAGTTTTGACTCAAACCCTAATTCTTAATTTTTGATTCATTGAAAGCAGGGTTTATGCACCTGTTTATTTCTTATTAAGAAGAACAATGGTGTGCATGCATGTTTAAGCTTTTCCTTTGTTATGCTTAGGATCTTTATGCAGATTGTAATCTAAGTTGCATAGTGGCTGGATAACAACTCAGTCTTCTATGGTTATGGAAATGCTATTCCTTTAAGTTTTTGTCTTTCTTTTCCGATGAATCTGATTAATGTTTTTCACACTGCAAACAATAGTTTAAGCTTCTGTGGTTCTCCCTTAAACCACTCGACATCACATTCTTATCTCATTTAGCTGGCCACATTCTCTGTCGTGTATACTCCCGTGTCATTAACGTTTTGTATAATGGGATTATAATTATGTCAGAGCTAGGTCAATTGAATGTTATTCCTTGTTTTTTTTATCTGTCTATTCTGATGAATGTTTTTCACACTGCAAACTATAGTTTAAACTTCTGTGGTTCTCCCTGAAACCACTAGAAATCACATTTTTATCTCATTTTCATCAACTTTAGCTGGTCAGTAAGCTTCCATCTGTCGTGTATACTCCCGTGTCATTGACATTTTGTATAATGGGATTACAATTATGTCGGAGATCGGCATCCGTCGTTTTTTTTTTAGGGAACTTGGTAGGTTTACATAATTGTGTATGTTTGAACTGGAGTCTTGCTTGAGTTCTTTCAATGCTCTAGTAAAAACCTCAGCGATTAATAATTTTTTAATTGTTATTTCTTTTAACAATTCTGAGACGGCACCCTTCTCTTGCATCTAATCATACTAATCAACACCATGTTAGTACTGACATAATCAAGACCATGTTAATTGACTGTTACTTAATCCTTTGCTTGTGTATAGCTTAATAACTTTTGACTTTTGATTGAAAAGAATTCAGACCTTATTTGATTGAATCATATACATGTATATGCAGTTTCCTATATGACTACACAAGAGAATTCGAGTTGGGATCCAGAGTATGATGATGATGAGTATGCTGAAAATGAGACTGCAGCCCTGGAGGCTCAAGCCTTGTAGAATTTAGGAGAGTCAGAGGATGAAAACGAAGATTCCGATGGTAGTCGCACCGGTTCCGATGGTAGTCGCACCGGTTCCGATGGTGATAGCTCCAGTTTTGATGATGAATCGACTGAAAGTCCTGAACAGCCTGGTAATGCTATACTAGCTTGTCTGTTTTTGTTTGATTTGGACTTAAAAAATATGAGTACACTCTTACACCAAAACAAAAATGGAGATCCTTGAAGATGAAAATCCTTCACGGTCTTTACTATGGAGGAAGGCACATCAAAACAAAAATGGAGAATACGATGACGATGATGTTAGGGAAAAAGAAGCTCAGCTTGTAAGACGACTGAAACTATCTAGCTATTTGTTTTGTGCTTGAGTAAATGTGAAAATAATTTTGCTTTAATTGATTATCACTTCTAATCCCTTAATTCTTTTTTTGTGCAGGAGGATTTTGATAAGCAGCTGGAAGATGAAACTTTGACAAAACAACCAGGAAATGATTCTATCACCCTTGTGTTTGGGGAAGAACATGCTGGGCGTGTAAGATGTATAGGCAAGGGAGTGACTCCAACAACGTACTGGCACCTGCCACGGAAAGGAGCATCCAAGGAGCACATTGAACTGAAGAAACAACTGGAAGATGAAAGACGCGCGAACCAAATGGAGAGAGATAGGAAGGATGCAGAAATGAAGGAAATGAAGGCAGCAATGAAGGCACAAGAAGAAATGATGAGCAACTTAATGTCTCAGCTAAAATCTCAAGGAATATTGAAAAAGAAAATCAAAAGCAAAAAGGCACGGGTATGTTTAACATCATCCAAGTAATTTTGATTAAGTATGTATTTCCTAATAATTCCGCAGTATCTAATATGTCAACTGCACTATATAGAAATCTCCTATTAGAGAGAAGTCTCTTATGCTTGAATCCCATGTTACAAGAATTTCTCCAACTGAAAGGAATGAATCTAATACAAATAGAAATGACCCTGAATCTGAACATGTATCTCAGTCTACGGGATCGAAAGATAGTTCTGAACTCCAAATGGTATGTTTCTTTTGCAGGTATTTAAAATATATAGTGGTTTGAGAGTTCCATTTTTTGTTGATGTTAATACAACGTATCTTTTTGTAGTCTGGAAAATACAAACAAAAGTCTCCTGCATCTGAGAATCTACCCCTTAGTTCACCAGACAATTCTCAATCGAAAGAAAAAACTGAACTTTCAACGGTATGTCCTTTTCACAGGTATTTAAGCATTTTGAAATTTGAATCTATTGATGTCAATATAACATTTATGTTTTGCAGATTGGTAAATGCAAACTGGCTCATGCTTTACTGAGAAATATCATTGCATGGGGTTCGGTTCTTCCATCAGTGCCAGGTCAGAAGGTTCATGGAGATCCACTCCGGGATGATTGTGTCAGAGTGACGGTTGAAAAATCGATATTAAAGAATCATTGTTTCCCAGTCCCATCTACTCATCTGAAAACAGTACAGGATGCTGAAAAATCTATAGTAGCTTGGCCTAAAGAGTTTGTGATCTCTTGCTCTAGTGTAAGTTGCTTTATTATACATGTTTATTACCTTCTACATCCTGACCATATAACTGTTAACATGATTTTTTCCCTTAATTATACATCCACTGGCTTGCTGCAGGGCCATCCATTTTCATACCCCGGTGAACATGATTCTGACCCAAACGATGAATATGATTCTGACCCAAACACTAAGAAGACAAAGAAGAAGAAACCTTCATATATGAAGAGCGGGGAACTAAAGTCTCGGAGATCCAGCAAGAGACTCAAGACTGCAGCCTAATTATTAATAGAACTAGTCGTGGACTATAGGATTTGGATGTTTAAACTTTTAAGTCTCTCACTGAAAGTTTGTTTTTTCAAGGTTACTGCACAATTATCAGATTGAGATGTTTATTATATTGTGAAATGAAATTATTTTGGTACAATTCTAATTGTAGTCTAAATTAATTTTTTATGGATGGTTATTTAGGTGATTTTTGAATAGCTACATTGAAAACACTTGATGTGTCCAAAAGGTGAACAATAGCTACATTAAAAACACTTGATGTGTCCAAAAGGTGAATAATAGCTACATTCAAAAAACTTGATGTGTTCAAAAGGTGAACAATAGCTACATTCAAAACACTTGATTTGTCCAAAAGGTGAACAATAGCTACATTCAAAAAACTTGATGTGTCCAAAAGGTGAACAATAGCTACATTCAAAACACTTGATGTGTCCAAAAGGTGAACAATAGCTACATTTAAAAAACTTGATGTGTACAAAAGGTGAACAATAGCTACATTGAAAACACTTGATGTGTCCAAAAGGTGAACAATAGCTACATTCAAAACACTCGATGTGTCTTTCGAAAAAATTTAGCCACGGTGCTGCAAATTTTTAGTAGCCATAACTTATTAATTGGCCATGTAAAATGTTTATCATGTGTCCAAAAATATGGATGGCCATGGTACCATAGATTAAACGTGACTACAAATCATGTATTAGCCATGTTAAATTATTTTCCGTGTGTCCAAATGATAGAGATGGCCATGGTTGAGAAAAATTAGTGTGACCGCAACTCATGAATTGGCCATGATAAAATGAATTTTGCGTGTCCAATTGATGACAAAGGCCATGGCTATAATAAAATTTACGTGACTTTAAGGTAAACTTTAGCCACATATAATTAAATTGTGTGTATATAAGGATCCTATGGCCACAGTGATAGTGAAAATGCTTAACTACCAAAAAAATATTGAGTACCATATAGACACGGTTTTAGAGTTATGGCCATGGTTAATCATATTTTATAGCCACTCAAAGTTTATGTAGCCATAGGGATACCTTTTTGTCTCGGCACCTGATGCCACATTTTTGGAGTGAAAAAATCCATGACCAAAAGCCTATGGACACGGTGATTAAGTGTGGCCAATGTGAAGATTTGTACTAGTGCTACCATGCCAGCCACATATCCACGCCAAAGGCATGCCGACCATGCCAGCCGCACCACCGTGCCAATGGCCTACCATGCCAGCCAAATATCCACGCCAAAGGCATGCCAACCATGCCAGCCGCACCACCGTGCCAATGGCATGCCATGCCAGCCACATCTCCGCATCAAAGCCATGCCTCCATGCCGTTGGCTGCCAAATTGAAGGGTTGCAACAATAAACGACCACCCTTCCCTCCGAGATGCAAATCTCAGCCGTCCAAGTTCGCCACCAAATGCATGGCAACCTTTGGCCCAATGCTAAGCCCTAATTTTGGCCGCGCCTGTACTATGCCAAAACCCTAATTTTGGCCGCGCCTAAAACTATCCTAGCTTGGCCGCGCCTAATTTGGCCACGCCAAAGCCATGCCGTCCATTCTTCCATGCCACTGGATGCAGATCTCAGCCGTACAAACTTGCGACCAAACGACTTGTGGCAATCTCTTGGCTACAGTGTCAACTCCTGGCCACGGTGCCAAAGCCCTAATGTAGCCACGCCAAATCCATGCGGGCCATGCCTCCATGCCGCTGGATGCCAAGCGGAAGGTTGCAACAATCAACGACTGTCCTTCCTCATGAGATGTAGATCTCATCCGTACAAACTTTCTACCAAACGACTTGTGGAGATCTCTTGGATACGACGCCAAAGCCCTAATTTGTCCACGGAAAGCAATGCCGTCCATGCCTCCATTCCGCTGGCTGCCAAACGGAAGGTTTCAACAATCAACGGTTGTCCTTCCTCCCGAGATGCAGATCTCAGCCGTACAAACTTGCCACCAAACGACTTGTTGCAATCTATTGTCTACGGTTCCAACTCTTTGCCACGGTGTCAAATCCCTAATTTGTCCATGCCAAAGCCATGCCGTCCATGCCTCCATGGCGCTGGCTGCCAAACGGAAGGTTGCAACAATCAACGACTACCCTTCTTCCTGAAATGCAGATCTTAGTCGTACAAACTTGCCACCAAATGACTTGTGGCAATATCTTGGCTACGGTGCCAACCTTTGGCCACGGTTCCAAATCCCTAATTTGTCCACGCCAAAGCCATGCGGGCCATGCCTCCATGCCGCTGGATGCCAAACGGAAGGTTGCAGCAATCAACGGCTATATATCCTACTACTGAGATGTACAAACTTTCCACCAAACGACTTATGGCAATATCTTGGCTACGGTTCCAACTCTTGGCCACGGTGCCAAAGCCCTAATTTGGCCACGCCAAAGCCATGTCGGCCATGCCTCCTTGCCGCTGGTTGCCAAACGGAAGGTTGCAACAATCAACGTTTATCCTTCCTCCTGAGATGCAAAACTTAGCCGTACAAACTTTCCACCAAACGCCTTGTGGAAATCTCTTGGCTACGGTGCCAACTCTTGGCGACGGTGCCAACTCTTGGCCACGGTGCCAAAGCCCTAATTTGGCCACGCCAAAGCCATGCCGGCCATGCCTCCTTGCCGCTGGATGCCAAATGAAGGTTGCAACAATCAACGACTATTCTTCCTCCTGAGATGCAGATCTTATCCATACAAACTTTCCACCAAACGACTTGTGGCAACCTTTGGCTACGCTGCCAACTCTTTGGCGATGGCACATACTTAGCTATGTCAATTGTTTGGTCACGACACCAAACCCTAATTAGCCACGACAAGAGCATGCGCAAGCCATGCCAGCACCATGGCCACGCCACTGTCTACCAACGGAAGGTAACCACAATCAACGGCTAACATTCCTCTCGAGATGTGAAATCTCGACCGTCGAAAGTCACCACCGAACCGGCAAGCCTCTTAACCTTAACTTTACCAACAATAGCAATATGCTACACGTTTTCCACGAAAACACTCGAGACATCAAAACATGTCACAAACTGGGGATGCTCATCAGGGTATTGGTCTGGCGGTTTACAGCGTGCGGCGTACACTACGCCCGTTACAAGAAAGTGTCATAAGAGTGAGGCGGTTAGTAAATACACGAATTAATGGTGAAACGTTCCATTCATTATGGAAACATCAATTCCAGGCGTTACCCGTTACCGCTTTCTTCCATTTACTCAACCATTTCCACTTCTTACGAGGCTAGGGTACGTTTTGTTGCGACTTGTATAAATAGGTCTCACCTATTTCCACCAAAGACAAGTTTTTGGTCTGGAGAATACACCACACTCAGAAATCACTTGCTAGTTTTCCAACCTGCTAGCGTCTCACTTTCTGATACAAGTCGTCAAAAAACTACTCTTCCAGATCAACTATTCTGGCCTCAACACTCTCTTCGCTTCCCTTCCTAAGACCAACCCTTCTCCTTCACTTTGTGACCGAAGCAAGTCTGGAACGGCCATTTCTTGGTTTAGGCCGGATTTGTACAGATTGATCTGTCGAATAAAAGTACACCCTTGCAGTAAATTATTTAGGGTTTAGACTCGTGTCTCACCCACAACACACGAAATTACCGAAATCAACAGAAACTGTTTTCACCTTCAAATAACCCCATTTCAACTTCTAGTCTTAACCCATGAATGACTGCCTCATATTCGGCTTCATTATTCGTAGTTTCGTATTCTAATTTGAAATAATAAACTATTCTCTCACCGGTTGGTAAGACAAAGACGATTCTTATCTCGTTTCTCTGATTGTTTACCGACCCGTCTAAAAATATTTCCCATCTCCTCGTATTATCTGCCTTCAGTACATCTTTCGGGTCGGGGCGCTCTTAGTCAATATCCATCATTTCACTCACATGGTCATCTTCTTCTAGGGGAAATTATGCAATGAAGTCTGCTATTACTTGGGATTTTGGTGAGGAAAAGACTTCATAACTCAATCCGAACTGCTCAATCTGTGCATTCCATCTTTCAATTCTTCCCACCCTTTTGTAGGATTTTAGTACAGACTCGATAGGTGTCTTGGTGAGTACTTTGACTTTATGCGCGTGGTAATAGATACGGAGTTTCTGGGTCGCATAAACTAACGCGAGGAATAGGTTTTTTATCTTCGTGTAATTTCGTTCGGCAAGGTTAAAAGTTTTGTTGATGTAGTAGATTGGATTTTCTAACCCTTGATCTAATCGCAGTACGGCGCTGAGTGCATATGGTGTTGTAACGAGGTATATCAGTAATTCTTCGCCTAGCTCGGGTTTTTGCAGCATTGACAAATTTGCCAAGTAATCTTTTATGCTTTGTAGTGCAACTTCGCACTCTTGTGTCCATGCGAACTTACTTCCTTTCTTCAAGATGTTGAAGAAATTCTTGCACTTATCGGAAAAGCGCGACACGAATATTTGCAATAATGCGATCAGGCTATTTAGTTTTTGTACATCCTTGATGGTAGCTGGCGAGGGAATTTCGCGCATAGCTTAGAATTTTATGGGGTCGACCTGAATTCCTTCTTTGGAAATGAGGTATCCCAAGAACTTCCCTAACATGACTTCGAAGATACATTTCGCCGGATTTATTTTCATACTTATTTTTCGCATTTGCTCGAATATTTCTCCTAGATCCTTCGCGCGACCAACTGAATTTTTACTTTTTACTAGCATGTCGTCAACGTAGACCGCCAAAGTGGTTGGTATACATGGCTTAAATACTTCTTCTACCATTCGTTGATAGGTGGCTTCAGCGTTTGGCAACCCAAATGGCATTCCAGTGTAGCAATCCAGACCTCTTGGTGCGACGAATGCTGTATTCTCCTGGTTTTCTTCCGCTAAAGGTATCTGATTATACCCTGAATATCCATCCATTAAGGATATTCTTTCATATCCGGTAACAAATTCTACAGTCTGCGGGATATCTGGCAGCAGATAGTTATCCTTCGGGCATGCCTTGTTTAGATCAGTGAAATTGACGCAAATACGGATTTTCTTGTTCTTTTTAGGAAATATCACCATGTTTGCGACCCATTCTGCGTATTTTGCTGGTCTAATAGTTCCCGAGTCGATCATTTTTTTTAGCTCGATCTCCATTTGCTCGTGATAAACTGTTGCTATCTTCCATATTCTTTATCTAACTGGCTTCGCCGCTAGGTTGATTGCTAGCTTATGGAAGGCAAGGGAGGTATCTATACCGATAATCTCGCCCATGCTCCATGCGAAGACGTCTTAGTAGTTTCTCAGCAGCTGTACGAGGTTCTAATCTTCCTCTTCTTCCATCGTAGTTCCTATTTTTATTATCTTTTGTTCATCCTTAGTCCCTAGGTTAACATCTTTTGTGGGTTTTTATTCCTTGAAATTTGGTGTAGATTCTCCTTGTGGCTTTGGCTCCCTTATCTGGTGTATGGGATCTCCTTCTTTCTCGGGGATTTCGCTAGGGATTCCCTTGCCTTCAGCCGCTCTTACCATGTAGATTTGGAATTATTTTTCTTTTTTGATTTCTTTCACCCCTTTCTTCTTATCTTTTTTTTTTATTTTCTCCCTTCTTGATGTCGCACATTTAGATATTTTCATTTCTTCACCTGCATGATGTGTCTCTTGATTTCTCCTATTCCTTCAGGAACGGGGAAGCGAATACAATGATGGAAAGTGGATGTGATTCCTATGATTCCATGTATCCAGGGCCTCCCAATAATCGCGTTGTAAGGGGTATCTACATCCACGACGCTGAATGTCACAATTGTTTCTAATGAGTTTACCGTTATCGTTACTGTGACTTTGCCCCTAGGTTTTGTTGCGATTCCATTGAAGCCAAAGATGTCATATTCTGCTGGTGCGAGATTCGAGTCATTATATCCCATCGCCTTGAACGTATGATAGAATAATACATCCACAGAGCTCCCGCTATCTACCAGAATCTTGTCTACTACCACGGGGGGTATCGCGCTATCCTCATCTCTAAAGTCTGGTTGTATTATCAGGGTCACAATCAAATTTTCTTCGTGTGGTTCTCCCTCCTCTGGGGCATCTTCTGCGAAGAACATTATCGGCTGCCTTTGCCAATCTTTCAAGGGTTCGTTTTCCACCTTCGGATATATTTTTTCCCCATTGAAGTTGCGTTTGAAGACTCGCCTTAGTATTTTATCGTGAAATGCCTTAATATCTTTTGCAGTTGATACTATGGAATTATATTGCTGATGTCCGTCATCATTTCTCCTTATCCATACTCGGTGTTGATTCGTTCTTTTCCAATTCTCACAATGGTTCATTCGCGCTGTCCTTCTCATGTTCAGCCGTCTCCGTGCATCACTTCGCATCTGCTCTTCTAATCGCTCTTCTCTTTGTTCTCTCTCAATCTCGTTATCTTTACGGTACCGCTTGTAGCTTTCTCCATATTCTATCTCCAAATCATGTTCTCGCACCTTCTTTTTCAGGTTATGGACTTCTATTAACAACCGCCCACACTTAACTACAAGGTTCACCCGTTCTGCGGTTAGCGCTTTTTCCCTTTCTCTCCAGTGCGCGAGTTTTCTCTCGTGTTCCCTTACAGTGATGCTAGCTTCTGTTCGTTCACTAGTAGCCTCAATTCACCCACTCTCCTTCTTATTGTTTTTTCTGACCCACTGCATATTTTTATGGGCAAGAGGCTCTTTGACCATTCTTTTACGTTCTTCTACATCAACTTTTCCTTGTTTTATAGCCATGAAATGTTTTCTTTACAACGCAACTCTTGTCGTCCTGTAGTTCTGAAATCTGTTTAACACCGCTAATAGAAAGAATTTTCTGGGTGAGACGAGGAGTATGATCTTTCTTGTGTACCGTCTACTGGATCTATAGAGTGGATGTTGTGTACTTTCAAAGAATGATGGTTCTAATCAATCAATCAGTGAGTTTCTTACGGCAGACGAGAAAATGATGGTGGTGAAATGATAATCAGTTTGGACAGGTGATAATTTCAGACTAAATACTAGCAGGTGAGGATAAATCCTCCCTGTTTCTAGCGCCAAAATGTAGTTGCGGAAAATCCCACAACTACACCCAGTGAAATGATAAGAACACAAAGTCTAAGACATGGAGAGAAACTTAAACATTAATGATTTTATACACCTCTTAACACTATATATGATCTTCACACAAGCTTTTTATTAAGGATTTGGTGTTCTTACAAATATGATGAAGATTCAAGTTTATAACAATGGAGATGACAAGTAAAAGATTAAACTCTAATGGCTTCTTTTCTCTCTTCTAAAAGTTGTTTTAGCTTTGATACTTCACTGAGTTGTCTCCCAACCTCCCTTCTCTCTTCATTATTTGAATCCTTATATAGCCAAATATCCTGGTAGACGACAACTACGTTCACGTGCAAATCTCTGCTAGCTGATCTCTGCTCATTCTGTCTTATTCGCCAGGCTTTGGGGAGGTGTCGCTGTCCTTCGTGCTGCTGCTTCGTGCTCTTCCTGATATACATCGTGCTATACCTGTCGCATGGTTATTCTTCGTGCTTCTTTCTCCTTGTCGCATAATTACTCTTTGCCTAGTTTCTCTCTTCTTCGTGTTAATGGTTGTCTTAATCAGGGCGAGGTCATTGCTTAGCTTTGTGCGATATTTCGCCCCTACAGACATAAAACCTTCTTGTTTCAGAATGTTTGTGAAATTTTTCTCAATATATTTTCCAAGCGACAATTCCTCTTAGGAACACCTTAATGCCTTACGTAAACTCCTTAATCTCACTAAAAGCATTAAATGAGGCAGAGCCGAGAACTATGGAATAAGGTAATAGTACTACAATTTCATGAAAATGCAGTACTATTACCTTATTGTTTGCGCGTTGTTGCATTTTAATTCTGGTGTATCCTTGAACAATAAAGAATGTGATGCAGACTTAAACAAACATTACTCAGTACCGATTTATATTTTTGATTATTATTGTTTTGCTGTAATTACATCATGGAATTTGATTATTATTGTTTTGCTTATATTTTTCATGTTTACCGGTGTTCCGAGATTTCTTTTTTCTTTTTCTCATTTCTATGTGGAAATTGGATGAAAAAAATGTACCCCTAAGTAAAACATATACATAATAGAATTTCATTTCCTGTAAACAAAACAAGCACTCGTGGCCTAATGGATAAAGCGTCTGACTTCTAATCAGGCGGTTGGGGGTTCGAGTCCCACCGGGTGTGCTCATTCTCGTTAACTTTTTACTTCGTTTTTTCTCTTTTAATCTTCTTATCTGCTTCTAACATATACAAAAAATGCCAATTCTTTTTTTTACTGATTCATGGATGAAAAAGAAAACGTAATGGAAAACGTTGGAGACAATGTAATCAAGAACAAGATAAAGTCGTCAATTTTGGTACAAGAACATGATCATCGTACTTGTATCCAATAAAAAATGACACAATGAACTGAATAATTTATTAACTTCCATCAATGGATTGATATACATACATACGTACATACCATAGTCTCATGCACAATCAATTTAGAGACCAACAGAAAATGGAAATCCAGTATCACGCAACCAACTACTTCCGGCAACAAAGTTGGCAACCGTGAATGGTGCAGCTTCACTTGCACTCGTAAGCGTTCTATATCCTTTCCACGAAACCCTTCCAGAAGTTCCTGCACCAGGACCGGTATTCAAGTACTCTGCGTAGAACAATGTATCTAGAGCAAAAGTACCTGCCCATTCGCTCCACCCAGCAGGAACAATGACATTGGATATGGTCGTTTGCATTATAACCGTTCTCGAATATTGCTTCCATGGTCTACCAAGGAAAGTAGGGAAACTACTCTGAACCGGTAGTAAATCAGAAGTAGCACCAATTCTTGATTTTTGAATTACTATTCCGGTATTCTGGTTCGGGTCTGTTCTCCCCTGAGCTGTAACCATGTTTTTCTGTCCTGAATTAGGGCGGCGTGCGTGGATATCACAATCTTGCAACACAACTGCACCATTTCCAAATATGAAGTCCACTGTCCCCGCTACCAAACAATTAATGTAGAATTGACGAAGAGAATGCACGTAGAGTGTATCTTGGTAAGCTAACATGTCACACTCATAGAATGCTGATAAATCCGAACCAACTCTGAGTGCCACAGCTTGATGTTTACTTGGTCCAGCAGTGTTTTCAAATGTAATGCCTCTGGCCAAAAACCCATTTCCTACAACAGCTGCAGTAGTAAAGGTAAATAGCTTAGCATCATTAGAGTTAGCAATTCTATATGTGCAATTTACGCCCGATCGGTAGTGTCAACTTGTCGAGCCTAATAACAAATTATTGATAGATAGATAGATAGGTATAGACAGACAGACAGGTAGGTAGAATAGATAGATTCTAGCTATCTGCATGATAAATGATGCGTGGATATTGCACTTTTCTTCCACTCTCATCATGCATCTCCCAATTAATCAGACAGTATAGTACATAGTACAACAGTAGGCCATATGCATCAATTAGCAGTCACAAGATTCCAAGATATAAGGTCCCAAGCACCTTTATACCTTATGTCTCTTCTTTGATGCATTTGATTTCTGTGAGTACGCACCATCAGAGACAAATACATTTATGTACTTGCACAAAATGTTCACGAGAGTACGAGACCCAAAAAAATCAGCATATTTCAATGTTAACAGAAGAATCTATTTCCAAGAAAATGCAATCCAGAGAAATAGATATTGATCACACATGGACTCTAAGAACTTCTACGTGCACTACTGTGACGGTGAGTATATCATGGTCATAGAGTGATTTGGATAAGAATATGCATAAATAATCTTTAAAAGCCATTCAGCAAGCTCCCGACGGTCATCTAATAAAGGAGTGGCCTATATAATTCTACGTAAAGGCAATTTGATTGATGGACTTTACCCTTTAATTTGTGATTTATAAAGATCTAGCTAGGGAGACAGATCTAGATAAAAAGAAAGACACAGGACAGGATACACCTATCAAGGGTACAGCTGATAGTGATAAATAGGCCATATGTGCATGTAGTGGATGCGACCTAACTACTATTCAACAACAACTAGCTATTAGCCAAAACCATTAATAATTAACTTTTAGCTTAAATTGCTAATGTCTGGTAATGGAAACTTATAATGATTAGATTTTAAGTAAATGTCCGACAGATATCAAGCGGGGATAGCTCTGTTGGGAGAGCGTCAGAAGGTCGCGTGTTCGATCCACGCTCACCGCATTTTTTTCTCATGATCTAGATTCTTTTTAATCTAGAAAATTCATTTTAGCACGTAAATTATGTTATAAATTGGTTAATATTAATCAGCATTAGGATTACTTACCAACGGTAGCAGATTTGAAAGTAGTACTCCCATCCACGACATTCTTATTTCCGGTGATGATTGTGTTCTTTCTTCCATCTCCTAAGAACATCAAGTTTGTCTTCTTTTTTGGAACTTCAACATTCTCTCTATATACACCAGCTTTAATCCTAATTATATACCTCTTAGTACTCTTCAATGGTGCAGCTGCAACCGCGGCCGAAACTGTTTTAAAATCACCACTTCCGTCAGCCGCAACCGTAACATCAGCTGTCACTGTTGTGGACTGTAAAAGTCGACGGTCACCTGCTGATAACCAATCGGGAAACCCATCTGTGCTTTGGCTTTCAAAACTAGCTTTGTCGACTGCCGTTTCTCCCAATTTTCTGCCGGATATGTACCGCTCGTTTTCCATATCGGTGTCGGTTAAGTTTTTGATCATAGCTAGAACATTACTACACATTTTGTGTACATGTTGTTGACCTTTTATCAAATCCTGACGTACAATTTTATCAGCTTTGTTATAAGAAAATCCGTCAAGGCAAGTATCTTGGTTAGTAATGGCTGCACTAACGAGTGTTTTGAGATCACTTGCTTGTTGTTGTAGGGTTTTCTTGCTTGGATACACTTTAAGATCATCTCTTGTTTCGTGAAGTTCGTCGAGTGTTTCATCCACCATTTCTAGACAATCATGAAGAGCTTCTTTCTCACGATGCGACAGATTTTTTCTATTTTTGATCAACTTGGTAATGGTGAAATAATTCTGAGAAACTACTTCACATGTAAGGTTAATAGATAACTCTATCACATCTTTTTTCGATTGTATGTTCTGAGCAACACCGCCTGAAATACTTGCAATCGAAGAATAGCATAATTCAGGGTATAAAGTGGAGCTGCATGAGGATTTAAGAACAGCATGAGAAGTTGATAAGTACACACTGGTGTTTGAATTTGATAGCATGGATTCACCGGCAATGACACCGGTTATGGTTTCTATTGTTAGCAATGAGGAGAGGATGATGAAGAAGAGCACTTTGTTTCCCATTGCTGGCATTCCCATAAAGGTTTTCTTCATGGTGGCCATTTTGTTTCTTCTTCTTCTAGAGATAGAGGAGTGAAGGAGTTGTGTGGAGAAGAAGATGGGGATTTAGGGGGTTTTATTAAGGGATGAATGCTTTTCGTTTTCAAGACTTTTCAAACAGATTATTTATCGTAGAGCCAAGAATTAATAACACAATACATTCAGTAATGATCACATTAGAGTGTAAAAAAATATTACCAAGTGGTGAATGGTGCAAAGGAAAACGAGGGCTGCCATGAACAAGACTTTAATTAAGAGATCTAGCAGAAAGGAAAAGTAAAAGTAAAAGGGAAACGACAAGAACACAAATCTTTCTAGTTTTACCGACACCGACACTTTTACTCGCCTTAAATTTTTGATGGGGCATGGGGACTAATAAAAAATGGCCACTTGTCACTAAGTTTACTAACTAATTAGTTTGTTAATAAGGTTGTTTAGGGTAATATAGGCGGTCGTTGGTTTCCTTTTTTATCAAGCTTATTATAGGGGTGACATGGTTTATTAGAGGGGCGGCATTCTAATAGGACAAAAAAGGTCATTACATGATCATTCAAGGTGTCCCTTATCAAAAAACTGGAAAAGACAAATTAACCCTCATAATTGATAACCTAGTTTAGTGATGATAATCAAGTTTAATGTTAATGATTAAATTTATTTATATTAACTCAAAATCAAAACAAAATCAAATTTTAGAGTTTTAAAAAAAAACAAAGTTTGGAGATGGTAGAGAAGTTTTAACCCAAAATGAAGGTCAATCTCAATCAATTGAAGAAATTAACCAACAAAGTGAAAACCCAATGCCTGAAAATGACCAGGTATACTTCTAAATTAGTCCCAACTAGCTTTTTGTTGCTCAAATACGTAAAAAAAATTCAATTTCTTACATTTTCAGAGCTAATTACGGTTGGCATTTCGCTCGTAACCAACCGTAATTCATAGTTACGGTTCGTAAAAGATGAACTACCAACCGTAACTAGTTAAATTTGGGAAAAAACCCAATTGTAAAACCAGTTACGGTTGGTAACTAAATGCTCGATACGAACCGTAACTTTGGTAACCAAATGCTCGATACCAACAGTAACTGAGTTACGGTTGGTAAATAAAAATGGTTACCAACCGTAACTGAAGAAAATTTTCGGATATAAGAACATACGGTTGGTAATTGAACTATTACCAACCGTAACAACATCAAATTCTCCAGTTACGGTTCGTAATAGAGTTAAAATCAACCGTAACTCACATAAACCCAGAAATTTCAATTTCAATTTTCACCAAAAATCCTACTTTCTGATAGAAATTAAACTTAAATCAAACAAAATAAACCAAACCCTAACTGGGTTTTTCATAATATACCTCATATAAGTCATTTCCTGATTAATCGAAGACGATGAAATTTCCAGTTTTAATGGAGGTGAAGAGAAGATGAAGAAGAAGATGAAAAAAACTGATTTGATTTTTTCTGATTCATTAGGTTTAAAAAAAAATGATTTGATTTTGGTTGATTTAAGGTGAACAGGGTAATCTAGTTAATTTACATCCCCTTTAGGACATCCTCTAACCAACTAAAGGGACATTACTATCACAATACCGCCCCTATAATAAACCATGCCCCCTATAATAAGCTTTTTTTTTTTTATGTTTATACTAATGAAAGAAATATGAAGAAAGAGAAATTTCCATGGAGTTCTAACGTAGAAGAGGCGAAGAAGATCAAGCAGGCCAATTTTTTTTTGTTGGATTTAAATTAACTCTAAAATTAAAATTTTGGGTTTGCTTTGGATTTTCTTTATTGATTTTGGATCTTGTTTGTATTAGGATTTAGGGAAAACTATAACGTGAAGTTAAGAAATTAGATTTTTATTTCATGAATTTAGATCTTGATCTTAATTGTATTAGGGAAAACTAGAACGTAAAATTAAAAGATTAGATTTATATTTCCATGATTTTGGATGTTGAACGTAACAAATCTTTTAACACCACCAAAATTCAAACTGTCATTAACTTCGATCGTCGTTATTACTCTGTTCGTGTTATTACACTCTGTTCGCAGAAAAAGATTGAAATATCTGTTCATCTTAGTTCTTAATCAATGGTGATTATTACCTCAAGGTGGTTCTCAATGGCAGTGGCAATAACAGCGCGATTGATATTTTTATTTGCTCAATTTTATCGAGGTCTGTGAATACATATCATTACCGAAGCATTAACAGTTTTCTGATCCTTATTTTTATTTTTCTGGTAACAACTTCATGAATTTCAACGAAATAATTAAAGAAGACTAATTAATGGTGAATTCCTTAGATACCCCTGTTTAGAAATTCAATTAGCTAAAATCAGGTAATCAAGATTGACAAGCAGCCGTTTGTTACTGGTCCCCCCCCATACCCCATCCAAAATATCCCCATCAAAAAATTTCTCGATTTATACACTGGTGTATAACAATATTGTTCTCAATTCACGGGAGAACCACCGACAGACTAATGTCACGTTCATTTGAGTAAAGTACTAGGGCAGAAGAACTGTTGAACATTCAACTACTGAGGTCTGTCCGATCATTAATAAATTCTCTTTGGAAAATGATGAATGACACTGACATCTGCACTGTACGTATTACAAATACGTGCAGCTGAAGTAGCTGCAGAAAATCAGGTACAGTCAATGTAGCAGCCCCCAATGTGTTCTGTTAGGTAACAACTTACATCTTTACTATGCAAAACGACTTAACTGGACCACCATATTAACTCATGATGATGTTACAACTGTGACGTACCTGTTGGTTTGTCACAGTTGTTGGTACGTCCTCTGTTCACCTACATAGAGGAACTGTATATCTATAGTTTCGATAACAATGAGATAAACTTGTATTAGTATAGGAACTTAACGCATCGTCTCTGATTAATATGTGGATAACGGATTAGAACCGATGGTTGTCTCTGATTAATATGTGGAAAATGGTTTAGAACCGACAGTTGTCTCTGATTAATATGTGAAAAAAGTGTTTAGTTTATCTCTGATAAATATGCGAAAAATGGTTTAGAAAATCTGTTCTTCTCTTCTTTTGCTAATTGAGATGTAAACATCTGTGTTTCTCTTCTTTTGCTAATTGAGATGTAAACATCTGTGTTTCTCTTCTTTTGCTAATTGATATGTATTCCGCGTCTCCATGTGCTTTAGGGACCATAATGTTTTGCAATCACATGCAGCGAACCTTCTACCTCAAATTGATGTTTGGAGCTAACAGTATTATCTGCATGAAATTAAAGTAGACTTAGCGCCTACAGCTTATCTTTTCGTTGTAATGTCATTTTCTTACTTAATTTTCCCTTGTTGATGTGGTTGTCATTTTTGTCAATAATCGAACATGAAAGCTTTTCTCCATACTTGTTCAAGGTTAGCTATTTGAATGATGAAATTCTAAACATAAAACTGCAAATGAGATAACACACTGCAATGTATATAATCAACTTGCGATGAAGATTTATAGACCATTCTCGCTCTCAACCATGACTGCGCCTGATTGCAATTGATATTCCAAACTGCAAACGGCCTAGCTTGGCTAGCTTGCACTAGTAAACACTCCACATACAATTTTTACGTGAAATGGTAACTAAAGCACCGACACCGGCACTCTAATACTTAAAAGAAGATTGCCACAAAATTAAAAAACATAAATCCGGATCAACTTTCCCGTGCACCTATTCATGACTGATCGTGAGTAGTCCTTTTGACGAAAGTTATTTAAACCAAAAGCAATACAAAGTTTCTTGATCTCATTTTTAGTGTCAATTCACCAACAATATTGGCTAAATATGTTTAACCATATGTACATTCATAGTGAGCTTTTCAGCATCTTGTGAAACAATTATGAGTCCAATGACCGAATAAATGTATTTTATAACACTACGATAAATGCGTAGTGACAGAGCCAACTATAGTGATCTGAGATCAATAGCTCCATGCAACAATACTGGCCGGACTAAGTTCATTTTTCTAAAAGACATGTACATTCGTGATTTTTCACTGGAATTGCAACATGGGACTGGTGGCCTACGATAAATGTGCAACATGGGACTGGTGGCCTGAAAGAATATTATGTGTTTTTGATCTTATATGCAGCAACACAGCATGATCACATGCACCAAACTTTCTACCCAAAATTGATGTTTGGAGCTAACAGTATTAGCTGCATGAAATTTCAAGTTAACCTATAGCAGCCTCTATCGATCTTTTCTTTGTAATGTCTTTTTCTTTCTTAATTAATTTCCTTTGTTGATCTGGTTGTTGTTCTTTATCCGTTTTTATCTATATTCAAACATGGAATTATTGCTACAGAAATAATAAAGTTCATACATGTTTAAATAAAGTTGTGCGGATTATTTCAAAGGGTGAAATTCTAAAAATATAAGTCTGCAGTATATACAGATTTACATACCATTCTCGCCTGTCAACCATGCATTACTGCACCCAACTGCAATTGATCTTACAAACTGCAAAGGGCCAAGCTTGGCTAGCACTAGGAAATTAATATTCATTATACAGTTTTTCGATACACCAGTAACCAAGGCACCATCACCTTTACTCTAATAGTAATACTCGACAAGTGTATGCAACAAAAATGGAATAAAATACAACCTACTTTCTCCGCGAAAGTTTCTCGTACACATATATCCATGACCATGAGTAGTCCTTTTGACTGAGTTGTTAAAACCAAAAGCGATACCGATTTTTTCATTTTCTTATTACTATGTTTTTGTTATCTTCAATCTTTGGGCAGCGAGTCACGACCCTGAAGATGCTTGTCGCAGAAGAATTATAATTAATAACTGCAATAGCAAGTCTTGAGATTTTGAAGAAGAAAGCGTAGAATAACTATTTTTTCATTGCTCCTGCACTTGACAGATTTAGACTATTATCTCTTGAGGGGGTTCAAATCAATTCACTGACATATTGGCTGCATATGTTCAACCATATACAGGCTACCATGTACAATTAGAGTGAACCATTTACCACACGTGAAATTATAAAGAGTAGCATAATCCAATCATTGTACTCCCTTCGCTTTTTGAAAAGAAATATTTTCATTTTTTTCATTTTAATCTAAAAATAAATCAAATTGGAAAAGGGACAACGTTTCTTTTCCG
Source organism: Papaver somniferum (assembly GCF_003573695.1). Classification (NCBI taxonomy): domain Eukaryota; kingdom Viridiplantae; phylum Streptophyta; class Magnoliopsida; order Ranunculales; family Papaveraceae; genus Papaver; species Papaver somniferum. Next base: position 9,694,523 of record NW_020618825.1, on the reverse strand, counting down.
AAAGCGGAGATAATATTTTGTAACACTACGATAAGCATACAGTGATAGAGCCATAGTGATACGAGATGAATTTCTCCCGTGGTGCGCTACTGGCCAAGTAAGTTCACTTCTCTATATATATATATATGCTCATATACGACATGTCTATTCTATTCGTGATTTTTGGTTGGAATTGCAACACTGGACCGGTGGCCTGCAAGAGTTTTATGCTTTTTTGATCTTATATGCAGCCACACAACATGATCACATGGGTATTGAATATCTTTATCACTGATTAATACTTTTATAGTACCAATGTAATCAATTACAACACACCACCACCAATAAAGCTAAAAGCTCCTTCTCTTTTTCTTTCCTATCTCAAATTTGTGCCAGTTATATAGAACTAAGCTATATCTACAACATGCCACTAGCTAGCTAGCAGTCATCAAAGATGTGGCCCTAAGCTGAATTTGCAACAAAATCCGGTGGCTAATTTGGGTTTTGATACTGTTGATACTTCTTTTCAAAGTGTAAAGGCACAATCAATGCTGCCAAACCATAAATCACGCCTTAATTTTTCTTTAAGCTTTTCTCATTAATTAGAAATTATCAGATTTCCTAGAGAACTCATTCATAGTTTTAATCATTTCGATGGTAAATTACAAAAGAAAATGTATCTGGCTGCTACAGTAACTATAATTCCTTTTAGCGATAGATAAGCTGCCTGAATCCACTTCCCAGTACAATATGGATCCGCAACCTTGTGGGACTGTTGTTGAGAAAGAGGACTAGAGTTTGATTTCTCTCGTGGAAAGCTTCAACGAACTCTCGTAACTCTCTGCTCAGGGGGCATACTCAATATTATCTAGCATGAAACAGAGGTTTGGTAGATATGTTAACTGGCATTTGTGACTATTGCAAGACCGTATGCACGAAAACAACATAGTTCTGGATGTAGTACATAGACCATGCATTAATCTTGCATCCCTTGCATAAATGTTCAAGCAGTACTGACTGACATACATGAGATTAATAATAGAAGCTTGTACTTATCTTGCTTTCTAGGTGTGAACTGATATATAGTTGTGCTTGATGCTCAACTGTATCAGTACTTCTGTACTTGACTAGGTGTAACTCGTGCGGTTGATCAATGCCACAGGTGTTTCCTTCTTTACTAGTAAAAGAAAAGGGTGCGGGGTCCTATAAATCCTTGGAGTTTAGGTGCAAAATTTACATTCTAGACATATTTAGAGTCGCAAGACAAATTGTTTTAGACCACAAGACACACTAGAGGGTTATGTATAATCTACATATCGAGCTGCATGTCAATTTTTTTATATTACCAAACAAGTTTTGTTTTGGGTTCAGTCAACGGTAGATTTTAGATCGTGGCCTCGTGGGCCGGGAAAATCTTTCAACGAAAAAAAAGAAAGAACGATTTTTTTTTGGCACCACTATTTTTATGGGACCATTGTTTTATTTTGGATAAGACATTAGAAAGTAAATCTAGGTCACCCCTTATCTAGATATTTATATTAATACCTAAACTACTCTCTTGATTATTTTTAGATTATGATTAGTGAAATATTAGTGAAATGATTAAGTTAAAAATAATTAGTGAAATTAAATTAAAAGATGAGTTTATTTAAAAAGAAGTAGAATTATTGAGAGAGTAAAGTTAGAGAAGATGAAGGAGAAAAACATGGAAAATTAAAAAAAAAATCCAATTCACTAAGCTTGGGTATTCAAGTGATGAAAGCTCATCTGATTCTTCATCTCCATCCTCTCCTAGAATATTTGTTAATCTTCACAATGATCCAGATATAAGTTATTTCTTAAATGGTGATTGTATTCTTCCCCAAACTCAATCCCAAGATGAAAATGATGGATTTTATCAACCACAACCGGAGGAAGAGTATTTGGGTATCCAGGTATGCTCCGAACTTAGATAATGTTGGTTGAATTGCTCCAAATTTTGAAACAAAATGTAAATTTTTGAAGTGGATTTGGGCTTGTTCGGTTACCTTATGTGAAGTACAGGTAACCGAACTCATCTGAAAGTGTAGTTCAGTTACCTTATGTGAAGAACAGGTAACTGAACTCATTTGAAAGTGTAGTTCGGTTATTTTATCCAAACATGCAGGTTACCGAACTCGCTATTAATGGAAGTTTCTAGGATTTCCAGAGTAATGTTCGGTTATTTCGCAACCAATTAACTAACCTAACTTTAGGTAAAATAAGATTTAACTTAGTGTACAAAGTTCGGTTGGTTCGCAACCAATAACAAACCGAACTTTACGTAAAAATAAGATTTAACTTAGTGTACAAAGTTCAGTTGGTTCACAAACTGCATATAAACAGACTATCTAACCGAACTATACATAATATAAGAGTAGACTAAGTTTAATAAGTTCGGTTATTTCGCAAACCTAAGTCCAACAACATAACTAACCGAACTTATCAAACAAAAAAAAATCAAGAGTTCCAGAGTTATATTCGGTTAACTAGATAAAATAGAAGGTAACCGAACTTTGTACTTGTTATTTGTTTGGTTACATGTCAACTTGCTTTATAAACCGAACCTGGAGTTCGTTTACCGCGGTAAAATTATCTTTTTTCCAAACTTTATTGTGATCTCAATTGATGTTGTTCCATTTCTTGTAGATTGAATGCCAACCTATACCAATGGATGATCAACCTTCTCCGGTTGATATGTTGTTAGAAGATACATTCCATCACTATGTCAATGATTTGGTATTTACAGAACCTATTGATGCGAAGAATTGGGCTAGAGAGCATGCCAAGAGAGCCATGTGCGTATTAGTTTTGAATAGAAAAGAAAGCAAAACTCGTTTTGAAATGGTTTGTGAGAGAAGTGGAGATCAGGATGTTAGTCACAAGAGGAAGGGTTATGTGTATAAAGGAAAGACGACGAGGAAGAACACAACTTTCTCAAAGAAAATTAAATGTCCATTCAAGCTAGTATTTAGTAAGTGCAAACAAAGGAATTGATGGGTTTTATCTATGGATAAGGTGGTAGGTCATCACAACCACCCTCGTCCGGAGAATCTTGAAAGACATGCAATGGCCGCGAGGCTCACTCATCAAGAAATGGAGAAAATAGATAAATATAGGAGAATAGGTATTTCACCACTTGGTATGCTTCGCTTATTAAAGGATGATAACAAGGATAACGTATCATCTTTGTCCACCATTTACAATGCAATTGAGACAATTAAAAGGAATGAATGGAAGGATAGACAAGTCATGCAACAATTGTTTTTGTTGTCTCAAGAGAAAGGCTACGCAGTTCAAAAGAAGGTAGGTCCGGAAGAAGAAATAAGTCATCTCTTCACCTCTTCAAGGGGGTCCAATAGCTGGAGGTAATGGGCCTTTACCACGTGACCTGAAGTGTCGGAGAAGAAAATGGTTCCTAGTTGATATAAAAAATAAGCAGTCACATGGTGATTAATCTTCTCCGGTGTCATCACCAAATTTCCTTGAGCAACCAAATCTCTCGTCCCTTCAAACTCGTCAAATAAGGTTTTCATCTTGATCTTTTTCAACTTCTTCTTGTACCTGCGGTCTGTCTTAAACTCATTATACTCATCACTTTCATCAGACTCTTTTGCAGCTCTTCTAAACTCACATTGTGCCTTGTCAGCGCTCCATCCTAGACACTTTTCGACCAACTTTTCAAGAAGTTCATAACTCATCAAGGGATCATAGCCTTCTCGAACACTTGTTCCCGTAATTGGTAGGCCCGTGATTCTAAAACAATCATCCGGAGTTATTTCCATCTCGCCAAACAGTAGATGAAAGGTATCCGTCTCTGGATAAGCCCTCTCGGCAAATGCAGTAATAGTGACAGCATTAAAATGGTGCACATGTTGTATCGCGTTCCATAGTACACAATCATATACCGCCAACTTGACCTCATCACACTCATTCTCTATACTCCACATCTTGTTCTTTTGACGTTTCAAAACACAGAAAGCATTATTATGGTCCTACAAAAACAACATCATATCTTATATACTAATATATACAGAAAAATATATGTCAAAATATAATAAAATGACTGAGAAATCTTCATGGTTAAGATTCAATACCTTTGTCGCGAAGATCTTGGCAGCCAATGAGTTTTTGCAGCCAAGCAATACCTCCCCTCCATCTCTTGGATTACCATAAGTTTGGTTCTTTGGCGGCAAACACAAATTGTCATCAGGAATGTATGCATATCTAGCACAAGGCTTTTAGGAGTCTTTCTAGGTTTTTTCTTAACTATTTCTACTTGTTCCTATTCCTCTTCCTCTTCATACGAGTCCTCCACCGATTCATCATCTTCATTATCTCCATCCTTATCTCCATCTTCCTCATCTTCTTCACCGTTATCACCGTCATCCTCATTTCCTTCTTCTTCTTCAACGGGTTCCTCTTCTCCACCTTGATTATGTTCTTTTCCACAATCTCTTCATTAACTTGTTGGATTACATTGTCAACATTATCTCTATTGACATCATCTTGGATGACAACACCCAGTAATGACCCACCTCCAAACTTAGCATTTTTGGCTTCACGCTTATCGGCACCTAAGTGTTTTGGGCCTCGAGGCGTGGGAGTTCTGAAATCTACAGGTAATGGTTGGTTGGATTTCTTACCTTTGCCACTAATCAAGAAAACAAAAGATATTAGCTTAACCGATAAATGATTGACTGAATCAGATGCAACATAAGGTTCTCAGTGCAAGGTTTGGTTAGTAGGAATAATTCATGAAAAACAGGCCAACTCTAGAAAAAAAAATTTTGTTCCAGGGTAGAGTTCGGTTAGTCCATCTTTTTTACGAACAAACTGAACTCGACTTATATATGTAATTAGGAAAGAGTTCGGTTTGTCAAGGTTTTTTGCGAACAAACCGAACATATCGAGCAGATTTCGGTTATATAAGAACTCAACATAGTGGGAAAAATAGAACAGTTTTGGTTACATGGAATCTTTTTTTTTTTTTGATGTAATACGGGTAGAGTTCGGTTACATTATAGTTTTAAAATTTTAAGCGAAACAACCGAACATAGTTGGCAGAGTTCGGTTATATGGGTACTCAACTTAATGGCAAAAATAGAACAGTTCGGTTACATGGATTTTTTTTTTTTTTTGGTAATATGGGTAGAGTTCGGTTACAATACAGTTTCAACAATTTTTGCGAAACAACATTACCAGGGTACAAATAAAACGCGTTCTAACCGAGCTCAACACTGTAACTTCCATATGAACCCTATTTTGATGATTTATATTCAATTGAATCATTGAAAATCAAATTAAAAGTAATGGGTTAGTCAGGAAATACCTGCGGATCGGTCCCATGGCAGACTCAGGGTTCTTCTTGCATCTGTTATGTGTTCACCTTCCGGTTGAAGTTCTTCCTCAATTTCATTTGGTTGATTAGCTAGATGTCCTAATGGTGGACCTGTTCCTGGGAGTCTTTTGGTTTGTTTTCGAAGAACCATTTATATACTTGATTGATTAGTCAACGATGAAAATTTTATGAATCGATGATTAATCGATGAAGACGATGTTGAAATGAAGAAGAGAGAAGAAGAGGAAGAGGAGAACTGTTTTTCTCCAGCACAGTTTGCGGCAGTTTTTTTTTTTTTTCTTTTAGATTAGGTTTGAAGATTATAAATGTAGGGTTAATGTTAATTCGGGTAAGGAAAAAATTGGTTAACTCGGGACTTTAGGACACTCCTTACCATTGTAGGATAGGTGGCCTTAAAAAACAATGGTCCAAAAAAATAAAAAAAAAACAACGGTGCCCAAAAATTCGTTCCACAAAAGTAGAAAACGGACTTGGGTTTTAAAGCTCATATACTGCCCATTCATCAAGTTCATCTACTACCCATTCATTTGGGTAAATTGATGAGATGAAATTTCTCTTATAAACCCTACTACATACTGACTTTTAGGATTATCTTCGGTCTTCTCTTGAAGTCGGATCAATTAGGAGTGTGCTCATCAGGTAACAATTTCTTCTTCTGCATATATAATTCTCTTTGTGATTATATAATTTTAAACATGATGAGAAACGTGGAAGCAACAATGAATAGAAGAATAAGATCATTGATAATTAGAAATAAAATAAGAAGGTATTCTAATATTAACACCGGAACACACCATGGCTGTTGTTTTCCAGATCGTGATGATATTTTGGTTAAAATATTAAGTAGAGTCCAGCAGAATCATTAATGAGATGCAAGTGTGTATCAAAACATTAGAAATTCCTAATAGAGAAAGACATATGCTTAATCAAGTTGCATGAAGCGCATAGACCTAAATGCATTACCTCATTTCTTATCTGTCCAACATGGCCTCAACGTCCTCTAACTGCAAAACCACAGTTTCCTGTTCCTGGAAGAGTAGAAATCAGAAGTATTTTGTTCTTTCCGGAAGATTTAATGTTTGATGACCATGAAGGGGGGTCATCAATTTCAAACCCCACTGATATTGATTTCTGTCGCGGTGTGTATCATAGCTTGATTCTAGATGTTGGATGTCATATGCTCCAACCCGTATATGGGTTGGTTTGTTTTGTCTGTTGTGATGGGCCTTCTTCTTTTCTCATATACAATCCCTGCACTGGAGAGAAAACGTCTTGGATTGAAACAAGTACAAGTGAGGTATTTGTTAGCAGCTTCGGCCAACAAGAAGTAGCTGATTCTGCTGAAAATTTGAGTCTCGGTTACAGACATGTGTTTGGATTCGGATACGACCCAACTACAAAGCAACACAAAGTTTTGTGCCTATACTCGGTTACTGTGTGTAAGAGTGAAATTCGGCGGGGTCGGGAGATATCTAATGTTGTTAGGCGAGAACTTACATGCGGGGTGTTCACAGTAGGTAAAAATAAATGGAGAAAGATTGAGGATCACCAAGCTCCACTCAGAATTCTAACTAATGAAAAAACTGTTTATGTGAACGGTTTGATATGTTGGATCAATTATCTAAATCTCCGAAAGGAATACAAAGTCATTGTGTTTGACTTCGGAAGTGAAACATTTAGGACGATCATTATCCCTGATTGCATTCCTAAAGACCTTTGGCTACACTAAAAAACTAGTAAATGAATTAGTAGAAGTGGATGGGCATTTAACTGTTCTAGTTCAAGAAGGAGATGATCAGCTCAATTTGTGGATTTGTAATGGCAATGATGGTAATGCTAATGGTTATTGGATTAAAGAAACAATCCAAATGCCTTGTCCATGGGGTGAATTAAGCAATTTGGATTTCAAAGCCATTTGCGGCACAGACTTGGTAGTCGTAAGATTCATAAGAGATGGAGAGAATCGTCGTGAATATGTTAGATATTACAATAGAAAGGTGAAGAAGTATTACAAAAATAGATATGAGTCGGATCTTTCTCGTCATCCTTATGTTGCTGGTGCCAGATATCATATTATTCCATTTTGTGAGACTTTGTTGCCAGTTCAGGCCATTCAGCACCCTGAGGAATTCAACTGATATTTCTTGCACATATGCTCCGGCGACATCAATTAGGTATGTACTGATCTATTATTATTACCAATAATAACAGTGCATATGTGAATCTTTTGATTAGTATGGGTGGGAAAAAAAATAGTCATTACCTATTAGGTGCTGGAGCTATTTGCAAAAATATGTTTTCAATAATACCAAGATTAAACAAGTAACAATCTCTTCATCATTTCTCTCAATGCTTTGAATAATAAGAAGCTAAACTGTTGCCAGTATGGTTGCTGCTGCAACTATTTTTTTCATCTCTATGTGTCTGCTAAATAACTCATATCTCTACTCTTCTGTAAAAAAAATTGTGTAGATTGGTATGTATAGATTTGAGAGGATACCTACATTTATACTCATTAGATTTTATTGTTTAATTGTTGCCAATGGAGATGTTTAACTGCATCAGTACTCAGTCATGACTAGGGTCAAGTGTTTTTTAGTAGAAAGACTGAATAGAAGGTTCTTTGCAAAAGTAAGTTTGTAGCCTGGGCTTTGCTGGTTCAATCAGTGTGCATTTCACTGAATCACAACAATATCAACTTTGATCAAATTAATATAGATGCTTCTTTTAAGAAGGAAACAGATAACGGTCGCACTGGACTGATAATTCTTGCGTATGCAGGGTAGTGTTTTGGAGCAAACGGACAATTCTTTGATGGAGGGATGATAAAGGATCATGAAGTGGAGCAGCTGGAATGCATATATTGTTTCAAAGGAAGCTGTTTATTGGGGAAACTCTTTATATTATGAGAAAATTATATTTGATTTAGATAATGAACTTCTTATTAATTCTTCTTATATTGGAAGAATCATGGTTTGATTTCAGATATTGAGTTTATTTTACAGAACAAACATCTTTGGTACTGTGAATCTGTCAAACGCCTTAAAAATGGTATTGCAGATTCTTTAGCTAAGATATCTAGAGTCAGTAGGTCTAATATTGAATATTGTAATCATTTCCCTCTAGATATCAACTCCTGGATCCTGAGGGAAAACCCTGCTGAAACCTCTTAATCTACCAATAGATTTCATTTTTGCGTTGAAGAAGGTATGGCTTCCACCATTGCTATCACATCATCTATGTTTGGCCTTTTCCATGGGCTTGTTGTAGTACTCAAATATGCTACCATTTGCATGCACCTCCACTGTATACTACGAATTCTTTCGGCAAACTATAATTTGTAGTTTGAGATGAACAATACCAATCCAGTCTGGGTGAGTTCATCGCATTACAATCAAGACATACATTTAGGAGTTGTGTCAGATGAAACCCCACAGCTGTATAATCTGATGTATAGCGTGAAATTCTTGAACTTTGTTTCTTCTGGGGCACATGTAGAAATGCAACCATAATGTTTCTATTGAGAGAAATAATGTTTCCGTGAACAAGTCTATTGGAAAGTTGTTCATGCATATTATCAATAGAAACATTATGCAAGAGTGTAATTAAACATATTATCAAAAGAAATTATGATCGAACCACTGGTTTAGCTTACCTATGAGATGCAACGTTAAAATTTGATTGAATTGTTGATAAAATTAGCTGTAAAATTCTCTATCAATTTGCGAAGGAACCATCTAAACCGATCGAAGCATGACTTCAAATGGGTTATACGAAGATCAAGCCAATCATATTTTGAAAATTTGATAAAAAAAAAAGGTTTAGGTGTCAGATGGCTTAAAATATAAGGGATGTACAAAACATATATATGCAGGGTGGAAGGACTGACGGAGAGGCACTGTTTGTACCATGAGTATTTTCAGGCACAAACAGGAACCTCGCAACATTGAGATTAATAAAAGTGCTCCTGTATGGTCTATCATTACTAAATGTTCAGGCAGTATTCCATAGTCAGATTGCTGACAGAAGTGCTTCGGCGACATCAATTAGGTATGTACGGTCTATCATTATTAATAAAAACATCGCATATGTGAACATTGCAACAATATGGGCTGTATTTAGTCACTGACTATTCCAATGTTGTAATATTTCGCAGATATTATTGTAGCCAACAGACTTTCTTTTTCTCCATGGCATCTCCAAAGCCATTTACAAAGCATAGCTGCATTCATTGCTTCAAGTTTCTGAAGAAACCCAGCAAATACCTTTTTCACCATATTTCTTACTCCATAGCATAAGAGCCTTCTAATTTTCTTTTCTGAACAGTCAAGTATGCTTTTCTGGAGCAGCAAATAGTGAGAAGTAGTAAATAGGTAACCCAGACAGAAAGAAACGAATTTCCGCAGCACAATCATTCCTCCTTTAGACAAATTATTTTGCTTCCACATAGACAAAGTTTACAAACAACGAGGTAGTGCCGTTGTACAACACATGGGGTTTATGTCAGGCTTAGGTTGGTGTTGAGGAACTTGCAAACAACAAGGGGCGATATTGTACTTACAAATAGAGGAGGAGGTGCTACAACACCATATTTTTTAAAATAAATTAACGATCACTGAAGGTAATTCCATTCAAAACATGAATGCATTAGGATGTTATAATTAGCAATATAGCTGGTAGCATAAGAGAGGAAGAAAGTACCACACAACATATCAATGCATCTTGAAAATGAAGCACGCCTAGAATCAATTTGAAAACATTAACGCTTGATAGTCTCAATAATTAATAAACCAAGGCTCTAATAACTTGCTGAAAGATTACAAATATAAGATGCAGAGAAATGTACCTTAATCGTTCGAACTTTATAATAACCAAATCAGCTGTTCCGTGTCGATTCAGTCGCCCAAACAAGAGATTGCAGTTCGTATGAAAATCTTACTAATCAACTTCCGGTCAAATGCTGAATGACGTACTTCTTAATGATTCTTTAAAGGATAAGGCTTTCGTTGAAAGATGTACATAGTCTAGTACCTCTCCAACCATGAACCGAGTCTAGCTCTTTGAGTTCTATCTGCTCAAGTCTTGTATCCTTAATACAGCAAGAATAAAGAGATATAGTAACTTTAGTTCCAGCGGCATTCTTTTGATGGATTTCTAATAATATTTGGTGGGTTCCAGCAGCGGAATGAAAAAGGAGATTTCTACTTGCATCCCAAGTTCCCCAACTAACAGGTAAGACGATAGTCATTTGAGTCCGATTCTTGCCACCAATATCTGAATCTGTAACTTTACCCATTCCCCTGTCATCTTCTTTATATATCCATAGCCTGGCAGTGTAACAACCACTCCTACGTAATACAGAGACATGATTTTGCAGATTTAATAAAAAAACATCCTTAATGCTGAATAAGAGACCATCTTCTAACTCAATGAAATCAGGGATTTTGATCGTTCTAAACTTCTCACTTCCAACGTCAAATGCCAATAAAATTCCGACATTAGAATCCCGCCTCAAAAGGTTAAGGGGATACCAATAGATAGAACCATTCACATAAACAGAAGGTGAATCCGGACTGAACTTACAAATTGGGACTTGATCAATTCTTCTCCATGCATTGTTGTGTCTAACTACGGTTAGTATCTCCCAAATTTGATAAGTAAGACCATTATCCTTGTTTATCGCCCACCTACAGATAACTTTATGTTCCTTACCTATAGGATCATATCCAAAACTATAAAGACAAGTATAACTTACAGAGTTTTTGCAATTTTGTGTTTCTTCCATCAATAATGTTGATTTTATCCACGGAGTTACTTCTCTAGTACCTATATTAAACAAACAAGCAGCATTCATAGAACCGTCAACGAAACAAACCACGCCATTTACACCTCCTAGCATTTGCGTATAAGAAAACGGAGTAGTGTTATAAATATGCGTAATGGTTGATGCTACATTCCCTTTTCCGTTCCATCCTCTTTCATCAAAGAACACGTCAGCAATCAAGAAAACCACTCGCCGTCCCTTAAATTCGATGTCCATGCTCAAGTTCCCACCTTTCCTATTACATCTCCGTCGTGGTAAAACAACAAAAAGACTTAGACGTAGTGGTGGCTTCAATCGGTGGTTAAGATGTAAATCGATAAAATAAGGATCTTGGAATAAGTTACACCAACGTTTTGCAACACACTTGAATCGCATTAGTGACTTCAATGGGAGTCTACTTACTATATTATTTACTACATTTTCCTCGTCCATAACAGCTTTACTATCCCCAGATTCAACACCATTACTACTTCTTTTTGTCTTCTTACTCATCATCTTTCCTTCCATTCCGTCTAAGGAAATAAATGAACCACTGCCGTTCTGAGAGAACTTATAACAAACAGTTTGAGGACATTTTGCTTAGACCTTATTTCACATTTCATTTATCCACTGAAAGAAAAAATTTACGAACAATGATTGATTAACAATCAACACTAAATATAGAGAATTTCATAATACCATGGAATCACTGACTGTTAACGGAAATGCTGAATCGAGCAAAAAAAAAAAAAAAAAAAAAAAAAAAAAAAAAAAAAGGAAAAAACAAAAAAAATGCTGGGATGGAGAAGAAGAAAACCGGGTGTGAGAGAGTATTTGGGTCCACTTTAGCCCATTGTCTTATCCAAATGACAAAATAAGGGTCTTTCTATTCCATATCCCCACATTTTTTTTAGTTTCCATCCACATTTTTTTTTGAAATGATTTACTTATCTAGGAATTATCCCAATGCGGTTGGGTGGGATGGGGCCCACAAAATTGTGAGAGGCGGGATCGGGAACTCCAGATGTTGACTTTCTATTTATGGTTAGCTAAGTCGAAGATTACTTTTTCTTTCTCTCCACCACCCACCATTCCATCTCCATAGTGCACCACTACCTCCGATCACTTTTTCTTTAATTTATGTTCTTAATTCTGAGTTTTCAAAAAAAAATTGAGAAGAAAGGTTAATATATTGATTAAAAAAATGAAAACATACGGAAAAGTAAAGGCATTTAACAGTACAAACAAGAGCCAAATGTTATGCTTAAGCAACAAAGACTAAGCTCAAACAACAACAAAGCAACAATATCATAACACTAAGAAAAAAGAACTTCTTCTTAGCGTATTTCTTTTGGCCCTTCCAAGTTGTTCATTGCTAAGATCACCTTTCTAGCCTAATTTCTCAATTTCCCTCTTCTTCCTAGTTTTCTGATATTTCTCATTTAACTCACCGAAGATTCTTCTTTTTCCCTCTTCTAAACACCCACTGGGTGCTTCTAAAAGAGCAGCAAACTTGCAAATATTTTCTACTTGTTGAGAACTAGACAATGGTGTTCTACGAGGGATAACACCAAGAGATTTAACCTTTTTTACTTCCATATCATCATCTGAACAACCAAGTTGTTGTCTGTCACACATTCTAAAGCTTTAGAAGACTCCTCCTCCCTGACTGGAATAGGTTCGATTGAAACTTCGCTTACAATTACCTTCCCAGTTACTAAATCAGTGATAAAGAGCGCTTTCTTCCCAACGTGTATTTCAAAATTTTCACCCCTTTCAGTTGCAATAGGCTCGTGAACCACTTCTTCATCTACACTTTCATATTCTTGAAACAACACATTAAAATCGTTTGAAAAACAAATATCCACTGGCATTGACTTTTCTCTCCGTCTTGCTGAATGCTTATGTCTTCTAGCGTAAGTCCATTCCAAAGATGAATATTGAGACCCAATACCATTCACCTTAGATAACAAGGCATCATCCAAAACTCTTCCATCTTGGCTAGGTTTTATAATCTGAGAATCTATCAAATTAGCCACCAAAGGAATTTGTTCAACTCTGATTTGAGTCGCCTCTTCCTTCTCCCCGGTGCTATCAATCATATGTACGTCAGTACTTGAAAGGAGTGGCTCATAGAACACCATTGTCTAGATGGGGAATCTAGTAGTATCGCAAGATTCATATATAGATGGGGTACCAACTGAATATGCTTTGTGTGGTATGGAAACTGAAACGAAAAGTCATTTATTTGTTATCTGTAATGTATGATGTATATCAGGAAATTTTATTTCCATTCCCACTCAGTCTGAGATTACGGGATAATAATGCGGTCACAATCAAAGAGATGTTGGTGGCTTGGCTTCGGATTAAGGATAACAATTATCCCTTAAACCTAGGAGTCTATATGCTTTGGGCAAAATGGAGAGCTAGAAATGAACTGGTATTCGGGCATAAGTCACTAAATATACAATATGTTATTTCTCACTACATGTATTGGTTCAATACTTTATTTTACCAAGATGAAGATGATGAGATATATACTGTTCCATCCAATCAGCTGAGTACCGTTACTAAGAAGTCAACAACGGTGTCCTCCACCTGCGGATGCAATTAAAATTAATGTGGATGCAGTGTGGAAAAGCTCAACCTCCTCGTGTGTTGCTGTGGTCTGAAACACTAGGGGAAAGTTTATTTGTGCATGTCTGAAGTTGCCGATATATACAACCCATTAAATGCAGAGGCATCTGGATTTCTAATATCTATTAATGTTGCAGTGGAACTGGGACAAGACCGGGTTATTACTAAAGGTGATGCACAAAAAGTAGTTCAAGCTTTGAATGATATCCTGCCAAAGATTCCCTGGAGGCTGATTTGATATGAACACCAGATAAAGCAAGTTGCAACTCATGTTCAAAGAGTTTATTTTTTTTGTATTTCGCGAGAGGCAAATGAACTTGCCCATCTTCTCGCTGCTTATGCCAGCATGCATAATATTCACCGATGACTGATATCTTCCAAACCTCCTTACATTTCTTCTCGGCTATCTTTGAAGGAAAGTGCTAACCCTGCTTTGTAATTTGTTGTTTTGTTTAAAAAATTAGTCTTTAAAATCAATATAAGTTACGACCGTGAAAATAATGAAATAAGATTCAGGTTTGATTTAGGGTCATTTCAACGTCAGTTTAATTATAACATTCTAAACTACCGTGTTTTCTTTAACTAAGTTATACATTTTGGGTTAAAAGGAAAATTTTGGATCATAATACACACTAAAAGTTACAAGTAGAGTGTACGTGCTTTGCAAGTCATGCCATGTTATTGCCGAAATTCAAAACTTATTCTTGTGAGATGTACTTGCACGTCAAAATATATGATACATAAATGCCACTAAAACAAAGTATAAGATATCAGTTCCTTTGAATTTCTTTTAAAATTTATTTGTATTGTAAGAATATTTGAAGACTTCAAATTTTAGGGTCTTGTTTAAGATCTTTGCATAGAGAATTTAAAGAGATTTCCGTTAGTATAATGTTTAGAAAAATCCAACATATAATTTAAAAGATATGGATTTTCTAAGTTTTTATTTTAATTTTGTTAAAAAATAGCATTTTTGTAAATACAAAAAAGCTCATATTTATAATGATGCGCCCCAGTATTTGGTCATATTTACACCTAAAACCTTCCATGAAAATCAAATATAATCATTGATCATCAAATAAGGGAATTGTCTAATTATAATCAAATGTTCACGGTTCGAGGATCTGACTGTGGATTTTTAATCCTCAAAAATCTAACGGCTGAATTTCTAATCGGTTTCAAATTGGGTAAAGTTTTTCTGTAATACTTGTTCCCATCAAAGGGGGATATAACCTATGATCAAATTTCAAGCTATACATAAAAGAAAAAAAAATTAAATCAAGAGGTGTTGCAGTGGAAAATATGGAGAAAATAAAGAGACAAAGAGAGGTTTCTATTGATCAGGATAATAGGGTTACATGGATACAATTTCCTTTATCACTCCCCCTTGTGCGGTTCAATAACAAAACTATATGGACTGCACATCAATGGGCCGTAGGCCCTGTAACTATATGGACCGCACATCCATGGACCGTAGGCCCTGTAACACTCCCCCTTGTGCGGTTTAATAACAAAACTTTATACATAGTGCTTCACATATAGTGATTTGAATGCAGTTCTTCAAATGTCGTTCTCTTCAAAATGACTTGCACCAAAATCAATTGCCTTACTAAAAATTTGACAAGGAAAAACCTAGTGGGATAAAACCTTGATACAACTCTTCATATGTAGTACTTCACATGTTTTCTCGTATTTTACATGTAGTTCATCACATGCAATACGATCTTCAAATATCGACGAGTCTAAGTTAATTGTATCGTTAAAACTTCGTCAGGCTAACCCAGAGGGACAAAACCTGAACTAAAGAAAAAAGAGTACAATATTAAGTAAACTTTGAACATAGTTGGATGAATATATGTTTCCTCATTAAAACCTTGACAGGAAAAACCCAGTGGGATAAAACCTTGATGAAGGGAAAAGAGTGCAATGTGACAGATGCAAGTAAAAGGTGATCAGTTGCATATGATCACTTTACGCCGTTTAAGTTAACTAGTTGTTTCACAACTCGTAAGGCAGAAAACCCTCGTGGGAAAGACAATAGCCTTAGCTGGGAAATCACCTTCCCGGTGTTTGTTATTGTCTCCTTAAAAACCTTGTCGACTGACAAAATCATGTGGGAAAAATCAACCTCTGTGGAGGAAAATAGTTCAATATACCATTAGATGCTCCTCCTGATGTCATACAATTTTCATTAGTGTAATGCAGTCAAAAGGAGTTTATCACACTTTACTTTAGTGACTTGAATGTTTATAAGACCTTGTTGTTGATTCTGGAAGTTACATTGCTTAACATATTATCACGTTTCATTTCTTTGGTTCAGATATTTTCAGTAATATCAACGCGATCTTTATGTCTTCAACATTCAACATACTTGATGATTTTAGTATTGTCTCGCTAAAAAACTTTTCGAGTAACAAAACCCTTTGGGAAAAACTATTCTCGATCGAAGGGAAGAAGAGTACAACACAACTTCAATTTCGAAGTAAAATATGTCGACATCATATTTTTGGATCCCACCGCTGATGTCGGAATATCCCCTGATTACTTTCAGAGTTTTTCCAGATAATTCCTTTAGTCATGTACTTTTCGAAGCTTAATATCGGTAATGACTTAGAAAATAATCTACCATATCTCCCCTGATTACGTTCGTTGGAGAAAAGATCCTTCATAACAACTTTTGGATTGCATTTTTATTAGCATTCCTTTTTATGTCTTTGCATGGATAAAACATATTTATATCAATGGTTACTTTTCAGTACATGATTACATTCACTGTACCATTCGAACGACGATGCGTTGGCACTGAGCTATATCTAGCTAACAAGTTTCCCGAGGATGCAAAATTTGATCGAGTACGTCATTATACTAAGTACAACAATGCGTCTATTGTACTTAGATATGGGAATTTCATCTCCCAACACATCTTCGTCATCTTCCTTTAGACGAAATGGTCACTTACTTACATTTGAACCTCGCATAATCATGGGAGTGCTATCAGGATGCATGTCTTTGTTAAATTTCCTGACAACTTTATACATATGCAAACTGGTGGAATAATATACCATAAACTCAGTATTCGGTCGAGCTTTGCTTTAGAGAATTTATGTCTCGTGTTTTCATTCCATAAGTGCATACATTGGATCTAGTTCAACTGAATAGGATAGTCAATTGGCCAGGCAAAGTTCTTGTTGCCATTAAAGTTAATGTGAAAATTGGTTGCTACTATGATACACACGTTACATTGTATATACCAACACCTATGACCAGGTTCATTTCCAACTCTTTCATTTATGATGGGAGCTAGAACTACATTTTAGCTGATCCCATGTTCGGTTGATACTTGTGTATTAATGTTATTACTACCAAAGACAAAAGTACATCTTTGTCTCATGATACATATGTCCCTCTGCGCATAGTTCACTATGCCAGCTAGTGGATTACATCCCTCGAAACATTCAAATGTGGGTAAAAAATATCAAGTATCCAATAATGGTGTTCAAGTACTTCTAAACCCCAAATGAATGCATTGGAATCGAGTTGGTACAACCAATTGAACTAAAGAAAAAAACATCATTCAACTATAACCAATATCATATTCAAGAGAACAAAATAACAATAAAACCAATATTCTTAATGGTTGAGATCAACAATCATAATTTAAGTTGACCGTTTATATGATATGTACTTATCTTAAGACAAAAAAAAACAGAACTATGCATGTTCTATAAACAAGTAAATAAATAAACCCAACAAATATTCAATGTAAAAACCCACATTAGTTAGTTACATAGCTCAATTTTTGGTTCCCGCTGTATATAGGCGGAACTGGAGCAACCTTGGCCGCGCACAGCCCAAAAATCAAGCTAAGACAAGACACCATAAACCAAGCTGGAATAGGATAGACCGGATTGGACCGAACCGGTAGGGTTTGGTGGGGTAGGATCAGAACGGACCATACCGAGTTGGGAGATCTTTCAGAAGATTTTCTTTCTCCTTGGAAGCGTTCAGAAACACTTTCAGAAGAAACGTGTATTTTCTTTCGCGGACCTCCCCGCATTAGTACATACACAGGACTTTGACAGCCGGACAGATTTCCTTCCCCGGATTAGTACATACACAATAAAATCAAACCAAATCAAATCAAACCCCAACTTAGCTTGATAAACCAAATCAAATCAAATCAGACAGGAGAAAGTAAACCCAAGTTAGCTTGACGATGATCGCATCCATGTAGAAAAAAAAATCACTCAATCCAATCTAGCTCTTTTGTGGGCTATGATTAATAATAAAAAATGTCAAACTTAAAAATGTTGTCAAACTCTTTTGACCAAAATCAAATGGGTTATGGTTAATAAAAGTACGGGCTATATTTAAGAGAAGACAATAAAAATGCATCTTAAAAATCAAGCGGAATAAGATACCATTAACACTTGACAATCTCAATAATTAACTAGCCAAGACCCAAATAACTTGCTAAAAGACTACAAATATAAGATTCGCAGAAATGCAACTTGATGATCCAAACTCTATAATAATAGTTGTTCCCTGTCGATTCAGTTGCTAGAAAAAGATGGCAGTTCGTATGGAAATCCAGCTAATTAATCAGCTTCCGGTTGAATGTTGAATGAGGTATTTCTCATCTGATTCTTTTAAGGATATAATGCTTTCGGAGAAAGATGTACATAGTCTAGTATATTTAGGAACACTAGCTGAGAAATTCTTATTCTGAAAACAGCAAGAATACAAAGATCTGTAATTCCAATGTCAATCTTTTGATGGCTTTCCAAGAATAATTGGTCGGTTCCAGCAGCAGTATGAAAAAAGAAAGCTCTACTTCTATCCCAATTAACAGGTAAGATGATACCCCTTCGAGTCCACTTGCCATCTTTATATATCGATAGCATGACAGTATAAGAACTAGTTCTGCGTAATATAGTGACACAACTTTGCACCTCTAATAAATGAATTACACATTGATTGATGTCGGAGAGATAAGGATCAACCTGGTCTAAAGCAGGGATTGGGATTGTTCTAAACTTCTCCTTTCCAACGTCAAATGCCAATTAAAATTTGACATTAAAATTCCCCCTAATGAAAGAGTTTAGAGGATACATATAAATAAAACCATTCACATAAACACAGAAGGTGCATCGGGACTGAAATTATAAATTGGGACTTGATCCATTTTTCTCCATGCATTGTTTCCTCCTATAATCAGTATCTCCCAAATTTGGTAAGCAGCGGTGTCATCCTTGTTTATCACCCACTTACAAATCACTTTGTGTTTTTTACTTGTAGGATCATACCCAAAACTATAAGCACCTTTGCTTCTTATAGATTTTTGTATTTCCTCTTCCGTTGAAAATAATGTCGATTTGATCCCCCGTGCTACTTCTCGCGTACCTATATAAACACACAGGCAGCAGCATGCACAGAATTGCTAACGAGACATGCTAAGCTTTCTACTGGTCCAAGAACTTAGCTACAAGAAAATGAACTTTTGCTTTTAATGTGCTTAACGGTTGATGCTACCTTCCCCCTTCCTTTTACTCCTCTCCCATCAAAGAATACATCAACTATCAAGAAACTTAAAATTTTATCATGTCTAAAACATCTCTGTCGTGGTACAACAACAAAAAGACGTTGACGTGACGTTTTTGATCGGTGTAAATCAACAAAATAAGCATCTTCGATTAAGTTACACCAGTATTTTTTTTGGAGAAGATAAAATTCATTCATTAGAGAGTGATGAGCTAGCACTAAAAGAAACAACACACAGCTATTCAAATTGGACAACACAAAACGAGTAAAGGGGAGTGTAAAACATGGAATAAAAAAACATTTCGCCTACTACATGTTTGAAGCTAGTTACTACTTAAAAACCTCCCAACCGTGCATGAAATCCACAAACTTAAAATGCTTAAAGGATTCATGAACTCTCGCCCAACTGAATAAGGAAGCCTTCACTTGAATAATAACCCTTTTTACTGTTTTTTCCTTGTTGCGGAAAACTCTATCGTTCCTTTCCTCCCAGATTTGCTGCCATATGGCGAAGGGCAAACAGAATTTAAAAAATTCCCTTGGTTCGGTCCTGAATTTGAACTGCCAAGACACAACGAAATCCATACATGAATCTAGCGGCCTCCATCTAATTTCCAACAAGTTTAAGAAGTTACACCAGTATTTTGCAATGCACTTAAACCGCATCAATGATTTCACTGGGAGTCTGCTTAGTATATTACTTATTATGTTTTCATCGTCGATATTAACAACAGATTTTCTACTATCTTCAACGCCATTACTGGTTGTGGTCTTCATCTTCTTCCGGTCTTATTAAGGAAAGTGGTAATACTTTCCAAGACCGTAGTGGTCAGTCTATGGAAAGTATTGTCCATATCAGTCACGAACTTGAGACTGATAAGGTAAGTGGTATATATTAGGAAAGGATTGTTTATGTAAGTCATGATTGTGAGACTTATAAGAAAGTCTCAAATCAGTGTCTTAGGTAAGTTTTGAAAACCGTAATGTATAAATATCAATGAAAGTATCATGAATAAAATTAAGAAAAGAATTACCAAAGTTTTGTCATGGCATCACGAGCCAGTTGATTGAAAAAAAAAAAAAAAAAAAAGAAGAATGGGTGGTGATGGAGAATCAAGCAAAGACAAGAATATAGAATATGATACGCAAAAGAAGAATCCAGTATATCATCTAGGATCAAGTGATGGTCCAGGTATAATTATCACACCGGTTGTTCTAAAAGGACATAACTATGATGAATGGGCTAGAGCCATAAGAAGATCATTAATAGCTAAGAGGAAGTTTGGTTTCATTGATGGAACAATCAAAGAACCGAAAGAAAGTGAACAGTTGGAAGAATGGGTGGCAATTCAGTCGATGCTTGTTTCTTGGATCAGCAACACATTGGAGCCGTCACTTAGATCCAGTTTGGGAGACTTTGATGATGCCAACTTGTTATGGAACCACTTGAAGAGACGGTTTTGTGTTGTAAGTGGAACACGAACATGCCAGCTGAAGACATCTTTAAGTGAATGTAAACAAAAGCAAACAGAAAGTGTGGTTGCTTATTTTGGAAGATTGAATAAGATATGGAATGAGATGATCACATATATGAAGGTACCAACGTGTAAGTGTGGCAAGTGCGAATGTGATATTGCAACACAGGTTAGTACTTTGAGAGAAGAAGATTTATTACATTATTTCTTAATTGGACTAGATGATGTCTATGGTTCCTTGCGTGAACAATTGTTGGCAAGAGATCCACTGCCTTCAATAGATATAGCATATCAAACAATGATAAACTCTGAACGTCTTAGGAAAGGAGATGTAGCCGCCACACCGGAAGTTCATGACAATGTGATGGCGTTCAAGGTACAATCTGATCAACGTCCTCTCAATAACACTTATGATCCAAATAAATATTGCAAGCACTGTAGCAGACAAGGACACTCGGATGAAGGTTGTTTTCAGCTTATTGGATACCCTGAATGGTGGGGAGATAAACCGAGAAGTGGAAGAGGATATGGTAGAGGTGGAAGAACTGGCGGTAGAGGACGTGGTGGTTTTGCGAATGGAAGAGGAGGTAGAGGACAAGGAACGGGAAATCAGGTTCGAGCACATAATCTAAATATATCAGAGACAAAGCAGTCAAATAACACATATTCCTCAGACGGCTCAGATTTGATGGGAGTAACCGCAACACAGCTCAGACAGGTGCTTGAGTTTTTGAATGCAAAGAAAAATACGTCCCAACTGCAAGGTAAGCAAACTAAACCGAATTGGATTATTGACACGGGAGCTACAAATCATGTCACGTGTAGAAGAGATGACATGATTGATGTGAAAGATATTGTGAAGTGTACTGTTGGACTCCCAGATGGGAAATATGCACAATCTGAGAAAATAGGGACTATTATTCTGCAGGGCGGTTTGAGACTTGATAATGTGCTTTATGTGCCTCAAATAACCTGTAACCTAATTTCTGTCACACAACTTATTGATGAATTAGTATGTACGGTACAATGTACTAACAGTTTATGTCTTATACAGGACCGGTTGACGAGGAAGGTGATTGGAATGGGTGAACGACAAGGTGGACTATACATTTTCTGTGGTGTGCCTCAAGTTGAAGTTATGGCAGTCAGTGGAGCATCATACGAGCTGTGGCATCGACGAATGGGACATCCATCAGAAAAAGTATTGCAAAGGTTGCCGGGTGTGAGTAGATTGAAGAAGCATAATGAAGTTTGTGATATTTGCCCAAGAGCGAAACAACATAGAAGTAGTTTTGCTAGTAGTCTAAGTAAAGCCAGTTGTATTTTTGAATTGATTCATATAGATCTATGGGGTTCTTATAGGGCTACATCGTCTTGTGGAGCACAGTATTTTTTAACAATAGTAGATGATTTTTCAAGAGGTGTGTGGATTCATTTGCTTCAAAATAAAACTGCAGTTGAACGAACGTTTCTTGATTTCATAGCTCTTGTGAAACGACAATTTGATAAGGATATCAAAATTGTTAGAAGTGATAATGGTACTGAGTTTAATTCATTGCGTGGATATTTTAAGACTAATGGGATAGTTTTTGAAACATCGTGTGTAGGCACTCCGCAACAAAATGGAAGAGTGGAGAGAAAGCATCAACATATATTGAATGTGGCAAGGGCTTTGAGATTTCAAGCCAACTTGCCAATACGGTTTTGGGGAGAATGCGCATTGACAGCTGCGTATTTGATTAATCGTACTCCTACACCTATTCTGGAAAATAAAACGCCGTATGAAATATTGTTTGGAAAGCAACCTCCGTATAATCAGTTGAAAGTGTTTGGATGCCTGTGTTATGTGCATGATCAAAATAACAAAGGGGATAAATTTGCAAGTAGAGGAAGGCGGTGTGTTTTTCTTGGATATCCATTTGGTAAAAAGGCATGGCAAGTATATGACTTGGATGAAAGAAAATTCTTAGTGTCAAGAGATGTCCAGTTTTATGAGAATAGTTTCCCATATAAGAATGCAACGTCTGTGGTGCAGCAGCCAATAGTTGCAACTCGCACCGAGAGTGATCAGCCTGGTCATTATATTGAGACCGAGGGGATTGGTGTATCAGCTGAGACTGCTCAGTTGAATCCAGCGTTTGACTGGAGCGATGATGAAGAGGTAACAGCAACAACGACAGCAAGTGAGAGTGTGGCAGTACCAAGCGTAACAGCAACAGCAGGAGACGCTGTAGGCATAACAGCAACAGCAGGAGACGCTGTAGGCATACCTGATGCAACTGCGACAAACGGAGATGGTGAAATAGTTCAAGATATGACTGCGACGGAAGAAGAACGTGTAGCAGTCCAAGAGAGATCTGCTGAAGCAGTCAGTACGGGTAATAGTGTTGCCGTAGAAGGTGATATGGGTAAAGGAAAGCGTATGAAAATTCCATCGAGTAGGCTTAAGGGTTTTGTGACGCACACCACTAGAGAAAATGGTCCATCTCATCTTCATACATCACAATCATCCTCCTCAAGTACGCCGTATCCTTTGACATATTATGTTAGTTGTGAAAAATTTTCTACACCATATAAGAAATTTCTTGCAGCTATAACTGCGAGTTCAGCACCTCGCAATTTTAAAGAAGCAATGAGACATCCAGGATGGCGGAAAGCAATGGAAGAAGAAATACGAGCACTAGAAGAACAAGATACCTGGGTTTTGCAAGAATTGCCGGAGGGCAAGAGAGCACTAGGAAGTAAATGGATATATACAGAGAAGTATGATGAAAATGGGAATTTGGTTCGCTTAAAAGCAAGATTGGTGATCTTTGGAAATCATCAGGTGGAAGGCTTAGACTACAAAGAGACCTTCGCACCGGTAGCAAAAATGACAACAGTGCGCACTTTTCTAGCTGTTGCAGCTGTTAAAAATTGGGAAGTACATCGGATGGATGTACACAATGCGTTTCTACATGGAGATTTGGAGGAAGAGGTGTATATGAAAATACCACCTGGATTTGCGAAAGGCAATCCTAATATGGTATGTAGAATGAAGAAATCATTGTATGGTTTGAAACAGGCTCCACGTTGTTGGTTTGCTAAACTATCAACAGCTTTGAAGAATTATGGTTTTCGGCAATCTTATTCAGACTATTCTCTCTTCACTATGTTAAAAGGAAAGGTGCAACTTAATGTTTTGGTGTATGTGGATGATTTGATTGTTGCAGGAGATAATATAGTGGAGCTAAATAAATTTAAAACATACTTGGGACAGTGTTTCAAGATGAAAGATTTGGGAAAATTAAAATATTTTCTGGGCTTGGAGATAGCTCGCAGTAAACAAGGCATTTATGTTTGTCAGCGGAAATATGCATTAGACATTATTATGGAGACGGGGTTATTAGGAGCAAAACCAGCAGAGTTTCCAATGGAAACTAATCATCATTTGGCTTTAGCAACAGGGCCGTTGTTGAGTGATGCAGAAAGGTATCGACGATTGATCGGAAGATTGATTTATCTGGCTGTGACTAGACCGGATCTAGCTTATTTTGTGCATATTTTGTCACAGTTTATGCAGCATCCAAGACAAGAACATTGGGAAGCTGCACTTCGGGTAGTTAGATATTTGAAAAAGAATCCTGGGCAAGGAATTTTGTTGCGCTCTGATAGTAGTTTAAGTTTGAAAGGATGGTGTGATTCAGATTGGGCAAGCTGTCCTTTGACTAGACGATCGTTGACAGGATGGTTTGTGCTTCTTGGAGATTCACCAGTGTCTTGGAAGACTAAAAAGCAGTACACAGTTTCTCGGAGTTCAGCTGAAGCAGAATACAGATCTATGGCTGCATCTACTTGTGAATTGAAGTGGTTGAAGCAATTACTAGGTGATTTGGGAATTCGTCATACACAGGGAATGAGTCTTCTTTGTGATAGTCAGTCGGCATTGTATATTGCTCAGAATCCCGTATTTCACGAAAGAACTAAACATATAGAAGTGGATTGTCATATCATCAGGGATGCGATAGTACAGAAAATTATTTCTCCCTCGTATACGCCCACGGGGATACAGTTGGCGGATATCTTCACCAAAGCATTAGGCCGAGTTCAGTTTCAAGGTCTTTTGTCCAAGATGGGCATTTGTGACCTGCATGCTCCGTCTTGAGGGGGGGGTATTAAGGAAAGTGGTAATACTTTCCAAGACCGTAGTGGTCAGTCTATGGAAAGTATTGTCCATATCAGTCACGAACTTGAGACTGATAAGGTAAGTGGTATATATTAGGAAAGGATTGTTTATGTAAGTCATGATTGTGAGACTTATAAGGAAAGTCTCAAATCAGTGTCTTAGGTAAGTTTTGAAAACCGTAATGTATAAATATCTATGAAAGTATCATGAATAAAATTAAGAAAAGAATTACCAAAGTTTTGTCAGGTCTTTCTTTATATCGCTCCTCTCAGAATTATAAATAAACCGGCCAGTACCTTTTTGCATTATAATTTAGAACAACCAATCTAAGGTCCCAAGGACAGTTCGAGAAAACTCAAATTTTCACTACCAAAGATGAGAGGGACAGACTTACAAAAGGTATTTTTTGATTCATGAAGAATCAAAAAAAAAGTTGGAGATCGTCCAAGAATATACTCTCATAATTCTCGGCCAAACCTAAAGTAATTTCTCAATGGCCAAAAAATCAGGTTTTAGCCGAGACAAGTCGAGTAATCTCTTTACTTGGGCTTCAATCTGATCCGAACCCAAAAGAAAAGTCCAACTCGATAGGACCAACTTCTACTAGCCTACACTACTAACACCTTGTTTGTGTGGCTCTGACTGGTGATGTGAAACTTGACATGGCTCGAGTCAGATGTCAGATTATTTGTGTTTTCATTTAATTGATGCCTGACTCCAGGTCTGACTCAGCTCATACTATGACATTGAACCATGGACTCGGGAACCATTTTGTACAGACTTGTTGAGAACATATTTTAATGGATCCAAAAGTTTTTGTAACTCTATTAACTAATAAATTTTGAGCAAGATGTACCGAGTCATTTTCATATATAAGGAGCAAGTTCTAGATGAGTCGGATATTGACGAGTCAGTTTAGTCAGAAATACAAGCAACCTGTAGTTCTTTTATATGTCAAGTTTTCAATGGGAATACCAATCCATGGATATATTTGCTCCACTTCTTCTCAGTCATTACATCCTTCATCAAACTGGGTGTAGTTCCATTCCAGCGAAATGGTATACCTTCCCTGTTTTCCAAATTCGTAATCCCAACTAAAAAATTTAATATAAGTAGTTCACTGATTTTGTAGCAAGATATGATATTTAAGTACACACTTCTTTTACCCATGTGAGCAAAAGCCTAAAACGTACTGCACACTCGCAATATAGTTCTTTCATCTAAACAACAACTTGATCGTATTAATTTTGTTGTTGATTATCTTTGACCACTAGGTAAATTCATAGACATCACATGGTCAAACCTGATACTAGTAGCTGTGACCCTTCGTTCAGAGAAAAGATAATTTACTCATAAAAACAGTGTCGAATACTTTTTAAGTATATATATATATCCATCCACTAGAGAGAGAAATACAAGGATTTCAAATTCTATATTTCTGATAAGAAACTGATTAATTATTAATTTAGAGAAATCATGGAGACAGCAAAACTTATGAAGCTGGGTAATGGCATGTCAATACCAAGTGTTCAAGAATTGGCTAAACTCACGCTTGCAGAAATTCCATCTCGATACATATGCACCGTAGAAAACCTTCAGTTACCTGTGGGTGCATCTGTAATAGATGATCATGAAACAGTTCCTGTCATTGATATAGAAAATTTAATATCTTCAGAACCGGTAACCGAAAAGTTAGAATTGGATAGGCTTCATTCTGCTTGCAAAGAATGGGGTTTCTTTCAGGTATATATGTCGTACATACAAGCATTGTGATTGTATCCAGTAGATGTCTTTCGCTACACCAACTAGTTATTGGCTAGTGCTAATCTTCCTTTATATGTATATATATTGCAGGTGGTGAACCATGGAGTCGATACTTCATTGGTGGATAATGTAAAATCAGATATCCAAGGTTTCTTTAATCTTTCAATGAATGAGAAAATTAAATATGGACAGAAAGATGGAGATGTTGAAGGATTTGGACAAGCCTTTGTTGCATCAGAGGACCAAACACTTGATTGGGCAGACATTTTTATGATCCTCACTCTTCCTCTCCATTTAAGGAAGCCTCATTTATTTTCAAAACTCCCTCTGCCTCTCAGGTTATTAGTTTGAGTCAGATTTTGTGCACCTGGCTTTTTAATCTTATCTTTTAATTTAATTTTTGAAATTATTTAACAGGAGACAAGATTCTTAGCAGGCATATGGTATTAGGACCATCCCCTTAACTGCTTAACTAATCGAATAAAGGTTAAGATCCAATGAGAGGGTTAGAATAAAACTAACTTATTTTGGCGTCAATTGTTTTTATAAAGCCTAAAAGAAAACAAATTTGAAGCTTTTTTTTTTGACATGTTTCTCTTATAAAAATCTACATTCCTGTCGAAAATAAGTGTATTCTGAGACGTATAAGACCACAATCTGTCACTTTTAAAATCAGTCATTGAAAATTAATAATTTAAGTTTCGATTTTTGGATGATAAGTTTTTGTATCTCAAATTGTGGTTTAGTAGGAAAGTAGAGATGTATAAAAGGAACACACCACAAAAAATAAATAAAAAAAATTCAAATTCATTTTCATTTGGGTTATAGGGAAAAAATATAACACCAAAATGTCGAGATAATATCATTCAAACTGTCATTGGATCATTCCCATCAAATAACATGCAAAATTAACACTCTTTAAAAAGTATGCATAAAAATGGATTACATTATTTTTCTCTCTTTAAATTTGGTTGGTTCATAATAGTTTCTCATATGGTCTAGCTAGCTAGGTTCCATCGGTAAGCTTTGGATAATCCCATATTCTTGTAATCCGGTTTGGCAAGTTAGTTGGGTCTGGGAGGATATCTATAAATTTGACAGAAATTCACATTCCGAGAGATCGACATGGGTGAACTGGTTTTCAAAATATGTCTTGCCACTGCGAATCCATTTAATTTAACATCATGCATTTTCTGTAATATTAGAGAAAAATATTTGAGTTGCGTATGATCATCCCTAATTTTCATACCTACTATGATTATGAATATATGCAGGGAGACAATCGAATCCTACTCATCAGAAATGAAAAAATTATCCATGGTTCTCTTTGAGAAGATGGAAAAAGCTCTACAAGTACAAGCAGTTGAGATTAAGGAAATATCAGAGGTGTTTAAAGATATGACTCAAGTAATGAGGATGAACTATTATCCACCTTGTCCTCAACCAGAGCTCGCCATCGGTCTTACGCCGCACTCAGATTTTGGCGGTTTAACAATCCTCCTTCAACTCAACGAAGTGGAAGGATTACAGATAAAAAACGAAGGGAGATGGATTTCAGTCAAACCTCTACCTAATGCGTTCGTAGTGAATGTTGGAGATGTTTTGGAGGTATTAATTTAGGCTAGGGCAAACATGGCCTAGCTACTGGTCCTTGTTAGTTGTTTTGATTACTGGTTTTGACTATACCCAAAAATTGCTTAATGTTTTTCCCTTTACAGATAATGACTAATGGAATGTACCGTAGCGTCGATCATCGGGCAGTAGTAAACTCAACAAAGGAGAGGCTCTCAATCGCAACATTTCATGACCCTAATCTAGAGTCGGAAATAGGCCCAATATCGAGCTTGATCACTCCAAATACACCTGCTTTGTTCAGAAGTGGATCTACGTATGGGGAACTTGTGGAGGAATTTCATTCAAGGAAGCTCGATGGAAAATCATTTCTTGATTCGATGAGGATGTGAGAAACTGAAGAACACACAATAATATTACGTGATTGTATGCTTGTGTCAACTGTCCTTTCCCCGTCTTTCAGTGGTCTGAGTCCTTATTTGTTTTCATCATTGCTTTTTGACTCTAATAAAACTTTTCTCAAGAACTCTCATGTAATGTACCTTACTGCCAGAAAATGAAACGTATTTTCTATGACACTCACTCGGGCAACAATCTCTTCATCACTTCTTCAATGTCTCGAATACTAAGAAACTAAACTGTCGCCAATATTGTTGTGGCTTGGGACTAATTTTACATGATTTTGCAGGAGAATATGATCAAATCTCCATTGCTGGCTTGCTCAATGTCTTTATATCTTTCTTAGTATATAATGAATTGTATTTAATGAGAATGAGCATGGTGTCTGACATCTAGTTGCCGTGCCGCAACTTGTATGAATTGGACTCAGTTGTATGGATACTCGAGTACGTATTACATTTGAGGTTGATATAATGTATTATCTATTCTGAGGTATTACAGTCTCATAAAAAAAACTTGCAAGACACAACTTTGGTACTAGAAACACTTTTTATGTGATTCAGCTATCATCATCAGATTATTGTCATAATCTCTAACTTTATCTGTGCTACATCACTCATCTTCTTTTTTTTAATGAACAATCAACGAAGGTAAGTAATTCCATTCAAAACATGAATGCATTGTAATGTAATCAACCATATAGCTAGCATAAGAGAGGAAGAAAAGTACCACCCAAAATAACATTGCATCTTAAATATGAAGTGCGGAATAAAATACGGTTAACACTTTACATGCAGTCTCAATAATAACCAAGAACCAAATAACTTGCTAAAAAAATACAAATATAAATTAACTAACCAAGAACCAAATAACTTGCTAAAAAAACACAAATATAAGATTCACAGAAATGCATCTTAGTGATCCAAACTCTATAAACCAAATCAGATGTTCGTCCCTGTCAATTCAGTTGCTTGAACAAAAGATGGAAATCTGGCTAATCAGCTTCTTATTGAATGTTGAATGAGGTACTTCTTATCTGATTCTTTAAAGGATATAATGTTTTCACAGAAAGATGTACACAGTCTAGTATATTTCGGAATACTAGCTGAGAAAGTTATCTTTTTTTGTCTAGTAGATTTGGGAACACTAGCTGAGAAGGGTATCTCGTTGATTTCTATCTGCTTGAAAATTTTATTCTCAAAGCAGTAAGAATAAAGAGATATAGCAATCGGAATTCCAGTGGCATTCTTCTGATGGATTTCTAAGAATAATTGGTCGGTTCCAGCAGCAGTATGAAAAAAGAAAGCTCCACTTTCATCCCAGTTAACAGGTAAGATGATACCCCTTCGAGTCCACTTGTCATCTTCATATATCGATAGCCTGACATTATAAGAACTAGTTCTACTTAGTATAGCGACACAACTTTTCACCTCTACTAAACAAATTAAACACTGATTGTTGAAGGGGAGATAAGGATCTATCTGCAAGGAATCAGGAATTTGGATCCTCCTAAACTTTTCACTTCCAACGCACAAAGCCAATAAAAACCTAAAATTAGGATCGCTCCTCGAAAAGCTAAGAGGATACCAATAAATAGAACCATTCACATAGACAGAAGGTGCATTCATATCGAACTGATAATTTGGAACTTGATTCATTCTTCTCCATGCATTGTTTCTTCCAAAGGTCAGTATCTCCTAAATTTGGTAAGGAGCGGTATCAACCTTGTTTATCACCCACTTACAAATCACTTTGTGTTTTCGACATTGATCATACCCAAAAGTATAAGCACTAGTACTGTTACTTTTGTTTCTTCTAGACCATTTTTTTCCTTCTTCTGTTGATAATAATGTCGATTTGATCCATCGTGTTACTTCTCTCGTACTTATATTAAACACACAGGCAGCATGCACAGAATCGCTAATGAGACATACTAAACCTTCTACAACTCCAAGAACTTGAGAACAAGAAAATGGACCTTTGTTTGTAATGTCCTTAACGGTTGATGCTACCTTTCCCCTTCCCTTCTTTCCTCTTCCATCAAAGAATACATCAGCTATCAAGAAGCTGAAATCATGTCTAAAATTTCTCTGTCGTGGTACAACAACAAAAAGACGTTGACGTGATGTTTTCGATCGGTGTAAATCACTAAAATAAGGATCTCCGATTAAGTTACACCAGTTTTTTGCGACACACTTGAATTGCACAAGTGTTTTAACCGGGAGATTGCTTAGTATATTAATTATTATGTTTTCATCGTCGAAATTAATAACAGCTTTGCCACAATCATCAACGCCGCTTCTGGATGTGCTCTTCATCTTCTTCCTCATTCTTTCCATCGCTCCTCTCAGTATATTAGAGAGGAGACCCCCGGTTAGATGAGACGTGGCTAGATGAGACAGACTTACAAAAGGTATTCACCATTCTTAGCCAGTCAAAATAAATAAATAAATAGTTAGAGAATGTCGGAGAATAGATCTCTCCCATAATTCACGGCCAAACCTATAGTACTTTTCAAAGCCTTGCTCAGGAATATATTATATACCTATTATATTACGAGTCATGAGAAAGTTTGGAAAGTCGAGTTTGCATTAAATTTGAATTTCTTTTTAATCCAACTATGCTCGGGCTTCGATCTGATCCGAACCCAAAAGAAAAGTCCAATTCGATAGTACTACTAACACCGTTTTTGTTTGAATCTTCAAGTACGTACTAGATTTGAGGTGGACATAATATTATCCATTCTGAGGTATTACAGCAAAGGAAACTTGCAACACACAATTTTGGTACTAAAAAAACTTTTTCTGTGATCCAGCTATCATCATCAGATTATTGTCATAATCTCTAACTTAAAGTTGGTGTAATATGATTTGAGCTCCATGTTGCGGTGCCAGATCCAAGACCACATACGGAACATGAGTATACGAGGGTGAGAGCTGGAAAGAGAAGTTCTGCACAATCATAGTCAAAGCCATTTTAGCTTCAATCAAAGCAAAGTTTTGGCCTAAACAGACCTTATGACCCCGTGAGAAAGGAAAGTATGCGAGCTTATCATTGGACGCGTTCGAAACTCCCTCAGCAAATCTTTCTGGCTTGAATTCCTGTGAATCATCACCCCAGTATTCAGGATCATGGTGAGCAAGAATTAGTGGTACTATAAGAATGACTCCTGCTGGTATCGAAAGATTTCCCAATTTTGTTGTCTTGCTAGTATATCGATATAACTCGGGTCCTGGTGGATACAACCTCATAACTTCATTGAGTATCATTTCCTTCTGCCAACAAAAAAAAATACAGTGAATTTTTCGGAACGGCGTGACAAATGTTGAACTTATTTGCGTTGAAAAAGACTACTAACAATTTTGAGGCAATTTATCGCGTTGAAATCAGGTACGTTTTTCCCGCAAACTTGCTCTACTTCTTCTCTTGCTTTCTCTTGCCAATTCGGGTGCATGGCTAACACAATGATGGTAAATGTTACCAAGGACCTAGTTGTTTCTTGTCCAACAAGGTAGAACACCTTGCACTCATCTATTACTTCATCAATTGTCAATCTGTCGCTATTTTCTGTATTATTAGATTGCAGTAGCAAACCTAGTAAGTCACTGCTACTTGACGGATCGGTTTTCATTAATTCTTCTCTTCTGCTGATAAATCTTCTTAATATGCCATTAATTTCCTTGACCAATTGCTTTCTCCTCAGGTTCTTCTTTGTTGGTATGAATCTGCACAAAAGAAAAAACCGAAGCTTGTTAGAAAATTTTGTGGATTGGACTAGTCTCATGTGGACATGGTGAAAAATGAGATTACACCTGAAACCTGGGATGTATATGCTTTGAGAAGCTTCAATGAATAGTGCGATTTGCTCGTTTTGAAGCTCAAAGAGCTTCTTTCCTTCTTCGTAGTTGCTTCCGAATGCTGTTCGAGAAATTATATCAGAAGTTAGCGTCTGCATCTCAGGCCATATATCCAATTCACAAGAACCTTTAGCAGGACCAGTCAATTTCTTCCAACGCGCGATCAATTCACTACAACTTGTCCTAAATGCTGGCACCATACCCTGATATATAAGGTAACTAGTTCTGTCATTTAATGCCCCCATTGTTTACAAGAGATTTAGTACATAAAATGATAATGAAATACTAACGAGAAGAGGTGAGGATTGAAACAAAAAAACCTTTAATTTCTCTAAGTTCAAAGCAGGTTTGATAATTCTTCTATGTTTCAACCATTTCTCTCCTTCCAAGTTTGTGATTCCCTTTGGTAAGTCTCCAAAAACAGGGTTAAAGCATTCCACGGGTGGTTTTTGAATGTGACCGTTCTTTTCAGTCATAACATCTTTCATCATCTCTGTGTCCAATATGATCAACCTGGGTGTAGTTCCATTCCAGTGAAATGATACTCTCCCTGTTATTCAAATTCATGTCAGTATGAGGTCAAAAGCCATGAGGGTCCAATTGCTCTGCTACACCCAGATAATCCTTCTGCAAATATCTGAATAATAATCTATGAAGATGTAAAATAAAAAATTGCTTACCATAGGTTTGTACTGTTTTCCAAGTAAACGGGAAGACACATGGCGCTATATGGTGATTTAGATTCATGGGTTTGGTTAGTGCTTCCATGATCAACTGCATGGATTCTTTCATGTCTCCATAATAAAATTTGTAACAAGACCCTTTAATTCCTTGTTGCCTTAGTTGTTTCTCTAGTTTTTTAGGCTTCCACCAAAGTGAATAAAAGGCTCTGAAACCAAACCAAAGTAGCATCACCAATGAAGACGATCAAACTAAAAATTTCCATTTATTTTTCTAGGAGCTGTGAGATTGTTTGCTACTGTCTATGATGTGTAATGAGAAGTTATATATGCTTTTAGGATTGATATTGTCATGTGCAAGATCCATCTATATATTGTACGGATTTAGTTCCGTTTTGGGATTCAAAAGCTTACAATCGGTATCTAGAGCTATCGTTGTGCACATGAAACAAAATATCATTAGACCAATACCTTTTTTATTGATAATGATGTTTGTGTCGGTGTGTACACGGTTATAGATGTAGTGAAAATACTTGTACAGCTGCAGTTTCCTATAATGGAAATGCCTTATTCAGTGTCTAAGCAAAGGGTCCATGAGCCAACAACATGGTCCCTATTTGGCGAAACCCGATTCTTCAATTACATCATCAATAAACACTTCGATTACAGATTGAGCTGCAAAACCTGCTGACATTTGAGTAATTTTGCAACATGCAAAACCTGTTGGATCAAAAAGTTCCTTCCATTCTTTTTCGGTTCTCTCTTTACCTCCATTGCTAACCATCATATCCATATCAGATGCGAGTCTAAGTTTTGAATACGGATGATGAACCGAATCCATGTCCATTACCATTTCAACGATAATAAGTTTTCCTCCTGGTGACACTGCGTCTTTGCATCGCTTTAGAATTTGAATACATTCATCATCGTTCCAATCGTGAAGAATGTTCTGAAACGTTTTACATGCATTTAGAAGTTAGGACTTAGGATCACACTGCCTAGCACACATTGACTAACCAACTAAGACTAGCTCAGTCGGGCTAGGCCTGATCTTCTAGTACTTGAGGTCAGTAATTAAAAATATATTGTAAAGGAAAAATAAAAAAACAAGAATAATAATTACCTTCATGAAGATGGCATCAGCACTAGGAATAGACTTGAACATATCACCTGAAATTTTTGTAATAGTTGGAGTTTCAGGTGAATCATCTATAACATGAGGAAGATCAAAGAGCGTGCATTTAATATTCGGGAACGCCATCGAGATGGCTTTGATTGCAGTTCCAGTACCACCACCAACATCAACTAGTGTTTTAATGTCATCACCGAAAACACTTTTGCATTCATTTACCAAAGCAGAAGTAAATAATCCACTATCAAAAGCCATTGCTTCATTGGAAATTTTATTCATTTCAAGATTTTCACTATAATAAACCGAAATGTTCCTTCCCAACGCTTTCTCAAAAACGTTACAATTACCAGTTAAACTGTCTTTTAAAATGTCCCATGCAGCAAGCAAATCCTTATGAATTGTACCTAAAATTGAAGGAACCATTGATCTTTCAGACCCTCTTATTAGGTATTTCGCCGGTGGAGCTAAGGAGTATTTCTCGACGGTTCCACCATTATGTGTATAGATGATTTCTTCCTTGTTGAAGAGTTTCATGTGAACTAAATAACGCATGACACGGTACAAACGGTCCATATTAACGGGTTGATCAATGGGAAGCTTAGCAGCTAATTCAGATATAGACATTGGTGTTCCATGGTGATGAATAGTTTCAGCAATCTCTAGTTGAACTGCACATTTGAGAATTAAAGATTCCGAAAAACCATAAATTTGTTGCCAGATTATAGCTTGATTTTCTTGATCATTCTGGCTAACTACTTCCATTATCTTTTCCCGGGACTTCCTTTTTCTATCTAGGAAAAGAAGTTTGGTTGCTGTTGAATTTTAATAAGATGTTTTACATATATATCACAGAATTCTTTCGTTTTAATTCATTTTATGTGATTTTGGTGTAGAAAAGGGAGAAAGTGCCCACGAGTATCTCGTGAGTACAAAAGTTTTCAAATGAGACACCATCAGGAGAAAAATTTATGATGACACTAATAACAAAAAGGAGAATAACAGTGAAGATTAGATGATGATATTAACTTCTTAAGAAGACTACCATACATCAACCAACCCCTGCATGCATGCTTTTTTCGTTTTGTTTGATGGTGCAAATTCCTATAGAATCCAAATGAATGCACATTATCTTCTAGAAAACTAGATCTCTTCTAGAAGAAACAAGACAAGATTGCGTGCAAGTAAAAAGATAATCGACCATAGCGTAATCATAGAGTGTATATTTTGAGAACTTAGTAGTGAGAATAGCCGCTGGTACACATTGCAACATCTGCATCAGCACCTAATAGTAGTTATCAGCAAAGACTCACAAGTTGATGATAGTGATAACTGCAGTTAAGGTAATCAGTTCAATTCCTTTTCCTGTGGAATTCATCCATTTCCTTATGTATTTGTATATCGTAATGTTTACGAATCAATTCTCACGAAAATGATAGTCTCCAAATCATTTTTTGTTTTTTTCTCTAATTAAGTAACATACAAATGTGTTCATGTCATGAATCAGTTGGCATGACAATGATAGTCTCCAATCGTTTTTTGTTTTTTCTCCAATTAATTTTAATCCGTTTGGCATGTTATATCTGTAAGGAAAACCAATTCAAGATCAAGTTCTCCTTGTCTGTGCAAGACGTTATCGACCGAGAGATGCAACACAAGGAAGAGTAGAACAAAAAGGACTTAGAGGAGGAGTACTCTAAATATTAAAGTTCAATTTTATTACAAGACAGAAAAGGAGGGAATAAAAGCCTCTTTACAAAGCAACTTATTATATTTCATTGTACGTGCTGGGGATCTATTGCATCATTGCATGTTATTTTATTAGTTACTTTCTCCGGTCCTCATGCAGTCAAGAAATGACTTTCCATCCAGTTTTGATGAACGCATTTTCTTCTCAAGTTCCTGAAACCCAATTCTTGTGAACAAGGCTGGTGTTTGTGGTGTGATCAAGCTCGATATTGGACCTATTTCCGACTCTAGTTTAGGGTCATGAAATGTTGCAATTGAGAGCCTCTTCTTCGCTGAGTTTATTATTGCCCGATGTTCAACGCTACGGTAAATCCCATTAGTCAGTATCTGTAAAAGGGAAACAATAATAAGTTAACAAATTTAGGATTTTGTAAAAACCGATCTCCACACAACAAGGATCCTACATGCCTAGGATAATTTAAGTTGGATTATCCTGCATATAGATACCTCCACAACATCTCCTATATTCACTACGAACGCATTAGGTAGAGGTTTTGTTGGTTAAACTTCAACATAGAAGTCACTAACAAGCTGGTTAGGACAAGATTAGGAAATTGATGTAATCCTAAGGGAATTAAAAGTCATCTAGTTTTAAGAAAAGGAAAGACATGTAATAAGGTAATAGGACAAGGAAAAGGAATTCATAGTTCTATATATATATGATCACCAAAGTTGTGGTTGATCATATGAGCAAGATTAGAGTTTGTGTTTAGTTTTGAGAGATTTTCTAAACATCAATAAAGAGAGTTGTCTTTATACAAGCTAAGTTTCATCTTGCAGTTGCCATTAATTGGTATCAGAGCTTGTTTCTGAGCCATGGAAAACGAAACCACCATTGTGGGTGCAAAACAGTTCACGCCACCATCAATACAAGTTCCAATCCTCAACGCCACAAACTACACAGTATGGGCCATGAGAATGAAGGTACTGATGAAAATCTACAAAGTTCGGGAAACAATTGATCCTGGTACATTGGACCCAGACAAAAACAATGTTGCCATTGGATTACTCTTTCAAGCAATACCAGAATGTCTTGTTCTACAAGTTGGTGAACAGGAAACTTCAAAGAAAATTTGGGATGCAATAAAGGAACGTCATCTCGGAGCTGATCGAGTTAAAGAAGCCCGTCTGCAAACCTTAATGTCTGAATTTGAAAGAGTGAAGATGAAAGACACTGATACTATTGATAGCTTTGCAGGAAAGCTATCAAAGATAGCCTCAAAATATGCGTCACTTGGACAATCCATTGATGAAGATAAACTGGTAAAGAAGTTTCTCAATAGTTTACCAAGATCCAAGTATATTCATATCATAGCTTCTCTCGAACAAGTCTTAGATTTAAAGTAGACTAGCTATGAAGATATAATTGGAAGATTGAAAGCATATGAAGAAAGAATCCTTGATGAAGAAAACAATGGAGAAACTCAAGGAAAACTCTTGTACACAAACTCTTACCAACAAAACTCTGCAACAAGAGGAAGAGGTCGTGGAAGGGGAGGAAGGTTTAACTCACAAGATAGAACAACAAGTCAGAATGATCAAAACCAAGGGAAAGAAAAGAAGGATAGATCAAACATTATTTGTTATAGATGTGATAAACCAGGACACTTCTCCTCTGTATGCCCTGAAAGAATACAAAAGATGGAAGAAACAAAAAAGAATGAAACAAGGGAAGCAGATACAGCTCTTTTCATGCACGAAGTTGTATTCTTAAACGAAGGGAAACTAATACCAAAGAACTACGAATCAAAGGATGGAGAAGAAGGAATTTGGTATTTAGATAATGGAGCCAGCAATCACATGACTGGTAAGAGACACTACTTTTCTGAACTCAATGAGAAAATCAAAGGACAAGTGAAGTTTGGGGATGGATCTTCTGTAGAAATTGAAGGGAAAGGATCAATTCTATTTCAGAGCAAGACCGGAGAACAGAAGCTTGTCACAAACATCTACTTCATCCCAAACTTACAAAGCAACATTCTAAGTTTAGGACAAGCTACAGAAGTTGGATGTGATGTTAGAATGCGACAAGATTATCTAACAGTTCATGACCCAAGTGGAAGACTTTTAGTTAGAATCTCATGCTCACAAAATAGACTCTACAAGATAAGTCTCATGATTGAAATGCCATTGTGTCTGAATATGAGACTGGAAGATCAGACATGGAAGTGGGACGCAAGGTTAGGACACATAAGCTTTAGAACTTTAAAGGCAATGTCTCAGAACAAGATGGTTCGAGGACTACCACAGATAAATGATGAAGCAAAAATCTGTGAATCATGTTTAGTTGGGAAACAAACTCGTCAAGGTTTCCCAAAAGCAACAACATTCAGAGCCTCAAAGCCATTAGAGCTTCTTCATGCTGATTTATGTGGTCCTATTACACCACAAACTCTTGCAAATAAAAAGTACATATTTGTTATTATAGATGACGTCTCAAGATATATGTGGTCTATTCTTATGAAAGAAAAGAGTGAAGCATTTGACAGATTCAAAGCTTTCAGAAATCTGATAGAAAAGAGTTAAAAGAGGAGGTCAAAATGCTTAGAACTGATAGAGGAGGAGAGTTCACTTCCTTAGAGTTCAACAAGTTCTGTGAGTCAAATGGAATCAAAAGGCAACTCACAACACCATATACACCACAACAAAACGGAGTGGTGGAGAGGATAAACAAGACTCTAATGGAGATGACTAGAAGTTCTTTAAAGGATATGAAGGTACCTAATTATCTATGGGGAGAAGTTGTACGACACTCCACATACCTAATAAACAGGATACCTACGAAAGCTCTGAAAGACATGACTCCATATGAAAGTTTGCGAAAGAGAAAACCAAACATAGATCATTTAAGAGTGTTTGGTTGCAAAGCATACGCAAAAGTTTATTCTGCAACTCTTAAGAAACTAGATGATCGATCTCAGACTCTTGTGAATCTAGGAATTGATCCTGGATCCAAAGCTTACATATTATTCAATCCAACAACGAAAAGAGTAATAGTGAGTCGAGATGTGGTATTCGATGAAAAAGAAAACTGGAACTGGAAAGAAATTAATGATGGACCAAGTAGGGATCCAGGAATGTTTCACATGAGATGGGGTCAAGTAATTGATGAAGGCGAAGGACCCATAATCATCAATACCAATGGAAACAATGATGTTAATCAAGAAGAAGAAGAGAATAATGAAAACACTGAGAATAACGAAGAAGAAGAAGAAGGGATCGATGAAATAACTCAACCCATTCCACTGCGAAAATCAACAACACAGATATAAAAGCCACAGTACCTGGAGGATTATGTTCTTCAAGCTGCAGAAGAATGCGAGATTATGCTACTTTCTGTTAATGATGAACCAAGGAATTTTCAGGAAGCAAAGGTCTCGACTAAATGGACACAAGCATGTAGAGAAGAAATTATTTCAATCAACAGAAACAAGAATTGGTTTCTAGTTGATAAGCCAGGTGGAGTAAAAGTGATTGGTCTTAAGTGGATCTTCAAAATAAAACGGAATGTTGATGGTACTGTCAACAAATATAAGGCAAGACTTGTATATAAGGGATACGTTCAAGAATCAGGCATAGACTTTGATGAAGTTTCGCACCAGTTGCTAGACTAGAGACAATTCGTCTCTTAATAGCAGAAGCAACATCAAACTCATGGGAAATTCACCACTTAGACGTTAAGACAGCATTCTTACATGGTGAATTGCGAGAAGATGTATATGTAGAACAACTAGAAGGTTTTGAAGTAAAAGGAAAAGAGAATAAGGTATAAGTTATCAAAAGTTCTATATGGTCTAAGACAAGCTCCTCGAGCCTGGAATACAAAGTTAGATCAAATCTTAAGAGAAATCAGATTCATAAAGTGTTCTAAAGAAACATCGGTATACAGAAGAGAAGAAAAGGGAACGCTTCTTGTGATTGCAGTCTATGTAGATGATCTATTTTTGACTGGAAACTCTCTTAAGGTGATCAATGAGTTCAAGAGAGAAATGTCATCAAAGTTTGAGATGTCAGACCTCGGAAAACTCACTTATTACCTTGGCATAGAAGTCCATCAAGGAGTAGATGGGATTCAGATTAAACAAGAAACTTATGCAAGGAGAATTCTGAAATAAGCAAGACTTGAAACTTGTAATCCAACTAAGATACCAATGGAGTTTAGACTTAAAGTTTCAAAGGCACAAGAAGAAGCTGAGATTGATCCAACGAGTTATAGAAGAAATGTTGGATGACTTAGATACTTGTTACACACAAGACCAGACTTGGCTTTCTCTGTGGGAGTAGCAAGCCGTTATATGCAGAGTCCATGCAAGTCTCATGGTGATGTAATACAGCAGATATTGAGATATCTAAGAGGAACAATCAGCTATGGATTGAAGTATGGTCGAGGAGGATCAAAAGGAATTGTTGGGTATAGTGACAGCAATCATAATATTGACCAAGACGATGGAAGGAGTACGACAGGTCATATCTTCTACCTAGGAGATGCACCTATCACATGGTGCTCACAGAAGCAAGACACAGTAGCTCTGTCATCATGTGAAGCTGAGTTCATGGCCGCAACAGAAGCAGCTAAACAATCAATATGGCTTCAAGAACTGTTGGGTGAAATCAAAGGAAGAGAACTTGAAAAAGTTCTCATCAAGATTGATAATAAGTCTGCAATTGCACTCACTAAAAATCCAGTGTTTCATGGGAAGACAAAACACATTCACAAAAGGTATCATTTCATACGAGAATGTATCGAGAAGGAGATCATCAACGTTGAACACATACCAGGAACTGAGAAGAAAGCAGATATATTGACAAAGGCATTAGCTCGGATCAAGTTTGAAGAAACGAGACAACTGATTGGAGTACAAGATATGTCACGGGTAAGGTTGAAGCTTAACGGGGAGAATGTTGGTTAAACTTCAACATAGAAGTCACTAACAAGCTGGTTAGGACAAGACTAGGAAATTGATGTAATCCTAAGGGAATTAGAAGTCATCTAGTTCTAAGAAAAGGAAAGACATGCAATAAGGTAATAGGACTAGGAAAAGGAATTCATAGTTCTATATATATATGATCACCAAAGTTGTGGTTGATCATATGAGCAAGATTAGAGCTTGTGTTTAGTTTTGAGAGATTTTCTAAACATCAATAAAGAGAGTTGTCTTTATATAAGCTAAGTTTCATCTTGCAGTTGCCATTAGGTTTAACTGAAATCCATCTCTCTGTTTTTCTTATCTGCAATCCTTCCACTTCGTTGACCTGAAGGAGGATTGTCAAACCGCCAAAATCCGAGTGTGGCGTAAGACCAATGACGAGCTCTGGTCGAGGACAAGGAGGATAGTAATTCATCCTCATCGACTGCAACCCATCTTCAAATAGCCCTGTAATAACTTTATTAGTCTCAACTACTTGTAGAGCTTTCT
Source organism: Papaver somniferum (assembly GCF_003573695.1). Lineage (NCBI taxonomy): Eukaryota > Viridiplantae > Streptophyta > Magnoliopsida > Ranunculales > Papaveraceae > Papaver > Papaver somniferum. Next base: position 9,652,976 of record NW_020618825.1, on the reverse strand, counting down.
CCATCATGTTGAAGAGAATCATGGCTAATTTATTCATCTCTGATGAGTAGGATTCCATCGTCTCCCTGAGAGGTATAGGAAGGGTGACCATGTAAAACACGTCTGCCCAATCAAGTCTTTGGTCATCTGAGTTCACAAAGTATTGCCCAAATCCTTCACCATCTCCTTCTTTCTGATCGTACCTAATTTTATCATCCATTGGAAGGTTAAAAAACCTCTCAATCTCTGATTTCACGTTTTCCACCAATAGAGTGTTGACTCCATGGTTTACCAGCTGGAACGTATAGTATAAAGCAAGCAGATTAGCACTAAGCTAATAACTAGTAATAAAAACACAACGATAGACATGCTTGTACGTATGACAAATATATACCTGAAAGAAACCCCATTCTTTGCAAGCACAATGAAGATTATCCAACTCTCACTTTCTAGTTATGTGTTCAGGAGACAGCAAATTTTGCAAATCGATGACAGGAACTGTTTCATGAGTTACAGACGCACCAATAATGACTGAATCCTGATCAGTGCATATGTATCGAGATGGAATTTCTGCAAGAGTGTGTTTTGCCAATTCCTGAACACTTGGTACTGACAACCCATTACCTAGCTTTATCATTTTTGCAGTCTCCATGGATGCTCTAAATAGAATAATCTCTTGCTTAAGAGAAGTTCAGTATATAGTCTTTAACTTTCTCTCAATCTCTTGTTAATAATACTATTGTGTTGCAAATGCCTACATGTTTTCATTTCGTGTATATATAGACGATTTTTTTTTCCTTGAACGAAAATATGTCAGGGCCGGCTAGCTACCACTCTTGTTTTGAACATGTTTAAGCTAAAACACAGTATTTTACCTACTGAATTCTACCAAAACATGTTCACAAAAATGATGTACATGTGCTTTTGTGCTGTCGATCGAGCAGGTAAGATCTAAACGTATGGTGTGAGGCACTAATGAGAGGCAGTAATTATTATTGACAGTGTTTTAGTGTAATTTCTCGAGAGTGTGCTGTGTTAGTTTTTTGTTATTTGGGAAAGTGTGTGATCTTAGTTTTCGTCTTGTTCTCCTATCGTTACTAATTTTTCCCACGAGGTTCTTGCTCTCTCTCGTGATCTGATCATATATGGTGCACCAAGCAGTTAGCTAGCATTTGGAACACTTATAAATACACCACAAAGTTTGAAAAGATTACGAAACACACACAACCCGAAACAAAAATATTTCATATCATGGGTAGTAGTGTGGATGTGAAACCAGCTGAAACACAAGAAGTTGGTATCAAAGATCAAGCTCAATTATGGAATATAATCTATGGTTTTGCTGATACTCTTGTTGTTGGTTGCGTAGTAGAGATTGGAATCCCAGATATTATCAAAAACAATAATGGGTCAATCACACTTTCGGAACTTGTATCAAAACTACCAATTCCAAATGTCAATTCTGATTACTTGTACAGAATTCTAAGATATTTAGTAAACTTGAATATCTTAGGACAAGAAACTTGTAATGGTGGAGCTGAGAAGGTTTACTCACTTAAACCAGTTGGTACTTTACTTTTAAGAGATGCAGAAACAAGTATGGTACAAACGATATTAGGCGTGGCACAAAAAGAATTCATGGTTCCATGGCATTTCATGAAAGAAGGTTTAGGAAACGGAAGTACAACGGCATTTAAGAAAGGAATGGGAATGGATATGTGGAAGTATTTAGAAGGTAATCCAGATCAAAGTCAGTTGTTTAACGAAGGAATGGCTGAAGAAACGAGACTTTTAACCAAAACTCTAATCGAAGATTGTAGAGATACTTTTCAAGGTTTGGATTCTCTGGTTGATATTGGTGGAGGAAATGGTACAACAATTATGGCAATCTTCAAAGCTTTTCCTCATATCAAATGTACACTTTATGATCTTCCCCATGTTATTGCTAACTCTCATGATCACCCTGACATCAAAAAGGTTCCTGGTGATATGTTCAAGTCTGTTCCCAGTGCTCAAGCTATCTTACTCAAGGTGGGACTTCTAACTTGTGTTTTCTGATTTGTACTCTTCTAAAAATGATCCTTTTTCTAAAGGATGGGTGTTTGTTTTTGTTATTTTAACTGTAAAACAGTGCATCTTGCATGACTGGAACGACGAACATTGTGTCAACATTCTGAAGAAGTGCAAAGAAGCAATACCGGAAGAGACGGGTAAAGTGATCATAGTGGATGTAGCACTTGATGAAGAATCCGAAGATGAACTTACAAAGGCAAGATTTATTCTTGATATTGATATGTTGGTGAATACTGGTGGTAGAGAGAGAACTCCAGATGATTGGGAAAATTTGCTCCAACGTGCAGGGTTTCGGTCTCATAAGATCAGTCCCATTCGCGCTATTCAGTCCGTCATTGAAGCCTTCCCATAGTAAAAGCTCTATACAAGGAGTACTACTTTGCTTCTTTCTCCGAGAAGCGTATATATAATGCGATTCACTTGTCAAGAATAAGTCATCTTCATTTTGAGGAGATGGTTCCCTATTTCTTGTGTATTGTTTTTTGTACTATCAATAAATTGAATGCCGTAATATTTCAGGTATTAATATCATGTATCAAAAGAACACTTAATTTGTGGGCGGCACTGTAGTACGGTGGTAAAATTGTTAGGTAATGATGATACCAACAAGTGACGCCTCAAGTTTAAAAACTTGAGGGGAGATTCAAAAGTTTTGAGGGGAGAGGGGCTCGAGGGGGAAATTTTTTGCTCTAGCGTTGCCAGAGCAACTTTGATCTAGCAGCCTCATGTCCACTTATTTAAGGTGATTGTGACGTCACCAGACTCGGGGATAACCATGGTTAGTTTTTTTTTTGTTTTTTTGACTGCCGTCTTTTTAACATCCGTATTCTATAAGAAAACCCCAATATCTCTAATGTTCACAATTCACACTGGATTAAGATCAGTATTATCTTTTGGCGCGAATATATTGTTTTTTCCGTTAGAAAAAAACAGAACTCTCTAAGTTCGTGGAATTTCTGAAATCTATCGTATTATTAGACTTTTGATAGACACCCAAATGTGTATTATGTTTGATCCAGATCAAAAAAAGCATCTTTTGCTTGTGAATTATTGAAGGTACTTGAGTAATTGTAAACTCCAATCCATTTGAATTGATATATCAGAACCTTAACAGGTAATTTTTCTCATACTACTCCATTTGATTTGATGGAATTGTGTTATATTAGAACTCTTTACATCCGGTCTTGTCGATTAGCTAGCATACTGTTAACTGTTCGGTGAATGGTCCATGTGAATATGTTATAGTGAATCTATTAGATAGTAGATGTATTGTCGAATATAATTTGCTTGCAATATTGCTTGAATCAACTATTCTCTTCATGAATCAGGTGATGGTGGTTCTTGAAACACTCTCCCTACAGAATCATGATAAGTTGCCCATGGAAAATAATTTTTCAATAAATGAAGGTCTGATACATGGTATTAACAAAGAAGTGCCAGAAATTGGTATGGAATTTGACTCATAAGAATTGGCATATGATTACTATAATCGTTATGCTAGAAACGTCGGGTTCAGTATACGAAAAGATTCAACTACTCACCGCAAAGATAAAACTGTTTCTAGAAGAGTTTTAGTCTGTTCAAATGAAGGAAATTATCGACAGCATCCAAGGGGATCTCCTTTGAAACGGCGCTTGCATGCAAGAACAGGTTGTGAGGTAAAGTTGGTTATTAAACTACAAAGTGATGATTCAAACTACTCCGTAGTAGAATTTGTAGAAAAACACAATCATGTGCTTACATGTTCAGATCAAGTGCATTTGTTGAGATCACAACGGAAAATAGAGAGTTCTCAAGAAAGATTAATTGAAAATATGCACTATGCGGGTATAGGTCAAAAAAATATCTTTGCATACTTAAGTTTTGAATCGGGAGGGTCTCAAAATCTGAACTTCACTCAAATGGATTGTAATAATCATATACAAAGAAGAAGGCGACAAGATGTCTTAAGGAAAGGTGATGCTGAACATTTTCTAGAGTATTTTCAAGAAATGCAAAAAGATAATACATATTTCTTTTTTTGCAATTGAAATGGATGCGACTGGTCAGTTGTGCAATTGTTTCTGGAGCGATGCTAAATGTAGGATTGACTACAGTTTATTTGGTGATGTGTTGGTCCTTGACACAACATTTGGAACAAATGAATATGATAAACCATTTGCACCCTTTGTTGGGGTAAATAATCATGTCCAAACAGCTCTCTTTGGATGCGCTTTATTATTAGACTAGAGCACAGACTCATTTGTGTGGTTGTTCAAGACATTTATGAATGCAATGAATGGGAAACATCCGCAGATAATTTTCACCGACCAAGCAGCGCCTATTATGAATGCAATTAAACAAGTGTTCCCAGGTACTCATCATCGACTTTGTCTTTGGCATATTTTCCAACTGGCTGCGAAACATCACTCCCATATATTTGCAAGTTCTGAATTTTTTTCCAAAGATTTCAAGAGGTGTATATATGAAAATGAAACCGAGGAAGAATTCGAGTCAATGTGGAAATCCTTCCTTGAAAAATACAAACTGACAGAGAATAAATGGTTGCAAACTTTATAAAAGAAAAAATAGAAATGGGTTCAGGTATATGGTCGATTACACTTTTGTGCTGGTATGACAACTACACAGCGCAGCGAAGGTATGAACAATTTTTTGAAGAAGTATTTTAAAAGAACTTTATCGCTAAAGAGTTTCGTGGTTGAATACGACAAGGTTCTTAGCAGTCGCCGTGATAAAAAAAAAATCCAAGACTTCAGAAGCACGCAAAAAAAAAAAAAACCAACTTTGCATAGTCACTGGACACTTGAAGTTCGAGCTGCAGAACGTTATACAGCAAAAATGTTTGCTTACTTCCAAAAGGAATATAAGGAAACTATGGATTTGATTCTAGAAATTATTGATCAGGATGGATCAATATACACCTACAAGGTAACATCGTTTAAATTTCTTCTACTCGTACTGTTATGTTTAACTCTTCAGACAATTATGTTCAATGTAGCTGTAAGCATTTTCAATTTGTAGGAATGCTATGTGCCCATTCTATGAAGATATTTCATACCTAGCAAGTGTATGATCTCCCATCGCAATATTTTCTAATCGCTGGACAATAGATGCGAAAAATGGTGTTGGTATTGAAGAGCCTAAAAAGCCAATTCAAGTCAACAGTGGGTCATATACTCTCATGTATAGTGACTTTATCTTTAGTCATGAAAGGTACAAGCACTGAAACATCTAGTGCCTTCACTAAGAAATTGTTGACTGGAGTACTAGGGGAGTTAGATAATTTTCTGAAATCAACTCAAGATGATCAAACAGAAAAGATTGTCACTGCTGCAAATGAGAACAATGAAAACTTGGGTCAAACAAGTATCCAACTTCCGATGGGTGGTAACATAACAATGCGAGCCCCTCCACGAGTAAAAAGATCAAGAAAGAAGACCGGAAGAATTAAGTCATCAATAGAGAAAGGTAAAGTGAAACGTAGGCGCAAATCGTAATGCAGTAACGCCAAAGATATTAGTTTCATCAAGGTAACTATCGATCTGCGAATTAAAGTTGTTACTATATAACATAAGGGAAAATTGGGAAACTGCCCCAATTTGGACTGCAATCTTGGAAAACTGCCCCAACGTTAAAAAAAGTTGGAAAACTGCCCCACTGTTAGAAATTTCAGTTAACTCCGCGTGTGCGAGTTCTCACGTGCCAAAAAAGACAAAAATACCCCGAACCGCTAAGATGTTGCGACGTATGCGAAAGATCTGACGGACTGAGATGAAGAAGTAAGCACGTGACTCGCACGTGATATTCAGTGAAATTACCAAAACAATATTACCTTTTCCCATTTTGACTTCTGTGACCATTGTCTCAAATGGGACACGTCGCCGAGTAAATGCTTACAGCCGTTGATGAAACTGCTCTACGTGAACACATTTGAAAGTAAAATGCTTTATGTAAGCATAACATATGAATTGCACTACTAATTTTATAACAATAAATACCATACCATCATACCATAATAAAGGCCATACCATAATACCATAATATATTACAACCATATTATCTTTAGGTAACATAACATAACCGGTCTTCAAAGTTTTTGGGAAGCATAACATAGCCAGTCTTCAAAGTTTTTGGGAAGCATAACATAACCGTAAGTCTTAATACAACCATAATACCACTGACCACTAGAACAAAGAAAAACTAGACTAGACATACTTTGAGTTAGGCTTTCTTTGCCTTTTTGATGATGGTTCACAAATATTAGTCTGGTTCTGTATGTTAACTGTGCCATGGTAAGTTTGACTAAACAAACCAGCAGCTAAAGAAGAACCAGCACCACCTGCGGAAGAGGTGGTTGGTGCAGTAGTTACCTTCTTTGAAACAGATGTAGATGGTGTTATAGAGGTTGATGGTGCAGCAGTTCCATTTGCCTTCCTTTTCGATCCAGTAGAAGATGTAGCTTTAGCGGCAGAGGTCAAAGGTGCAGCAGTTCCATTTGCCTTCCTTTTCGATCCAGCAACAGATGTAGCTTTAGGGACAGAGGTTGAACGTGCAGCAGCAGTAGTTCCACTTTTGCTTGAAGATGCAGTTGCTGATGCAGATTTTAATGCAGATTTCTTCCTGATCTTCTTTGTGTCTATAGTTCCTACAACAATAGTATCTCCATCAACAAGAATCTCTGTTCTCACTCTTTTCTTCTTTGGATTAGATCCAACAGGCCCACCCTTGCATGTTCTGCTGTTGTGATCATCACCACCACATGTACTACAATGCCTAGGTTTGCTTTGTTTATTCTTCTCCATCCAAGATTTCTTCCTTCTTACACAAGGTCTTCCAGGATCTCTTAATCTGATTGGAGCAACCAGATCCACCTTAGACTACACAAGATGAAGAAAGGGATTATGTTCAGTATTCTTTATATACCTAGATCTAGAAAGAAAACAAAAAAAATTATAAAGAAAAAGTACAAATAAGATAATGTTATTTAAAAAAAGATTCTCAAAACAAGCAATAAAGGTCACCTGACTTTCCCACTCATCAATGTCTCCTAGTGGAGTTATTGACCAAGAGTAAGTGGTCCTATACATGTCCACAGTATAATACTTACTACAGTACCTGCAAACATAAATAACCCATTCATTGATTACTGCAACCTATAACACACACCACTCATTCATTGAAGCTCTATATTCTATAAATTGTAGGGATTATTATTGTGAAAGATTACTCACATTGCCCAATTGGGATTCAATCTATGCAAAACACAGGTAGCATGCACACATGGAAATTTTCTTAGTTGCCATTGTCTGCAAGTGCAAGTTTTTTCTTCAATTTCAACAGTAAAGACCTTCTTTGTGATTTTATTAGTCACCTCATATGTCTTCATCTCTTCTGCAGGGTCAACATCAAAGTTTCCTCTAAGGGACTCCATCACCTCAATGAGATCTTTGGCAGCAGGTACCAGATCACCAGATTGCCATGTTTGAGCTAGTTTCCTTCTCTTGTAATACAATCCATTAACCAACTGTGTGTACATGGTGACCAACTTGATGATAGGTTTGTTTCTAAGTTTTTTAGCCATGTTGTTAAAGCTTTCTGAAAAATTGTTATTTATATGTTCACAAGCAACATCGTGTGGGAACCATGACCTTGCCCAGTGTTTTGGGTCCAAATCCATCAAATACTCATGTGCATCACTATTAACTTCTAGCATTTCATCCATATGTACCTAAAAATATGTAATAGGTGTAGTAAATTACTACTGACAATTACCACAAAAAAGTACAACAAATTTACAAATAGTACGTACCTTCCAGTGACTATACTTATAGGCTTTCGCAGCCTGCCATAGAAGGGTTGTCAGTTTTTCCCCTTTGTATCCATTGTTCTGGAAATTCTGGTATAGATGTCTGCAAAAAAGGTAACAAACGGTTATCCAAAATAAAATTGTTGTGGTACAAATAATAAACATAAGTTGTATTACCTAAAGCAAAACCTATGATTTGCCAGTGGAAATAACTCAGCCACTGCCTCGGTAAGACCCTTTTGTCTGTCAGAGATAAATGTCAATCCATACTGATCTGGTATTTTTGTCTTCAATTCTTTCAAGAAAATGTACCAATTAGCCTCTGTCTCGCCGTACCAACACCCATAGCAATTGGGAATATGCTATTTTCACCATCTAAACCTGTAGCAGCCATCATTACACCACCTAATTTACCTGTCAAGTGCATTGCATCAAGCCCTATAACCAATCTACAACCATTTGAGAATCCTTTAAGTTGTGCGCTGTATGATATAAATAAACTCTCAAATCTATCAACATCTCCATCTTTGGCATAAGTGAAGTGGCCAATGCTTCCAGGGTTCAAAGTTGTAGCAGCAGTACAAAGTTGTGGAACTTTGGTGAAACTTTCCTCAAAAGTGCCATTCAACTTGCCTAGGACCAGATTCTGTTTACACAAAAAAATTGAATTTTCACTTAAGTTAGCCATGTGAATTTCTTAAACAAAGAACCAATAAACTGAAGAAGAAATAATGTTAAAAAATGTCATACCCTTGCATCATTTGCAACCCAATAAGGTATGTCAACCTTTAATTGGGGCCAAATGATTTTTTTCATGATTTTTCTACCCTTCTTCAAAGAAGTGGAAGCAGTCATTGTCTTCAACAAGTAATCTGCTACAAATCTAGAATTACATTTTGGGTTTTTATCAGCACCAGTCCTATTACATTTGTGTTCTAAGTTGCATCTCCTGACAGTTACAGTCTTACAATTAGGAATTGCTCTTGCACTCACATTCCATTCACAGTCATTGATGTGTCTGAACTTGCAAACAGCATAACATCTTTCTTTATCTGTCTTCTTAATTTCATACTGCATAAATTTCAGTACTGCATATTCTCTTAGATGTTTCTTGAAAGCAACTATGTCTGGAAATGCCATTTTAGTACACAACACACCAGGTTCAGGGTCAGGTGCTTCTTCATTCTCCATTGTCAGAGTTTGTTTCCCAATATATCCACCATAGTATTTTTCCCATTCTTCATCTTCATCTTCATCCATCTCATACTGATGACCATCACCAGCCCCACTAGTACCACCAGCTAAATTCTCATCACCAGCCCCACTAGTACCACCAGCTAAATTCTCATCACCAGCCCCACTAGTACCACCAGCTAAATTCTCATCACCAGCCCCACCACTATCAGGCAAAATCTCATCACCAGACCCATCCAAATTCCATTCCACATCACCAACTCCATCCCTAACATCTTCATTATTAAAAAACTTGGACAAAAATTCTTCATAATAGGCACTATCAACAGCATCTTCGTCTTCGTCTTCATCGTCCTCATCATCTGCACTAAGATCATACTGAAATTCTGGCCTGTCATCTGGATGACACTGATCTTCCTCTTCATTCTGCAGATTCACTGGGTCTTCACTAATATTAGCATCTTCAATAATTGAACATTGTGTAACAGCATCATCCCAGAACTCCGTTTCTTGCTGATCATGTATATTGTTTGCCACACTAGCTTGTGTTGTCATAACTTCAGGCACATCTTCATTACCAAAGTTCAATCTAGTTGGTCTGAACTCTGTCTTCTGTTGCTGCTTTGTAGACTGTTTCTTAGCTAGTTCAGCTAGTCTTGGACTCTTCCTAACATTAAGCTTCTTACTAACCCTTTTTTTTTGGAGGAGTACTATATAGACTAGACAAACCACTACCACTGCCACTGTGTGCACCACCAACTGAACTATTTACCTTATCACTGCCACAACCAAATGGTACATCACCATCAACCATAAACACTTTATACTCAACAAATCCATCTTCATCTGGGACAGCTTTGTTCCACATTTTAATAAAGTCATTTTCCTTTTCACACATAAAATTTTCTTTATCAAACAACATAAGGTTAAACTTTTCTTCCATACCCATTTTGATCATCCTATCCTTCACCATTTGTATAAACCCAAGACCACTAATACCAGCAACAACATTTGGAAAATACATAGGTGTAAACTTATTATTTCCATTGCTCACAGTAACTCTGATGTTCCTATCCATATTACCCTGATATATATACAAACAAAATCCAATACATGCATGTCAAAATCCACACCAGCAAGTCAAAATATTACATACAACTCATGTTAAATAACAATCAAAACTTTCAGTTTCACACAAATTGAACCCTAAATTACAAAAGAAAAAAAAATTCATGAAACCCTTAAATTATAATTTCAATTCGTTTACAAATTAGCACAAAATGTCATCTGATTCAAGCATAAACAACGATTGGGTTTCAATAACTTACTTGTTTATCGACCAATTAAACTGCAAATTTTTCAAACTTATACTTTCATCGTCTCTAAGTATGTTCTTCAGGATCTTTCATCGCTGTAACATTAAGAGAAGAATCTTAATCATTAACAGTTAAAAAATTTCGAGTTCAATCGAGATGAAATTGTAGTGCCAGTCACCTTACCTAATATTCTTCTCATTCTTTCACCTCTCTCTTCTCTGGTTAGATCTAAATGAAACAAGGGAAGAAGAAAATATCTTCTCGATATCTTTTAGGGCAGAACTTACAACCGTGTGAGATATCACGTGTGACGGTGACACATCTCACCATAAGAAGTCGACACGTAGGTGACATGTGTCGTGACTGGACGGTGACACGTCTCGTAGATGAACTTCACTGAATATCACGTGCGAGTCACGTGCTTACTTCTTCATCTCGGTCCGTCAGATCTTTCGGGGTATTTTTGTCTTTTTTGGCACGTGAGAACTCGCACACGCGGAGTTAACTGAAATTTCTAACAGTGGGGCAGTTTTCCAACTTTTTTTAACGTTGGGGCAGTTTTCCAAGATTGCAGTCCAAATTGGGGCAGTTTCCCAATTTTCCCATAACATAATTATCAACTTGTGCTATTTTTAGGAACCAATAATACTGGAAGGGGAAGGAACCCATAATATTGTCGAAAATGTCCAATATAACCAGAGTTTTTTAGCACTTATGTTGGAGTAATGCAGTAACGCCAAAGATATTAGTTTCATCAAGGTAACTATCGATCTGCGACAATGGTCATTTTACATTGTATAGATTCCTTTGCTCGTTGTATTTGTCCATTTTCCAGTACACATCAAAGCTCTACTTTTGCTCTTTTTAGTTATTGATGTTCTCAGTTTCTGCCCAGTTTCCAGTTCATAGTACATATCCTATATAAATTCAGTTACATTTTCTCTTAAATACAAACGTATAATGCTTTTTAGTTAGACATTCCCTATACAATTAATCAAGCCTGAAAATTATGAACTATTCGTAATATTAAAGTTGGTTGTTACTTTTAGATGTTGATCTGAATTTGTTTTTATAAACACCAAGTTCATTTAAACATTATTTTTACAAACAAAGTCTTATTAAGATTCATCAAATAAGTTGTTGATAATTGTTACTTTGTTTGCAGTACTGGAGAAATGATGTAAAGCTGGTGCTATATTGCGTGGTAGATGTTTTCGCACAGGATGATCTAATACTTTATGGATGATTTTGTAGACTTGATTTGGATCCAAAATTCCTAACAAATCTAGTGTTTAATTACTTTTAAAATGGTTCGAAAGTAGAAATGTGATTTTTTGTAGACTTGATTTGGATCCGGTGCAAGAGTTTTCTGCAAGAAAGTTTTTTGGGATTATAAATTTTACTTGTACAGTTTCAGTAGAAAATGCATTCAAACTTTTCAGGATTTTCTTTTGGTATTAAACATAAACAGGCAACCAAGGAATTGGGTAATTGATTCCGTCAGACTTTTCTTTTTTTGACTCTTAAAAGGTTAAAATTTTATTAAAAATGAAAAAAGAAATACAAGATGAGAGGCGCCTAAGCGCAACAAGAGAAGGCAAAAAGCCCCTTCAACACACAAGTCGCGAAAAAACAAAAGCATAACAACTGCTTACCAACATATATAAGTGCCAAACTAACTGAACCCTATACTTTCTTCTTGGGTATAGGGGTTCTTTTCCCTTTACCCAAATCATCATTTCTTGGACCTAAATCCTTGATTGGTTTCGAGGAATGGAAAGTATCTACAATGCCTCCAATGATTTTCTTAAACGCAACTTCATTACCTCCACTAGTAAGACCAAGTGATGAACTAAACGTCTTAAGTTTCTCCATTTTTTGTTCTTTAGTCAGTGGTTTCCACCGAGAGACCTCTTCAACTGATTTTACCTTTGCGACATCCACGGCATCATTATCTGTCTCGTATTCAGACTCTTCGTTAGAGTCTTCACCTGTATCTATTTCAGGAGCTTCAATATCTTGTTCTTGAGGATTACTAGGGGCGTGCCTCACATCTTCCGAAATTTCGGACAGATTTTCACTAATTGTAGCATCTCCACCATCAGTGTGTGACTCCAAGATATTGAAAGGGTTCAAGAGACAAATAGGTACATCATTAGGCCTTCCCCCCTTTCTACCTGAATTCTTTGATCTTCTTGTATACCATTTATTAGCTGAATTGGGAGACACCATTTCCAGTACACCCTCACCGCCCAATTGATCCTCATTTGGAAGCACAATGGAAGCACTAGATGACCCGGCGACCTCTGGTTCAATTCTATTTGTTGTTGTCAATGTGTTGTTAGCATCTGCGCCATCGCCTAAATCCACTATGTCATGTTCTAGATTTTGTAACATAGAGTCTTTCTCCACCTGTGCAATTTTCCCGATATCACCCTCAACTGCCTTTTTCACTTTAGGTACCAAAGTCTTCTTAAAAGCCTTACTTGCGGAAGCATCAGGACATTTGCCATTCAAATGGCCGAAGGTTGATCATGATAAGCATCTTGGAGGTTTCCAAGAGTACTCCACAGGTACTTGAAACTCTCTCCCATCAAAAGATACTAGGATAAAATCAGGGTAATCAAAATCCAGATCTATTTCAACACATACCCTTGCAAAACACATTCTTGTTCTCTCAATTGTGTGCTTATCCGCTAATAAGGGAATCCCCAGAACACTAGCAATCCTACTCATGCCTTTAACATTCCATAAGTGAGTTGGAATGTTGTACAAATTTAGCCAAATAGGTATTGTTTTCATCTCTTGAACAGAATGTTCAATGAATAAATGCCAAGGACGAATAACAAAAAGTCTACCAGAGATGAAAACTGAACCTATTTCCATGGCTATAACTTTGTCTTCTTCCAAATCAAATTCAATAATAAAGATGGAGTCTCCATTAAGTGTCATTCGAAACTTACCTTTGAGCTTCCAAATTTTCTTCAATGCTTTTTCAACAATTTCGAAAGAAGAGCGTCGCCCCAAGAAATACCCAACCAAAGTGTTTTCACAAGACCTAATTTCATCTGTGAAATCAGAGGAAGGAATTACAAAAATTCGCTTACCGTTGATGGATTGAGGTTGATGAAAATGCAGTTTTCTCGCAGAAGAATCCTCTCTGTCCATCTTCTCTCCTGTGAAGAGAGTATTCTTCCAATTTACAGTCCTCACATCAGATGATGAAGTTCCATTTGCATCACCTTGTTTTGCTCCTCTACCTTCTCCAAGAATAGGAAAATCCTTCTCTGAAATTGTAGAAGACATAAACCCCAATCTAGATTCAGATAATTGACGAAAATCGAAAGGAAATTGAAAACCTAGAAAAGTCTAGGGCGAAATCGCTATGGTCAAAATCGCCGGGCCAAAGTCAAAGAAAAAGAAAGAGAGTGTTCACTGCTCAAATAATCCTCCATCCACTCCGTCAGACTTATTAACACCCGAATATACGGAAGCTAAAAAAACGGCAGTGAAAAAACTTTACAAAAGACCAAACTAGGGAAAGTTATTCGGGGTTTTTTCTCTTAGTTTGGTGACGTCACAAACACCGTAATAAGTGGACATGGGACTGCTAGATCAAAGTTTCTCTAGCATTGCTAGAGCAATTTTTTTTCCGGCTAGAGGCAGGGTTAGTCAACCCTCCCTTGATACCAGCTATCATAATTCAAGACTCGTCGTTATGGGATTCTTATCCAATCAGAGTGGGTACAAAATTAAATACAATAATAATTACTGAAATTTACCCCTAAAACTCTTTGTAAATCAAGGATTCCCTAGTATATCAGGATGGGGATTAGAAAAGTAAAAAACACAATTTTACCGCAAAACTTTAAGGTGGGGATCAAGGGAAAGAAAGAAGAAAAACAACTTAATTTCAACCCCAAGACCGCCTGAAAATCAAGGAAAATGCAATGCAACTGGTGTGTTGGATGATGAAGCTTGGTAAATACAGAACTTATCATGATGTTCTAAAAATTTGTCGACACCAGATGTCGATTCACCCAATGCCCCAGAAATAACCACTGAAATCTATACGAAGTTCTGTGTCTTGGCTATTCAATTATCAATGACCATACTTGGAAACATGTCAATACGATGCTAGTAATCAACTAGAGATCAAAATTTGTCGACACCAGATGTCGATTGTGGGAAAAATGTCGTGAATTTTATAAAGTACCCCTATTTTGAAAACAAAATGCACGGTGTTTTTTTTTGTACTTTTCAAAGTACATTTTTTTTGAATGTTTTTACAAATAACAGTTTTCGTCCAGTTAAGTGCAAAATGGCAATTATCTCATCTATTAAAAATTTATTTTTTACCCCTGAACCACATACACCTTTGTTTGGGAGAGTAAACGATCCTAAACCAGGCTCAACGAATTTGAAAATTGTTGTAAAAGATTGATTCTCCGCCAACCAAAAATCCAAGACACTTGGAATGATGTCCCCTTTTTAGAAAGTGACGTAACAAACTTGAAAATGGTGAAGCAACCTTCAACTGAGCGGGAAAAACCTCAAAAATAAGGTACAAGATAAATGTGACAACAAGTAGAGGGTAAATAAAGAAGACTTAGAAACTAGTCTTGCCAACTTAGATGGAAACTAACCAGCGGCGGTACACTGCAAAAGTAGAGGGGAGACTTTTATTACCGGATTCTGAGAATTGGGTCTGTAAGGGTAATGTCGTCAGTTTCAAATTATCCCCAAGTGGACATCATTTTTGTACCATTATTTCCACCCCACACTCACAAACACTTCCCTTCCGCCAGTCGAGAAAGACTCCCTCCCCCAGAAACACCTTTTTCTTTCTCTCCACCGAAAAATAAAGTTGGATTTTTCAAGATCCGATGACTCGATTCAAATATCACTAACACTAAAATTCTTCATCAGATCAGCATCATCCAATCTCTTTCCACACATACACACCAGATCTCAGGTAATTTTTACTAGTTCTTTTCAATTTTTTCTCATTTTTTTAGGGTTTTTTTTTCTTTCGATTCTGTAAGTTTTTGTTCGATGATTCTGAATCTTTATGAAAATTTAATTGATGTCTCTTGTGTTTAGAAGGTTAATTGATTAGATTGTATGAAGAATTTTAGTTTGATTTTATGATCGGAAAGTGTTTTAGTTAGGGTTTCAACAATCTACATTATTGTGTTTATATCCTGATACTAAAAATTCTAAGGGGGAAAAGAAATTGAAAACTGTGTTCTAGTTTAAGGATTTTTGCTTAGTTTTAGAGTAATTTTAGTTCTGGTTACTAACGAGGTTATCAGTAGTCAATAATCGAATTATTGAGTTATAATTTGCTGTGTTTTCACTAATTTTGGTTGCTGGGTTAGGTTAATTTAGGGGGTTTCTAGGCGAGGTATGCTTCTTAGTTGATAGAAGACTTGTCTTGTAAAATGGGGATTGGGGGTTGTTTGAATCCGGTGAAGTGAAAGTGAGACTGTCCCATTAGGCACAGTGGATGATATTAGCATTCATTGTCATCTTGTTTGGCCTTTTGTCATTTAAGTTGGTTGCTAACTGTTAATACTGGATTAAACTATGTACTGATGTCGAGTACTGTATGTTCTACTATTACTCTATTTCTTAAGATAGGCAGGCATGGTATAGCGAGCGCGCCTGTATCTGATTTATACTCTGCCTTCGTGTTTTGTTGATTATGTTCGCAAGGATAGATAGGCGTGGTTTGATTTGCTTAAGCTCTGACAGTTTCTTGTATAACTATTATTACTTAAGATTGTTTTTTTTCTTTTTGTCTTTGTTTTCTCTGTGCTATGTTTACTAATTTTATTCATGTTTTCTTTATTTTAGGTCCACAGATTTACCACATTGAAGTTTCACTGGTAGAAGAAACAGAAAATTTTTTGTTTAGGATTTATCTTCTAGTTGAATCATTTGAAGCTGTTGATTGAATGGCTGACAGTTCTTGCATCAAGCGCCTTCAAAAGGAATACAGAGCACTTTGTAAAGTATGTCCGACAGAAGCAATTTGCCTCTAATTTTTTCTTCTTCTTTTGCTGGTTTTTTGTCCGAGGTTGCTTACCCTTATACAACTATCTAATGATTTTGTAGGAACCAGTTTCCCACATCGTTGCCCGTCCTTCACCAAGTGACATTCTTGAGTGGCGTGAGTTATTTTTGTCTTTGCCAAGTTTCTTGTCTTAACATTATATAGATTGGTTCACCAAGGATTTTATTAGCTGTATTGTTTACTATGAATGGCTTTCTCAATATCTGCCCTCCTTTTTATTACATCGAATAGAAACTGTAGAAGACTGGAAAGCAAACTCATGGAAGAAGATACTTATTTTTATGTTTTAATTTTGTTATCATTCTGCTGCCTGTGATTTCAACGTGAGTGTTTCTAGTCACTTGTCTGTGTACCTTGGTGTCACATTCATATGATGTTGACTGGAATTTGACACATGTATGTACTCCTGGTTGCCAACCGTCTGGATTCAATTTTCTTTCTGTTCATGTTGTTCTCTTAATTATATGGTTCCTTACTTCTACTTTTGACTTTTCTTCAGATTATGTTCTGGAGGGAAGTGAAGGCACACCATTTGCAGGTGCATTAAATATTTCATTTTGTTTAATAAGAAGATAGTGTTACATTTCAATTTTCAATTCTACTTCAGGATCCTTCTTGGTCACTAGCTCATTTGATATGGATGACCCTTAAGCTTTATCCACATCTATCATTCCTGAGTTTTCTTTTTTATTTATTCATCAAAATAAGGTGGATTCTACCATGGGAAGATTAAGTTTCCTCCGGAGTACCCATTCAAACCACCAGGCATCAGGTATTATGGTTACCCACTATTCACTCCTTCTACCTGTCTTGTTTATTATTTTTTCTTTTACTGGTAATTTCCTATATCTGTTGATACTGACTTGGTTCTGTTGCAACTAATAATCCTTCAGCATGATTACACCGAACGGACGTTTTATCACTCAAAAGAAAATATGCTTGTCCATGAGTGACTGTAAGTTATTCTTTAATCGAAGGTTCTTTTTGTATCTCATAGTGCTTGGTGTCTAGACTTGAGTGCTGATCTACATATTTGCACTTCTTTTTCCCGTCTTTTTCAGTTCATCCAGAGAGTTGGAACCCAATGTGGTCCGTATCAAGGTATGCATATTCACAACTATGAGCTTTTCTGTAATTGTCCTAGTCTCTTATATCATGCTTTGGTGTTTGAAGCAAGTACTATCACCATTCTACTTCTGCGAACTAATTTGTTTAGTATCATTGATGCAGTATTCTCACAGGACTTCTGTCATTCATGGTGAGTTCAATACAGCTGCTTATAATTTATTTTGCTTTTTGTATCACAAGGGTCATTTTAATCAGGAGTTACAATACGGTCTCTTTTTCAAATTTCAATAATGAAAAGAAAATTCCTTTTCAAATTATGTGTTTTTGTCAGTTCTGAAATTTGAATGTGGCCTTGGTTATCTTAGTGATTTTAAGGAGAATTTCGTATTTGGTTGAGTGGAAACTTATTGGCTTACAATCTGAACCACAACAACAATATCATTGAAATTGATGGGGACTAAGTTGATAAACATTCAATAAAACTATAAAAGCTACATTTATTGGTTTGGGGAATCAGAAGGCTTGCTTTATATGCTGGAATTTGACTAATCTAAAAACTTAGGGTGTTTTAGGAGGAATGTCGTTTGCTGCACCTGAATATTAACTTGCATGATCTTATAGTAGAAATGTTTGGAAAATTTTATGTGTATGACTATGAAGATTGGAAATAACAAGAAAGTGCAATTTTTTTTATCATGAATGAGAAAATAATATGATTATTGATGAAGTCGAGTTTTAGGCTTTCGATCCAGTGGATATAAGTGTTATTTTGTTCGGTTATGATTTGGTGTTTGGGCAACATTGAAACTTTAATATGGTAGTTTGTCTATCTTCTAGTTTGAATATTGTAAGGCCAATTATAACTTAACAAAATGGCATTTTTATCCACCGGAATTGAAACCTAAAACCTTGATTTGATCAATAACCATATTTTCTTCTTCGTAGTAGGTAATTGCACTTTCTTCTCTTGCCAATATTAATGATCATACACGTTGAATTTCCCAAACATGTCTTATACGAAATCACGTAAGTTAATATTCGGTGTAGCAAACGCCTATCCTTCTTAATCACCCAATGTCTACTGGCTTGTCGAAATTCCTACATGATAGAGCAAACCTTCTGATTTTCAACACTTAATGCAACAAACAGAATTTGAAAAGCTTTTGTTAGTTCAGAAATCTGATTACTTGCACTATTAAATTAAGCAACGTATAAGTTCCCTGTCAATGTCAAAGAACAGAGTCATAAGAGCATTTTGTTTATCTCAAATGCAGATGGATAACAGTCCCACCACTGGAAGTGTCTCAACTACTGCAGCTGAGAAGCAGAGACTTGCAAAGGCTTCTCTTGCTTTTAATTGTAAAAGGTAGGTTTCTGAGACAGGGTTTTCCTATCACTTTCTTCATGTTGTATAGTTTTTGATGGACCTTTAAAGCGTTTTACATTCTGTCCATACCATGAGCGTTCAACTCCACTTAAAGGAACTAATACCATGGGTGGGAATTGGGCCTAAATCAAAGGCTTAGATATATGGAGAAGATTTTAATCTAGGCATGTCAGGTCAATCCTTCACAGAGTATGTAATGCATTTCATAAACTACCCACATAAAACTTTTGGCTATCTTGTGTAAGGAAAAAATCCCTATTAATTAAAATCAAGTAAATCTTTCAAACCCGAAAACGTTGAACTATTACCTGGTTGAATGACTGAAAAAACGACATGGGTCTAAATCTGTTCCTGGTATTGTAGAGCAGTAATAGTACCTTTATTAGCATCACCTTACAGGCCCTGTCCCTGTAGCTCAACAGTAGTCCCTATACTTTAACAGTATTCATATTATTTCTAGTAGTTAATGAATTTTGTTCTCCCTAATGGAATGACAGCCCGGTATTCCGGAAAATGTTCCCTGACTACATTGAGAAGTACAACCAGCAGCAGCTTGCAGAGCAATCAGTTTCCAACCAGTCATTACCAGCCCAAAAGGGTGATGATTCGTCGCCACTTCTTGCGGTACCAGCAGGCAGGAATGGAACAGTATTGCAAGAAGGTCAAGTTAACGGTGAAATTCGGAACGAAGCAGTGAAAAACAACAAAAAGGGATCCAAAAACTTCCCCGTCTGGTTGCTGTTTGTGCTATTCTCTATATTTGGAGCTGTGATGGCCTTGCCTCTTCTTCAGCCTTGATAATCTTGTGGTGAAGAAAGTCTTTTTTTATAGAAGGGAGTCTGTTGGGTTGTTAGACATGGAAAACCAGCAAACTTTTGTATAGGTGTGATGAGGGGTAAAAGCGAAGGGAGTTAAAAAGGGGTTTGTTTTCAGTTGTTGTCGAACACAGAGCTAAATGGGGGAAATAAATAGCAGGAATGGTCATGCCAAAGTAGCCCATTGCAGCTGTGTGTTGACATATCGGAAACATAACAATGTGTTTATCTAGCTGTTACTTAGGCCATCTAAGTTTCAAAACATGAAAACACTTTTTTTCTGGTGATGTCGTATATATACCTATAGTTTCTCTTTGGGTTTTTCATTTCCTCAGTGTGTTGAACTAGTTTTGTTTCCAAGTAAGCTGAAGACTAAAATTGACATATCTGTGTACATGTTTAGGTCTTTAAACCGTCTCAACCCGAAATAAATTTTTGGTTTTTTTTTTTTTTTTGTTCTTATTATGTTAATATATACAGGTAGTGTGTTATGCATCCCTCACCAGCACCACAAGTTCAAGTTTTATCACTTTATGTTTTTTAACAAGTCAATGGAATGTCGCTTCTACTTTCGGTTATTGGAACAAAGACTTGGTATAGTTTACTCATTTGGGAATCCCTTGGAAGTTTACCACCCAAATAATGACCTTTTAGGTGCAAATGAGCATCAGTCTACATCCCATTCACAGGTCAATGACCGACGGTGACAGGTCTTGCTCGAAATGTAAAGGGGAAAATTTTTGCTCGCGCGTTGCTTCGCGTGTTTGAACAAGCTGCATGACAACGTAATCATGGCACAACGCGCAAAATTCTTGGCACAACACTGGAATTTCTGTACTTCCGTTACAGTAAAACATCTAAAAGGCTTGGGACCACCCGAATTCTATTATTCTAAAAGATATTACTTAATCAATAAAATAATAATTTATTATGTAATAATATATTAATTTAAAGATTAATTCTTAATTTAAAAAATTTATTTGGAAAAAACGAGAATTTCCGTATAATAAAGTATTTTAGGATAGATATCGAAACATATTTTTAAAAATGAAAAATATAGAAAAAAATAAAAAAATCATTAACGGAAATATTTTAGAACGGCATGCATTTGTTTTTAAAATAATAAATCTTATTAATTTCCATGAAAAAATATTTTTATACAGAAATTTTTTGTATTTAACATACAATTGTAAATCACTAGGATGTCTTCCCATCTCAAAGGTGTATGAAAATTATTTTTTATATTTTAGTGAAATTATTATTTTATATAATATTTGGGACATATTAATGTTTAAGTGAAACTTTTAAAATGTATTATATTATAATTTTATCGAATTTATTATTTTAGAAATAAGGGCCCGAGTCGGGACTGAAAAATTTTATTATTTTAGGAAGACTATTATATTATCGAGTATTATTTTAAAAAGTTTTACTGTATTTATTTATTTATTACTGTTATTTTATTTTATTTTGGAAACAGTTGATTTCCAGCTTGAGCTGGATTGACTAGGGACTAGTTCGTTATTCTTAGAATAAATTTTAGGCACCATCATCGAAACTTAATGTCTATGTTATTTATTACACCAACCAATTGTGTTAAAGTCAGTGACAGGGCTAGTCTTTTCAACTGATTAGGTACTGACTTTGCTATAGTTATTCTCCTCTTGTCTTGTTTATATTATGGATAGTGAGGTTCACCGTCACACATTCTATACTTTGTACTTAAGTTATTAACCGGATTCCCCCGGTAGGTGTAATAGAGTAATGAAATAGTCTATAAATAGATGTTGTTGCAAGCTAAGAAATATACAAAATTACAAGAAAAACATATATCCAAAGACTAACTGCAAAACATATACTGGTGTTGTTACGATCGAGTAAGTACAACGAATTTACAGTGCTCTGTGAGAGTTCAATGTAGTTTCCTTTGTTTTTACATGCTTCTGCAAGTTAGTTATTCAATCTCTGACACAATTTTCTTCTTGTTATCTGAATTGCGAAAGGCAAAGAGGTATGATGATTGGAAATGGCGTTGTTGGTATTCTCTCTGAGTCTAGAAACAAGTGGGAAAGAAGGGCTCCATTAACTCCGTCACAATGTGCACGTCTTTTACATGGACACACCGAGGAATCTGGTGTGACACGTATTATCGTTCAATCGTCTACTAAACGTATTCATCATGATGCGTTGTATGAAGATGTTGGTTGTGAGATTTCGGAAAATCTGGTCTTATTTTGGGGATTGAACAACCGGAGGTATAACCCATGAACCATGAACACCTACTCTCTCGTTAGTCTTCCAATTCATCTGAGTTTTTTTTATTTATAAGCTATGGTCTTAATGTACTGTTATGCAGCTGGAGACGATTCTTCCAAATACGGCATATGCATTCTTCTCGCATACTCATAAGGCGCAAATAGAAAACATGCCTTTGTTGGATAAAGTATGTGATCTTATAATTACCAAGTCATCTTCTCTTGTTAACTTGTAATCATTTCTTAGTAATTTCGTAGCTATTTCTCATTGAATTATATATGTCTTTAGATTTTAGCGGAGAAGGCATCTTTGTTTGACTATGAGCTTATAGCTGGAGATCACGGCAAAAGGTTGCATGGGTTAGGAAAATTTGCTGGTAAAGCTGGAGTTATCGACTTCTTACATGGTTTAGGAATTCGTAAGTAAATTACAAACCTCCTGTAACATGTTATATACGTCTTGTTAGCCTCGAATCTTTATGCATGTTATTCGATTTCATTTCAGGATATCTTATCATGGGATACTCAACACCTTTCCTCTCACTTGGTGCATCTTACATGTATACATCTCTTGCTGCTGCTAAGGCTGCAGTTAGTTTTTTGGGTGAAGAGATAGCAACGCACGGGTTGCCATCTGAAATATGTCCGCTAGTTTTTGTATTCACTGGGGATGGCAATGGTATGACATTACTGTTCTTCTGGTCTTCTTTTGATTAAATTTCATTCTGAAAAATCTTATGAGCATTCTTTGGCCCACGTTTTTCAGTTTTTAGTGACTCGGTTTGATGTTGCAGTTTGTCAGGGTGCACAGGAGATATTCAAGTTACTTCCTCATACATTTGTGGATCCTCTCAGACTATCCGAGATCTCTCAGGGTGGCGATGTTGCACGTAACACAAGTATATCAAAGAGAGTCCATCAAGTGTATGGATGTGTTGTAACTTCACGAGACATGGTCGAACACAAGGACCCGACCAGAACTTTCGATAAAGTATGTTTGCTATTCTCAAACAAAAAACTTCTCCCATTTCTAGATTTCTTCTTCTTGCGTTGGAACGAAGTTTAGAGAGTATTCCTTAATTAGATAATCAATATCTTCACCTTGTATCCACTGTCAGGCTGACTATTATGCACATCCCGAAGATTACAACCCCATTTTCAATGGAAAGATAGCTCCATATGCTTCTGTGATTGGTAAGTCATTTGGTTGCATGTACATTCTTGTAGTTTTATCATGCTCTATTTAATCTGGAACTTTAATGTGCATAACAGTTAACTGCATGTATTGGGAGAAACGATTTCCGCGATTGTTAAGTACTAAGCAACTTCGAGAACTATAACGGAAAACGGATGCCCACTCGTTGGAGTTGCTGATATAACTTGTGATATTGGAGGCTCAATAGAATTTGTCAACCAAACCACACAAATAGAGAGGCCTTTCTTCAGGTACCATAAAAAAATCATTCGCCTTGCAAAAACCAAACAAAGCTTAATGAATTAGCATCAATTTTTGTTGCATCTGCCAGTAATATGGTTGAACATGCTTTTTTAGGTATGATCCAGTTTCTAATTCATACCATGAGGACTTGGAAGGAAAAGGTGTCATATGTCTAGCAGTCGACATTCTTCCAACAGAGTTCGCAAAAGAGGTATAAAGTCTTTTCACCCTTATAATTTCATCAGCTAGAATATTTCAATACCTCAGCAAATTGAAGGATGTTGTGTCATGTAATGTCATCAGCTTGAATGTTTTTCTTCTTTCAATGAAGTATTCGGAACATTTGGGAGATATCTTATCGGAATTTGTCGGCAACTTGGCTTCTGCGAAAGATGTTTCAGAACTGCCTTCCCACTTAAGGAGAGCATGCATTGCTAGTGGAGGAGCTCTTACTTCTTTGTATGAATATATCCCTCATGTGCGAAAATCGGATCAACTAGCTGATATATGTTGGGAAAATCTCGGATTCAGCCTCGTACCAACAGACCAAATGTACATGTCTAAGCATTCAGCTGGGGGTAACTTCTCCAAAGGAGGATTACGAGCCTACGGGAACATTGAGTTGAGTCCAGCATCTGGAGTTTTAAACCATGGGCAGGGATTATTTGAAGGTTTGAAGGCATATAGAAAAGAAGATGGTTCGATTGTCCTATTTCGTCCCATGGAAAATGCATCAAGAATGGTTCAAGGTGCTGAGAGGATGTCCATGCCCTCTCCTACTGTTGAACAATTTGTGGAGGCTGTGAAGCTTACAGTGCTGGCGAATAAGCGCTGGATTCCGCCTGTAGATAAAGGCTCGTTATACATTCGTCCACTGCTCGTTGGTAGCGGAGCAGTTCTTGGCGTTGCACCAGCTCCTGAGTACACATTTCTCATTTATGTGTCACCGGTTGGGAGTTACTTCAAGGGGCTTTGGCACCGATAAATTTGGTGGTTGAAAAGGATTTCCATCGTGCAACTCCTGGTGGAACTGGAGGTGTAAAACCTATAGGGAATTATGCTGCGGTCATGAAAGCACAATCTGCAGCTAAAGCGAAAGGTTACTCCGATGTTTTATATCTGGATTCTGTTCAGAATAAGTATCTGGAGGAGGCCTCTTCTTCTAATATCTTTATTGTTGAGGGTAACATAATATCTACTTCAGCAATTAATGGGACAATTCTACCTGGCATTACGCGTAAAAGTATAATTGAGGTTGCCCGTATACATGGTTACGAGGTTGAGGAGCGACTTATCTCAGTAGATGAATTATCTGAGGCTGATGAAGTCTTCTGTACCGGAACGGCAGTGGTGGTGTCTCCAGTGGGTAGCATAACTTACCTCGGCAAAAAGATTTCATATGGTGGGGGAAGCTTCATATGGTGGGGGAAGCGGAGGAATTGGTGTTGTTTCTCGACAACTCTATTCATCTCTTGCAAATTTACAAATGGGACTTACAGAAGTCAAGTTGGGTTGGACTGTCGAGTTATAATGTTGCCACAGTAGCAAATTGCAGCTGTATGTCGGTGGATGTAACTGAAAGACTGCTGCATAATCCACTGTCAGGGACGGACCCAGGAATTACCGCTGGGTAGGACTAAACTTATGCAAGTTTTTCTTTTTTTTTTTGGTTCCATGAGGTATTGAAGTTTGTACAACAGAACAAACTTAGACTTGAGCGTATCCAAAGAGATACAATATCATAAACGACAAAAATGCATTTTACATTGTATCGGAAAGTTATATCCATTCAATTTGCGAAAATAGTTAGAGTAGAAAAGATTGCATTGCATACTTCGTACGTAATAAAAATGTTGTTATACATTAAGATTGTGTATGTAGGTAAGTACAAGTATAACATTTGTGAACTATATATGTGAAAAGTTTCGATCCTACATGTTGAACAAATGAAGACGCAATTAAGCCACTACACTTATCTTAGCCAAAGTACCAATTAATTAACCAAAATCTATATTTGAAATCTAGGATTGGGGAGTGGTAAATCACTTACATCCTGGGTAATCTAATTATCTGTAACTATTCACTAAAGTTAGCTAAATCCTAGTATGTAATAAGCTGAATTTTATGACCTCTAATTATCCTTGAAAGCATATATCGACCAGACAGAACTACAGTTAGCCATCCGCAACACGAGATCAAAATACTACTACGGATTTGTCATGCATTTAGAAATGTTAACTCCCAAAATTATACTGCTTTACAAGGCCCTGACTTGGCTTTACTCATACCAGATGATGAAGAGCTTTCAGTACTTTCTATATCTCCCGATGGACTAACAGATTTCATGCTCAACCATTCGATCCCAAGACGTGCACAGATGCCTGCGGGAACCATGATTCCAACAAATTTACCAAGGAACATGCTCAGAATTATTACAGATAGAAGTTCACATGTTTTAGTCAATCCGGCACGAATTTTCGCTCCAGATTTGTGCTCAAGTAGTACGATCAAGCGTCACGGACACGATAGGATTCTATCCGACATAAGAAGCCAAAAAGGAAATACTACCAAAACCTCAGCACAAACAAAAGCTGATATTTCTAAAGTTTAGGGGAAAATTCAGAAAAACAAAAGCCCTATTTCTAAATAAGAAAACCCTAGATTCTACTGATCTCCGATCTCATCACAACACAAAACCCTATATTGAAAAAGCTAAAAAACGATAAATACACATAATAAATACCTTGAAATTGGAATTGAACATTACTGGAATCTTTTTTACAAACTTCAAATTGATTATCGCCGTTGTCAAAATCAGATCGAACAAACTTTAAATTGAATACCACTATCAGAGTATTTAGTGTTGGGCTATATCCAGAGAAAAAATACTACTCCCTCCGTTACTTTTTAATAGGCCAGTTTCTATAAATAAAAATTTCAAAAAAATAGGCCAGTTTCTAAATTGGGAAAGTCAAATGTTACTTTAATTTTTTGGGACCACTTGCAGTTCACTTCTTTTGATGACAAGTGTCATGGGGGACCATTCCACTTCACTTCTTTTATTGACAAGTGTCATGAGGACCACTTCACTTCACTTCTTTTATTGACAAGTGTCGTGAGGACCACTTTCAATGATTACTTCACTTAATTTCCTTAATTTTCTCTAAAAACCAAATCAACCTATTAAAAAGTAACGGAGGGAGTATTATTATAAATACTTAAAAATTTCTTTTCCAAATCTAGGGACGGGTTAGCCCCTTGCTAGGCCCGTCCCTGCATTGGACCATGAACACTACTTTCTTAAGGTTATGCGCATTTATTAAAATAAATAATAATGGAAAAAACTAATATGAAGTTGATAAACAAAAATTAAATAATAATAATCGAATTGAATTCATGCAGTCTGAGCTGCCGGGGTTTCCAGTTGAACCCTGAACTCATTAAGCCAGCTACTCATTGAAACAATATTTCACCGACAACTAGGGATCTATATTAGACCTCAAATGTAAAGTATAATCACAAGGAACTTCTCTAGTCACATGATAGAAGAGGAAAAAATGTTCCATAGTCGCAGGGGAGCTGTTGCGTAGCCTGCATTTTGAGTTGATCCCATGTAAAAAAAAATTCCGATAAATGAACATATGAATTTGGTCGAAGGTCAGTTCAGTTACCTTCCAGATGATGGATGCTTACGAGCTCGTCCTTGTTTTTTAACTTTACCATGTTGAATAGTCTGGACAGGCAGTAAAGTGTCAAAGAAAGGGGTAATAGAATAGTTACCACCAGGAGTACTAGTAAGTTCCAATAAAATCTCAAAGGAATTTTGGTAATACTTCTTCTCTCTTCGATCATAATAATAGAGAAATTCAGAACGGTAGTGGTAACCAAGACGATATTCCCTTAGGATCTTTATGAGTACTAAGCTTGTACCAGTAATGCCTTTGAAAGTTAATTTATTTATTTAATCCCACGAACAAGGCAGTTGCATTGTTTCTTGAATCCAGTTATAAATCCATAAATTAAGAATGTCATCTTTTTCTTTGGTTAATAAAGCTAAGTGTCCGTCAACTTCTACCAATTCATAAAGCAATTGTTTCTTTCCAATTGGGCTCCAGAGATCAAGGATAAAGTTTGGGATTTTTATCCATCTAAATGTCTCACTAACAAGATCAAACACCATTATACCATTCTGACTTCGCGGCTTCTTGCTAGGCATCCAATATATTGAACCGCACACATGAACAGAATCTCTCCCAATTGCAGTGGCAGGTGGAACTTGGCCAATCTTTCTCCATTTGTTCTTGCCTACTGTAAAGACACCGCAAACCACATCACGGCTACTTTTAACTTTATCTGTGCGTGCTACAGTAATCTCAATTATGCAAAGCACTTTGTGTTGATTCATAGTCGGATCGACTCCAAATCCAAACATATATTCATAAGAGCTTTTCGGACGCTTTCCACGACAATCTTCTACTGGTTTTAAGCCAAAAAGCTTTCTGAAAACTGCACTTGTTACAGCGGTGTCTCTATCCACTGTGTTTTCTCCCGCGTGCTAAGATTGTAAATGAGAACAAAATAATGCTTAACAACAGCATCACCACCCTTGACAAAACAAACTAAACCATTTACAGGTTCAAGCATTAACATTGATCTCTCATTAAGAATCACATTATTACTGGTGACGACAGCAGCAGCAGTGTACGATGATTCATGATCTTGATTATCCTCAAACCTTAAATCTTTCCGACCGAACGAAAACCTCTTGACTAGTATAAGTGCATCAACATCGCATGTAGGATAAATTAAAAAGGTTTGTTCATCAAGTAGACGTGTTTTTGACCATGTAAAGTGCAAATCGATAAAGCTTTTGTTATGTTTGAATAGATATTTCCAATATCTACATACTATCTTCAATTTCATTCGCAATTCTACAGGTAATCTAACTAAAATGTTAAACATCAAATCAATATTACCCCCAAAAAAGAAGCATTGCTCGGTTGAGATGACATTTCTTCTGCTGATGCTACCGCTCTGCTCTTCTAATCTTCTTCGTTTCAGTGCAGCTGCTAATCTTATCATTTTTCCGGTCTGATCAGAAGATCACCCTTTTTGATTGGAAGGGATTATCTTTTGAAACTTGAAAGAACAATAAAGTATCTGTAGTGTTTGATAATAGTACTAAATGGAAAGAAGTAGAAATCAAATCATGTTGGAAATGATTTTGGAGTTAATGGGCTAAATGGGTATTGAAAATGATTTGAGAATGGGCTCACAGACACTCAACTGTGGTTTAAGAGAAATGAAATTTTATTGCTCTCAAAACTTTGTTTGGTGGTACAAGACCTTACTTCTTACACACACTCCCTTTAATTCTCACCTTACCACTAACTTTGTTTTTCACTCAATTACACCTTCACTTGGTTGCACTACCTCCCTATTTATAGCCAACCTAAGAATTCTCTAGAACTCCCTAGAGAAATATCTATCCCAACTAACTACAACATGTGCTAGATATTTCTAGATAGTTTAGAACCTTTTGTACATTCATGAATATTCTAGTAAGCTTGGGCCCTTATAGCCATGAAGCCTCTAGATGGGCTAGAGTATTGTGGACTAATCTACAATAGACTAGTTGGGCCTAGATAATTCTAGACACTTCTAAAATCAAGTTTATAATTTTAACAGCCGCCCTTAAACTTGATTTGAAGTAACTCCAAGAATTTCTCGCAATCTGACGAAGACCTCGTGCTTTAGAGGTTTCGTGAATATGTCTGCAACTTGGTCTTGAGACTTTGTATATTTCAGTTGTACCTTATTCTCCGATATGCACTCTCGGATAAAATGGTACCGTGTGTCGATGTGCTTGCTGCGGTCGTGGAACACTGGATTCTTTGCTAAAGCTATTGCTGACTTGTTGTCCACAAATACTGTAGTCGGTTCTTCCTGCTCCATTTTAAGTTCATTCATTAAACTCCTTAGCCATATCGCGTGACAAACACACGATGCTGCTGCGACGTACTCAGCTTCGCAAGTGGAGAGCGTGACGATCGGTTGCTTCTTCGAACTCCAAGTGAAGCCTGTATCTCCGAGGAAAAATACAAAACCAGTAGTACTTTTCCTTTCATCTAAATCTCCGGCCCAATCACTGTCGTTGTATCCAACGAGTTTGTACTTGTCTGACGACGAGTAAAATAAACCGAAATCAAGCGTACCTTTTAAGTAGCGCAGAATTCTCTTGGCAGTCTTCATATGGGTAACCGTAGGTGCTTCCATGTAGCGACTGATTAGTCCTACTCCGTAGAGAATATCTGGCCTTGTACAAGTTAAGTATCTCAAGCTTCCAACAAGGCTCTTGTAAAGAGTCGGATTGACCTTCTCTCCTTCATCGATCTTTGATAGCTTGATTCCGCATTCCACGGGAGTAATTGCCGGATTACACTCCTCCATTTTAAATCTCTTAAGGATTTCCTTCGCATATCCTTCTTGAGATATAA
Organism: Papaver somniferum; assembly: GCF_003573695.1. NCBI lineage: Eukaryota > Viridiplantae > Streptophyta > Magnoliopsida > Ranunculales > Papaveraceae > Papaver > Papaver somniferum. Next base: position 9,623,069 of record NW_020618825.1, on the reverse strand, counting down.
ATATTCCATTTTCTTGTTGTTTTACTTCAAGCCCGAGATAGTATGACATAAGACCAATGTCCGTCATCTCAAATTCTCTCGTCATCGTTTTCTTGAACTCCTCGAACATTGTAGGATTATTGCCGGTAAAGATCAAATCATCCACATATAGGCAGACGAGCAACATATTTCCCTTTTCATCCACCTTCACATAGAGAGCATGTTCATGCGGGCATTTCTTAAAATTATTTTCTTGGAAGTACTTGTCGATTCTGCTATACCATGCTCTCGGCGCTTGTTTTAGGCCGTATAAAGCCTTTTTCAACTTCAGGACTTTATTTTCTTGTCCTTTTACTTTGTACCCCGGCGGCTGCTCGACATATACCGTCTCTTCAAGATGCCCATTTAGAAAGGCAGACTTGACGTCCATTTGATGGACTTTCCATCTATTCTGGGCAGCTAGAGAGATAATTAATCTTATAGTTTCAAGACGAGCAACAGGAGCAAATACCTCATCATAGTCGATGCCCTCTCTTTGGTTATATCCTTTTACTACCAATCTTGCCTTGTATCTTTCAACCTCCCCTTTTGCGTTTTTCTTGGCTTTGTACACCCACTTTACTTCCAATTGCTCTTTGTCCTTTCGGAAGTGTTACAAGCTCCCAGGCTATTCTTCTCAATAGCCTTAATTTCTTCATTCATCGCCTTTCTCCATTTTTCACTTTCCACGGCTTCGTCAAAAGTTATTGGTTCACTATCTGCAAAGAGACAAAAGAGATATATTGTCTCCGTAGATATCATTTAAACTCCTCGTCCGTAAGGGCCTCTCGCTTGAGCTTTCATCTGCTGATGATGGATCATTTTGGTGCAACGCTGAAGGAGACGGAGGTGGTGTATTAGCTGGAGATTCTGGTACCGGTGGTTGTTGTTCTTCTTCTTCTACGATAGGGAGAAAATTGTAATCCTTTTCTTGAACACCGAAGTCCCAGATGCCTTCTTCATCGAACTCCACATCTCTGCTTGTGATGACCTTTCTATTGATTGGATCGTACAACTTGTATCCCTTGGACCGAGAGTCATAACCGATAAATATGTACTTGGCACTCCTGTCATCCAGCTTCGTTCTCAGCTGGTTCGGCACATGAGCATATGCGATACTTCCGAATACTCGTAAGTGTGAGACGCCGGGTTTCACTCCGCTCCATGCTTCTAAAGGAGTCATGTTCCACACGCTTTTTGTGGGACATCGGTTTATCAGGTAAACCGCACAGTCAACTGCTTCTGCCCAAAACTCCCTGGGCACTCTCTTTGTCTTCAACATACTCCGAGCCATATTGAGAATTGTCCTGTTTCTCCTTTCGGCAACTCCATTTTGTTGAGGTGTATATGGAACCGTAAGAGGCCGACGGATTCCATTGTCTTCACAGTAAGACTCGAACTCCTTCGAGGTAAATTCACCTCCTCTATCTGATCTCATAGACACAATTTCGAAGCCGCTTTCTTTCTCCACAATGGATTTAAATTTCTTGAAATTGGAGAAAACCTCCGATTTTTGTTTCAAGAAATAAACCCATGTTTTTCGACTAAAATCGTCGACAAATATGAGGAAATAGTTATTTCCACCATACGAGCTTGGCTTTATTGGTCCACAAACGTCCGTGTGAACTAACTCCAGTGGCTTTGTGGCTCTCGTCAGTGTTTCCTTAGGAAAACTTTTTCTGAAATGTTTTCCAAGTAAACATCCTTCGCACAATTGATCCGGGTGGTCTATTCTTGGCAAACCTCTAACCATATTTTGTTTGGACAGTAACTTTAATCCTCCAAAATTTAGATGTCCATATCTAAGATGCCAGAGCCATGACGAGTCTTTCACACAAGCAGTCAGACATCTCGCGATGTCATTTTGAATGTTCAGATAGAACATCCTATTTCCCGTCATTGGCACTTTGGCAATTAGTTTTCCTCTCCTATCTCTTATGAAAAGACTAAGGTTTTCCATGTTCATCCTATAGCCCTTTTCTAAGAGTTGTCCCAAACTTAATATATTCATTTTTACGTTAGGGACATAATAACATTAGAAATAAATTGATGGCTTCCATTTTTTAATCGAATCAAAATTTTGCCAAGACCACTCACCGGAGTTTTCGCTCCATTTCCAAACGTCACATTGCCGGAAACTGATTCATCAAGCTCCACGAATTTTTCCTTCGTGCCGCACATATGGTTGCTTGCTCCCGTATCAAGCACCCATGTACAGTTTTCATCATAGTCACCTCCTTTGCATGCCACCAACAAGGTCTGGTCTTCTTGATTTTCTTTACTAGCGTAGTTTGCTCTCTCCTCGACATTATTTGAAGAAGATCGACAGTCCGAAGCATAATGACCAAGCTTATGACAATTATAGCATTCGACTTGAGATTTGTCATACCTTGGCCTATTATTGTTGCGCCATGAATTATTTCCTCTACCACGACCTCTTGTGGAGCTTGACCTCTGGCCTCTGATCATCGTTATTTTGCTTGCCTCTTTCTCTTCCGCCGTAGTAGCCACGTCCTCTTCCTCTAGCATTATTACTAGAGCTCTCTCCTTTGTCTTTTAAAGTAAGCTTAGCTTGTAGAACTTGTTCTACCGCTCCCTCTTTATTTCTCTTTCTCATTCTTTCTTCATGGGCTTGAAGAGATCCCATGAGCTCATCCACGGTCATGGATTCAACGTCTTTGGACTCCTCGATTGCAACGACGATATAGTCGAATTTAGGAACAAGTGACCGTAGTATTTTTTCAATCACACGACTATCACCCATGACCTCGCCATTTCTTCTTAGTTGATTAACAACAACTAAAACTCTTGAAAAATAATCCGATATTAATTCGGACTCTTTCATGGAGAGAGATTCGAACTCACCTCTTAGAGTTTGCAACCGCACCTTCTTTACTTTGTCCACGCCTTTGAATGAATTTTGCAAAATCTCCCACGCTTTCTTTGCATTAGCGGCTCTTGATATCTTCTCGAATGACGACTCATCCATTCCTTGATAGATGAGGTAGAGAGCCTTCTTGTCTCTCTTTCTTGAAATGCGCAGCGCATCTTTTTCATTTTGCGGAAGCGCCGCTTCATCATCCGGTTCAACATAACCTTTCTCTACAATCTCCCATGCATCTTGCGAGCCTAATAACGCCTTCATTTGGATACTCCAATTTTCATAGTTATCTTTGGTGAGTTTAGGTACATGAAACGGAAACATTTCACTAGCCATTAGGATCTATGGCTCTGATACCACTTTGTTGGAAATGATTTTGGAGTTAATGGGCTAAATGGGTATTGAAAATGATTTGAGAATGGGCTCACAGACACTCAACTGTGGTTTAAGAGAAATGAAATTTTATTGCTCTCAAAACTTTGTTTGGTGGTACAAGACCTTACTTCTTACACACACTCCCTTTAATTCTCACCTTACCACTAACTTTGTTTTTCACTCAATTACACCTTCACTTGGTTGCACTACCTCCCTATTTATAGCCAACCTAAGAATTCTCTAGAACTCCCTAGAGAAATATCTATCCCAACTAACTACAACATGTGCTAGATATTTCTAGATAGTTTAGAACCTTTTGTACATTCATGAATATTCTAGTAAGCTTGGGCCCTTATAGCCATGAAGCCTCTAGATGGGCTAGAGTATTGTGGACTAATCTACAATAGACTAGTTGGGCCTAGATAATTCTAGACACTTCTAAAATCAAGTTTATAATTTTAACAAATCAGAGTGAGTCACAATATTGATAATCTTACTCCAGACATAAGACCCGGCTACACTTGTGTGAGATAATATATTCTCTCCCTTACTTTTAGTTCGTTTTGAGAAAGTCAAAATTTTAAATCTATCCTCAATTATATGCTAACTGGAGTAGTAGTAACTAGTAAGTTTCTTTTTTGTAAGATTATAATGACTAAAAATTACCTAGAATTGCATAAATTTTATTTCAAATAGGAAACGAGAAAAAAAACACAGATCTCTTGGGAGCTTAACATTTTCATCTTAGATGAAGTAATTATGATTATGGAAAATCTTTATAATTAGGGAATTTAACATTTAGGGGCAAAGATAAAAGAAGTATCAAAAGGAGTGAAGATAAAAATGAAAAATACCAATCATATTTGTTCCTTAGTTATGCCGATTCTATTATGTGGCAATGCAACCAGGTTAAGCATGCTTAAGATTCTAAACAGCTGCATAATCTACTGTCAGAGACCTACCAGACCATTGATTGGATCATGAACACTACTTTCTTAAGTTTATGCGCATTTCTTGCACTAATGTATTAGCAAGCAGTCAGTACACCATTATTCAGATAATAACTAATATAAAGTTGATAAACAAAAGTTAAATAAATAATAATCGAACTGAAACCTGAACCCATTAAGATACTACTTAATCAATTATATTTTACAGACAACTAAGGATTTAAATTAAACTTGAAATGTAAAAAGAAGCACAAGGAACTGCTCTAACCACATAATAGAAGAGGAACAGAAGAGGAACAAGTGTGCTCTAGTTGCAGGGGAGCCGTTGCATAGCTTGCTTACTGAGTTGATCGCGTTATGTTGATTGCTGCACAACAGTAAAAAATTCCAACAAATGAACATATGAATTTGATCGCAGGTCAGTTCAGTTACCTTCCACGTGATGGATACCGATGAGCTTGTGCTTGTTTTTTTAACTTTACCATGTTGAGTAGTCTGGACAGGCAATAAAGTGTCGAAGAAAGGTGTAATAGAACACCAATAAAATCTCAAACGATTTTTCATAAAATTTCTTCTCTCTTCTATCATAATAATGGAGAAATTCAGAGCGATATTGGTCACCGTGACGATATCCCTTTAAGATCTTCATGACTACTAGGCTTATACCAGTAATGGCTTTAAAAGTTAATTTATGTATTTTATCCCAGCGAAGGCAGTTGCACTGTTTCTTTAATCCAACAACAGTCCGTAGTACTACCGACTTCGTCGACCATGTAAATCCATATATTGAGAATATCATCTCTTTCTCTGACCAATATAGCTAAGTGTCCGTCAACCTCTGCCAACTCATGGACTAATTTTTTTTTCCCATTTAAGCTCCAGGGATCAACGACAAATGAGCTCCAGCGATAAGGATAAAGTCTGGGATTTTTATTGATCTAAATGTCTCACTTCCAAGATCAAAAACCATTACACCATTTTGACTCCGCATCTTCTTTCTAGGCATCCAATATATTGAACCACACACATGAACAGAATTTCTCCTAATTGCAGTGTTAGGTGGAACTTGGCCAATCTTACTCCATGTGTTCTTGCCTACTGTAAAGACCCCGCAAACCAATTCACGGTTAAGAATAAACCAATTCATGTGTTCTTGCCTTTGTGTTGATTAGTTGCCGGATCGACACCAAATCCAAACATATATATTTGTAAGAGCTTTGCACACTCTTTCCACGACAGCCTTTCAGCTGTAGTCCAAAAAGCTTTCTGAATGCTGCACTTGTGAATGTATCGAATTGGGTTCTCTCTCGGGTGCTAGGGTTATAAACGAGAACCGAAGAATGATCAGTAGCACCACCAGCACCCTTGACAAAACAAACCAAACCAAACCATTTACAGGTTCAAGCATTAACATTGGTCTCTCATTAAGATTCACATTATTACTAGTGACGACAGCAGCAGATTCATGATCTAGACTATCCTCAAACCTTAAATCTTTCCGATTGAACGAAAACCTCTTGATTGGTATAAATCCATTAACATCGCATGTAGGATAAATGAGAAAGGTATGTTCATCAAATAGACGTGTTTTCGACCATGTAAAGTGCAAATCGATAAATGATTTTCTGTGTTTGATCAAATACATCCAATATTTGCATACTAACTTCAATTTCATTAGCAATTCTACTGGTAATCTAATTAAAATATCAAACATTAAAGCATTACCCTCATAAAAAAAGCATTGCTCCGTTGTGTTGACATTACTTCTGCTGATGCTGCGGCAATGCTCTTCTAATCTTCTTCGTTTCAGTGCAACTTTTAGATTTATCATATTTCTTTCTGATCAGAAGATCACTCTTTTTGATTGGGGAAGGATTTAACTTGTAAGAATAATAACGTATTCGAAGTGTTTGATAAAAGTACTAAATGGAAAGACCCGGCTACACTTGTGTGATATATACCGGTTTTGACAACGTCAAAAATTTTGGTTTTCCCTGTTTCCCACACTCACTTTTCCTATTTCCCATCCACATCACAATTCGTAAAATCAATCTACTTTTCAATTCTGATTTTTCCTATTTACCATCTTCAAAAGTCAAGTTAAATTTGACTATGACTATTACCACCCATGTACGTCTCCTTCTTCGTTAACTTTCCCTTTTTATTAATAAATAATCAAATTATAAACCCTATATTTGATTTTGGTAATTATAGTACCCTAAATCGTATTGTTATTTGGTTTTTCATTGCTGATTCAGGGAATTATAATACCCTAAATCTGCAGTTAGTTATTTGGTTTTTCATTTCCCTTATTCAAATGAATAGTCCTTAGGTTGTTTTTTGTCTGAATCACTCTGCAAATATGGTCGTTCAGCTTTTAGCGATTCCCATCCATCTTGTATTGGTTTAACCATTTAAATCGACACACCAATTTGAAGACGGCCAAGACATCACATACCATATAATTATTAATTGCTTTTGAAAGTACTAATCGAATGAATTAAGTACATGTAACAGCTTGATAGATTTCATATCTCCACTAGCTATACATTCACCCTTACTGTACTCATTCTTAAAATAATTATTGTATCATAAGTGGTGGGTATCTGAGCCATCAGCCATGACCATGGAACTTGATCACTACTCGTCCATTAATTTACAGACTATTACTACTCGATCAAAAAAAATTTTTACAGACTATTACTACTCGTTAGCACTAGCCATAAAAATATATTATAAGATGGTGTAGGCATGCAGTAACAAGGTGAGAAGAAAAGATGGAGATTGGGGGTGGATTTGCGATGGAGAAGAAGAAGAAGTGATTTGAGGTCTTTGGTGTACATAAAAAAGTCAATGGATAGGATTTAGGATATATGAAATTTAATTTGAGTGGTACTTAGGATAATTGGGGATAGGAATTAAGGAGGATGGGAAATAGGAAATATAAAGATAGGAAATAGGGAAAACCAAAATTTTAAGGATATGTATTCCTTAATTATACGTTAGTAATTTTCTTTTCTTTTTTTCTGTAAAAATATTATTACCTGAAACTTCCTGAATCTATTTTAAAAAGGAAATATAATTTTCTTTATTATATTTTAATTATTTGATTGATTGATATAATAGGAAATGGAAAAAAAAGGAAAAACAAATCTCTAAAATTTTCATCCTAATGAAATAAAATTTGAAAAAAAAATGAAATAATTATATAAGTGGAAAATTTTTATAATTAGGGAAAAACATAAAAGGAAAGAAGCATTAATTTTCTTATGGTTAGTGGAAAAACTTAACAATAATTATATAAGTGGACACATAAAATAATGAAGTTTTAATTTTCTTATGGTTTTGCTGTGCCCACTACTTTTGAGATTGCCGTGCTCACTACTTTTAAAATACTAATGATTCATAAGGAAAGCGAGTTTTCTGTTGCCGTGGCAAAGAATTGTGTATATAATGTACTCCAGAAACATCTCATACGCATCAACAAAAACAACAACTGAACTTTTTCTAGAGAGAATCAGAAACACCCAGAGAGAAAGATGGAAGTAGTTAGCCAAAATGATCAAGAAAATCAAGCAATTATCTGGAACCAAATTTATGGTTTTTCGGGATCCTTACTTCTCAAATGTGCAGTTCAGTTAAAGATTGCTGAAACTATTCATAACCATGGCGCACCCATATCTATATCCGAGTTAGCTGCTAAACTTCCAATTGATCAACCCGTTAACATGGACCGTTTGTACCGTGTGATGCGTTACTTAGTTCACATGAAACTTTTCAACAAGGAAATTATCTCTACACTTAATGGTGGAACCATCCATGTAACGGAGAAATACTCATTAGCTCCACCGGCGAAATACCTCATAAGAGGGTCTCAACAATCAATGGTTCCTGCAGTTTTATCAATAACTGATAAAGATATATTTTCTGCATGGCAAATTTTAAATGACAGTTTAACCGGTAACTGTAACGTTTTCGAGAAAGCTTTAGGAAAGGACATTTCTGTTTATATGAGTGAAAATCCTGAAATGAATGAAAATATTAGGGGAGCAATGGCTTTCAATAGTGGATTAATTACTTCAGCTTTGGTTAAAGAGTGCAAAAGTGTTTTTGGTGATGAAATTAAAACACTAGTTGATGTTGGTGGTGGAACTGGTACTGTAGTCACAGCAATTTCGAAAGCGTTCCCGAATATTAAGTGCACGCTCTTTGATCTTCCTCATGTTATAGCTATATCTCATGATATTCCAACTGTTACAAAAAATTCAGGAGATATGTTCAAGTCTATTCCTAGTGCTGATGCGATCTTCATGAAGGTAATTATTGTTGTTTTTTAATTTATTTATTATGAAGATTTGTGGGTGTTTTTTTTTATCTTGCTCATTTTATATCAGATGCACCTCAGTTGGTTAGTCTAATGTTAGCTAATATGGTTTTAACTGCTGATTCACGTAAAACGTTTCAGAACATCCTTCATGACTGGGATGATGATGAAGCTATTCAAATTCTAAAGCGATGCAAAGATGTACTGTCACCAGGTGGGAAGCTTATTATCGTTGAAATGGTATTGGACGTGGATTCGGTTCATCCGTATTCCAAACTTAGACTCACATCTGATATAGATATGATGGTTAACACCGGAGGTAAAGAGAGAACCGAAAAGGAATGGAAGAAACTTTTTGATGAAGCAGGTTTTGGTAGTTGCAAAATTACTCAAATGTGAGCAGGTTTTGCAGCTCAATCTGTAATTGAGGTGTTTATCAATGTCAATGATGATGTTGAAGAATAAGAGTTTATCCTATTCGGAGGCCCAGACTTTGTTGTTAGAATTGCATAAATAAGGCGTACAGCGACCCTTTCTTTGTTGTTAGGAAACTGTTGTATGATTTTCATGAAATTCCGTAGTATGTTTGGCAACGTTATAATTTAGTAGCATTAAAGTTTGTTAGGATCTTTCTGTTTGATGGCAGTAGGCTGGGGCTCAACCTCCTTGATTATTATCTGTTGTATGGTCTGATTTTACGCTTATTATAAAATGCATGCTTCAATACCAATGTTACAGTAATTTGTTTGACTTACATGTGACTCGACACTAATACAGAAAATAATTAAATGAGCAGATGTTTAACTTACGTGTCTTACGAGAAGTTTAAGATCCTGCACTTTATAAGTCTTTATAAGTCTTAGATAATTCTAACTTTGCAAGCTGGTTTGCGAGGTTAGTTAGGCCAATGGACATCAATATCAATATGGTGATTCAGTGTTGTCCTAGTACCGTAGAGATTTTGGAAGGATGTTGACTGTGGAAGAACGTGATTTGCAAGAGAGTTGTTTCTTTTGAAGCAACAATGTTCATCGTTTTCGATTCAGAGAAGGTAGTCCATTAACGTACTTCTTTAAAATTTCAGTAAGTTGATGAGTGACTTTCTTGGATGCGGGAGAAGTTGTTAAGGGCAAAGAGCAAGCTGTTACTACTGTGTTGTTTTCTAGATATACATGACACGCTGGTACAATTTAATGTGATCGGGTTGAAGGGTTGTATATATCTAAAACAACGGGAAATCTGGAAATAATAATCCGGATGTAAGAAGTTATTCAAGGCGAGGTCTGAATATAATACTGGTGTAGCTGGAAGAAATATTCTCCAAAGCTTAAAGCCAAGGAGAATTGTGAGTCAAATATGGTGATAATTGTAGAAGCATCTGATACAGGAGAAGTGTGGGAGATCACACGTGGTGATCATTGCAAAGTGTGGTTCTTTGATTCAATTTTTTCTTTTCATATGAGTCCATAAAGGGGCTAGGTTACTTCTTACGAGTCTGTAGGAGGTGGTACTATATTATTAGTAATTATGCTTGTGGTTTAGCTGGGATCAGAATAAGTGAAAATCAAGAATCATGGGGTTAAGTAAATCCTGGTGACATAATCCTGAGTTGAAGAAGTATTTGACATCACTTGGAATTTTGAAATCCAAAGGTTACAGTAAGGTAACGGAAGGTGGATTCGCAAAGGTACTGAAGTGAGATTTGCAGTTGGATAAGAAGAGACGGAGATTTGTTTTTTGTTTTTTTTGTATCTTATGCGGTGGTACGGTAGTAGGTGGAGCTTGTGTGGGAATCAGTAATGATGTTTGATTATAGCTCTTCAAGACCTGAATATGTGTCCGGGGCATATAAGTGAGAATAATCTAGAATCTATTTGATGGATATGCGAAACTTAAAAGTTGTGAACGTTGAGTTCGCAGAAATAAGTTTGGCGGAATTTTAATTATACGTAAGGTATAAAGGAGGTACGTTCTGTATGGACGTGTGGTGCATTCATTCGAATGTGTGGGAATACTTTTCTAAAGTATTCATGGAGATTTTTTATTGTACTGTATGACTAATTATCAGGGAGAGTGTGATAGTACGCCATGAAGATTGGTAGAGTTGTGAAAAGATAGTACATGAGACTATGGTGGTAAAGACCCAGTAGTTTGATGAGGACGAGTTAAGTTGATTAACTGTGGGATTCAATGTGTGTTGAGTCTATAAAGAAGTTTTGTCAGGTTCATGCATAGTAAAGCATTTTGCAGTAATAAAGAAATCTCAAGGTGGGAGAAGACACGGTGCATGTTGCCTAAAGTTTTTTAGGTAATTAAGGATTTGTGAGCTGGTGTAAAATGGCGTGTCATATCAATTGTGGTTTACCAATAATGTTGTCAAGTTGAAGTCATTTATAAGAGGTGAAGTGAAGTCTTTGTTTATCCCAACAAATAATCTTTAACTTGGGTAGAGGATTGGTAAAACGTGTATGTGGGAATTTATTCCACAGGTGATTTGTATCTTAAATGTATATTGATCAGGTGGAGATTCAAATTGGTGAATCTCAGCAACAACGAAAGGAAAATTTCATGATAAACAACGGAAGACCGAAGACGTAAGGTCTCCATTACAGTTGGAGATGAGAAGTTTGCAGTGGAAAGAAGGTCGATGGGTTTTCATGTGAAAGGAAGAAACTCCGAGTACGAAAGGCGTACGGCGTAGTCAAGAAGTTTGATAGTCAAGGGTTATGCACAAGGAAGGTATATCTTACAAAGATTCTCTCCAGTGGTAAGAATACATGATCCGTACCTTGTTGACTATGGTGGTGGTCTGTGGCTGTGCACAAGTCAGAGGACAACTTCTTATATGATACTCAATTATGGAGTAAGAAAAATTCAGCTCAAAGGTGTTGTTGTTTCAAAAATGAAGGAATTGTATCAAGGTAATAAAATTATCGTATAGGCGACGGTTCACAGTATGATGAGCTTTAAAAGGATTAAGAATCAGGAGAAGATATGATCGTATATCAAGACTCGAGGTGATTTGGATTCTGGGGAAAGCAAGACTCGTGGTATGGGTACAAGATTTATGCACTTTAACAATGATCTGTTGTACGTGGATTGATTGTGTTTAGTGCGTTACTGAATATACATACGTGAAGATAAGTTTGTTTGGGAAGCTGACGTAAAAGTTAGCTTAATATAATGACATGCTTCTTTCTGCAAAGAGCATGGTACTACTGAGAATTTCGAGTCTCAATTAGGTGTGAAGAAATAAAGAATATGAGGTACCTCGAGGGTACAGTAGAATGGTTTGGTGTACCAACGGTATGGTGGTGAAGAGTTTCCATAATTTTGTGAGTGTGTAGATTCCAACGATGGGGTTATGTGGATTTTTTTTTTTTAGATCTACAAAACGGACTTGTCTTTACAGTGACTTGTCGTCCAATAAGTTAGAGGCCGTCTTTACAATCAGTTGAAGCTCAATTAACAATGGAGTCTGAATTGATATGGGTAAATGAGGATGTGAAGGAAGCAACTTGTTTTCAATGCTTGATTGGATACTTTGAAGTCAATGAAGAATGCATAGATATGCATGGTGATTTTCTAAGTGTTGTAGATGTTTTCTAAGCACGAAAATTTTTACGGAAGAGTAAAACATATAGATATTTAGTTACATTTTGTGTGACTTGTTATCTACGGTGGAGAGTTTTTATTATGGAAGACTTGCTGGAAGAATAATCTCACAGGAATGCTTACAAAGGTGGCACCAATGATTAAGTTCAAACATGTTTTGCACTTGATCAATATTCTACAGGAAGGCACCGAAAGGTGCGAAGTTGTGGCGGTGATGAACGTGAAAGGAAGAGTGAAGAAAGGAGACGAAGGATTATCAACAAAGGTGGAGATTTGTGAAGTTAATTTGTCGATAATCAATTATATTTCCTTGGTCTCCAAGGAAACAGGACTTAACGGAGTAAGTCTTGGCAACCAAGTATACACGGTTAGGAAATCAGTAGTATTCCATATTTAGTAAACTAGTTGAACTTGGGCATCAAGAATTATACTTGACCTCCAAGTATTAATTGAGTATAAATAGACGTGATCTGATTTGGAGAGCCTTGTGGAATCGACAATGGAGTTGTAAGAGATTCCATCCCACCTCTTGGGTGGTTATCTTGTGAAGAATTTTATGATGAGTCTAAGGTTTTTTCTTGGGCGTCTGCTACACATCGTTGGTGAAGGTCAAGAGAGAAAGGTGAGGCTGTCATGAGTGTTTCTTGTATTTAGCGTAAGGTTATAACAAGAGGAGTGTTCTTCAAGTGTTGTATGTAATCGCATCAATGGGGTTGCGATGCTAGATAACAAGATATGGGTTGGGTCAAGGTTGTCTTCTAGATACGGATTTCTAATGCTGAGAGACATAGGTGGATGACACACCAAGTGTTCTTGTACTTGTTCTTCGGAGACTTTCATTATAGTGAAAAGAATCATCATCGCAAGTGGACGTAGGCACGTTGCCGAACCACTATAAATCTCGTGTCGTGGTATGCTTTTATTATTTACTCGTAAAACGTTTTATGCTTGTTTGCTTTGCTATATCTATATTTGGGTTGTTCATTTCTATGTTTGATAGAGCAACAAATGTTAGTAGTCCACCGTTACCGGGAGAAAACCCCAACAAAGAATATATCTGTGCTAAAAGTAAAATATTCGTGCCAATAGAAAACTGAAAGATCTATTTTCTTTAAGTCTCTAACAAACATGGACAACCACCGGAATATATACGGCAACCCAAAAATATGTTTCTAAAAATACGGCAACTGGAAAGACAATATTACTTCCGTTAACTTGGAGTTAGGTGACGTCAAAACTAGCAAAATAGCTATGCACGGTGCTTCTAGATCAAGTTTTCTCTAGCACTGCTACAACAAAAATTTTGTCGTATTTTTCCCTACGAATCATATTTGATCAGCTGGAATCTGTTAAAGTTAGGAAATTAGAAAGTGGTATGGGTTAAAAAAATGTAGCTATATATATTAGGAAACATATGACATTGGAAATTGAAACTGAAGCCTTTATCCGGCTATAACCTATTTGGAAACCAAGTTATTTTCCAGTTTCAGTGGGAAGTAAACCATCTTTACTTCTTTCTTTCTTCTCTTGGATGAGTCCCGAATAGTCGATGGATTGTCATGTATTACTTTTTTTTATTATTATCAAGTACTACTGTTGGATGGCATTATTGAGTCCATTTCAGTGACAGAGTTACGTGAATATGTTGCAAGTTTTGACATGGCCACTGCGAGTGTAAGTGGGAGCTGTTGGGAAAATATTACTATAACAGTATGATGTCGTTGCTATTGTTGACAGACTTCTTTCAGTTTGTTGAGATTGAAAAGGACTGTGACTCTATGAGCCTGCAGGAACTCTGGTACATATCTTTTTATGAAATACCAATCATAAATATACAACTTAATTTTTATGCTTGGCAAAATGATAGGATGCACATGATGATAAGTGCAGCCTGTTACTAGTCGAAGTATTGTGGTTCACTTTTTCCACACTCACAAAGGAATGGCATGAATAAAGCAAAGACTAGTGTATACGACGTGAAAATAGGATCACAATGTTCGTCAAACTAAGAATAATTAAGTAGAAGAAGAACTATACATGAAGATGACCAATAATTCCCAAGTTTACAACCACTAAAACAAATTCGACCATGGTATTTTCAATCAGTGTAAATAAACCAACACCAGTGACCAATGAAAGGAACGAAAAACTGTAAGACGTAGTCTTAATTATATCCCATAGACAAATTGTATATATGAAGTTTTTAGGTGTAAGAGACATTCTCATAAGCAGGTTATTAAAATTAATTAGACCTACACATTTCTAATTAACATGATACAGTAATAAAATCTATACATGGATATGGTCTTATAGAACCATATAAAGATATCCTCATAGACATGCTATTCTTTTATGGAGGTAAATTCATAAGGATTAAGCCAACACGAGACCGATTTTTTTTATAAAAATATATAATTCTTTAATAGAATATTTCTTACATACTCGTTCCGTTTTAAAATAAACCTGCATGTTATTCTGGAACAAAACGACTAAATATTTTACTCTGACAAAGAAGGTAACTCGGAATCGGTAGAATCTCTGTTCCAATGTAATAAGTGTATTTTTTGCCGAAAAAGACTTAGAAAATAGTCTAATTCCGCGTAAATGGTTAAAGTACCGTTAAATTCCAAAAAAAAAACATACATGACCAAAAATACAAAATATGATCCAAAACAATGACGTCCATGTCCCTACACACGACTGCACGATGAATGACTGCAAGATGAATGCAGTGGAAACATTTTTTGGAGTGCACTAATGCGTTAGAGATATTGACCAGTCAACTGGATTCATATTCGGTCAATATCACTCGATACCGTTTAGTTAACTATCAACATTACGTTTTTCAAGTGTCCAGTAGCTGTGCACCAGGGTACTTGGGTCAGTCAACTGGACTCAAGTTTCGTACATTCATGGTCAATGTTATTATGGAGTGCTCGCTTGATGAAAAATCTATTGTGGAGGTCATTGCGAAAAGTTAAAAAAATTGTAGTACCTTTGCCAAAAGTCCAAAATGTTGTTTTTGGAATTTATGAGCGGGAACATTACATACCGGGAATATCACCCTTTTCTAAGTCATGTTCCCATAATCAGCTCTTTTATATAATATGGACAAATCATTCATGATAATTATTTTGAGAAGACAAAAATAGTGTTTGTGGAATTCAGTCACATAATAATTTTCTACACCAACCCACTAATTTAAGGCTAACCTGAACTGAAATATTCCAGGCAATAAATAGAGTTCGTTTTCCATCATGAACACACTGATTAAAGTGTTCACCACTAAATCAGAAGACCTTTAGTTTTATCTTTCATTCTTGAAAGTACATGCACCTTTAGATCTTGTCTAATACGTCAGACTTGTTTAATCCGTCAAAAATCCAATACTACATGACAATTTGAGAATCCTGTATGGCAGTCGCCAGTCGGCGTCCGCCAGATGGAGATTTTCTTTCATCGATAGTCAGGATATTTCTGATAATGTTAGGTGGGCGTATGAACGAATGAAATTGAGCGTGCGTGATGCTCTGGGCTTCCTTAATATAGTCGATTCTCTAATGGAAATAATTATCACAAAATTGGTTAAAAAGATCAAAATCAACAATTCCTGGGTGAAAAGGACATTTAGATTTTGATATTGTTTAAATGGACAAAAATGTAAAAATAGCCAGGATGTAAACAGTTTCATCCTACCCATTTTTAAATACATTTTCTTATTTTTAATTTACATCAGGATGCATCCAGTTTCATCCTTGCTATTTTTTAAGTTTAACTCAAGATGAATCCAGTTTCATCCTTGCTATTTTTTTGGTGTCCATTTCACCCATAATAATTTTTACTCATCCATTTGAACCATGTTTTAAAAATATTTGGATAAATGACCCATTTTCCGAAAAATTATCTCACGGTACAAATGTTTTTGGTTTGTACGTCCATATATTGCTTACCTCGATACGGACGGCCACCATCGATGGGAGGTCATTAGTATGGAACCGAGTTCCAGTTAATGGAAAAATATAAACTCAATTTTTTTCTTTCTGGAAATCCTTTTTACAAAATATTCTAGCAAACCATGGCAGAGACAAACAACATTTCTTTTAATTATTTAATTAAGAAATTCATTCTACGTTTGCCATTTTTGGGACATAAATGTGGAAATATATGGAGTATAGGGAGATTTGTAATCACTTGAGAAAGGATATATGTGATGTAAAATATATTGTGAACCAACCTATTATAGAGAAATAAGACAAGGAAAGAGCAATAAACCAGCTATCCATGGTAAGTATACTAAGGGCTATTTTCATAGTGATACTCCTATTCAACTACTTCAACCATTTCTGGGGACGTCGTAGCATTCTTAGGATATACGAGGGTTCCATATTTACGTACGATTCCTCGTCCATCACCCCTTGTAATGGGTTTTGTTAGAGCATTGCTCGGTCGAACTCGTATGCGTTTCTATCTCAAGCATGTTTGTCAATGTTAGTGATCAAAACTATGAGTCGTGATTTCTATCCTATTTAGATGTCTCGGAATAGGACATAGATTGTGTAGTTGAGCTTTAGACTTCGGTGTTCATCTCTTGCAGACGAAGAACTACTAAGGGGAGCTTGTGGAACTTCATCGACAAAAGGTATATGGAGACTGAAACTTATCTATCACTTGGAAAGTCTATTTCTACTCTATCTCCTATATTAAGATATAAGTCGTGTTAATACACGTATGAGATTTCGAGCTGAGTTTATCTCGCTTATATATTTCTCGGAATATGTGTTGCCAAGCTTTCGCTTCGGCCGAATTCATCTTACATTTGTGACGAAAGTCCGAATAAGATCATATGAAAATTTCCGAGTTACATCTTACATGGTTTGTGTTATACAATCATTTGGTGTTGTCTTGGAATGTTCCATTATGATAATTTCAGTAACTAAAAAATCGCTTTGACGAAAAATAGTTTGTGAACAACAAATATATAACGTCATCTAAGAAAGTTTCAGTGATTGAAATAAAGAGTTTAGAATCATGTAACCATGGTTGGATATAAACATAGTGTGTTAATCACATTAGTCTACAAGTCCAAAACCGGGAGCCTGAAGTATGCGCACCCGTACGCGTACTGGTGGTTACTAATGTCTGGGAAAGTATGCGTACCTGTGCGCATACCGGCGGAAAGTTCACGTCCGTGAAAATATGCTGGAGTTTGGAATGTGTTGAATGTGCGCACCCGTATGCGTAATGGCGTAACCAAACTCAAGTCCGACTACTTAAGTATGCGTACCCATTTGCATACTTTAGTGGGTTACTTTCTAAAATCGGTTATGTACATGAACTTAAACATTTATATAATAAGGAATGCAATCTTTGAAAACTGTGGCTATAATGTTCATGAATTGATTCGAGTGAATCAAATCGATTTTGTTTCGATTGTATTCTTGTATACTTTTATGAGAATATAACAATCAAACGACACTTTAACTAGTTCCATTTGAGTCATTTGAACTAGTTATGGATTATATCAATATGGTTGATATGAGAGTTATCATATGGCTAACTTCAGTTGACCACTGTTGAGCCAACATAGGTGTAACGTTTGGGTACGGTTAAATAAACCTAAATGAGGGTACATTTCATTTGTGTGTAACAAGATAAGTTCGATCTAACATTTGAAAGATATTAGCTTGGTTGAATCGGGTTTTTCATCCAACGGTGAATATTGATTGTTTTGTTACCAAGGTAACTTAGATTGCAAATACTGATTTGAAAACTATATAAAGGAAAACTCTAGAAACTGGGATACCCACACCTTATGTGTGTCACTAGTTGTATAATCTAAAGTCAATTCTCCTTTAACCTTAGGTTTTCCTAAACCTTATTGGTTAACGACTTGAAAGACTTCATTGGGATTGTGAAGCCAGACCCAAGTATTTCACTTGTAGTTGCTTGTTCTGATCTTGCCCGATTCTAACGTTTGAGTACTATATTCTCTAAGATTTTCTCTAGATTAATTTCTCCGATAGGCAAGATAAAACGTGATCACAAACATCTTCGTATCATCGTTTGTGATTCCACAATATCTAGTTTCTCCATCATACGATTTGGATTATTGTGAGGTGATTGATAATACTGAGCTGTTCTTCGGGAATATAAGTCTGGTTCATCAATTGATTCCTGTTCACCTTGATTTATTAAAAGACGGAAAAAAAAACTCTTGGGTATTTCTGTGGACAGATTTATTCAATCCTATAGAATTTTCTGTGTGAGAAAGATTTGTTTCTCAAGTCTTCGACTTTGGGTCGTAGAAACTCTTGGTTGTGGGTGAGATAAACTAAGGGAATCAAGTGCGTAGTATCCTGCTAGGATCAGAGACGTAAGGAGCGAAACTGTACCTTTAATCAGTGTGAGATTGATTAGGGTTCAACTACAGTCCAATCCGAAGTTCATTGGTAGTAGGCTAGCGTCTGTAGCGGCTTAATATAATGTGGTGTTCAAACTGGACTAGGTCCGGGATTTTTCTGCATTTGCGGTTTTCTCGTTAACAAAAATCTGGTGTCTGTGTTATTTCTTTTCCGCATTATATTTTATTATATAATTGAAATATCACAGGTTGTGTGTTGTATCGATCAATTAGGAAATCCAACCTCTGGTTGTTGATTGAGATTGATTGATCTGTAGTTGCATCTTTTCTGATGACTACACCCATGTAAATCTAAAGGAAATAAACTACTCAAACATTCAAGATTCAAGATGAACATGATGTAAACAACATGGAAAGTAAATATTGACACAAGCATATAACGTGGTTCGGCCTTGAAGACCTACGTCCACGGGAAAGAAGATGTTTTCTTTATTGATTATAAGGTCTTACCCTTGAAAGAACTAAAAATGTCACTTAGACTTCTTATTCTCTCTCTTTATATATCTCTCCCAGGAATTCTCTGTAAAAAGACCATCTAAAATGTTACATAAGTTGTCCATCTCCTTCTACATGGACTGGTATTTATAGACAAAATAAGACTCGTGAAGGTCTGGCCTCGCCGAATATATGGAGTCTGTCGTCTATCTCCTCAGGGCCTCGAACGAGCTTCTATACTATCCCTCGTGATGGTATGCTGGTGTTGATGGTGGTTTTTAGCTTGGGGTTAAAACTGTAAAACCTTGCATCTGATGTGACGTCACTCTGTAAGGAAACGGAGCCATGAGTGTCAACCTCTCCACTGGCATGCTTATTGAGCCGTTCAATATACTTACATGAAATTTATCCATACTGGCGCATGTAGCAACCATCCCAGATGTTCTGTAAATTTTGCTGCCTTGCCTATATTCACTTAATATAAGTTTCTTTGAATGCTTTCTACGCTATGTTCCTCGGCTGAACCCTTAATGCTGATATGGCATGACAATTTGTGTTCACTCGCAGCAGAGTAGCACGAATTTACAAATATCAAGGATAAGGTCTTTGCATGAAGTATTCAATCAGAAAGCATGCTGCACTCTGGCAATGAACTTAAAGAACTCTGTGTCAACACATACAATTCAATCAATTGCTTTTGCACCTTGCACAGTATACCTGACCTTGCATGTCGAAAATAAACCTATGAAAACTAGGTAATTAATCCTCCATGGATTAGTAGGTGCAAAATCTTGCTCAGAATCAGAAAACAGGGAGCCGCAGCAGCAAACAGCGGCGTCGCCATGACTTAGGCCAACTGGCGCCACTTGCCATTGGCCACGCCCCATCCTAAACCAACAGAATTTCCCTCGACCAATCAGGTCTCCTCAAACTAGCCACGCGCACATAAGTTGTGGTTGGGTCCTTACTTGTCGGCCCCATTTTCCATCGACCAATCAGGTTGCTCTAAATCCGCCACACCCACACCAGAAGTGTGGTCACGCCCATGCTTGGCCGTCCCCTCTCCTTCCTACCGACCAATCAGATCACTTTAAAATGCGCCACGAGCACTAGAGGTGTAGCCGCGCCTTATGTTTGGATGGCCCCTTTTCTTGACCAATCAAGTCGCTCTAAACTACATTAAAGTCCAAACACACTCTGCCGGGCCACCATACTAACTGGAAACCCAAACGCGCTCTTCCACAACAACATTGGCATGCCAACATGCCACCCTGCCGCAGTAACATGACAACATGCCACTCTTCCGCAGTAACATGACAATGTGCCACAAATGATGCCACTACGTGCTAATCCACTTTCTGTTCGTGGCCAATGCCATAAAAGACTCCAATTAGGATTTCATGATCAAAACAAGACTTTTTCTTCAATGGAATTAGCCGAAACCCTAATTTTGGTCATAGTCCACAACATGCCACGAGCCAATTTAGCCTTGGCCACGTCGCCAAGCCCTAACTTTGGCCACGGCGCCAAATCCTAGCCTTGGCCACGACGCCAAGCCCTAACTTTGGCCACGACGCCAAATCCTAGCCTTGGCCACGGCGCCAAATCCTAGCCTTGGCCACAACGCCAAATCCTAGCCTTGGCTACGCCGCCAATCCCTAACTTTGGCCACGACGCTATGCCGCAGTCATGCCGCACGTGCTAAATAGAGTTGCGATGCGCCAAACCCTAATTAGCTAAAAATTTCGATTCCAACTGAGTCCAATGACAATCCTAAGACCTCAAGATTAACTTAGCAACAGGGACAATGCTGCCGGAGCAATATTCGGGTCTAACACAATTATGCCAAAACAGCTTCCACGGCTACACCACTGGCATGTCGCTATACCATGGCTCCGTCAGGCGCCACTATGCCAATGGCGCCACGTCGCTATGTAAACAAGATGCAGACATAATCAAGGCCCATCCTTCCTCATGATATGCAATCTCGGCCATCCAAGTTCGCCACCAAACTGACAGACTTGTGGCAAGTTTCAGGCGATCAACTTCCTAAATCTAGTGGCCATGGCTACGCCAGGCGCCACTTGCACCACCGTGCCACTGGCATGCATGATCCATGCCACATTGCCACTGGCGTACACCAAAACACCATTGCGCCATTATCATGCGCCAACACAAGGTAACCGTAACCAACGACTACCCTCCTTCATGAAATGCGATCTCAGCCATCGAAGTTCGCCACCGAACTGACAAACCTGTGGTAAGTTTTAGGCGACCATCCAAAACGAGCCTAATAGCATTACTTGTTATTTTCCTGCGGTAAGTCTCTTGACTTTGAATTTCTACACGTAGCAAAGTGCTACATGTTTTCCAAGAAAATACTCGAGACATCAAACATGTCACAAACTGGGGGATGCTCATTAGGGTATTGGTCTGGCGGTTTACAGCGTGCGGCGTGCAATGCGCCCGTTACAAGAATGTGTCATGAAGCGGGACAATTAGTGGTGGTGAAAAGTAACGGTGTAAACGAAATCACTTCCTTCATCATGGAAGCAAAATGTCTAACGGTTACACGAATTCACTTCCTTCATCATGGAAGCATAATGTCTGACGGCTACACGTTACTCTATTTTTCCACCACTCAATCGTTTCCACTTCCTATGAGACCAGAGTACGTTTCAATATGACTTGTATAAATAGGCTTCACCTATTTACACCAAAGAATAAGTTTTGGTAGGCAACAATACAGTATCTAGAAATCACCTGGTAGTTTTCCATTCGGCTAGTCAGTTCTACTTTTAGGTACAAGTCATAAACAGCCACACCTTCAGAATCAACGATTCTGGTCTCAACACTCTCGTTACACCAAATCAAGGATTTCCTTATAGAAGAAAAGTGTTATAAAAAAATTAGAGCTAATTTCCCTAACTAAGAAAAATGGTTACCCATAGCCAGTTATATAATGTGTTAGTATTTTATTTAACACTTTTAATTCATTAGGAAACTTAAATAGGCTAACACACACATTTCATTACAATTTTTTTCCTAACTATTGACATTTTACACTTCATAATTACTTGTAATGTAGAGATTGTGCTATAATGTTTGCTAACCCTCTGTATAACAGTTCAAGTGACTAAAAAGAGATGACATGTGTCTTGTTTTTCAAAATAGTCTAACTCATTTTCTAGGTTAGGAATTCGTTAGATTTTAATAAAAAAATACTGGCACTTTCAGGTGATCCTCGCCTGAAGCCGGTCACCTGAGAATGCCAGTTCCGGTCACCTGGGAATGCCAGGTTCCGGTCACCTGGGAATTTCAGGTCATCCATATTTTAAAATTCAAATTCAAATTTGACACTGCAACTTACTGTAACCATTCTTATTTCTGAAACTACAATACATTCAGGAACAATTTACAGTGTAATCATTCACCAAATTGAAATGCTGAAACACATATAAGACATTCAGGTGTTAAAAAAATGATTTAGTTCATGTGCCATATACTAGACAGATGCTATACTGCTTTATATCTACTGGTATTCTAACATCATCAGTCGAAATTACCTCTACCCCTAGCTTAAAGATGTGCTCAGTGCTGGTGTTTCAATTGTACTTGCAAGAGGACTTCTTCATTGACATTGTGAACTGGTTCCTCTTGCTGTAGTTGTAATAACGCAAGGATTCAAAGCTTGATCGTGTATGGGCATCAGAATAGAACTAGGTGATGATGTTTCTAGTACCTGCACAGTTGTTTTAAGAAGTTAGGTGTAGTCTTATCCTTATCTGATACAACATACACATAAATATGGATATAAATACACTAGACTCTTCTCAGTGTTGTAAATCACCACATACATTCTCATAATGCATTCACACAAAACTAGAACACATGTCAATGACTATTTCCTATAGTTCTTACAAGTTAACGTCGGCATGTAGGTAAAACAATCACATAGATTTCATGAGTAATGGACTGTTGCTTACTATTCTCATCTAAGTACCCATCTTGTTCCCTCATTTGTGCCTACATTAGAACAAGTATTGATATGTATTAGCATACAAAATACGTAACCCAACATACAAAAACTCATGATACTTTCAAATTACTACACCAGCTACTTACTATGTAACCCTTACGAGTTATCTGAACTGTCATCATCACTGGATTCTTGCTTCTTTGTTGCTGGTGCAAGGAGCAGCTTTCTTTGCAACTGGCTACTGCATCAATGGATTTTCTTTTTATCAATAAATCAACCAACCCAATAAAACCAATAAGAAAAATAGAACACTTTCAAATGAATATAGTTTTAATGAAAACTGAACTTATTATATATTACAAATGGTCCAGAAAAACTCACATCCTCAGAGCTTGAATCATCTGAACTATCATCAATACTTGATTCGTTTTCTTCTTGAAATTTTCATTCTTAGTTAAAGGAGCTGCAACCTTTTTAGATGTAGCAGCAACTAAGAGAAAAACTTTTCTCAAACATAACATCTTTTAAATGCAAAATAAACAAACCCACAAAAAGAAAAGGTACTCACTTTTTCGGAATCACTATCAAATCCGATTCAGAGCAGCAAGATTCTGGTTTTTCCTTCTTAGCTGCTACTTGTTTTGTAACATGAAACACAGGTTCCTGAAATAACATGTTGGACAAACTAGAAATTAAAAACTACACATACATTACTTCAAGGGTATAAATAACAGGGAAAGATTGTAGGACCTAGTTCTTACACATTTGCTTCTTCTTATGACCACCTTCTCAAATAATTTCCAGCCTTTTAAGAATCGCAAGCACTTGGTCCTATTGAAAGTAAGTAATCTAAAAGGGAGAACTTAACTGACTCTTCCCTACAGCTTTGAGCTAAATATCTGCTGGGTAATGCTTTTTGCTTTGCATCATGGTGAACCAGTAAGAGCCACCTCTATTAGGACATGGTTTACAGCCTCAAACCTCTCAGACAATAGTAAGATACAATTGATAGACGCATTTATGTGTCTATTTTGTTCCCAATGTTCTGTATTGTTAGACTCGATTAAGTACTTATTGTGTTATTTTGTATTCTTGTAGGAAATTTTAGAGAAATAAGCCCTTGCGGCGAAATGGGCTCAAAAGCAGTGTTTTACACCCGAAGAAATGTACCGTAGGCACCCCATAAATGCATCGGAAGCGTCCCAGAAATGTCCCGGAGGAACCCAGAAAAATTACTATTTCCACCCCAATTGATATTCGCACCCCAACACTCTGGTTAAGGGGCACCTTCTTCAACAATTTGAATTTGTGTTTTTGGCGGGAAATGAAGTTTTCAACTGGCAGAATTTTGATTGTCAAAATGAATGGGTTTGAGTGCGATTCAATCGCTGAAAATTGGCAGAAAGATGTGATTTGGCATAAGGAACAAAGATTGGGTGGTGGTTTCAATCAAATTTGGCTGGAATACGTGTTTTGATTCTCTAGTTCAAAACAGGGCAAGCATGCACTGGAGGATGATAATCACGCGTCATGGAGAGTTATGGACGTGTTCTGATGATGTGGAATGGCTCGAGCATCACTTTGGGCCGTGAAGAATCGATTTGGAGCGTGGAGGGAGGAAGTTTACGCAAGAAATTCCAAGTTTGGTAAGAAAATATTCGGAAAATATTGTTATTCACTGCCCGCATAATGAAGAATTATATTGGAGTTATTAGCGAGATTTGGAGATGTTGTTGGGTATAAATAGGCTCTTTGGGTCTACTAGAGAGGGGGTCGAGAGTCTGGGGGGCTGAGGAGAGCCATAGAAGAAGAAATTCGATTTTTCCCAAACTCGGTTTTTGCTGCTGATGCTGATGATGAATATGAAGAACACGAAGAACGGACCTGCATCAGCAGTCGTTTTTCAACAGTGAAATAGACTCACAGACGTGGGTCATAGGTGTGGGTCTTATATCTACAGTAACAATAGCACTTCTTCTGTGTCGTTCATTTTGGACGCTTTCTGTAGGTCGCACATTCACTGTTTTATTACTTCATCTCCATTTTCATCCTTGTGAACGCCCTTTGAGAAATAAATAAATACTTTGAGCGTGTTTTTATCATGATGAGCTAAACCCAACACTGGGACGACGGAGGAGGTCGAATTTCATCCATGTGGTAATTTCATTAATTCTTTTATTTACTTTTTGCACTAATTTTAATTGAATTAAGATTTTAAATTAATTACTTGTGATTTCATTTGATGGAGTATGCTTAGTCCTAGGGATTTTTGATATGCCATGCTTAAGAAATACAAGTAATATTTTATAAAATCTATCTTGGCAATAAACTAGAGTTAATATTTTTTTTGTTTTTGAAGTATAATTGCTAGAATTAATTTCTGAACCATTTGAAGAAAAAAAACGGCCGAATCTTTAGTCCCAGTACTCTTGCCCATACTGTTAATATTTTTTGTATATATTTATTAAATCTAAAAATTCCATTTCCTTCACAAGTCTGAAACGAATCCTAATTACTACATCCGACGAAAAATCATCAAATCATTTTGGCGCCGTCGACGCGGATTTTTGCTTAGGTAGAATTTTTAGGTTTTTATTATTTTTTTATTATTATTTGTTCCTTTTTACGTTTCTTTTTGTGTCTTTGATTTACAGGTTCGAAGTGGAATACTAAGGACTTGGGAACAAAAAGCTAAAAGATAAAAGCTAAAAGAGAAGAAAAAAAAAAGACATAATTTTTTTTTAGGATTTGTAAATAGGATTTATTTTTCATAATTTTTGTAATTTTTGGACTTTTTATTTGGACTTTATTCTGGACAATTGGACTTTATTCTTTTTTTAACCCTACGGAAGGGTATTATTATTAAAAAAAAAAAATTATATAAACTGTGTGCAGGGAAGGACGACGATTACTATATCGTCTCGGCCCCTCGGGTTCGTACATGAGATAGGAGTCGTGGCCCGATTCGACTTCAACGGTTCATCCCCCGTCTGGTACGGGAGGTAAGTCCATCGAAACACCCGCGAATCTCCTGTAAGCGAGTTACTGTATTCCTTAAGGTGATTCATTGATTGAGGACGAATTTGGACTGTTTTTAAATTCCTAGTAAAGGGCAAGGCCTGGCCAATACAAGATAAGGGTTCGGATTTCATCATCGCTCCCTTCTTGCCCGCCTTAGGAAAACGAAACCTAGCGCGAATCCAAGCTTAAAACTTGACTAGAACGAGACCGATAGGGTATCGCTCTTAATAGGAAACTCGTTCGAAAAATATTGGTTGCTCTTTAAGCACACTTCAAAGTTCATGATGGTTTCTATGAGTTAAATGCGTGACTGCGCCGCCTTCTAATGCGGTGAGGCCTTGGGTATCAAAGCTCTACTAAGCTTCCCTCGTCTCTATTCAACTTACTTTGACTCGGATTGATTCCAGAGGGGTTTGCTAAAATTGCAATGAATTCCCTTTCCAAAGATAGAAGATGGTCTAGAAACAATCTAAGTGGAGCCGTCATGCTTTTTGTTTGCTAGAATTTATAGGTTTGATTCGGTCGAGTCAGCCTTGTTTGTGATTCTGTAGAATTCCCTTGCAATTAAGAATGTCGAACTGGTATGATAGAAGCCAATAAAATTATTATCGTCCTGAATTTGAATATGGACATCATCCTTTTTATGACCATGTTGGGAATAGTGGTTGGGAACGCCATCCTTTGGAAGGATATGGGTCATACCCTGGTGAGCCCAATTACTATCCATACATGCATCAGTCTTACGAGCAAGAAGATTATAGTACTAGTTCTTCGTTTCTAGAGTATACAATCAAACTACTGAAAAGTAGTCCTTTTTATGACCCCTCTGTTCCTATTCCTCCTTTAGAAGAGTCCCTCAGGGAGTTAGATGAGTCGACGCGTAAGTTAGCTGAGATGAATAGTGTAATTATAGACGAAAGAACTACAATAATGAGTGAACTTTCTATAGAGTAATCCCTCAAGATGATGGCTGAGACGAACGAAATACTTGCTCGAAATAATCTTACTTTCCAATATAGTGTTTCCAATAATACCCTTAAAAATGAGGATAGTTATTTTCATAATCAAGATGACGAGGTTATAATTGGTAACACTACTTGTTTTGATGAGGTTCGATCTTTTTCATGTTATTATGATGAGGATATTGTTGATGGAGAATCATACTTATGTAGGAATAGTGATCAGGAAATGGTTACTCCAATTGAGCTTTACAATGATAATATTATTTCTAGTTCAAATCCAAATAATTTTAATAATTATTCACCTATTCAAAAGGATGAGGATTTGACTAGAGATACCCTCGTTTTAGACGATGTAGTATTTCCTGTTTACAAAGCCGATAATGATTTAGAGGAACGAATTTATTCTGAGAATAATGTTTTAGAGTTTAGCGATTTAGAAACAATAGTCTTAGACGAAGAAGATGAACTCGTAGAGATGAGTGAGGATGAACCTAACTTAGAAGAATCAATTGACCATTTCCAGGAATCTGATGACCTAGAAATTAGGGAAGTTGTGACTAGTCTTTCTAGAGACACAGAAAACTCTAAGTTTGGGGGTGATTATCATTCTCCGTGTGCTTTAACTCTTAGAAAGTACCCTCTTGTAGGACTTGACATTTGTGCCTCAACCATCTTACAAGATTATCTTCATACACGTTTTCCCAAACCTAATGATGTCCAGAAAGAAGCTCAGTTGTTAGAAACCCATCCTCTGGTTGATGTGGTTAACCCAGGCTATGATACCAAGATTGACTTTGTTTTCCCACCAAAAACTTTTCAACCAATTGTGGGAACTTTTGATTTTAAGATGTGTCGGTTATTAAGTTTTGAGACTAAACCTAATCACTTTAGGATATTAGGGTCGACACATTTTCTTAAGGAAGACCACCTCTTTCATTGTGGTCAGCTGTGTAAGCAAATCTTATTGACTTAGAGGATCCTCAGTTATTTAGGTTATTATTTTGCACTTCTAATATCATATTTGAGTTTTTCCAGACTCTAGGACCTAATGATTCGGATCCCACCTATGAAGAAACACAGCCAATGAAAATTTTCTATTTAGACCCTTTCATAGAACCTGAACCTGAACCACAATTAGATATAAATTTCTTAATTAGGAAACTAAGTAAGGGCATGCTAGTCTTGTTCACTTTCTTGGTTCATTGCAGTTTCCTTTGGTCAGCCCTATTTAGTTTTGAAGACCCACAGTTATTTCGACTGTTATTTTATGGTTCGAGTTGACTAATCCTTTCCTAAGTCTGGCTGAAGACTTTAAACTTAGCACTTCTTGGGAGGTATCCCATGCTCATGCAACACGGTAATATCTTTCCTTAACTCTTCCGCTTCAAATGGTAACAGTTTCTCCTTGTTCATGCTTTTAGTTTCATCTTTAGAACATTGAGGACAATGTTAGATTTAAGTTTGGGGGTATGGGAGAAACTTTTTAGTTGAAATAAATAAACTCCAGAGCCTAGAAATTTATGCGTATTTAGGATGGCACTAACCAATCTAAGTGGATGGAAGCATCTTGGTTATAGGAGTTGAGGAACCAATCTGATTAGATGGAAACATATATAGAGTCTATTCATAAAAGCACAGAGCTCAGGTGTTAGAAATAACATGATAGTTGCACCATATCTCGTTGAGTCCTTTTCACTTCTATTTTTTTTGTTTTTAAACTATGTTTCTCTAAGTGATAGGTGGGGCCCACGATTCAAGTTGTTACCAATGCTAGGGTGAATTAGAGTGATTGAGATACCATGAAAAAAAAAAATTGAGACCAAAACATTTGACCAAAAGGAATAAATTCAATAAAGTCGACCACTGGTACCCTTGTATATGCCAGTTGTGTTGACCTAGAGTTAGGTTATCGACCACTGGTTCCCTTGTATATGCCAGTGTGTTGACATTAGTCAGACTAGTATCTCAATCCATTAGGATAGGTTCATTTTGGCGGAGGCCTTCAGACAGATATGGGAAACGCCGTTCACTTAGTAAACATCAAAACCATCTATGTTTTTCTATATCCATCTCTTAATCTTTCCATGTGATTAGTTTGACTCCGAATATGATGTCCATAGTGCAACTATCTGAGTAGAGCTCTGTCACTTATATATGAATTTTAGTATGCTTGAGTGCAAACTCGTGTACATCAATTGGAATTTCGCATCAGGTTACTTCCTCTTGTAGTCAATAAGTATGCCAACCAAGGAGATTCTTTTGTACCTTCCAAGATTTGTTGTATATAACTAGGGTCTGGAGTATAAAGGTTTTGTGGGTACACCTCTGGTAAACCCTCCGGAGACAACACTCCGCCACTAGGTCCACCTAGGGGTTCAAATGATTTTCCTTTCTAGAATAAATTTGCTCGAGGACTAGCAAATAATAAGTTTGGGGGTATTTGACAGACGCATTTATGTGTCTATTTTGTTCTCAATGTTCTGTATTGTTAGACTCGATTAAGTACTTATTGTGTTATTTTGTGTTCTTGTAGGAAATTTTAGAGAAATAAGCCCTTATGGCGAAATGGGCTCAAAAAGCAGTGTTTTACACCCCGGAGAAATGTACCGTAGGCACCCCAGAAATGCACCGGAAGCGTCCCAGAAATGTCCCGGAGGAACCCAGAAAAATTACTATTTCCACCCCAATTGATATTCACACCCCAGCACTCTAGATAAGGGGCACCTTCTTCAACAATTTGAATTTGTGTTTTTGGCGGGAAATGAAGTTTTCAACTGGCAGAATTTTGATTGTCAAAATGAATGGGTTAGAGTGCGATTCAATCGCTGAAAATTGGCAGAAAGATGTGATTTGGCATAAGGAACAAAGTTCGGGTGGTGGTTTCGATGAAATTTGGCTGGAATACGTGTTTTGATTCTCGAGTTCAAAACAGGGCAAGCATGCACTGGAAGATTATAATCACGCGTCATGGAGAGTTATGGACGTGTTCTGATGATGTGGAACGGCTCGAGCATCACTTTGGGTCGTGAAGAATCGATTTGGAGCGTGGAGGGAGGAAGTTTACGCAAGAAATTCCAAGTTTGGTAAGAAAATATTCGGAAAATATTGTTATTCACTGCCCGCATAATGAATAATTATATTGGAGTTATTGGCGAGATTTGGAGTTGTTGTTGGGTATAAATAGGCTCTTTGGGTCTACTAGAGAGGGGGTCGAGAGTCTGGGGGGCTGAGGAGAGCCAGAGAAGAAGAAATTCGAGTTTTCCCAAACTCGGTTTCTGCTGCTGCTGCTGCTGATGAATATGAAGAACACGAAGAACGGACTTGCATCAACAGTCGTTTTTCAACAGTGAAATAGACTCACAATCGTGGGTCGTAGGTGTGGGTCTTAGATCTACAGTAACAATAGCACTTATTCTCTGTCGTTTATTTTGGACGCTTTCTGTGGGTCGCACATTCACTGTTTTATTATTTCATCTCCATTTTCATCCTTGTAAACACCCTTTGAGAAATAAATAAATACTTTGAGCGTGTTTTTATCATGATGAGCTAAACCCAACACTGGGACGACGGAGGAGGTCGAATTTCATCCATGTGGTAATTTCATTAATTCTTTTATTTACTTTTTGCACTAATTTTAATTGAATTAAGATTTTAAATTAATTACTTGTGATTTCATTTGATGGAGTATGCTTAGTGATGTATTTTCAAATGTTGTTGTAGATAGTGATTCTAAACTGGGTTCTTTTCGAACTTGTGAAGGTAACTTTTTTTTAGATTTAAATAAATAAAATTATATGCACAATATTAACAAAATATGGGAGAGAATTTTTACTGAGGATCAGGATTCCACCATCCACCAAAATTTATGTGATTCAATAACAATTCTTATCATGCAATTCTAGACAATATAACTCCAATCAAAGGAAATTGTGATTCTAATCATTGCCTAAATTAGATTTTGAAAACATCCATTGTTAATCGCGAGCATGAAGTATCAAAAGCAATTTACTAAGCATACTCCATCAAGAGAAAACAGAATTAATTAATAAAAATCATTTACTCCATATTTATTCGGTGCAATTAATCATAAAAGAGTTGCATAAATAAATTTAAATAAATTTTACCACATAACTTTTGGAAGAACGGCTTCCTCCGTCACCCCTGGGATTGGGTTTAGCTACTCATGATGAAAAACCTCTCAAAATGATTCATTGATGCTCAAAAGTTGTTTACAATCAAGAGAAAATGTAAATATAATCGGGTTTGGAACGCATATAAACGTTACACACTGCCGTTACAAGAGCATCAGAAATGAAAAGTTGTTCCCTGGTTGAATGCGACCCACAACTGAGTGTCGCAGACGCTTGCAAAGAACGACTGCTTTTGCAAGTCTGTTCTTCGCGTTCTTCCTCTCTCGCACCAGCAGAAACTTTCTCTCTGTATGTTTTTTTTTTCTTTGATTCTCTCGACTCCAAACTCTCCACCAAAACTCTCCAACTCTTCTAAACTATTTTGCCTTGTATTTAGAGTGTTTTAGGACCAAAATATCCGACCATTACTTGCGTATATTCTCCATTTAATCCGTCATTGCTCGCTGCCCATATTTAACAATAATTTCCATTTTTGGCTTCTACACACGTAAACTTTGATCCTGCACGCTCTAGTTAACCTTCCCCACGCCTCCGAAGTCATCGAAATCCTCCAAAACACTTCATGCATGGCAAACACACAATCAAACTCGTGTTACAGGACACGTTGCTCTGTTTTGAGCTCGTGACTCAAACCAGGATTTTCAGCCAATTCCGATCGAATCCGATGCCCACAATGTGTTCCCCATCCCATATCACAACTTCCCACCAAATTTCAGCTATTGAATCGCACTAAAACACCTTCATTTTCTCGATCACAAATCTGCCAGTTTTGAATATATTTTTCCCGCCAAAAAGCTGTTTTAGAATTTAAAGAGAAGATGGATGCCCCTTAACCAGAGCTTGGGTACGAATAGCAATTGGGTGGAAATAGTAATTTTTGGGTGGAAATAGTAATTTTTATGGATTCCTTCGGGACAATTCTGGGATGCTTCCGGTGCATTTCTGGGGTGCCTACGATACATTTCTCCGAGGTGTAAAACACTGCTTTTTGAGCCCATTTCGCCGCAAGGGCTTATTTCTTTAAAAATTCCTACAAAGACATAAAAGAACACAATAAATACAAAATTGAGCAACAACAATACATACAATAGAGACATATTAGACACATAAATGCGTCTATCAACACCCCCAAACTTATTATTTGCTAGTCCTCGAGCAAATTTATTCTAGAAAGGAAAATCATTTGAACCCCTAGGTGGCCCTAGTGGCGGAGTGTTGTCTCCGGAGGGTTTACCAGAGCTGTACCCACAAAACCAATACTCCAGACCCTAGCTATCTACGCAGAACCTTGGAAGGCACTAAAGAATCTCCTTGGTTGGCATACAATCATTGACTATAGGAGGAAGTACCCTGATGCGAAATTCCAATTGATGTACACGAGTTTGCACTCATGCATACTAAAATTCATATATAAGTGACAGAGCTATACTCAGATAGTTGCACTATGGACATCATATTCAGAGTCAAACTAATCACATGGAAAGATTAAGAGATGGATATAGAAAAAAATAGATGGTTTTTATGTTTACTAAGTGAACGACGTTTCCCATATCTGTCTGAAGGCCTCCGCCAAAATGAACCTATCCTAATGGATTGAGATACTAGTCTGACTAATGTCAACACACTGGCATATACAAGGGAACCAGTGGTCGATAACCTAACTCTAGGTCAACACAACTGGCATATACAAGGGTACCAGTGGTCGATAACCTAACTCTAGGTCAACACAACTGGAATATACAAGGGTACCAGTGGTCGACTTTATCGCTAATTGCGGTTCAGGTTCAGGTTCTATGAAGGGGTCTAAATAGACTATTTTCCTCGGATGCATTTCCTCATAGGTAGGATCCAAATTATTAGGTCCTAGAGTCTGGAAAAACTCAGATAAGAACCTGGAGTCACAAAATAACCTAAATAATTTAGGATCCTCTAAGTCAATTAGTTATGACTTACAAAGTTGACCACAGTCAGAGTAGTGGTCATTCTGAAGCAAATGTGTCGATTCTAATTTCCTAAAGTACTTAGGCTTAGTTTCAGAACTTAATAAGTGACACATTTGAAATCTATACGTTCCCACAAATGGAAGAAAACTATTTGGTGGGAAAACAAAGTCAATCTGGGTATCATAGCCTGGGAAAACCACATCAACCAGAGGATGGGTTTCTAACGACTGAACTTTTTTCAGGACATCATTAGGTTCGGGAAACCTAGTATGAAGATAATCTTGTAAGATGGTTGAGGCATGTATATTAAGTCCTATGTGAGGGGACTTTCTGAGAGTTAAAGGTAAAGCACTAGGAAAGTGATAATCACCCCCAAACTTAGAGTTTTCAGTGTCTCTAGATAGACTAGTCACAATCTCCCTAATTTCTAGATCATCAGATTCTTGGAAGTGGTCAATTGATTCTTCTAAGTTTTTATCAGGTAGTGCATCTTTACTCATCTCTACGAGTCTATGTTCTTCATTCAAGATTATTGTTTCTAAGTCGCTAGACTCTAAAACAACATTTTCAGAATAAACTCGTTCCTCTAAACCACTATCGGCTTCGTAATCAAAAGGAAATACTACATCGTCTAAAACGGTGGTATTCCTAATCAAATCCTCGTCCTCTTGAATAGGTGAATAATCATAAAAATTATTTGGATTTGAAGTAGAAATAATATAATCACTATAAAGCTCAATTGGATTACTAGATTCCTGATCACTATGCCTACATATTTCAGATTCTTCATCACTACTATCCTCATCATCATAATAGTACGAAGATGATTGAACCTTATCTAAATAAGTAGTGTTACCAATTATAACCTCGTTCTCTTGATTGTGTAAATAACTATTTTCATTCTCAAGGGTATTTTTGGATACACTATATTGGCAATTCAAGTAATTTCGAGCAATTCTTTCGTTCGTCTCAGCTATCCGCTTGAGGTGGTCTTCTAAAGAAGGTTCACTCATTATTGTAGTTCTTTCGTCTATAATTATACTATTCATATCAGCTAACTTACGCGTCGACTAAGCTAACTTACGTGTTGACTCTAGTAAAGAGGAATTATCAGAAGGATCATAAAAAGGACTACTTTTCAATAGTTTGATTGTATCCTCTAGAGACGAAGAACTAGTACTATAATCTTCTTGCTCGTAAGACTGATGCATGTGTGGATAGTAATTGGGCTCACCATGGTATGAACCATAACCTTGAAAAGGTTGGCGTTCCCAACTACTATTCCCACCATGGTCATAAAAATGATGATTTCCATATTCAAATTCAGATCGATACTCATTGTATTGGCTTCTATCATACCAGTTGGACATTCTTAATTGCAAGGGAATTCTATACAACCACAAACAAGGACGACTCGACTCCACCAAAACAAACCTAAAGATTTCTAGCAAACAAAAAGCATGATGGCTCCACTTAGATTGTTTCTAAACCAGCTTCTATCTTTCGAAAGGGAATTCGTTGCAATTTGAGCAAACCCCTATGGAATCAATCCGAGTCAAAGTAAGTTGAACTGAGGCGAGGGAAGCTCAGTGGAGATTTGATACCCAAGGCCTCACCGCTATCACAAGGCGGCGCAGCCACGCATTCAACTCACAGAAACCATCATGAACTTTGGAGTGTGCTTAAAGAGTAACCAATATTTTTCGAACGAGTTTCCTATTAAGCTCGTTACCCTATCGGTCTCGTTCTATTCCAAATTTTAAGCTTGGGTTCGCATTAGGTTTCGTTTTCCTAAGGCGGGCAAGAAGGGAGCGGTGTTGAAATTCGAACCCTTATCTTGTATTGGCCAGGCCTTGCCCTTTACTAGGAATTTAAAAAAAGTCAGGTTCGTCCTCAAACAATTATCACCTTAAGGTAGACAGTAACCCGCTTGCAGGAGATTCGCGGGTGTTTCGATTGGACTTACCTCCCGTACCAGACGGGCGATGAACCGTTGTCGTCGACTCGGGCCACGACTCCTATGCCGTGTACGAACCCGAGGGGCCGAGACGATATAGTAATCGTCGTCCTTCCCTGCAAATAGTTTGTATTTAAGGGTACCCTTCCGTAGGGTTTAAAAAAAATAAATAAAAATAATGTCCCGATTGTCCAGTCTAAAGAAAAGAAAAAAAAATAAAAATAATAATAATAATAATAATTACAAAAAAAAATAAAAATGGAAAGTCTCTTAAAAAAATAAAAAAAAATTCTCTCTTTTTTTTTTCTTTTTCTCTCTCTTTTTTTTTTTTTTTTTTTTTTTTTTTTTTTTTTTTTTTTTTTTTAGCTTTAAGCTTTGATTCCAAGGTCTTTAGTATCCAACTTCAAACCTGTAATACAAAGACATACCAAAGAGACGTAAAAAGAACAAATGGAATAATAAAAAAAATAAAATAATAAAAACCTAAAAATTCTACCTAAACACAAATCCGCGTCGGCGACGCCAAAAATTTGATGTATTTTCAAATGTTGTTATAGATAGTGGTTTTAAACTGGGTTCTTTTCGAACTTGTGAAGGTAATTTTTTTCTAGATTTAAATAAATAAAATTATATGCACAATATTAACAAAATATGGGAGAGAATTTTTACTGAGGATCAGGATTCCACCATCCACCAAAACTTATGTGATTCAATAACAATTCTTATCATGCAATTCTAGACAATATAATTCCAATCAAAGGAAATTGTGATTCTAATCATTGCCTAAATTAGATTTTGAAAACATCCATTGTTAATCGCGAGCATGAAGTATCAAAAGCAATTTACTAAGCATACTCCATCAAGAGAAAACACAATTAATTAATAAAAATCATTTACTCCATATTTATTCGGTGCAATTAATCATAAAAGAGTTGCATAAATAAATTTAAATAAATTTTACCACATAACTTTTGGAAGAACGGCTTCCTCCGTCACCCCTGGGATTGGGTTTAGCTACTCATGATGAAAAACCTCTCAAAATGATTCATTGATACTCAAAAGTTGTTTACAATCAAGAGAAAATGTAAATATAATCGGGTTTGGAACGCATATAAACGTTACACACTACCGTTACAAGAGCGACAGAAATGAAAAGTTGTTCCCTGGTTGAATGCGACCTATAACTGGGTGTCGCAGACGCTTGAGAAGAACGACTGCTGTTGCAAGTCTGTTCTTCGCGTTCTTCATCTCTCGCACCAGCAGAAACTTTCTCTCTGTATGTTTTTTTTTTCTTTGATTCTCTCGACTCCAAACTCTCCCCCAAAACTCTCCAACTCTTCTAAACTATTTTTCCTTGTATTTATAGTGTTTTAGGACCAAAATATCCGACCATTACTTGCGTATATTCTCCATTTAATCCGTCATTGCTCGCTGCCCATATTTAAAAATAATTTCCATTTTTGGCTTCTACACACGTAAACTTTGATCCTGCACGCTCTAGTTAACCTTCCCAACGCCTCCGAAGTCATCGAAATCCTCCAAAACACTTCATGCATGGCAAACACACAATCAAACTCGTGTTACAGGACACGTTGCTATGTTTTGAGCTCGTGACTCAAACCAGGATTTTCAGCCAATTCCGATCGAATCCGATGCCCACAATGTGTTTCCCATCCCATATCACAACTTCCCACCAAATTTCAGCTATTGAATCGCACTAAAACACCTTCATTTTCTCGATCACAAATCTGCCAGTTTTGAATATATTTTTCCCGCCAAAAAGCTGTTTTTGAATTTAAAGAGAAGATGGATGCCCCTTAACCAGAGCTTGGGTGCGAATAGCAATTGGGTGGAAATAGTAATTTTTATGGATTCCTCCGGGACATTTCTGGGATGCTTCCGGTGCATTTCTGGGGTGCCTACGATACATTTCTCCGGGGTGTAAAACACTGCTTTTTGAGTCCATTTCGCCGCAAGGGCTTATTTCTCTAAAAATTCCTACAAAGACATAAAAGAACACAATAAATACAAAATTGAGCACTAACAATACATACAATAGAGACATATTAGACACATAAATGCGTCTATCACTTAGTCCTAGGGATTTTTGATATGCCATGCTTAAGAAATACAAGTAATATTTTATAAAATCTATCTAGGCAATAAACTAAAGTTAATATTTGTTTTGTTTTTGAACTATAATTGCTAGAATTAATTTCTGAACCATTTGAAGAAAAAAAAACGGCCGAATCTTTAGTCCCAGTACTCTTGCCCATATTGTTAATATTTTTTGTATATATTTATTAAATCTAAAAATTCCATTTCCTTCACAAGTCTGAAACGAATCCTAATTACTACATCCCACGAAAAATCATCAAATCAACAATCCATAACCTGGCTCGAAGATTGAAACCTGGCCGTGAGCGGACTACATTAAGTCAAAAAATTAGTAAGCACGATGAATCCATCCGTTTACAGATAAGATTCCTTCGGAATATTCCCCGAAACTTTAAATAAACCCTATTCTGGCATTCAGTTTTATTAGCAACTCTGGATAAGAAAGAATTCTAAATAATATATATAAATTAGAATAAATTCGAATATTGTTATCGACCTTCGACTATATATAAATCCGAATAATATATAAGATTGAATTAGAAAATGAGAAATGAATTCACAAATTTCAAATCCTAATTACGATAACTAAGGGTTCCGGTAAACATTCCAACTTAGTGAAAGAGATCATTAAGGATAATATTCAAAACATTAGTAGGTTTACGACTCCGATGTAACTAACAAGGTTTCAATGTTAGAAATTACCGCACTCGTCTGAAAATGTATTTTTGACTTACAACGAAATAAATATTGCTCTCGAAAATAATATATACCATATTTTCAAAATCGAAATGAGGATTATCCTGGTGAATAGTAAAGATAAGTTTCCATAATCGAACTTACAACAAACAAGATTTCGACATAAGTTGCACATATATAAATTGATAAGTAAATTGCGGATTAACGAGGCCGACTTTTTAATTCTAACAGGAAGTTTAAATCGAACGAGACTAATGAATTAGATGTAAGTGCACCATTGACGAGAAGTTTGAAGATATTGGTAGATATAGTCACATATCAATTGTTGAGGTATGAGATCAACTAAATTCTTGCAGACAATTACACATACTTACGAATAATTTGAAGATTGCCATGCTATCGGATGACATAGTTACGAATAATTTAAAGAAATTGGTAAATTACTAAATTTTGAACTATATTGACAAAATATATGTCAATTTACTATACACAATTACGAAATTCTTACAAATTAGTTAAAAACCAAAATCTTTTAACTAAATAGCAGATTTCCATGCTATCGGATGACATAGTTTAGTTGTCTTATATTAGGCAAAAGTGCATACTAAACAAGAAAATGCGCATCTGATAGGCAATAAATCATTTGGTATAGTTATAGATAATTTGCATTACTGAAACACGTTACCATTCCATATAAACTGCACACACAATTTCACATATTTATATATTTTTCACTACAAAGAAAACATTGATGAAATATGCAAATGAGTGAACCTGGCGTGAATCGAACACGCATTTTTTGCATCGAAGTCAGACGTGCTACCATTGCACCACAGATTCATTAGTATTCAAACACGTATAGTTTAAAGAATTATATGATTATCTTCCGAATTTGTCAAATACAAACACATTTAATCACTTGGACAGACAACCAAGAAATAAAAAGTCAATCGGACACGCATTTCCATGAAACCCCTACGAAAAAGTGATTTGCACTTTAGTCACTCATGGCACATAGTGAGTCAGAAGAGAAATTGGAAAATTGTGAGAGAAAAAACTGAAACATAACATTCAGCAAGATTGATGTCGATAACTCATATAGAAACCTAAATTGCAATCACCATCTTAAAGCAACAAAAAAAAAGAGGGGAAGAAAACCTACCTGTAATTGATAACTTTCTAGAAAAATTAGGCAAGATTGCTGAGATTTAATCCTCTAATTCCTTCAACTATCGTGGTTAGAGATCTCTTACAGATCGGTATTTGGGGGAGAAAAACTAAACGGATTTGAGTTCAACTGATATAAAGGAAGAAAGATGATCGAGTTCTTCAGGTGTGTAATGGTTGAAAGAGTTGTGTTGGATGTGGTTTCGGTCCTTGGAAGATTTGGTAAAATAGCTATGTTAGGTTGCGGTTCCCAATATCTTCTGGTTCCGGGATATAACTTATTCTAAGGTTCTAAAACTTAAATTGGTTCCAAACAAAAGATTTGTAAAATCCTATAATTTTATTTTACATTTTCTCAATTTTAAAATAAATCAATGTGTTAGCTATGTAAAATTGTGTTACTATTAAAAATGACAAAGAGTTATAAAGATGGTGTGGATTTTGGTATACATGGATTTTGGGTAGGAATATTAGTAATAGTGATTTAGTGTAGAATGTGATAGAGATGTATAACTAATGATCTCACGGTTTCAATAGTTATTTAGTTTTTATGAGATAATTCCTAATTATGGTAACTATTTCTTAGTTTGCTAACCCTTTATATGAGTTACTAGATTTATAATGGATCATTTGAGTTACCAAAAAAAATTTAGTTAGGAAACTCATTGTTAGGAAAACCTAGATTTGGTGTAGTGTCTCTTTGCTTCCCTCCCTAAGACCAACCCTTCTCCTTCACTTTGTGAACGATGCAAGACTGGAATGGCCATTTCTTGGTTTAGGCCAGGATTGTATAGATTGATTTCTCGAATCAAAAGTACCCCCGTGCAGTACATTGTTTAGGGTCTAGATTCGTTTCTCATACACACACACGAATTTACCAAAACCGGCAGAAGCATTTTTCACCCACAAACAGTTGGGTTCCTCTCCGAGTTATCTCTCCATGTACACCATCGTGGTGCTCTTCTCAGGTAACCTCGTGCTGCATCATTCTCAGGCTATAGTATATGTTGTACGAGCTCTCTGGGGTGTTGTAGACTCGCTCACGCTTCTTATGATCCTTCATTAAATGCGGTCATCCTTTTTAGACTTGACCGTATGAGTTGATTAGACCACTCCTTACACGCGTCATTCATGTAACATAATAGCAGACGTCTCGATTCAGACAAAACTACTTTATGGATTATGATCTGGTGCTTCTCTCTTATCGTCTCATCATGAGATCATCTTTTGAGATGATGACACATGGCGATCGGGTATTTTACCCTCACATTTTGCAACTTACCAAGGGCATGATGGGAAGAAAACCTGATAATCGTCCCGTCTTTTTTGCCACGTCCGCGATTTTCGCCACGTCTGCACTTTTAGTTCGCTTTTACCTGTTGGACTTGAGGTGCCGGTTTATTATCCCTCGGTTTCTTATAAAATCTCTTGATGGGAGAGAATGATGTATTTACTCTCTATTTTTCAGAGTTCAGAACTTTTTCATCTTTTTCTTTCTCTGTCTTTTGATGTTCCTTCTTAACTCCTTGTCTCCTATAAAGAAGTTTATTCTGTCTGGGAGAAATTCTCCATCTCACCAGTCTAGAAGGTATGTTCCCTCTTATTTACTATTTTTTGTTTTCGTCAGTGGTTGGACGCCGTTTTTTGTGAACCGTGTTAGTTCTTCTCTGGTTTTCACCAGTTTCCGCCATTGTTTCTCGTCTGTGAAGTTTTTTTATGAATCGTCATCACCGTTTTTCCCATATTTTTTGATGTTTTGTTAGTTTTTTTTTTGCGAATGTTCTGATTCCTTCATTCTGTTTGCCTTTTGGCAATATCGGGAAAGAACTGATGAGGAATCCAGGCTCCGACCTTTCCTTTGGTATGTATGATGATGCTTTTTTGGAGTCGGTGAGGACTAGGCATTGTCTTCAAAGGTTTCAAGTCACGTTTGCTACTCCTGAAGGTCAGTTTGGTGTTCTTTTGAAGAATCTTTTCGAGGAGAACCCTAGTGGTCCCAACGAGATCATTGTTGCAGTGGGCCAACACGATGCTGGCCTTCATCTTCCTCTGTACTGCCCGCTAGATCCTTTTCAGTACGAGGTATTGCATAAGCTTCACCCTCAACGAGCTATATTTCAGCCCAATGGTAATTTTTACAGGATCTCCCTAGATTGTTCTCGTCGAAGTCAAGGTAAGGTTACCGAGCACGAGTTGAATCAATTTGTTCCTGGTCAGAGGGATTTGTACAAATCTGATACTTTTGTGGAAAACTATTGGTGTCAACAGTACAATACCTTTGATGGTTTTGGAGTTGGGATTTATAGATCTCGGAGGGCTATCCGAGGTCCTCCACTTATGACCGATTTGGATCATCGTATTTCTACTCAGCGTTCGCTTCGTAAGACTCACGATCCCAAGTGGCTTGTTGTTCCAATTCGGATTGTGGGGCCTTATATTTTTGGTTGGGATGATAAGGGTAATGTTCTTCCCGGCATTCCTGAGATGCATGCCCATCTTCCATCCTACAGGCCTTGGGAGCTTAAATGGGTCACTTCTCGTAGTCGTCCAACACAGTCTGCTCAGGTTATTGAGGATGCTAAGGTATAAAGTACTATCTATTTTGACGTATATATATATATATATATACCTTGTCCCTGTTTTATGCCTTAGCACTTAATAATGTGTTTTGGGCAGAGGAGGAGGGTCACAGATGGTTCTGGTCCATCTACCGTTCCTGCTATAGTAGAAGTGGCGGAGCATGCCTTAGAGGTTGACATTGGTGCTCTTTTTGGTGATCACGAAGTAGTGTATCTTGATGATGCGGTTTTTGATAATCTCGATAATGTTATGGATGGTACGACTGCCCCGAGTGTGATTGCTCCTACATGGCCCCACCCGAGTAATCTCGCTGATAAGGGGTGTTGACCCCGAGATGAGTGCTCGTACAAGTGGTGGTTCCGGCAATGTTGTTCCTGACGTGCCAAGTAATTTTTCCTGTGGTTTTCCTCCTGCTCCAGCGACTTCTTCTAGTGCAGCCATCACTATCTTTGGTGGATGGTCCGAAGACATGTCATTGCTATTCTCGGATGAGTATGCTCAGAAGAGTGAGGACGAGCAAGCTCGTATTTTGACCTCTCTTTCTAAAACTGCTCAGCATCGATTTGTGACGGGGGTATGTATTTAAAGTTTAGATTGTATTTGTGGTCTGTAAGTTAGTCATCGTATACCTGGTGTTTGTTGTCTGTTTTACTAGAGCAATAATATGAGAATTGGAATGTTGTCCGAGGCTCGTATTGCTAGGAGGCGAGATATATCTTTGGAGCACGAGAATCAGAATCTGCGCCTCGCCGTGAATATGGATCAACAAGAATCCCTTTCATTTCGTCAGGATAGGAGGAAGGTATTTACATTTTTCAACTTTAATTGACTCCGTGGTAGCTGTTAGAGTTCTGAATGAGTCCCTCTATTTATAGTTAACGTCAAACGTATGGAGGAGAAGATAGAAAATAATGCCCGTAAGCATGCTAGGGAGTTGTGCGACCTAAGGCTCGATGTGCGCTCTCGTCAGTGCAAGATTGATTCCTTGGATCATGAAAATAAACAACTCTGCACAGATGTGGATATTCACCGAGATCATATCTTTGAGCTTTGTGCGTTGTTAGATAAGGCCAATAAAGTGGTTGTAGATCGGGCGAACGACATCAAGTTGCTCCGAGCTTAGAAAGATGAGCTTATAAATTGGCAGTCCGATCATCTGCCCGAGTTGGCGAAGGAAGAGGATGATAGATAGGAACTTGCTCGTCTCAAGCGAGAGTTTGTCCGTCTTGAGAGAGAGAGCGTGATGAGAATATGTTATCATGTCCACAGGGTGATGCCGCCATTATGCCTATTGACGCACGAATTATTGCTATAGATAGTCAAAAAACCCAAGTGGAACAGACTCTAGCTTCTGTGTTAATTGATCATGAAGGTTTCTTGCTAGCGGCTCCGTTTTATGTGCATATAATTTTTGTGAGATCTCTTGTTTTCTCATTTTCTCCTTTCTCTATCTTGCAGTGGCTCGTAAGAGCAATGCAGAGTTGGAGGAGCATTTGGAAGAGATGAGAGTGGCAAGGCAAAACCTTGACGAAGATCTTAATGCATTGGTAAATAATCATGAGGAGGAGTTGGAGGCTGAACGTGCTGATAAGAACAAGAAATTGAGCAATCTCCATGCGGAATACAAGGTCATGATGACAAATGTGTGTAAATCTGTTGTTCTCCGTAAGAGTCAAAGGGTTGCTTCATCCACTACTGCTGCCAGTTTTATGGTCCAGCCCCTTCCTTTCTAGTCCGAGGCCGAGCAAGATGCTCCTAACGTTGTTGAAGGCGAGGATCGGTTGGATACAGATCAAGGTGCTCCTGAAGGTGGACAATCTTGGGTTCGTTAGCTCTTAGGATCGTGTAAGCCTTAGCTTGTAGTCATCTCCTTTCCTGTTCATGTCATTCATACCTCGTGTTGGATCCGAGGTAGTAACATTTTTTGTTGGGTTCTTACGCCGCTTGTGGGGTGGCGTC
Source organism: Papaver somniferum (assembly GCF_003573695.1). Lineage (NCBI taxonomy): Eukaryota > Viridiplantae > Streptophyta > Magnoliopsida > Ranunculales > Papaveraceae > Papaver > Papaver somniferum. The sequence continues at coordinate 9,579,517 of NW_020618825.1, read as the reverse complement.
TAACTGGTTTAACTCAGTTTCTGTGCTAACCAAACTTTTTTCTAGGTGTGAATATTTTGGTAAGTCCTCGTGTGTGGGAGGCAGTGATACTTTTCCTTTTTAAGTACTTGTTTTTATGAAGTAGAATATTTCTTTACTTTCATCTTATGACCTGTGCCTTATTGGGATTCGTGGGAGAGCTTTATACTTTGAACCTAACCATGGATGGTCAAGCCAAGGAGTGATGAGTTCCTTAATTATAAGGGTCACCTTTTACGGTGTCGGATTTTTAGTATGGCGTAGTCTCCTTCTTTGCCTTTGTCTGGTGCCTTCATGGGCTTGACTGTTTTAATAGTGTCCGGTTTAGGTTACAATTCTCCTTCTGGTTTAGTGGTCTGATACTTGACTCACTTATTTCTTAACCATTTTTTGAAGGGTAATATCTCTGTTGAATATTTCTTTCCTTAGCCGTAGGAAAGTTATTCAAACATGGATATATCCTATTATGGCAGGACATCATCCGATCTCATGATCGTGATGGAATTACCTTAGGTCTTCCCTTCTTAGGTAGCTTACGGTGTCCTCCGCTTCATCTTACTTAGTTAAGTCAGATGGCATTGCCTTAGGTCTTTTTCCGTGTCGGGTAACTTAGGTATTTTAACCCGCATCATTTTTTTGTAGAATTGGTGGTGTGGCTAGCACCGTGCCATAATCTTGATGGGCTTGTGGTATAATGCAAAAAATATTTTAATGACTTAGATAGTATGTGAAAGAGAAAAATGAGAATGCTAGTGAAAGAAAAACAGACGCCAAATAACTAAATATTTAAGCGAGCAGAAACAAATATATGTGCAAAAGGAGTAATTTTATAATTCTCAAAAGAAGGTGTATAGACCCTAGTACATTTGGATAAGGTTTTATGACCTTGTTACAAGCAAGGATTAAACCCATGCTTCAAAAGCTAACCTTTTTATTCAAAAGGTCGTTTAAGCATTGTATGCTTTCTAGTCATTTTGATGTTTCAAAGACATTTTGATTATTTGCCTTTTAATTTGGAAAATCTTGTGTGCTCTCCTTTACTTCGCGGTGGTCGCGAGGATTGCATGGGATGACTTATCATGAGTCGTGTTGGCATGGCGAGGTCTTCCTTCAATCCATATCGTTTGGGCTGGTTTCTCTTAGCTTGACGAGTTTGTTTTTAGTCCGAGATTCTAGTTGGAGGTAATATCGTCCTTTGTCGGGTTCGTCCGGTCCTGGGGATAACATGTCCGAGGTTAAAACTGCCTCTCGGTCCCTGGACTCTACTGTTAGGATTACGCCAATAGTGTAAGGTCGTGTACTGACCTTTTCTTACTTTTTGCTTGACTTCTTAGCTTGTTCCCCTTCTCGAAGTGTCCTTTTACATCGTTGAGGGGGGGATCTGGTCAAGGAATCTGCGATCGTCTGTATTGTTATTGCGTAGTGAGATTGAAATCTAATCTCGAATTGCTTGATCTGAGCCTTCCATTTAAGGATTCTTTCATTCTTGTCAGCATGGTCTAATATAGACTCTTTCGAAGTTTTGATAATGACATTCATAGTGTACTTATGAAAGTATTTTCGCCATTTATGTGTAGCGTATACTAGTGATAGCATGATTTTTTCTTTTTTCGAGTAGTTTTGTTCTAATGCTTTTAGCGCCCTTCTTATGGAATGGACTGGTCTTTCTATACTCCCTTCCATTTGAGTCATTACTGCCCCGATCGAGATATCAGTAGTGGTCAAATGAGTGTAAAGCTCTTTTCTTGGCTTTGGTTCCTGTGTCGTCGGGGGCATAAATAATCATTCGTCCATTTGTATTCCTTCACTTTTCGACTCGGATAACCTTCCGAAAGAGCTCTGCGAGGTACATTTCTGATCTTCTTCGACGAGCATGAGCTTCTTGTATCCATAATAACTACCCATCAGGGATAGCAGTTCGAGCTTGGGTGTGATGTCCACATATTGCTCGATGTTGATTCTATGGGTTGGGTGATCCAACCCCTGCTCTCCAATATCGGAGAGGCTCTGTAATTGTCATAAAGGCTTTATGGATGGCGTATAAGCCTAGGTGGATGCATCCTCCAAACTTGTAGTTTCAGCCGTGTCTGTCATGTAGACGCTAAAACTTTTCTGGCTCTTCCCCCTTTTATTTGTTGCTTTGGGTGCATTTACCTTGTTTTCATTGTTCTGTACGTCCATGATGTAACAATATTTTGCTTCACCAGAGTCTCCGATGATTTCTGGAACTCCATCAGTCATGGGAAACCTTAGCCTCTGATGGTAAGTCGAGGCAACTCCCTTGATCCCATGGACCCAGGATCGCCCCACGATAGCCATGTAAGGTGAAAGCACGTCCACTACACATAAAGTGGTTAAGGTGAGGATCTTTCCTGCCCGAATCTCCAACGTCACCTCGCCCCTTGGACGGGTCGATGAGCCATTGAAGCCAAATATGTTGTAGGTGGAGGGTATTAGGCAGTCGTCTCTAAGACCCATTTGTTTGAATGTTTCGTAAAATAAGATTTCGACAGAGCTTCTTCCATCGATTAGGATCTTAGGCATGACCTATGATAATGCCTTAGATCTTTATCCCTCGCCTTCGAGTTCGGGAAGTGCGATGGCCATCGTGACCACTAGTGGGTCATTGTGATTCCTACCTCCATCAGGTGCCTCTGAGGTTGAAAAGCTAATAGGAAATTTCATCCACTCCTCAATAGGAGGCTCTCTTGCTATACTGAAAACTTTGTCACACCTTCGAAGTTTCGTTATGGATTCGTCCTCTAATATTTCCTTTAGACGTGGGAGTAATGATAGCTGAGTGCGATATCGTATTGCATCCTAAATATTGTGCCTCACGAGGGACCTCCACACAATGTATGGTGCCCCAGTGGCTGGTTGGATCGTCGGTTGGGCGATGTACTCCTGGAGTTTTCCCAGATCCTGTACCATCTTTTTCAAGTCTCTGCATGAGTCTGTCATGTGGCTATGGAATTGATGGAACTCGCAGAAGAAAGTTTTATTTTTGGCCCCCTCGGGCTGCTGACCTCTGTTCTATGGGTAAGTGATTTTGTATTTCCCGTCGATCTTCTTAAGGATCTCGGATATGGGGGTGTTTCGTTTTGTGTAGACTGGGTCCACAAATTTTCCTTTCTTTTGTTGGGCTTGGTCTCGCCCTTTCCATCCTCCACTCCGATGTTTATCGAACTGGGTTGACCCATTGTTGGGTCGCCCTGCTCCTTGGGCTGGCACCTGGGGGTTCGGTGGTTCTACCATATTTGCTCCTCTACTGCTTCCTTTTACCAGTTTATCATAGGTACCGTCTTTAAGTTCTTCAAGAGACACATAGTCCTTCTGGATTTCTCTTAACTTTCCCAGATTCTTTGGCATGATTTCATACATGCGGACGAATATAGGGTCTGTCTTTCTCAGACTATTTTTGAAGCCCAAGATTGCGTAGGCCTCCGGGACTCTTACGATCTCGGCGCATAGTTTTCTACAACGAATATACGATTTATTTGGTCCTAGGTTCAACTGGAACAGTGCGTCAACTTCAGGCTTGACTCTACTATTGTGAATGTATGTTTCTAAGAACAGCTCGGATAGGTGAGCGAATGATCTAACTGATCCTCTAGAAAAATTATTGAACCACATTAGGGTCTCGTCTCTTAGATTAGATGGGGAAAACTTACACAACACCACATCGTATCGATCCCACTGGGTTAGTGTCATGCGATAAGTTCTAAGATGTTCAATTGCATCCCCGATTCCAGTGAATGGGGTTGTGAACGTCGGGAGGGAACATTTCCTTGGAAATGGTTGTGTTAGTAGGTTCTCGGACAAAGGGGATTGTCCTGCCTCCTGCATTACCTCTTCCAACTTCTTGCTTTCTTGTTTTCATGTAGCCTCTCTGCACATAGCCTCCAGGTGGCAGAGTCGGGCCTGTAACTCATCGTCTATGTGCCTTGTTTCGGCCTTCTTATTTCTTCCATGTGCTCTCTCGGGTTAGAAAGATATTTCTCGATGGCGATATCGAGATCGCCCTGAGTCCTCATCCGATTGTTCGGTGTACGGTACAATATTAGAACGAGTTGACTTCGATGTCTCTCCTCGTTTGGGATTAGTGCTAGTGAGGTTTTCAACTACGCATTTGGCCTGGTCGTTTCTATTAATTTCTCGCCAATGCTTTGGATCAACATCGGATGGGCTATCCTCCTCTCCTAGGACTCCTTAGCTTCCCTTAGAAAAGCGATCCGCTGTTTCCTCCTTTGAGGTGTCAGGGATATTGACTCGCTCGTCATCTTGCAAGTGCTCAAAAGGATTATCCTCCTCAGGGGTTTCCTCTATGGTAGCGAGTGACACCTTCTTCTTCGCCTTGCGTTTTAGCCTGAGGTTTCTCCGTTCTAACCTCTTGTTACGACTTTCTATTTTCGTCATTCACTCATCCTGCGCCTCCTGCGCTTTGAGGATGGCTGCGATGGTCGCAGTGGTATTACCATGGTTAAAAGGTTCATCCTTCACTGTCTCATATTTCATCATTTTCCTTGGAAAATCATTCAACCCTCTTGGTTGAGTTAGATGGATATCATCTTGTCCGACGAAGGGGTTCCCCTCTTCGTCGGAGCTGGAGTTATCGGTTAACCCCTCCCGATATGGATTATCAGGTTATCCCTCTCCAGGTAGTACACCGTTGTGCATCGTCTCGCCTAGCTCCGTATCGTTTAGACCTTCGTGGTGGGTTCCACCAGTTTTGCCTTGGCTCGCACGAGTAGATCGTCTCGTCACCATCACCTTTCCTGCGATATATGCAATAATGCTTAATTTGTCTATTCTTCAAGAAAAGTGGGGACCTAAGTTTGCAGGTCACGTGCAATTACTAAGTCAGAGCTCAGGCTAGACAACTTTTGCACAGAAAGACTTTTTAATACATTTTGGAGACATGTGAAAATGTCAATAAACCATACTTGCTTGAGGTGTTAATGATGGAGAATAGGTGTTTTATTTGTCTCTCTTTTTAAGAAAAATACCTCCTCCCGCATGTTATACCTCTATTTGGGAAAAAAACCAAATCATGACGATTGAGCATCTCTTCCCATTCTAGGAAATATTTCCCATCATCTTTAGACTTTTGATTTTGGAAAAACTTTGAGTTTGATGATTGATTATTTACTAATTAATCCTTCCCGTTGACTTAGAGTTAGGTTTCTAAGAAGAAGATCTTGGATTATTGTGAGTTTGATGATGAACATCATGAAAAATCAGTTTTTTCAACTTTGATAGGGTGATATTTCTCTTATCAAGTTTACTGACTAGTATTTCTTCCGGCTCTTTCATGGAGGAGATCGTTTGAGCACCGAAGTGTTTAAAACTTCATTTTTACTCCGATTTTCAACTCTCCTGAGCCTCTTGAGGAAGACATAGAAATCTTAGAAGAAACTAAAATTTTTACAGGAAATCAATGAAAAAGATGTAGATCTGTTGGTTTTGAGGGTCTTCAAGGCTCCAAAGATCGCATGGATCGTGATTGAGCCTTAGCTCAACTCATAAATTCTAACAAAACTCTACAAAGTGTTATGAAATCCACATTTTCTCATGGAGATTATGAAAATGATATAGATATGTTATTAGGGAGGTAGAAATATATCTTCATACCTCCCTGTTTCTAGCGCCAAAATGTAGTTGCATCTTTTCTGATGACTACACCAATGTAAATCTAAAGGCTATAAACTACTCAAACATTCAAGATTCAATATGAACAAGATGTAAAGAACATGAAAAGTAAAGATTGACACAAGAATATAACATGGTTCGGCCTTGAAGACCTAAGTCCACAGGAAAGAATATGTTTTCTTTATTGATTATAAGGTCTTACCCTCGAAAGAACTACAAATGTCACTTAGACTTCTTATTCTCTCTCTTTCTAGATCTCTCTCAGGAATTCTCTGTAGAAAAACCATCTAAAATTTTACATAAGTTGTCCATCTCCTTCTACATGGACTGGTATTTATAGACAAAATAAGACTCGTGAAGGTCTGGCTTCGCCGAGTATATGGAGTCTGTCGTCTATCTCCTAAGGGCCTCGAATGAGCTTCTATACTATCCCTCGTGATAGTATGCTGGGTTCCTCTCCGAGTTAATTCGCCCTGTACACCACCGTGCTGCTCTTCTCAGGTAACCTCGTGCTGCATCATTCTCCAGCTATAGTATAGGTCGTACGAGCTCTCTGGGGTGTTGTAGACTCGCTCACGCTTCTTCTGATCCTTCATTAAATGCGTTCCTCCTTTTTAGACTTGACCGTCTGAGTTGATTAAACCGCTCCTTACACGCGTCATTCATGTAACGTAGTAGCAGATGTCTTGATTCAGACAAAACTACTTTATGGATTATGATCTGGTTCTTCTCTCTTATCGTCTCATCATGAGATCATCTCTTAAGATGATGACACGTGGCGATCGGGTATTTTACCCTCACATGATCCTTGAACATTGGTCTTTGGTACCGTTCAAGTTTACTCCTCTTTTATTCAATCGGGCTCGCAGATTTCTATTTGCTGATTGCGGATTGAATTAAGAGTTAGAGATATAATACTCTTGTATATACTTTTCTCTAGATTGAGTCCGATTGTCAAGTAGATTCTCTAAAAAGTATATTAGAGTAAGTCCTCTCAGATTTCCAAACGAATCGTTGGGTGAGCTTGTTAGAACCCCGGATTTTGAATTGGTATCAGAGCAGGAAAACACTATAAACCTAATAAGTTTATGTTTGACTAATCCTAAAGTTTTTCCTTGTGGGAAATTTCTTTGGGAAACTTGCTTTTGGAATCTGTAAAGATTGTTCAGAGATTCTTATGGATTAGACTGTTTGGTCTTCATGAAAATCTCGCTCCATCTAAGACCTTGGAAAACTGGGATGATGAGATACAATCTAGAATAAAAATTAAATGTTCTTCTAAGAAAGGAAAATCGAGAAAACGTTCTTTACGCTCAAGGTTGTGGAATCTCACTAGATTAACTCTTAATATTTTTGAGGAATACCATCGTGATGGATCAATTGATAAAGATCTATTTAGAGCATTTGAAAACGTTTTTAGATTCTTAGAAAAACTTAATTCAATTAAGAATAAGAATCGCTCCGATAAAATTTTTGTACATGTTAAATCATGGAATCATGATGTACGAACTAAACTTGTTGAGAACACGAGTAGGTCCAATAAAACGGGTTCTTATGTTTTCGATACAGGTTCAAGCTATCGGGAAAACCTTCCTTCTATTCATATGAAGAGGAAGTTAGGAAGCTATGTTAACCCAGATTATCATATCACTAGTACTGTCCTCAAATATTAACCAGAAATAGTGCATGACAGTCTCTCTGCGCATATTCCCACTTGGTAACATGTTGGCGCCATCCCATCGGTATATATCTTGATATGGGGCGAGAAATGGTTTGATTTGTCTGTACTATGGATAACAGTTTTCTTTCTACCGCACCATCCTTTCTCACGTCTGTGTACATGGTTCATAACCTTGGTGCTAAAGCACCTATGAAATCCTACTTTCCTTTTGTGGGTCGCGGTTCAGAATCGGGTCCAAGCCTATTATTGGATATAAAATAGAGCGGAACCCGTACCTTCTTCCTCCTCCCATCCTGTCCGCGTATGTGAACATTCTAGGGTTCATGTATTTCCTCCATTAAAACTCCTTTTGGAAAAATAAGAGAAAGGGGTTTTCAAGGTCCACTCCAAGTAAGTATTCTCTACCAATTTCTAGATCTCGTGATGAATTTCAAGGCTTCAAAAGGAATTTCAAAAAATTTAGGTTTTTCATCTTCTAGCATGAACTTGTCTATAGATCAAAATTCTCTTAGGATTAGATTTGTCATTGATTCGTGTGCTGAAGTTTTTGAACGAATTTCATCTAATGGTTTCATTCTAGAAAAAAAAATGGATTTCACTAGTTGACATAAGGAAGATTTAAGTTGTTTTGAAAAATTTAATCTTGGAAACATCTTTGATGGTCTTGGCGAAGGTTTGACACTCTTACTAGAATCTTCTATGCAAACATCCATGATGTTGATTGTAATGACATGGAATTCAAGACCATGGTTAATAGGCAAAAGGATTCATTTGACAAGAGAGTTAATTTCAAGAATTACTAATATTCTCCTTGAGAATTTTCGCCTTCCAATACCTTTTCATGAACGTCCTTCTTATGAAACCATCTTCATGGGTCTATGTGGAAAGAGTGTTGTTTGGAATGAAGGAAAATTTCCTACTAATGATCTTAGTCTTGCTTTGATGTCCTTTGGTAAACTTGGAATATCTAATCTTTGTCCCTCCATGATAGACACATTTTTGTGTCCGATTTGTCTCGATTCTATATATTATTATGGCTCATTTTTGTACTTATTTATGGTGTTTTATTTATTTGTAGGTATTTTTGGCTAATAAACATTTTTGGAAAAAATTGGCTCGAAAAGTTGACGGAAAGCACCTGAAGGAAACCTGCTATTCGGACCCCCTGCTTGGATTAGGGGAACCCCCAGGACACCCCTTAAAGCAGCTGCTAAAGGCACCCCTACTCTGGATTGGCGGGAAATATTTGGCAGTTTTGGCAATCCTGATTTGGAGGAGTTTGAGGTCGATTAAACCTATGATTTTCATAGGATAGACTCCTTATGGGTCTAGGAATCTGATATGGGTGTTTAAATCGATTAAACTGGGCTCAATTGATAGATTTTTATCACAACAGAAAATATGGAAAGTCACGTGTGTGACCTGTTTTAGGGAATTTTAGAGAGATTAAAGTGTTGTAAACTATCCCAAAGATTTGTATCTATCCAAGGAAGAGTTTAGAATAAAAAGGAAAGCTCAGAAACGCGTAGAAATTCTAAAACAAGAAATTGCCGCAACTTGGCCGTGAAGAGAAGGAAACAGATTTTGGAAGATTTGGGAGAGATTTAATCGGTATTTTTGATATAAATAGATGGCTTGGGTCATATAGAAGTGGTGTCAAGAGTTTGGGGACCTAAGGAGATCCAGAGAAGAAGAAATCAGAGCTTTACCAAACTCTGTTTCTGCTGCTGCTGCTGCTGAAGAGGAAGAACGCGAAGAACATTGACGCACGGGAAACAGTCGCAGAACAGTGTCGTGTTTAACAGCTGAAGAACATTAAGCTGTGCAGGACAATCGTATTCTAGGGTCTTAAATTTCTGATCCTGTAACAGTTGATTAGCAACGTATATCTTCAGTATTGCAACACAAATTGTAACAGTGACTTCTGTAACATCTATACACCGTTGCAGATCTGTTGTTTTATATATTCTCTTCAATAAAACCACCTTTTGAGCCATGATTTATTATTTTGAACCTGTTTTTGATATGAGGAGATAAACCCCATTGCTGAGGCGATAGAGGAAGCTATTTTTTCCAACAAAAAGCGGTACAATCTATTTAATTTAATTTATTGCAATTATTATTATGATTATTTGCCTTGGATTATTATTGAATATGATTTTTATTTGAGTGATTGTGATCTATTTTGATGGAGTATGCTTAGTTTATAGACTCTTGATGCTTCATGCTTGGTATTTACAATTATTTCTTTAGAAAATCTACTTGTTGCAACGGTAAGAATCAAATTGAACAAGAAAATTGCATGAATATAAATATTAGATTAAATCACTTTGAATTTGGAAAATAGTGGAATCTTAGCCTCAGTGTTCTTCTAATATTGATATCAACTTTGATTGAGTTTGCTATAATTTTTAGTGAGTTTTCTGTTTTAATATTAGAATTTAAGTCTAATTAATATGCTTCACAAGTCTGAGAATCGAACCACTTTTACCACTATATACAAATCACATTAATTTTTTGGCGCCGCCGACGCGGACTTGTTTTTAGGGTTTTAGATTTTTTTTTTTTTTTTTTTTTTTTTTTTTTTTTTTTTTTTTTTTTTGGGTATTTATCTTGTGTCTACAGGTTCTGGATCATAAAGAAAATTGAGCCAATTTTTTTTAGACAATTTTAGTTTGGGGTTTGTTTATTTTCTTTTAAAAAAAAAGAACTGTATTAGGGTTTATTATTTTTGTAATTTTTCTTTATTTTTTTGGACTTTTGGACTTTTGGACTTTGGGACATTATTTTTTTTTATTACCCCACGGAAGGGTACTTTAAATATAAACTGTTTGCAGAGAAGGAGGACAATTACGATATTTTCTCTGCACCTTGGGTTCGTACACTAGACATCGGAGTCAGTGGCCCGAGTCGACTACAACCGATTCGTCCCCCGTCTGGAACGGGAGGTAAGATTCTAAACACTTGCGAATCCCCTGTCAGCGAGTTACTGGACTCCTTCGTATGCATATATGTTGAGGACTGAATACAAATATTTATTTTTCTAGTAAAGGGCAAGGCCTTTCCATACAAGTTAAGGGTTCGGATTTCATTATTGTTCTCTTCTTGCCCGCTTTAGGAACACGTAACCTACGCGAACCTAAGACTAAAATTTTGACTAGAACGAGACCGATAGGGTAACGAGCTTAACAGGAAAGTCATTCGAAAAATATTGGTTACTCTTTTAAGCATACTTCGAAGTTCTTGACGGTTTCTGTAAGTTGAATGCGTGACTGCGCCGCCTTGTAATACCGGTGAGGCCTTGGGTATCAAAGCTCCACCGAGATTCCCTCGCCTCTATTCAACTTACGTTAACTCGGATTGATTCCAGAGGGGTTTGCTTAAATTGTAACGAATTCCCGTTCGAAGGATTAGAAGCTGGTCTAGAAACAATCTAAGTGGAGCCATCATGCTTTTTTTGCTAGAAATCAATAGGTTTGATTTGGTTGAGTCGGCCTTGATCTGTGTTTGCTTACCCTTCCAATTTAGAAAATTCTATTGTATGCCTGAACGTAAAAGAGACGCACTAGGTAGATTTGTTAAAGAGAAACCTAGTAGTTCGAAGCGTCTCGATTACCTTAATCTAGAAAGTCCGACTTTTTGAAGAGTCTTTTTGAACGTCCTTTGACTGAGGAGAGAATCCTGTTGCTCCGATAGCGCCAGAAATGGAAACTTTGAAAGCTTTGTTGAATCCAACTAGGACTACTCGTCCTTCGTGTATTAAGTTAGCTGAAACGGAGGCACCCTATGAACTGAAACCTGGGACCTTACAGATGCTCCCAATCTTTTTAGGGAAAGAAAATGAAAACCCTTATTACCATGTTAGGGATTTTGAGGAAATTTGTAGTACTCTAAGAATTAGAGGCTTAGATGATGATGCTTTGAAACTTAGGTTATTCCCATTTTCCCTGAAAGATAAGGCCAAGTCGTGGTGTATAGTTTGGACTCCGAGTCAATTGAGACATATGAACAACTTACATCTGCCTTTTTCAATAAGTTTTTCCCTAGGCACAAAACATCGTCTATTAGGACGCAAATATGCACATTTTCACAACAAGAGGGAGAATCTTTATATAGGTATTTGGAAAGGTTCAATGATTTATTATCCCAGTGTCCTCATCATGGTTTAGAAAAGGTTAGGCTAGTTCAGATCCTTTATGAGGGTTTAGATTATTCCACAACGACCATGGTTGAGTCTTATGCACTGGTGGATTTGAAAACCAAACTGTTGATGCGGCGATGGAATTTTTAATGAAATCGCCAAAAAAACCCAGCAATGGGAAAATAGTAGGGCACCCCAGAAAACAATTCTTTTAAGTAGAGGAAACGTTAATAGGGTAGAAGGAGGCTATGAATCAGATGCCAAAATTGCTGCTATAGCAAAAAGGTTAGAAGCCTTAGAAGTGGGCCAGACTAGTGGTAGAGTGGAGCCTTTTTGGGAAGGCCAGAATATTGAAGAGCAGGCCAATGCTCTTTATAATAACACTAGATTTGATAACCGTCAAAGATTGACCCATATTCAGAAACCTATAATCCTGGTTGGAGAAACCATCCGAACCTTTCGTGGTCTAAGGGCCAAAGTCAAGGTCAGTTTAGTAATTCTAATGCTCCCCCAGGTTTTGGCTATACTAAGAATCCTTCAGGACTAGCTCAGTTTCAGAATCAGTCAGATAAGAAAATCCTAAGTTTAGAGGAATCTCTCGCCTTGTTAACTCAGCAAACTGCAAAATTCCAGTTATCCGTAGAACAGAGTCTACAAGCTAGTAACAGGATAGGACAAGAAAATAGTCAGGCTATTTCCGAGTTAAAAACCCAGGTTGGTCTGATAAGTGATTCTTTGAGAGAAAAAGGTAAGTTTCCTAGTCAAACACAACCCAACCCTAGAGGAGTTCATGAATTAGGTGCAAAACCATCGAATCAATTGAATGCTGTTAGAACCCTTAGAAGTGGTAGAGTTGTAGACAATAAGGTAACCATGCCCAATAGTGAACATACTGTAGTTCACCCCTCAGGATCTCACCTCTCAGGACCAGTAGCTGAAGAGACTGATAAAGTTTCTGATGATGTGAATTCGGTTCCTGAAAGGTCTGATTTTAGGCCTAGAGCCCCATTTCCTCAGCTATTAGTACCAACAAAGAAGGAATCGAACTTTATTGACATAGTGGAGGTTTTTAAGCAAGTTACCATAAACCTTTCCTTATTAGATGCAATTAGGCAAATTCCTGCGTATGCCAAGTTCCTTAAGGATATGTGTATGCGAAAGCGAAAACTTAGCGTCCATAAGAAAGAATTTTTAGCTAGTCACGTAAGTTCAATCATTCAGAACACCACAACTCCAAAGTACAAAGACCCAGGTTCTCCTACCATTGCTTGCACAATAGCTAACTTCCGGGTAGAAAAATCTTTACTTGACTTAGGAGCCACTGTGAACTTACTTCCATTCCATGTATACTTACAGCTAGGACTTGGTGAAATGAATCCTACTCAGATGACACTGCAGCTAGCTGATAGATCTGTTAAAATCCCTCGAGGTGTTATCGAGGATGTTCTTATTGAGGTCGACAAGTTTATTTATCCAGTGGATTTCATGGTCCTAGATACCCAACCTGTCCCTGACCCATAGAACCAGATACCTGTGATTTTAGGTCGCCCATTTTTAGCTACGTCTAATGCGATCATTAACTGTCGAAATGGTGCGATGAGTTTATATTTTGGTAATATGACTATGGAGATGAACATTTTTAATGTCAATAAGAAACCTCATGAGCTAGATGACACATGTATTAAGGAGGTGAACATGATAGAAGCCTTAGTTCAGGAGTCATTACCAAACATCTTGTCTGAAGACCCATTAGAAAGTTGTCTATCCCATTTTGGTTTAGATTTTGACGACGATAGCACTATTGAACATGTGAATGCTCTATTATATTCCACCCATGTGTTAGTGATAGACGCATTTATGTGTCTAATATGTCTCAATTGTATGTATTGTTAGTGCTCGATTTTGTATTTATTTTGTTATTTTATGTCTTTGTAGGTATTTATAGAGAAATAAGCTCTTGTAGCAAAAATTGGCTCGAAAAGTGGTGTTTTACACCCCAGGATAAAGTACTAAAGGCACCCCAGAAATGCACCAGAAGCACCCCAAAAATGTGCCGGAGAAACCCCAGAAAAATTACTATTTACGCCCAAAAATTACTATTTGCACCCCATAAGGCAAGTGCTAAAGGAAAACCCGTACAAGATTAGGGGAGGATATCTTCTTCTCAAATTCAAAACCAATTTTGGCGGGAAAACATTTTACTTCACTGGAAGAATTTCGATCGAATGTTTGCAGGAGTTTTTGTGTGATTCAATCGCTGAAACTTCATGGGTAGTTGTGATATGTCCTAACAGAGCTATTATGGGTGTTTGTTTCGATCAAATTTGGCTGGATAACTTGGTTTAATCCAAACAGGGAGTTGGAGGAAAAACGTGAGCTTGCACGAGTTGTGAGGAATTTAAACGTGTACTGCACGTGTTTGGAAGAGTTGATCGATATTCTGGAGCGTGAAGAAGGTATAGAAGGAAAGAAATACAGCTGCAGACGCGTAGGAAAACGATATTTGGAAACAATATATTTTCGAGAATAAAAAAAATAATGGGATTAAATAAAGAGATTTTGGGAGATTCAATGTCACAATGATGTATAAATAGGTTCCTATGATCACATAGAAGGGGAGGGGACAGTTTGGGGTCGAGAGGAGAGCTCAGGAAGCGTGAATCAAGAGTTTTCAGAACTCTGTTGCTGCTGCTCGTGAAGAACAGGGAAACAGCGACGGTTTCTTCATCTGTCGTAACGGTTTCTTCAAATGCTTGTCACAGTTTGTTCAACTGGTTTGCAACATTTATCTTTATTGTAAAAGTTTTTCATCCTCTTCTGCAACATTTATCTTCATATTTGTAATGGTTATCTTCATCATAACAGTTGAGAATTGAAACAGTCGGTCTGCAACGCGCATGTGCTGTTGCAGATTTCCTATTTCACTATTTTCTCTTCTTGTAAACACTTTTTGAGCCATGAATACATATTTTGAGTGTGTTTCCAACATGATGAGCTAAACCCAATGTTCTGGGCGGTGGAGGAAGCCATTCTTCCAAAATTTATGTGGTAAAATTTATTTGAATTTATTTATGCAATTCTTTTATGATTATTTGCACCGAATGAAAATTGAGTAATGATTTTTATTAATTAGTTGTGTTTTCTCTTAATGAAGTATGCTTAGTTTAGGGCTTTTGATACTTCATTCTTGCGATTAACAATTGATGTTTTGAAAATCTAATTTAGGCAATGATTAGAATCACAATTTCTTTTGATTGGAGTTATATTGTCTAGAATTGCATGATAAAAATTAACATTAAATTACATGAATTTTGGTGAATGGTGAAATCTTGAACCCCGGTCTCTCTAATATAATCAGTTTTAATTTTCTTTATTTTCTTTAGTTTTAAAATTTAAATATAAAAGCACAACCTTCACAAGTCTTGAACGAACTCTATTATTTATTACTACAACAACTTTGAAATTACATCAAATTTTTGGCGCCGCTGCCGGGGACTTGTCTTTAGGCTAGAGTTTTTAGATTTTTTTTTTTAGGTTTTTATTTTTATTTGTTCTTCTTTATGTTTTTGGGTTTTTGTCTTTTTCTTTCAGATATTGGAATTTGGAGCGAAAGAAAATTTTGCCAAGGCTTTTGGTGAATACTTATAGACTGGAGTAAAAGGCAAAGCGAAAGGAGAAGATTTTTTTTTATAAAAAAAAGATAGACATTTTTATTTTTGTAGATTTTTTTAGACTTTCTTTTTCTTTTGCACTTTATATTTTTGGACTTTGGACTTTAAATTTTGGGACATTATTTTTTTAAACCCTACGGAAGGGTGGTTTATATATAAACTGTTTGCAGAGAAGGACGGTGATTACGATATCACCTCGGACCCTCGGGTTCGTACATGACATAGGAGTCGTGGCCCGAGTCGACTACAAAGGTTCATCCCCCGTCTGGTACGGGAGGTAAGTTTGTCGAAACACTCGCGAATCCCCTGTAAGCGAGTTACTGTCTTCCTTCGTATGCATATATGTTGAGGAATTGAAAACGGCTGCTTTAATTTCCTAGTAAAGGGCAAGGACTGGCCATACAAGATAAGGGTTCGGATTTCATCACCGTTCTCTTCTTGCCCGCCTTAGGAAAACGACACCAAACGCGAACCTAAGCCTAAAATTTTGACTAGAACGAGACCGATAGGGTAACGAGCTTAACAGGAAAGTCATTCGAAAAATATTGGTTACTCTTTTAAGCATACTTCGAAGTTCTTGACGGTTTCTGTAAGTTGAATGCGTGACTGCGCCGCCTTGTAATACCGGTGAGGCCTTGGGTATCAAAGCTCCACCGAGCTTCCCTCGCCTCTATTCAACTTACTTTGACTCGGATTGATTCCAGAGGGGTTTGCTTAAATTGTAACGAATTCCCGTTCGAAGGATTAGAAGCTGGTCTAGAAACAATCTAAGTGGAGCCATCATGCTTTTTGTTTGCTAGAAATCAGTAGGTTTGTGTGGTGGAGTCAGCCTTGTTTGTGTTTGCATAGAACATCCCTTCCGTTTTAGGACTTTTCTTTTTGATTTTGTTTTTCTAGTGTATGCCCGAAGTTTTTAAACGGGCTTGGAAAAGAAACACTCTAGGTCGTTTGATTAGTGACAAACCTAGTAGTTCTTCTTGTGAAGGCGGGGAGCTCGAAGACTCTTCTTTTGAGAGCCCCGTTTTTGGAAACTTCAGTTTTGAGAATCTGTCTCTTCGTGAGGAAAGTACCCCTAGTACTCCTAGTCCTTTGGTAGTGCCAGAAATGGCAACTTTGAAAGCTTTGCTAAACCCAACTAGGACCTCTCGTCCGTCTTGTATCAAGTTAGCTGAAACCGAGGCAAATTATGAACTGAAACCTGGGACTTTACAGATGCTCCCAATGTTTTTAGGGAAGGAGAATGAGAACCCCTATTTTCATGTTAGGGAATTTGAGGAAGTTTGTAGTACTCTGAAAATTAAAAACCTAAGTGATGATGCGTTGAAACTTAGGTTATTCCCCTTTTCCTTAAAAGATAAAGCCAAATCTTGGTGTATAGTTTGGACTCTGAGTCAATTGAAACCTATGACCAACTTACTTCTGCCTTTATACATAAGTTTTTCCCAAGGCATAAAACATCGTCTATTAGGACACAAATATGTACTTTTGCCCAACAAGAGGGAGAATCTTTATATAGGTACTTAGAAAGGTTCAATGACTTGATATCTCAATGTCCTCATCATGGTTTGGAGAAGGTTAGGTTAGTTCAGATCCTCTACGAGGGTTTAGATTATTCAACAACAACCATGGTTGAGTCCTTATGCACAGGTGGGTTTGAGAATAAAACTGTTGATGAAGCGATGACATTTTTGAATGAAATCGCCGATAAGACCCAAAATGGGAAAATAGTAGGGAACCCCAGAAAACAATTCTTCTAAGTAGAGGAAATGTTAATAGGGTAGAAGGATCTCATGAGTCAGATGCCAAAATAGCAGCTATAGCCAAAAGGTTAGAAGCCTTAGAATTAGGTCATTCTAGTGGTAGTAGTGGAAGAAATGAGCCTTTTTGGGAAGGCCATGCTGTTGAAGAGCAAGCCAATGCTCTTTATAACAACACTAGGTTTGATAACCGACAGAAGTTTGACCCATATTCAGAAACCTATAACCCTGGGGAGAAACCATCCAAACCTTTCTTGGTCCAAGGGCCAGAATCAAGGTCAGTCTAGTAATGCTCAGGTTCCCCCAGGTTTTGGCTATACTAAGAATCCTTCAGCTCCGGCACAGTTTCAGAACCCTTCGGATAAGAAGATTATGAGTTTAGAAGAGTCTCTTGCTTTGTTAACTCGTAACACTGTGCAGTTTCAGCAATCTGTTGCTCAAGGTTTAGAAGAAAATAAGAGAATAGGTCAGGCTAACTCTCAGGCTATTTCCGAGTTGAAAAACCAGGTTAGTCAGATAAATGAGTCTTTAAGAGAAAGAGGTAAGTTTCCTAGTCAGACTCAACCCAACCCTAGAGGAATTAATGAAATAGGTGAAAGACCATCTGATCATGTGAATGCTATTAAAACCCTTAGGAGTGGTAGAGAGATAGACAACAAGGTTTCCATGCCTGATAGTGAACATGCTGTAGTTCACCCTTCTGAACCAGAAACTGAGGAGACTGATAGAGTCTCTAAAGAGACCAATGAGGGTCATATTGAGCCCGGCTTTGTCCCTAGAGCCCCATTCCCACAGCTGCTAGTTCCAACTAAGAGGGAGTCCAATTTTAATGATATATTGGAGGTTTTTAAGCAGGTAACTATCAACCTTCCACTACTAGATGCAATTAAGCAGATTCCCTCTTATGCCAAGTTTCTCAAGGATATGTGTACGCGAAAGCGAAAGCTTAATGTCCAGAAGAAAGCCTTTCTAGCTAGTCACGTGAGTTCTATTATTCAGAATACCACTACTCCTAAGTATAAAGACCCAGGGTCCCCTACCATTTCTTGCACAATAGGTAAATACCGTGTTGAGAAAGCGTTGCTTGACTTAGGAGCTAGTGTGAACTTACTAACATATCATGTGTACCTTAAGCTAGGACTTGGTGAGATGAAACCTACCCAGATGACTCTTTAGTTAGCTGACAGGTACGTTAAAATTCCTCGTGGTGTGATCGACGATGTTCTCATAGAGGTTGAAAAGTTTATTTATCCAGTGGATTTTGTTATCCTAGATACCCAACCTGTCCCTGACCCAGAGAACCAGATACCGGTAATTTTAGGTCTCCCGTTTTTAGGTACATCCAATGTGATCATCCAATGTGATCATTAACATAGAAGAGGTGAACATGATAGGAACATTAGTCGACGAGTCATTACCAAACACTTTGTTAGAAGATCCATTAGAGAAATGCCTAGCTCACTTTGGGATTGATTTTGATGATGATAATGTGATTAATGAGGTGAATGCTTTGTTAGATTCAACCCCTTTGTTAGATACTAGTAATGGATGGAAACCTAAAGTCGAACCACTACCAGTTTCTGAGTCTACCCTAGTTCCTTCGTTAGAAGAGCCTCCTAAGTTGGACTTAAAACCATTGCCAGATTCCCTGAAATATAGGTTTTTAGGCCCGTCTGAGACTTTACCTGTGATTATTTCTTCCGTCTTGGATAATGACCAGGAAAGTAGGCTAGTAACCGTCCTTCAAAACAACAAGAAAGCTTTAGGGTGGACCATAGCTGACATTAAGGGTATAAGTCCCACTGTTTGTATGCATCAGATCTATTTAAAGAGTGATACCAAAACTTCTAGCGAGATGCAACGTCGACTAAACCCTAATATGAAAGAGGTAGTTCGAAACGAGTTCCTTAAGTTGTTAGATGCAGACATTATCTACCCCATTTCAGACAGTAAGTGGTTCAGCCCCGTTCAGGTTGTTCCCAAGAAATTCGGTATTACTGTAGTCCAGAATGATAAAAATGAGTTAATCCCGACCCAAGTGACCACGGGTTGGCGTGTTTGTATTGATTATAGGAAATTGAACAAGGTCACTAGGAAGGACCACTTTCCCCTTCCCTTCATCGACCAGATGCTAGAGAGATTAGCTGGACATAGTCACTATTGCTTTTTAGATGGCTATTATGGATGTAATTAGATCGTTATTGCCATAGAAAACCAGGACAAAACCACTTTTACCTGTCCCTTTGGTACCTTTGCGTATAGACGCATGCCTTTTGGGCTTTGTAATGCCCCTGCGACTTTGCAGCGTTGCATGATGAGCATATTTTCTGACATGGTAGAACGGTTCTTAGAGGTCTTTATGGATGATTTTTTAGTGTTTGGTTCGTCTTCCGATGAGTGCTTGCATCATTTGTCACTAGTGTTGTCTAGGTGTAAGGAAAAGAATTTAGTACTTAATTGGGAGAAATGTCACTTCATGGTTCGTTCAGGAATTGTTTTAGGGAATATCGTATCTTCTAAGGGTATAGAGGTAGATAAAGCCAAAGTTGACCTGATTAAAACTTTAGAGGTCCCAAAACCAGTAAGAGATATTAGGTCATTCTTAGGGCATGCAGGTTTTTATCGTCGATTCATTAAGGATTTTAGCTTAATTTCTAGACCTCTTTGCAATTTGCTTGCAAAAGATGTTAAGTTTGTCTTTGATGATGCTTGTTTAGAGGATTTTGAGAAGCTTAAGAATTTACTCACTACCGTCCCCATAGTCCAGGCACCCAACTGGAACCTACCCTTTGAGATCATGTGTGATGCTTCAGATTATGCTATTGGTGTAGTGCTAGGTCAGTGAGAAAACAAATTACTTCATGTGATTTAATATGCTAGCAAAACTCTGAATGATTCCCAGTTGAACTATACCACTACTGAGAAGGAACTGTTAGCCATTTTGTTTGCCTTAGACAAGTTTAGACCCTATCTCTTAGGTTCTAAGATCATCATATATATTGATCATGCTGCTTTGAAATATCTTTTGTCGAAGAAGGATACAAAACCTAGATTGATTAGGTGGATCCTTTTGTTGCAAGAGTTTTCTCCAGACATTAGAGACAAAAAGGGTGCCGAAAATGTTGTAGCAGACCACTTGTCTAGGCTAGTTGTTAGTTCCCCTGATGATTCCCTTCCTATAAGGGATAGCTTTCCTGATGAACAATTTTTCTTTGTTACCCAATTACCTTGATATGCGAATATAGTGAACTATCTTGTTACTGGTCGAATGCCCCAACATTGGGGTAAACAAGATCGTTCTAGGTTTTTAGCTGAGGTTAAGCACTTCTTCTGGTATGATCCTTATTTGTTTAAGTATTGTCCAGACTAGATTATTAGGAGATGTATACCTGAGAGTGACCAGTCCAGTATTATTTCCTTTTTTCATGATCGTGGGGGTCACTTTAGTGCTAGGAAAACTGCTGCTAAGATATTGCAGTGTGGATTCTATTGGCCTTCGTTGTTTAAAGACTCCCACAGTTATTGTGTGACTTGTGAACGTTGCCAGAAATTAGGAACCATTTCCCGTAGGAACATGATGCCCTTGAACCCTATTTTAGTTGTGGAGGTCTTTGATGTGTGGGGTATTGACTTTATGGGTCCGTTTCCTAATTATTTTGGTAACTTATACATCCTTGTCGTTGTAGACTATGTCTCTAAGTGGATTAAGGCGGCTGCGTGTAAAACCGATGACCATAGGGTTGTGATTTAGTTCTTGAAAAATAATATACTTACACGTTTTGGTACACCGCGAGCTATAATTATTGATGGAGGGTCGCACTTTTGTAATGGACCTTTTAGGCTTTTGATGAAGAAATATGGTATTACACATAAGTTAATCCAAATCGGAAAGAATGGTCGTCTAGGCTTACTGATGCCTTATGGGCTTACCGAACTGCGTTTAAGACCCCCATTGGAATGTCACCTTATCGGCTTGTGTATGGCAAGGCATGTCACTTACCTGTTGAGTTAGAACATAGAGCTTATTGGGTTGTTAAGCAGCTAAATTTTTCACTTGACAAGGCAGGAGCCCATAGGAAACTCCAGCTCAATGAGTTGGAAGAGATTCGTAGAGATACATACGATAGTGCTAAGGTGTATAAGAACAAAATGAAACTTGTGCATGATAGAAATATCTTAAGAAAGTCATTTTCTCCAGGTCAAAAAGTTCTTTTCTATGATACCCGCTTTCATCTTTTCCCTGGGAAGTTACATTCTCAGTGGACGGGTCCTTTTATTGTTCGCACTGTCTTTCCTCATGGAGCTGTTGAGATCGAGACACCGGATGGTAGTAGTTCTTGAAAAGTTAACGGTCAGAGATTGAAACCCTTTTTAGAGCCCTTTCCTACAGATGATACTGAGGAGGTCCCTCTGGAGGACCCTGTTTACCCTTGATTGACCATCGAGGCGATTGTATGTTGTTGTATATTAGTTTTTTATTTCTCTCTTCACCCAGGTAATATCTTTCCGACTTCTCTCTTTACTAATTCCTCATGTTACTCTACTGTTTGGTATTGCTCTTTCATTAGAAATATTGAGGACAATGTTAGATTTAAGTTTGGGGGTAGGGAAGAAACTTTTTGTTATCTTTTATTTGCAATAAATAAACTCCGGAGCCTAGAAATTTATGCCTATTAAGGATGGCACTAACCAATCTAAGTGGATGGAAGCATTTTGGTTATAGGAGTTGAGGAACCAATCTGACTAGATGGCAACATCTAAAGAGTGTATTCATAAAAGCACAAAGCTCAGGTGTTAGAAATAACATGATAGTTTCACCATATCTCGTTGAGTCCTTTTCACTTCTGTTTTTATTTTGTTTTGTTTTTAAACTATGTTTCTCTAAGTGATTAGGTGGGGCTCACGATTCAAGTTGTTACCAATACTAGGGTGAATTAGAGTGTTTGAGATACAAAAAAAAAAAAAAAAAAAAAAAAAAAAAAAAAAAAAGTGACCAGACCATTAGACCAACTGGTGAATAAATTCAATAAAGTCGACCACTGGAACCCTTGTATATGCCAGTTGTGTTGACCTAGAGTTAGTATTATCAACCACTGGTACCCTTGTATATGACAGTGTGCTGATATTAGTCAGACTGGTATCTCATTCCATTAGGATAGGTTCGTTTTGGCGAAAGCCTTCAGACAGATATGAGAAACACCGTTCACCTAGTAAACATCAAAACCATCTATGTTTTTCTATATCCATCTTCTTGATCTATCCATGTGATTAGTTTTGACTCCGGATATTGATGTCCATAGTGCGACTATCTGAGTAGAGCTCTGTCACTTCATATGAATTTTAGTATGCTTGAGTGCAAACTCGTGTACAACAATTGGAATTTCGCATCAGGGTACTTCCTCCTGTAGTCAATAAGTATGCCAACCAAAGAGATTCTTTAGTGCCTTCCAAGGTTCTGCTTACATAGCTAGGGTCTGGAGTAAAGGTTTTTTGGGTACACCTCTGGTAAACCCTCCGGAGACAACACTCCGCCGCTAGAGCCACCTAGCGGTTTAACGGCTTGCTGCACGTGCTAAGTGTAGTCATTTTTATTTTGTAGTTTTGATTTGCTCGAGGACTAGCAAATAATAAGTTTGGGGGTGTTGATAGACGCATTTATGTGTCTAATATGTCTCAATTGTATGTATTGTTAGTGCTCGATTTTGTATTTATTTTGTTATTTTATGTCTTTGTAGGTATTTATAGAGAAATAAGCTCTTGCAGCAAAAATTGGCTCGAAAAGTGGTGTTTTACACCCCAGGATAAAATACTAAAGGCACCCCAAAAATGTGCCGGAGAAACCCCAGAAAAATTACTATTTACGCCCAAAAATTACTATTTGCACCCCATAAGGCAAGTGCTAAAGGGAAACCCGTACAAGATTAGGGGGAGGACATCTTCTTCTCAAATTCAAAACCAATTTTGGCGGGAAAACATTTCACTTCACTGGAAGAATTTCGATCGAATGTTTGGAGGAGTTTTTGTGTGATTCAATCGCTAAAACTTCATGGGTAGTTGTGATATGTCCTAACAGAGCTAGTATGGGTGTTTGTTTCGATCAAATTTGGCTGGATAACTTGGTTTAATCCAAACAGGGAGTTGGAGGAAAAACGTGAGCTTGCACGAGTTATGAGGAATTTAAACGTGTAATGCACGTGTTTGGAAGAGTTGATCGATATTCTGGAGCGTGAAGAAGGTATAGAAGGAAAGAAATACAGCTGCAGACGCGTAGGAAAATGATTTTTGGAAACAATATATTTTCGAGAATAAAAGAAATAATGGGATTAAATAAAGAGATTTTGGGAGATTCAATGTCGCAATGATGTATAAATAGGTTCCTAGGATCGCATAGAAGGGAAGGGGAGAGTTTGGGGTCGAGAGGAGAGCTCAGGAAGCGTGAATCAAGAGTTTTCAGAACTCTGTTGCTGCTGCTCGTGAAGAACAGGGAAACAACGATGGTTTCTTCATCCGTCGTAACGGTTTCTTCAAATGCTTGTCATAGTTTCTCCAACTGGTTTGCAACATTTATCTTCATTGTAACAGTTTATTCATCCTCTTCTGCAACATTTATCTTCATATTTGTAACGGTTATCTCCATCATAACAATTGAGATTTGAAACAGTCGGTCTGCAACGCGCATGTGCTGTTGCAGATTTCCTGTTTCGCTACTTTCTCTTCTTGTAAACACTTTTTGAGCCATGAATACATATTTTGAGTGTGTTTCCAACATGATGAGCTAAACCCAATCTTCCGGGGCGATGAAGGAAGCCATTCTTCCAAAAGTTATGTGATAAAATTTATTTGAATTTATTTATGCAATTCTTTTATGATTATTTGCACCGAACGAAAATTGAGTAATGATTTTTATTAATTAGTTGTGTTTTCTCTTGATGACGTATGCTTAGTTTATGGATTTTGATACTTCATTCATGCGATTAACAATTGATGTTTTGAAATATAATTTAGGCAATGATTAGAATAACAATTTCTTTTGATTGGAGTTATATTGTCTAGAATTGCATGATGAAAATTAACATTAAATTAAATGAGTTTTGGTGAATGGTGAAATCCTGAACCCCGGTCTCTCTAATATAATCAGTTTTAATTTGCTTTATTTTCTTTACTTTTAAAATTTAAATCTAAAAGCACAACCTTCACAAGTCTTGAACGAACTCTATTATTTATTACTACAACAACTTTGAAATTACATCAGTTAGACACTGATAGATGGAAAGCTAGGTTCGAACCATTACCAGTTTCTGAGACTACCCTAATTCCTTCTTTAGAAGAGCCCCCAAAGTTGGACCTTAAACCACTACCTGATACTCTAAAGTATGTGGTTTTAGGCCCATCTGAGACTTTACCTGTGATTGTAGCTTCCGATTTGGATAGTGATCGGGAAAGTAGGCTAGTAAATGTACTTCAAGACAATAAGGAAGCTTTAGGGTGGACTATAGAATACATTAAGGGTATAGGTCCTACTGTGTGTATGCATCAGATTCATTTAGAGGAAGACTCCAAACCTTCTAGGGAGATGCAACGTCGACTGAACCCTAACATGAAAGAGGTAGTTCGAAAAGAGGTGCTTAAGTTGTTAGATGCAGGTATTATTTACCCAATTTCAGACAGTAAGTGGGTCAGCCCTGTTCAGGTTGTCCCCAAGAAATCAGGTATCACTGTAGTCCAGAATGATAATAATGAATTAATCCCAACCCCAGTGACCATGGGATAGCGTGTGTGTATTGACTATAGGAAATTGAACAAGGTCACAAGGAAGGATCACTTTCCCCTTCCTTTTATCGACCAAATGCTAGAGCGATTAGCTGGACAGAGTCACTATTGCTTCTTAGATGGCTACTCCGGTTATAATCAGATCGTTATTGCCACAGAAGACCAAGAGAAAACCACTTTTACCTGTCCCTTTGGTACCTTTGCGTATAGATGCATGCTTTCGGGCTATGTAATGCCCCTGCAACTTTTATGATGAGCATATTTTATGATATGGTAGAACGGTTCTTAGACGTCTTTATGGATGATTTTTCAGTGTTTGGTTCATCTTTCGATGAGTGCTTGCATCATTTAACATTAGTGTTGACTAGGTGTAAGGAAAAATTTTAGTGCTTAATTGGGAAAAATGACATTTCATGGTTAAATCAGGAATTGTGCTAGGGCACATCGTCTCTTCAAAGTGTATAGAGGTAGACAAAGCCAAAGTTGACCTTATTAAGACTTTACAGGTCCCAAAAACCGTAAAAGATATTAGGTCATTCCTAGGGCATGCAGGTTTTTACCGTCGATTCATTAAGGATTTTAGCTTGATTTCTAGACCTCTTTGCAATTTGCTTGCAAAAGATGTTAAGTTTGTCTTTGATGATGATTTTTTAGATGCTTTTGTGAAGCTTAAAACTTTACTCAATACTGCCCCGATAGTCCAGGCACCTAACTGGAACCTACCCTTTGAGATTATGTGTGATTCTTCAGATTATGCTATAGGCGTCGTTTTAGGACAACGAGAAAACAAATTACTTCATGTGATTTATTATGCTAGCAAAACTCTGAACGGTGCCCAAATGAACTATACAACTACCGAGAAGGAATTTTTATCCATCGTGTTTGCCTTGGATAAGTTTAGGTCCTACCTATTAGGTTCAAAGATCATAATCTATACAGATCATGCTGCTTTGAAATACCTTTTATCTAAGAAGGATACCAAACCTAGATTGGTTAGATGGATCCTATTGTTACAGGAATTTTTCCCAGACATTAGAGACAAAAAGGGTGCAGAAAATGTAGTAGCAGACCACTTGTCTAGGCTAGTTGTTAGTTACCATAGTGATTCCCTTCCTATAAGGGATAGATTTCTTGATGAACAATTGTTCTCTGTTTCCCAATCACCTTGGTATGAAAATATAGTGAATTATCTTGTTACTGGTCGAACCCCTCATCATTGGGGTAAGCAAGATCGTTCTAGGTTTTTAGCCGAGGTTAAGCATTTCTTTTGGGACGATCCTTATCTGTTTAAGTATTGTCCGGACCAGATTATTAGGAGATGTGTATCTGAGAGTGACCAGTCTAGTATTATCTCCTTTTGTCATGAACATGCATGTGGGGGTCATTTTAATGCTAGAAGACCGCTGCTAAGATTTTGAGTGTGGATTTTACTGGCTCGTTGTTTAAAGATTCCCATAGTCATTGGTTTCTTGTGAGCGTTGCCAGAAGTTAGGAACCATTTCCCGTAGAAATATGATGCCTTTGAACCCTATTTAGTGATTGAGGTTTGATGTGTGGGGCATTGATTTTATGGGTCCATTTCTATTTCGTTTGGTTATCTTTACATACTTGTCACTATAGACTATGTGTCTAAGTGGGTTGAGGCGGTTTACGTGTAAAACGAATGACCACAGGGTCGTAGTCCAGTTTTTGAAAGAGAATATACTTACACGTTTTGGTACGCCGCGACCTATAAATAGTGATGGAGGTTCACACTTTTGTAATAGACCGTTTGCTCTTTTAATGAAACAATACGGTATTACCATAAAGTAGCAACCCCATATCACCCTCAGACTAGTGGTCAGGTAGAGGTTTCCAATAGGGAATCAAACGTATTCCAGAGAAAACAGTTAATCCAAATAGGAAATACTGGTTGTCGGGCTTACTGATGCTTATGGGCTTACCGTACTGCGTTTAAGACACCCATTGGAATGTCACCTTATCGTTTAGTGTTTGGAAAAGGCATGTCACCTGCCTATTGAGTTAGAGCATCGAGCCTATTGGGCTATTAAGAACTTAAACTTTTCACTTGACAAGGCAGGAACTAAAAAAGAAAGAAAGCTCCAGCTCAATGAGTGGACGAGATTCGTAGAGATGCATACGATAGTTCTAAGGAGATAAGAACAAAATGAAACTTGTGCATGATAGGATATTTTACGAAAGTCATTTTCTCCAGGTCAAAAAGTTCTTCTGTATGACACTCGTTTGCATCTATTCCCCGGGAAGTTGCGCTCTCGGTGGACCGGTCCTTTTGTGGTCCGTACTGTTTTTCCTCATGGCGCTGTTGAGATTGAGACACCAGATGGTAGTAGTTCTTCGAAGGTTAACGGTCAGCGATTGAAGCCCTTTTTAGAGCCTTTTCCTACAGGTGATGTTGAGGAGGTCCCTCTGGAGGACCCTGTTTACCTTGATTGACCATCGAGGCGATTTTGTATGTTGTATAATATTTTTGTAGGTTTTTGGTTACACTTCACCCAGGTACTATCTTTCCGACTTCTCTCTTTACTATTTCCTCATGTTACTTATATTTTTGGTACTGTTCTTTGATTAGAAACATTGAGGACAATGTTAGATTTAAGTTTGGGGGTGGGGTAGAACTTTTTGTTACCTTTTCGTTGCAATAAATAAACTCCAGAGCCTAGAAATTTATCCCTATTAAGGATGGCACTAACCAATCTAAGTGGATGGAAGCATTTTGGTTGTAGGAGTTGAGGAACCAATCTGACTAGATGGCAACATCTAAAGAGTCTATTCATAAAAGCACAGAGCTCAGGTGTTAGAAATAACATGATAGTTTCACCATATCTCGTTGAGTCCTTTTCACTTCTGTTTTTATTTTGTTTTGTTTTTAAACTATGTTTTCTAAGTGATTAGGTGGGGCTCACGATTCAAGTTGTTACCAATGCTAGGGTGAATTAGAGTGATTGAGATACAAAAAAAAAAAAAAAAAGAGAGAAAAGAGAGACCAGACCATCAGACCAACTGGAATAAATTCAATAAAGTCGACCACTGGAACCCTTGTATATGCCAGTTGTGTTGACCTAGAGTTAGGATTATCGACCACTGGTACCCTTGTATATGCCAGTGTGTTGATATTAGTCATACCGTATCTCAGTCCATTAGGATAGGTTCATTTTGGCGGAGGCCTTCAGACAGATATGAGAAACACCGTTCACCTAGTAAACATCAAAACCATTTATGTTTTTCTCTATACCCATCTTCTTGATCTATCCATGTGATTAGTTTCGACTCCGGATATTGATGTCCATAGTGAAACTATCTGAGTAGAGCTCTGTCACTTATATATGAATTTTAGTATGCTTGAGTGCAAACTCGTGTACAACAATTGGACTTTCGCATCAGGGTACTTCCTCCTATTGTCAATAAGTATGCCAACCAAGGAGATTCTTTAGTGCCTTCCAAGGTTCTGTATAGATAGCTAGGGTCTGGAGTATAAAGGTTTGTGGTTATACCTCTGGTAAGCCCTCCGGAGACAACACTCCGCCACTAGGGACACCTAGGGGTTTAAAGGCTTATTGCATACGCTAAATGCAATCGACGATGCCTGCGCCAGTGAGTTAGGATTTTATTTCTATTTTATTTTTGCTCGAGGACTAGCAAATAATAGGTTTGGGGGTATTTGATAGACAAATTTTTGTGTCCGATTTGTCTCGATTTTATATATTGTTAAGGCTCATTTTTGTGCTTATTATGGTGTTTTATTTATTTGTAGGTATTTTAGGCTAATAAACATTTTTGGAAAAAAATGGCTCGAAAAGTTGACAGAAAGCACACGGAGGACACTTGCTATTCGGACCCGCGGCTTGGATAAGGGGAAACCCCAGGACACCTCTTAAGGTATCTGCTAAAGGCACCCCTACTCTGGATAGGGGGCCCCCTTTCTTCTTCACGATTTCAAATCCAGAAAATTGGCGGGAAATATTTGGCAGTTTTGGCAATCGTGATTGGGAGGAGTTTGAGGTCGATTAAACCTCTAATTTTCATAGGATAAACTCCTTATGGGTCTAGGAATTTGATATGGGTGTTTAAATCGATTAGACTGGGCTCAATCGACGTATTTTTATCACAACAGAAAATATGGAAAGTCACGTGTGTGACCTGTTTTAGGGAATTTTAGAGAGATTAAAGTGTTGTAAACTTTCCCAAAGATTTGTATCTATCTAAGGAAGAGTTTAGAATAAAAAGGAAAGCTCAGAAACGCGTAGAAATTCTAAAACAAGAAATTGCCGCAACTTTTCCGTGAAGAGAAGGAAAGAGATTTTGGAAGAGATTTAATCGGTATTTTTGATAAAAAAAGATGGCTTGGGTTATAAAGAAGTGGTGTCGAGAGTTTGGGGACCTAAGGAGAGCCAGAGAAGAAGAAATCAGAGCTTTACCAAACTCTGTTTCTGCTGCTGAAGAGGAAGAACGCGAAGAACATTCACGCACGGGAAACAATCGCAGAACAGTGTCGTTGTTTAACAGCTGAAGAACATTAAGCTGTGCAGGACAGTCGTATTCTAGGGTCTTAAATTTATGATCTTGTAACAGTTGATTAGCAACGTATATCTTCAGTATTGCAACACCAACTGTAACGGTGACTTCTGTAACATCTATACACCGTTGCAGATCTGCTGTTTTATATATTCTCTTCAATAAAACCACCTTTTGAGCCATGATTTATTATTTTGAACCTGTTTTTGATATGAGGAGCTAAACCCCATTGCTGAGGCAATAGAGGAAGATATTTTTTCCAACAAAAAGCGGTACAATCTATTTAATTTAATTTAATTTATTGCAATTATTATTATGATTATTTGCCTTGGATTATTATTGAATATGATTTTTATTTGAGTGATTGTGATCTATTTTGACGGAGTATGCTTAGTTTATAGACTCTTGATGCTTCATGCTTGGTATTTAAAATTATTGCTTTAGAAAATCTACTTGTTGCAATAGTAAGAATCAAATTGAACAAGAAAATTGCATGAATATAAATATTGGATTAAATCACTTTGAATTTGGAAAATAGTGGAATCTTAGCCTCAATGTTCTTTTAATATTGATATCAACTTTGATTGAGTTTGGTATAATTTTTAGTGAGTTTTCTATTTTAATATTAGAATTGAAGTCTAATTAATATCCTTCACAAGTCTGAGAATCGAACCACTTTTACCACTATCTACAAATCACATTACTCCACGATTGAGAATTCTCGTTGGAGTCGTGAGTTTATGGAATTCGTATATTTTCTTGTGTTGGAATCTCGAAGTGTCGACATTTGTGGAGTTATCATACATCAAATGTTGTTGATGACTTCTTCCAACAAGAAGATAGGATATCCTTGCTTGATTGAGTGAATTTATTGCACTTTCGCTATAGATCCGATTGGGAAATCCATTGGATATCCCAAGCTTGTCCGACCTTGCACGTTTAATCGGATGAAGGAAAACGCCTGCAAGAGACAAAGAAGCAACACACATGAAGGCTCATGTGATTCCTCCTCCATGAATCTTCTTCATCGAATTCACAAAGATGTTTGTAAGATTGGTGCCAAAGTAACGTGTGTTTAAGAGAAATTAATTGTTATTGCTACTAAGTTTCCGGATATTAAGGATGACATGGATAGGATTCAAGCCACTCTTATGGTTTCCGATGATGAAGACGATGTCTAGTCTTTCCTTGTATTATCTATTGTGTTAAGAGTTTTGATTTCTTTTTGAATATACTCTTATGATATTTTTGTCTATGAAACTTCTTATGAGAATTTTTATTTTTATTTTGTTTAGAAGGATTACTAGGTTTTATAATAGCCATTATTGTGTTTACACATAGCTAGTTCCAAACGTTTTTCATCTTCAATGTTTTTAGATTTATTCATTTAAATTCTATGTTATTTGGAAGATGATTTTTGCAATTTTAATCTTTATGGTTTTATATATTGTAAATTATTATGGGATATGTTGTTTACGTCCGTGAACCTTGACTGTCCCATACTTATTCAAAAATTATCTCTATTATATGTCGGTATGAAAGTATTGATAAAAGATAGAATGAACTTTTGACAAACAAAATTTATGCCTTTTATGTCATTATGCAAATATTTATGGAAGAAAGGATGAAATTTTGTTTACAAGAATTTTCAATTTTATGTCATTGTGCAAATAGAGATGGAAAATAGAGTGATTTCTTGTTTATTCCGCAGTATTGATCTTCCCGGATCCACATCTTTGTGTTTTTACTGTGTTGATCAGTAAGTTCTCTTATGTCGAGCATGTGCAATTGAATTGAGCATCTTGTGTAGTTAATTCTATTTATTTTTTTGATACAAATTCATTTTTTCATGTGATTTGGTTATATCCAAAGAAATCCTTCTTTTCTTGTAAAAGCAAGGTCGCCTTTGTTGTTCTCTCGGGAATGACATTTTATGGGGGAGAGTTTTTTATGAACTTGTGCTTAATCGCCATATCTTTGTGGGGAGTGCGACTGTGGAATTTTATAGGTGTTATCTTGTGTCTTTATAAACTCCTTGATAAATGCATCTAGCTTCGGATTTATGATTGCATCTAAATTTGTTGGTATGTTTTTTCTCTTTTGGTCATGAAGAATCTCTATGGAAATTTCATGAGGATCCCACTAGTTTTCGTACCTTTGCCAATTTTTATTGACAAAAAGGAGGAGAATTAATGTGTATTTACATACTACAAATACATATGGTTTACGGATCGTTATGTAAGGGGGAGTGGTTTTCATATTGAGATGATGTATTGACTAAGGGGGGAGTAATAGATATCACCGAAGTATTATTGTCAAAATTGTGATGCAATTGAACTTTGATATTGTGTAATAATACTATGACACTGTATAACAATGATCGACAGCATTTTTTTTCTCATTGTTATAGCTACGGATCTTCAACAACTATGATGCTGAGTTGAACACGTTTAAAATCATGGAGTACTTGGAATTGACGAAGTTTTCGATCCATATGGATGAGAAGCTACAAAGTTTTTATTTATTTTGTGATCCATATGTATTGATAGTTTTGTCTCTAAAATTGACAAAGGGGGAGATTATTTGAGCATTGCTCGGTCGAACTCGCATGCATTGCTATCTCAAGCATGTTTTTCAATGTTAGTGATCAAAACTATTTTTCTATCGAATTTAGATGTCTCGGACTAGGACATAGATTGTGTAGTTGAGCTTTAGACTTCACGGCGTTCATATCTTGAAGACGAAGAACTACTAAGGGGAGCTTGTGGAACTTCATCGACAAAAGGTATATGGAGACTGAAACTTATTTGTCACTTGGAAAGTCTATTTCTAATCTATCTCCTATATTGAGACATAAGTCGTGTTACGATATAGTTTTGTATTATACACATTTGAGATTTCGAGATGAGTTTACCTCGCTTATATATTTCTCAGAATATGTGTTAGCAAGCTTTCGCTTCGGCCGAATTCATCTTACATTCGTGACGAAAGTCCGAATAAGATCATATGAATGGTTTATGTGATACAATCATTTGCAGTTATCTTGGAATGTTCCACTATGATAATTTCAATAACTTGAAAATCGCTTTGACGAAAAATAATTTGTGAACA
This sequence comes from Papaver somniferum, assembly GCF_003573695.1. Taxonomy (NCBI): domain Eukaryota; kingdom Viridiplantae; phylum Streptophyta; class Magnoliopsida; order Ranunculales; family Papaveraceae; genus Papaver; species Papaver somniferum. Next base: position 9,547,186 of record NW_020618825.1, on the reverse strand, counting down.
ACAACTATATAACGTCCTCTAAGAAAGTTTCAATGTTTGAAATAAAGAGTTTAGAATCATGTAACCATGTTTGGATATAAACATAGTGTGTTAATCACATTAGTGTACAAATCCAAAACCGGGAGCCTGAAGTATGCGTACCTGTACGTGTACTGGTGGTTACTGATGTCTGGACAAGCGGGTACGCACACCGACGGAAATTTCACGTCCCTGAAAATCTGCTGGAGTTTGGAATATGTTGAAGTATGCGCACCGTACTCTACTGGCGTAACCAAACTCAAGTCCTGCTACTCAAGTATGCGTACCCGTTTGCGTACTTGAGTGGGTTACTTTCTAAAATCAGTTGTGTACATGAACTTAAACATAATAAGGAATGCAATATTTGCAACCCGTGGCTATAATGTTCATGAATGTATTTGAGTGAATCAAATCGATTGTGTTTCGATTGTGTTCTTGTATACTTCTATGGGAATATAGCAATTGAACGACTCTTTAACTAGTTTCATTTGAGTCATTTGAACTAGTTATGGATAGGATGAGTATGGTTGATATGAGAGTTATCATATGGATAATACTGACCTGTTCTTCAGGAATATAAGTCTGGTTTATCAATTGGTTCCTGTTCACCTTGATTTGTCAAAAGACGGAACAAAAACTCTTGGGTATTTATGTGGGAGATAGATTTATTCAATCCTATAGACTTCTCTGTGTGAGACACATCTGTTTATCAAGTCTTCGACTTTGGGTCGTAGCAACTCTTGGTTGTGGGTGAGATCAACTAAGGGAATCAAGTGCGTAGTATCCTCTTGGGATCAGAGACGTAAGGAGCGCAACTGTACCTTGAATCAGTGTGAGATTGATTAGGGTTCAATTACAGTCCAGTCTGAAGTTCATTGGTAGTAGGCTAGTGTCTATGTCAGCTTAATACAATGTGGTGTTCAAATTGGACTAAGTCCCGGGGTTTTTCTGCATTTGCGGTTTTCTCGTTAAAAAAATTATGGTGTCTATATTACTTCTTTTCCACATTATATTTTATTATATAATTGAAATATCACAGGTTGTGCGTTGTATCGATCAATTAGGAAATGCAACCTCTGGTTGTTGACTGAGATTGATTAATTCTTGAACATTGGTCTTTGGTACCGTTCAAGTTTACTCCACTTTTATTCAATCGTCCTCGTAGATTTCTATTCGATGATTGCGTATTGAATTAAGAGTTAGATATATAATACTCTTGTTTATACTTTTCTCTAGATTGAGTCTGACTGTCTAATTGATTCTCTAGAAAGTATATTAGAGTAAGTCCTCGCAGATTGTCAAACGAATTGTTGGGTGTGGTTGTTAGACCTCCGCATTTTCAGGTTTCAGATTCTTTAAATAGAAAGAGTTCAGTTCAGAGGAAGGTTACCTAAGATTTCCCAACTTAATCATGTATGATTGTATCATCAAAGATTTTATCTTTTCGAACTCCGTCTGTAACGCAATAGAGGCACGCAAAACAAAGACAAGATGTGTACAAATTAGATATCCAATAACAAGAACAAGGAAAAGGATTGAATTAGGGACTACAGAGCATTTGGTGATCTCATATGTATCCAAGAGCTTGTCGATTTTAAGGTTGGTTTAAATACGAACATTACATGTATTATTATAAGAAATCACATGTACGCAAACACTCAATATATGAGTAGTACTTTTATTTGAATCAAAATTAAAAACACGACGAACCTAAAATATATTCACCGCATAATTCAGGGGTACGCATAAACTAACACAATAGAAATCACCGCACAATTCACAGGTACACATAGAGTCACTCTGGATATATAATTTTACGAGTTCATGCCCTCGAACAACACATCCATACATACACTCACTTAATCTATATATAAGTTTATCTACATTACATGGCTTCGTCCTATGGTTTAGTGGCACTCTGACCCGCTCTAGGTATATATTGATTCGAAGGTTCTTCTAATTTTTGGAATTCATCCTATAGTTTTATAGTACACGTATATATATATATACACTTATTCGATTTGTATATAACCTCTAAACTTATATGTTTTTTTGCGCTGAAATGAAACACATGATTGATTATTTATTTATTTATTTTTTTGTCGGAAAGGAGTAACACTCGCAATTTCATATATTATATAATAAAATTATATACATCAATCAAGTACATCCAAACTAAACACAAAGGTATTAAATACATGTATTTTACTGAGGAAATTGAGGGACGGTGTTTGAATAAAAATTCCACCATTTGAAATTTTCTTCAAATCTTCTTTATTGAAAAATACTTGTCTTCTTCATTAAGACTGGACGCTCCTATGAAAAAGTAATCTGCACTATGCCTCGAAATCACGACCAAATCAGGTAGCCATGGATCTTCAAAGACATGTAGATCTACGTCAAGTCATTGTAGATAATCCTCAGAGATATGGTTGAAACGATTGATACAATCGATATAAGCGCCTTCAAGCAGGCTATATGAAATTATTATGATAATAGTATATAATAAGTGATTTGATTGTCTAGAATAGAGCATCAGATATATGAAAATAATATAGAGTACTATAAACAAAAACCCTGACAATCACATAAATGGGGATTGTAATTTATTATAAATAATAACTCATAGGTACCTAGATCCACCGATTAATCCGAGCCAATCTAGGTTGAGGATGAAAAAAATCGGAGGAAGTTTTCTAAAAGTTTTCCTTTATTTTGGAAAAACTATTTGGAGAGCGGAGAGCACAACACATGATTGATGGAATTACGAGTACACACTCAATATTTGTTTCAATAACTGACATGAAGGTTTAAAATACACTCCATGTTATAGTTCACGGGAATTTAAATACACTCAATACTAGTAATATTTATTTATTAAGATTAATTGTTGTTGATAGATTCATAGGAGGTTTTACCATCCGTCCGTCGTATGGTAATCGAACTACATTTGTTCTTATTCTTAATTTAAGAAATTACTTGAACTAATTACTTTGATCTAGAAATGAATAATCAGTGTAACCAACAACTGGGTCTGGAATGCAAAATGTATCACTATTACACTTATTAAGAGGCGCATCGACGGCGAAACGCTTAGGTAAATCAGGGTTCGCCAAAAACAATCGACCATATGAAATGAGATCTGCATGATTGTTATCGATCATTTTGTTACCATCGTCTTTATCATAACCGCCGCCAGAAATAAATGTCCCATTAAAAGCTCTCCTCATCGGTAAGCTTCTATACGGGGTTTCATGGATATGTTCATCAACCTTCATCATCTCTATCACATGGAGATACAATATTTCATAGTTGGTTAATGATTCAGCCACGAAAAGGCCGAGAGCTTCAGGGTTTGAGTCACCTGATTCCATGAAATCAGCGAAGGGGGAAATTTGAATCCCGACTTTCTTCGCTCCAATCTCATCGACAACAGCTTTAACAACTTCTAGAGCAAAGCGACATCTTTTCTCAATAGTTCCACCATATTCATCTGTTCTATCGTTCACTTGATCTTTCATGAATTGATCGATAAGGCAACCATTTCCAGCATGTATCTCTACTCCATCGAAACCTATAAAAAGAAAGAAAAAAACATTAAAAACTTTTATATGTATATGCTACAACAAACTTTGATACGACAATGGAAAGAAACTAAGAAAAAGTTCACCAGCTTCAATAGCATTTCTTGCAGCAATCCTGTAATCATCTACTACTTGTGGGATTTCATCTACACTCAATCGACGAGGAACTGGCCATTCCTTTCCTTGAAGACCAGGTGTACATCCCTTATCAGTTGAAGAGATCGGAGCCATTCCATTAGGCTGGGACTCTAAAGTTAATGTTCGTAAAATGAAAATGAACAAGTTCAGTCACTAAATAGTATATAAATATTTGAACATTGAGACAACTGAACAACCAAAAAACGAGCACTGGAAAGTACCATGAGTAGCAGCGCGGCCAGTATGCCAAATCTGGCAAAAGAAAAAACCACCCTTCTCATGAACAGCTTGGACAATAGGTTTCCATGCTTCCACTTGCTCTTTTTTCCAAATTCCTGGTGTTCCTGGCATCCTGTTGTAGAGATAAGCTAGAGCTGACTATGAACTCAAGATACATACGCGATTTAACAAGAAATGTCTAGAGAGGAAGAAAATACAAGATGGCATGAGGTTGACATGAAATGTCGAAAGGTTTCAAAACATGATCGACCTCCATGATCGGATATTATATATACGAACCCATGAGCTGTTTCTGATATTCCAGTTGATTCGCTAATGAGAAGACCTCCATTAGTGGTTCGCTGTGAGTAATACAAGATGGCATGAGGTTGAGGTAGACTTGCGAATGACCTACACCTTGTTAGAGGTGCCAAAACCACCCTACCAACAAAACAACCAAAGATCAAACATGTCTTTAATACGACGGATTAATGTTTTAATTAGTACTGATTACTTAAATTCAAAAGTACTCCTCTAAAGAATAATGGAAGTATAAGTAACATGTATTAAGAACCTGTGATTGATCTCAAAATTGCCCATTTTGTATGGTTTGAGCAGTGGTATCTTCTCCATAATATATCTTTCTTCGAAATTTCTTTCTCTTCTCTTCTCTTCTCTCCCACTTTATTGTGTTCTCTCCTTGTTCACAACACTCTATTTATAGTGGAAAGTACTCAATCAAACCCCAAACGGAAAGTTTAACGATGCAGCTAGGATGGTTATGACACGCATTCCACCACATTGTCAAACTCTATAATTTTGAAGACCACTTTTATTTTATTTTTATTGTTTTTTTTATTTTTATTTTTATTTTTTTTACAATCAAAGGCCTTCAAAAAGGACAATGGTCCCCCTCAACTTTTGGTGCTAGCCAGGCAGGAGGCACAGACCAGTACATGGAGGATTTCTTACGTTTTGCCCATTGACCTTGCTCATGAGCAACAAAATTACAAGTTCTAGGTTGAAAACTAAAAATACAAGCCGATAACTTAGAATAATACAACTTAATGTCTTTCAATATGGCATCCGTATTAGAATCACCATCAAAAAGTCCAGAAGAAAATTGTTCCACCAGTTTTTTTTTGCATCGCTTTCTATGATGATATGCGTCATCTTCTGATCCACTGCTTTCTTTAGAACTCCCCAGATAGCTCTAGCTTCCGCTTCTTCTGCAGATGAAACTTCAAACACCATAGCAGCACAGAAAGAAGTTTTACTAGTGAAATCTCTCATCACATAACCTGCACAATTTTCTCCAGTAATGTCATCAAAGGATCCATATGTGTTACACTTTATCCAACCAAACGAAGGGGGCATCCATTTGTCACTTAGAACTGTGGGGGTAGTAGTGGTAACAACAGGGATAGTTTTCCTGGTGAGTAACATGGCTCTGGCTCTTTCTATAACAACATTATGATTTTTAGACAAATTTTGAAAAATCAGGTTGTTTCTACTAGTCCAAAGAGACCAAAGGATAGCAACAAAATGACCTTGTCATTAGACAGTCTAGAATTTTGATCCAGAAGCCAAAACATAAGCCAATGATGGAAATTTTTTTGAGAAAAAAAAGAGGCATTTATGCAGAAGCTTGATAAAAACCAGACCTTAGAAGCAAAAGGACACACAACCAGAGCATGCATGATGTTTTCATGAGGATCGTTACACCTAGCACAATCAACAGATTGCATAGTAATTCTAGTGTGAAGGACAGTTCTAATAGGTAGAACATTTTTAGCAGCTTTCCAAAGGAATAATTGAATCTGTAATGAACTCTAATTTTCCAAATATGCAACCAAAGATTTTTACAGGGAGAGGGTATGATGCCTCTGATTTCTAAGTAGGCATATTTTGAAGAAAACTTACCATTCTTTGAAAGATACCAAGCCCTCCTATAAGGAGTGCAAAGCTGGCTTAAGGGAATAGTGACAATCTTATGAACATAAGCATCATCAAAGTGGGTGTTAAGTCTGGACACATTCCAGGTTCTATTGTTCTCATCAATTAAGTAGTCAACTTTGATACTAGGATCAGGTCGGACAAGAGGGTTGGGGGTTGCATAACCCAAAGATGGAATCCATTTCTCACACCAAGGATCAATGAACTTTCCATCTCCAACAATCCAGGAAATAAAAGGTTTCATCAACTCTTTTATAGCATGTAAGCATCTACAGGTCCAAGAACACTTATCAGGAAACTTAGCATTTAGAAAATCAGTTCTAAGAAAGTATCTAGCTTTTAAAATATTGGCTAACATGCAATCAAGGTTTTCAATAATTTTCCGGGCATTCCTGGCTAACATAGATAGATTGTTTATTTCAGCCTTTCTAAATCCCAAACCATCTTCAGATTTAGGAGAGCAAAGAGTATCCCAACCCAAAAGATGGAGCTTCCTATCTTTTGGGTCTAGGGTTTCTCTCCACCAGAATTTACAAAGGTGAGCATCCATCTTTCTACAGAGATGTTTTGGGATTAAGAAAGAACCCATCTGAAAAAGAGAAATGGCTTGACCAATGTGTTTGACCAGAGTAGTTCTAGCAGCCTGAGAAAGGAGCTTATGTAGCCAGATAGTAATTCTGGCATCCACATCTTGGAGAATACCCATATGGGTTTGGAATTTTGAATCCCGGAACACAGTTGGAGTCCCAAGATATTTCTTCCCTAGATATCTGTTTTGAATATCCAAAATGTTAGCTAAAAGAGCCTTCCTATGCTCAGGAATTCTTCTACTGAATAAAATGCATGATTTATCAAAATTAATTTCCTGGCCAGAGGCTAGGCAGTACTTTTGGAGGTAGTCTTTTATAACAGTGAAGTTTTATATGGTAGCATAAGTAAACATGAGAGAATCATCAGCAAACAGGAGATGAGTCATCTTAGGGACATTTTTACAAACTTTGATACCACTCATGGTACCTTTCCTTTGAAGATTATCTATATAAGAGGAAAGAGCCTCAGAACAGATGATATAGAGATATGGGGACAGAGGGTCTCCTTGACTAAATCCTCTTTCTGGTTGGAACAAGACAGTAGGACTACCATTTAAAAGAACAGAATAAGAAACTAAGGAAACACATTGGTTTATGAGTTTAATCCAGTTTTCAGCTAGACCCATTTTTCTCAAAACTTTTTCAAGGAAAGACCACTCTAATTTATCATAAGCTTTAGACATATCAAGTTTAATGGCAGCAGTACCCTCAACTTTATCATTATGATTGATAGAATATATGGCTTCATTAGCTAGAAGAATATTATCAGAGATACTCCTCTTTGGTATAAAGGCACTTTGGTTTTGGGATATGATATTGTTCATAAAGGGTTTTAACCTGTTAGCTAGAGTTTTAGATAGAGGGACTATACTGGTTAACTAACTATGAAATTACAGAGTCCTATGGGTCTATACTGGTTAACTAACTCAGCTAGAGGGATTTTTGGATAAGAGCAATGTTGGTATGGTTAAACACTTTAGCAATATGCCCTGTTCTGAAGCAGGTTTGGGTCATATCAATAATTGCTTCTCCAACATAATCCCAATTTTTTTCATAAAAAAGTCCTGTAAAACCATCAGGGCCAGGGGCTTTTTTTTTCCCCATTTGAAAGACAACATTTTTAATTTCCTCAGCTATAAGAGGTAGGTTTAAACTATCATTATCATCAGCAGAAAATTTAGCAGGCAAATCATTCAAAATCTCATCTTGGAATTGTTGTGGTTGAGAAGAGTAAAGATTTTTGAAATAATCTATGAAAGAATTCCCTATACTATCTCTATCAGTTAGAATAGTATTAGAGGAATCCTTGATCCAACTGATAGCATTTCTTTTTCTCATGAAAAGGGTGACTCTATGGAAATAGGGAGTGTTTCAGTCATCTTCCATAAGCCACACCTATCTAGATTTGTCTTTCCAATAAAGTTCTTCCAGAGTGTAAAGATACTCTAGCTTGGATTTAAGTGTAGCAGTAGTGTTAGTATCAGTAGGATCAGAAATATGCAAATCTAAAAACTCTTTCCTAATGGTATATATATCAGTTTGAATATTACCAAAAGAAGATTTGTTACAATCTCTGAGACCTTTTTTGGTACTAAGAAGTTTAGCTCTTAGTTTGTAGGCTGGAGATCCTATAACATTAACAGACCAGGAATTGGCTATAATGTCCCTGCAGGTGGGATCCTCAATCCACATAGCCATGAAACGGAAAGGTCTAGACATACAAATTATCCACCATTACACTTGCGCTTCCATCCACAGTTCCAAATGCTGAGGTGGCGTGGAAGATGGAAGATGGAAGATGGATGGATTCCACCATAAGACTTGTTCTTATAGAAGATATTCATGCTCGTTAGAATGCCTTTTCATCACCAACAAACGTTATCATAAGACAATGCCGTGCATGTTTTGTGTTGCGTTAGCAAAATAATCGTGTCGAGTCAGGATATGTTGTGCCCACACTCTTATTTTATGTTCCCAAATAAAATACTCTCGGATATTTAATTTCCCTCCAATGGTTACAACATTGAGTAAAATTATAAATGATTTCATGAGAAGGAGATCGATAATGATCTGAAGATGACAATGAAGAAGATACTGATATTGGTGGTGCTGGGAGACTATATTATGGAAGGCGCTCTGAACGCTCGCCTAGGCTACCTAGGCACACGAGTCATGCAAGGAGTGCCTAAATAATAAAGAGCCCTGGTGTGCCTAACACAACATTGGTGGGAGAGATCGAAGAGTTCCACTATGTCGGAATTAGAGTTAAAAACTGAAGGATCATCCTATTTGGGAAAATTGATCATGAGAATAAGATGGGATCATCAATGGAGAGGTTACAAACGGAAGAACAACTATCCATGATGAAATTTTTCATTGACATTTTTTCTTTGATGATTGCTTATTCTTGCTGCTAGCTGTTTGTAGCTGCGTACACTTACATTAACTATATTATGTGGTGGAAGATTAATAAAATAATTTTTTAGATCTACGTAAATATCCTCTTGGAATCATGCCTAACAACTACTAAATTTGGTGATATTAAATTTAAATCATGTTTTAGGAGGAAAACCTATTCATAAAAACCCAAGGTGATCAACCTTGTGGTACAAAAACCCCACTCAATTGTTGAGATCCATTAAAACTCCATCGTAAACAAAATTGATACAAAAATCCTAAATTTTTTAAAAATTGATACAAAAACTCCAAATTTAAATGTTGGTTTCATCAATTATGATGAAACCAAAATAAAATTTGATGAAACCAACATTTAAATTTGGGTTTTTTGTGTTAATTTTGTTTTGATGGAGTTTTTGTGTTACTTTTGTTTTGATGGGTTTTTTGTGGAAGGATGGTGACACCTCTGGGGTTATAACTCGCGGACCGTTTAGGAGGAGATTTATTAACCTGACTAAATTGGGGCCTATACCACTTAATTGGGGCCTATCAAATTTTCATTCCCACACCACCAAATTAGTCTAGGCACCCAAACTTCTAAAAAATACTAATTTACCCCCACATTAATTCCTAAAACAATCTCATATAAATACTAATCCTTACTTTTTCAGTAAATCCAAAAATAAAAATTCCTAAACCTAAAAAAACTTTCTATTTAAATCGTAAGCTTTCCGAATTCTCAAAACACTAATCAAAAAAAAAGTTCATCCTCTTCTACGACTATCTTCGATCCAACCAAGAAAAAAGTAAATTTCTATCAACCCATTCTATGATTTGCATTTCTTCATTGATTCACATGTTTAAATCTTCGATTTTCAAAAATCAAAATCTCAGATTAACCCAGAATCGGTCTGTGTTTTGGTTTCCGCCATGAAGAGCATGCACAATAATCGGTTTAAATGATGATTAGCATTGACCGATTTTAGGGTTAGAATTGAAAACATCACCAGAATCGGTTTATAAGTGCTTTATAATAATTCGATTCTGGATATATTTTTCTTTAAATATGCCATCCCAGAATCGGGTTTTATGTGCCTGCTAATTTACCGATTATGTTTGTATTTTTATATTCCTATTCATAATCGGATTTTATATATGTACCACATAAATTGATTTCGGATGCTTATACTCTTGTATGTTTTTGTAGTCAGAATCGGATTACATATGATTACTTATTTATCGATTCTTAACTAATTTTTTTTGTTTTGATTTTGTTTTATATAGATATGGACTTCTCACACCTAGCGTTTTACTCTCGAGAGCTCATATTGGAGGACATTCTTAGGAAACCACAACGAGTGCCAGAAATAAGCCTCTACAAGTTTGCTTATGGACGTGAGACCAATCTTGAACAAGCCCTCGCATTGATTGACAAGCTTGCACTATATGAGCTTTATGAGGTCATGAGGTTCGCTAGGATGAGGGGAAACATCATTAGAGCTGAGAAGGAGGTCCATGCAGAAATGGAAGGTATGTGGGAACAAATGGCTCAAGAACAAGTTGATGTTCCTGTTGATGTTGATGCTGGTGCTGGTGTTCCTGCTATTGGTGGTGCTGCAAATGTTCCCGGTGGTCCTGCTGCTGCTGATGTCGATGCTCCTGCTCTTTAAGTTTTTAAGTTTTAGATATTAAAAGTGTAAGATTATCAGACTTGTGGTTGCTTTAAGTTCATAACATTATTTTAAAGTTTATATTTTGGATGATCTTTGTGTTGAACTTAATGCACTTGAAGTTTTAATTATAATTATGTATTGTTGCTCAATAATTCTTGCCTGACATGCCCACAATCGGTATACTCGATATGTCAACATAAACCGATTGTGAAAGCTATTTTTCCTTCAAGCTAGAATCGGGATCACATATGCATATATATAAACCGATTGTGCAAGCTATTTTTCATGTATGTTTTTCAAGCTAGAATCGGGTCACATATGAATATATATAAACCGATTAGTTTCGGTGAAAATTCAATTTTTTTACATGTCTTTAATCGGTTTATGTTGGTCACAAAAAAGACCGATTCCTGATGGCATTAAAACAAAATCGGGTTATATATACCTTCTAGAAGACCGATTTAGCCAAATTATTTCACGTTTTTCAAAAAAAATAGACGTTAGGGACTTTCTCTATAAATAGAGACCTCACCCTTCGACCCCATTTTCCCCAAAATTGATCATTTTATTCCACCTCACTCCATATACTCCTCAACTAGTCATTTCATACATATACATACAAAAAATTGCATCGTTTGACCCCGCAGAAGATTTGTCAATCACCAAAGCATGGTATGCGGAAAATCGACTTAGACGTCAATCCTCCGAAAGGGAGGATTCCACAACCTTTTGGGTTAGGGTACACAACAAATTTAGCCAAGAGTTTGGGAATCCTAATGCACGAAGTGTTCAACAAGTCCATGATAGGCACCTAGTCATCGAAAATGCGATACTTGCTTTTTTAGCTCTCCAACCTCGGATTTTTAACACTCGTCCCTTCACCTTGTCCATTGCACAATTTTTAAGTAATATTGTGGGTTTTTTTACGTAACCCATATTGTTTTATATTCCAATGAAACACCACCAACAAATGTAAGTTTGTTTTCATGTTTTTGTAGCACGAAGTCGTGAAAGTGCGCTACTTGGTGGAAAAGAGGGAAGCATTCGCATTCGATAAAAGATATCACTTCTTTGCAGAAAGAATCCCAGAGGATAACCCGGACTACTTGGATGTTGTATCGTCTTCGGAGGAGGAAGATTGACGGCTTTAGAAGTTTTTGTATAGGTTTTGTGGGTAGACCTCTATGTAAACTCTCACGAGACTATAACTCTTCCACTAGGGTCGCCTAGGTGTTTAAAGGCTTGATGCATGTGTTAAATGCATCCTACAATAATAATGCAATGAATGAAAATTGGTAATGAAGGAAACAATCGGTTTATATACGTCATAAGTAAAATCCGATTACCAAGATCGGATTATAAACATGTCAATGTTAACCGATTATAGATGTCGTATGTTAATTCGTAAACACCAATCCAGAATCGGTTTACAAGTGAATAAACATAAACCGATTCTGGGTACTGTTTACGAGAAAAAAAATGTTTGATGTTTTGATGAACTCTCTAACATTAGTTAATCTCACATCCAAAACAAAATTAACCCCTAATACGATTAATTAGTGCTAATTATTCAGGGGTAAAATACGTAGTTAGGTAATTATTTTAATAAGGGGTGTGTAGGTGATTTCTAATGACATTTTTTGTCATCTATCTATAAGCCCCAATTAAATGTTATAGGCCCCAATTTAGCAAAGTTTATTAATCTTTATTATTACCTCCCTTATATGCTGGTTTTTAACTCTCATCGTATTTTTCATGTAAATTCCTAAATTAAAAATTTATACATTAAACCAGCTTTCTTTTTTTTTTTTTTTTTTTTGAAACAGAGGGAATAGGAAAAAATTTAAAGCCACTAAAAAAAAGTGGCCCAAACCAAAACATTTACATATATGTATTTACAACGACATACTAACTACATATAAAAATTGACAATGATAAACCGTAGAAAATATTACGGTTTATAGCCCAATTGAATAATACGTATTATGACTTGTTGACTGCATGTAAAAGTGTTGTTCTAGAGTTTATCAGTTCGTTCTTTGGGAGAGACCACCAAATGAAAAAGGGAAGCGAGCCCCAAATCCTCCTTAGGACTTTTTATCCCTCACCATAAGCCATTAATCTTATGGTGGTGGGAAGATGATTTTTTCGACGTTAAAAAAGTGCATGTTTGACTTGACACCTTAGAACGCAACTTTGTTTGTTTTTCTTTTTTTTTAGTATCTTTTGGTAAGTGAAATTCAACTCAAGTACTTTAGAGTGAATTTATGTTACGTTTCAAAGGGTGATATATTTTTCATCCAAATATATCTCAAGTGCATTAGAAAATTTATGTCTCGTGGGAATGATGTACTTTTGATTCCATAAGTGCAGACATTAAATCTTGTTTAATTAAATAATCAATTGGCCATGCAAAGTTCTTTTTGTCATTAAATTTGATGTCTAAAGTATTACTTTCCTATGGAAATTGGTTACGACTATGGTACCTGCATTGCATTGCTTGTACCAATGCCCGTAAGAAGATTCATTCACAACTCTTTGATAAGAGCTAGAATTACATCTTAGCTTCATTCCATATTCAATTGATACTTGTATTTTGATTTCATTACTGTTCGGGAAAATACATTTTTGTCTCATGATAATGTTCATGTTCACATGCTTTATATGAGTCGGTACGTCTGACCCTCATTACTTTGAGGTTCTTTCCAATTTTGCTACATTTAATAAAAGTTGAGAAATTTCTTTATCTCAACAGGCCAAGAGAATCTTACTACACATGTCAACAACTTACTTTAGGTTGAATAGATTACTAAATATAGTTCTCTTGTTGTTATACTTCACATATACTGGTTCGTTACTATCATGGATGAAGTAGAGGAATGGAAATTTTCTGACTCATATTACCTTTTGTGAGTTCTTCCAAAAAAATTAGAATACATTGATTTTATTTTGCAACGTATCATTTGAAACTACATTCCACGGAACATTCAAATTTGGGGAGAGAATATCAAATATGCAATAATGGTGCTCAAGTACTTCTAAATCCCAAATACATACATTTGAATCGAGTTGGTACAAACAATTGTACAAAATACATCATTCAACTATAGCCAATATACCATATTCAAGAGAACAAGATAACAATAAAACCAAAATTCTTTATGATCGAGATCAACAGTAATAGTTTAAATTGTTCGTTTAAATGATATGAACTTATCTTAAGGCAAAAATAAACAAAACCAGGCATGTTCTAAAAACAAATAAATACTCAATCTAGAAGCCATTATAATTATAGTGACATACCTCAGACTCAGACTTTGGTTCCCCTTATACATAGAAGGACCGGAACATCCTTAATCGCGCACGACCCAAAACCAGCCTAGAATAGGACCGAAACTGGGACTGGAACAGGGGCCGAGTTAGATCGCTGGATCGGGGCCGAGTTGGACCGGTTCGGCTGGGTCGGGTTACTCTGGACCGGTTGGGCTGCATCGGGCATAAATATTTTTCAACGGATTTTAGTTTCTCCTCGGAAGACGAACAGACCCTTCTCGTTTTCATGACTAACAAACCATTTTCATTCTTTGTTTTCACGAAAAGATATCTCCAACGGACATGAACAATCACCGACATGATGAATATACAACAATAAAAATAAATTATATTATAATATGTAATAAAATCACGAATCGAGAGTCCAATATGGATATATTTTTGATTTGAAAATCAAATGCCAAAATCAAAATCAGGGGAAAAAAATATAGATCCAACTTATCTGATTTGACGATAACGATTACAATGATTCCAACGATCCCAACGTAGTGTATTTGATTGAAAATAAAATAAAATGAAAATGAATACGGATCCAAGAATTTGATAGCAACCCAAAAAAAAAAATTAAAATCCATTGCCGCGGGGTTAGAGATCGTGCATGATAACGTTTTGCAGTGGATGGGAAAGATTAAAAGACAAAGAGAGAAGAATATTCCATTCATTAGAGTTAGTCTCTATTACATCGATATAGTTCCTTATATACAATATAGGAATAGAATCCTAGTTACTATATTGGGCCGTGCATCCGTGGCCTAAACCCCTACAACAGATTTGGAATTTTAGTTACCGAAAACTCTTGACTGCGTGTGAGAGAGTGGTGGGAGTGGGTTTAGCTATCACAACAGGAGACATGGCACATGAAGCACGCGACTTCGTTTGTCGGGCTGTGCCGGGATGGCACGTTTTACACCTCTACGTGTAGACCATGAAGTCCGAAAGTTAGTTGCTTGTATGCAGCTACACATATCACTGATGAAATGAAGATTTCAACTAAGACGCTTACTTTTGTTGGGAAACCGAGGTTATGTTCATCTCGAACCGGCATGTTTCCATAAAAGTAAATTTCATGAAACATCCTACTTTAGATAACTTGGCTCGAATCCTTTCCTTATATCTTTAGATTAGAATGATCGGATAATACTAGCACGAATATATAATCAATACGATAATAGACAATCACACACGACACAAAAATTACGTGGTTCACCTACCCGTTGTAGGCTACATCCACGGCCAAAACCACCCAGAGAATCTTCATTATCATAACAAGTTATTACATCGTCACACATCATATAATCAACTAGTTATGTAACCCACTAGCGCTAAAAGTTAGAAATAACAAGACATATTAAGAAGAGTTTACCTCTTCCTTTGTTCTTATTCTTTCATAAACCTTCACCGCCATGTTTGCTTCGACTTTAGAAAAGAACACAAAGAACATCATGAATTATAGCTTCTCCCATACGAACCCTAGAAACCCTAGATTTCTCCCATACCCGTTCTCACTACAAGTATCTCTTCTCACATAGATTTTACCCCATCACCCGGATTGTAGGACACAACGGTTGTGACGCAATATCTCGCATAAAGAAAGGATTCTACAAGAGAATGTATTTATACTTACACTATAAGCCTTCTTATATAGTAGAAAAATTCTTGCTCCCCAAGTCTTAGAACTCCTAAAAATAGACTCACACCTTATTAGGAAATCCTAAACTAGGAAACCACATAACTTGGAAAACACCCAAGTTACGTTCCAATAAGTTCCGGAATCTTCACGGAACAAAACCCCAACAATCACCACTTTTTGTAACGTGAAAAATACCTTCGTATTCACTCCAAAAAAGCATGAATGTTTACCACCTTATACAAGGACATCTTCTCAGACATCATCACTAGCACGAATAAAAATTGTCTTGTACTTTGAGCTTGAACCACCACCTAAGCCGAATTTCTCCTTTGCACTTGCACCACCGGAATCGCTATTTGCTGATCTTCTAGCATCACCACTAACAACTTTTTCTTATAATTTATACAAGTTTCTGCATGACTTGTATCAAACTACTTCGTCTCCATGATTACTCATTATTCCGCCTTTGTAGAATATTTCTTCTTCAACACATGTCTAACACTTGACATTATTTGAACTGAGCCATTTCCAGACGGACTTAACCAACTCCAAGAACCAACAATCTTGAGTCATCCTCCATGTAGAAAAAACATGCTACAACCTTCATATGTTCTGTATGAACGATTGTCACTTAACACCACCGTGATTCAAAATATTCTCCTGACAATATTTTGCAGACGCCAATTGAACCTACGAACGATCTTCTCTTGTAAATAAAATACCTTCAATACAAATCATATCCACATCAAGCAAAGTTGTCGAATCTTTCTTGATGCCGCCCTGTTCTTTTTTCGATCTTGATTTACTCATCATCTTCATGATCTATATCACTCCGCTATGAACCAAAACTTTTTCTTCTTTGAAAACTCTTGTTTAAATTACTGAATCACTGCCATATTTATCCACGCTCACCGCACCACTTGTTGAGAAACCGAGGTTATGTTCATCGCGAATCGGCATGTTTCTATAAAAGTAAGTTCCATGAAACATCCTACTTTAGATAATTTAGCTCGAATCCTTTACTTACATCTTTATATTAGCATGATTGGATAATACTAGCAAGAATATATAATCAATACGATAATATACAATCACACACGACATAAAGATTACGTGGTTCACCTACCCTTTGTAGGCTACATCCACGGCCAAAACCACCCCGAGAATCTTCATTATCATAACAAGTTATTACATCGTCACACATCATATAATCAACTATTTATATAACCTACTAGCGCTAAAAGTTAGAAATAGCAAGACATATTACGAATAGTTTACCTCTTCCTTTGTTCTTATTCTTCCATAAACCTTCACTTCCATGGTTTCTTCGACTTTAGACAAGAACACGAAAAACATCATGAATTCTAGCTTCTCCCATACGAACCCTAGAAACCCTAGATTTCTCCCATACCCGTTCTCACTACAATTCTCTCTTCTCACATAGATTTTACCCCATCACCCGTCATTGTAGAACACAACGGTTGTGACCCAATCTCTCATAAAGAGAGGATTCTACAAGAGAATGGATTTCTACTCACACTATAATCCTTCTTATACAGTATACAAATCTTTGCTCCCCAAGTCTTAGAACTCCTAAAAATATACTCGCGCCTTAATTAGGAAATCCTAAACTAGGAAACCGCATAACTTGGAAAACACCCAACTTACGTTCCGATAAGTTCCGGAATCTTCACGGAACAAAACCTCAACAACTTTCTTGAGATTTTATTTGTCGTTTACAATATGGTGGTGAGTATGGTTGGAAATAAATGGCGTTTTAATAGAGAAGAAACGAAGAAGAAAAACTTTAAATTCTCTTATATTGAATATCAAGTTGTTGTTACTTAGTTGGACTATTAATGTCGATTCTTGTAAGAACATGAAGCTTGATGATTTTGTTTTTGATTGGGTGAGTTTGTTTGGGGAGTAGTTCGTTGTAAACTCTCTATTCACCTCTCTTTTCGACTCTTTTCACCTTTCCTTTTGACTTTCTTCGTGTATTTTTGGAGGGTGCTATCTAGGCATTCTTTCTTATGTATTTTAATCTTTCCTTTTTCAAAAAAAAATCACTGATAAATGTTTTGGAGCGCCGTTTCAAGCGTACATTCCTTCCATGTTCGATACTTTTGGGTGCATAAACTTGGAGAAGTAGTTTTCCTCCTGATTGTAAGAGAAATTTTATGCAGCTCATGGAATACAATAAGAAAGGCCTCCCTAAAACTGGCTAAAACGTAATAATATCATTGCTTCCCTTATTGATGAAAATATAATGCAGGTTATAATTTGATTATTCGAAATCCTTGAAGAGGTATTGTAGGAACAGTGGCTTTCTAGGACAGAGTAAGGGATATACCCCAAGCTGGTAGTGTTTCTAGCTATTTCTGGGAAGATAAAACATTTTAACTAAGTGTCACCGTGTTCTTCAGAGTCTTTAATCTTGTATTGTGTCTTTTGAAAGAAGGTCATGTAATCCTACAACTGACAGATTGTAGCTAGAGTCAGTATTAAATGTCGGGTCTGGTAGAATACACCACCTAGTCTGTTGTGTTTTGTGCTGGACAA
Source organism: Papaver somniferum (assembly GCF_003573695.1). Classification (NCBI taxonomy): domain Eukaryota; kingdom Viridiplantae; phylum Streptophyta; class Magnoliopsida; order Ranunculales; family Papaveraceae; genus Papaver; species Papaver somniferum. The sequence goes on along the minus strand of NW_020618825.1, from coordinate 9,529,086 downwards.
TGATCTTTATATAAATTATAAATTTCTTTTTTCTTCTTTTGCTTAAAAGAAAAATAAAAGTAAAACCTAATATAAGTATTCATGTGTGATTTTTATTGAGATCATATGTTTCTTTTTTTTTTTTTGCTCGATGAAGAAGTTATTTTATTAACGGAGTAGTAAGTACAAAGCACAGACCCCAACGGAATGCTTCTCACTTGAGAGTGTGAAAAGCCCGGATAAGCTAATGTAAAATGTGAAAACTACAGGGAGACCCATTCTACAGATTTTCTACACCGTGAAACCCACGGGCGGAAAAGTTCACGCGCGCACCCAATTTTTGTGAGAAAATTTCTCCCAAACCCACAATTTATAAAATTTGGTTTCTTCGTATCTTTTATTCTTCTTCACGGGAATTTCTTCTTCAATTATTTTTCTTTTCTTCCTCCCAACTGTGACTTACGATCAATAATATTGATAGACAGTATAATCACATGAAGATTGGAAACAATAGATGAATGAAATCGAAAGTTAGGGTTTGAGGTGATGTTATGAGATGAATCGAGATCTTGTTGTTTGTTATTTCCGAAAGATGTATGAATAGGTTTTTTTTTAATTAGGTATTATGATTGAGAAGATGGATCTGAGATGTGTTCTGAGATGGAGATAGGGTTTTGTAATTGTTTCAATCAAGTAGAACAGGAAGAAAAGTTAATTTGAGATTTAGAAAATACAAGGAATAATAATAAAGATTATTTGAGCTTGGATGATGAACAACGAAGAAGAATAAGAAGATGTTGTTATGATTGCATAACATGTCATGAAGTCAAAAAATGGATGCATAACACATTAGCCGGCATCTTTGTTATTTTGTGTGAAATTCAAAATTGATGCATAATGCATCATGCAGTCGAGAAAATGGATGCATAACCTGATATGCATCCAAAATATGGCTGCATAATGCATTATGCAACCAGAAAATTGTTGCATAATATTTTATGCATCGAAAAAATGGATGCATAACCTGATATGCATCCTTAAATATGGTTGCATAACCAATTATGCATCAATTTTTTATGTACGGACTAAAATCAACCAAAACAATGGCTACATAACTCGTTATAGATGCATAACTTTGTTATGCAGTCGAGAAAATGGATGCATAATTCGTTATGCTTATTCATAATGTGTTATGCATCTGTTTTGGAGGCTGCATAGTGAATATGTAGTCAGTTTTCGAAATTTTTCCTTAAAACGATGATCACCTCCGACTTTTTCGTGAAAAACAAAAATTTGATATTGTTGTTTGTACTCGTTGTGTAGCTCTCTCAAAAAGATTTCCAACGATATAAAATTTGTAAAATTCCAAGGCGTGGATTTTTAGATATGTTATATCCAAGTTACGTTGCCAATTATACACCTGAAAAATTAGGCTGCATAACGAGTTATGCCTGAAAAATAGTATGCATAACGAGTTATGTATTGATTCTTAATAATTTCGGATTATTTTGGGTGTCACGGTATCTAAAATTAATTGTGGGCTGACAATAAGAATATTATTTTTTTTGGGCTTATGCCTAATTTTTCGATGTAAAATATAAAAATCACATTGCAAAGAAATGCAACTCACAAAAAGTTGTGAGAGCCCACCTAAAAAGTACAATAGAATTAGCTCAAATAGAGCCCCAATAGAATTAAGTAAAAACTACACCCACACCCATTTTCCCGATTTTCGACACTGTGAAACCCACCGACAAAAAAATTCAGGCGTGCACCCATTTATTCGGTCAAAATTATTCCTAAACCCAGAATTTTTAGAATTTCGTTTCCGTTTTTTAACAGTTCAATCTCCTCTTCTCTGTATCTCTCTTTGTGTCTCTCGAGAGCAAAGCAGTCAATAGAAATATGGGTTTGTCCCAGGTTCAGGTTTACATCAATGAAACTGTTTTTGCTGTTGTTGGTGACGAATTAAGGTTTGATGATTACAGTGATGAAATTGAAGCAGATTGATATTAGGGTTTGGAGAAGCTGATTCTGTTGTTGCTATCATGTTACCAGCGAGATTTATTGCGAGAAGATACTAGATTTGGTTAGATGGTCGAGTTGGAGAGAAACACATGATGGACAATTGACGCAGTCAAGAACACTAAGAAGAGGGGTTTGCTGGAGGTTAAATATGGAAGATCGGAGGTGATGGAGGTTGAATCCGAGATGAAATTGAAGATGGGTATGAGTCTAATTCGGTTTATAAGAAGCTGTGCTATCTAATTAGGGTGGCTGAACTGTGAAGATGAGAGGGGATGAGATGCTGTTGTAGGAGAAATCTGTGTGGTCTGAGATTTGCAATGGAGACAGCAAACAAATGAGCAAGCTAGATTTGTAATGGAGATATCGACTATGTAAACAAGTTATTTCGAGCGGAGAATTCGGTTGTATTCAATGAAAAATGTCATGTCCCTCTGAAAAATTCGACATTCAGTGATCCAACTCCCTTTAAACCTAGTTTGAGTGTTCGGGATCTACATTCTATTACAACTGCTCGAATTATAATGCAAAGTATGACAACTTCGCTTCTCTTGTGACTAGTTCTTGTGCAAGGTCTTCCTCTAATTATGACCTTGTTTCATTCTCTACACTTTTATCTCTGGAAGATTTTGGTATGGATCCATTGATATGCCAGTCTTCATTCATAGTACCTGTAGAACTGGATGGAGATCCCGGTTTAGGAACTGGAGGCCTGCAAGACAAGAATCATATGCTTTTTCTAGAAAATGGTTTCACTCTAGGATGGGATAAAGCATCGTATATTGTAGGTGGATGACAAGTTATGCAACCTTTTTTTTTTGCATAACTTGTTATGCAATCCAAAGAATGGTTGCATAACACGTTATGCAGCTACTCTTTTTTTAGTATTGAAACCAACAAAAAAAGGTTGCATAACACGTTATGCACCTATAATAATATCTGCATAACATGTTATGCAGTCGAGAAAATGGATGCATAAAGCATTATGCAACCATATTTTTGTAAGCGTTGAATTAAAAAATTAATGCATAATCTTTTATGCATGAAATGTATGATAACATGTTATGCATAAATTAATAGATGCATGTACCAAAATATGGTTGCATAATGTTTTATGCATTTTTTGTTGTGTCAGCATAATGTGTTATGCATCGTTTTTGGTGGCTGCATAATGGTTATGTACCAAATTTTTGAAAATTTTGCTTAAAAGAATAATCGCCTCCGACTTTTTCGTGAAAAACAAAAATTTGATATTGTTGTTTGTACTCGTTGTGTAGCTCTCTTAAAAAGATTTCCAACGATATAAAATTTGTAAAATTCCAAGGCGCGGTTTTTTACATATGTTATATCAAAGTTGCATTGCCAATTATAACCCTAAAAAATTAGGATGCATAACCCGTCATGCAATTTCATATAATTATGGGTGTCACGATTTGAATTTCATATAATTATGGATGTCACAGTATCTAAAATTAATTGTGGACCTGACGGTGAGAATATTAGAGCCTGTTTGGTAGCATTTTCAAAAATAGTTTTCTACTGTTTTTAAAACAGACCTTTTTTCATTGTTTTCATTTTCTAAAAGCTGTTTGGTATGGCTGTTTTCAAAAACATATTTTTCAAAACATATTTTTCAAAATTAGTTATATGTTAAAACTAATAATTCAAAAAGTAGTTATGAGCTTGCACAAATATTTTACACATAACAACAATTTTACATATTTGTATAAGCTAAAGGTGTTGGTGGTGATGTCGGCGTTGATGATAAATCCACATTGTCCCTGCTATGTCATCTCTAACATTATTCATCAGCTCAATATTCGCTGCGCTTACATCAATGTCAATTGATGTGCTTTCTTGACCAGTACTTGAACTTTCTTCATCTGCCACTAGAAGATCTTCTGCCATGAACTGACTAAACAGTTCGTCATTCCTTGAATTTAAGCGAATGAAGTTGTGTAAAGTACAACATGCAACGGGAATGAGTCTTTGTCTGCGAAGTGGATAATTTGGCATGCATTTCAATATTGGAAACCTACTTTTCCACACTCCAAAACAACGTTCAATAAAATTACGTAAAGAGGAGTGTCTATGATTGAATAATTCCATAGGACCCTTTGCTTGTCGACTTCTTCCCCTAAAATCACGCAAGTGATACCGTTCTCCACGATAGGGTGTCAGAAACCCAGGCATGTTTGTGTAAGCGGAGTCAACAACATAGTACCTTCCTACATTCAAATTACCAGTTGCTAACTTCATCAATTCAACATACAGTTGGAACATGAACATTTATCATCTTAAACACTATCTCAAGGTACAACAATTCAGATATTGCATGGACAGATTGATCTATTAAAGTATTAAATGTAAGCTAACAAGAATTAAAGTAATATGTATTCAATACCTTCTTTGGGCATTGGGAATTTGTTTTCTTCGTTCGATATGGCATCCATGAGTACTCTTGCATCATTGGCAGTTCCTTACCATCCCGTATATACAAATGTGAACAACATATCAAACGAGCAAGCACACATAATGTTCTGCGTGATTTGAGCTTTTCTGCCTCGAAATGGAATTTGTTTAGAAGCAGGTACACAAGCACTAATATGAGTTCCATCAATAGCACCAACACAATCCTGTTTTGAATTATCAATTGTAAAGGCTAAGCTAAAGATGCAAAAACCAAGATGAATATCAACTGTAAAGAAACAAGCATGCATATAAGATACATTAACAAGTAATATGGGAATGAGAGCCATACCACAAACCATGGATAGAATTTAGGATTTGTCATAATCTCTGGAGGTACCTCATCCATATTGGGAGGTTTAATTATGAGGCATCCAAGGAGATATAATGCTTTTAAAACCTTCTTAAAGTGCCTGTATACGGTCTCATTCGAATGTTGAAACATCTCTGCAACCACTCTATTGCGCATTGATTGACTAACAGTATCCAAAAATATTCCAACCGCCTCTTCGACACTTACTGATCTATCATCTTGTAAGAAGTCATTGGTCCTTAAAGTTGAACATAACAGCATAAATGTAGAAGGATCCATTCTCATCAAGTTGTACATTCGTCTTGGATGTCCATTCAGTAACTCCAAAATAAACTCTCTCCCACTAAGCACTGATGTCATCATTGGTATCTTAATATAACGCTTATGCAACTCCTTAACCATAATCAATTCCATAAACGAGTCTTCCGAGTCTGAGGATGAGTCACTTGATGAACTTGTATCCCTGGATTCCATTTTAATACTCTGGTAAAACACAAGAGTATTACTGCCTGATGCAAAAGATAAATGATTATAAGAAGAAAGGTCGACGCATCATGACCAAGCCTAAAAATACTAACAGGCAACAAATAAGTACTAATAAGAAGAAAACTAAAACTATTAGTAATGCTAGTGTTATGATGAGAAATATCCCATCCTCAATAAGGTGCACACACTTTCTCTAATATTCAAAGTTGTGGAGATGAGTTGAAACTAGACCCTAATCAACCAAACAACTGAGATATTCAAAGTTGATTACGGGGATTTTCATATTCGCACATATTCAGAAAGCAAATCACAGAAAAGAAATATGTACAAATTTAAAGCATCAGCAATACCAAAGCAAAAATGTATCCAACTGTTGCAGGCACCAAATTAGGCTTGGTATGTACAAAACTAGAAGACTGAGGAGGAAGCGTAGGAAGGCTTGAAAGATTTAGAGCATTAGCTACACCATTAATCTGGAAACTCTATATTATAGACAATATCAATTCCAACATGCGGACCCTGGACGGTGTCAAACTCTATATTATAGACAATATCTATCATATAATCATAGTGAAACCCAATATCTCTTCGTAGAACCGAACTGAAGTTTTCAGGGATCTACATAACAACGAAATATGATTTAATGATAAAAGTGGCAATGGAGAAATTCTACCTATTTCTTCTATCTCCATTTCTATAATCGCCACACACACTTCTAATGAAGTTTTTCTCTCAAATGCGGGTAAATAGCTAATACTAATGAGAGAACTGTGATGCTTCGAGTCTAACAGAACTAGTCCTTTTTATATAATGGAAATTGTATATCTATAGCAAGTTTACAGGGTACCGCACACGTATATTTCTTACAGATAATGATATTTTTAATTTTTCTATTGATCCTACACTGATTACAGAGAATGGCAAGGTATTTTCTATTGATCCTACACTTGTCCTGATGATGTGCAGTGGCGAATGACGAATGTTCTATTCATAGATTTAAGCTGGAAACAATGGAAAAGTAAAGCTACATACCTGGACTTTTGATATGCCAGTTAACAACCAAATCTCTTCCAAATACTCCCTTTGGTACAGTTCCTACACAAAGCAAATACATATTGTTATTACAAGCACAATGAATAACAATAAAAAATAAACTTTTACTGAATCAGCATAAACCTATTACTAATTACTATCAAAAAAAGCAAATCACACAAAACCAAGCTCACATTAACATAAATATTATGTCACAGTGTAACTTCAAGTTCTAAATCACAACACTCAACAACCCTTAACCGAGTTCAGTTTCTTAAAAAAAAAACATATTACAAACTCTTAAGCCACATAATTCTCCTTGATTCTTTCATTTTCTTAAAAATTCTCCTATAGTCAGGGTTTCTGAACTTGTCAATGGCTTTGAGATATACATCATCTTCCACTCCTTCCATGTTGTCCAATATATCCATACAATCTTCAATAGATGATATCTCGGTGCTGGTACAAAGAGGAGATGTTACTTCCTTATCCTTCTTACGTTCAGCCTTCGCTTTTGTTACTTCAGCTTTAACTTTGATATTTTCAGTCCATGCTACAAGTGCATCATCAAACCTTGATGATTTAGTCGCCTTTCGCCGAGGGATATCAATAGGAAGTTCTAAAGCACGTCGCTGTATGTTTGACTGTGTGTGTGATGAAGGGTGACTCGTGTCTCTAGAGCTAGCGGGTTCTACATGTACCCCTTTGCCAAGGAATTCTGTTTCCAAGTCTCTTTCGGTGTCTGAGTCAGGAGGAGACCGTGTTGATGCATTAGACATGCTTCCAGATGCTGTTGTGCTATTAAATATCTCCCCAAGCATATAATAATTGTCTAACCCCTTTTTACGGAAGGATTTTGCACCAGGATATTTCTGCATTTGGGAATGTTACACATGCATTATACTCTTGAACTACATTATGTACCTATATTATGTACAAGTAAATATCTTAGTGTAAACATTTATGCGCATACCTTCAAGTAACGCTTCCAAGCATCATCACTTGCAGTGACAGTGTTTGCAACTGGATCCCAACCCATACCGGTATCACTCACTAACCTTGCAAATTCCCTATGCTCTATACACAGTCGATTGAATTTAGCTTTCAACTTAGGAATGCTGTATCTCTTACCAAACTTAGCAAAGAGAGCATTATCTATTTCTCCCCATTTCTTCTTCTCCAATGTAGTGGTTTGTAACCCATTTTTGGCTTCATCATGAACCAATTGAACAAAGTAATCCACAATATACTGTGGCCATGTGCGGATATCATCTACATTATCATCACTTGATAGAGAAACCATCTTTTTTTCTACAGAATACATACTGTATAAAACTTAAAGAAAAATTCAGTGGAGTCCACCACATGGTACTTACGTAAGAAAAAAAAAGAATTGTAATAACAATATCCAGTAAGGATCCCTAGTTTTAGTTAATAAACTAGTTGTTAATAAACTAAACTATGTAAATAAATAAAAGCAGAAGAACTACCAAGTACTAACCTCGATGAAATTTGTTTATTTAGGATCCCTATTAACCACCAAACGATGAACCTGTAAAGTGAAATCAGGCTCAAAATTCTAAACACAGTTATAATGAGAAAACTAAGTTGTGTTACATGTTCATGTAACTGACACCAAAATAAAAGCTGAGGCTCAAAATTGTAATAACTTGTGGGAAACTAAGTTCTATTCAACATGGCTCATATCTGAGGTTGGGAAGGAAACTAGGAAAGACCTTGTCTTCAACAAAAGAAACCCAACTACCGGTAAGTGTTAACACACCTTTTCCTTCTTTTACGAAAAGTAGAAACCAAGAAACACCCCAACATATATGCCCTGTAAATACCAAACCTAACCAAATCACGTGGTAATTGTATCGTACCTATTGTTTAGATTCCGAAAATAGTAAACAACCAGGAGACATAGCATACTAGTAGATATGAATCATTGTACATTGTGCCATACTCCCATTCAGAATTAAACTCTTTGAGCTGAATCCACCTACTCATGGTGGATGTGTACCTTTTGAATTCAACTTTGTCTTTGAACCATGACAAACAATAGATAAACAGGTAAGCTGTTTATGATTTTGGATAAGCATGGAAATTAATAGTAGTACTGATTCACGTTCCAGAAAGTATTACCAATTTAGATATATCCACCTACTATAGTCCTATACAAAGTGCACACAAGTACACACTCTACAGTAGGGAGACATAAATGATGACATTATGATGATGATTCAGTGACGACTCATGTCAATCCCACTAGTCGATATCACACTCACTATCTGTATGTTTTTATTAAGAATCTCTACCTTTTTCCAGTATGTAAATTGTGGCCAACAACATATATATGGTGGAAGACTGAAAGAACCCTGAGCATGTAACATAGACTTTTATTTATGGAATATGACTAACAATATGTCTTACAGAATCATTTAATTCTAGATTAGGAGCATTGCAACTGCCCAGATATGAGCGATAGATTACCTCGTATTCAACCTTGTGCTTCTGAGATTCTTCAAGAGGAACGTAGTACTTTGCAAGACGAGTTTTCCCTTGTCTGTTTTGCAACAATATGAATCAAATCTGCAGTAACATACAAACAATTAAAAAGATGCAGGAATGGTGGTTTCTAATAACCGTATACCAAATCAATCAGTACATTTTTTTCAAATCATATACCCATTATTCCAAAAAGGGATTAGCTAATAACCGTAGAGAAATCGAAAAGAAAATCATACATGGAACCCAGAAATTGTAATAGATATTCATACCTAAAAATTGCTGCAAACCCTAGAACTTGATACCAAATCAATCAACCCATCTGCTTCAAATCAAACACCCGATTAGTCCAAAGGGAGATTCACTGATAGCCTAAAAGAAATCGAAACAAAATCATGAAAACGATCATGAAAACAAAATCAACCCACCTCCTTTGGGAACTGCTCGTTTCTGAAGGAGAAGAAGGAAAAAATGAAAACGATGAAAACGATGAAATGTTGTTTTCGTTTTAGGTGTTTTCGAAAACAAAAAACGGGTAAAAAACGTTTTTAGAAAAACTGCTACCAAACACGTTTTCCCATCGTTTTCTGTTTTCCCTGTTTTTGAAAAGTGAAAACTGTTTTGAAAAACACTACCAAACAGGCCCTTATTTTTTTTTGGGCATGCACCTAATTTTCTCTAAAATTAGCCCAAAAATAGCCCCATATGTTGTGAGATCATATGTTTATATAGATTGTTATTAGTTATCCAAGGGAGCGTCACTCCCATTGTGAGTTGAACTGATCAAGAAGATCATTATGACTAACAATGTGATTCTAACAATTTTCGTAAAGGTTGTCTACTAAAAATTGCGAAGAACAAAACCGACAATGTGATTTATTTATTTTGCTCATCGAGATAGCAAGTCTTTATATATTGTTTTTTATTTAAGTAGCTATCTATCACTTGTCCAGTTATGACTTGAGATGAAGAAGAGACCCCAGATAGCACTTAAGTGGGTTTTTTTGTTTCTTTGGTCTATCACTTGTACTTTTGGAATCGTTTAATTTGTTATTTCTCAGCACGACCCCATCATGCATTATGTCGAGCGAACCATGGTGAGCCCGCGACAGACTTGTGGCTTGCACCAAACAGTTTTAAACAGTGGATTTGAAGTTGATGAGAGTCAGCTGGGAAATGGTGGGTTATATACATGCAGTGTATTTAACAACAAGGATGACAAAAAGGATAGACTTCATAGTGATATATGGTTAATCTAGTTTCATAAGAATTTGGTGAGGAGTGGGTGATTGCCACGAGTATAGAGTTGTGATGTGGATATATATTGACTTAAAAAACATATGGAAGGATGAGGATGGATTTCTCGTATACTCCATTGTGACACCAGATCTTCATTATTTGGAATGTCTTGGAATTTTGGATTGTTTGGTGAGTTTGATTTAGACGATTGTACTCTTTTAAAATAAGCAAATCATATATACGACTCATCAGTGACCGACTGATGTTCCCACGGTACAGATCCTATTATTGCTCTTATTACACTTTTTGAGAAAAGAAAAAAGGATTAGAGTGGAGATTTGATCCGTTCCATTGATTTCAAGAATAAGAGTCAGAGTTGCCAAGAGTAAAAAAAACTAAGCATGCTCGTCAATGAAATTATTGGGTGCATGTGTTTGTAATTCCCACACACCTTTCTTCTCATTATCGACCTTGCTAAATTGGGGCCTATGCCACTTAACTACAGCTACATGACAAAATAGGATCATTAACAAGTAATTTCTAGAAACCCCTTAACCACTATTTTTGTTAATGCCTAATATACCTTTATTAAATTAGTGATGATTAATTAAGTTAGTATTAGTTAAATTAATTAGTGTTTGAGTTTGATTATAGTGTTAGGATTATAGTAGAAATTCATTTCCTGTTTTAAGGTTTGGAGGGAAAGAAGAAGAAGAGGGAAAAAAGAAAAAGTTAGGGTTTGTGATTTTTGTTAGCAAAAATGAAACTTTATAGTGATGATGAAGACTCTAGTAGTGATGAAGAAGTGGGTGCATCAGATTATCATGATTTCGATCCTACCGAATTGGATAATTTGTGGAAAGAAGAAGATAAAGTGAACCAAAGAATGCTTGAGGATGTTATTCAAGCACAAGAACAGATTCGTCGAGAAGAAGAAGGTTATAATGCTTCTAATAAACAGGTATGAGTTGTAACGATCTACAAACATGCATTTGCACGCCTCGATCGCCCAAAAAGGAAAAAAAAATTCAAAATCGTTTTCCAGAATCGGTTTATTTGATAACACCACATAAACCGATTCTGTGTAAAATCCCCAAATTGAGTATCATAATCGGTTTTTATTCCTCATTATATAAACCGATTGTAGTAAATTTTTGGGGAGTTGGGTACGTGACCAAAATCAGTTTATGTTGGTGATGTGCGTATGTCGATTCCTTAACTTGAATAACCACGTAGAATACCCGAAGTTGACAATCGGTTTATTTACGTGCAAATGTAATCCGGTTATGGGAAAAAAGGTTCCAGGAGAAATGTGAACGAAAATCGAATTACATGATAGGAGACATGAACCGATTGTAGACTTCGAAATTTTTTCCTCAATTCCTTAATCGGACTTTGTAGTTGCGCATATAAACCGATTATTTATAACCAGTTTTCTCGACTGTAACATATAAACCGATTTTAAATCCTCAACTTGTTGATACTTGTTGTAGATTGTTGCGGCGTTTGACGAAGATCAGCCCAAACCCGTAGGTGTTGATACCTCTTTCCACTATCACGTTGCGACGGAACAAATAGGCCATATTAGTTTGGCGGACCATGAGAACCTAACCCAATGTTAATACTTTAGAAAGATGATGGCCTTGCGCCTACAAGAAGACAAGGAACTTAATTTACATATCGATGATGAAAGAAGGAAAAACAAGAGAAGACAAATAAGTGATTTTTAAAAAAATGGTTGCTAGAGTACAAGGGCCAAAGGGGAATTGACCAATTACCCGAGAACATTGGATGCAGATGCCTCTATGTGGTCATCTCTTGGCGGAAACGTGGAGTTGCATTGTTCATCTATTTGGTAAGGGATCATGTTATACATACGCACCAAAATACACCATTTGGGATGAATCGCTTAAGGATTGGAGAATTGTTTTATTCAACCATAACAACATACATTATATCGGTCTTAGAGTACGTGATGATTGTCCATTACCACCGGTAGATAAGTTAAATGAGGTCTCGAAGCTCACCAAGGAGTGGCTTAAAAAATATGAAGCCAACATGAGGCGATGGAAGGAATTGATCGAGCCGGATCAATTCGAGGGTCTCCATTTATTGGAATGAGTATTTTCCTTATGTTAAAAACTTGATCTATCAGATGCTTATATTTTGTCGCTTTCTTATATTGTATTTTGCAAACTTGAACCAAGCTTAATGAATGAAAGTGGTTTTGTTTTTTTAGGAAACTTTGACTCATGAAATCTTTGTGGGGAGTGCGACTGTGGAATTTTATAGGTGTTATCTTGTGTCTTTATAAACTCCTTGATAAATGCATCTAGCTTCGGATTTATGATTGCATCTAAATTTGTTGGTATGTTTGTTTTCTTTTGGTCATGAAGAATCTCTATGAAAATTTCATGAGGATCCCACTAGTTTTCGTACCTTTGCCAATTTTTATTGACAAAAAGGAGGAATTAATGTGTAGTTTCATACTACAAATACATATGGTTTACGGATCATTATGTAAGGGGGAGTGGTTTTCATATTGAGATGATGTATTGACTAAGGGGGGAGTAATAGATATCACCGAAGTATTATTGTCAAAATTGTGATGAAATTGAACTTTGATATTGTGTAATAATACTATGACACTGTATAACAATTATCGAGAGCATTTGTTTTCTCATTGTTATAGCTACGGATCTTCAACAACTGTGATGCTGAGTTGAACACGTATAAAATCATGAGTACTTGGAACTGACGAAGTTTTCAAGTCGTGTTGAAGATGCCATGGAGATCAAGCATTTGGATGAGAAGCTACAAAGTTTTTATTTATTTTGTGATCCATATGTATTGATAGTTTTGTCTCTAAAATTGACAAAGGGGGAGATTATTAGAGTATTGCTCGGTCGAACTCGCATGCATTGCTATCTCAAGCATGTTTGTCAATGTTAGTGATCAAAACTATTTTTCTATCGAATTTAGATGTCTCGGACTAGGACATAGATTGTGTAGTTGAGCTTTAGACTTCACGGCGTTCATATATTGAAGACGAAGAACTACTAAGGGGAGCTTGTGGAACTTCATCGACAAAAGGTATATGGGGACTGAAACTTATCTGTCACTTGGAAAGTTTATTTCTAATCTATCTCCTATATTGAGACATAAGTCGTGTTACGATATAGCTTTGTATTATACACATTTGAGATTTCTAGATGAGTTTATCTCGCTTATATATTTCTCGGAATATGTGTTAGCAAGCTTTCGCTTCGGCCGAATTCATATTACATTCATGACGAAAGTCCGAATAAGATCATATGAATGGTTTATGTGATACAATCATTTGCAGTTATCTTGGAATGTTCCACTATGATAATTTCAATAACTTGAAAATCGCTTTGACGAAAAATAATTTGTGAACAACAACTATATAACGTCCTCTAAGAAAATTTCAATGTTTGAAATAAAGAGTTTAGAATCATGTAACCATGTTTGGATATAAACATAGTGTGTTAGTCACATTAGTGTACAAGTCCAAAACCGGGAGCCTGAAGTATGCGTACTCGTATGTGTACTGGTGTTTACTGATGTCTGGACAAGCGGGTACGCATACCGACGGAAATTTCACGTCCGTGAAAATCTGCTGGAGTTTGGAATATGTTGAAGTATGCGCACCGTACGCTACTGGGGTAACCAAACTCAAGTCCTGCTACTCAAGTATGCGTACCCGTTTGCGTACTTGAGTGGGTTACTTTCTAAAATCAGCTGTGTACATGAACTTAAACATAATAAGGAATGCAATATTTGCAAACCGTGGCTATAATGTTCATGAGTGTATTTGAGTGAATCAAACCGATTTTGTTTCGATTGTGTTCTTGTATAATTCTATGGGAATATAGCAATTGAACGACTCTTTAACTAGTTTCATTTGAGTCATTTGAACTAGTTATGGATAGGATGAGTATGGTTGATATGAGAGTTATCATATGGCTAACTTCGGTTGACCATTGTTGATCCAACATAGGTATACACGTTTGGGTACGGTTACATAAACCTAAATGAGGGTACATTTCATTTGTGTGTAACAAGCTAAGTTCTATCTAACGGTTGAAAGATATTAGCTTGGTTGAATCGGGTTTTTCATCTAACGGTGAATATTGAATGCTTTGTTACCAAGGTAACTTAGATTGCTAACCCTGATTTGAAAACTATATAAAGGAGAAATCTAGCAACTGGGAAACCTAATGTCCACACCTTATGTGTGTTACTAGTTGCATAATCTAGAGTCGATTCTCCTTTAACCTTAGGTTTTCCTAAACTTTGCTGGTTAATGACTTGAAAGACTTTATTGGGATTGTGAAGCAAGACCCAACTATTTCTCTTGTAGTTGCGTGTTCTAATCTTGCCCATTTCTATCGTTAGAGTACTATCTTCTTTAAGATTTGCTCGAGATTAATTTCTCCGATAGGAAAGATAAAACGTGATCAAAAACATCTTCGTCTCATCGTTTGCGATTCCACAATATCCAGTTTCTCCATCATACGATTTATATTATTGTGAGGTGATTGATAATACTGACCTGTTCTTCAGGAATATAAGTCTGGTTTATCAATTGGTTCCTGTTCACCTTGATTTGTCAAAAGACGGAACAAAAACTCTTGGTTATTTATGTGGGAGATAGATTTATTCAATCCTATAGACTTTTCTGTGTGAGACATATTTGTTTATCAAGTCTTCGACTTTGGGTCGTAGCAACTCTTGGTTGTGGGTGAGATCAACTAAGGGAATCAAGTGCGTAGTATCTTGCTGGGATCAGAGACGTAAGGAGCGCAACTGTACCTTCAATCAGTGTGAGATTGATTAGGGTTCAATTACAGTCCAGTCTAAAGTTCATTGGTAGTAGGCTAGTGTCTATGTCAGCTTAATACAATGTGGTGTTCAAACTGGACTAGGTCCCGGGGTTTTTCTGCATTTACGGTTTTCTCGTTAACAAAATTATGGTGTCTATGTTATTTCTTTTCCACATACTATTTTATTATATAATTGAAATATCACAGGTTGTGCGTTGTATCGATCAATTAGGAAATCCAACCTCTGTTTGTTGACTGAGATTGATTAATTCTTGAACATTGGTCTTTGGTACCGTTCAAGTTTACTCCACTTTTATTCAATCGGCCTCGTAGATTTCTATTTGATGATTGCGTATTGAATTAAGAGTTAGATATATAATACTCTTGTTTATACTTTTCTCTAGATTGAGTCTGACTGTCTAGTTGATTCTATAGAAAGTATATTAGAGTAAGTCCTCTCAGATTGCCAAACGAATTGTTGGGTGTGGTTGTTAGACCTCCGCATTTTCAGGTTTCAGATTCTTTAAATAGAAAGAGTTCAGTTCAGAGGAAGGTTACCTAAGATTTCCCAACTTAATCATGTATGATTGTATCATCAAAGATTTTATCTTTTCGAACTCCGTCTGTAACGCAATAGAGGCACGCAAAACAAAGACAAGATGTGTACAAATTAGATATCCAATAACAAGAACAAGGAAAAGGATTGAATTAGGGACTCCAGAGCATTTGGTGATATCATATGTATCCATATCAATGGAATGAGTGACTCATTATTTCGATGTAAAATTTTTATTTTGTCTGAGTTTAAAAAAAATTAAATTCTTACATCTCGACGACATTTAGGCCTAACTAGATACGATTCGAACCTATAGCCTTAAAGATGAGTACTATGATTGCTCCTACATGGACTTCCAGATTCGACCAACAGTGAATCTAGCAACCCATACTTAACAATATGAGTAAATTGAGAGACATATGCGGCGCAGTAGTGTTAAGGTTTCCTTGGTTTTATCGCATAGTTAACTGCTTGTGACAGCCTTCCTGATCACCCATATCTTCCTGCTTCTAAAGTCAATAGAGAGTAAAGAATGAGAAAAAACATGGGTAGGGTCAAAGATAAAGGAATATGAGCTCTTTGGTTGAACATAAGCAGATGATAACAAATAATAAAGTACTACATCATATTAATCAGGAGATGGTGATCGTGAAAGGGCCAGTGATAGTAGGTCATAATAGGCAGAATCGTCGACTGAGCTAGTAACCAGGTTTGAATTAATTGGTGGAAAATTTGAAGCTAAATTAGGGGCTTGGTCCCTTTATTCATTAGAAACCGGTTCAGATAGTTATGATGCCGAAAACTTCATTAGTTAGTCTTCTCGATTAGATTATGCTAGGTCAGGAAGTGCATTATTCCTTGGTACCGTAACATGGTTTAGTTCTCTTGTAGAGGAATCTACCTTTGTACTTTTTGTAGCATATCCTACTGGATTTGATTAAATACATGGTTTTCTTGGTTATCTTGTTGGGCTTTCTAGGCTTGAAAAATTAAGTAACCGAGAAAACAGAAATTTATCATTTCTTGGATCCTTGCATTTATGTATTAGAATAAAGAGAGGTTCAGTAGGAAAATAAAAGGTATGAGAATCAACGGAACCAAGAGCTTGTCGATTTTAAGGTTGGTTTAAATACGAACATTACATGTATTATAATAAGAAATCACGTGTACGCAAACACTCAATATATGAGTAGTACTTTTATTTGAATCAAAATTAAAAACACGACGAACCTAAAATATATTCACCGCATAATTCAGGGGTACGCATAAACTAACACAATAGAAATCACCGCACAATTCAAGGGTACACATAGAGTCACTCTGGATATATAATTTTACGAGTTCATGCCCTCGAATAACACATCCATACATACACTCACTTAATCTATATATAAGTTTATCTACATTACATGGCTTCGTCCTATGGTTTAGTGGCACTCTGACCCGCTCTAGGTATATATTGATTTGAAGGTTCTACTAATTTTTTGAATTCATCCTATAGTTTTATAGTACACGTATATATATATATATACACTTATTCGATTTGTATATAACCTCTTAATTTATATGTTTTTTTGCGCTGAAATGAAACACATGATTGATTTTTTATTTATTTATTTTTTTGACGGAAAGGAGTAACACTCGCAATTTCATATATTATATAATAAAATTATACACATCAATCAAGTACATCCAAACTAAACACAAAGGTATTAAATACATGTATTTTACTGAGGAAATTGAGGGGGTGTTTGAATAAAAATTCCACCATTTGAAATTTTCTTCAAATCTTCTTTATTGAAAAATACTTGTCTTCTTCATTAAGACTGGAGGCTCCTATAAAAAAGTAATCTGCACTATGCCTCGAAATCACGACCAAATCAGGTAGCCATGGATCTTCAAAGACATGTAGATCTACGTCAAGTCATTGTAGATAATCCTCAGAGATATGGTTGAAACGATTGATACAATCGATATAAGCGCCTTCAAACAGGGTATATGAAATTATTATGATAATAGTATATAATAAGTGATTTGATTGTCTACAATAGAGCATCAGATATATGAAAATAATATAGAGTATTATAAACAAAAACCCTGACAATCACATAAATGGGGATTGTAATTTATTATAAATAATAACTCATAGGTACCTAGATCCACCGATTAATCCGAGCCAATCTAGGTTGAGGATGAAAAAAATCGGAGGAAGTTTTCTAAAAGTTTTCCTTTATTTTGGAAAAACTATTTGGAGAGCGGAGAGCACAACACATGATTGATGGAATTACGAGTACACACTCAATATTTGTTTCAATAACTGACATGAAGGTTTAAAATACACTCCATGTTATAGTTCACGGGAATTTAAATACACTCAATACTAGTAATATTTATTTATTAAGATTAATTGTTGTTGATAGATTCATAGGAGGTTTTACCATCCGTCCGTCGTATGGTAATCGAACTACATTTGTTCTTATTCTTAATTTAAGAAATTACTTGAACTAATTACTTTGATCTAGAAATGAATAATCAGTGTAACCAACAACTGGGTCTGGAATGCAAAATGTATCACTATTACACTTATTAAGAGGCGCATCGACGGCGAAACGCTTAGGTAAATCAGGGTTCGCCAAAAACAATCGACCATATGAAATGAGATCTGCATGATTGTTATCGATCATTTTGTTACCATCGTCTTTATCATAACCGCCGCCAGAAATAAATGTCCCATTAAAAGCTCTCCTCATCGGTAAGCTTCTATACGGGGTTTCATGGATATGTTCATCAACCTTCATCATCTCTATCACATGGAGATACAATATTTCATAGTTGGTTAATGATTCAGCCACGAAAAGGCCGAGAGCTTCAGGGTTTGAGTCACCTGATTCCATGAAATCAGCGAAGGGGGAAATTTGAATCCCGACTTTCTTCGCTCCAATCTCATCGACAACAGCTTTAACAACTTCTAGAGCAAAGCGACATCTTTTCTCAATAGTTCCACCATATTCATCTGTTCTATCGTTCACTTGATCTTTCATGAATTGATCGATAAGGCAACCATTTCCAGCATGTATCTCTACTCCATCGAAACCTATAAAAAGAAAGAAAAAAACATTAAAAACTTTTATATGTATATGCTACAACAAACTTTGATACGACAATGGAAAGAAACTAAGAAAAAGTTCACCAGCTTCAATAGCATTTCTTGCAGCAATCCTGTAATCATCTACTACTTGTGGGATTTCATCTACACTCAATCGACGAGGAACTGGCCATTCCTTTCCTTGAAGACCAGGTGTACATCCCTTATCAGTTGAAGAGATCGGAGCCATTCCATTAGGCTGGGACTCTAAAGTTAATGTTCGTAAAATGAAAATGAACAAGTTCAGTCACTAAATAGTATATAAATATTTGAACATTGAGACAACTGAACAACCAAAAAACGAGCACTGGAAAGTACCATGAGTAGCAGCGCGGCCAGTATGCCAAATCTGGCAAAAGAAAAAACCACCCTTCTCATGAACAGCTTGGACAATAGGTTTCCATGCTTCCACTTGCTCTTTTTTCCAAATTCCTGGTGTTCCTGGCATCCTGTTGTAGAGATAAGCTAGAGCTGACTATGAACTCAAGATACATACGCGATTTAACAAGAAATGTCTAGAGAGGAAGAAAATACAAGATGGCATGAGGTTGACATGAAATGTCGAAAGGTTTCAAAACATGATCGACCTCCATGATCGGATATTATATATACGAACCCATGAGCTGTTTCTGATATTCCAGTTGATTCGCTAATGAGAAGACCTCCATTAGTGGTTCGCTGTGAGTAATACAAGATGGCATGAGGTTGAGGTAGACTTGCGAATGACCTACACCTTGTTAGAGGTGCCAAAACCACCCTACCAACAAAACAACCAAAGATCAAACATGTCTTTAATACGACGGATTAATGTTTTAATTAGTACTGATTACTTAAATTCAAAAGTACTCCTCTAAAGAATAATGGAAGTATAAGTAACATGTATTAAGAACCTGTGATTGATCTCAAAATTGCCCATTTTGTATGGTTTGAGCAGTGGTATCTTCTCCATAATATATCTTTCTTCGAAATTTCTTTCTATGATGATATGCGTCATCTTCTGATCCACTTTTTTCTTTAGAACTCCCCAGATAGCTCTAGCTTCCGCTTCTTCTGCAGATGAAACTTCAAACACCATAGCAGCACAGAAAGAAGTTTTACTAGTGAAATCTCTCATCACATAACCTGCACCATTTTCTCCAGTAATGTCATCAAAGGCTCCATATGTGTTACACTTTATCCAACCAAACGAAGGGGGCATCCATTTGTCACTTAGAACTGTGGGGGTAGTAGTGGTAACAACAGGGATAGTTTTCCTGGTGAGTAACATGGCTGGCTCTTTCTATAACAACATTATGATTTTTAGACAAATTTTGAAAAATCAGGTTGTTTCTACTAGTCCAAAGAGACCAAAGGATAGCAACAAAATGACCTTGTCATTAGACAGTCTAGAATTTTGATCCAGAAGCCAAAACATAAGCCAATGATGGAAATTTTTTTGAGAAAAGAAAGAGGTATTTATGCAGAAGCTTGATAAAAACCAGACCTTAGAAGCAAAAGGACACACAACCAGAGCATGCATGATGTTTTCATGAGGATCGTTACACCTAGCACAATCAACAGATTGCATAGTAATTCTAGTGTGAAGGACAGTTCTAGTAGGTAGAACATTTTTAGCAGCTTTCCAAAGGAATAATTGAATTCTGTAATGAACTCTAATTTTCCAAATATGCAACCAAAGATTTTTACAGGGAGAGGGTATGATGCCTCTGAGTTCTAAGTAGGCATATTTTGAAGAAAACTTACCATTCTTTGAAAGATACCAATCCCTCCTATAAGGAGTGCAAAGCTGGCTTAAGGTAATAGTGACAATCTTCTGAAAATAAGCATCATCAAAGTGGGTGTTAAGTCTGGACACATTCCAGGTTCTATTGTTCTCATCAATTAAGTAGTCAACTTTGATACTAGGATCAGGTCGGACAAGAGGGTTGGGGGTTGCAGAACCCAAAGATGGAAT
Organism: Papaver somniferum; assembly: GCF_003573695.1. Lineage (NCBI taxonomy): Eukaryota > Viridiplantae > Streptophyta > Magnoliopsida > Ranunculales > Papaveraceae > Papaver > Papaver somniferum. The sequence continues at coordinate 9,508,533 of NW_020618825.1, read as the reverse complement.
CCATTTATCACACCAAGGATCAATGAACTTTCCATCTCCAACAATCCAGGAAATAAAAGGTTTCATCAACTCTTTTATAGAATGTAAGCATCTCCAGGTCCAAGAACACTTATCAGGAAACTTAGCATTTAGAAAATCAGTTCTAAGAAAGTATCTAGCTTTTAAAATATTGTCTAACATGCAATCAAGGTTTTCAATAATTTTCCGGGCATTCCTGGCTAACATAGCTAGATTGTTTATTTCAGCCTTTCTAAATCCCAAACCATCTTCAGATTTAGGAGAGCAAAGAGTATCCCAACCCAAAAGATGGAGCTTCCTATCTTTTGGGTCTAGGGTCTCTCTCCACCAGAATTTACAAAGGTGAGCATCCATCTTTCTACAGAGATGTTTTGGGATTAAGAAAGGATCCATCTGAAAAAGAGAAATGGCTTGACCAATGTGTTTGACCAGAGTAGTTCTAGCAGCCTGAGAAAGGAGCTTATGTAGCCAGATAGTAATTCTGGCATCCACATCTTGGAGAATACCCATATGGGTTTGGATTTTTGAATCCCGGAACACAGTTGGAGTCCCAAGATATTTCTTCCCTAGATCTCTGTTTTGAATATCCAAAATGTTAGCTAAAAGAGCCTTCCTATGCTCAGGAATTCTTCTACTGAATAAAATGCCTGATTTATCAAACTTAATTTCCTGGCCAGAGGCTAGGCAGTACTTTTGGAGGTAGTCTTTTATAACAGTGAAGTTTTATATGGTAGCATAAGTAAACATGAGAGAATCATCAGCAAACAGGAGATGAGTCATCTTAGGGGCATTTTTACAAACTTTGATACCACTCATGGTACCTTTCCTTTGAAGATTATCTATATAAGAGGAAAGAGCCTCAGAACAGATGATATAGAGATATGGGGACAAAGGGTCTCCTTGCCTTAATCCTCTTTCTGGTTGGAAAAAGACAGTAGGACTACCATTTAAAAGAACAGAATAAGAAACTATGGAAACACATTGGTTTATGAGTTTAATCCAGTTTTCAGCTAGACCCATTTTTCTCAAAACTTTTTCAAGGAAAGACCACTCTAATTTATCATAAGATTTAGACATATCAAGTTTAATGGCAGCAGTACCCTCAACTTTTTCATTATGATGTATAGAATATATGGCTTCATTAGCTAGAAGAATATTATCAGAGATACTCCTCTTTGGTATGAAGGCACTTTGGTTTTGGGATATGATATTGTTCATAAAGGGTTTTAATCTGTTAGCTAGAGTTTTAGATAGGATTTTGTAAATGAAATTACAGAGTCCTATGGGTCTATACTGGTTAACTAACTCAGCTAGAGGGACTTTGGGATAAGAGCAATGTTGGTATAGTTAAACACTTTAGCAATTTGCCCTGTTCTGAAGCAGGTTTGGGTCATATCAATAATTGCTTCTCCAATATAATCCCAATTTTTTCATAAAAAAGTCCTGTAAAACCATCAGGGCCAGGGGCTTTTTTTTTCCCCATTTGAAAGACAACATTTTTAATTTCCTCAGCTATAAGACGTAGGTTTAAACTATCATTATTATCAGCAGAAAATTTAGCAGGCAAATCATTCAAAATCTCATCCTGGAATTGTTGTGGTTGAGAAGAGTAAAGATTTTTGAAATAATCTATGAAAGAATTCCCTATATTATCTCTATCAGTTAGAATAGTATTAGAGGAATCCTTGATCCAACTGATAGAATTTCTTTTTCTCATGAAAAGGGTGACTCTATGGAAATAGGGAGTGTTTCTGTCACCTTCCATAAGCCACACCTATCTAGATTTGTCTTTTCAATAAAGTTCTTCCAGAGTGTAAAGATACTCTAGCTTGGATTTAAGTGTAGCAGTAGTGTTAGTATCAGTAGGATCAGAAATCTGCAAATCTAAAAACTCTTTCCTAATGGTAGATATATCAGTTTGAATATTACCAAAAGAAGATTTGTTACAATCTCTGAGACCTTTTTTGGTACTAAGAAGTTTAGCTCTTAGTTTGTAGGCTGGAGATCCTATAACATTAACAGACCAGGAATTGGCTATAATGTCCCTGCAGGTGGGATCCTCAATCCACATATCCATGAAATGGAAAGGTCTAGACATACAAATTATCCACCATTACACTTGCGCTTCCATCCACAGTTCCAAATGCTGAGGTGGCGTGGAAGATGGAAGATGAATGGATTCCACCATAAGACTTGCTCTTATAGAAGATATTCATGCTCGTTAGAATGCCTTTTCATCAACAACAAACGTTACCATAAGACAATGCCGTGCATGTTTTGTGTTGCGTTAGCAAAATAATCGTGTCGAGTCAGGATATGTTGTGCCCACACTCTTATTTTATGTTCCCAAATAAAATACTCTCGGATATTTAATTTCCCTCCAATGGTTACAGCATTGAGTAAAATTATAAATGATTTCATGAGAAGGAGATCGATAATGATCTGAAGATGACAATGAAGAAGATACTGATATTGGTGGTGCTGGGAGACTATATTATGGAAGGCCCTCTGAACGCTCGCCTAGGCGACCTAGGCACACGAGTCATGCAAGGAGTGCCTAAATAATAAAGCGCCCTGGTGTGCCTAACACAACATTGGTGGGAGAGATCGAAGAGTTCCACTATGTCGGAATTAGAGTTAAAAACTGAAGGATCATCCTATTTGGGAAAATTGATCATGAGAATAAGATGGGATCATCAATGGAGAGGTTACAAACGGAAGAACAACTATCCATGATGAAATTTTTCATTGACATTTTTCTTTGATGATTGCTTATTCTTGCTGCTAGCTGTTTGTAGCTGCGTACACTTACATTAACTATATCATGTGGTGGAAGATTAATAAAATAATTTTTTAGATCTACGTAAATATTCTTGGAATCATGCCTAACAACTACTAAATTTGGTGATATTAAATTTAAATCATGTTTTAGGAGGAGATTTATTAACCTGGCTAAATTGGGGCCTATACCACTTAATCGGGGACTATTAAATTTTTATTCCCACACCACCAAATTAGTCTAGGCACCCAAACTTCTAAAAAATACTAATTTACCCCCACATTAATTCCTAAAACAATCTCATATAAATACTAATCCTTACTTTTTCAGTAAATCCAAAAATAAAAAATCCTAAACCTAAAAAAACTTTCTATTTTCATCATAAGCTTTCCGAATTCTCAAAACACTAATCAAAAAAAAAATTCATCCTCTTCTACGACTATCTTCGATCCAACCAAGAAAAAAATAAATTTCTATCAACCCATTCTATGATTTGTATTTCTTCATTGATTCACATGTTTAAATCTTCGATTTTCGAAAATCAAAATCTCTGATTAACCCAGAATCGGTCTGTGTTTTGGTTTCCGCCATGAAGAGCATGCACAATAATCGGTTTATATGATGATTAGCATTGACCGATTTTAGGGTTAGAATTGAAAACATCACCAGAATCGGTTTATAAGTGCTTTATAATAATTCGATTCTGGATACATTTTTCTTTAAATATGCCATCCCAGAATCGGGTTTTATGTGCCTGATAATTTACCGATTATGTTTGTCTTTTCATATTCCTATTCATAATAGGATTTTATATATGTACCACATAAATCGATTTCGGATGCTTATACTCCTTATTTACATATGATTACTTATTTACCGATTATTAACTAGTTTTTTTTGTTTTGATTTTGTTTTATATAGATATGGACTTCTCACACCTAGCGTTTTACTCTCGAGAGCTCATATTGGAGGACATTCTTAGGAAACCACAACGAGTGCCAGAAATAAGCCTCTACAAGTTTGCTTATGGACGTGAGACCAATCTTGAACAAGCCCTCGCATTGATTGACAAGCTTGCACTAGATGAGCTTTATGAGGTCATGAGGTTCGCTAAGATGAGGAGAAACATCATTAGAGCTGAGAGGGAGGTCCATGCAGAAATGGAAGGTATGTGGGAACAAATGGCTCAAGCACAAGTTGATGTTCCTGATGATGCTGATGCTGGTGTTGGTGTTCCTGCTATTGGTGGTGCTGCAAATGCTCCCGGTGGTCCTGATGCTGCTGATGTTGATGCTCCTGCTCTTTAAGTTTTTAAGTTTTAGATATTAAAAGTGTAAGATTATTAGACTTGTGGTTGCTTTAAGTTCTTAACACTATTTTAAAGTTTATATTTTGGATGATCTTTGTGTTGAACTTAATGCACTTGAAGTTTTAATTATAATTATGTATTGTTGCTCAATAATTCTTGCCTGACATGCCCACAATCGGTATACTCGATATGTCAACATAAACCGATTGTGCAAGCTATTTTTCCTTCAAGCTAGAATCGGGATCACATATGCATATATATAAACCGATTGTGCAAGCTATTTTTCATGTATGTTTTTCAAGCTAGAATCGGGTCACATATGAATATATATAAACCGATTAGTTTCGGTGAAAATTCAATTTTTTTACATGTCTTTAATCGGTTTATGTTGGTCACAAAAAAGACCGATTCCTGATGGCATTAAAACAAAATTGGGTTATATATACCTTCTAGAAGACCGATTTAGCCAAATTATTTCACGTTTTTCAAAAAAAATTGACGTTAGGGACTTTTTCTATAAATAGAGACCTCACCCTTCGACCTCATTTTCCCCAAAATTGATCATTTTATTCCCCCTCACTCCATATACTCCTCAACTAGTCATTTCATACATATACATACAAAAAATGGCATCGTTTGACCCCGCAGAAGATTTGGCAATCACCAAAACATGGTATGCGGAAAATCGACTTAGACGTCAATCCTCCGAAAGTGAGGATTCCACAACCTTTTGGGTTAGGGTACACAACAAATTTAGCCAAGAGTTTGGGAATCCTAATGCACGAAGTGTTCAACAAGTCCATGATAGGCACCTAGTCATCGAAAATGCGATACTTGCTTTTTTAGCTCTCCAACCTCGGATTTTTAACACTCGTCCCTTCACCTCGTCCATTGCACAATTTGTAAGTAATATTGTGGTTTTTTTTTTACGTAACCCATATTGTTTTATATTCCAATGAAACACCACCAACAAATGTAAGTTTGTTTTTATGTTTTTGTAGCACGAAGTCGTGAAAGCGCGCTACTTGGTGGAAAAGAGGGAAGCATTCGCATTCGATAAAAGATATCACTTCTTTGCAGAAAGAATCCCAGAGGATAACCCGGACTACTTGGATGTTGTATCGTCTTCGGAGGAGGAAGATTGATGGCTTTAGAAGTTTTTGTATAGGTTTTGTGGGTAGACCTCTATGTAAACCCTCACGAGACTATAACTCTTCCACTAGGATCGCCTAGGTGTTTAAAGGCTTGATACATGTGTTAAATGCATCCTACAATAATAATGCAATGAATGAAAAGGAAACAATCGGTTTATATATGTCATAAGTAAAATCCGATTACCAAGATCGGATTATAAACATGTCAATGTTAACCGATTATAGATGTCCTATGTTAATTCGTAAACACCAATCCAGAATCGGTTTACGAGTGAATAAACATAAACCGATTCTGGGTACTGTTTACGGAAAAAAAAAATGTTTGATGTTTTGATGAACTCTCTAACATTAGTTAATCTCACATCCAAAACAAAATTAACCCCTAATACGATTAATTAGTGCTAATTATTCAGGAGTAAAATAGGTAGTTAGGTAATTATTTTGATAAGGGGTGTGTAGGTGATTTCTAATGACATTTTTTGTAATCTATCTATAAGCCCCAATTAAATGGTATAGACCCCAATTTAGCAAGGTTTATTAATCTTGATTATTACCTCTCTTATATGCTGGTTTTTAACTCTCATCGTATTTTTCATGTAAATTCCTAAATGAAAAATTTATACATTAAACCAGCTTTTTTTTCTTTTCTTTTTTTTTTTGAAACAGAGGGAATAGGAAAAAAGTTAAAGCCACTAAAAAAAAGTGGCCCAAACCAAAACATTTACATATATGTATATACAACGACATACTAACTACATATCAAAATTGACAATGATAAACCGTAGAAAATATTACGGTTTATAGCCCAATTGAATAATAGGTATTATGACTTGTTGACTGCATGTAAAAGTGTTGTTCTAGAGTTTATCAGTTCGTTCTTTGGGAGAGACCACCAAATCAAAAAGGGAAGCGAGCCCCAAATCCTCCTTAGGACTTTTTATCCCTCACCATAAGCCATTAATCTTATGGTGGTGAGAAGATGACTTTTTCGACGTTAAAGAAGTGCATGTTTGACTTGACACCTTAGAACGCAACTTTGTTTGTTTTTCTTTTCTTTTAATATCTTTTGGTAAGTGAAATTCAACTCAAGTACTTTAGAGTGAATTTATGTTACGTTTCAGGGGGTGATATATTTTTCATCCAAATATATCTCAAGTGTATGTCTCGTGAGAATTATGTACTTTTGATTCCATAAGTGCAGACATTAAATCTTGTTCAATTAAATAATCAATTGGACATGCAAAGTTCTTTTTGTCATTAAAGTTGATGTCTAAAGTATTACTTTCCTATGGAAATTGGTTACGACTATGGTACCCGCATTGCATTGCTTATACCAATGCCCGTAAGAAGATTCATTCCCAACTCTTTGATAAGAGCTAGAATTACATCTTAGCTTCATTCCATATTCAATTGATACTTGTACTTTGATTTCATTACTGTTTGGGAAAATACATTTTTGTCTCATGATAATGTTCCTGTTCACATGCTTTATATGAGTCGGTACGTCTAACCCTCATTACTTTGAGGTTCTTTCCAATTTTGCTACATTTAACAAAAGTTGAGAAATTTCTTTATCTCAACAGGCCAAGAGAATCTTACTACACATGTCAACCACTTACGTTAGGTTGAATAGATTACTAAATATAGTTCTTTTGTTGTTATACTTCACACATACTGGTTCGTTACTATCATGGATGAAGTAGAGGAATAGAAATTTTCTGACTCATATTACCTTTTGTGAGTTCTTCCACAAAAATTAGAATACATTGATTTTATTTTGCAACGTATCATTTGAAACTACATTCCACGGAACATTCAAATTTGGGGAGAGAATATCAAATATGAAATAATGGTGCTCAAATACTTATAAATCTCAAATACATACATTTGAATCGAGTTGGTACAAACAATTGTACAAAAGACATCATTCAACTATAGCCAATATATCATATTCAAGAGAACAAGATAACAATAAAACCAAAATTCTTTATGATCGAGATCAACAGTAATAGTTTAAATTGTTCGTTTAAATGATATGGACTTATCTTAAGGAAAAAATAAACAAAACCAGGCATGTTCTAAAAACAAATAAATACTCAATCTAGAAGCCATTATAATTATAGTGACATACCTCAAACTCAGACTTTGGTTCCCCCTATACGTAGAAGGATCGGAACATCCTTAATCGCGCACGACCCAAAACCAGCCTGGAATACGACCAAAACTGGAACTGGAACATGGGCCGAGTTAGATCGCTGGATCAGGGCCAAGTTAGACTGGTTCGGCTGGGTCGGGTTACTCTGGACCGGTTGGGATGCGTCGGGCATAAATATTTTTCAACGGATTTAGTTTCTCCTCGGAAGACGAACAGAACCTTCTCGTTTTCATGACTAACAGACCATTTTCGTTCTTTGTTTTCAAAAACAAATATCTCCAACGGACATGAACAATCACCGACATGATGAATATACAACAATAAAAATAAATTATATTATAATATGTAATAACATCACAAATCGAGAGTCCAATATGGATATATTTTTGATTTGAAAATCAAATGCCAAAATCAAAATCAGGGGAAAAAAAATATAGATCCAACTTATCTGATTTGACGATAACGATTACAATGATTCCAACGATCCCAACGTAGTGTATTTGATTGAAAATAAAATAAAATGAAAATAAATACGGATCCAAGAATTTGATAGCAACCCAAAAAAAAAATTAAAATCCATTGCCTCGGGGTTAGAGATCGTGCATGATAACGTTTTGCAGTGGATGGGAAAGATTAAAAGACAAAGAGAGAAGAATATTCCATTCATTAGAGTTAGTCTCTATTACATCGATATAGTTCCTTATATACAATATAGGAATAGAATCCTAGTTACTATATTGGGCCGTGCATCCGTGGCCTAAACCCCTATAACAGATTTGGAATTTTAGTTACCGAAAACTCTTGACTGCGTGTGAGAGAGTGGTGGGAGTGGGTTTAGCTATCTATTCGTCAGTCAACTGGAGACGATTTTCGGTAAAATTTGTTAACACTTGTCACATCAGCAGCACATATATACATGAACGCCATCAGGAGTATCCATTTTTAGTACGTGTAGATAGAGGTGCAAATTGGGTTGTGCCAGCACGAGCACAGCCCAGCACATTACGCTAAAATCTGAGCCCAGCCCAGTCCAACACTTGATTTAGCCTAACACGGCCCAGCACGTTAGTTTCGTGCGATGTGCTAGGTTACTCTAATCGGCACAGTAGCACAGTATGCGGCACGGATAAGCACGTGACCCAGCGCAACATGTTAAAAAAGCACGTCATAACATGCACAAATACACCATATAACAAGGTATCACATTTTGACATTTTATGATGGCTTATTTTTATGCTAGTGTATTTCACAAAAGAGTCACTATTCTAGCTAGGTTTTGACATTTTATGTTGGCTTATAAAATATATCTCAATATCGTTGTTATAATGTCGTTACCTATATTTGACTGAAACATTAATTTACATGACAATGATCCAATTTTATATTTGATAGGCTATTTCTTTCTATTGAATGAACTTGTTAATTTTACTTAAATTAATTTCAAATGATATGTTATCTATTTAAATTCTCATGATAATGTCCGACTTAATGTATACATTAAGTGATTTTAAATTGTTTATAATACGTGTACCAGCACGGCACATCACGTTTATTCGTGTGTTGTTCCCGTGGGTTGTGCTATGCCTAGATTTTGACTAGTAAAGCACAACACGGCACAACACATTTAAATCATTGGCACATCACAACAGGATACATGGCACATGAAGCACGCGACTTCGTTTGTCGGGCTGTGCCGGGATGGCACGTTTTACACCTCTACGTGTAGACCATGAAGCCCGAAAGTTAGTTGCTTGTATGCAGCTACACATATCACTGATGAAATGAAGATCTCAACTAAGCCTCTTACTTTTGTTGGGAAACCGAGGTTACTTTCATCTCGAACCGGCATGTTTCCATAAAAGTAAATTCCATGAAACATCCTACTTTAGATAACTTGGCTCGAATCCTTTCCTTATATCTTTAGATTGGAATTATCGGATAATACTAGAAAGAATATATAATCAATACGATAATAGACAATCACACACGACACAAAGATTACGTGGTTCACTTACCCGTTGTAGGCTACATCCACGGCCAAAACCACCCCGAGAATCTTTATTATCATAACAAGTTATTACATCGTCACACATCATATAATCAACTAGTTATGTAACCCACTAGCGCTAAAAGTTAGAAATAACAAGACATATTAAGAAGAGTTTACCTCTTCCTTTGTTCTTATTCTTTCATAAACCTTCACCGCCATGGTTGCTTCGACTATAGACAAGAACACGAAGAACATCATGAATTATAGCTTCTCCCATACGAACCCTAGAAACCCTAGATTTCTCACATACCCGTTCTCACTACAAGTATCTCTTCTCACATAGATTTTACCCCATCACCCGCATTGTAGGACACAACGGTTGTGACCCAATATCTCTCATAAAGAGAGGATTCTACAAGAGAATGGATTTCTACTTACACTATAAGCCTTCTTATATAGTAGAAAAATTCTTGCTCCCCAAGTCTTAGAACTCCTAAAAATAGACTCACACCTTATTAGGAAATCCTAAACTAGGAAACCACATAACTTGGAAAACACCCAAGTTACGTTCCAATAAGTCCCGGAATCTTCACGGAACAAAACCCCAACCATCACCACCTTTTGTAACGTGAAAAATACCTTCGTCTTCACTCCAACAAAGCATGAATGTTTACCACCTTATACAAGGAAATCTTCTCAGACATCATCACTAGCACGAATCAAAATTGTCTTGTACTTTGAGCTTGAACCACCACCTAAGCCGAATTTCTCCTTTACACTTGCACCACCGGAATCGCTATTTGCTGATCTTCTAGCATCACCACTAAAAACTTCTTCTTATAATTTATACAAGTTTCTGCATGACTTGTATCAAACTACTTCGTCTCCATGATTACTCATTATTCCACCTTTATAGAATATTTCTTCTTCGACACATGTCTAACATGCTACAAACTTCATATGTTGTGTATGAACGATTGTCACTTAGCACCACCGTGATTCAAAATATTCTCCTGACAATATTTTGCAGACGCCAATTGAACCTACGAACGATCTTCTCTTGTAAATAAAATACCTTCAATACAAATCATAGCCACATCAAGCAAAGTTGTCAAATCTTTCTTGATGCCGCCCTGTTCTTTTTTCGATCTTGATTTACTCATCATCTTCATGATCTATATCACTCCGCTATGAACCAAAACTTTTTCTTCTTTGAAAACTCTTGTTTAAATTACTGAATCACTACCATATTTATCCACGCTCACCGCACCACTTGTTGAGAAACCGAAGTTACGTTCATCTCGAATCGACATGTTTCTATAAAAGTAAATTCCATGAAACATCCTACTTTAGATAATTTAGCTCGAATCCTTTACTTACATCTTTATATTAGCATGATCGGATAATACTAGCAGGAATATATAATCAATACGATAATAGACAATCACACACGACATAAAGATTACGTGGTTCACCTACCCTTTGTAGGCTACATCCACGGCCAAAACCACCCCGAGAATCTTCATTATCATAACAAGTTATTACATCGTCACACATCATATAATCAACTAGTTATATAACCCACTAGCGCTAAAAGTTAGAAATAACAAGACATATTACGAAGAGTTTACCTCTTCCTTTGTTCTTATTCTTCCATAAACCTTCACTGCCATGGTTTCTTCGACTTTAGACAAGAACACGAAAAACATCATGAATTCTAGCTTCTCCCATACGAACCCTAGAACCCTAGATTTCTCTCATACCCGTTCTCACTACAAGTCTCTCTTCTCACATAGATTTTACCCCATCACCCGTCATTGTAGAACACAACGGTTGTGACCCAATCTCTCATAAAGAGAGGATTCTACAAGAGAATGGATTTCTACTCACACTATAAGCCTTCTTATATAGTATACAAATCTTTGGTCCCCAAGTCTTAGAACTCCTAAAAATATACTCACACCTTAATTAGGAAATCCTAAACTAGGAAACCACATAACTTGGCAAACACCCAACTTACGTTCCGATAAGTTCCGGAATCTTCACGGAACAAAACCTCAACAACTTTCTTGAGATTTTATTTGTCGTTTGCAATATGGTGGTGAGTATGGTTGGAAATAAATGGCGTTTTAATAGAGAAGAAACAAAGAAGAAAAACTTTAAATTATCTTATATTGAATATCAAGTTGTTGTTACTTATTTGGTCTATTAGTGTCGATTCTTTTAAGAACATGAAGCTTGATGATTTTGTTTTTGATTGGGCGAGTTTTTTTGGGGAGTAGTTCGTTGTAAACTCTCTATTCGCCTCTCTTTTCGACTCTTTTCACCTTTCCTTTTGACTTTCTTCGTGTATTTTTGGAGGGTGCTATCCAGGCATTCTTTCTTATGTATTTTAATCTTTCTTTTTTCAAAAAAAAATCACTGATAAATGTTTTGGAGCGCCGTTTCAAGCGTACATTCCTTCCATGTTCGACACTTTTGGGTGCATAAACTTGGAGAAGTAGTTTTCCTCCTGATTGTAAGAGAAATTTCATGCAGCTCAGGGAATACAATAAGAAAGGCCTCCCTAAAACTGGCTAAAACGTAATAATATCATTGCTTCCCTTATTGATGAAAATATAATGCAGGTTATGATTTGATTATTCGAAATCCTTGAAGAGGTATTGTAGGAAAAGTGGCTTTCTAGGACAGAGTAAGGGATATACCCCAAGCTGGTAGTGTTTCTAGCTATTTCTGGGAAGATAAAACATTTTAAATGAGTGTCACCGTGTTCTTCAGATTCTTTAATCTTGTATTGTGTCTTTTGAAAGAAGGTCATGTAATCCTACAACTGGCAGATTATAGCTAGAGTCAGTATTAAATGTCGGGTCTGGTAGAATACACCACCTAGTCTGTTGTGTTCTGTGCTAGCCATTGATCTTTATATAAATTATAAATTTCTTTTTTCTTCCTTTGCTTAAAAGAAAAATAAAAATAAAACCTAATACAAGTATTCATGTGTGATTTATATTGAGATCATATGTTTTTTTTTTTTGCTCGGTGAAGAAGTTATTTTATTAACGGAGTAGTAAGTACAAAGCACATAGTAAGTACAAAGCACAGACCCCAAAGGAATGCTTCTCACTTGAGAGTGTGAAAAGCCCGGATAAGCTAATGTAAAATATGAAAACTACAGGGAGACCCATTCTACAGATTTTCTACATCGTGAAACCCACGGGCGGAAAAGTTCACGCGCGCATCCAATTTTTGTGAGAAAATTTCTCCCAAACCCACAATTTATAAAATTTGGTTTCTTCGTATCTTTTCTTCTTCTTCTTCACGTGAATTTCTTCTTCAATTATTTTTCTTTTCTTCCTCCCAACTGTGACTTACGATCAATAATATTGATAGACAGTATAATCACATGAAGATAGGAAACAATAGATGAATGAAATCGAAAGTTAGGGTTTGAGGTGATGTTATGAGATGAATCGAGATCTTGTTGTTTGTTATTTCCGAAAGATGTATGAATGGGTTTTTTTTTAATTAGGTATTATGATTGAGAAGATGGATCTGAGATGTGTTCTGAGATGGAGATAGGGTTTTGTAATTGTTTCAATCAAGTAGAACAGGAAGAAAAGTTAATTTGAGATTTAGAAAATACAGGGAATAATAATAAAGCTTATTTGAGCTTGGATGATGAACAACGAAGAAGAAGAAGAATAAGAAGTTGTTATGAGTGCATAACATGTCATGCAGTCAAAAAATGGATGCATAACACATTAGCCGGCATCTTTGTTATTTTGTGTGAAATTCAAAATTGATGCATAATGCATCATGCAGTCGAGAAAATGGATGCATAACCTGATATGCATCCAAAATACGGCTGCATAATGCATTATGCAACCAGAAAATTGTTGCATAATCTTTTATGCATCGAGAAAATGGATGCATAACCTGATATGCATCCTTAAATATGGTTGCATAACCAATTATGCATCAATTTTTTCTGTACGGACTAAAATCAACCAAAACAATGGCTACATAACTCGTTATAGATGCATAACTTTGTTTTGCAGTTGAGAAAATGGATGCATAATTCGTTATGCTTCTGCATAATGTATTATGCATCTGTTTTGGAGGCTGCATAATGAATATGTAGTCAGTTTTCGAAAATTTTCCTTAAAACGATGATCACCTCCGACTTTTTCGTGAAAAACAAAAATTTGATATTGTTGTTTGTACTCGTTGTGTAGCTCTCTTAAAAAGATTTCCAACGATATAAAATTTGAAAATTCCAAGGCGTGGATTTTTAGATATGTTATATCCAAGTTACGTTGTCAATTATACCCCTGAAAAATTAGGCTGCATAACGAGTTATGCCTGAAAAAATAGTATGCATAACGAGTTATGTATTGATTCTTAATAATTTCGGATTATTTTGGGTGTCACGGTATCTAAAATTAATTGTGGGCCTGACAATAAGAATATTATTTTTTTGGGCCTACGCCTAATTTTCCCATGTAAAATATAAAAATCACATTGCAAAGAAATGCAACTCACAAAAAGTTGTGAGAGCCCACGTAAAAAGTCCAATAGAATTAGCTCAAATAGAGCCCCAATAGAATTAAGTAAAAACTACAGCCACACCCATTTTCCCGATTTTCGACACTGTGAAACCCACCGACAAAAAAATTCAGGCGCGCACCCATTTCTTCGGTCAAAATTATTCCTAAACCCATAATTTTTAGAATTTCGTTTCCGTTTTTTAACAGTTCAATCTCCTCTTCTCTGTATTTTTCTTTGTGTCTCTCGAGAGCAAAGCAGTCAATAGAAATATGGGTTTGTCCCAGGTTCAGGTTTACATCAATGAAACTGTTTTTGCTGTTGTTGGTGACGAATTAAGGTTTGATGATTACAGTGATGAAATTGAAGCAGATTGATATTAGGGTTTGGAGAAGCTGATTCTGTTGTTGCTATCATGTTACCAGCGAGATTTATTGCGAGAAGATACTAGATTTGGTTAGATGGTCGAGTTGGAGAGAAACACATGATGGACAATTGACGCAGTCAAGAACACTAAGAAGAGGGGTTTGCTGGAGGTTAAATATGGAAGATCGGAGGTGATGGAGGTTGAATCCGAGATGAAATTGAAGATGGGTATGAGTCTAATTCGGTTTATAAGAAGCTGTGCTATCTAATTAGGGTGGCTGAACTGTGAAGATGAGAGGGGATGAGATGCTGTTGTAGGAGAAATCTGTGTGGTCTGAGATTTGCAATGGAGACAGCAAACAAATGAGCAAGCTAGATTTGCAATGGAGATATCGACTATGTAAACAAGTTATTTCGAGTGGAGAATTCGGTTGTATTCAATGAAAAATGTCATGTCCCTCTGAAAAATTCGACATTCAGTGATCCAACTCCCTTTAAACCTAGTTTGAGTGGGGATCTACATTCTATTACAACTGCTCGAATTATAATGCAAAGTATGACAACTTCGCTTCTCTTGTGACTAGTTCTTGTGCAAGGTCTTCCTCTAATTATAACCTTGTTTCATTCTCTACACTTTTATCTCTGGCAGATTTTGGTATGGATCCATTGATATGCCAGTCTTAATTCATAGTACCTGTAGAACTGGATGGAGATCCCGGTTTAGGAACTGGAGGCCTGCAAGACAAGAATCATATGTTTTTGCTAGAAAAGGGTTTCACTCTAGGATGGGATAAAGCATCGTATATTATAGGTGGATGACAAGTTATGCAACCTTTTTTTTTTTTGCATAACTTGTTATGCAATCCAAAGAATGGTTGCATAACACGTTACGCAGCTACTTTTTGTTAGTATTGAAACCAACAAAAAAAAGGTTGCATAACACGTTATGCACCTATAATAATATCTGCATAACATGTTATGCAGTCGAGAAAATGGATGCATAAAGCATTATGCAACCATATTTTTGTAAGCGTTGAATTAAAAAATTAATGCATAATCTTTTATGCATGAAATGTATGATAACATGTTATGCATAAATTATTAGATGCATGAACCAAAATATGGTTGCATAATGTTTTATGCATTTTTTGTTGTGTCAGCATAATGTGTTATGCATCGTTTTTGGTGGCTGCATAATGGTTATGTACCAAATTTTTGAAAATTTTGCTTAAAAGAATAATCGCCTCCGACTTTTTCGTGAAAAACAAAAATTTGATATTGTTGTTTGTACTCGTTGTGTAGCTCTCTTAAAAAGATTTCCAACGATATAAAATTTGTAAAATTCCAAGGCGCGGTTTTTTACATATGTTATATCAAAGTTGCATTGCCAATTATACCCCTAGAAAATTAGGATGCATAACCCGTCATGCAATTTCATATAATTATGGGTGTCACGATTTCAATTTCATATAATTATGGATGTCACAGTATCTAAAATTAATTGTGGGCCTGACGGTGAGAATATTATTTTTTTTTTGGACATGCACCTAATTTTCTCTAAAATTAGCCCAAAAATAGCCCCATATGTTGTGAGATCATATGTTTATATAGATTGTTATTAGTTATCCAAGGGAGCGTCACTCCCATTGTGAGTTGAACTGATCAAGAAGATCATTATGACTAACAATGTGATTCTAACAATTTTCGTAAAGGTTGTCTACTAAAAATTGCGAAGAACAAAACCGACAATGTGATTTATTTATTTTGCTCATCGAGATAGCAAGTCTTTATATATTGTTTTTTATTTAAGTAGCTATCTATCACTTGTCCAGTTATGACTTGAGATGAAGAAGAGACCCCAGATAGCACTTAAGTGGGTTTTTTTGTTTCTTTGGTCTATCACTTGTACTTTTGGAATCGTTTAATTTGTTATTTCTCAGCACGACCCCATCATGCATTATGTCGAGCGAACCATGGTGAGCCCGCGACAGACTTGTGGCTTGCACCAAACAGTTTTAAACAGTGGATTTGAAGTTGATGAGAGTCAGCTGGGAAATGGTGGGTTATATACATGCAGTGTATTTAACAACAAGGATGACAAAAAGGATAGACTTCATAGTGATATATGGTTAATCTAGTTTCATAAGAATTTGGTGAGGAGTGGGTGATTGCCACGAGTATAGAGTTGTGATGTGGATATATATTGACTTAAAAAACATATGGAAGGATGAGGATGGATTTCTCGTATACTCCATTGTGACACCAGATCTTCATTATTTGGAATGTCTTGGAATTTTGGATTGTTTGGTGAGTTTGATTTAGACGATTGTACTCTTTTAAAATAAGCAAATCATATATACGACTCATCAGTGACCGACTGATGTTCCCACGGTACAGATCCTATTATTGCTCTTATTACACTTTTTGAGAAAAGAAAAAAGGATTAGAGTGGAGATTTGATCCGTTCCATTGATTTCAAGAATAAGAGTCAGAGTTGCCAAGAGTAAAAAAAACTAAGCATGCTCGTCAATGAAATTATTGGGTGCATGTGTTTGTAATTCCCACACACCTTTCTTCTCATTATCAACCTTGCTAAATTGGGGCCTATGCCACTTAACTACAGCTACATGACAAAATAGGATCATTAACAAGTAATTTCTAGAAACCCCTTAACCACTATTTTTGTTAATGCCTAATATACCTTTATTAAATTAGTGATGATTAATTAAGTTAGTATTAGTTTAATTAATTAGTGTTTGAGTTTGATTATAGTGTTAGGATTATAGTAGAAATTCATTTCCTGTTTTAAGGTTTGGAGGGAAAGAAGAAGAAGAGGGAAAAAAGAAAAAGTTAGGGTTTGTGATTTTTGTTAGCAAAAATGAAACTTTATAGTGATGATGAAGACTCTAGTAGTGATGAAGAAGTGGGTGCATCAGATATTTCGATCCTACCGAATTGGATAATTTGTGGAAAGAAGAAGATAAAGTGAACCAAAGAATGCTCGAGGATATTATTCAAGCACAAGAACAGATTCGTCGAGAAGAAGAAGGTTATAATGCTTCTAATAAACAGGTATGAGTTGTAACGATATACAAACATGCATTTGCACGTCTCGATCGCCCAAGAAGGAAAAAAAATTCAAAATCGTTTTCCAGAATCGGTTTATTCGATAACACCACATAAACCGATTCTGTGTAAAATCCCCAAATTGAGTATCATAATCGGTTTTTATTCCTCACTATATAAACCGATTGTAGTAAATTTTTGGGGAGTTGGGTACGTGACCAAAATCAGTTTATGTTGGTGATTGCGTATGTCGATTCCTTAACTTGAATAACCACGTAGAATACTCGAAGTTGACAATCGGTTTATTTACGTGCAAATGTAATCTGTTTATGGGAAAAAAGGTTCCAGGGGAAATGTGAACGGAAATCGAATTACATGATACGAGACATGAACCGATTGTAGACTTCGAAATTTTTTCCTCAATTCCTTAATCGGACTTTGTAGTTGCGCATATAAACCGATTATTGATAACCGGTTTTCTCGACTGTAACATATAAACCGATTTTAAATCCTCAACTTGTTGATACTTGTTGTAGATTGTTGCGGCGTTCGACGAAGATCGGCCCAAACCCGTAGGTGTTGATACCTCTTTCCACTATCACGTTGCGACGGAACAAATAGGCCATATTAGTTTGGCGGACGATGAGAACCTAACCCAATGTTAATACTTTAGAAAGATGATGGCCTTGCGCCTACAAGAAGACAAGGAAATTTACATATCGATGATGAAAGAAAGAAAAACAAGAGAAGACAAAGAAGTGATTTTTTTAAAAGTGGTTGCTAGAGTACAAGGGCCAAAGGGGAATTGACCAATTACCCGAGAACATTGGATGCAGATGCCTCTATGTGGTCATCTCTTGGCGGAAACGTGGAGTTGCGTTGTTCATCTATTTGGTAAGGGATCATGTTATACATACGCACCAAAATACACCATTTGGGATGAATCGCTTAAGGATTGGAGAATTGTTTTATTCAACCATAACAACATACATTATATCGGTCTTAGAGTACGTGATGATTGTCCATTACCACCGGTAGATAATTTAAATGAGGTCTCGAAGCTCACCAAGGAGTGGCTTAAAATATACGAAGCCAACATGAGGCGATGGAAGGAATTGATCGAGCCGGATCAATTCGAGGGTCTCCATTTATTGGAATGAGTATTTTCCTTATGTTAAAAACTTGATCTATCGGATGCTTATATTTTGTTGCTTTCTTATATTGTATTTTGCAAACTTGAACCAAGCTTAATGAATGAAAGTGGTTTTGTTTTTTTGGGAAACTTTGACTCATGAAATCTGTTTCAGAATCGGACTTTAAGTTTATTTATAAAGTCCGATTCCTGAAGTAGTTTGTTGCAGCTTTTTCAGAATCGGTTTATATGGAGTATAATGCAATCCTATTTTCGTATACAGAGATTTTTAACTAAACAATCGGATTACATATGGTCCAAAATGATCCGAACATGAATCAAGAATCGGTTGATTTGTGTATTAACGTAATCCGATTATAGTTGATGTTCATCACATCAACCCAGAATCGGGGTATGTAGGTTCACAGTAAAATACGATTCTTTTCACAATCAGATTACTATGGTTTATATATAAACCGATTCTGTGATTTTCAGATACCTTGATGAGCGAATTTCAAAGTTTTAGAGGTAAATCATTGTAGAGTATCTCTTAGAAGGAAGGGGTTAAAGGGATTTAACTCAATCACGTGAATTGTCCGTTTTTGGTTTTTTGTTTTTTTTTTGGTAAACCAAAAGGAAATTAGATTATAATTGTTATTTGTGATTGATTAGGATTTAGTTTTAATTTTGATGGAAGTTGAGTTTTGATTAATAAATTTTGTAATTGTTAATTAAGTTCTGATTTTGTATTTGTATTTGTGTTAGAATAATTAAAGTTAAGGCTAATTTAGTAATTTTACAATCTTTAGACACCACTTCTCATTCTCTATTAGGTGGATGAAGAAATTCATAGCCCCAATTAAGTGACATAGGCCCCAATTAAATCAGGATTATTAATTCCAAAACACTAAATAAAAATAAATAAATAAATTGCTTGATGGTTTACTTGCACGCAAGCAACTCTTCTTTCCAATCTCCATCTCTACGTAGATCCCCCTGTGATGTGTGCTAGTATTAAAGAATTATTACACCAACAAGGCAGCAATTCGACAAGAAAAAAGGGAGAGCAATTAAAAATGAGGAGGATTTAGATTTATGTTAAGAGGATGTGGTTCGCAAACATGTGATTGATGGATAAGTTCACGTTGGAGTTGGATTGGATGGATAGGAGTGATATGGACTACTTCGATGATGATCATATAAATTAATCTAACAGGATCCACGTACGTAGCAGTAGTAGTACCTCACCAAATTTGATTTGTTCAACATCTTTTTCATATTCTTGGATTTTCCTTGGCTTCATTTTCATTTGATGGTGCGCTTCTCAATTCTCAAATGATGATGCTGGTGAAATTGCCTACCAATAGCGCATGCATTACCTTTCATTCAGCAACCAGTCAGAGTACTCATATCAATGATCACATGCATATTTTAGAAATTTCCGTGTCTCATCATGTGGTCTCACTAAATTAGTAGGTAGTAGTAGGAGTCCGGTCAAGTCAAGTCAACAAATAAAAAAAAAAAAAACTAAAACTCTACCATCTCACTTTCCAAAACTATAAAAAAAAAAACAGAGAAGAACCATAACTCAAGTGGCACGTACTCTCCACTTTCAGACAACATTCACCAACTTCTCATTTCACCACCTCCACCTAATTCACCTCTTGTAAGTGTGAATTCCGTTTAATTTCACCTGTTTTTCACTAATTTCTCATTCCTCTGTCTCAATTTCTTCTGATCACAAAACTTTCTCTCATCACTTTGATTTCAATTTGTTAAGCTGCAGTTTAATTCAAGATACTTCTAGTTAAATTCTTTAAACCCTCCATTTTTACAGATAATCAAGCTCAAAATTCATTTGTTCGCCGGCCACTGTCTCTCAATTGGTAGAACCATGATTGGAAATGGTGTTGTGGGAATTCTATCAGAGACAACAAACAAATGGGAACGAAGAGCTCCGTTAACTCCATCACACTGTGCTCGTCTTTTGCATTCCGTGGGAACTGGGAATTCCGGTGTCACGCGTATAATCCTTCAACCTTCAACCAAACGTATTCATCATAACGCTTTGTATGAAGATGTTGGCTGCGAGGTCTCAGAGGATCTCTCTGAATGTGGTCTAATTTTGGGAATCAAACAACCAAAGGTATAATAACCCCATGCATGAAGCTGAATCTCTTGTTTTCCGGTTGCTAATTTTGATTTATGTATTTGGGTTTTGATGAATTGCTTTTTGGTATAGTTGGAGATGATTCTACCGAACAAGGCGTATGCGTTCTTCTCGCATACTCATAAGGCGCAGAAGGAGAACATGCCTTTGTTAGATAAAGTATGTTGCTATTGATTTCGGTTGTGATTGGCTAAAATTTGCATTGGCAGTGACAAATTGGTGTTGATAGTACTAGTTGTTATTTGATTGTGTTGTCAGATTTTGGCCGAAAACGCGTCGTTGTTTGATTATGAGCTTATTGTTGGGGATCATGGCAAGAGGTTGCTTGCATTTGGGAAATTTGCGGGTAGAGCTGGACTAATCGATTTTTTACACGGTTTAGGAAAGTGTAAGTCGAATCGATTTTTAGAAAGTTATTATTCTTGTGTAGTGATTTTGTTCGGTTTCGTGTTTAGACCGTACTTGATTAGTACGTCTAGGTAGATTCGGATGATTCTTGGTATCAATTTCTTAGAGAATTGCCTAAATTTTGTAAAATCGATATTCGGTTTGATTTCAGGATATCTTAGTTTGGGATATTCGACACCTTTCCTCTCACTTGGAGCATCTTATATGTATCCTTCTCTGGCTGCTGCTAAGGCTGCGGTGATTTCATTGGGTGAAGAGATAGCCACGCAAGGGTTGCCGTCCGGGATATGCCCACTAGTTTTCGTGTTCACTGGAGATGGCAATGGTATGATTTTACCACTCTTCAGGTGTTCTTCTCATTTCATTTTACTAAGTTTTTCGGGTTTCAGTAACTCAATTTCCTTATGTTATAGTGTCTCAGGGTGCACAAGAGATCTTTAAGTTACTTCCTCATACATTTGTGGATCCTAGCAGACTTTCCGAGCTCTCTCCAGCGGTAGGAAATTAGTTTAATCTTGTGATGAGGAAAGTGTTGGAAAACGATTAATAAAAAAATAATTTTTTAAAGTTTTAATAAAAAATTATAATTTATTGTTTTATTTTGTGAATGAAACTTTTTAGTCCCACATCGTGGAGTTTCCAATTTTTAGTAGTTTTAAGAAACTATATAAACCTTTTAGTCCCACATCGGGGAGTTTTTCTTCTTAAGTTGTATTTGTCAAGTATATAAAGAATTTCACTACTTTTGTAAAATCTATGGGAAAGGGGTTGCTCTATATTTTAGAGGGACCCCTAAGGGAAAATATTTTATAGCGGTTTTTAAGCATTCGCGATTTTCCTTAACGGTTTTTTTCGGAGTTGCCAAGCTCAAGTTGAGCATCTACTACATATGCTAGTAGTAGGTGTATTAGGCTGTTTTATCCTGGAGATATCCGTCCTGTGAGGGCTATAGCATCACTCTTGAGTGTAGCCGGGCGCTAATGTCTTAAGGACAGCGTGTTGAACACGTGACTCACTCTATTTTCCAAAGTTTTGCCTTGTTGTTGTTGCGGAGATACGGGGAGCTTGTTCGTTTCGTCAAAGCAATCACTTCCATTATAAAGGAGCTAAGTATCAATAACTTTTGCTTATTTGATTTTTCTTTGTTTTTGATTATTGCACCCAACAATCTTAAGACGTTATCGCTTGTAATAATCGAAAACGATTGATTGGTTTGTGAATCATGGATGTTAATTGTGGAGTGAAAAAACAAAAACGAATTTCTGGTCAGCTGTAGAGTTTCAATTTTATCTTTTAATCTAGAAGGAATTTCGATTAACCCTTTTTACACAACGTATTAGACATCCTGATAGTTACCCGCGTAAAATTTCAGAATTTTTCGAGTTGTAAAAGTATTTTTTTGATATTTTACAAAACAGAAAAACGTTTCTGAAAAATTCTGACGAGCAGAAAATTGTTGTTAACTAAATTAATTTTTGTGGGGTAACCATGAGTTTTTTGAAACGCTGATTCAAACGAAATTTGTATATATAGATGTTATCTTCAAAACTCATATTTTACTTTCTGATTTGGAATTGTGATTTGTGAATAAAGGTGTCATCTCCGAGGGACATGGCTAATAGCCGCATGTGGTTGGAAACAAATCTTCCAAAGATGGCAAAGGTGATAACATCGAACGCAACTCTAAGCATGGTCTTCATGATAAAGGTATATTTCGTAAACCTGAATCCGGAATTACTTTAGTTAAGGATGAGTGTTATGTTTGTAAAATTCCTGGCCACGCAGCAGTAAATTGTAGACAACATAAAAACCTTAATAAGTAGAAAGTTAATGCTAATTTAGTTGAAACAAACTAGAACGAGTTTGGTGGCATGATGTCGGAAGTTATTTTAATAACCAATTTGAGAGACCAGTAGGTGGCTTTGGAGCCACCAAGAAAGTTTGTTGAAACAGAGACCTGTTCACCTCCTATCATAGGATAGGGGATGTCGAGAAACTCTTATTGAGTAACTCATATGCAATAGAGGTTGCATAAAAGGAAAAGGTCGAGCAGAAGCTCATATCTGTAATATTCTCACATTGAATGAAGTTTTCATGTTCCGAGCATATGCGAAAATCTTGTATCTTGTTCTGTTATAGATGGAAAAATATTTAAGATCTTAATTGAATCTGGAAAACTTGTTGTAACTAGGCAGTGATTTTTTAAGCAAGAGTTATAGGACTTTGGGTCTATATAAGCTTAACGGAAAAACTGATGATGTGAACGTAGTTGATTCTTGTGATATCTTTGTGTGATTGATTGTTTTACGTGGTAGACTTGGAACCGTAAACTTATAAGTCAATGCTTAACTGGCTAGCATAGGCTTCGTACCCAAATTTAGTTTGGATTTTGAACACAAAAGTGAAATCTGTGAAGAATCAAAATATGCTATAAAATCTTTTAGCACAAATGTTCAGAGTAATTCTAAGCCTTTAAATTAATTCAGTTAGGCCTAGTTGACATGAGTTCAACCCAAAACCACTGTGGTAAAAGATGGTTATAACTTCCGTAGATGATTGTACGAGGTACTATCTGTATACTTGCTTAGGATAAGGATGACGCCTTAGAAGCCTTAAGATGTATAAACTTGAAGTTGGAAACCAATTAGAAGCCTTGAACATAACAACCGTATCCTTAAGGAGATGATAATTTCCATGTTGATTAGTTCAGGATTACCTGCGGCCTTGTGGGGGAGGCAGTCCTCTTAACTAGTATATCCTGAATAAAGTACCCTTTTAAGAATCAGATGAAACTCCATATGGTTTATGGAACGGTAGATGACCTTCTTATGAATGTGTCAAAGTGTGGGGGCGTTTGACTAAGATTGTAATTCCTCTTCCTAAAAGAACTAGATTGAAACCAAAAATGTTGATTGTGTTTTCGTATAGGGTATATTGAGTATACTTCTACAAATAGATTTTTGGTTGTGTGTTCTGATTTTTTCTGACATTGGTGTGAATATTATTACGGAATCTAGGGATGCTGAGTTCTTTGAACATGTTTATTCTAAACCTGTACCTCATTAGAGATGTGTTGTTGATCCCCTAGATTTATCTTCAAATAGTCAGAACTTATTTTAAAGGAAGATGAAGTTGATGTTGAGCCTAAGAGAAGTAAAATAATTAGACTTGAGACTTCTTATGAAACCGACTTCATAACATGCCTAGCTTAGTCTGAGCCACAGACTTGTAAAGAAGCCTTAATATCTACTGAAACCCCATTCTGGTAAGAAGCTTCATTTAGTGAAATGGACTCAGTCCGTTGGAACCACTTGGGAGCTTGCTAGTTTACCTCCAGGTTGTAAGACCATGGGATGTAAATGAGTCTTTAAGAGGAAACGATAGGTAGATGAAACTGTGGAAAAATATTAAGCTAAGTTGGTAGCTAAAGGCTATAAACTAAAAGAAGGTGTAGATTTCCTTGATTCTAATTCAATTGTGACGGAAATTACTTCCGTTGAGATACTAATTGTTATTGCTGCCATAAAGAACGTAGAGATACATCAGATGGATGTTAAGACAGCTTTTTCTAAAACCGTGAATTAGGTAAAGAAATTTACATAGATCAACCTGAAGACTTTGTAGTGAAAGGTTGTGAATAAAAGTTTGTAATTTGAAAAATCTTTGTATGGTTTTCAAATAAGCACGTAAACAGTGACATGGAAAATTTAATCATGTGATAATGGATAGTGGATTTAAATTAATGAATCTGACAAGTATGTCTACAAGTAACTTGTTAAGGATGTCTGTGTAATTGTATGCTTGTATGTTGATGATATGCTTGATACAAACATAGATGTGATCAATTCCACTAAAAACATGCACTGAATGAGAACATTGACTGAGAATGAATGTGAAAAAAAAATGACTTGGGCCCTTTTGATGTAATTAGGATGAGGATTAGAAAGATAATCAAACATTTATAAGTCTTAGTCGTTCTCATTATGTTGAGTTGTGCTTAAGAGATACAATCAGTCTGATTGTAAACCTGCTTGTACTTCGTACGATTATTCTTGTAGTCTCAAGAAAAATAAGGGTAGTGGAGTATCTTAACTTGAATACTCAAAAGTTATAGGATGTCTGATGAATTTATGAACTGTAAGAGTCCAGACATTGCCTATATTGTGAGTAAGTTAAGTGGATATAATTGTAGTCCAGAGCAAGAATTCAGATGCACTGAGTAGAGTATTATGGTACCTAAATACTCTTTTGATTTATGAAAGGTATCTTGTGTCCTGGGACTTATGATGCAAACTGGATAGTTGACTCAGAGGAGTCTAAGTCTACGAGTGGATAGGTTTCACTCTAACATGTGGGTTTGTTGTTGGAAGATTTCCAAACAAACATATCGCTCAATTCATTATGGAATTGAGAGTATTGCGTTAGATAAAGCATGAGAGGGGGCCGAGTGCCTAAGATGCTTTTTAGAAGACATTCCTCTTTGGCATAGGCCTGTGCCAGCTATATCTATACATTGTGTTGGCCAAGCTATAATAGTTAAAGCTAAGAAATAACTAAATCTCAATCGGCGTTATTTCCATTGATTGGATAAAGTCCAAGGAGTATCGCGCAATCTTTGACGAAAGGTTTGTACAAAGAGATAGTTAAAAATGCATCGCGGGGGTTGGGGCTTAAGCTCATATATTAAACTTGCCATGAGGATACTCACCTTGCTGACTGGAGATCCCATGATCAAGGTTTCGAATGCGACAACTAATTTGTGGTGGGTAAAGGTAAACACTATCAGAGATTTTCATTCTCTGTCCCTTCCCTATGGTGTAGACGTGATAGTGTGACTGCATGTGGAGGATGACTTTTTAATAAGTCTTAATGAGTTCTATAGTTTCAATTTAAGATTGAAGTGGGGTGTAGCAGTAACACTCTTTATGGAAACTCACCTATCTGAATGAGGAAGTGGGTCGCTTCCTGTGAGAATATGAGCTGATTCTCTAGAGCATTCTGAGAAACAGGATACGTCCAGGGCCAAAACGGACAAAACGGCACGAGCTTGGCAGCAATCTTGGAGATATCACCCGTGGTTGTTATCACGAATTACATCAAATGCTAGCAGTTCAAGACATAGTTCACTGTCTCTAGCAAGTAATTCTGGTAATATCTCACTAAGCAAAGGTTCAAGACCTCATGGACACCTCTGCCTAAAATGGTATTTCCTGCGTTTTTTATGTGATTTTCATTTTGATGGTTTTGGTATTACTGGAACTTAGGACCTAAAGGTCACTAAGGGTTCACTAGTTCATGCTTTTTCACTTTGGTGAAAGATACCTATAGTCTCACCATGTGAGAACTAAAGATGAAAGCTCTCAATACTATTATGATTTATGCAATCCATAGTATGACCCTGGGGCCAACACACTTTTGTGTGAGGGAGAGGACGTAGAAATGACTAGTATGATTTCAACACTTGCACGATCAGTCTGTTTGGATCGTGAGGTTGGGATGTTTATTTACCAAGATCTATCTGTGTTTTCATGTTTTATTGAGTTTTCATTCATGTGGGGGATTGTTGGAAAACGATTAATAAAAAAATAATTTTTTAAATTTTGAATAAAAAATTATAATTTATTGTTTTATTTTGTGAATGAAACTTTTTAGTCCCACATCGTGGAGTTTCCAATTTTTAGTAGTTTTAAGAAAATATATAAACCTTTTAGTCCCACATCGGGGAGTTTTTCTTCTTAAGTTGTATTTGTCAATTATATAAAGAATTTCACTACTTTTGTAAAATCTATGGGAAAGGGGTTGCTCTATATTTTAGAGGGACCCCTAAGGGGAAATATTTTATAGCGGTTTTTAAGCATTCGCGATTTTCCTTAACGGTTTTTTTCGGAGTTGCCAAGCTCAAGTTGAGCATCTACTACATATGCTAGTAGTAGGTGTATTAGGGTGTTTTATCCTGGAGATATCCGTCCTGTGAGGGCTATAGCATCACTCTTGAGTGTAGCCGGGCGCTAATGTCTTAAGGACAGCGTGTTGAACACGTGACTCACTCTATTTTCCAAAGTTTTGCCTTGTTGTTGTTGCGGAGATACGGGGACCTTGTTCGTTTCGTCAAAGCAATCACTTCCATTATAAAGGAGCTAAGTATCAATAACTTTTGCTT
This sequence comes from Papaver somniferum, assembly GCF_003573695.1. Taxonomy (NCBI): domain Eukaryota; kingdom Viridiplantae; phylum Streptophyta; class Magnoliopsida; order Ranunculales; family Papaveraceae; genus Papaver; species Papaver somniferum. The sequence goes on along the minus strand of NW_020618825.1, from coordinate 9,481,281 downwards.
ATTTGATTTTTCTTTGTTTTTGATTATTGCACCCAACAGAAAGTACCTTTGCCAAGTTTGTGCATTTAACAATTGGAACATCGTAAAATTTCAGGGTGGAGATCTTACAAAAAACACAAGTACATCAAAGAGAGTCTATCAGTATATGGATGTGTGGTAACTTGTCCAGACATGGTTGAACCCAAGGATCCCACCAGAACTTTTGACAAAGTATGATTGTCAATTCATCTTTTGTACCCATTTATTAGCTTTTCTCTGGTTATCTAGTTCTAATTCACAGGCACATTTAATCTCTTTCAGGCTGATTATTATGCACACGCCGAACACTACAACCCCATTTTCCATGAAAAGATAGCTCCATATGCTTCTGTGATTGGTAAGTAACAGACCCTTTGAACTCTCTATTCACGCTTCATTTAAATTTCAAACAATGTTCTTCTATCTTATCTGTAACTTTGATGTGCACAACAGTCAATTGTATGTACTGGGAGAAAAGATTTCCGCGATTGCTAAGTATTAAGCAGCTTCAAGAGCTCACAAAGAACGGATGCCCACTAATTGGAGTTGCTGACATAACTTGTGACATTGGAGGCTCAATAGAATTTGTCAACCAAACCACACAAATAGAGACACCTTTCTTCAGGTACCATATATGGTTTTCTTAGTTCAAAAAGTTGGCGCTCCTAAAATAGCTTCTCCGTCAGTGTTGCATCTGTTAAATATATGGTTTGTCGGGGTGTTTCAGGTATGATCCGCTTTCTGATTCATACCACGACGACATGGAAGGAAAAGGTGTCATATGTCTAGCCGTCGACATTCTTCCAACGGAGTTTGCAAAAGAGGTGACATATTTTCATCCCTTTGTAACTTTCTCCAATTTCAACAGTTTTTTTTTTCTTCCTGATTCTAGGTGCAACATCATGCTGTCACACCATGCTTTTGTTTCTTTTTCTTTCCATAAAGTATTTAGGAGATATTATGTCATATCACCCCTTTTTTTTTCTTTCTGTAAAGGCATCTAAGCATTTTGGTGATATATTATCCCAATTTGTTGGCAACTTGGCATCCACTAAAAACCTTTCAGAACTGCCATCTCCATTGAAAAGAGCTTGCATAGCACATGGAGGAGCTCTTACTTCTTTATATGAATATATCCCTCGGATGCGCAAATCTGATCTAGAGTAAGCTTTTATCTTCTGTTTTGTCCTGAATTATGAACTTCTTATCTGCTATTGATCTCTCTTAGAACTACGAATAATATTTATGATGTTTATGTTTCATTTCTGACTTAACTGTTATACAATTTTCAGTGATTCTTCAGAAAGTATAGCAAATGGCAAATTGGCAAAGAAGAAACACAACATTCGGGTAAGCCTTGCAAAATTTCGCAACGGTTTCAGTGAATTTTGTTTCTTGTGTTACTTTACCATTTTATCTATTCTTAATTACTGCAAATTGCATTTGAACTCAACAGGTATCGTTAAGTGGTCATTTGTTCGATAAATTCCTGATAAACGAGGCGTTGGATATTATTGAAGCTGCAGGTGGTTCATTTCATCTAGCTAAGTGTGACGTGGGCCAGAGTTCGTTCGCCATGTCATTCTCTGAACTTGAAGTAAGTTTGTTTTTTATCGTCTTAAAGCTGAAATTTGTTCCAATTACTGTACTAATTTTCAATTATTGATGACAGGTTGGTGTTGATGATAGAACAGTTCTAGATCAAATTATCGATTCCTTAAATTCTCTTGCCAGTGCAAATGAGGATTCTGGAGATTTCGATAAAAACGAGAATAAATTCTCTATGAAGTTTGGTAAGGTCAGTGAGAGTGTGGCTGAGAAGGGAGAAGACTTGGAAGATAGACCTGTAGTTTTGATTTTGGGTGCAGGCCGTGTCTGCCGACCAGCTGCTGAGTTCTTAGCTGCAGCTGGAAGCATTTCATGTTTGGGGAATGATGATACAGACGAACCGAAAGATGTTCAGGTTATTCTGGCATCCCTCTACCTAAAAGATGCACAAGAGGTAAATTCTGAGAAGGAATTTATGTAAGTTCAAGTTTTCAGCCGTGTACTGTGCACTTGTAAGTCCAAATAATCTGAAGTAGCGGTTCAATGCAGACTATAGAAGGCATTAAGAATGCAACAGCGGTTCAGCTTGATATAACGGACCAGGAAAGCCTTTGCAAGTATATCTCGCAGGTAAATTCTCCTGCACCTTGTTCTGTATCAGTCATACGGTTCGTCTGGAGCATCATCAGGTTCAAGTTATTTAGTTGCTCAGTTTGATGAGTATAAGAATCCATGTGGCAGGTTGACGTTGTTATCAGCTTACTACCACCTAGTTGCCACATCACCATCGCGAAGGCGTGTATCGAGGTAATTTATTCCTGTTCAATTTACTTAGTTCACCATGTATATAGCAACCACAATTTCTGTTGTTAACGTTGCATTTCATTACTGTATCACATGTTACAGCTCAAAAAGAACCTTGTAACTGCTAGCTACGTCGATGATTCCATGTCCAAGTTAAATGAGGAGGCTAGGATTTCTGGTATTACAATTCTTGGTGAAATGGGATTGGATCCAGGCATTGGTAATCCTTTTTCCAGCTATGTGATACAGTTTCTAATGTTTGTGCATAAAAGGGTTTGGTTGCAGAGCCATTTGGCAGCTATATCCATCAGTTCTGATTGATTTTTCCGTTTTAACTCTACAGACCATATGATGGCGATGAAAATGATCAACCAAGCACATGCAAGAAAGGGAATAATAAAGTCGTTTACTTCCTACTGTGGAGGACTTCCATCTCCAGAGGCCGCAAACAATCCATTGGGATATAAATTCAGGTATTCAAAAGAACTTTTTTTCCTATTCCAAAGAGATCAAAAACAGAGACCTTGTACAATAAGATTAACAAATTTCGGTATTTCAGTTGGAATCCTGCAGGAGCTATCAAAGCTGGGAGGAATCCAGCAACATACAAGTATTGTGGAGAAACTATGTACGTTGATGGTACGCAGTTCACAACAATACATATTAATGCACAAATGTGGCCCCTGCCTGCTTCTATTTCTACTAACCATGTGAACTTGCAGGGGATAAACTTTATGATTCAGCGACAAGGTTCAGGATACCTAATCTGCCAGCTTTTGCTTTGGAGTGTCTCCCAAACCGTAACTCCTTGGTCTACGGAGATTTTTACGGGATAGGCGACGAAGCTTCAACCATCTTCAGGGGAACCCTGCGCTATGAAGGCACGCTTTCATTTTTTGCATAGCTAATGTTACGTAGGATATAGAGTTCAATCTAGCACTTGCATCTGAATTTTCAACTTCTCCGTTGTGCAGGATTGGAGAAATAATGGCATGTCTGGCAAAAATTGGTTTCTTCAACACTGAACCTCATCCTGCTCCGAAAGAAGGAAAAACAGTTACATTTGGTACCTTCCTAGATGAACTAATAAAAGTTAACTGTGACGATACAGTGGAAACTGTGAGATACGGAAATGAAATAGTTGAAAGGCTAATTACACTCGGTGCTTGCAAAGAAAGAGCTTGTGCAGCAAAAACTGCAAAGACCATCAGGTAAGTGAACGACCAATCTTTTCCTTTTTTGAAACTTGGTATCACTACAGCTCCTAGATGTGGCCGCTGACATACTAAATCATGACTGGTCAGGTTTTTGGGACTCCATGAACAAACCGAAATCCCTGTTTCTTGTAAAAGTGCATTTGACATAACCTGCCTGCGCATGGAGGAGAGACTAGCCTATGTTGACACAGAGCAGGTAACAAAGGTGCTCATATCAATGTTTATGCATTAACATACTCGTCAAAAACTTGCAGAATTGACCGGTGTGTTCTGATGAATCAGGACATGGTGCTTCTGCATCATGAAGTGGAGATAGAATTTCCAGATGGCCGACCAACAGAAAAGCATCAAACCTCTCTATTGGAATTTGGAAAGATTAAGAATGGGAAAACTACTACAGCCATGGCTGTCACTGTTGGAATTCCTGCAGCCATAGGAGCCCTGGTACTACCACATGGTCACAGTAATATCCCTTTTCTTTTGACCCATGCTAATCACAAAAACTTATGCGCACATCCTGGTGTTTCAGCTATTACTACAGAACAAAATCAAAACAAAAGGTGTCTTACGACCTCTCGAACCTGAAGTATACATGCCAGGTAATAAGGAATGAACCTTAAGCGTTCTGCACATTCATCTTGTCACTCACTACATGAAAACATTATCCTCGCCCTACAGGTTTTGAACCCTAACGAGTAGTGACATTGTTTGTGTTTGCAGCACTGGACATCTTAGAGGCTTACGGTTTTAAATTGTCAGAGAAGATGGAATAAACTAAACATACATGCACATTCTGCAGTCATAAAAGTTTCTCTCAGGCGCTCGATCCAGACAATGTACCGCAATAGATAACACCATGTTCTGTATATAGTTTGTATAAAGGCGTTCAAATAATGTAAAGCTACAGCTTCTGTTCCATATAAATCTAGCTATATTTCATAACAAAAGAAGTTGCATTATTTTATCCAACAAGAACATTTTGAGTAATCATAATTCATTTCAAGGAAATCGATATCTCAAACCATGGGAGCAAAGTATCTACCAAAAACGAACATTCATCAATTGAATTTGACAACGCAATTGAGGCTTACCTTGTTGAAGTTTTTCTTGGATTTCTCGCTGTTGTTATGCATACAAAATTGAGGAATCGTCGTGGTATACTTGTTTCTTTGCTGCTCCTATACAACCTCAAAGGATTTGCAGCGCAGACGCACAGATACGGCATTGTCGTAATGTTGATACTATTTTTGCATACTTGTTGCATCCTTTGCATAGCAGCAACATTTTGACCATCGTTAATCTGGCCAATCCAATTATCAGCTTTGTACTTGTACATGACTGGAAATATTAATCGTTTATCATGAAGATCAGGTTCGCTGATCGTAAAGTAAGTATACCACCAATACTGAAAAAGAACATTGACAAAAATTGATGTGTTAGTACATTTCACCACTGAAAAATAACATTGATATAATAAATAGTTCTTACCTCCAATACGATCCAAAATGCATTTAAGCTATCAGTCTTCTTAATTGAGAAATCACTGAGACATATGTATAGCTCAGCTAAAATTGCAGTACCCCAATCATAATTTGGCTCTTAAATTAAATCTTGTAAAGATTCCAGAAAACCAACTAATGACACTGAGCTTGCATTGGGGAAAAAAATATGGCCTAACATCCATAATACAAAAATCCATTCAAGCTCGGGATAATCTTCAGCTCTGTTCATCCCCTTGGCATTGTAACGGCCCAAAAAAGCCTTCAACCCAGACACTCTTAATCCAAATGAGTGTATGTCTCTGGAATTTGGCTTTCCTCCAGTATCATTTGAGTACAAGGGGAGTAATTGTTTCCATCTTCCTTCTGATATCCACTTTAATTGGTTAAATTGTACTACATCACCCTCACATTTTATTCCAGTCAACATATACAAATCTAACGGTGTGAACCCTAAAAACAACATGGTCATAAAACCAAAGTTTGTATGTGGAACTAAAATTTGTATCAAATTAAAATTTGTTTATGAACTAAAAATTAAACTATTGAATGGAAGAAATAGAACTTACCACCCTCAAAATCCTTGAAAAATAAGGTATTTGCAGTGTTCCACCAACGTTCACAAATAACTCGCACAATTTGAGTCGTGTGGTTTTTGCCTTTAATGAAATATAAACGCTGCCAAGGATATCTTCTCAAGGATTCTTGAACAGGTTCTGGGAGTATTTCATAAATTTCACTTAGCTCAGACCACCCACCTCTTAATTTAGGTAACAAAACTCGCTCGGGATGGTTAGATAAATGCATAGATGTTACACCCGATCCAACTAGTTGCCTAACATTAGCGAACTCGTTCTCTTTATCCTGAATCCATACGATATCACTATCTGCAACAGATTTTCCAATTTCCTTCCGGTTTCTTTTCCTTTGGTTTTCTTTTTTGGAACTCATTTTTAAAAATTCGCTCTGGTCTGCACTCTAGAGAATGGAAGAAAGGATTTTTGTTTTGTGAATGAAAAGGGGTAGGAAACAAGGGTATTTATAGGCGGTAGAGCATCGACCGTGAACGGTCGAGATTACACCGCTAACGATGTAATCTACACCTTGCGGTCTCTACTCGACCTCTAGCGGTGTAGTCTCGACCGCTAGGTGGAAACTCGACGGCTTATTCTTTTCCCCATAGTGGCGTGCACCGTTTGCCAGTCCGCCTGGAATAGCAAAATCACAATTTTACAACTTACCATAGGAACCCGCCTAAGACAAGAAAGATATCAGACCCTAGAAAGAGAGTGCCAAAGGGTATGCCTAAAATGGACTTGCATGTGATTCTCTTGCATATAATTCAGCACATTTAAGGTCAGTTCCTCCATGTTGATATGAGTTACAGCGATTTCGTCGAGATCAGATGTAGGGATTTCGTCAGAAAAATATCCTCAATATTACTTAGTGTTGCATCAGTAGGTTCGGATACTGGACTCACAGGTGCTTCTACAATAACAAATCAATGTAAACCCATCATAGAAGTACCTGCAAGCCCGGAACCTGGACCTGTTGAAGCGACACTGAATAACATATAGGATGCTTTTCTAAACGGAAAAATTTATTAAAGGACAAATTTTCTTCCTCCTTTTCTTCTTCACGGAGTATAAACTCTTCCAACAATACTAAAAATTAGATTCAATGTTAGAGATGAAAACATTGGATTAGATTTATATACTCGCCTCAAACCCTAGCTAATTGACAATCATCACTTGCCAAACTTAGATAGCTCATGCATCTAAACATGCATATTTTCTTCCTTCATTAAACTATTAACTATTAAAAATTCACATATTGCCACAAATTCTATGATTTTTTTTCCCATTCATACTAAACCAAACAAATAAGTAAACTATTTGAATCGCAAGACATTGGCAATGGAATCAAAATTGAGTTTTACCTTGTTCGCCATTGGTGTTATTCCAAATTGAGGACTTGTTTTTGAAGCAAGCTGAGTGAGAGTGTAACAGAGAAGAGACACGTCTTTGCGAACTGGACCTGGAGTTTTGGATTTTGGGTGCAGGCCGTGTCTTCCTACAGATGAATTCTTAGTTGCAGCTGAAAGCATTTTATCTAGCCAATCGTATAAAACTTGTTTGGGGAATGATCATACAGATGAACCTATATATGTTCAGGTTACAAGAACGTTTTCTTGTTAAGTTCGAGTTTGTACGGCCTGGTAGCATGGTCTCACTGAACTGTTTCAGGTACTGTGCACTTCGTAATTCCAAATAATCTGATGTATTGCTAGACAATTGAAGGCATTAAGAATGCAACAGAGATTCAGCCAGATAATAACAGAGCATAGTAGCCTGCCTTTGCAAGTGCATCTCACAGGTATTATTAGTTTCTAACGTAGACAATTGAAGGCAGTAAAAATACAGGGGAAACTATAAGAGAAAAAATGAAATGATTAAGAGGCTTATGACACTCGGGGCTTGCAAAGAAAGAGCTTGCGCAGCAAATACTGTAAAGACAGGCCGTCATCAGTTAAAAGAGACTGCGAATCTCACTTAGACATTTTATTATTATCATTTCCCTTCTCTATAGATATTTTTTGAAACCTGTATAACCAGCACTGCCAACTAAAGTAGCTCCTAGATGTTTGAAATTTGCCACTCACATACTTATTCATGACCAGTCAGGTTTTTGAAACAAACTGAAATCCCTGTTACTTGCCAAAGCGCATTTGACATCACCTGGCTGAGCATGGAGGAGAGATTAGCCTATGCTGACACAGAGCAGGTAATGAAGGTGTTCATTTCAATGTTTATACTAACACAATCGCTTGCTGAATGTACTGGTCTGCTTTGATGAATCAGGACATGGCGCTATTGCATCATGAAAGTGTAGATAGAATTCCCAGATGGCCGACCAACAGAAAAGCATCAAGCCTTTGGAAGGATCAAGAATGGGAAAACTACTATAGCCATGGCTGTCAGTTGGAATTTCTGCAGCCATGCCCAGGTACTAATAATAGTTGCAGCTAATCACAAAAACATGGGTATACTTACCTGTGTTGCAGCTATTACTACAGAACAAGATCTCTCGAACCTGAAGTCTACATGCCAGGTAATAAAGAATGACATTATACTCATCTTGTCACTCACTACATCAAAATATTATGATACTTTCATCCTACAGATTTTGAACCCTCAAGACACTGATTGTATTCCTTTGTGGCACTGCACATCTTAGAGACTTATGGTTTCAAATTATCATTGCAGATGGAATAAACAAAACACATTCTGCAGTAACAAAAGTCTCTCTCAGGCCCTCAACTCCAGACAATGTAAAGGATTGATTGACAATAAAAGAACCATGGTCTGTATATAGTTTTGTATAAATGCGTTCAAACAATGTAAAACCACAGCTTCTATCTATATTTCATAACAAAAAGTCACATTCTTTGATCCAACAAGAACATTTTGCATAATCGTAACTCGTTATATTACTACCTAAAAGAACCAAAATTCTCCTAAAACACCAACATTGCACAACAAGTTAGCTAAAATTATTTCATAAATGGATACCTCAATAAGATTAATGTTTGACAGTGATTCTCTGTTCCCACCAACAATAACAGTAGTAGCATATAATGGTCATCAATTTCTTGTCTATCCCGCTGTAAAAACACAGAATAAGTTGGGATTTCTTAAACAGATTGTGACTCACCCCTTTTAGTAGACTACTTGACACACAAGACATATACCCACCCGCTGGCAAAAACATACTGTACATTTTTCTACTGAGACAGAAACATTGGCAACAACAACTGAAATTGAGCTTTACCTTGTTAGAATTTTGTCATTGGTGTTAATCCAAATTGAGGACTTGTCTTCGAACACTTGTTGTTGTTTTTTTGCTGCAGCAACGCTAAAGAATTTGTAGTGACTAAAAATGTCATTATCATTTCATCCCTACACATGTACCAAACACTAACAGAGCTCAATTAATGTAACATTCAACGAGAAAGTTTACCTGTTAGTTGAAATTTAGCACCGAAATAAAAAGCAAGAGCAAGCAGGGCTCATATAAAATACCATGGAAGCCTTTGCAAGTGCATCTAAAAGGTATTGGTTGCCAATGTAGACAATTTAAGGCATTAAAAATACAGGTGAAACTGTGAGAGACGAAAATGAAATGACCGCAAAGCTTATGACACATGGGGCTTGCAAAGAAAGAAAGACTTTGTGCAATCACTAAAGTTTCTCAGGTGCTCGATTCCAGAAAAAATAGATAACAATAAACAACTATGCTCTGTATATAGTTTGTATAACACAAAGACAATAGATGCCATTAATAACACAACGATATACACGTACCAAATAGTTCCGAAAGGTATACCTGTGATGTATTCCATATTCAAATCAAGCACCAAAACAATAAGCAACAGCAACCAGGCTTGCATCACTGGGTGCAGAACCGAAACCAAAGCTAACCCCTTGAACAGCATTCCTCCCGAAGTTAATGCCTAATTCAGGATCCTAGAGCTACAGGGGGATTTCTTTAGTAGGTAAAAATTGACCTCCTGGATGCGACAGCGATTCAGTATGATATAACAGAGCATGGTTTCCAAGTGCATCTCACAGGTATTAGCTTCTAATGCAGACAATTGGAGGCATTAAAAAATACAGGGGAAACTGTGAGAGATGAAAATGAAATGATTCAGAGGTTTATGACACTCGGGGGGATTGCAAACAAAGAGCTCACGCGGAAAATACTGTAAAGACAGACCATCAGGTAAGTAGCTCTATGTTGTTTGAAATTTGCACCTGGCATACGCGTCAGGTTTTTGGGACGCCATGAACAAACTGAATTCTCTGTTTCTTGCCAAAGTGCATTTGGCATAACCTGCCTGCGCATGGAGGATAGATTAGCCAATGCAGACACAGCAGGTAACAAAGGTGTTAATTTCAATGTTTATAGTAACACAATCGTCAAAAACATGCTGAATTAACTGGTATGCTTTGATGAATCAGGACATGGTGGTTTTGCATCATGAAGTCCCAGATGGCCGACCAACAGAAAAGCACCAAGCTTCTCTATTGGATTTTGAAACGATTAAGAATGGGGAAAACTACTACGACCATGGCTATCAGTTGTCACTGTTGGAAATGTTGGAATTCATGCAGCATAGGAGCCCTGGTATTACCAAATAGCCGCAGATTTTCCTTTTCCTAAAATCTTCGCTTCGAGAAGAACGTTTTGAGTAATTATAGGAGCCTATAAAAAAGAATTGCCTATATGTAAAAGTGAATAATCGTAAATCCAGTAGAGATGTGAAAACACAGTAATATAAAGATTTGTTGATGCTACTGCAGTCTATTATGAGTAAAATTACCATCCCTGTAGTTTTTTAGCCGCAATGAGAGACGAGCTAAAAACAAGTTCACTAACTTGCCTCCAATTAACAAACAGACTCGGTATACACCTTTTTGGCCTTCACGGCTTCACCAAAGGGACACAAGCAGAAAGAAAATCCGGACTTTCAAAATCCTGACCCGGAAATGATGAGCCGACCTTATTCATTTAACTTGAATCGATAGATAAAGGCAAACCAAGGTACGCAGTTAAAGAAGAAAACATAGGGATCCTCAAGCCCTAGCTAACTGACACTTGCAAAACTACAAAAAATGAGAGGTGGCCACAAATTCTATGATTTTCTTCCCTTTTATGCTAACCAAACAAATAAGAAAACTACTCAGACTCGAAAGACATTTACCAACGCCTACCACAAACTAAACTAACAAATCAATAAATTTCTGATTGTGAGTGCTAAAAGTAAAAATGTAGACTCATTAACTAAAAAATAAGTAAACTACTTGACTCCAAAGACATTTACCAATACCTAGCAAAAACAAACACTCATAAAATGAATTTGACAACGCGATTGAAATTGAGGTTCACCTTGTTAGATTTCGCCTTGCATTTGTCATTGCTGTTATTCAGAATTGAGACTTGTCATCATATACTTCTTTCTTTGATGCTGCTGTAACAACCTCAAAGAACTTGTAGTGCGGACGCATACTCTGATACACATAAACCGCAAAGTTAGTAGGTGTTGTCGCCCAGAGAGTCAGAGCCGAAAATTGACTTCCCCACTACTTAATGGAATACCCATTCAAGCATAAGTTACTCTCTTGTGTACAAGACACTATAACAAAATTGAGAGATGATGCAGAACAAAGAATGAAACATTTATACAAAATCAAAAAAGACAGTAAACAGCGTAACACATTGGATCCATAGATTAATCAAATATTCAATTCATTTCAAAACTTCACAAATCATACCGCGCCTCCGGTTTCTCCTAATAGTCTCTTCACTTTCAGACACTAAATTCATATTTGCTGAAGGCACTTTATTCCCTACTTGAAAAGACCACAGATTATCGCATTTTAAGGTATCGCATCTTGAAAGTAAAATAGCCATCTTCACGTGAAGGATACAGTTCCTTCGGAAGATGTTTTTCCATTTCAGATGTGGAGGGGATGCTTTTGATTTCAATTTACGGATCCGCTCGTACCGATTTGAATTGCCGAAATCCTAATCTTCTTCTTTTTCTTCTTCATGGTGGTCGCAGAATATAGCTAAGAGATGATCTCTACAAACCCTTCTTCGAAGATGCAGATACAGTACCCAAAAATCAGAGATCTCAAAATCAAACCCTAGAAAAGAAACTGAGAAAGAGAGCAGGGAACAAGTGAATGACACTAAAATCAAACCTAGTGCGCGTAACATAGAACTACAAACCAGAAAACCTAGTTGTTCATCATAGCCAACATGATGAAACTACAATTGAAGGCATTAAGAATGTAACAGCGATTCAGCTTGATATAACAGACCATGGAAGCCGTTGCAAGTCAAAGGCGATGATTTCTAATGTAAATAATTCAAGGCATTAAGAATACAGTGGAAACAGTGAGAGATGAAAATGAAATGATTGAAAGGTTTGTGACACTCGGGGCTTGCAAATAAAGAGCTTATGCAGCAAATTCTGTAAAGACCATCAGGTAAGTGAGACCTTGAATCTCATTTTGACATTTTCTTTTATTTCTGTTTTCTATATCTATTTTCCTGAAGTTGTATCACTGCTAACTAAAGTAGCTCTTAGATGTTGTCCACAATTTTCCTCGTCAGATTTTTGGAACTCCGTGAACAAACTGTATTCCCTATTTCTTGAAAAAGTGCATTTGGCATTACCTACCTGCACGGAGGATAGATTAGCCTATGCTGACACAGAGCAGGTGCTCATTTCAATGTTTTTACAAACACTTGCTGAATTAGCTGGTATGCTTTCACGAATCAGGACATGGTTCTTTTGCACCATGAAGTCCCAGATGGCCGACCAACAGAAAAGTATGAAGCTTCTCAATTGAAATTTCGAAGGAATAAGAATGGGGAAAACTACAACAGCCATGGCTGTCACTGTTGGAATTCCTGCAGCCATTAGAACCCTGGTACTACCAAATAGTTGCAGTTTTTCCATTTCCTAATTTCTTTTCTTTTTGACCTGTGCTAATCATAGATGCTTATACATACATTCTGGTGTTGCAGCTATTACTACAGAAGAAGATCAAGACAAAAGGTGTCCTACGACCTCTCGAACCTTAAGTCTACATGCCAGGTAATAAGGAATGAAACTACAAGCGTTCTACACATTAATCTTGTCACTGACGGCATCAAAACATTATAATATCCTCCCCCTACAGGTTTTCAACACATTGTTCGTGTTTGCAGCACTGGACATCTTAGAGGCTTACGGTTTTAAATTGTCAAGACAAGATGGAATAAACTAAACATACATGCACAATAGATAACAATAAACAACCATGTTCTGTATATAGTTTGTATAAAGGCGTTAAAATTATGTAAAACTACAGCTTCTGTTCCATATTAATTTATCAATATTTCATAACAAATTGCATTCTTTTATCCAACAAGAACATTTCAAGCAATCACAATTCATTTCAAGGAAATCGAATGAAAAATAACTCGCAGGGCTCCATCACAGTGTTGCCTCGATAATTTCAGAAGACAAGCTAATAATCATAAACCCAGTAGAGATGTGAAAACACAGCAATATAAAGAGTTGTTGTTGATGCTACTGCAGTCGATTTTAAGTAGAATCTCATTCCTACAGTTGTTTTTATCCGGTCTAAGTTTACTGTCTTGCCTCAATATACAATAACCCATCTATTTCTAGAATTACCTGTGTTCTATTGATGCAAGCAGAAGTGGGAAAAAAAAACCAGCAAACAATACTAGTCGAAAAGTTAAATCAATAAACAAACAGGCTCAAATCCTAGCTGCTTGACACTTTTTCATCCCTTTTATACTAATCGAACAAACAAGTAAAACTACTCCCAAGACATTTACCAATACCTACCAAAAACAAACATTCACTGTTGGAATTCGTCTTGGATTTGCCATTGCTGTTATTCAAAATTGAGAATCTGTCATGTCAAATAGTTGTTTCTTTGCTGCTCTTATCTATACCAATCTCGAAGAATTTGTAGTGCCTACGCATACACACATCAACCACACACAGAATTAGTAGTTGTTGTCGGAGTGTCTGAACAAATAAATGTCATTAGCAACTCAACTACAAACAGGTTGAAGTTATTATCTACATAGAATAATGAGGCATACCTGTTAATGTGATTTAGCACCGAAAAAGCAACAGCAAGCAGCCTTGCATCTGCATGTAACCAAAAATTGACCTCGCAGTGCTTACTGGAATACCCATTGAAGCACAATTTTTATTTGTGTGACATTATAAAATTGAGAAATGATGTAGAACAAGGAATCAAAGAAACATCTATATAAAATCAAAAAGACAGTAAAGATCGTAACAAAGTGGAATCCATAGATTAACTCAAATAGTTATATACACACAAAAAAAAAAAAAAAATTGAATCCACAAATTTCTGCTGTTGCTGTGTGAGAGGAAAAATCATTGATCCCCATAGTGAGGTTGTAATTCCTTTACTGAGTAGTTCCAATTCCAGATGTATAGTGATGGTAAAGTGGTTTAAAATCATCGAAATTGAAATAGCGGCTTCAATTCTAATTTCTTCAGTTTCTCTGACCAAATGAATAACATTGGGATGTTATACAACTTTGTTTCAATTTCCGAATCTGCTCATACCAATTTCGATAATCCAAATCTCAATCTTTTTCTTCTTTCTTCTTCATTATGCCGTCGATGAATCTGGCTACAAACCCCTATTCGATGATGCAGAACCCAAAAATGAGATATCAGACCCTAGAAGAAACTGAAAAGGAAAACAAAAGGGGATGCAAAAAATGAAACCCTAAAATCAACTCAATCATCTAGCGGCGCCCTTAAGACTGCTGAAACCCTAAAACATTTGGACTTTCTATTACCCTACTGGGCCTTGTTTAGCCCAAAATATTAGTATCAGAACTCAGAAGACAGTCACTGGTTCACTGCAACACTAGCAGCCGGGTAGGTTTGTTGCATGAGTATGTATTTTGGAATCACATGAATAGATGTCACAGTACCTCCAAGCACACTATTTCCTACAAAGTTAATTATAGGGAGTTAGGTGTGTCAACGGTAGCTACATCCGTTACCGATAAAATTATCAGACATCTGATATCCCATAATATCTGACGGATATTCAAAAAAAAATTATGTTATCTGTTCCGATAGTAATTCATTGTAATAAAAATAATTTAACTTCTTTTTTAGTCTTTTTCTAATATCATAAATTACAAAAAAAGATCAAAGGAACCCTAAGGAAATTCGACTAAACAAAACCAAATACCTTGATCAAATGCACAAATTTGACTTTAAAACTATTATATTAAATTAGATTTAAACAAAACTCAAATCTTCTCCATCAATATTGAAAAATTCTCCACTTTTTCACAACCAATTAAACTATTTGTGTTTTTGTTCTTCCATAATGTTTTTATTTCTACCATTCTTCACATAATGCCAAGCTAACAACTAAACATATTACTCAAAAAAAAATATAAAATAAATTGCATATGCATTCTTTAACAGATACCGGATATTATCCTATAGGATAATGCCTTTTCCGTATACGTTTCGTTAAAGTAAGAATATTTGATAAGGTATCAGTATCCGATATTCGTTATCCGAAATTTCGGATAATATCCTAACGATTCGGACGGATATCGAATATTCGGTTATCCATTGACAGCCCTGTCCTCAATACTGCTTGTTCCAACAGTGCAGGAAATTTATATAGATGGTACAGTCATGATTAGTAAGGGGTATGAATTATCTTTTAGATGTTGTATCTATGAAAAAGATCAAGACGGCTTTGGGAATGTGCACTTAGCATTGATATCAGGAGATGGATATGTTGGGCTTTTGATTTCAAGATACCTAAATCTTTTGAGGACATTTGGAAAAATGCGGCTCACAAAAGTCTTCTAATTCAGAGAGTCTGGATTACCGTATCCTGTATTATTTTAAAAGAATTATGGTTTTAGAAAAAATATATATTTTGAAGATATCAGGCCACATTGTCAAAGATTTACACGTAGAATCCAGAAAATTGTTCATGGAGGTGGACTTAAAAGGAAAGGGCACCGGTGGAATCAAAATTTTGATCTTTTGATCTTCGGGTAATAACTCTTTCAAATTTAGGTCCTAGAAAATCTAAGTTTCAATGTATTAAAGCTTGTTTCTGGATTCCTCCATTCTCTAGCTAGCTACAACTTGTTTTGATGTGATGGTTCATCCTTTGGAAATCCTGGGATAGTAGGTTTTGGAATTGTGTTAGAAATGAATTAGGTCAGTTAATTTGTGAACTCTCTCTGGTGGCATTGGCATAGCAACCAATTATATAACAGAAGTGTAAGCTGTTTTGAGTGCATCTGAATTAGTTGTTGGTGAAGTTTAACAAAGATAATTATTAGATCAGACTACGCGATTTTTAAAGTGGTAAATTCCGTGGTTCATCAAAGTATACATTGGTTAAATGCAATTAAAAAGATTACTTTGCTTTAGGGAAGTTTTCTTGGCTGACAAACCAAAAAAGGTGCACATATTTATACAGGGGAAAATCATATTAAAATTGGTATATGCCAAAATTTCTGACAATAATAGAAATACCCGATGTTGAATACTACATATTTTGATAAGAATGGGAATTGAGCAGGAATATCAATGGACAAATGTTCTATGAGAAGGTTTAGACGGTTGTAGTTGATTAATTTTTTATTTCTTTTTGTGCGTCTTTCGTAGTTATTCTTTTTTTTAGTTTGGATCATATGTATATTCAAAGACAGAGGCTTAAATAAGGATCTAAAGACAACTTTTTTTTAAAGTCCCAAAGGTAAGAATCCAAAAACTCTCGGACTATAGACTAATCAGTGTGACTGACGCACCATATAAAATAATTGCAAAGATTCAAGTTAATAGATTTAAGAAATCCTTAAAATATGTAATCTCTATTCAGTCAGTTTTCTTATCTTCAAGACAAATCTCAGAAAACATTGTTTTTCTCATGAAATTGTCCATTCCATAAGGAAAAGTAAAAACAAAATTGGTAATACAGGAGTTAAAGTGCACATATCAAAAGCCTTTGACAGGGTAAACTTGTAATTCATTATTAAAACATTAAAAGCTTTTGGTACTGTGATGCTTGGTGTGACTTAATTTTTCAATGTGTTTCAAGTTCTTCTATACATGTCTTGCTTAATGGGTACCCTTGTGAAGAATTCAAACATTCTAGGGGTATTATCCAAGGGGATCATTTATCGCCTTACTTGTTCATCTTGTGCATGAAAGTATTTTCCTGACTATTTATCCATCTAGAATCCAAGAAAAAGTTCAGGGAATTAGACTAACAAAAAATGCACCAACAATCTCTCACTTATTTTTCACAGATGATCTTCTGCTATTCACAAAAGCTGATTTAATTAGCCGTAATAATCTTTGGATGAAATCAATTTGTTTAGCTCAGAACATGTGATAAATTTTAAAAAATTTGGTTTATTAAACACAAAGGAACCATATTTAGGCTAATGAAAAAAAAAAGATAGATAGATAGATTTAAAAGAAACACATTTAGGAATTCCTTTGTTTATCGACAGATCAAAACTCCAAACTTTTGATAGCATCATAGATAAAATATAACAAAGAGTTAAAAATTGGTTAGGAAATATTCTATCTCAACCAAGCAGAATGGTTCTTAATAAATTTGTTTTATCTGGAACGTCGATTTACAGCACGGGTTGTTTTGTGTTAGCTAAGAAAATTAGGGCTAGAATAAATGCTATTTACCATGATTTTTAGTGGGGTAAAAACTCAAACGCTAAGGGAATCTTTATAAAATCTTTTGAATTTTTGTGTAAACCAATACACCAAGGGGGTGGGTTTTAAAGATACTAACAAACTAAATCAGGCAATGATATAAGTGGGATTGCTTGCAGACTGGTCAACAATCCAGATGATCTTTGGGAAAAAAATTTAATGGGTAAATATTATAAGAAATCGGGTGCTCTCCATTTAAGAAGAAGAACTGTTCTTGGATTTGGAAGTGTATTCTTCAAGGCATAAAACACATAAAGAAGTTGAGTGTATAGGAAGTAGGGGATGGCAAATCAATAAACATTTGGGAAGATAAGTGGATATTAGGAAGGGATATCACCTTATCTGAAGTCTTTCCTCGAAATGCCAGAAATCTAGCACTTGTGTCAGAATTAATCAATCCTGACACATAGAAGTGGAACCTTGTTACTCTAAATGGTCTCTAACAACTCTATAGTCACTACAATCCTTAACACTATACTTTATACATATGCAAATGGTCTTCTGAAAAAAGACAGATTAAGATGGATGGACTCTTATCAGGGATAGAAATTTTTCTGTTAAATTTTTGTATGCTAAATTTCAAGATCCAGAATCAAAGAAGTTCTTGAAATCATTGTGGAACATGGATATCTCTCAAAGGGTAAAATTGTTCATCTGGAAATGTATCCATGATGCACTTCCAAAAAGACACAAGGTAAGAACCATCCTTAATGTAGAAACTAAATGCATCTTCATTAAGCAAGTTGCAGAAACAACTCGACATATATTTTCAGAATGTGCATATGCAGAAGAAGTATGGAATCTGTCACCTTATGCATCCTAGGGAGTAATTTCTAACTCTAACACTGTTGCCTCCTTTTTAGATGCTTAAAATTGTAGTTGCATCTTTTCTGATGACTACATCCAAGTAAATTTAAAGGCTATAAACTACTAAAACATTCAAAATTCAAAATGAACAAGATGTAAAGATCATGGAAAGTAAAGACTGACACAAGCATCATTATTATAATCAATTATTATTATTATTATTCAAAATCTGATGGAACGGTGAATGCAATATCAATCCAATTATTATTATTCAAAATCTAGTGGAACAGTAACGCGAACAGTTATCAATTACCAACCAGCATTATCAACACAAGATTATTATTATTATAAGACGTGATTTCATGCAGTATATGCCAACCAGAAAGGCATTTCCTTAATCACTGATAGTATGCAAACAATGGTCATGTGAGACAATGAATACCGAACACAATCACTAGCATATCACACGATAATATACTCTCTCAACACCTAGTCAGTAAGTGTCTCGACAAGAACTCTCATGAATGCAGCGGAACACACCTTAGAGAGATAGTTGGTAAAGGCAAAACAATCACATTCATGTTTAGAAAAATAGCACACGTTCACTTAACAGAGTACAATTAAGTTTGCAACGAGAAGTGGACCAAATATGATTTACCAAACGTAGATATAGCACTCAGTATCAATGATTAATGAACCAGAAATCTATACGAGCATGTGATGAAGCCAACAATTGAAATGTGGACCATGGTTTTCTTTTTGGAAATTAAAAGTTCAGTAGTAAGGAAGGTGCATGGACCAACCTATCAATGATTACTACGGTAACATCGGTTAGGAAATTAAAAAATTCGGTTAGGAAATTAAAAGTTCGGTTAGGAAATATTTTTTTGCGAAACAACCGAACTATTTTTCATGTTCTTCATTTCCAGCAAGTTCGGCTAGTTCGACAAAGTTTTTCCACAAAATTTCTAACCGAACTTACTACTGTAACTTCCATTTTCAACCTATTTTGATGACTACTACTAAAAATTTTCAATCAAAAACGAATTAGAAGTAATGAGTTTGTGGGAAAATACTTATGAACTGGTTTCTTTACAAAAGATTGATTAATCGACGATAAAAATTCAATGAATCGACAATGATGAAAATTTGATGATTTTAATTAGATTTGAATGTGATCATGTTTAGATGATCATAAATTGATGAAAAAGAGAAGAAGAAAAGTTGTAGAACAGAGGAAGAAGTAGTTGTAGAGTTATAATTTTAATTAGGTTAAAGGGTAAACTAGTCATCTCCACCTTTTAGGACACCCCTTATAACTATGGGGCGGATGGCCTCATCAAATCATGGTCCCCTCAAAAAAACAGTGGTGCCCAAAAAATCGTTCTTTATTTTTTACTCTCAATGGTAAATTGGGCTTACCGTACGTTCGTTGCTAGATTCGGTTCGCGACAACATTTTAAATTTTGACCCAACGTTTGTGCGAAATTGGGGTGTCTACACATGCATTTGCTCTTATCTTCTTCTCATCCTTCATTAAATGCAGTCCTTCTTTTTAGGCTTGACCGTCTGAATCGATTAGACTACTCCTCACACGCGTCATTCATGTAACGTTTGTAACAGGCGTCTCGATTCAGATGAAATCAGCTTTATAGAGTATGATTCGATGTTTCTACCTTATCATGAGATCATCCCTTGAGATGTTGACACGTGGCCATCGGGTAATTTACCTTCACAATAATGACTAGAAAACATGAAATGAAGACTCAATCTCTGTGGTCTTAGCCTCTACAAAGTGTTGGTTTATCTAAAAGGAGATGCCCTAGAATCTTTGAAATAAAACATGTTTTCCATCTCAATTAACTTTGTCAATCACAATACATTATGTCTACTGGCATCCGCATCGATCAACTTATCTTAAATACAATGCATCAAGTAGCCAAATCTCAAACGGACTTCTTATGGAAATTTCAAGCTAAAGACACTTTTAAGATTAATTGTGATGTTTCAGGGTATCAGCTAATTCTAATGGAGGTTTTGGTTTCATTTGGGGGAATTACAAAAAAAAAGCTTCAGAGCAGCAGCTATGGGAAGTTTTAGAGCTTCGTCGGCAGAAGAAGCAGAAGCAGCAACAATTATATATGTTTAAGGAAGAGACAGTTCAGTAACTTCAGTTTAGTGGCAATTTATTGCAATTGGAGTCTTTTTTGGGTTTTATAGCTGTAGACAGGAAAGCTAATGGAGCTACTAATATTTTGGCAACAAAAGTAAGGAAATCAACAACAAATCTTTTCGGGAAGAATCTGCACCTTCTTTCTTAATTTCTAGAATTACTTTTGACTATGTAAAAGCTTATGAAGCAAACTCTCCAAATGACATTGATCTTGTAATCTCTGAAGCACTTAATCCATCCGATTCTACCATTCTCAACCGGAGATGACTTTAAACGAGACTGAATCACATGATTATGAGCTTCCTTTTGGGTTAATATATCTATCTTACTTTAAAAGAGAAAAAAAAATATTCTCTCTGTTTTTGGAAAAAAGATACTTTCATTTTTTTCATTTTAGCCTAAAAAAAAGTAAAAGTATCTCTTTTCCAAAAACGGAGGGAGTAAGTTAATTAATAAAATCCGCGTGATTTAGAAAATAAAAATAAAACATGCACACCATTTCCTACAAAGTTAATTAGCCCTCAATACAGCTTATTCCAAGTGCTACAGGGAACTACATTCGCAGGAAATTAATTAACTAAAAATCGATCTCCCAGTGCTTACTGGAATACCCCTTCTAGCTAGCACAAGTTCTCCTTGTCTGTGCAAGAAAAGTTACGAATCGAGAAATACAAAACAAGGAAGACACATTCACAGAAAATGAAAGAACGCAAAAAGAAGAGGAAGCCAAAGAAGAGTCTAACTAGCAATATAGATTCAGAGATTCGATTCATTTTATAATTCTTGAAAGAAAAAAAAAATACACAATAACTAACAAGTCTATAAATTTTTCTGATGAGGAGATGCGCTGCTGCTGTTTGAGAGGAGTAAATCATCGTAAATGCCTTCACCAGAAGTATCAGTTCCTTATCAGCAGAGACTCTTTGAGACTCTTTCTCCCGTGCATTGTTGCATGACCAAGTTGCGGTTCCTCCCATAACACAATTCGGCTCTCCAGGTTACATAAATTTCACCTGAAAATTGATAATGGTCGGCCGCTATTTTAGAGAATTATTCAGACTCGGAAGCAACCTTAAAAACTTTACAGCTCTAGTAATTGTATGAACATCTCCTTAAAGCATTAGGATAAACTATTTCTTCCATTAGCTATTGCCTGCTACTGCTTGCTTACCTGCATCCATATGGCAAGCACATCAAGGAGATGTGTCACCAATTTCTCGTCTATCCCACCGTAAAAACACATCTGCATGTGACACAAACAGTTTTTAGTTGTCGGAGTGAGTGACTAAATTATCATTACTATTTCATGACTACACATGGATCAAAAGGTGGTACTACCAAATAGCTGCAGTTTTTCCATTTCCTAGTCTCTTTTCTTTTGACCTGCGCTAATCATAGATGCTTATGCGTATCCTACGACCTCTTGAACCTGATGTCTACATGCCAGGTAACAAGGAATGACACGACTAGCTATTACTATCATCTTGTCACTCACTACATCAAAACATTCTAGTATCCTCACTCTACAGGTTTGGGACCCTAACTGCATTGTTTGTGTTCCTTTGCATCACTGGACATCTTAGAAGCTTACGGTTTTAAATAGTCAGAGAAGATGGAACAAACTAATTTATCGACATTGTACACAATATAGGACAATAAACATCCATGTTCTGCTTATAGTTTTGTACAAAGGCGTTCGAATAATGTAAACAGCTTTTGTTCCATATAAATCCATCTATATTTCTTTAGCTTTGGCGCAGATATTAAAGGGCAGTTGGAATTGCATGTGATTCTCTTGCATACAATTCTGCACATTCAAGGTCAGTTCCTCAATGTTGATATGAATTGCAGCGATTTCGTCGAGATCAGATGGTAGGGATTTTATCAGGATCGCTACCGTTTAGAAAAATATCGTCAATATTACTTAGTGTTGCATCAATAGGTTCGGATACTGGACTCACATGTGCTTCTATAATAACCAATCAGTGTGAACCCATTTTAGAAGCACCTGCAAGCCCGAAACCCGAACCTATTGAAGCGACACTGACTAACATAGAGGATGCTTTTCTAACCGGACAAATTTATTATAGAACAAAGTTTTCTTCCTCCTTTTCTTCTTCATGGAGTCCCTCTTGGAAGAACAATACCGGACAGCAGATCTCAATGTTAGAGATGAAAACATTGGATTAGTTTTACTCAAACCCTAGCCAATTGACACCCATCAAACCCTTGCCAAACTTAGATAGCTCATCCGTCTAAACATGCATATTTTCTTCCCTTATTAAACTATTAACTACTAAAAAAATAAACTACTAAACCAAACAAATAAGTAAACTACTTGAATCCCAAGACATTGGCAATGGAATTAAATTGAGTGTTACCTTGTTAGAATTCGTCATTGGTGATACTCAAAATTGAGGACTTGTCGTCGTATACTTGCTTGTTTGCTGAACCTATACCAACCCTGAAGAATTTGTAGCGACCCATACACATCAACCAAAACAGTTATTGGTAACTAAAAATGTATCAAACACAAACAGTGCTCAAGTTATCTAAACATTCAACGAAGAGGTATACCTCTCAATTGAGATTTAACACCTAAATCAAAAGCAAGAGCAAGCAGGCTTGGATCAATGGGTGCAGATCTGCAACTAAAGCTACAGCATTCCTGGTAAATTTTTAGTGCCTCATAGAGCATTCCCAGAGATACAGGCTAGGTATAAAAATTTGACCTTCTCGAATACCCCATTCAAGCACTTGTCTTTGTTCGTGCAAGAGCCGTTAATTATGAATCAAAGAAATGCAGAGCAAGGAAGGCAGATTGATACAAAATTAAGAAAGTAAAGAACAAATTAAGAGGAATCCTAAGATTAAGAAGAGTATACTGAAGATTCAAATATTGAATTCATTTCATATTTCTTTGAATACAAGAAAATATATATTTCAATCTATACAAGAATTCTGTATAGAGGAAGTGCATGGAAGGAAGATTACCAAATGTCAACAACTTTCCCCTCTCTTGAATTATTGCAGCTGTGCTTTAAATTGTAAAATTATTCAACCAACCCAAACAATTGGACAAGTCCCATCTTTAATCCATTTTTAATTTCCATTTTGGGGTAAAACTTTCTTCACTTTCATTTGTTGATAGAACAAAACTAATTTGGAAGACTAGCTTTCTCTCTAATTTAAATGGAAGGAAGAATACCAAAATCAAGAGCTTTATCCTCTTGCACCATCACAGATTTGCTCTAAGCAGGTTAGACACCCGATTCAAACAATTGGACCAGTACCTCATCCAGCACCCGATTTCACTCTTTTTTCAGGATTAAGAATCTTTTCAGAGAGTGTATCAAATAACGTAGGTGTGGCCGGTTAGGTTTATGAAGCTCATTTCCTAATCCGCATATACCGATTTGGATCCAAATCACCTTTGATTTTCCTCCTTTTCTTCTTCTTCATCTCTTCTTCATGAGAGCACAGGCACTGATTCTGTTCGGATCGACAACAACTCAAACTGATCCCTAAGTGTATGATGTGATCGTAAATGGTAGTCTTCAAATCAAACCCTAGAAAGAAACTGAGAGAAACTGAGAGAGAACGCCGCAAAAATCAAATCCTAGAAATGAACTTAAAACGAAAACTTTGCTGCTCCTCAAAAACATTCAGTGTGAGTGCTAAAACCAAAAACAGCGGGACTCGTTATTTAACCTTACTGGGCCTCTTTTAGCCCAATAATTGTCTTGATTCAATTTATGAACCCTGATTTTGGGCATACTGAAATCTTTCTAGACATATTGAATAAAGACAAAAAAGGTTGTGAAATAGCAAAATCAGATAACCCCTTAACTCAAAAAAAATTTAATGGAAAATCTGCCCTTTACGTATTAGTGTTAGTAATATTCATTAGTGATTAAATACTTTGTTTAGTGATTAAGATAATTTTCAGAATTATAAAGGTTGTTTAGATGAAAATTTTTGGGGAAAAAAATCAAAGTTTTTATTGAGAAGGAGAGAAAGAGAAGGAGAAAGTGAGAAAATTTTAATTCTTGATTCAACGGAGGATGAGGAAGGTCATAATTCATCTAAAAAACCTAGGAAAATATACATCAACTACGGCTGATTTCTTAGATTATGAGAATGATTTTACATCCACTCAAACTCAA
The DNA here is from genome assembly GCF_003573695.1 of Papaver somniferum. NCBI lineage: Eukaryota > Viridiplantae > Streptophyta > Magnoliopsida > Ranunculales > Papaveraceae > Papaver > Papaver somniferum. The sequence continues at coordinate 9,456,688 of NW_020618825.1, read as the reverse complement.
GATGATGATTTTTATGAGCCAAATCCTGATGATGAAGACATTGATGAGGAACCCAATGCTTCTGATACACAGGTATACTTCTATCCTATGCTTAATCTCACTTCTATAGCTCTCAATTATCAAAAGTTAGGTTTTTTGGATCATGGTTCGGCGAAACAGGTTAAGGTTCGGCACACATCTATGAGCTGAATCTACCAATTGATGAACGGTTCGGCTCACTGAATCTGTTTGCAGCATGCGCCGAACCTATAACTTTCAATTCCAACCCTTTTGCTAGACACTAGTTCGGCTTATATGAAAGTTTCATAGTAAGCCGAACAACATCCTGAATAGCCCGGAAAAAAATAATTACTGGTTCGGCTTATATTTCGAAAATCAGCGGAACATCAATTTGTTATTTTTTGGGTTAAAATATTGTTATTGGTTCGGCACATATTGAGAATATCGTATAAGCCGAAACCTCTAAATGTTCATGGTTCGGCACCTAATATGATTATTGTATGATCCGAACATAAATTTTTAATTTTTGGGTTGAAATATTGTTATTGGTTCGGAACATATTGAGAACATCGTATTAGCCGAAACCTTTAAATGTTCAGGGTTCGGCAGATAATATGATTATCGTATGAGCCGAATATTTCTATTATTTTCCCTATCAAGTATTTGAACCTTGTGATATTCTTTGTAGATCGTACCCATGGAAGATCAACCTGATCCAGTAGACATAATTCACGAGGATACCAAGATCACTTCCAAAATGATTTGGTATGTAAGAACCTTTTGTTTACCTTAATGTTGTCGGAATATTCCAAAGTTTTTCTTACTAATTACTTGTTTTGGAATGAACGCAGAGATGGAAAACTAAACCCGAAGTTCTGGATTGGCTTGAGGAACACACAATGAAGATAAATTGTGTACTAGTTAAAGGACAACAAATCCGATGGGATCGGTTTGAAATGATTTGTGAGTGTAGTGGAACCGGCGCTAGCAAGGTTAAAAAGGGTATTGTATACGTTGGGAAGACCGGGAGAAAAAATAGGACGAAGACGAAGAAAAGAAATTGCCCTTTCAAGATCGTTTTCAACCTCAAGAATAAGTCCTTGAACAAAGAAGATCAATATTGGATAATGAATAAAGATATGGATTGTCGTCAGAACCACCCACGTCCCAAAGACCTTCATGGACATGCGAAAGTAGCGCGACTCAAACCCGATGAGATGCTAGAAGTGGATAAAATGACACGAGCACGTTTGCCACCGTCTAGGATTCTTAGCAAATTGATGACGGACAACAAGAATAACAAGTCGACTATGCAAACTATCTACAATGCAAGACAAAAGATTAGAAGACTCAATTTGCAAGGTAGGATGGTGATGCAACAAGTAATGTGGTTAGGGGTGAAGAATAACTACGCTTGCCAAAAGAAGTTGGATGAATTCGATCAAGTCACACACCTTTTCCTTGCCCACCCGGAATGCGTCCAATTGGCTTTATGCTTCCCACAAGTTATTATATTGGATTGCACGTACAAGACTAATAAATATGAGATGCCGTTGATGAACATTGTGGGGCATACTTCGACAAAGGCACCGTTCACCGTGGCTTTTTGGTTCTTGAAAAACGAGAAGAAAGAGAGTTATGTTTGGACGTTAGAACAATTGAAGTTAATCTTCCGGGAGGGTGCTCTTCCTAAAGTGTTCGTTTCCGATCAAGATTCATCGTTGATGTATGGTATTAAGAAGGTATTTCCGAATGCATTCAATTTTCTTTGTACGTTTCACATATGGTGCAATGTAAAGAAAAAATGCCAATCGAAAATTCAACCACTTAAGTTGAAGGAATTAGAGAATATTGCTAAAATCCAACTGGTGGAGGCACGAGTAAAGAAAAAGAAGGAATTCTTGAAAGAATATGAACATAATGAGATGTTGTGGGCTTCTTTCCAAGGGAAATGGGAAGCTTTGGTATGGTCAATCACCGAGGATGTCTACGAAGAAAATTTTAGAATGCTTATTAAGCATTGGAAGACCGGCTACCCCGATGTCATTACTTACTTGGTCAAAGATGTGTTGGAACCTAATAAAAAAAGGTTCGTGTTTTGTTTCACAAATCGGCACAAACACTTCGACAACCAAGCCACAAGTATGGTAGAGTCGTCTCATTATCGGTTAAAGAAGAACCTTTTTAGATGTGTTGACACTTTTGTCACTGTTTTTGATGTCAAGGGACAGGAATTTGCAAACTGGACCTGGTGTTTGGATTTTGGATGCAGGCAGCTGCTAAATTCTTAGCTGCAGCTGGAAGCCAATCCTTTAAAGCTTGTTTGAGGGAATGATCAGACAGATGAACCTATAGACGTTCAGGTTACAAGAATGTTTTCTTGTAAGGTTCGAGTCTGTACAGCCTGGTAGCATAGCTCACCGAACTTTTCAGGTACTGTGCACTTCCGTAAGTCCAAATAATCTGATGTATTCCTTTTTGATGCGTAAACAGAGCATGGAAGCCTTCAAGGCGTTAAGAATACAGTGGAAACTGTGAGAGACGAAAATGAAATGATTGAAAGGCTTGTGTTGTGACACTCTAGGCTTGCAAAGAAAGAGATTGTGCAGCAAATACTGCAAAGACCATCAGCTAAGCGAGACTTCGAATCTCATTTGGACATTTTCTTATCATTTCCCTTCTCTATTGCTATTTCTCAGAACAGGTATCACTGCATCATGAAGTCCCAGATGGCCGACCAACAGAAAAGCACCACCAAGCTTCCCTATTGAAATTTGGAAGGAATAAGAATGGGGACAACTACTACATCCATGGCTGTCACTGTTGAAATTCCTGCAGCCCCTGGTACTATCCAATAGCCTCAGTTTTTCATTTTCCTAAAATCCCTTCTCTTTACAACCTGTGCTAATCATAAAAGATTATGCGTACATTCTGGTGTTGCAGCTATTACTACAGAACAAGATCAAATAAAAAGGTGTCCTACGACCTCTTGAACCTGAAGTCTACAAGCCAGGTAATAAGGAATGACACTACAAGGCACATTCATCTTGTCAGTCACTACATCATAACATTCTATTCTAAAATCCTCCCCTACCGGTTTTGAACCCTAACGAGTAACGACATTGTTTGTCTTTGCATCACTAGACATCTTAGAGCAAGCAGGCTTGGATCCAGCACTTGTTTCTGTTTGTGCAAAGCCGTTATGAACACTAACAGCCCTCAAGTTATCTTAACATTCAACGAAGAGGTAAACCTGTGAATTGAAATTTAGCAACAAGAGCAAGCAGGCTTGGATCAAGTACTTGTCTATGTTTGTGCAAAGCCGTTAATTATGAATCAAAGAAATGCAGAGCAAGGAAGGCAGATTGATACAAAATGAAGAAAGTAAAGAACAAATGATGAGGAATCCAAAGATTAAGAAGAGTCAATTGCAAATTCAAATATTGAATTCATTTCATAATTCTTCGAATACACCCAAATATTTCAATCTATCCAATAATCCTGTCGAGGAAAAGTGTTGTTTGAGAGGAAAAGTAATAATGGAAGGAAGAATACCAAAATTTTGCTTTTTCCCCACAAGTCCCATCTTTAATCCATTTCTTCCATTTTGGAAACTCGATCACGATCGCCTGAACCTCCTTAGTCCATCTATTACCTCTGATGTCTGGCCTATTTCCGTTGGTTTAGTCAAGTTATAAACATACAAAGAAAACCAAGAAGTTAGTTTAACCGTTACCTCCAAGATCATTATCAACTCCGAATCAGGTGGTAGTATTTGAGTAGTTGTTTTATTATGGCGGTGAATTAAGGAAGAATACCAAGATCAAGAGGTTTATCCTCTTAAACCATAGCACATTTGTTTCAAGCAGGTTATTCACCCTATCCAAACACTGTGATCACTTTCTTTTCCACCACCTGATTTCCCTCTTAGATCAAGATTTAGAAAATTTTGGATGATCTCATCAAGAGATGTAAGTATGGCGGAGTTGATTCTTGAAGTTGAATTTCGAGTCTGCATATACCGATCTGGTCGCCAATCACCTTCGATTTCCTCTTTTTCTTCTTTTTCTCCATGAAAACCCTGATTCTAATATGATGAGATCTAAACCCTAGAAAGAAACTGTGAGTGAACGCAGCATAAATCAAACCCTAGAAATGAACTTAAAGTGAAAATTTAGAGGCGCCCCAAAAAACATTCTGTGGGTGTTAGGCTGAGTTTGGTAATGCTTTTATTTTTCGAAAAGCACTTTCAAAAACTATATATGTCAATAATTTTTGAAATTAGTGTTTGGTAAAAAAAAATTAACCAAAGCATTTCCTAAATTCCTCAAATTTTAAAAGCTACAAAAACATAAATTTTGGTCCCACCTAAATTTAATGTATGATTTATATTTTTTATCCTTACTTTATTTATAAATAACAAATATTACCCTTAAATTTTTATACAATCAATTTTCATTTATTAAATTTTATTCTTTAAATATTATTATATTTTATTTTCAAACTATTTATTTTATATACCATTTCATTTAATTTGTCAATAATAAAAATAAAACAAATATTAAATAATCACTTTATTTTAGTTTGATTTTTTGTTTGAAAAATATATATATATATATATATATTTAAAAGTGGTTAAGCAAAATAATATTTTTTTTAACAATCATAATAATAGTGACAATTAATAAATTTGATATTATATATATATTTATATTTAATAGTAAAAAATTAATTTATTTCTTAAACCAATAAAATTGAATAGAACTATTTTCAGAAAAATGTCTGTTTTTGTCATTTGCTATAACAACAATGGTTGAATCTGATATTTTATCAAACACACTTTGATTTCTTTTTTAATCAGCTTTAACTTTAATTAATTTTTTTACCAAACGTCTAACTGCTTTTTTCTCACAGCACAACACAGCAACGAACAACAGAAAAGTGCTTTTACAAAAGTTGCAGCAATACCAAACTAAGCCTTAGCCTTATGATTGTCTTGATTCAATTAATTTCAACTTATCACATTGGCTCACTTATGGCACATGTGGATACTGAGAAGCAAAATTTAGAAACAAAACTATTTTTCTTCACAAAAAAATTAGACTTTTTTGCTTTTACAAGTGGTTCACAAATTCTACACCCAAACTAATTAATTTCGTGTTCAAAAAAGTACTTTTAGATGTGTATCCAAATCGGCTATTATTGTCTTGTTTTGGTTATGAACGTATGTAAATGACGTCTCAACTCTCAAGAAATCAGTGTGAGTGCTAATATAAATAGACATTGGCACTAATTTGGAAATGTCTGAATCGGAGAAGGAGCTTGCAAGATTAAGTTGGAAGGGGAATTCAAAGTGCAACAGACATCGGCACTGATTTTGGTGCAGGCCATGTTGCCTACTGCTGCAGCTGGAAGCATTTTTATCTAGTCAATTTTTTAAAACTTGTTTGGGGAATGATACAGATGAACCAATACATGGTCAGATTACAATAATTTTTTTTTGTTAAGTTCGAGTCTGTATTACAGCCTGGTAGCATAGCTCACTGAACTGTTTCCGGTACTGTGCAATTGAAGGCATTAAGAATGCAACTGCGATTCAGCCTGATATAACAGAGCATGGAAGCCTGCCTTTCCAAGTGCATCTCGCAGGTATTAGTTTCTAGTGTAGACAATTGAAGGCATTAAAAATACAGGGGGAAACTATGAGAGACGAAAATGAAATGATAGAAAGACTTGTGACACTTGCAAAGAAAAAACTGTGAACCGTAGCTATTATTCGAAACCTGTATAACTGCTAACTAAAGTAGCTCTATGTTGTTTGAAATTTGTCACTGACATTCTTGCCAAAGTGCATTTAGCATAACCTGCCTGCATGGAGGAGAGATTAGCCTATGCAGACACAGAGCAGGTAACAAAGGTGTTCATTTAAATGTTTATACTAACACAATCGACAAAAAATTGCTGAATTAACTAGCTAGCATGCTTTGATGAATCAGGACATGGTGCTTTTGTATCATGAAGTCCCGGATGGCCGACTAACAGAAAAGCATCAAGCCTCTCTATTGGAATTTGGGAGGATTAAGAATGGGGAAAACTACTACAGCCATGGCTGTCTTTGGAATTCCTGCAGCATAGGAGCCCAGACACTACCAAATAGTCGCAGTTTTTCCTTTTCCTAAAATCCTTTGCTAATCATATAAACTTGTGCACATACATTCTGGTGTTGCAGCTATTATTACCACATTCTGCAGTCACGAAAGCCTCTCTCAGACAATCGATTTCTGACATGTTCTCTATATAGTTTGTATAAAAGACGTTAGTTCGAATAATGTAAAACTACAGCTTCAGTTCCATATATCTATGTTTCATAATAAAAGAAGCTGCAATATTTTATTCGACAAGAACATTTTGAGTAATCATACGAGCCTACAATATTTTATTTGCCTATATGTAAAAGTGAATAATCGTAAAACCAGTAGAGATGTGAAAACACAGTAATATAAAGAGTTGTTGATGCTACTGCAGTCGATTTTCAGTAAAATCATCATCCCTGTAGTTGTTTTCTTCCCTTATAAAACTTAAACAGTTAAACTACAAAAAAGGAGAGATCGCCACAAATTCTATGATTTTACTCCCTCTTATGCTAACCAAACAAATAAGAGAACTACTCAGACTCCCAAGACATTTTACCAATGCCTACCAAAAACAAACATTCATCAATTGAATTTGACAACGCAGTTGAAATTGGTTTACCGGGTTGGATTCGTCATTGCTGTTATTCAAAATTGAGAACTTGTGGTGTCATATAGGTGTTTCTTTCCTACTCTTATAACAACCTGAACGAATTTGTAGTTCCAACGCATACACATCAACCACACAGAGTAAGTAGTTGTTGTCGGAGTGACTAGATGAATAAATGTGAACCGTATCTTAACTTTAAACAGTGCTGAAGTTATTATCTACACTCGACGAAAAGGTATACCTGTGAATGTGCATCAGTGCTGGCAAAGGCTGTCTATCCCGCTGTAAAAACACATTTGCATTAGTAGCATCCAACAACCCGTCAATAACTTGACACTGCTATGTGGACAAACCAAACAGATACTCCCAAGACATTTACCAATGCCTACCAAAAACAAACATTCATCAATTGAACTTGACAACGCGATTGAAATTGAGGTTTACCTTGTTGGATTCGTCAGTGCTGGTATTCAAAATTGAGAACTTGTGGTGTCATACAGGTGTTTCTTTGCTCCTCCTATAATGATTTTGTAGTGCCAACGCATACACGTCAACCACACAAAGTAAGTAGTTGTTGTCGGAGTGAATAGAAGAAGGAATGTGATTCCCGTTCCTCGCATAACACAATTCTGCCCTCCAGGTTGTGTAGATTTCACCTGAAAATTGGAACAATTGGTAACTGTTTTAGAATTATCCAGACGATGAACCAACCTTAAACTTTACAGCTCTCATTATCGAGCAAACATCTCCTTAAAACATTAAGATAAACTATTTCTTGATCAAGCAATGACTTAACAATTAGCTATTGCCTGCTTATGCTTGCTTACCTACTGTCCATATGGCAAAGCATATAAAGGAGATGGGTCATCAATTTCTCGTTTATCCCGCTGTAAAAACACATTTGCATTAGTATTTTACCAGAATGTGATAATGTGGAAGATGAGACGTGCAGTTAATAATAACAAAAAAAGACGAATGTTCAATGCAACCTATGCGAGTTTTTTTCCCCTTCGAGAATCGCGTCTTCAATTTTTGTCTGATTGCTTTGGTAGCATCCAACAACCCGTCAATAACTTGATACTGCTATGTGGACGACATTAGCGTCAACCTTGTGTTGGCCTTGGCCAGCGTTGACGTGAACAATACCAAATTGAATTGATGTATGATTTGAGCGGAATACACTTACACTTGGTGTTCTGTTCGTAGTCGACCCACATTCTTTAGCTTTTGGTGCAGGAATTGAAGGTTTTTTGGAGGCTGCTAAAGCAGTTGACACAGCATATACATGGAATTGCAATTTATCATTGAGTTAATGATTATCTATTGCCCACTTCTGCTTGCTTAGTTGGTGTCCACATGGCAAGCATATAAGGATATGAATCAGCAATTTATCCTCTATTAAATAATTCAGAATGAGTTCAGATTTCTTAAACAGATTGTGACTAACCCCTCCTAGCAGAATGCGGTTATCTGGAAGCTCGTACCTGCGGTTAATAATAAAAAAACGACTGTTAAATGCAAGCAATATGAGATTTTTTTCTTAGAGAATTGTTTGTTCTATTTCCATCTGACTGATATTTGAAGGATTAAAATGTGTGAGTGTAAGAAGTTGCACTTTAGAGTCGACCCTGTGTTGGCAGGTGAAGGTCTGCTGCCTTAGGTGAACCGTACCAAATTGAAACTCTTGCTGTATGATTTTAATCAGTATACAGAACACCTACACTTGCTGCTCTGTTCGTAGTCAACCCACATTCTTTAGCTTTAGCGCAGGAGTTGAAGGGCTGTTGGAAGCTACTAAAGCAGTGGACTTCATATTATTCTCTTGCAAAATTATATGCAAGTCCATGCAGATGCTTATAACTCTGCCAAAAACAGACATTCATCTACCGAAATTGAAATCGAGCTTTACCTTGTTGGAGTTTGCCGTTGGTGGTTAGAAATTGACTTGTTTCTTCGCTGCTCCTATAACAACCTCAATGAGTTTGTACCAGCACGAATACACATTAACCACATACAAAGAGTTAGTAGTTGTTGTCCAACTGACTAAATTGTCATTAGTAACTCAAAGCTGCACATGTGCCAAACACTAACAAAGCTCAAGTTATCTAACACCAACGAAAAGGTATACCTGTCAATTGAATTTAGCCCGAAATAAAGAGCGAGAGCAAGCAGGCTTGCATCACTGTGTGCAGACCCAAAACTAAAGCTAACCCCTTGCACCGCATTCCTGGCAAAGTTAGTGCCTCATTCTGCAGGTTCCCAGAGTCACAGGGGGACTTTCTTTCAGTAGGTAATAATTGACCTCCTTGAATACCTCATTCAAGCACAAGGTTGTTTTTTTTTTGTGCAATAGCAGGTATGAATCAAAGAAATGCAGAACAAGGAAGGCAGATTGATACAAAATGAAAGAAACTAGAGAGCAGGACAAATTAAGAGGAATCCCAAGATTAAGAACAGTCAATTGCATTTTCAAATGTTGAATTTATTTCATAATTCTTTGAATTACACGAAAACATTTCAATCAATACAAAAATGATTAAGAAGAGTCTTGTTTCTGAGAGGAAAATTGTTAAATGGAAGGAAGAATACCAATGTCAACCTCTTTCTCCCCTTGATTTATTGTACCTGTGCTTGAAGCAGGTTATTCACCCATTGAAATCAGAGAGGTCATTCGTTCTTTCACCACCAAATTTCACTCTTTACTGAAGAATAATAGGCTTTTAAGTAAGTTCATCAAGGAAGGTGGGGTTTTGGGGTTTCCTTGCGATGCTAATTTCCGAGGCTGCTCATACCGGGATCGAATCAGTGTTCTCTAATTTCTTCCTCCTTATCTTCTTCTTCATCTTGTCACTGATTGTAGCTGGATGTTGAAGATCTTTATCCCAAAATCAGATCGAAAAACTCAGTCGCAGTCACTCTGGAAATGAAACCCTAGAAACTGAGGAAGAGAGACTAGACTATTAAACCCTACTGGGCCTTAAATTATTAGAACTAGCAATTACCAATAGGTACTAATACAGTAATCTTAGTTAGTGGCAGGTCCACCCACTAAAACCCAGTAACCAGAGGTTCATAATTAAAACAAAAAAAGAAAATGGACCCAATTTTTTAAGTCTAGGTCTTGTACACGTGCGGAACACATGAAACGTATTATTATAATTTCCAAAACACCCTCGAGTATATAAAACACAATAATGTGATTCATTTATATAAAACACTAAAATAATCAAAACCCTCTTTTCATTTTCCTTTAAACCTTTTCTTTCAGAAACATCTCCTCCTCCTTCTCGAGGGTTTTCCTTCCCAGTTCTCAGATTTTCTCTTTAATGGCGGTCGGTTAAACATTGTGATTCCAGATATAAGCTGTTTCTACACTAAACAAGTCTCTCGATCTTCACTGCTGATTTTCTTTCTACTAGTGCTTCCAATTAATCGCTCTGTCTTGGTAAGTCAACACTTCAGTTTAGTAATCTTTGCTTGAATGTACAATTTTTACATAATCACTTGAATTATCTTGATCTTGCATTGTTTGGTGATTTTTTCGATCTGTACATATATATGGTCCTTTTTTATGTTTGATTTTTCGATCTACATGCTTTATTAGTTTATTTTCATGAAAATAGGTCAGATCTAGATGGATCCTCACATTTTTTGTTTATTTCGTTATGAGATTTGCCCAAATTAGTTTCTTTTTGTTAGTTTTAGATTTTTTTCACTTTGTTTTTTTTTATGAACCATCAATACATATATGATGTACTGGTAGTTTTTGATGAAAATAGTTCAGATCATGCTTGTTTGTTGTTACAAATTGTTTGGATCAGCAGTACATATATGGAATACTGATAAAAATTGCTTTAATTTTGTTGTATTTATAGTTTTTTAATTTTTTTTTGCTTGATCTAGAAGTACATATATGCAATACTGAGATATAACTGTTTTGATTTTGTTATATTTGTAGATTTATAAGTTTTTTTTGACATGCAGTTGATTTTAACTTATGAATCATAGGTACATATATGGAATACTGAAAAGAACTTCCTTAATTTGATTATCTTTTTGTTTTTCGCTTCAAAACCACGCTTGTTTGTAGATTCAGATGTTATTATCCACAAGTACATATGTCAGATACTGATATGAAGTGCTCTTTGTTGTGTTTGATTCATAGTTTTGTCACCTTTTTAGTCTTATCCTTCAGTAAGTATGTTAAATACGGTAATATGTCTTTCGATTCTCTTATTTTTCATAGATCTGTCACCTATTCTTGTCATGCAGTTGATTTGTAATTCAAGAATCTTTAGTACATATGTCTCATAGTGATAGTAAGTGCTTTTTGTTGTGTTTGATTCAGTACGTGTGTGAAATACTGAAATAGATTCTAGTTTTGTTGATGTGTTTTACGTGGTATGTATTCATATACAGGTTTGTACTCGCCATTTTGCAGGTACAACCATGGTTTAATTTCTCTCCTTTTGGTATTGCTTCTTTTTCTCCCGCTGATGTACCTATGAAATCCATGAAAAGTAGATTACTGTGTAGAATAGGCTTTCATTGGTGTTTCCTTTTGCCGTGTGTTTTTTTTGCTGCTCAAAACCACCGTTACTCCATTGGTACTGCCTTTTGGTATTGCTTCTCAACCATATGTATCAAACGACATCAAAGTTGGCTGGGAGACAACCGGCCGTTGATGATGAGCATATGGAGTTGGTACTATGGTGTTGAGCTGTTAATATTGAACTAAAGCCCCAACTGCTATGGAGTTGTATTAGCCAATACAGTCTCCATGAGTCGTGTATACAAATAACTAACCTTAAGTTAATTACTATCAAAAAATATTCCTATCTTGCAACGATTGTCGTTTTTAAGAATGCATTTTAGCTCCAGTCTGTTCTCCCTGACACCAATATTGATCTTTTTTTTATCAACTCTATATACAACTAAATGGTTAACCATTTCTTTATTTTTCCTTTGCAGGAAGAGTCGACCAAAGATGAGAAAAATGCTATTGAAAAATCGCCACAATAATAGGGATTTTGCGGTGTAGAATGATTGCTCTCACAGGTTTGGTTCAGTTAATATGTTAACTTAACTTTCTTATTTATCATCTGGACAGTTTTTAATGCTGACTAAGTTGAACACATCAGATGAAACAATGATAGAATACACCCAAACAATGGTTTTGATAAAACTTAGGAAATGAGCATAAATTGGAGACATGGCGTAGAACTCAGGAATTGATTTATATGTCTTTGAAAAGAATTCTTCTTCAGTGGAACATTAATTGATTTTTTCCATGACCATTGTTTTCTATATTGATATTAGCTGATTCAGGAGTTTGGGTTTTGCTATTTTATTATCCTATCGAGTATATATTTCCATGACAATAATAGAGCCTTGCAAGCAGATTAAATTTATTAATATGTGCGCATATCTGAGTTGCATAACAAATGTGACATAGAGAACTTCGTTGTTGGAACAGATGTGTACTTTTCTCAATAACACTCAAGGTTGGGGTTCCTTCATTGATCCACCGAATTGCAATCCATGTGCTTGCTTAGAACCATTTTTATTTTAGATGTTAAATTAATGTCTCATGCGTTTCTGGTTCGGCTCTTCTTAGATTTGATTAAGCTACTGCTGATAAAAAATTTCTCATTATGTGGTAACAATCGACAGGTAAAATCATTGATAACCTCCCATGGTAATTTGAATTTAATTACACCCCTTTTAAATTCTTTATGGCTATGATTGAGGAAAACTACTAATGTTAGCTTCGGGGTAAAGCGCAGCTTATGCTGTAAATGTCTTCTCATTGTTGATACTAATGTTTTTTTTTTTTCTTAATGTATTAACTGTTGTGTATTAGATGCTTTGGATTAATGGCAGGGGCATCAAGAATGCCAATTATGTGCTCCCAGTTTAGTTTTTTGGTTGTCGATTAACTGTAAGAAACTAGCAAAAACAAAAAACATAGTTGCACGACTTATTTCAGCAGAAGTAATATAGTTTTTCATTTATATTATGACTGGATTTCTATGAGATTGCTGCTTTTGTTGACCAGACTTCGATGTATTTCTGCAGGATTTATTGGTGGAGACCGCAACAGAGCAGGATGGCTCAGTCAGTAATATCACCGTGCAGCCCACAGTTTTTCAGGTTCATTAAATTCTGGATTTATTGGTGGAGACCATTTGTCGTGCATTATGAGTTTTATTTGCATTGGTTTGTATGGTTCCTCAAATTAGACTCTGTATGTTTGGGCATAAGTTATGGCCCCTATGATGAACGTTTTAATTTTTGTGTGTCTACAGGCATTGACACTAGCAGTACGTAAAGCGAGTCAATCTATATGCAGTTGAGAAGAAAACGATAATAGAAGATCCTTGCTTTGCCCCCAGAAGCATGGCAATACAGTCGAAGAAAAATTATAATCATCACAATGTATGTGATGTAATACGTTTTCTAATTTATTTATCATTGATTCTTACAGATTTGTACTCTACCTGGAAGCAGTGCAGCAAATATGTACTCGAATTTGTAAGCATTCAGATATATAATCGGATTTGTAAGCAGTACGACAGATATGTACTCAGATTTCTAAGCAGTGCGACAGATATGTACTCAAATTTGTAAGCAGCGTAGCAAATATGTACTCGAATTTTTAAGCAATGTACCAGATATGTACTCAAATTTGTAAGCAGTGTAGACACACACGTTTGGTAGTAATGGGCATTATGGACATTTTCATGTTTTAATTAATTTTGGACCTCCGGATAAAAAAAAATCCGATTGGACCCTACTATAAATAACTATATGGGCCTCGGACAAAACAAGAAATTTTCCTTATTATAATCAGAGATTCAGTCTTATGAGCACCGCATAAACAAACATCGGCAAAAATTTGGAAAAAATTAGAAATTGTTTGCAGTGAAATTGTTGAGAAGCATCACAAATCTATATAACAGAAGGAGCTTGCGAAATTAGGCGGCCTCTGTCTCCGCTTTGTGGAGCAGGTTTGTTGTTTGTTTTCTTTTTTGCGTAGAACTGTTGTTGCACTTGTTAATTGATTTTCTTCTTGTATATTTTTCCTTTTGCTAGTGCAAATGAGGATACAGGAGATTTAGTTTTTAAAAGGAGAACAAATTTTCTATGAAGAACCGCAAGGTCAGTCACAGAGAAGGGACACGACTTTGTGAACTGGACCTGGAGTTTTTATTTTAGGTGCAGGCCGTGTCTGCCCCACAAGCTGAAGAATTCTTTCTTAGCTGCGGCATGACGGATTTTATCTAGTTAATCGGTTACGAGTCTGTACAGTCTGGTAGCATAGTCCCACTGAACTGTTTCCGGTACTGTGCACATTGCAAGTCCAAATAATCTGATGTATTGCTTTTTAATGTAGAACCATTCAAGGCATTTAGAATGCAACATCGATTCAGCTTGATATAACAGACCATGGAAGCCTTTGCAAGTGCATCTGAAAGGAATTGAAGGCATTAAGAATACAGTGGAAACTGTGAGAGACGAAAATGAAATGATTGAAAAGCTTGCGACACTCGGGGCTTGCAAAGAAACAGCTTGTGCAGCAAATACTGTAAAGACCATCAGGTAAATGAGACTTCAAGTTTCTGGGACTCCATGAACCAACTGTAACCGCTGTTTCTTGCCAAAGCACATTTGACACGAGGAGAATTAACCTATGTTGACATAGAGCAAGTAGCAAATGTGTTTACAGCAGTCGTCAGAAACCTGCTGACTTAACTGCTGTGCTTTGACGAAACAGGACATGGTGCTTTTGCATCATCAAGTCCCAGATGGCCGGCAAGCAGAAAATCACCAAGCTTCTCTATTAGATTCTGGAAGGAATACGAATTGGGAAAAACTACTACATCCATGGCTGTCAATGTTGAAATTCCTGCAGCCACAGGAGCCCCTGGTACTACCCAATAGTCGCAGTTTTCATTTTCCTAAAATCCCTTTTCTTTTCAACCTGAAGTCAACATGCCAAGTAATAACTGCCATTCTAAACATTCCTCTTGTGACTCACTACTAATATCCTCACCCTGCAGGTTTTGAACCCTAACGACATTGTTTGTGTTCGTCTTGGAGGCTTACGGTTTTAAATTGTCACAGAAGATGTTATAAACTAAAACATACAAACACATTCTGCAGCCTCAAAAGTCTCTCTCAGGCACTCGTTTGTATTCCAGACAATGTACTAAACAGATAAGTATAAACAGCCATGTTCTGTAAATAGATTGTATAAAAAGGCGTTTGTCCAACCAATGTAAAACTACAGCTCCCGTTCCATATAAATCAATCTATATTTCATAACAAAAAGTTGCAATTCTTATCCCCAGCAACAACATTACATTTACTACCTAATAGAATCAAAATTCTCCTAAAACACTGCAGAACAATCAAGTTAGCTAAAATTATTCATTTCGATTCATAGAAGCGATACCTCAAGAAGAAGCTTTATGCTTGACAGTGATTCCACGCTCCCCAGCAACAATAACAGTCGTCGCCATATCAATAAACATCCCATGCTCCACAACACCAACAATCCTATGCATCTTATCACTAGCAACATTCAAATCCCCAATATCTTCCCCAAAATACATTTCCACAATATAATTCTCATTATCCGTCTTAAACGGCTTCCCATCACCCCCAATCCTCAATTTCACCTCACACCCATTAAACAACCTCTTCAAACACTCCGCCGTGTACCCCCAACAGAAGGGCACAACCTCCACCGGCATCGCCAATCCGGTACTAGACCCCAATTTCTCAACCAACTTAGTCTCATCCACAATCACAACCAATTTCTTGGACGCCCCTTCAATCATTTTCTCCCGGAGCAACGACCCGCCACGGCCTTTGACGAGATTGAGCCCCGGATCAACTTCGTCGGCACCGTCAATCGATAAATCAAGAACAGGGTGAGAATCCAAATCGGAAATCGGTATACCCAATGAAATAGCTTGTTGTTTTGTTTTCAATGAAGTTGGGATTCCGATGATGTTCTTCAATGTGCCGTTTTTTAGAAGCTCTCCGATTCTGTTGACGGCGTAGTATGATGTTGAGCCGGTGCCTAAGCCGAGAATCATACCGGATTTGACTAGCTCTACTGCTTTGTATGCTGCCATTTTTTTCAATTCGTCTTGAGTTAGGTGGTGGGGTGTTGATGTTTCTGATGATGATGATGATGAAATTGGTGGTGGTTCTATCATGGAAGTGGTGGTGGTTTCTGGGGGTGGTGGTGAGGGGCGGAGGAGGTGTGGGTGTTGTTGTTGATGTGGTGGAGAAATTGCAGACGCCATTGTTGAAAATGATTTAGGGATTTTGAGATGAGGAAAGTTAGGGTTTTATGAGGAAGATTATATAGAAGAGGAGGGAATAAGGGATGGCTGAGGTTTTTTCTGGGATTTCTTTTGAAAAAAAAAATCTTTAATTTCTTTTCTTTTTCGAGAAGTGAAATGGATTCGTGTTTTTAATGGATTGGATTGGACCGAAGATTTGATTGTGAAAACACAATGAATACAAGGAGAAGCGTGATATTGTTTAGATTTTGTTGGAAAGGGAGGGGTGTTAGATGGAGACCATTGGTTTGATTAAGGGGTGCTTTGATTCGCCATAGTTTTACCTTGTTTGCTCTAGCGTGACTCGGAATCTGAATCTGACTCGTCGTTTATTTTTTATTTCTTTCTCTAATGGTCGATGTTTGACTTATGGATATCTGGGTTTCACCAAATTTTCTTTAGTTTGATTTGAGATCTGACTCATTGTTTTATTTTTAGCTTTTCTCTGATTTTCGATGTTTGACCTGTAGATATTTGAGTTAAGCAGAGAAAAGCAAAAAAAGAACTACAAGAAGAAAAAGAGACTCGCCTATAAAATAAGTGATGCACGAAGGATGGCAAGTAGACCAAATCTCAGATGATTGATTTGAAATAGCATGAGCTGCTAAAGTTTGAACCATTACATTGGCTTCTCTTCTTAACGAAGCTGAACTCGAATGAGTTGAGGAACTTTCTTTCATTCTGCTAATAATATTCTGATTAGATCCAAATAATTTTCTTAATTTCGCTATTTAGTAATTTTTGTGAAAAACGGGATTATTAAGTTAGACTGAAGTGTAACGAGTCAGATTTCGATTAGTTGACGAATCGGGATTACAAAAACACTAAACAACCCGAAAAGTAGTGTTTTTAACGTTGAAGAATGCAACAATTCCCGAAAGGAATTAGCGTGTAGTAAGTGCTAACTAACTCTCTATTGAAATATGGTCCAATATTGATTGATGAATCTGGTCTAATATTGATTGGTGATGCAGGAACTTTCTGTAGATCTTGGTGCATCCCAGGAGTAGCTTAAAATGAAGAACATGCAAAGACTATTGCAGCTTGGGAGGCAATCGAATAGGCGAAAAGAAACAGAATTCAAAAGCTGCATTTGGAGGGAGACTGTTTGAATGTGGTTCTGGCCGTAAATGACAATCTAGGATCTGTTAGATGGACTAATAACCCGATCATCATGGATTGCACGGAACTGTTAGGAAGTTTCAATAGTTGGGTCTGTGTTCATGTTTCGAGATATACAAATGAGGTTGCCCACTGTATGGGTTAAAAAGCTAAGATTAGTAGTATTTCTTTGTTTTGAAGAAGTGATTCTCCCTCTTGATTAGAAACTTTCGTAAGAAATATTAAACTTAATGAATTATTTTCTCCTATTAAAAGATAAAAGATAAAATAAAATAAGAAGGTCCATATGGCATATGCTTTAGGATCACATCCGTGAGTCATTTTGATAGGATTGAATATAAAAATGTTCTCGTAGCTAAAAGGAAGTCGCTCACTGAGGCATAAATAAAAAAAATAAAAAAAATGTGAGGTTATAGAAAATACTAGAGAGAAAGCATGTTTATGTAGAGCAGCCTCGAGTCGAGGTGATGATATCCGGACCGGACATGCTTATCTTTTACTTTACCATACTTTTTATATTTATGGGCCGAATGTCCTGAATAGTAGATCTATATGTTAATGGAACTTATACGCAATAGGTCTCCATCTTTTAGGTACCATGAATGAATGAATGATGAAATAATGTATTTGCCGTGTGGGGAACCATAGGTCGTCTCGGTCAGTACCGACTTTGACTAAAATGAAATGTATGCGTGTACTACGGGATTGACTATCTCTCCGTGTGCTCCCTTCCAATTCATTCCCATCATTTCTGTTGGTTTGAACTGTGAAGCCAAGGAAGAACACTTCACCTGTCCATTATTCTCATTTGCCAACTACTTCTCAAACCCTAAATTTATTGATTATTTGGTTCTCTGCTTTCTTAATTCTATCTTTCCGAAAGAAAAGAGTAAAATTTTGTTAGGAACAAGTGGGAGTAAAATTATGGGGGGACCGAGGATCAAATGATGTGATTTTACAATGCTTCTGGACAGACCGAGCTGGGGAACCAAGTAAATTCACTTTTTATCTCACAAATTTTTCTTATGGGTCCCGGTGGGCCCCGCGGAAGATAGCAGGGGTCCCTCAGTCTTCCCCATCGTAGACAGTCTACGGCTGGGGAAAATCATATTTCCCAACCGTAGACAGTTCTGAAACTGTTTTTTCAAAAACCTAATTCGATAGATTCCGCTTATCCATGCACTGAAACCAATTAAATAAGATGAGTTTTTGATTTTTACCTTATTGAAGTCATTGCAGGTGAATTAAATGGTGTTAATCGATAGTGAATTTTTTTTCGAGAATTGACGATTAATCGAAGGAATAAGCGATGGAGGTGATGGGGAAGAAGAAAATGGAAGAATTAAAGAAGAGGAATGAAAATAAATTAGTTTTAGGTTTGAATATTTAATAGATTAAGGGTATTTTAATATTTTTCTTATGAATTAGTCCCCTTATCTTCATTGTAGGATATTTGAATCCTTAGAAGCCCTTAAAACTCTTTTCTTGGAGCCTTGTAACATGTTTCTATAAATAAAAAACAATTGAGAAAAAGCATGTTTTTAGGTAAAATCCTCGAGTCGAGGGCTCGAGGCGGTGATATCCACCCCAAATGCAGTAATGCTTGATCCACCGGGGGATGAAATCCCGTGGAATCAACCGCAAGACACAGAAAATAGTGGGCCCCAAAACCATTCCATATAATTCTCCCGGTGAGTCCCAGAGGCTATGAGACACGATAATTCTCACGGTGCCGGTCCCCGTCAGTGTAGCATCACTCCACAAAATACGATTAAAAGTATATACATATCCGCGGACATGCTTGTCTTTTACTTTACCATATTTTATCCGCCCAATGTCCTAAAATACACAATGTAATTTCCGTGTGGGGAACCATAGGTCGTCTCAGTCAAGTACCGACTTTGACTAAAATGAAACGCATACGTACATACATATGGCCATTCTCATGAATCTAACGCTCCTAGTTCATGCTTGATCATGAATTTGTATAAGTGTATTATTTCATAAATATATTACTTCAGAGATATATCTGAATTAAAAATATGTGAATGAGCAGTTTGATCCCATGAATCATGGACGCTTTATTTTCTCACTCAAATGAGTTTAAATCAGAAATTAGACGAGAATCAGATCTGACCCGAAATAGAAAAAATAAATGATCTGTTATCTAATTCGTGTTGGGTCAGGAGCCGAATCAGATTCGGACGCCAAATGAGCGAAAAGCAAACACGCTCTAAAATTTTATGGGCAACCACCGGGAGTAAATTAGGGGCGACTGAGGTTCACATGATGTGATATTGTTGGCTTAGACGGCAAAATTGCTTTAAAAAGACCGAAAGTGTATTTATTTGAGTGCATTTCTTTATGCAAATTGAATTTGCTTGTAGTTGCACACTAATATTATGATATGAACGGCTAAAAAAGGTCATAGACTTTCCCGCATAACGCGTTTTACATGCCAATATGGTAGGTGAGTTGAACGAATATTCAAATTCCACCATGATATTTTAACAATTCAACAAAGTCGACCAAAGCAGCCTTGATAGACTTGGATACTCAAAGAAAGTGGACCACCAAATTTCGGTCAAGGTAAATCCCCCAAGGGGATACAGGGGGAAAGAACCTGCAACTCCGGCCGTATGCTGAAGCAAAGCCACCGTACCGGAATTTGACCCATGAGGTGGTTGTCGGGTAATAGTAAACAAGTATACGGCAAATGCAGCTAAATCTTTTTATACAATTTTTATTTTTTAAGGTTCCGGCCAATGAGAAACGTAATAATCACTTTTACAGTATTGCGAACTATGAAGTTCCTAATATAAACACGAAAATTTGAATTGATGAATTTATAAGTGGGTGGAATTCTTTTCACTTCACCTCAGTAGATTTTTAAAAAAAATGAAAGAAATTTTGATGCAATCATATCTCTCAGAAGTTGTTGTTCATCTCCTCCGGGGACGGCGACCGTTCCTTACCGGTGGTAGTACTAGTACCAATCGCATAACCGGCCGGAGAAGACATTTTTGAGCTCCCTACTACTTCTCCTTGTTCAATATCAACACTAGGACTACTCGGGACAACTCTCTTCTCCCTGCTCAACAGTTTACATAATGACTTAAACCTTGAGCTTACCGGCGACTTCATATCATTCTCGGAAACTCTCCTTCCTGCTGAAGAGGGAGTAGTAGGTGGTGATGAGAATGAAAAACCATGACTTAGTCTGTCGGGTATGTCGATAACCAACGGTCTATCCGGTCTTAAACTAGGTGAAGAGGAATCAGACGACGATGAAGTTTCTTCTTCGCCGGAATCTCTGGTGCTCACACGAGTTTGGTTCCCCCAAAACATGACATTAGTTGGATAACTCGGATTTGCTTCAACTGACAACAACCCATTGTTGTTGTTGTTCCCGGAATTTACCGGTGATGACTGAGATTCTATATCACTTGAATCTACCGGAGATGGTGATGCTGATTCCACCGAAACAGGATTTCTACAGAGAGGACAAGTAGAATGTGACTGAAACCACATATCAATACAATCAACATGAAACCCGTGATTGCATTTTGGCAGAACCCGAGCTTTTTCGCCTTCTTCAACCTCAGAAAGACACACTGCACATTCAAGTCCATCTTTGAATTCAGTAGAACTGAATGTAACAATAGGGAGTGCTGTCACAACCGAAGCCGCAAGCCCTTGCCGGAATGTGACATTCTGATCTTGACTTGGTGTAAATACGAAACGACGACGCAGCGTACCACCGTTTTGGTTGCCGATTCGCCGTCTCCAGTACCATTTAGCATAGAAATGAAGAACTATAACTAGTACTATGATCAAAAACAGAATAATAATCGATGCCAACATCACCTTGCTGCTTACATCTACAATTTGAGATTTTCCCATTGAGTTATTATAGTTGTTGTAACTTCGATCCATCTTTGAGCTGATTTACTGACAATTAATCCTTGAAATGTATATTCACAAGATTTTTGGTTGCAGCACATATATAATTAAGAACCGAAGTGAGATTTTTTTTGTTTATATATATATAAGAAGAGAGGAAGGAAACAAACGAGTAATCAACGAGAAAGAAGTGAGAATTCAACGAAGACAAAGAGTGTTGATGCATAGTGATGTCGACGGAAGAAGCCATGGCGGCCATGAATGAGGTAATTAGTAAGATCGTATGGAATAAGGCAAAAGATTTTTGAACGTTTGAAGCACAAGTTGTCATGTGAAGAGTCAGCAAGTCAGGTACTGGTTTATTCGTCTATGCCGTGATCTGCAATTCTTTCTTTCTTGGCTCCATTTTTTGGTGTTTTCTTCCGTTTGACTTTGACTCTTCCTTGAGCACACAGAGAAGGTAGGCACGGAACTCGACAAAAGGGTACATGATTCAAAGGGCCGTGCTATAATACCACATGAATTTTCCTCTAAAAACCTCCTAGTGCTTCAATTGATCACATTGTAATCTAAACATAAAACATTGTCATCAATAAATCGATAAAAGACGATATTATCATTGTCTACCGAATATTATTCTAACTATTATAGAAAAATATTGTTGTATAAAGAATTATCTACGTATTTGTTGGTGTAGGAAACAAAAATAATGCTAACTGTGAAGATATCAGTAACACTACCAAGACTTCAAGAGCATCTTTGTTTCACGAGATTATTAGCCATCAAGAAGTTATTTATTTTTGTTTTCTCCACTGCCTTAGATATTAATTGAATTATCAACTCCAATCTTATAGTCGCAATTTTTTTCCCTTTTCTAAGTTAGTTCATTTATTTGCTGGAGGTGGACAGTCGATGCTATAAATATATATAATAGCACGTTGATAAATATGAAAACAAAAACACACAAAAATTATGAATCATACTCATCGTATCATATTCAACCAGCAAAAACCACACACACAAAATCGTCTTATTAAGATGCATGACAAGGACATGGAATATGGACCAGGCAAGGCATTAATTCAATGTCGATTGGTGTTATGTTAGAATATATAATTAAGCTCATGATCAGTAAATTAAGATAAAGTATGAATTGCAGGTACCTAATTCATAGGGCCTGATTTCGTGGTACAGTACGTTTGCGCGTTGCAAGTAAAAGAGCAAGTGTAAAAGGAAGTCTGAACTCTGAAGCCTAGTTAGTAATTCTACAAACGTACGAAATGACAGACTTATGAGTATTATTCGAATTCGTAAAGTCTGAAATCGTGATTCAGGGATAATTCGAAACAATATATGTACATATATAATTCGTTTTAGAGATGTGAATTCAACATACGAAATTCGACGTAATCAAGTTACATATTTATACTTTTTTTAGCATCACATACTGTGATTTATTTGTAAATGTCAAATATACGCAAAGGGAAATCCCTCAGGTGGTTTTTTTTTTCAAGCATAAGGCTAACCCCTATGGTCTTCTAATCTAGCAGCTAGATTGGCACTCCACGTCAGCTAGGGAAACCTCCTAAGTCCTATGGGATGTCTAATCTAGCAGCTAGATTGGCAGTCCATGTCATCTGGGACCATTTTCTAGCACTGTTTGGTTCAGCTCTTTAAATTTCAGCCATCAGATCAACTTTTGTGATCTTTGTGATCCGTGTGATATTTGTGAGCGCTGAACCATTCAGCGATAAGGTCACTTTTTGAGCGTTGTTTGGTTCACTGCTTCAATCTCGCTGCTAGTTGAACTGCGAGCAAATGCTAGGAGAGAGAACTAGCAAGTGCAAGTGTTATTAACATTTAAACCACACTTTTTCTTTGATTTGCAACACTTTATGGCCAATATAGCAGCTCAATCAAGCCCATAGGGGTTAGCCTAAGGTGGGGTTAATAATGAAGATAAGTTTTAAGAACAAGTTGTTGTGGGAAGAGTCAGCAAGTCAAGTGTTTTTATTCGTCTATGCTGTGATTTACTTAGCTTTTTTTGTTGGTTCCATTTTTTGCTGTTATTCCCTTGCTTTGACTTTTTGACTGGGCGGGCCAAATTTGGCCCGAATTAGATAAAATGTTGCTGTTCTGAGGGACCGAGGGTTTATAATTTAAAGGGACTGAGGGTTCACTGGCGTGGATGAAGGAGTTTTGGTATACCATAAAGGTACAAGTCTAATTGTTTCCATGGGATGTGGTTCATGTGCACATCTTTGATTGTTGTGAACAAATTGTCAAATTTTCTGAATGGTTTAAGAGAGCTTAATGCATAGAAACCCATCTTTGATTGTCGTGAACAAATTGTCAATTTCTCTAAATGATTTAAGAGAGATTAGTACATCTAAGGATACCAACTAATACTTTATCATTCACCTATATTTTACTCTGTAAATATATCTTCTAATACTTGAGCTTTTTCTGTTCATTGAAGATACCAACTAACGAAACTCTATATAACTAGCTTACACTTTGTAGAAGTCGATTTAAGAAAATTTTAATATTTAATTTCATGTCCATTTTGTTCTACCAAATTTTAAAATTATGGAAATTTTAAGTCTCCTCTGTACTCTTAGGTCAAGGTGTTTCAAGGTCTCATACCATTTCCATTTAGACTGGGTTTCTAATTTACTTTTAGATCTCAAACACATATGTAGACAAAGAGAAACTCTCTCATTTATCGTGTATTTATTCATATATTATTGAAGATAGATTTCCTTAACGATTTTTGTTGAATTTTACGGGAACAATGTACCAAGATATTGTAAATCATTCTTAATCGGGGATTGGTTACTTTTGTTGATTTGTCACTTGATTGAGGATCTTAAGTGTGGACTTAAAGTAGATATTCTTGATTTACCTGAAGCCGTTGTCCTTTATGAATTTTATAAATACTTACTTCCATGTCTCAAATAAGGTTCATTTAATTTCAAGCAGTGCATGCATATCTTAAAGATCTTATGTTTTTGTTTTGTTTTTGGAGGAAATGTCAGACAAAACTATATTTCCGAGAAACAATCATTTTGGTTTTTGTCCAAGACTCCGACAATAAGAAATTTTTTTACTGACACGAAATCTATAGGGAAGTCGTTTTTAAAATACATACTTTCCCACCCTATTTCCCAAGACTCCAAGAGGATGTGATTGGTTTTTAATTATATTCGATGAAACAAATTGCATTAGAACATGAAGAACCATTGATTGACCAGCTTATTCCTACTGATACCCGTATGAGGATTTGGTTGTCCTTGGTGTAGATTTAAATAATACCCGTATGAGGATTTGATTGGCACATCCTTCGTGTAGGATTTTAAAATAGAATGATCACAGAGCACCCTCTCATGTGTTACTTCACAATCTTTGGTTGAAATCTAATTGTATTAATCAGATTTTCACGTATCTCTTGCAAAATTTATGATTAATGAAAGTTTATTGAAAATTTCCATACACCAAGAACATAAAAGAGGACCAAAAAATACCTTGGAAATACATTACCTCCCTTCTAGGTTGATCTCCGGCGGAATACGAATTTAAAAATGCTACCATAAATGGAACACGTTTTAGGTTTAACAGCCGTTCAGTACCAATAGCATCTAGCATACTGCATTAATTTTCTTTGAAGGTTACACTGATAAACCCAAATGGAAAAACTGATAGAACTATTCAAGCAATGAAAAAGGGATGCCTAAAATCGAATGACGGGAAAAGATGAGCAACCACAGGATTTCTTTACTGGGAGACACAGATGTAGTTGAGTTTTTTGGGTTAACGTATATAAATTGGCACTCTAACCGAATTAATAATAATATTGCTGGAGATTCACTTTAATTATAGGTAGGAATACTAAAATAATTACAGTAAATCGAAATAATTCAACTGCATTCACAAACATCATCGAATGATTGCAATGGGTAGAAAAACAGTAAGTGATAATTTGGCGGTATAGCAATAGGACCATCACATTCTACAACTTCAGAAATAGGAAAAAAATGGTGGAAAAAGGTTTCATGCCAGTTCCATTGCTGATAAGTCGACCATCAGGTCCATCACACTAACAACTAATGATATAAAATAATATACATGATACAAATTCATAGTATTGCGAAATCGTCACAATAATGATATCTTATTCCACATTGAACTCCTAAGGAGTATGATCTACAATAATATAACTAATCGAACAAGTGAAGCAAACATTCTGAACCAAAGCCCGTGTCATTACGACACGGGTCATATCCAAGTTATCCTATAAGATATTGGCACTCACATATCAGGAAAAAATATGCGATAAGATTAGAGGTGTAAATTGGGTCGTGTCAACACAAGCACAACCTATCACAACACGATAAAATTTGAGCACAACCCATCCCAGCACGACATAACACATTAGTTTCATGAGACGGGCTGAGCTAGTCTAATCGGCACAGTAGCCCAGCCCAGGATGCGACACGGATAAGTACATGGCATGACACAGCACAACACGTTAAGAAAGCACGTCATAATATATACGAAATAATTCACAACATGGGGCAATACATCACATTTTGTGTATATTTCACAAAATAGCCTTTATTCTAGTTAATAATTGGCATTTTATTATCGTTATGTTACTTATTTTCATAACAACACATATAACACCTAAATATTTGGAAAATATTTATATTGAAAAACATAAAATAAATGTGTCTGGCACAGCACATCACGACACATCACGTTTATTTTTGTGGCACAACACAGCAAAACACGCCTTCTATCACGGCACAACACGACACTTTTTGATCTCTGACCGACACAACGCGACACGGTACACAACTCGCTAAGCACATGATTCTGTGGCTTGGACTGGGCCGACATGTTTTACACCTCTGAATAAGATATTTGTATCAATATCCCACATGGATGGATGTTAAATATTCAGATATCCAATGACGGACTTAGTTTTGGGGGACGGTCCATTGAGTATTTTTGTTGTAACTATGACTTTGTGGGAATAAATGACCAATATGTAACATTTTTATTTACAAGTAATTAGGGTCTCTTTTCCAAATTTTACACTTAAGTTTCATCATAAATTAGCTCTTACAAATCTTTTAGTGTAATTAATTTAGCAAAACTAATAAAACACAAAACCTTCACATGAGTTTGATGGATTGTCTGATCTCCGGGTTTTGTCAACGGATTTTATGCTTTTGATACAGTGAGACTCCTCCAAATTTATTGGATACTCTAAATCTTAGTTGCTGTTAGTTACCCATCATGGTTGAAACCATGCAACGGAAGTGAATGATCGAATGATTGGACATTTCCTAGCAACTTGGTTATAGCGGGTTAACGATGAAGTTGTTGGTACTGGAGAGAAAATCGAAGAAGCTAGTAAGAAATATCATGTCAGATTCAACAGCCTTATCAACCATCAAAAAGCTACTCATTTTAATTTTCTCCACCATCTTAGATATTTGATTTTTATCTCTAAATATTTTAGTATTGCAAATTTTTCTCCAAATGCTTCTATCTATTTGATGAAAATGGATGGCTGATTTCTCTCTCTATATATA
Source organism: Papaver somniferum (assembly GCF_003573695.1). Classification (NCBI taxonomy): domain Eukaryota; kingdom Viridiplantae; phylum Streptophyta; class Magnoliopsida; order Ranunculales; family Papaveraceae; genus Papaver; species Papaver somniferum. The sequence continues at coordinate 9,429,963 of NW_020618825.1, read as the reverse complement.
ATAGCACATTAAGGAATATCAAATACAAAAAACACCCAAAAACCACGAATCATACTTATCTATTATCATGCTTATGTCACGAGAAGAAAAAACAGACACACAAAATCATGATTCATGTTATTGACATGCGTGCCAAGAAAATAATTTGATCATTTGCATGCAACCTTTGATTAAGGGTAAATTAGGACCTAAGCATCCAATTTAAACTTCAAAGCCAGTTGGACTACTTACCAGTAATTCTGTAATTCATGAAGCACAAATTGTTATGTAAAGCATCAAAAGGTCGAGCGTTTTATTCGTCTCTCTATAATGTGCATTTTTTTTCTTTGTTCCATTCATTTTATTTTTGTCTGGGTGTTTTCTCTCTATTGACTTCGATTCTTCTTTCAGCAAACAGAGTGAGAAGGCACGGAATCAGCCCGGAAGTAAATAAAATACTACAATTCTGTGGGTGCATAATTAAAGAGCCGTGCTTTCGAGGTAAGCACATTACGTGTGCAAGCAAGTTGCAACTGATATAAACTATAAATTCCCCCACCACTTTGGACGTTGGAGCATAATTGAAGGTGAAATGGGGTAGGGTTAAAAGATGGTGTTATGAAATTCCATTTTTATTCTTTTTATACATTATTAAAAAGGACATGTATTAAGATCCTAGTTGATCACTGCCACTGCCACCACCGCTACCACCACCATCACCGCCACCGCCACCATGACCGCCGCCGCTACGAAATTTAAACACTGAACCCTAAATTATGAACCATGTACACTAAAGAGCAATTTTGTCTTTTTTCACACGTGAGAAGTCACATATATGCAATTTTGACTATTAACTCTCTCTAACAGAAAATCTAACAGATTCTGGCATTTTGATTTATTTCCCAACGTTCGAGGCATAATCATAGGATGGGGATGGGCTTTTGCCTATTAATCCTATATTAAAAAAGGTGGTGGCATGAATTACAGGAAGAAGAACAAGAACACCGCTTAACAAAGATGTGCTTCAATTGGGTAGACATAAATCTGCTCTTGATTCCGAGGTGACAAGATTCTTTTTTTCTGATCTTTACTCCAATTAAACCAAGGTTCAGCATTGACGGAGAGTATTGCAGACTATCAAGTATGATTTGTTTACGGATACATGTAGAAGCGAAAACTAAAAGAACTGTGGAATCCATGCCAAAAAACAAAAGCAAGAGCAGCACCTATCCAGAATATAATTGAATCAGACTCAAATTCAAGATCCAAAACAGTTATAGCAAAAGTTTTACTTGTTTCTTTGCTGCTCCTATAACAACATCAAAGAAAGAGTTTGTAGTGATGCATGCACATCAAACACGCAAAAGAGTTAGTAGTTTTCGTTGGATTGACAAAATGTCATTAGTAACTCAACGCTACATACCAAGCAATGTTAAAGTTATTTACATTGGATGACGAAACGGTATACCTGTGATGTTTCAAATTTAGCACCAAAATAAAAAGCAACAGCAGGCAGGCGGTTCGCGTCACCAGCTGCAGTCACGCAACCAAAGCTAACCCTTGCATAGCATTCTTGGCAAAGTTATTGCAGGAACCACGAGCTGTTCAGCAGGCAAAAACTGACCTCCCAGTGTTTACTGGAATACCCAATCAGCCGCAAGTTTTTCATGTCTGTGCAAGGCGTTATAAATTAAGAGATGCAGAACAAGGGGGGGGGGGGGGGGGGGGGGGGGGGGGGGGGGGGGGGAAATCATACAAAATGGAAGAGAGTAAGAAAGTGGAATCCTTAGACTGTTCAAATATTCATTTCATAGTTCTTGAAACAAATAAAAACAATTTTATACGCAATTACTACCCACAACTCTGCAAAATCTAAATAATGATATGCATTACCAAATCGATAAAAATCACAGTTGTTGCTGCTATTTGAGAGGAAAAAACATATTGCATGCCACAGGTTTGTCTCACCCGAAATGGTTGCGAAGAAGCAGAGTTTTTACATAAGATCCATGAACTTGTTGATCTCTGAAGAAGTGGGTGCTTCACCTCTTTAAAATCAAGGAAGGGATACAAGTCCCAATATTATTCATTTTTTGGATAACATGCAACTACGAGCGATAACTGATGATTGGAGAAAACAAAGAGAGGATATGAAGAAGTTAGTCAGGGTTCATATCCTCTCTTTTCTTCATATCAAGTTTATTTTGCATATTATCCAATTACATTTGGACTTGGTTCCATGTCTTTGATGTTAAAGTGGCGAAGTGTGAAATACCAACTTCTTCAAAGATCAAAAAATGCATGAATTCTGTGGAAACAACTCAGCTTCTTCGAGCCCATGGATCAAGTATACAAGAATTCTTTTTCAAATGTACAGATACATGAAAACATCTCTATAAACCCCCCTTCCTTGGATGATGCAGCAGTACTCAAAATCAGAATTCAAGCTGAAACATTCAGACCCATCACCCTATCAGTATTACACTACTGGGCCTCTTTTAGCCCAAAAGATACAGATTCTTCATTTTATCATTATCAAAGAACTTGTTACTTGTTGTTTTCATTATGCAACCAATGACATCTAAACAAATCATACTTTTTTCAATCAAACAGATAATTAAAAATGGATAGAACAATAAGAAACCGGTCTATGAATCTAGATTGTGATGATTCTGTTCTATTCGCGGTTTATATATCGATAACAGATAAATATGTGTGTGTGAAGGATTGATGGAGATCCATTTTATGCCTTATACACAATAGACGTTAGGAGACTCTCCAAAAGTCTATAACCAACAACTTGTTTGAATAGACAACTGCGACTGTTTGTTTTCTCAATCTACATATATTTATATTTCCTTGGCTTTTGTGTTCATTGTGTATAACTTCTGGGCACTGCATGATTAGTTGAAATTGCCTCTAATGATCATTTCATACGGACATGAAATGAACTGTGTCCGCAACATTCCCTTTCTTTAAAAGTTACCTACTAATACTTGATTTTTTTTTTTTGAGAACATCATCTTTAGAGAGAAAACGTCTATTTTTCCCGCGGCAGGAATGGCGAGAACATCATCTTCTCACCAAAGCAGAGCAGGGTTTTTAGATCAGATCGACATGGACAGAAGAGTATGCAGGGTTCTAAGAGCTGGGTTGCAGTGGTCAGTGGTCAAGAGAAGAGCAGGAATACTACAATTGGTTCGCAAGATTCAGAAGGATGGCAGATGGTTACTAAGAAAGGGAAAGCTATTCAAATCAAAGATCAGATTCAAGATATCGTTATTGACTGCAGATACAAATCTTTTCTTTTATCAAACAAACACAATGGTATTTTGTTTGATGAACAAACAAGGAATACAAGGAAATTAATTTAATTCAAATTCTGGTGAGTTCTGAAGGTGTTACTTGGATGAAGAACATTATGAGAAAAGAGTCGTAAAAAAGTTTTTATGGAAGCTGGTGCTGGATCTTTCATAGAGATGCTGAACATATCTTATTCTCGAGAAACAAAAATAAGTATGGAGAATTTTTTAGGTTAACTGTGTCTCGAGATAAGACTAGGCAATCAATGTGTTTTCCATCTGAGGAAGGTGATCTACGCTGGACTCAGTTTGTGAACAGTTTTTCAAAGATTGTTTCACATAAGCATGCTGAGAAGAAGAAAGTATCTACAAGGAAACGCCAAATGAGTCACAAAACAAGCTCAAAGCTCTTTGAGTACATCTGTGACTTCTGCTTCAAGGAACTGGAGTTGTGCAATCATAATTGAAGCATCTAAAGAGGTGGAGTCATGGAATAGTATTGGTCTGGAGATTGCTAGCAGGTTCAACATGGAAAAGGGGTTTGATCTTTTTCCTTTTGAAAAACAAAAAGCTTTCTTCTTTGCTTTACATCAGGATAAAGATGCTATGATTCACAAGGGTTTTTGGAACTTTAATGATATGACAGTCAGATTATTACCATGGTGGAATGCTTCTAATTCTATTTCATTTCAAGAGGTAAACACAGATGGATCTTGGATTGAGATTTTTGGAGTTCCTTTTAATCTGTGGGGACAAATTTTCTACACAGACATCAATGCTAAATTTGGTGGTCTTATTGAGGTCCATTCTTCCACTTCTAGATGGGAAAATGCTTCTGCAATCAGATTAAAAGTTCGAAGTTTTGATGGTGTTTCTTCATCTTTTCTTTATCATTTTGCAGGTTATTCATTTCCTATCAAGATTCAGCCTGTACATGCCATTAATGGAGTTTTAGACCAAGCTTTCAACAAGATTAGGGTTCAAAATCTTGAGTTAGTTCCTGTAGTTACGCCAGCTGAAGAGTCGGAGAAGAATATTTCATTCAATGCCGATTGGCCGAGAATCTCTCATCCAATTCTATGGCCACACGATTCTCGCAGAAGAGATCTCTTCAGAAAATTCTCAGCAACTGAAAAAGAAAAATTTTCCGGTACGAATAACTCTAGTTTAAATTTGAATTTGAGCGCTATAAATGGCAATTCAAATACAAATTTCTTAAACTCGGAAGTGGGCTCGTCCAGTAATAAGCCTTCAAAAAATGTCTCACTAGGCACGAATAAGTCAGACTCAGAATATGGAATCGGTTGAACCATTAGCATTAAATAATACAATTGAGAATATTTTGAATTATTCTCAACAAATCTCAACGGCTATCATACCTTCTTTTCAAAATGAAGAAGATGTATCAGAGTACTTACAAGCTACGGTTTCAATACCTTATCTTCAGATGATAGATTCAATGGGAAATGTTCATCACTGTAATCAAGTACAACAATCTACTTCTTCAAATGGAGCTGGATATTTTGATTTGGTCTGGAATAAAAATGAAAAATGGAGTACTTTAAAGCACAAGGTAGATCCAAACCTAAGGAAATATTTTGAAGATGTTCTTTTACAAATGGTTAGCATTTGGCCAAAGTTGGGAATTCATTTTAAAGGATCTCAATCACAAGTCAATGATGCTATGGTGGATACTCTCAAAACTCATCTTCAAAATTATGATATAGAGAGAATGAAATCTGCTTAATTGATTAAGTGGATTGGTTTCTTGGGTGTGTTCAGTTTTAATGGATTTCAAAATTATTTGTTGGAGTATCCGGGGTCTTAATGAGTTGAGCAGGCGGGACATTTTTAGAAAGAAAATCTCAAATTGGAAGCCTTCTATTGTGTTACTTCAGGAAACAAAAATTCAGTAGTGTAATGATTTATTGGTATGGCAATGTTGGGGAAAAAGAGATGTTTTGTGGTTGGACTCTCCCTCACAAGGAAGCTCAGGTGGAATTTTGCGTCTCTGGGATTCTTCAAAAATTCAGGTTATAGATTCTCTTATTGGTCCTTATTCAATTACTCTCTTGTGTAAAACCATTTCAAATTCTTTTGAACGGATGTTTACTGGGGTATATGCGTCTTGTGCTAATAATACTGAGGAAGTCAAATTATTCTCGAGAGAAATTGAGGAAACTAGATGTTTTTGGAATTATCCTTGGGTGATATGAGGTGATTTTAATGAGATTTGCTTCATTCATGAAAGATCGTCAGGTGGAGAGGTAACTAATGGCATGACAAAGCTCAATAATTTTATTTTGAGACATCATCTGTTTGATTTACCATTAATTGAAGCTCCATTCACATGGAAAAATAATCAAGATCAAAGTATCAGAAGTAGAATTGACAGAATTATGATTTGTCCTGCTATGGAAAATGCTTATCCAAATGTAACTCAGCATGCTCTTGCTCGTCCATGTTCTGATCACAATCCGATTTCTCTAGTATGTGAAGGTGTGAAGCATCGTCCATCACCATTCCGCTGTGGGTATTATTGGTTCTCTAATCCTAATTTTTTTGATTTTGTTAGAGATATGTGGAATACTTTTGATGTTTCAGGTAGTGCTGGTTTTGTCTTGTGAAAGAAATTGCAACTGCTTAAGCAAAAGTTAAGAATTTGGATCAAAGAAGAGTATGGTGAGGTGGAAAGGAGATTAGAGGAGCTTGAAGACATCTTTCTTGATTTAGATGCAACTGAACATGCCAATAATGGTCTTTATGATACTCAATGGGAGGAGAGGGTGAATGCAAGAAAATAATACTGCAATCTTACAGTAATTAGAGCAGAAAAATGGAGAAGCTAGAGCAGAGTTACTCATTTTCAAGATTTTGAGAAGAATACTAAAAACTTTCACAGGCTTGCAAATGACAGAAGAAGGAAAAGTTATATTGGTTCAATTAAAGTGAATGGTGTGCTTACTTCAAATGAGCAGGAAATCAAGGATGGTATACTTTCTTTCTTTCAAAATGTTTTTCAGTCTACTCATCAAAGAATTACTTCTATGGATGGAATGCAGTTTTCAACTATTTCTGAGGAGGTAAAAAGCGGGCTTGAAAGAGATATTGAGGAGGAGGAGTGTTTTAATGCAATTAAGATGTTAGGTCAGTTCAAGGCTCCAGGGCCTGATGGATTCCCAATGAGATTTTATCAAATTTATTGGGACATTCTCAAAAGTGACTTTCTTAATGTTGTTAGGGAGCTGCAACACAAAGATTTTTTGGATTGGAGGCTCAAGAATACATTCATTGGTTTAGTTCCTAAGAAAGATTCAATTGAAGAGATTAAGGACTTGAGACCAATTAGTCTAATTCATGGTGCTTACAAAATAGTTTCAAAGATTTTGGCATAAAGGTTTAAAACAACTCTTCCAACAATTATCTTCCAGCAACAATCTGCTTTTGTTAAAAAAAAAAGACAGATTCTAGATGGTGTGCTAGTTGCCAATGAATTGATTGATTCCTGATTAAGGAGTGGCAGGCCTGGTTTGCTTTGTAAAATTGATTTTGAGAAAGCATTTGACCATGTGCATTGTGATTTTCTTGATGACATTTTCAGGTTAATTAATGGGCTTTGGAGAAAAATGGAGGAAATGGATTCATTGTTGTGTGGAGTTTTCCAGATTCTCTGTGCTTGTGAATGGCAGTGCAACCGGCTATTTTAAGAATGGAAAAGGCATAAGGCAAGGTGATCCCATCTCACCTTTCTTGTTTCTCTTAGTGGGTGAAGCTCTTACTTACATGATTAAAAAAGCTCAAGAAGAAGGACTTCTATTTGGTTTTCAATCTAAACAAGATGGTATGATGGTGAGTCATTTGCAATTTGCAGATGATACTCTCATGTTTATAGATGCCGATGAAGAGCAAGTGAAGAATCTCAGGCTTATTCTCATTTCTTTTCAAATGCTTACAGGGTTAAAAATTAATTTTGCAAAAAGCCAAATTTTTGGTGTTGTATGAGGGGGATTTATCTGTTTTTTCTTCTCTTTTAGGCTGTTACTGTGGTGTTCTGCTTACTTCTTATTTGGGTTTGCCATTAGGTGACAAGTGTGGAGGAATTGCTAAATGAGACAGTATTATTGAGAAGTTTATTGCTAAGCTGGATGGTTGGAAAAAGATTATTCTTTCAAGAGCAGGTAAACTAACTCTTATAAACAGTGTCCTTGCAAGTCTTCCCATTTACTATATGTCACTCTTTGAAATGCCATACTCTGTTATCAAGAAACTATAAAAGATCATGAGAGATTTTTTGTGGAATGACAACAAAGGTAGGAAAAAAATTCATTTGGTGAAATGGAGAGCTCTTTCAAGAAAGAAGCAATTGGGTGGTCTTGGTATCAAGAATCTCAAGAAAGTAAATCAGGCTTTGTTATCAAAATGGTGTTGGAGGTTTGCTATGGAGGAGAATTCCTTATGGAGAAAGTTAGTTTTTGAGAAATATGGGTGTGACGGAGTTCAGTGGATTTCTAAGACTCCTAAAGGAACTTATGGGAGGTCAGTCTGGAAGGCAATCATGAAACATAAATCTATTTTCTTGAAGTATATGAAGTTTCAAGTTAACAGAGGCAACAAAGTTGGATTCTGGGATGACAATTGGTTGCATGATTCCCCAATCAAAATTTGCTTTCCTAATATCTATGTTTTATCCAGGGCTAAGAAGGCTTCAGTTGCTGATTTATGTATTTGTGTTGATGGTATTAATGTTTGGAATCTAAGTGTTCCAAGGAGACTCAATACTGCTACTAGAATGGAGTTTCAAATTCTTAATTTTGATCTTGTAGATGTCAATTTCAACATGGAGTTGGAGGATGAGATTCAGTGGCCAATTTCTAAAAGTAAGTTCTTCTCAGTTAAATCTACGTATGATTCTTTGTCTGCAGAAAATGAACTTATTCAGAACAACTCAGTATTTACTTTTATGTGGAACTTAAAATTTCCACCAAAAGTTGGTTTCTTTCTTTGGCTTATTGCTCATAATAGTCTTCCCACACAAGAGATGTTTTAAGAAGATGAGGTATGGAAGTCCCTGTAGAATGCTTATTCTGTAGCAGCAATGAATCTAGTAACCATTTACTTCTTCACTGTGCATTTGCAAGAGAAGTCTGGGAAGAAAATGGTTCTTTTGTATGCCTGGTGATATTATGACTTCTTTGCAAGCTTGGCATCTCACTCAGCATGATGTTGCTAGTACTTCAGTCTGAAATTTGATTCATGTGGCAATTATTTGGGCCATTTGGAAGAAGAGAAATGCAAGGATCTTCACAGCTGCAAGAAACAATGCTAAGGGAGTTGCTAACAAAGCTATTTACTGTCTTTTTTGTTGGGCTCTAGCTGTTAAGAATTACAGTGATATTTGTTCTTCTAATGTCATGAAAAATTGGTGTAACATTTATCCCTGTTTAAGTTGGTAGTTTGTTATCAACTTTTGCTCCCTTTTTTTTTTGTTCTTGGTTAGGGTGGTATTGCCTTTATGTCCCTGTATTTTGATCAATAAATCTTTTCTTTACGGATCAAAAAAATAAATAAAACATTCCCTTTCTTTTCATTTACGGTAAAGGGTCATTTTTCACACGTTTAAACCATGGGCCGGGGAAGCCAGTGCAACTTGCAGGTGAACATAGTGTTTTATTATTGCAGCACAACCAAACTTGATCGGCGGTATAAAACAGATTACATCGTGTAGTGTGGCCGCACTAATTAGTTTTCCCTTGAATCTGGTTGTTTTCGCTAGGATTTAGGATTACTATATATCAAAAGAACAGATTTAATTAAGTTCATGAAGGGTAATTTGACATTATGTACAGCACAGAGTTTGAATAGTGACAAATATTCTCCTTCTTGGTTATCGTTTTTTTTGTTTAGTTCAGTGATCGATGCTAGGGATTATGGCTCTAGATCCCATTGCAAATTTAAAACAATCTGTATATGCCATCAAGATTCAAGAGGTATATATAGATAGCTAAATTAAGAATTACCGGTTCATTACCATTGGCACTGGGGTCCTAAATTGAAGGGTTTATCAATTATTTTTCATGCATTGGGAACACACGTATCAATACTATGATACAGGTTGCTACATGCACAATTGCACACAGGAACTTATTTTTATATTTTCTTCATTATTTGAACAGTCTACGGCAAACCAAAATCAAAAGATTTCCCTTTGAAATTGTTATTTCAAGGCAATAAGGCTCCTAGACAATGTGTAATTAGAGAACTGAATCACACGAAAACATCTATCTATGATTTTTACTCTACCCTAAAACTTATTTATTTTCAATTTTCTTATTTATTAAAATTTTTATTTTCCACCTATTATGACTCATTTTTTTCTCTTAATTATTTTTTAACCTATACAAATAATCGATGATAAAAATTTAGAAAAAACCTGAAATTGAGTTCTTGTTTTACACTATTTGCGCCAAAACTGAGGAATATTGTGTTCCTCTGGTGAGATTTGGACATATTTTCTTCCGCTTCAAATAAGCGATGGCTAAGGGATATCCCATACCATTGTGCTTGGCCTCATGATCATATACCAAAATGGGTAGTAAAAGGGATGTTCTTTTCTTCATAGAAGAGGCAGAGATGATGAATGTTGCGTGTCTTTTCAGAGCCTTAATAATAATAATTTTAATTAATTACTAATTCTCTAATTAAAAGAACCACCTTTTCTCAATAGAGAAAAATAAATAAAGGTTTTTCTTCTTCTTTCTACATTACTATATAAAAATTATGTGTTTTCGTATCAATATACTCCCTCTGTACCACCACATCTATAGGTGGAATTTGGAATTTTATTTGTCCCACTAAATAGGGAATTATGTTAGTAATAGGACAAAGAATTAAAAAGAAAATAGGAAAAAATGATGAACTCAAGATAATTTTCTTAATATAAGAGAATTTTTTTTTAATATGAAAGATAGAGTTGATTAATATTAAAATTCTGGTACATGAAGTTTCTCCGTTAAAAAAAAATTTAGCCACTCAGGGGCTTCATTAATCCAGGAAGTAATAAATGCCATACTAGCTGCATCTTTTGCTAATAAGTCTGCCACATAATTTGTTTCTCTGGGTACATAAGTAATCTCCCAGTTATTAAAAGACTTTAACAACTCAGCACAACCCCTAATTATTGCATTATTTTTCCATTTTATAGATTCAGTATTCCCTTTCAGAGCATTGGTAACATTGCTACAGTCTCCTTCTAGTTGTACTTTTGTGATTCCACTTCTTATTGCCACTTTAACTGCCTCCAATAATGCCAATGCTTCTGCTTGCTCTGCATCTTCTGCTACTGCTGGCATACACAAGGCCCTTTTGAAGAAAGCTGCATTATTAATCATAATTAGTCCTGATCCCATACATTTGCTTTCTTTGCTAAAAGAAGCATAAAATTTATTTTATGATAGCCTTCAGGAGGAACTGTCCATCGCACAACATGCTTATTCCTCAATGATTGTCTCTGAATGGCAGACAATTTAGTCACATTTTCATTCCAATCCAAGATAGATTTTTTGATTAGTTGAACTGTAACACTCACCTGCATTTGAGAGTTATCAAAAACAATAGCACACCTCATTTTCCAAATATGCCACAGAACATGAGTAATACAGACTAACTTTGTAGAACACAAAAGTTGTATTAGCACCACTACCAGAACTGAACCTACTACTTATCCAGTCCAACATGTTATGACCTCGACTTATGCCCCTACTTGATATTTTCATAGCATCCCAAATATTCTTGGTCTCATGACACTCCAAAAAGAGATGGTTCATAGTTTCAGTTTCCCTATTACATAAAGGACATATAGGGTCAATATTTTGCACGTGCCTAGATAATATGTCCCTAACAGGTAAACAACCATGGACACACTTCCGTAGAAAATGCAGAATTCTTTGAGGAATATTCATTTTCCAGAACAACTTCCATGGAAAGTTAATAAGACTATCAGTAGGATCTTGGGTATTATCTGCCACATCAACAACTCTGTAAGCACTTTTCACAGTGAAATACCATTATCATTAGGATTCAAAATCAATCTATCCTCCCCAATAAGTGGGATTCTAATTTTACATATTTCAGACACAGTGTTTCTATCAAACAGAGAATTTAAGACTTCTACATTCCATTTATTGCTATTAGGAAACATAAGTTGATCAATAGTAACCATATTACTAGACATGAATCTAGAGGAAAGACGACCAGATATTGTTGGGACCCATATATCATTCCAAATAGAAATATTTTTACCATTTCCAACTTCCCAGCAATAATGTTGTTTGATAATGTCAAGACCTCTACAGATCCCTTTCCAAATCCAACTCCTTGTGTCACTTCTAACATGAAGAGGGTTACTATTAGGGAAATATTTGGAACTTAAAATTTTTAAACATTCAGCATCAGTCTCAGTTAGCATTCTCCAAGCAAGTTTTGCAAGAAGAGCATTATTTAGTTCATCTGTTTTTTTTTTATATTAAGACCTCCTAGGGCTTTAAACTTGGCTACAGACTCCCATTTCTTAACAAACAAGCTTTTGCCACCATGAATTTTGTTCCACCAAAATTTTTCTGAACTCCATCTAGTTTATCTGTGAGTTTTTTTTTTTGCATGGGAAAGACAGGTAAATGATGTGAAGCTAGTGTAACTAGAACAGATTGAACCATCACAGACCTAGTAGGCTGATTCATGTTCTTTCCCTTCCAACCAGCAAGTTTATCCATAAATCTATCAGGTAAGTGCCCAAAAGTTTCCATTTTATTATATTGAATAAGAATGGGAACTCCTAAGTATTTATCCTTAAGTCCAAGAGTTTTAATATTTAGAATGCTGGAAATTTACTCTTAACTTGACTATCCACCTTAGGGGAAAAGGCTATACCTGACTTCTCATAATTTATAGATTGTCCACTATACTTACTGAAGTTCCTTATAATTTCATCAAGTTCTCTAGCACCTTGAATATTAGCTTTTGCAAAGATGATACAATCATCTGCAAAAAACAAATGACTAACAGCTGGGCTAGAATTAAAGACTGTAATACCCTGTATCATGCCATCATTTTCAGATTTTATGAAAAGTTTAGAAAGACGATCCATAACTATGATAAAAAATACATTCCATAATCATAGAACACCAATCATCATGAAAGCCAAGTTTCCTAAGAATATCTATCAAAAATTTCCATTAAATCCTATCAAAAGCTTTAGACATGTCTAATTTAACAGCCATAAGACCCTTTGTAGCTTTACATTTCCTCATAGAATGAATAAGTTAACAATATTGTCAGTAATCTGCCTAGAAGAGAGGAAAGCAACTTGATAAGGACTTATAAATTTGTCCATAACTTTCTTAAATCTACTAGCTAATAACTTACTTATAAGTTTATAAGCTACATTACTTAGACTAATGGGCCTAAAATCATGGTTTTTTTTTAGGAGTATTAGTTTTTGGGATTAGACTTATAAAGCTATGATTAAGTTGTTTTAAGAGGTGTTTGGAATGGAAAAAAGCTTGTACCATCCTAACAGTATCATCCCCTACAATAGTCCACATTTTTTGGTAAAACCCTGGAGGATACCCATCAGGGTCTGGAGAAGTCCATGGTTGCATTTGAAACAAGACATTCTTAATTTCCTCACTAGTTGGTACTTGAATAAGCATATCATTCTCTTCCTGAGTAATACATGGTAAAATATCACACAGAAATTCATCATAATCTGGAGGATTAGTAGTTTTACTAATGATACAAAAATGTTTCCTTAGATCACTAGCTATACTTTTCCTATCTGAAACCCAGATCCCAACATCAGACTAAAGAGACTCAATTTGAGTTCTTATTTTCCTATACTTGACCTTATCATGCAAGTATTTAGTGTTCATATCATCAAAAGCAAAGTTTGAAAAACGGGTCACGGCTCAGGTCACGGGCACTTGGCGTGACCGTTATATAGCATTTTGACGGGTGTGACCACGTTTTGGGAAAAACGCGTTATTTAGAGAAAAAACACGTTTTTGTACGTTTTTCATAAAAACAGGCGTTATAACGGTTAAATAGAAAATTATAAAAAAAATCATGATCTGAAATTTCTATGCAACGGTTATAACGTGGGTGTAAACGTTATAACGTGCCTAAAAAACGTTGTGACCATTCATTTTTAAATTTTGTCCCACTAATAGATGGCCTATATCACTAAACTACCATTTTAATTGATTAATGTTAGTATAAGAAATATGTATAATTCGATTGTCATGTTTATATTCTTTACGTAGGTGTTTTAAAATACTTCTAACTATACAAATTACGAAAGTTTGATAAAATTCGTACGGCATAGCTACTACTAGAATTTTTTCGGCGGCAATTATCCAATTTAAGAGAGTGCATAACCTATCCAATTTATTGAAAATGATTCGTTTCTTGGACTCAGACAAACCCACCATGGGTTATTTGTTCCATGCACTTGCGACATGTGTGGAAATTAAACAAATGGGTTTGGGATCAAATCGAAATGCTTCTATCGTGGGTGTAATAAAGAAGCGATGGAAAAGTCAGTTGAGTTCTCCTCTTCATGCTGCAGCGTATTTTATCAATCCTTATTACGTCTTTAACCCAACAACTAATCTCATCAATAATGAAATTTCTGAGCCCCAAATTTGTCTTACTGAAGTCATATCAAGAATGGTTAGCGACCCGCAAGAACAAGTAAAATGCATGCTAGAGGTACAAAATTACTAATACTATCTCCAAATATGTTTAATTAAGTAATTTGAATTTCTTGTAACAATTGTACTGTTATTTGTAGGCGGGAAGAATGCGAATGATACAAGGTTAATTTGCATCACCATCAGCACGTATTGCAGCTCAACATAGTGATCCTGTAAGTTAGTGGTTATCTTATGGTGTTGAGTATCCATCCCTCCAGAAGATTGCAGTAAAGATATTAAGTCAAACAAATACATCGTATGGATCAGAGAGGAATTGGAGTGTGTTTGAAAGAATCCACACCAAACTACGCAATCGTTTGCTCTCATCGAGAATAAATGATCTGATGTATGTCCATTACAATTTGAAGTTGGAGCAACAAAAAATTAAAGGTAAAACAAGGCGACATAACATTGATGTTCACCACGTTCATACTCTACCGAGGGATGAAAATATGCTTGACTGGATAACGGGGGAAGACGAAACACCGGTTTTACCTCAAGAAGAACAATGGTCAAATATGCTGGAAGAAGAAGCCGTTAATAATCCAGAGCATGTCCCTCAACCATACAACTGGCATGATTCTGAAGTTCAAATCCCATACAAAAGGTTCCCGGTGAGTGACTTTGTTTACGACTTTGGTAATCTTTCATTTAAAAACAATACACAAGGTTATGATAATGTGAATCCAACATATGATTCTCATTATACTTTTGATAGCTCTGACCATGGTGTTCAATATATGAACGAAGGATATAATTGTAATATTGATAACAATAATAAAGTAGATAACAATGATGATGAAAATGAAGAAGGTTACGACGACGATAATTAAGGTTATTATGATGATAATACTTGTGCAAACGAATATAGCTAGTACCCCCACGACGATGACTATGATGTGGAAAGGAACCGCCGAGAAAATGAAGAATAAATTAATAAATCAAAAAAAGGTGGTGGCCATAGTTGGTTTGCGTAGCTTTTTAAATGATGAACACTAGTTTAATAATCCTTTATTTTTTATATTTTAAGTTTTTAATCCTGTAATTACTTTCCCTGTATCATTTAAAAAAATTAAATCGAAGTTTTACACTTTCAATCCAGAGAAAGAAAAAAAATTAAAAAAATGGTAAAAAGTTATTTACACGATTATAATGTGCGTGATAACGGGAAAACAGTACTAAAAAACACACGTTAAAATGTTATTTAGAAGAAAAAAACATTCAAACTAATTTTAGGAAAACGGTTATTACGTGTATGAAAACTAAAAAACGGTCCTTAAAAAACTGACGTTATTTCCAATTTATCGGCCTTATAAAGGCACAGGGTCCGGAAACCCTCACGGCCACGGCATATGGGTGTGGCCGTTTTAACGGTAATTTTTTCGGTAAAAACGGGTGTTTTTCAAACCTTGATCAAAAGTGAGAATATTCTCCTTGGCTCTCTGAGAATAGTAATCATGTTGAACTTGATACCAATAATCAAGTTTAGACTCAAGATTCTGAAGTCTAATATTTGTATCACCATTATTACTTCCTTGATTCAGATTATTAATTTGGGATTGCACATCTCTGATCTGAGTTTGAAAATTCCCAAACTTATTATGATTCCGCTCTCTCAAAATGTACTTGACATAATTTAAGAGACCCGGTAAGATTAAAAGCATAAGAACCATTCTCATGGGACATCCAAATTTCCTTAACTAAGTCAGCACAAGAAGGGTCAGACAACCAGCATTTATTAAACCTATAAGGCTTACTAGTATCATTATAATCTCTATCAAAGACTAACAAGATTGGGCAGTGATCACTCGCATGAGGAATAAGATGATACACAACACAATTGGGAAAAAAATTCAGCCAGTCACCATTACAGATGGCTCTATCCAATCTTTCTAAAATAACAGTAGAATCATTTCTTCTATTGGACCAAGTATAGGGATTACCTATGAAAGGAATATCACTCAAATTCAAGTTCTCTAGATGTCCATTGACAAAGTCAAGGTCAGCTTGTCTAGGTATGTTACCACCTAATTTATCATGCATCCTTATGAGTTATGAAGTTTAGGTCACCTACAATCACCCAAGGACAATGGTAAGTGCTAACCAAACCAACAAAAAGTCTCATTGCTCTGTAATGTTTTCAGTATTTATGGCACCATACATAAGAATAACTAGGGATTTTTCACTCCTTGCATCAATCTGCACATTACAGACTCTGAAGTTATTGGTTGAATCTATGATGTTGAGAAGGATCCCATCTTTCCACAGAAGAAATAGCCCACCAGAAGCCCATATAGGATTTACAAAGTAATAATTCATAAACCCTAACTTTTGTGTGGATCTTACCATTTTCCTATCATTGTTCTTGGTCTCAACTAGAAAAACTAGATCAAGATCATTAGCTTTAACTAAGTCACTTAGATGGTATCTAGTGTACTTATTTCCAAATCCTTGGACATTCCAGGTGATCACCTTTATGATGTTATTATACTCAGTATAAATACTGAAAAATTGAGTAATATAGCCCTGAGATAATAGAATAAATTCGACTAATTTATCTATTCTAACAGGTTTAGAAGTAGTATCAGAAAAAACCCAACCAAAAAAAAATCAGAAACCCTAGAGCAAAATTGAGACATAGACCAAAAATTACCTAATTGAAATTTAATTTCTTTACTAAGAAGAAAAATAAAGTTTAAGATAAAAACCTGGTGAATAATTGCAGGATTCCCATAGCGGCTCTGTGTATTTGTCCCCTAGAGATCAATTGTGGAGCTATCAATTGCTTCCGAGCGATTTCCCCCACCATTTCTGGTTTTGTACTCCATCATATTCTCTATAGGAATTTTACCATAATCAATACTTTCCTCAGCTTGATAAATAGGATTATTATGGGTATTGGTTACATTGCAATTAGAAGAATCGGATAGAATTTCTTCCCTACTTCGTTTGGTTTTCCTCTGATCGATATCTTCAGTCCCTAAATTAGGGACCGATTCAATTTGGGCTTCCAGGGAAGAGATATGCTGAGTAGAATTACTAACATCACCCACTACATGTTCAGTACCATCCTCCGTCATGTCAGCATCCTTACTTGTGATATTTTTAGCCAAAAATGCCTTTACTTTATCAGTCTGGCTCCACACCTCATATTCTTTCTCAGTCATCGCTTCCACTTTTTTTTCTTGGGCTACCCTTTTACATGACTTATCATCATGGTCTACTACCCAGCACTCATTACAGATTTTATAAGGCTGCATCTTATAATGATAGATAACCCATTTGCTTTGGCCATTTGGTGTATCCACCCAGCCTCCTCTTCTTAATGGATCCTTAATCTTAACTTATACATACACTGTACTTGTCACACTGCCTCTTGGGAGTCTTCTCCTTCCTTGTGGAACCACTTTTTTGCCAATATCTTTGCATATTCCTTCAATCAGGGTTTCATTCAGGATTATGTTGCCTAAATTCCTTAGCTTGATACACCAGACATGGTTGCCAAATACATGATCCTTGATTGATAGGTTAAAATCATAAGGAATTAGAGCCAGCAAATGACCCATGATATCCCACGTTTTCGCTTTAACTCCATTTTTTGAATCTTCATTTTGGAAACGAAAAAGGAAAAGATTTGTTCCTTTAGTGATTATATCATATCTCATGTAGCTTCTCCAACGTTCATTGATTTCTTTCTTCACATCTTCATGATCCAATGGTTTGTTGAACATGACTTTTTCTAGCAAACAGAATAAATATTCATCAGCTCCGTCAGTTGAAATTTGGGCAGAAGCAACAATTCTCCGTAGGGGCCTTGGTGTACTGGAACCAATAGTTGCAGATTGCAATCTTGAGTTGAGATTTTCTACTTGTCTGCTACCTTGAGAAGCCATGATACAGCTCTGTGTTTTGCAAAGGTAAGAGTGCCTCCCAAGTTCTCTTTGAGATTTAGGGTTTATGCTGAATGGCGGATACCTAATGGGGTTATAAAACCTTTGTGGGATTCGGAGATCTTTCTGTTTTCATTTTCAAATATTATACTGCTGATCTTCCGGTTTGACTGGGTTGGCAATATTTTTGAATTTGAAAAATCTAGAAACTTTCCCACTTTTGAAGCTATAATCACGGGAACAAATTCTTAACGATTTTTGAATCCTAGTTTTCTGAGTTAACAAGATGAAAACGGATCTAATGGATATCATGATGAAAAAGTGTATCACTAGTGATGTTAACAATCTAGAACTGCGACCAATCGAGCAAAATGGAGTACCAGTGAGATTAAACGACTTTAACTCACATAAATAATGAGGGAAATCAAAAGGACACCACTGTTCTTATACGTGGTACGGAGGGAGTAGAGGTATAAAACATGCCGGCCCGGCACAGCCCAGCCCACGAAGTCACGTGTTGTGATGGGTTGTGTCAGAGATTCAGACGTGCTGTGTTGTGCTGTGCTAAATGGCGTGTCATGCTGTGCTTTGCCAGAAAAATAAACCTGTTGTGTCGTGCTGTGCTGTGCTGTGCTAAATGACGTGTTGTGTTGTGCCAGAAAAATAAACGTGTTGTGTCGTGTTGTGTTAGCATACTTATTTTATGTTTTCCAAAATAAATATTTTTGAGATATTTTAGTTAGTACATGTATTATTACATAAATAAATTAGCATAACAAAAATAAAATGTCAAAAATTGGCTAAAACATTGATTTTTTTGTGAAATATGCATCAAATTTGATGTATTTTGTAGTATTTTATGCATGACGTGGCGTGCTTTCTTCGCATGACGTGCTGTGCCGCGTGTTGTGCCGTGCAGATGTGCCTATTTGTCTAGCACATCACATCACATTAAACAAACTTTTTGTGCCCGTATTGTGCTCGAATTTTAACGTGTTGTGTTGTGCTATAAACGTGCTGGCCCGTCCCAATTTACACCTCTATAAGGGAGTATTAGATTTTCAAATCTAGAATTAACAAGAATGTACGTGTGTATGAGTATGTGTTGTGTTGTGCTATAAACGTGTTGGCCCGTCCCAATTTACACCTCTACGAGGGAGTATTAGATTTTTAAATCAATAATTAACAAGAATGTACGTGTGTACGAGTAAACACGTTGTTGAATAATTCAATCCCTAAACAAGGACAACCAACTTATTGTCATTGTTGAGTCAGCTGCTCTTATATGTGCGAGGATAACGTGTCTAGTTAGCATATGCTGGCTCCGCCCGTCATCATAGCAAGGATATGCACGATCCGCGTGCTGAAATTTAGAGCTTAGAAACGGTAAAAGCGAAGAGAACAAATTCTTCAAAGGTAAAAGAAATGTGACTTGTACAGCACCACCATCATTGTGTGATGCATGAAAAATAAACTAGAGAAACGCTGCAGCCTGTAGAGAAGAGAATGATGGAGAGATCTGACGTTGACCCAACAGTCGGATCCTAAGATTTACGTGAAACGACTAATTCTTTTGGGGAAAAAAATAAGAAGTTTTCTTAAAGAGAGAAATAGGAATTTCTTATGAATCTTAATCTGTTGTTGTGGTTGACATCTGATATGATTATGGTTAATATATTCAACAAAGGATTAATTGAACTCCAACCAAAAAGATTATCTATCTAGCTAGCTAGATGTTCTTCCAAAGCATGTATGTCATCATGAGTCATGGCTCCCGTGAATAACCAACCATACCAAAATGTCTAGTCTGGGTCTACACATTACCACCGATCGGTTGGTGGTAGATGATGATCCTGGTTGATTTTGTACAGTGGCGGAACTGGAAAATGAAGTTCAGGGATGGTTTGAAAACTAATTGGATTTTTGGGTGGCTTAAGCCTATGATTTAGGCATACAGATCAGCCCCTGATTTTGTAGGTGGAGGGGGTGTTAATGTGAGTAAAGATACTATTCAAATATACAATGAACATGATCCCTTCTGGGCCTTGATCCAAGACAAGAGCCACAAGTTTTGCTTGGATCATGTTATCGATTGGGAGATGCAAGTGCAACACAAGAGAGAAATATTCATACAAAAAGGAGAGTCTGGTATTATTGATTCAAATATTCATTTCATAATTCCTTACGAAAACAAAAACAAAACAAAAAATGCATAAAAATAAATTGAGAGGACTTCTATACCATCACGCTATTTACTCTAGTTGTGCATCCATCCTTTTCCTCGCACCCAGCATAAGATATCTGTTTGATTTCTTCTCATACCAGTTTATCCAGATCTGTGATAGCTTTCATGGAAAGAGGTACTTCCGAAATCAAACCCTAAGTTTGGTGCTCTGAAAATCACTAGGTCTTCAGGTTTTGGATGTGATTGCACACCGTGTATTCACACAACATTTCTTCCTCCTTTTCTTCTTCATGGCCGGAGTTCACTGGAAACTCTAACTGAGAGAAAAGCACAGGTATTGAGTCCTCTTATAAATAAAGGATCAAACCCTAGAAGCAAACCCTAAGTCTGAACTTCCGCCCTTTTGGGCCTAGTTTAGCCGTGACTAACACACACAAAATGAGTCATGCAAATGACCGAGTCTCTAGTGACTATCCCATCGAATTCTTAGTTATTGTTTTTGTTGCGTAATCTAATTAATGACATCTGAACAAATCATAATATTTTTTAATCAGATAGATAACATACTACTAATTAAATAGTGACAATACCAATCTCCCAATAATCACAGTTGTTCATGGTGATCATTCTACGATGTGTAACTTATATATATATATATGTGTGTGAGTTGGGGTTTGGTGAATGTTAGATGCAACAAACAAAGGAATTTTGATGTATATATGTATGTTGATGGAGATCCATTTTATGTCGTATATACATGCACTTTGATTTGATTAGCTGTGAGCCTGTGACGGTGTGACCTGTGAGTTGATTGGTATACATGACTAATTGATTGGGAACTAAGATTAATTAGTCACTCATTTTTGTTGCTAACTGAAATGGATTACTATTCTTGACAACTTCTTAATTTGAATAGACTACTGCAACTGTTAGTTTTCTCAACATATATCAAAATATTTCCTTTGTTGTTGTGTGTGTACAATTTGTGGGCAACGCGTGATTAGTTGAAATTGCCTCAATTGATCTCTGATGATATGATATGAAATGAAATGTGTCGGCAACATTCCCTTTCGTTTTCTTTTGTGGTAAAGGGTCATTTTTCATACGTTGACTCGGAAGCTCAAATACCATGAATGAATATTCCACATGACTAGACACCAAGAATAACGTTAATTTTCTATGCTGCTTATTAAAAGTAGCAATGATCATCAGCTAGATAGCCGGAGTGTTTTTGGTTCAACTCAACTCTGCTGGGGGGCACCCAACCCAATCCCACCGACAGTATATGGTCCGATCGATATGTGCATTTTTTTTTTATGTTTGCTCATCTTATCTCAATCCATGTTTTAGAAAAGGTTTTACGGGACCCATATAACCGACTCTATCTATCAAAATCACCGCACCCACCAACCATATATATATACACGTTTGTTCCACAGTTCATAGGGCCAAAATATGCAACACGGTTTGCTGCTGTTGATGTTGTTGTCACTCGTTTTCATTTTCTAGGCTAGGCTAGGCTAGGCTAGTTTCATTTCGCGTCATTGGCATATCGTTCGTGTACTTTGGACTTCTTTTCGACACCTTATCATATGTCACGTTTGTTAATTCTCTCTGCTCTAGTACTTGTTTGATGTGTATATCCTACATTAAGTAATAAACAGCAACTCCAAAAATCTTGGGCCGGGGGAGCCAGGTTTTTCCAGTTCACAATAGGGGTTCAAAGTGAGATGGGAAGTCAATTTGCATCAAAAACAGGTCAAAATTGTCATATTGAACTTGATCGATCGGCGGTATAATAAAACAGAACACACACTGTGGCATTAATTTATCTTCATTATAGCATTTTGGATTTCCATGTCAAAAGAAGAGATTTAACGCCACTCCATGACCATGTTTTGGCATTATATAGCCAAAGTTTGAATAGGGACAATATTCTCCTTCTTGGTTATCGTATTTTCTGTATGAGTTCAGGGATCGAGGCTAGGACTCCAGCTCCCCATTGCTTAAAAACAATCTGCAGGGATACTCAAGGCTAGGACCCCAGCTCCACCACTGATTTGCAACTGGAGTATATATTAATCCCTGAAATTGCTCCATTCATGGCGTTCTGTTCTCTTAATTTCCACTCTCCAATAAAGTAGTCCGATGATATCTTCACAAAGTATATATGATCAGTTCTAGCTAGCTAGATTCTGCCTAGTCAAATTTTATATTACTATGCGGATTTCTTTTTTCATTTGGGTCTGTGGGTTATTATTTAAATTAATTGGGATATATCTAATAAGACAAAAGGTAGCCCATTCTGAAGTAAAAGTAACCGCCCCTTAACATTGTATTTTCTAAATAGCAAAATCGTCCCTGCAACGATTAACACTAATTTAATTGAAATGATTAGATTAGTTAGATTAGTTGATTTATATGAGTGGATTTGGAAATAATTGAGAATAGAGTATGAAGTAGCAGAGGAGGTTTTGGTTGTGGGGGTTAGGGTTTTTGAGAAATTTGTGATATGTGTGAGATGAGTGATTCAAATCCTGATTTTGAAGTGGGGGAGTCTTTTAACTTTCCTCCTACAGATGAGTACTTGTATGATGATATATCAGGTTATTCATCCTGAGACCATGCCGACTCTTACAATATCAATAGTCGGCGTGGTTTTAAATTTTCGATTTCTAACCTAATATTGTATGAACACATAAATCATAATATTTTTGATTTCTAACCTAATTTTCGATTCCGACTAAAAACACATAAATCATATTTTTCGATTTCTAACCTAATATAACAATCATACAACATATCAGAATAATGGGTTTGAGTTCAGAAATCACTTACAGTCTTCTTTTCACCGGTGAATGGTTCTTCTCAACATTATCATGGATTGCATTCTCGGGTTTACTCATTCCAACTTTTTCCTTACCTTTTCCCTCTGATTTGGATCTTTTCATGTTACCTGTTGAATCTCTCTTGCTACTGGATTGAACCATTTTTTGTAGAATATCAAAAATTGAAATTTTTGTTTGATTTTTGGTTGATGGAATAAGACGAAGGAACGAGAAGAGGAGAGGGATTAGAGGAGATTGATTAGAAGAAGATTAACAGTTTTTAGTTTTTAAATTTACGGTTTAGTTTTAGGTTAATTAGTGCAGCGGTACTAAAGTAACCTCATCCTGTTTTGCCCTCCCCTTTGTAAGGGCACCATGTCCATTTAAATTCGGGTGTACCCCAATCTCGCCCGGTATTATTATTCTCTCATCAGCTCAATTTAAAGATAAAAACTCACTCAAAGTAAATCATCATTCTTTTGGGAACACACGTATCAATACGATAATACAAGTTGCTGTGAACAGCAGTTGGCAACGTTGGCACAAGACGTACTTGTTCGGTTCAGAAAGGGGCCACAAGCCCACACCCCATGGTCCCCTTGTGGTCTATATGATGATGTAATTTTAGGGAATCATCATGAATAATTGTTTGGTCATTTCCTTCGTAACTTTATGCTAATAATTTAGAGTGCTGCTAGTGGAAGGTACCATTTTACTTAGGAGTGTACCAATCCCTTATCAAAATATGTTTCGTTTTATATACAATTTGGTACATTCCAAGTAAAATATACCCCATTAGGGCCATGATAATTTAAGTGAAAAATTATAGATGTTCCCTTTCTTTTTTGGTCCTTTTTAAATAGCAAAAAGAATATATTTAATTCTAACACCTTAATAAATTAGTACCTAGTAGAGACAAAAGCATCATGGCTGCCAATATATGGCAGGAATTTGGAACCCGACGTGTGAGCAGACCAACAGAGCTGAGCTCGCAGGAAATGTTTAGTTACTTATTAACTAAGTATTATAATCTGTTAATTAGTGCTTAATTAGACAGCACACTGACCAACAAATTAGACATGCTGGCATCCAAAATTGCTTATGCCCTGGTTATTAGTTACTGTACTCACAGTTTTTTTACCCAGAACATGATATAAAGTTATGGATAGGGGTGCACATACCCTACCCATACCCGCCAACCCTACCCTACCCGCCAGTTTTTTAACCGTATCCTATCCTATCCACTATTCAGCGGGTAGGGTGGCGGGTAAAGATTTTCTTAACCGCCAGTAAACGGGTAGGGTGGCGGGTATAGTCCATATCCTACCCACCCTACCTAGAAGTGCACATGCCCTACTCCTACCCGCCAACCCTACCCTACCCGCCAGTTTTTTAACCGTATCCTACCCTATCCATTATTTGGCGGGTAGGGTGACGGGTAAAGATTTTCTTAACCGCCGGTAAACGGGTAGGGTGGCGGGTATAGGCCATATCCTACCCACCCTACCCGTTGTGCAGCCCTAGTTATGGATGATTTGTCTATCAATAGCGCGTTTGGACACATTTTTAGAAGTACCTTATCGACTTTTGTTATAAAGCAAGAAAATTAGTATGAGCGTAAAATTTTAAAACTACTCTTAAAAACAGAAAAATTACTTTCGGAGAAGCATAAGTAATTCTAATTCTAGTATCCAAACACGTTACGTGTGTTGCAGAATAACATCATCGTATACATGGATGATGATGATAAATAGTAATACTCGGAGGGATAAAGCATAACCGTGTCGGTATACTTTATAAGTTTTGACGTACTTTTGATTAACTAGTATTATTAATCAACTAATTAATAAAAATGGAAAGGTAGCCTCAAGAATAATCTCCTTAGATCTTCTTCTTGTAGGTACTCATCATGATATATATCCGTAAGTGGGGAGTAAAAGGGAGGGATGTTCTTTTCTTCACAGAAGAGCCAGAGATGATGATGAATCTAGCTTAATTGTCTTTTTAGTGCCTTAACAATAATCATCTTATTAAAACAACCTTTCGCTGGTTGAGAAATTAAAATATATAGAAGAATTCTGTATTTTTATATCAAAATATTAGATTTTCGAATCAAAGAAGAATTCACAAGAATGTACGTGTCTATGTGAGAGACAGTTGTTGCTGCGTAGGTAACATATGCTGACTCCACCACGGATCGTTATTATATCTGCTTTGCTTTAGTGGTTGGTTAATATATATAAATATATATAGAGAAAGTATATACGAACATTTACAAGGAAAAGATGCACTATGATACGCGTGCTGAAATGGAGAGCAAACGGTAAAAGCCAAGTAAGAAATTCTTCAAAGGTAACAAGAATGTGACTTGCACAGCAACCATCATCATCGTCATCATCATGTTTTAGGTGATGAAAATCAACACGAAAAAAAGGCTGTCGCCTGTAGAGAGATAAGAAGCAGAGAATGATGAAGAGATGTGACGTTGACCCAACAGGCGGATCCTAAGTTTTCTAAGATTTACGTGAACACGACTAATTCTTTTCAGCTTTGCATCGGGGACATGGAAACTAATTGGGGGCCATGATACATTTTATATCCATACCAAAAAATATATGGGACTTCCAAAATGATGGTGAAATAACTATTTTACTCTTCTCTAATAACTTCTTCTCCTCTGCTCCCTCTCTCTCTCTGTTTTCCATTCCATTAACGATTTTTGAGAAAAAAAATTTCTCACCGATTCGTCGTCGTAAGTGAATTAAAAAAAATTAGGTTTTCAACTGCAAAATTGCAGTTACAGTTCCAGGATCGTTAACCACAATTTTTTTTATTGCTTAACGATTTTTGATATGCATATTGAATTGATAAAAAATCGTTAACCATTAGGGTGTAGTAGATAACGACCCTAAACCTGGTTTTCTGCCCTAGAATAGTGTCTTCTAGGGATTTCTAAATCGCTAACGACTCTATATAATACAAAATTTGTTCCCTGTTCAAAAAATAGGAAGGGTCGTCATGTCAAATGGTTGTAGTCGTTAACTATGTTGAAGGGTCGTCATGTCAAATTTTTAAAGTCGTTAACGATGTTGAAGGGTCGTTTGGTTTTATAAATTTTGCCTGACGACCCTTGATCTATGAAATGGCTCACTAGGGTCGTTAGTATATAGGAATGCTTAATTAACGACCCTAAAAGTAAAATCTTCAGAGAGTAAAAAGTTTTAGAGTCGTTGGGTTCTAAGCATATTAAGTTAACGACTCTATATGACCTAATTAGCTAGAGTCGTCAATTATATCACACTTGGTTGACGATCTTGCATAACCTGCAAAAGTTTCAGGTTTGAGTCGTCAAAGGTTGTGTCAAGTAATTGATGACTCCTTAGAGTCGTTGGTTTATTACCCTCTCGAGTTAACGACCCTCACTCTGAGTAGTTGCATAGTATACATGAATCGACCACTTGGGGCATCATTCATACAATTTGAAGAGTATAGGAAGTTTACCTGATTGTTTTGAGCTTCGGGTTCTTCATTTTGAGGATTGGTTCCTTCATTTTGAGCAATATGATTCCTCTACTGGAATCCCCCGAAAACTCAACTTCTTCCTCTCCACAACACAAAAACACAATTTTTCTTTTATCAAAATTTTATCCCTAAATATGATTTTAATCTAACTAAACTAATTAGCAATTAATTAGCTTAATTACCACTAATGATTTGGGGTAGTTTAGCCATTTAAAAAAATTGGGGCTAAGGAATAACTCCCAATTATTATTTCATGACCTTTTTTGTCCTGTAGCTAGAGTCCCCAATTATTTTTCCAGGGCCCCCAATTCAGCCCTGATTCTTTTGGAGAAAAAAAAAGGGCTTTGCTACGTCCACCGAAGGTGGGCACCGACAAGGGATCTGGCGATCTCAAATGTCCCTTTTCTGCATTGGGATAGGGGTGGGGCATGAATGGGACCCACCATCCTCTCACACGGTGCACACTCGGTGAACTCTTTTCGACGCACTATCATTTTCGGAAAAAAAAAAGAACAGAAGAAGTTTTCTCAAAGAGAGGAATAGGAGGAATAGCCGTGTCGGTCCTAAATCTCAAAATCTTGTTGACATCTAATATGAGGATCATGGTAAATGTAGAATCCTATTATGGGGGCTTGATTTTTTTGTGAAATTTGGGGGCTTGATATGCTATCTAACATACTTAGGCCTATTCCTATGTACATGTCAAAAAAATGCAGTTTGGCATGCCATGTGGCATAGCAAATAAGTTTACCCACTATGGTAGGTACGGTAAATTTGATTAAAAGCATATATTTAATTTTGTTGAGTGGGACTCTAATGAATAAAATATATATTTGTATTTTTTTGGTGGGGTATTTATAAAAAGTTTAGTATTATAATATATTAAGTGGGACCCCATAGATATAAAAATATATTAGAAAAGTGAAAAAGTTGGAGGAAAGGAGAGATTATATATATATATATATATATATAAGTACTTGGAGATAGTCTGACTATCGCTAGAGATGGTATGACCATCGAGAGATGGAGTCTCTATCTCCCGATAAAAACTTTGTCGTGTATGCCTATATGCCAAGACTGGCATATAGACATATGAGTTTGGAAGTTTGGCATACCCACAGTGGGTGCATATATGCCAAATATCAGGTTTTGGCATGTGCATAGGAATAGGCTTTAGGGGGACCTAATTTTTGTGAAAAGTCAAATATACCCCTGACCATTATTATACCTAAAATCAAAACTAAATCAAATTTCAAAACCAAAATTAATTCACCTAACCTTTTTTCTTCTTCTTCTTCTTCTCAAAATCAAACAAAATCTTGATTTTTTTTAAATCAAATCTTCATCGGTTTTCAAAAATGTTTATTAATATTTATTCTCAATATGGCAAGATCAGGACGATTTGGATTATCACAGACTTGTTATGATTCTATTGTTTATGAAGGTGTTGATCCACAGATTGAAGATTAGGAGAATGAATTTGTCCAAACACAATTAAATCCTCTAGAATGCTAAGAATTCAAACACCCACCATTTATTTTGCCTTTAAATTGGTTTAACAGGTAAGATTGAAGACACTACACCATTTTTTAGCGATTAGCAACGGCCTCTGGACGTTGCTGACCGGGGTCGCAACGACAGATCTTGCAAAACACGGTGTTGCATTTTTTCGCAACAGCATGAGCTCTGTTGCGACTCTGGGTCAACAACGGAGATTCGCCGTTGCGGCGTTGTTCATTCGCAACCGAGGTCCGCCGTTGCTAAGCTGTTTCTAATTACAGGAATACCCCTACCCGGAACTAAATGTTATAGGTTCTGGTTCTAATTTATTGGTTCATGTTCTAATTTAGCAACAGATTAGAGACGTTGCTAATATTTTGCAACCTAAAAAAAAAGGTCAAGTCTTCATTGACCTGGTCAAAATCCATTTCACCCCACATTTCCCCCTGCAGCTACCCAGTTCCGCATACTCATCATTTCCACAGATATACAAACCATGTCATTCATTCATTCAACATACAAAACTGTATCACATTATGAAAAATGGATTCTTCAATGATGTTAACAAAAAGTATGAGTATTTGATACAAATGTATTCCAAGTATCACAACAAACTAGTGTAAACATTAGAAACATACTTGGTTCCTAAGTTCAGTTCATGGAAAGTTACGAAATTCCTAAGTTCTTCTAACTTAAATCATTATAAGGAGATACTACATAAACTTACAAATCTTGCAGCTGCCAAGGGACCTAATGGCTGCTGCTGCTTTGTTCTCCAACCTTAATTTTTGATCTCATAGCATACAACATCATTCAATCAACCTGCGAACAAAGCATCACAAAATCTTCCAATCGGATAATCAGCATGCTTATAAAGATTGAGTCAAAAACTAATAAAGAAATAATATGATGTATAAGTACAAGCAGGCAAAATCTGTGGAAATAATGAATAAGGGTAATCGTACAAGTTTCCATTGTCTCTAATCCTCCTTCCAATGACCTAAGTTAAAACAATGATACATCAAAAGCTTGCGCATATAATTGGTGTTCGGTAAACACATTGAATCTGCACCAGAATTTGGGGATCATCTTGTAATCCAGCCGAAGTCAACCAAATCCTAGCTAAATTATGCTGGATTCTGTGATAACTGTTTAGGTATGCACTAGCATCTTTGATATCTGTTTAGGTCTGCACTAGCATCTTTTAATTATAATACACAAAACTATCCCCTAAAACTGTTCTTGTTCTATTTAGTACAAAACATTCACAAAAATCTTGAGTCTTGATACTAAAAACGAAACTAAGAACTGGTATATTCAAGATGACATACCATCAGTCATCTTGGCCTCGATGTTGGAAACATCTTTATCATCATTCACACGATCATAACCATAGCGAAGCTTCCATGAATGAGTCTTCTCAACCGTAGAGAGTTCACAATCCACTGAAAAAGTCCAAGTAATTTGCTATCAAAGTAACTCACACATTCACAATATTGGGCAAAAAGTTAAAATGTAACACAGTCAATGCCCTGGATCTATCTTTACTAATTAACAATCAATGCTCATTACAAATTCAATGCACATTTTTAGTCAAGAGCTTACCTTTAAGATATTTGATACATGGTTCCAGGTCTGACAAAAGTGTGAACTGCACAAATAGAACAAAAAAGACCATATAAGTTAAGACAGCTGTTATGAAGACCCACCAGACCCAATGGATTAATGAATAAAATGCAAATGATAATGTAACGAAGATCACAACAAAGACTTACCGGAGTAAGGTCACCAACAACATAGTCCGTAGCAACAGCACGAACAACATAGTACCTCAAAAGTGATTACATAATAAAGATTAACATCCATAAGTTTGAAATCAATATGATAAGCATAATTAAGCAAAGAAAGTGTACTTACCAGGGATTGATATTCCCCCGGGTGGCTACTACCGCTTCAATTAACCTGCACTGCAGTCACCTGCACAACAAAATACAACAGAACCCAAACCACACACATCCATAAAGAAAAATTGATTATATTGATACTGCCGGTTCACATATATACATTATGATTCAAAGTTTTTTAACCACAACTGTCTGAGAGTCTTCCTTATGCACAACTGCATAAAAATCTGCCTGAGGGTCTTTCTTGTGCACAACTGCATAAGAATTTATATACTAGCATGCTTAGCACATGTACAAAAGTGCTTAGCATCCCTTATCAACCATAGATGACATACCCTAAAGACAGTATCTATGTTAAAATTCAGACAGTATACGTACACTACATCAATACAAAATCAGCAGCATTTTTTGATATGATATTTACTACAGTTCTAACATGTACATATGAATTTGATATGCACACAACATCAGATTAATGAAGAAAATACTATCATTTAAAACTATACGAAATACATTCCACGAAATTGATATATCTACTTCAATTATAACTCGTGTGTACATTTCTAACAACAAATGAATACAACCAAACAATAAAGCTAATTGGCTATCCAAACCATAAAACATATACTTTCTATGCAATTAAAGCTACATGTTAGAATTCAAGTGTATATCATGAATTTGATATATCCCCTTCAATTCTAACATGTAGCTTCAACTGAGTCCCAGCGGTAGGGT
The DNA here is from genome assembly GCF_003573695.1 of Papaver somniferum. Lineage (NCBI taxonomy): Eukaryota > Viridiplantae > Streptophyta > Magnoliopsida > Ranunculales > Papaveraceae > Papaver > Papaver somniferum. The sequence goes on along the minus strand of NW_020618825.1, from coordinate 9,399,370 downwards.
TGCCGAAGCCCTTAGGTTAACGACAGAAACATCCTCTCAACAAAGAGAGAATGAGATACAAGTAGCTTTTGAAATTCACCACTAGGACCATTTTTATCATGCTCACTGAGATTCTATCAAAATAAAAATCATACATAAAAAAATTATAAAGTTCAGTCCATACAAACTTATAAAAATCTCCAAGTTCAGAAAATATACAAACTTATAAAAGTTCTTAAGTTCGGACCATACAACTTATACAAATTTCTATATAAATGTCTTTAAGTATACCACTAGAACCATTTTTATCATGATCACTGAGATGCTATTATCATCAAATTTCAGCTAAACAATATAAAAGGAACCAAAATAATCAAAACAATTTCATAGTTGGATATACCTTCTAAGTTTTCCTAAACCAGTTCTTCTTCAAACTCTAATGAACTGAACTTCAGCTCTTCAATCTTGACAAACCCTAACATGGAAAAAAAAGGGCATTAGATTCAGATAAACAACAAACCATAAACCAGAAAGAAAATATAAAAGGAATCAAAATAATCAAAACAGTTTCATAGTTGGATATACCTTCTTAGTTCTTCCTAAACCAACTCTGACCAGTTCTTCTTCAAACTTTAATGAACTGAACTTCAGTTCTTCAATCATGACAAAACCTAACATGGAAAAAAAGAAGAGGGTATTTGATTCAGATAAACAACAAACCATAAAATGGAAAGAAAAAAAGAAATAGAAAAATTGAAATCTAAAGAATCAGATTCACAAGTGAAATCTAAAAACTGAAATCAAAGATCATACCCTAAAACCGAAAAACTTAAATGAAACCCTAGGATTCGATAAACTTAACTCAAAATCTCTAAATCCTAGAAATCAAAGTCTCTGAATCCTAAAAATCACAACTGAAACCCTAGATATCGAAATCCATAAACCCTAAAAAAATATGTCAAAAATTATACCTGATGATAGAGCTCTACACGATGATAGAGTTTAAATATTGAGAATGAAATATAGAGTTCAGCTGAGCAGATCAAGATAGAGATGGAGATGAAGATGGAGAGAGAAGAGAGACTGAGTCTCTGTGGTTTGGCGGGGAAAAATGAATATGGAAATCGATTAAGGGCAGGATATACCCTAGATTGGGATTAAGGGTGGAAAAAAAGAAGAAGACTTGACCGCAGTTTGACTGGGGCGTGTTTATAAGTGCTAGTTTTCCCGACCATGCACATGGTTCACACGCTTGAACCCAGCGCAGTTGCGATTCGCAACCTTGCTTGTGAGGTTGCAATATTCGCAACGTCAGTCCTCCGTTGCGAAAAAGTAGTAGTTGCAAATAGCAACTAAAATTTCGCAACCGCCCTAGTGCCGTTGCAAAACTGGGTTACGAATCCCTTAAAATGGTGTAGTGAGAATTTAGGATTTAGGAAAACTGGTTCTGGGAGAATTACGGCTACGTCGACCTAGCCGTAAACTTGTAGATACGGTTGGGACTCAAAGAACTCCCAACCGTAAAATAGCTTTCACAGTTTGGACTTTTCTAGCTGTTAATTCTTCTGTATCTATAGAAAACAAGAAAATTATTCAAAATCGGCTGGGAATTCCCAACCGTAACCCCGAGGTTCCCAGCCGTTCTTTTAGTTTCCCAGCGAAGTTCTATGTCGGTCGTGTTGGATAGTTTTCCCAGCCGTTATGGTATATGTTGGTTGGGTTGGAACGTTTTTCCAGCTGCTCTGAATTATCACGGTTGGGTTGGAAAGTTTTCCCAGTCGTTATGGCTTATGTCGGTTGGGTTGGAAAGTTTTCCCAGCCGTCAGTTGACAAACGGCTGAGTTTCCCAACCGTAATTGTCTGAATGAATGTTTCTTTGGTCTTATATAATTGTGTCATTTTTGGGAACCAAGGAAGTGAAAAACCATACATTTTTCAGTGAAACGAAAAGGAATACATATTTCATAAAATATGTTTTCATTACATTGCAAACATGGGTCTTAATAATAGTGGAAGAAGTCACCGTGGATACTTTCTTCCAAGACATGATAGCAAGCCTGAAATTCAAACTTCTTTCCGTGGACATCCTCATATTCAGCTTCGGCCATCTCCCACTGAAAAAACAAAACAATTTCTTTTAAATCGGTTTTACATAAAAAAAATTTGATGGGCCAGTTATTGAAAAACTTACTCTTTGTGCACGTGGCATATTGAGATTGTTTTCCTTTACGGCTTCCATTTCGTCTTTGAAGGCTTCTAATTGTTGAAAGATCTGCTCGAATCTTTTCTTAATGAGTTTCATCGATCTTCCATTACGATTTCCGTATAACGCCACAAAAACAATTCGCACATGGTTCCAAAAAGCCTCTGAGGTTTCATTTATGAAAATAAGTGCATCTTCGAAATGCTTTGATACCGTAAGCTACGCTCTGACGATTGCAACATCTTTTTCAGTGGTGTAGCGAGTCACCATGTTTCTTCCTTTTTTTGCTACAATTGTGAGAGAGAGATAAAGAGGGAGTGTGTTTTGTGTGAAAATTTTGATTGGAAAATGGTCATTATATAGCAAAAAATGACCCAACCGATAGTTTTTTTCAAAAACCAACCGTTCATCAAAAAACGCAACGCATTAAATCAATGCAGTTGGAGCGTTATGGTCAGGAAACATATAAGCTTCTAGACGAAATTAGGGATTTACGGCTTGGAATTTCAAATTTTCCCGGCCGTATATGGTGGTTACGGCTTGGTAGTTCTATGTTTCCAGGCCGTAAATCCGAACCTTCCCAGAACTTCCCAGCCGTTTTTAATGCGTCCCAGCCGTAAATGAGTTACGGTCTGGTTTTTTAATGTTTCCTGGCCGAAAATCTGAACAAAAGTATCACAGATGAACTTGCGGCTGGGACGCATTGAAAACAGCTGGGAAGTTCTGAGAGAGTTTAGGCCTACAAACGGCTGAGTATCCCAGCCGTTTATAACATTTACGGTTGGGTGTTCAACCGTAATTGATACACATAAGACTCTGGTTAACTATTCGGCCTGGAGTTCATACTAACCCAGTAGTGAGTATGAATTACGACCAGAAGTTCTTACTAACCTAGCCGTGAATGTATATTACGGCCTGAAATCCTTAAATTTCGAATCGTAAATACCTATTACGGCTGGGACGACAACATTTTCCCAGTCGTAACCTGTAAACAAACTCGGATTTTTTCCGATTCAAACGGATTTGAATGAATCAAAGTTTCAAATGGGGGTTAATTACAAGGTTTTATAAACTAGTTTCAGGATATGTTTCATCAGTTTTTCTTCAAAGTTCTCAAAAAAGTTGATCAAAATCATCCTTCTTCTTCTTCTAGATCAAAACAAAGATAAGATTTTTTTTTTTATTCTCAAGAAATTAATCACTAAATTAATATAATTCATTTGCTAATCGTGATTAGTTTATTAATCATCATAATTATCAGTAATCCAATCAAGAGTATATTGGGTATTATGCAAAATGAAGGATAAGGGGTTATAAGAACTACTATTTCATGACCCATTAAGCCCTCGAACAGCCATCTCCCCTACATCCCCAATAATAGGATTCTAAATATATTCAACAAAGGAAGGACTAATTGAACTCCAACCAAAAAAAAAAAAAAAAAAAAAAGAAAAAGAAAAAGAAAAAAGGATTATGTCATCATGAGTCATGGCTCCCGTGAATAACCAACCGTACCACCATGCCAAAATGTCTGGTCTGGGTCTACACACATTACCACCGATGCTGATACGGTGGTAGATGATTTTGTAGGTGGTGGGGGAGTTAATGTGAGTGGCTTGAAAGAAAGATATGTATGTAAACTTGTTGTTAGAGTTGAATTCAAGTGAGTATTATTCATTGACAGTAACACTACTGAAAGTGATTCCTAATTAATTACTTTACTGGAGATACAGTATTAAAATCAAAATTAAGATTAAAGCAAGTAACAAAATCACAAAAAAGAAGATGTTTAGATTTGGAGACAAAAAACAACCGCAGATTTCATCTTACCAGTAAGTCTCTATGTAATTAGTGAACAGAAATAAAAAAAGGTTGTTTTTTTTTAATTTTGGATTTTTGAGCAACAAACAGCAAAAGTGTCAGTAGTGTGTGGTTTTGGTGAACTTGGATTTTTTCTTCATTTCTTGTTAAGACAGATTATAAAATCTCGCCTTTTGTGCCAGCTTTTGAGGGAGGGGTTACACGGTCCAGCTGCACTCAGACTATGACTTTGGAAGGAGAGATGATGGAAATGGAGTACCAACAGTGAACAACAACAGCTTTTAAAGACTACTACTACTTCTTCTTCTTCTTCTACTTATATGAGTGAAATCATCTTCATCATCATCATCAATTAGTCTGTTCTTTTGTATTACTGAGACAAGAGGAAACCAGAGAGAGAAATAGAAAGACAAGTTAAGAAGAGATGCTCAACCTCAAGATGGAGGTGCTGCTGCTCTTCTGTGTCGCCTTCTCCTGCATTTTTCAATCTAATCTTCTGCTCATCAATGGGGATACAGATCAAAAGGATGGTAATTACAACTTATTCAAATCTATTCTTCTTCAATTGGTTACTTCTTCTCAGACTGATAATGATGAAGTAGTCATATCTTGAAATTTCTTTGAGATTTGGTCAAATGGGTTTGCTATTTGATTCCCTTGTAAACAAAAAAAAACACGGGTTTTTAATTTTCCGGGAGATCTATCTATAATCTGAACAAATTTATGATTTCTATTTTTTCTTTTTTTTGAACTATGACAATCTTCAAAAAGGTGTCATCTTTATTGTTGCAGTTCAGTATTTTTAAGATTTGGGGGTTTTGCTTAGATTTCACTTTTAAGAATCTAAATGAGTCATTTTAAGAAAAAAGAAAAAAAAGGTTTCATTTTCATTACCTTCCTTCTTAAGGTCTTCCATGGATGTATCTTAGATTCACTGCCTGCTGACTTTCTATGACTTCTATAACACATTACCAACTGATGTTTCTTGCTAAATTTCTAATACCCTAGATTTTGAATTCAGTAGATATTAGGTTCATTGGATTCTTCTATGTTGCAAATTTTGAATGAATAGATTTTGGAATGAGATTGGAGTCACCAATGATGATGATTTTCAGGAGTGTCGGTTGCCCAATGACTTTTCAACTAATCAGGATCCATCCCTCTTTGCATGTTTTTGGTCTTGCAGCTGCTGCTCTTGGGGTTATGTACACCAGCTTGAACTCACCACAACAGCTAACAGGATGGATTGCAAATGGTGGAGACCCTTGTGGAATTGGGATCAATTGGAAAGGTGTTACCTGCACCGGCACATCCGTTACAGCACTGTAAGAAGACTAATCCGATCCCAACCTTCTCTATTTCTATTTATGGAATTACTATTGTTGGTGTACTGAATTTATGTTTGTGTTGTTTTATTTCCAATCAGAAAATTATCAGGTCTTCAACTGAATGGAAATGTGGGATACAATTTGCAAGATTTGAGTTCATTGAAGGAACTGTAAGCACTGTCTCTGTGATTTCTATTGTTTCGTGAAGATTTTTATTTGTTTGTGTGTTGATGATGTTTTTGCAAATGCCTGCAGGGATTTGAGCAACAATAATCTTGGAGGCAGTATACCATACAGTCTTCCTCCAAACCTTGAAAGACTGTGAGTTCATACTTTCCGTTTGAATGTCAACGGTGATGTCTATCTTTTTACGAAGCTTAGGGATGCTTAACAATCTGCACTCTTCTATGCAGAAATCTTGCCAAAAATACTTTCAATGGAGCTATTCCCTATTCCATTTCTCTAATGGCATCTCTTAAATACCTGTGAGTTTTTCCCTTTCTTTGGTTTCATTTTGTTCACCAAGTGCTGGTGCTATACTCTACTCTAATGGCCTCTTATCTGAACGATGTGCTTGTTTCTCTGTGTAGAGACCTCAGTCATAATCAACTGCAAAACCAATTGGGCGACTTATTCAACAACCTTCCTGAACTTATCACATTGTAAGATAGATCCCTTGAATTGCTCTCTTTTAGTTCTTACGAATAACCGTAATGTGTATTTGGAGTAACGTCATATTTCCGCCTTCAGAAGATTGCTCTTTTAAGCTTATGCATTCCATTAACTACCTCTTTCATGTAATTCAGGGATGTCTCTTTTAATGCCCTAAATAGCAACCTTTCTCAGAGTCTTAGCGCACTGCCAAGTGTGAAGAACATGTAAGTAAATTAGTAACCTGTAATCATCTACTCCCAGATTAATATGTAATCTGTAATCTCACTCACTCCCTTCTTTCGTTTGATTATTGATTGTCACGCAGATATCTGCAAAATAACCAATTCACGGGTACACTTGATGTCCTTGCAAATCTTCCCCTGGAAAATCTGTGAGTGATTCATACTAATATCATGCGATAAACCTTTTCGCTTCTTTCACTATTTATTAAAGATATCATGTTTGATTAAAATCCTGTTTGCTATGCTTTTTAGGAATGTGGAGAATAACCAATTTATTGGTTGGGTTCCTGCCCAGTTAAAAGGCATAAAGAGCCTCAAGTAAGCGTTCCCGAACACCATATTGCAGTGAGGCGTGATATTGGTTTGGTTCTTATGCTTATGGCTATAATTTGCAGGACCGGTGGTAATCAATGGTTCTCAGGGCCTGCACCGCCAGCACCACCTGGGCCACCTCGACGCGCCAAGCCAAAACCGAAATCTGATGACAATGGCAAGGACAAATCTGATTCTAACGGAGATGGGAAGAAATCAGGCCTTGGAGCTGGAGGTATAGCTGGAATAATTGTAGCACTTTTGGTTGTTGGGTTAGCAGTGGCATTCATTTTGATAAAGAAGAAGAAATCCAAAAAGTCATCTACAGATATTGAAAAGCACGAAGAAGATCATCACTTCACTCCTCTCGCTTCAAATGAAGTTAAAGGTAACTTACATTCCATCTTCAATATATCATGTATGTAAACTTATAGTTTGCTCATAAACCATATACCGTTAGCAACATCGGTCTCCAATGAGTTATGCTAATTTGTAATTAGTGGATAAGAATGCACTCTCAATTTCGCAGGGATTCATTTCTTTGTCACGACAGTAACTCAATACTATTTGCAGAAATGAAGTCTATGCAGGCCCCCTCAGAACCTGCCAAAAAGACATTTGAAACTACTTCTGCAGCAGTGAACCTTCGACCTCCACCTATTGAACGACTCAAATCATTTGATGAAGAAGACTATTCAACAAAACCTGTTGTGGTAAAGAAAGCGAATGCCGCTCCCATTAGTGCCACAGTTTACTCCATAGCGGATCTGCAGATGGCTACAGCTAGCTTCAGTGTAGATAACCTCATCGGAGAGGGTTCTATTGGACGTGTTTATCAAGCTCAATTTGATGACGGGAAGGTATTCCTTTCTCCTTGCTGAGCCATGTTTCAAATTTTTTTTTGTCAGAAGATGGTATCCCGGTCTTCTTGCCGTTTCTAGTTTCTTCTTAGTCACGCCAAAAGAATATGACTTGAGATAGTTTTCCAGCATAATATGTTGGTGCTGTGCAACCAGTGGTCTCACGTTATAGTTTCTTGTGTGGTATTATGTAGGTTCTTGCTGTGAAGAAAATAGATTCATCTGCTCTGCCAAACCAATCATCAGGAGATTTCTTGGAGATTGTATCAAGCATCTCTCGGTTGCATCATCCAAATGTGACCGAGCTTGTGGGATACTGTTCTGAGCATGGACAACACCTTTTAATCTACGATTTTTACAAGAATGGGTCACTTCATGATTTCTTGCACCTCTCAGATGAATATTCTAAACCATTGACATGGAGTTCCCGCGTCACAATTGCTCTAGGAACTGCACGAGCACTAGAGTAAGTAATCGTCATGGTTTGTCGATCGTCTTTCCATTAGCGCATGAAAATAATTCTCTGTGAACCTACCACTTTTTTTTTTTGTTATTGGTCATTTCTTTTGACACTTGCTTACTTTCTCACTCGAAGCTGTAATTATTCATGAATACTCATTGGCATACCAGTACTGATAAGTAGTTCCTCGACAGGTATTTGCATGAGGTTTGCTCACCATCCATTGTTCATAAGAATTTCAAGTCCGGCAACATCCTGCTGGATTCGGAACTCACCCCTCACCTCTCAGATTGCGGAATGGCAAGCTTTGTCCAAAATGCAGATCATCAGGTAAAAAAAGTTCCTTCGCAATTGTATGACTTCATTTCTTACATGGTTTCCCCATCACCTCCCATTCTTACTGCTTGCCAAGTCAACCACCAAGAAGTGTATGGCCCGACTGTTAGATGATAGTCAGTTATAATCTGTAGTACCCTGTCAGATTCCTTGACCTGCAATATAACACAATATCGGGAAAAGGGAACAAAATGCACTCTGTTTGCCATTTGATCAAGGTCTACCTATTTCTTTTTGCCTGGTCAAAACAGAATGAAAAAAGGTTTAAAAATAGAATAAAAAAAGGTCATTAGGAATAATTGTGGCATGCAGCTTATTACCATTTACTCGGGAACTTTTGCAGGGATTAGACATAAACACAGGTTCTGGATATAGTGCACCTGAAGTTGCTATGTCTGGCCAATATACCTTAAAGAGTGACGTTTACAGTTTTGGAGTCGTCATGTTGGAGCTTCTCACTGGTCGTAAACCCTTTGACAGGTAAATTTATCCAACACTAACAGCCCTGCAGTTTTGTTACTACCATTCAAGGTTTCTGTCACTAGCTGATCATGTTCTTACCATTATTTTTATAATGGATGTTCCTGAACAGCTCAAGATCAAGATCCGAACAATCTTTGGTTCGGTGGGCAACACCTCAGCTCCATGACATTGATGCATTAGATAAAATGGTCGACTCGTCACTGAAAGGACACTACCCTCCTAAATCCCTCTCACGATTCGCTGACGTGGTTGCTCTCTGTGTCCAGGTAACAAGCCTATCTACAGTGGTGCCTAATTTGCAGTTCTACTGTAGCTTAATGAATGGATTTCTAATGCTAGTTTCCAATTTAATCGTGCAGTCTGAGCCAGAGTTCCGACCACCAATGTCAGAGGTTGTACAGGCACTAGTACGACTAGTGCAAAGAGCTAACATGAGCAAAAGAAATCTCGGAGAAGATCGACGATCAGAAGACCCAGATGTTGTGCAGGATGACATGTATTAGAGAATTGCCTTTTGCAATCTTCTTTTTTTATAGGCTTTGAATTTTTTGTTGATACTCATTTTCATTTTTTTAATTTATACAAAGGGGAAGGGGGAGTGTTCATCTACTGGAGATATTGAAAATGTTATATATTGTGTTGTATCATTTGTTTTCCTTTCTTCGACAAAGCGGAAAACCAAGGTTCTTCTCTTTTCTAACTCTGGTTCTTGTTTGTAACAGCCATGAAATAAAAGTTACACATCCCTGATGCATTCTCAATACGAAAATGATTGATACACAACGAAAAGTAAAAAGTGTACTGGGATTGTACCGTGTCCCCTATCCCAATGCAGAGAGAGTGACATTTAGGCCGTCAGATCCCTCTCGGTGCACATCACGGGATATTTTCGTTGTGTGTATCATTACTCTTTTCAATATGAGATATCAGAAACAAAACAAGCCTACAAGGATTGTGCTTGTTTGATTAGAATTAGCAAGCAGCAACCTGCAACATCGAGTCATCGACACCTATGGCTCTTTTTACCCAATCTTAAGCTTGATGCAGTTGCTTCTTTGTATAAAGAGAGAACAAATGTTAAAACATGAAGAATGACCACACAATGTAAATTGATGCTGAAACAAGTACATTGCAAGTCTATAAAGTAGCTTCATTTCTTGGTGTTCAGACGAGCCCAGTATTAAAGAAAAAAACTAAAGCTTCAGCTCCTTTGCATCTTGAGACAAGTAAGTTCAGGAGACATGAAGCAAAAGAAGAGAGGAGAGCGTAACATAACGCATCTTTGAAGTTCCGTCTTAACCCTATAGTTGCTCCGAAATGTGAGATACATAAATACTGAAAACTCGAAAAGAAGCAACCACATACGAAACGAAGGTACAGTTTGGAGAATCTAGAGGGGGTTCTGACTGTAACAAAGAAATTCATCTGACTAAATGCCACAGTTGTAACCAGGTATCGTCATTGTCAATAGCCATCTGAGTTATACAGCTGTAAACCATGTATCATCATTGTCGATAGCCATCCTAATTCCTTAGTTGTACACCATGTACTTGGGAGTTGCACTGAACTTTTGGTAACCCTTGATGACCTTGTTGACAGCATCAAGGAAGTCCTTCTCTGTCACGGTTTTCCTACGTGCACGAATTGCGTACATTCCAGCTTCGGTACACACACTTCGGATATCAGCTCCTAAAAATGCAAATGAATACATACATAAGTACTCCACAAATAAACAAATTACAGAATATCGAGTCATAAAACTAGTCAACACAACTATATCCAAAAGAAAAATTAGAGATCTACAAAAACCGTAGCAAGCAATGATATAGTGAAATGTGAACCTGTAGCAAAGCAAATACATAAAGAATATCTCAGGAACCCTTACCAGTGGAATTTGGGCAAAGGCGAGCTAAGAGCTCGAACCTAATGTCACGTTCACAGTTCATCGTCCTAGTATGAATTTTGAATATCTGGGTCCTGCTTTCCAAGTCAGGTAACCCAAATTCAACTTTACGGTCTAACCGTCCAGGACGTAATAGAGCTGGGTCCAAAGTGTCAGGCCTGAAAAACAGAACAATGGCAGTAACAATTAGACCAAGATCCAGTCTCAATATACCATCCACCAAGTAAAATGGACAGTTGGCGAGTGGCATGTTGCAATGAGATCAAAAACAGACGAAAAATTATTTTTCATCCAAGCCAAATACTGTGGAAACTACTCTTAGCAATTCCATATACAGGATTCTATGTTGGAACCAACAATCTGAAGGATCATTCGGTTATAAATAAAAACGTCATCAATGGTGACTGGACAGAACAGATTCATGGAAAAACAAGAAAAGATCAACAGGTAATTTGTTTCTATCATATCAGCTCAAAAGAGAAAATTGCTGAAGTAGCAGTTGCAAAAGTGTACCGACCTGTTGGTCGCCATGAGCACTTTAATGTTTCCACGTGCATCAAATCCATCAAGCTGATTGACAATCTCAAGCATAGTACGTTGCACCTCATTATCCCCACCAACACCGTCATCAAAACGAGCACCACCAATTGCATCAACTTCATCAAAAAACACAATGCAAGCCTTCTTTGAACGGGCCATCTACAAGAAATGGAAGTAGATATACTTGGTCAATAAAGGTAACAAGAGCAATAGCAGAGAAATTTACATATAAATACAGAAGGAAAGAGATAACATAGAGAGTCACGCATAATACCTGGAAAAGCTCTCGAACCATACGAGCTCCCTCACCAACGTATTTCTGGACAAGCTCACTTCCAATAACTCTGATGAAACATGCATCAGTTCTGTTGGCTACAGCTCTAGCTAGTAGTGTTTTGCCAGTACCAGGTGGTCCATAGCAGAGAACACCCTTGGGAGGATCAATTCCAAGCTTGACGAATTTCTCGGGATGAAGCATGGGCAGTTCAACAACCTGAAGAAAAATTTACAAACAAAATGAAACACCTCATTTTCTACAAGCATAAATTTGTCCCCAACATTCACTAAAACTACAAGTCTGCTTCATCAGTACATTGCTTTGCTAGGACCAAGAGATCAGAAGCACTTGAAAGTGGAAAGAAACAGACAGTCATGAAGATACCTCTCGCATCTTCTCAATTTGCTCTTTACATCCACCAACATCAGCATAGGTTACATCGGGCTTTTCTTCAACAGTCATCAGAGTAACACTTGGATCAATCTTTGGGGGTAGGGGGATCTGAATCTGATATTTATTTCTGTCAACACTGCAGCAATAGGTAGAAGCAGATGTCGTATTCAGTAAAGAAAGCGAAAACCGACTTCAAATGTTCATACACAATATCTAAAAGAGAAAACTGACTAGACAACTACTGATTCATAATTACGAACATGCTTATATTTACTGATTCCTAAAGAATATTCATTACTAGCATCCACAAAAATGATCCATAAAAAACTGCAACAGAAACTTACCCAACACGCATTCCTTCTTCAATGTCAGTAGGTGAGACTTTGTCCCCCAAGCCAACAACAAACTACAAACAAGATTTACACCCAGTAAATGATTAACAAGTTCCACGCATTAACCAAAATCAAAAACAACAATAGATAACACATAAAAGCATACCTTTGCAATCTGCTTGACATTAATGACATACTTGGCATCTTCAGTGTTTGCGTTAATAATCTTTGTACATCTAGCAACCTATAACCCAAAACACACAATTAAGCCAAACACAAATTTTTGCTTTTCATACCATCCATATCAACTACTTTTAGTTCACTAATTCAGTTTACTAAAAACTTGAACATACACATGATTTCAATGACACATACCTGAAGAGGCTGCTCTTCCTGCATCATTTGCTTATCAGAAACAAGATCCCACTGACTCGGGGCAGCTAATCCAGTGTCAGACTCCTTAATCCCTGTAATTCATTACATAACTTCATCAATTACACTCCCAAACAGGTTTTACAGCATAACAAACAACAAACTATTCCAACTAATTTATGAATAATTAGGTTAAAACAGTACAGAAGGAAGAACTTACCACATAAATCATTGACCTTCTTGGCCATCTCTTTAATCTCCTTCTCAGTCTTTTTAATACTATTTGAGTATGGACCCAATCCCTACAAATCACATTCAACCAATTAACCCCCGAAATTAAACCCTAAAATCTTAAAATCAACTTCAACTTACTAATCAAACTCAAAGATCAGTACACAATTATCTCAAAACAGTCAAACCCAGAAAAGATTAACAAAAAAATCACTGGAAAATTCCAAAAAATGAACCCTAGATCGAGTTCTTTTTTTCCCTAAAAAATCAACTCACATAGGTCTTTAGAAGGGCAATATCGTCTTCATCCAAAGGAGGTGGGTTCTTCTCGTTCATGATTTCATCCTCTGGTTCTGGAGCCATTGTTGTAGACGAAGACGATGAAGATGGAGCTCGAGAACAAATGTTTACAGTCTCAGAAGAAGAAGAGAGAATATTTTTGGAGTGAAATTAGGTCTCTCTCTTTTTTTATAGAGAGGAGGGGATTCTTATTATTCTTTCTGGACTTGTTTTATAGGTAAGCCCTCACATTCTCTAGGTATTCCCAAACTAGACCTTACTTAGTCAAAGTCAAGAGTGTTTGACTTAGTCATCATCACCCTGGACGGCTTTAAAACAAATATATTGTTAATGATGATAACTTTCTTACTCATTCCATTTTTGAGATCACATGATTCACATCCCTTGTTGTCAGATACAGATAAAATGTCTAGCATGAAATTCATTAAATCGGTCAGACGAATTGTTTGTCGTGAATTGAGTTCTGAACTATGAAATGAAGAAAATGATGCTAAGCAGTAAACAAGAAGAATCAATGGATTAAAAGGACAATAATAATAATCTGAATTCAGCTAGATATATCTATCCAGTTTCGGCGAAAGACAGAACAATATGATGGTCCATTATCTGTAACAAAAAAACATGTTCTGCGCTAACACACAGCAGCAAACAAGAGAAACCGAGGATTTAGTTTTTGTCTCTTAATATTTACGACCCTTTTTCCTTCTGCGTTGCTCCATTGGGGGGAAGTTAAGAGGAACAGGAAGTGTAGCTTGTGCGATCTTTCCTTTCCCATTTCCACCAACCATCTTGACACCCAAGTTCAAGTAATGTGGTCTCAGTTTTAGCGTCGTCATCCTCAAGTCCTGGGCGATATCAGTTGGGTTAGAGTTGAAATCGTCCACCATGAGACTGAGTACTAACACGTGGCTTATCAGGAGATCATTCTTTGGACCAGACATTTCGCGTTTCTTCTTTCCACCATCATCTGCATCTTTGAACTTGCTTTTGAAGCTTTGGAGTAACATCTCTGGAATTCGGTGGTCTTTTGCAGATGCTTGATGGTCTACTGAATGTTTATCCTTAAACTTGATGAGGTGCGTCATATACGACAATATGACACCAAGAGTCTGTCTCTCCGTTTCATCCTACAAATGACAAGAGATTGAAACTTATTGTCATGTCAAAATACATAGCCTTTTCATCCTACAAATGACAAAAGATTGAAACTTATTATCATGTCAAAATAGATAGCCGTTGCTCTCAGAAGTTCTACTGTGAATATTCTATTCCAACTCTCTTTTACTTTCAGAAAAGCCTAGTTATTGTCTTAATTATAATAATTGCAGCGCGATAGTAGATCTTCCCTTGTACCATAATATATTCAGAACACAGCAACCAATACTACATTTGTAAGTGAACTCTTACCTCGATTTCCTTCATTTTCTGTATCCGATTGCGGACAAAAATTGGGAAAGCTTCAAGTGCTACTTTTTCCGTGTAGAACAGATAGTGTAGAGCTTTTTGGAGGATTTCATTTTCCCCTTTAGAAATAATTTTCTCAATAGGATAAGCTCTTTCTGGTGTTTCAGCTGTAGTATCATGGTACGGGATGTTACGAGCAGGTTCTGAATCGTCACCTGCCGTGGCATTAGCCAGGACCTTAAGCTTCTTAATCTTTTCTCCCATCTGTTTTTGGGTCTCTTCGTCTTCCTTTCTGTTCAGGTTAGCCTTCTCTCTGACCTGCAACGGTTAAAAGAATGGTCTTTTTATCATTCAGGAATAGAAAACTCGAGAAACAATTATAATCGACAGACTAAGAAATATATACGGGTTGTCAATAGATTAAAACACCTTGAAGCAGTGACCAAATTTTTGGTTCCATGAACTCACTGACTAATTGTCGATCAGGATATCTAAGGAACATAAGTGCATACCTGCTTTTTAGCCTTCTTTGTTCCGAGGGCCATGGTAAGATCATTCAATCTCTCTGCCCTTTCTTGTGCGGTTAATGCTTCTACCTTTGTCTCCTCAGGTACTTTATCTTTGCCTGCGAACTTTGGTTCCAGTCTAAAAATCTACATTCACACAAAACCCAACACCATTTTATTCTGGAGAAAATTTTCAAGAGCACAGCGAATATAACAATTTGTGCAGTTTCCATACACTTACAAATATATATGTATGCACTCACTGTTAAACTAGTCATATATGTGACTAAACGTTGTTACATAATACAAAAACTAGTTTACCCATCTAAGACGATATTTGGGAAAATAAAATAAGATGATAACACAGGGCCAGAGAAACATGGAAGCCACCTTATATTTCAGAAGTGGAGTCCAAAACTAAACACTTAAAAACAAAATGACCATTTAAAAGAGCACGAAAACATTTTCATGTTTACAATATTAAAAGATAAAAAAATCATCGCTAAGCAAATCTCTAGAATCATAGACAGTACATTTAGAGGACTGCCCCACTGAAGAGGTGTAATAACATACACCAAGTAGCAACAACATAGCATTACCGCAAGGCTACCAGTAAATCCCAAATTACCAGCACAATTATACACAAATGCAACCAAACAGTATGAAACTGCCTCAATACACTAACTGCCTTGGATTGAGGTATTCGATGAATAAGCATGTCAAATGTAAGCCTAATTTGGTTAAATCGTCCAAATTGAAAACCAAGTAATTTTAACAGATCCGGGCCGTTGGATCGTCCAAATGGTATCAGCCCCCAAAAAACTGGTATCCCACTTTATAAATCATACAAAATTTAAGACTTATTTTGGTCAAGTAAATGGCAATTACTTGACCAAAATAAGTCTTAAATTTTGCCTATAAACAGAAATCTTTGAATTTTATTACACAAAATTCTTTATCCAAAATAAAATAAAATAATTTTGTCAGCTCTTGACTATCCGGAACAGTTTACACATACGTGATGACATCAATTTAGTCAATAAAATAAAAATCTATGTCAAAGGAGAGTACTGAAAATAAATTATAAACTCTGGGTTTTCTTCAAAATTATCTCATTTCATAAGGATTTAAATTACAAAAAAAAAAATGAAAGAAAAAAAAAGAATATTGAGATAAGCATAAGCCAGCCAAAGGCCACAAAGGTAATGTGTATGTCCTTGTGTAACAAACTGTTTTGCTGGCGGCACAGCGCGTTTTTAAATGGGATATTTATAGTATAAATAAGAGTTCGATTGTTTTCCAAGTTTTATAATTTCGACAGACAACTCATATCTCGACCAAGAAAGATAAACGAGAGAACTAACACAAAGAGAACATATGTTAACAGTGGCGAATTCATCAAGGAAACCTAGTAGTACTAGCAGTAAGTATGTTGGTTATAACACAAACATGCAACAACAAGCTGGTGGTGGAACAAATGACCAAGCTAGAATAAGAAGAGTAGGATCAAATCAACAAAGACAACAACAGCAGCAGCAGCAGGAACAGAAACAAGAGCAAGATCAACAAGAAAATCAGCAAGATAACGGGACGCAGTCGGCGGGTATGAGGATGTTTTCTGAGAGTTATAGTAATACAAGAGAGATGTCAGCTATGGTATCAGCTTTAACACAAGTAGTTTCAGGAACAACTGTTGGTCATCATCATTGGCTTAATAATTATGGTTCACCAACATCTGATTTAAGTGCTCATCTTATAAGTTCTACATCACATAATAACAATACTAAATACTGTTAGTGTTTCATCACCATCTTCTTTTTCATATTCTTCTAATACTTCTTGGGGTGGTAATACTAATACTACTCCAACTCATCATGGTGGACAAAAAAGAGAAAGAGAAGATGATCACCATCAGATTAATATCAATAGCAGTGGTGGTCATAGATGCGGCAACATTGGCGGTGGTGATGGTGGGTTAATAAGATGAAATTTTAGAGGTGGTTTCATGGGCGACTTCAAATCTTCACCAGAAGAATGATCCGCCGGCACTAAATCAGGTACTTCAAATCATTCATTTTGAATCACATTTATTTGATCGCGTATCTGTTAGAATAGTCCCAAATTGCCTTCATTTTGCAAACCTCCAGCTCAAAAAAAGTGATTAGTGTATTATTTTATCTAAATTATTTGCATATCTCAAAATTTTGTACAACAACAACAAACAGTGATTATTAATTGAATGATTTGTACTATGTATAGGATCACCAGATGGTCCAAGAAATACTACAACAACGAACATTATAACTATTAGTAATCGGACAACAACAACATCATCAAGTACACCAAGAGTAGAAGATCAGCAACAAAACAATCCAGAAGAAGTAACAGTTGAGAGAAGAAGAAGATACAGAGGAGTAAGACAAAGGCCACAGGGGGAAATGGGCAGCTGAAATAAGAGATCCACATAAAGCAGCTAGAGTATGGTTAGGTACATTTGATAAAGCTGAATCAGCTGCTAGAGCATATGATGAAGCTGCTCTTAGATTTTGAGGTAATAGAGCTAAAGTTAATTTCCCTGAAAATGTTTCATTAAGACCAACAATTTCTGTATCTCCAACAACTCATTTCTCTTCAGTTTCTGATTCTCAATCAACCCTTTCTCCAGTTCTTGCAAATCAATCATCTAATTCTTCTACTTTTATACAAAGTCAAGTCGACCAAAAATTTAAGCTTAAGTTTGGCGAAATACTCATTCTGACCACCAAAAACAAATCCAACCAAAATTAAGAGCGATTTGGTGTAGAACCAGATGATTTTTGGGCCAACTTAGGTATTAACCTCACCTCTTTATTCTAAGTATGTGAAAAGCACAAACCAGTGTGTTAGTGATGATAGGAGTAGAGAACGGTCTATTGTAGTTGGCACAACAGCGTATTCAAGGTCGAATGCCTTTGAAGGAAGTATTCAGACAGGAAAACGGAAGCTTTCGAAGAAATGGTTCAGAAAGAGTGTTTTTAACCTTGATGGCTAGAACCACATAAATCCAAAAAGAAAAGATGAAAAGAACAAACAGAATAAAAATTAACAATGAATGATAGGACCAAATTAGTTGGCTGTATACGACCAAACAGAAAGTACTTAGAGTGGAACAAAAGGGTATGGGAGAACACATGTCAGGAGAGCTAACTGAAGCAAATGAATACTTGGGTTGATCTAAGCTTAACTGAAAACAACTTTTTAGTACTCAGATGGACTTTTAGCCGGATTACAAGCTGGAACAAATGCAGCTGCCACTAACTAAAAGTTGCAGATAGGCATTTGCAATCAAAGACATGGAATTGCAGTGCAGACGTAAATAACGCTATGCCTAGTTTCATAAGATTGTAGCAGGACCAAGTGTTTAAGATGAAACACCAGTTTAGGTTACCAGGTCAAATGAGGAATTACACCAAAGTGTCCCGAGAGAATTATTTTCCTACCATTTGGGAACTACAGAGTGCAACAACCGTTAGGTCTATGCGGGGCCAAGTGCTATTTGTTACACATGCAAAATTGTTAAATAAATCCACCTATATGAGTACTAAGACCAGATCTACAGAAAGAAAGAAAATACTACCCACACAACAGAAATTCTCTATGGCAGATAGCTCACCCATGCCCATATATACGAAGCAAATAAGACTGCATGAAAAAATAGTTGAGAACCCCCTGGTTTCTAAGCAAAAAGTAAGTCTTCTGGTTTCAAGTCAGTGATTGATAAATTGCAGGGAAAGTGGGCAACTTTTGAGGCAGGAAAAGTAAATTGATTTCCTAATCAATAAGAGCTACTTAAGTTGCCTCAATATTAAACTCGATGTCACTGTATCAAATGATTGTTTTAATCTACCACAAACGACTACTGTTAAGCTTAAAAAGATTCAATGCGACTATAGGAAAACAAAGACAATAGAGAATGGGACTTCCATGTTTAAGAATATTAAAGTTACCATCCTAGGTTAGCTATCTTGGCGTCTAATCAACAATTCTAAAAAGCTGTGCGGGAAGTTTTAAAAGGCTTGATAGTTTTCATTCACATTCTACAATTTACAATGCAACAGTTTCCTCCTAAGCAACTTGTTTTCTCAGCAGTCTTGTTCTAAAATTTGTTCCAACTATGTTACTTGTGAATCTACAATTACACCATAGACAAAGGCTTCTCATCTCGAAATGACATACCAATTAAAGAAACAAATGATTCAAAGTTTTAAGAGAATTCAACCAAAAATGTGCTTCAATATGAAAGTAGAAGATGATTTGGTTACCTTGTTGGATTCAATTTTGACGATTTTCAGCGTTTGCGTCTCCTTATCAAAAACACCAAGAGCATACTGACAGGAAATAGGAGCTTCAGCTTCACCGGAATAATTAGTACCAACAAAATTAACCTTAGATCCTTTAGGTTTAACAACAAGCTCTAAACGAGAACGTCTAACATGTCTGTAAACCTTAACATCATCTTGAGCCTTCTTATGTGGGTCATAACCAGTTGGAAAATAACCTACTAATGGAGCAATCTTCTCTTGATTTTCTTTCACCATCTCTATTTTCAAATCAATGGGTTGTTTTCTCTTCCTCTTCTTCTTCTTCTCCTTTTTCAGCGAATAATCTTCTACCTCCATTTCTAATTCTAGAAACAAAAACAAAAAAAAAAACCCCTAAAATTAGTAAACACAAAGAGTAACTAGAAATTCTAAGAAATCAGATAAGAAAAGTTGAAATAAAACATAACCCATTGATTAGAAGAGTGTTATCAACAAAAACCCCAAGAAAAGGCAGTACCTTCAGCCATGGCGGTTATTGATTGAGGGCGGTTCTGTGTAAAGAAGAGAAGAGAGAGGACTGGAAAGAAGAAGATGAAGGGAGGGTTTTAGAATGTTTCGTTGTATGGGCTTTGGGCCGTGGAGTGTGGCCTGTTTATACCAAAGTCCATTAATAATTTTCTCATGGGGAAATTAGGGGGAGACCCAAAAAATCAATATTCTCATTCTCAGGCCCACGATTAATTTTGGGTACTGTGACTAGGGCTGTCAATGGGTACCCATTATCCGGATCCGGACCGGATATATTAGGATCCGGTTCCGGATCCTAAAGTTGGACCCATTAGCTACTTAGGACCCGGCGGGTAATTATCCGATTGGACCCGAATTTAAACGGGTCCAAACGGGTAATACCCATTGGGTACCCGCGGGTATCGGGTACCCGTTTATTCATTCTTTTATTCATGTTTTTAGCAAAATTATAAGTATTTTTTTCTAGTTTTTGCTTTGATATTTTACTCATTTAAATTTTTTCTCTTACATTTAATCTTTATTTAGTACATACATAAGAAATAATAATAATTTTTTATAAAAATTACTTAAATCCAAGCTAAAAAGAGAAATATATTAAGTTTTTGAGATTTTTTAAATAGTTTTATTTAGACCCAATGGGTACCCAGAACCGACGGGTACCCGGGTATTTAAACGGGTCTGGTTCTGGGTCCACAAATTTAGGAACCGGACCCGGAACCGTTCGGAACCGGACCCGACCTTTATAAGTAGGGTCCGGGTCTAGTGATACCCGGAAAGACCCGGACCCGTTGACACCCCTAACTGTGACACCCATAATTATTTTCGTGACACCCATAATTATATGAAATTATTAAAAACTTCTGCATGACGGATTATGCATCAGGGGTATAATTGGCAACTCAACTTGGACATAACATATCTAAAAATCCGCACCTTAGAAATTTACAAATTTTATATGGTTGGAAATCTTTTAAAGAGAGCTACGCAACGAGTACAAACAACAATATCAAATTTTTGTTTTTCATGAAAAAATCGGAGGTGATCATCGTTTTAGGCAAAATTTTCGAAAACTTGATACATAACCATTATGCAGCCACCAAAAAGGATGCATAACGCATTATGCAGACGCATAACGAATTATGCAACCATTTTCTCGACTGCATAACAAATTATGCATCTGCATAACAAAGTTATGCATCTATAACAAGTCATGTACCCATTGTTATCGCACCCTTCTTGAGTATAAAAAATTGATGCATAATGCAATATATATCCATATTTACGGATACAAATCATGTTATGCATCTATTTTCTCGATGCATAAAAGATTGTGCGAAGTTTTCTCGATGCATAATGCATTATGCAGTCATATTTTCGGATGCATAACAGGTTATGCATCCATTTTCACGACTGCATAACATGTTATGTAGATATTATTGGTGCATGACAAGTTATGCAACCTTATTTTTTGTTGGTTTCAATACTAACAAAAATGTTGTTGTATAACGTGTTATGCAATCATTTTTCGGACTGCATAACACGTTATGCAACAAATTTTGTAGATGCATAACAGGTTATACAACTGTTTTTAGAGTTGCATAACAGATTATTCAACCATTATGGACAACAACAACACCAATACATCTGTAGCTTTCCAACCAACAACACCTATCCCTTTATTTCATCATCTTTACTTATACTACCATCAATACTTCTTTTTCTTCTGGTAATGTTGTGAATTGTATACGTTAAGTTGAAGATCATCGTAATGGAGGAATATTTACTAAGAGCAACAACTAATTGGTTTGATGGATCAACAGAAGATGATGTCGAGTTAGTAAGAGAGCTTTACTGCCATATACAAACCCATGATATCTGTGCCATAAACCTCCTTATCCTTGTTCATCTCAGGCTTCTAAACCACACCCCGAGTCCTTAAACACAACCACAAATCATCCCAGCAGTACACGGCTTAGAATGCCATCATATCTTCCTCCTATTGTTATATCTCCTTCACTGACTCTCTGTAAATATTCATCAGCATCCCTGGAAAAAAGCTGCAAATAACCATAGCAACAACACATATCTTAAGACTGAACTTCAGTTCAACATACAACCAAAATAAGTCCCAGACTTGGTCATTCCAGCCTCATTCCTTGCTTGCCTGAACTGCCCTATATTCAACAGCTCTACTTCCGACGTAGCAGCAACACCAGCTCCTTCGCCTGAGAAAAACTTGACCAAACCCTTACAAACTTGAGCCACACTGCTGTCAACACTAATCCAATTCGAATCCCTGTAAACAGTTCATCATTCAGTTGTATAGAAGCAACATTTTACTGCTGAAATATCAGCTCAAATCGAACCCAGTTCAGCTCCAAACTCGACTGCAAAACCACCAAAGCACAGGCACATCTCCTTTTTCTTGTTGCAATCGAAGTGCTCTCAAAAACCCATTGCTTCTGCTCATGAACAAATCTCAATTCCACTGACATCTTCACCAAACATCAGCCACCATTTTGATACCCAAATTGACCTGCAAATTGAAATACAACCACCAGAACACAGCTTCTACTCAGGTCCAACTATTGGAGATATTGAGACAGCACTATCGGTTACAAGTCATCACCAGCAGCAACACAATGATGAATCCAGTGACATGAGCATCTCAGTTTATTCTCTTCCTCAACTGCTCAAACACTAAACCAAGTTTCATATTTCTTCATTTAAAACCCCCAATTCACAACAGCAACATATTATCTTCTAACCCTTGAAATTCATCTGAACCACCATTTTTCTATTAATCATCTGTTTCTCAAATCGCCGCTTTGAACTAAAATTCACCACCATTTCCATCTGAATCTCAGAAGCAGATTCAGAATCCGAGCTTCAATTTCTGAGCAACTCTTCTCTTTTTCTCGATCTGTAGCAGCATCAATTTCAAACCCTAGATGCAGCAACAAAGAAGAGATTAATCACAAACATTAACAGCATCACCATCTTCCAGTTCTAACTTGATTTCTTCATCGAAGGCAACGACAACCCCAGTTGTATAATCTGCTGGTAATTTGATCGAAACACTAAAGAACCCATGAAGATAAAGGTCTTGTGAGACAAATCCTGAACCTGCACCAGAGATTTTAACGATTACTTCACAGTTGGAGGAACAGGAAAAAGAACTGAAGAAGAAGTGTAATTCGACCATTGATAGACGCATTTATGTGTCTATTATAGCTCATTTGTATATATTGTTAGTGCTCAATATCGTACTTATTTGGTTATTTTATTTATTTGTAGGTGTTTTTGGAAGAATAGGGCTTTGTGGCGAAATTGGCTAAAAATGCGGCATTTGGACCTCCGTTGATAACTACCAGAAGCACCCAGAAATACCCCGGAGGAACCCTGAAAAAGTGCAGAAAACATCCCATAAGAATTGCTAAAGGCACCCCTAATTTGGATAAGGGGCACCCCATTTCAGGGCATGTACTAAAGGGACACCGAAACTGGATAGGGGGAGGTCATCTTCATAATTCAAATAAAAGTTTTGGCGGGAAAATGCATGCAGCGAAGAACAGATTTGGAGATCGGATTCTGACGTGATTCTAGGGATATTCAATCGTTAACTTTGGTTGGATTGGGTGTGATATGACTAAGCATGCCTGTTACAAGCAATTTAACCCAAACAATTGGGCTGGAATGACCGGGAGAAGCAATCAAAGTCCAAACAGGACACGTATGTTGCTGTTCACGTTCAAATATTTTGTGAGAAATTTTTGGGAGACTTTCACGCTGGATATACATGTATCTAGTTTTGTCAAGTCTGGAGAGAGTTTTGTGGCAATGGGATAGCTAACAGACGCGTACAGAAGAAAGAAGAAGATAGAAACCCGTAACTGGCAGAGAAGAGAAATAGGAGATTTCATCGGGATTTGATGACCCTGTTGAGTTATAAAAAAGTTGGGTCGATTCATAAGAGGGGTTAGAAACCCTTAGGAGAGAATTGGGAGTTGAGGAGAGTCGAGAAGAAGGAGTTACGAGATTTGTTGTTGCTGCTGTGTCCGCCATTGAAGACCTTCAAGAACACGAAGAACGGACTCTCAAAGTCCGTCGTTCTTGAATAGTATTTAACGCAGAAACAATGTGTCGTTTTTCAACATCGCTAGATATGTATCGTTTATAAACGGCATTACTCATCTTTGTAACAGTGACGCTGTAACGTTTATACAGCGTTGCAAACTTCTCTTTATCACCATATTCATCAATAAAAACACCTATTAAGCAATTTTGAGCAAGTTTTTGATATGAGGAGCTAAACCCCTTAGTCAAGGCGACGGAGGAAGCCATTGGTCCTTATTTATGGTATAATTCTAACTTTATTATTTATTTGCAATATTATTACATGATTATTTGCATGGAATTTTTATTGGAAAATTGATTTTTATTGAATAATTGTGATTCATTTTGATGGAGCATGCTTAGTTTAAGACTCTTGATGTTTCATGCTTGGTGTTTACATTTATTACTTCAAAAATCTACAAAAGGCATAATATTAGAATCACTCTAAAAGAAAAATTGCATGAATATTAATTATTAGAATTTATCAAATAATGGGTCAATGGTGGAATCCAAGTCTTGGTGTTTTTCTCTAAAGTTTTCAAACAAATTTATTTGTCTGTTTAAATTCAAATCTAAAAACTGTTTTCTTCACAAGTATGAAAAGACCCTGTTTACCACTATTACTACAATCACTTTTGAAAAACCATCAAATTTTTGGCGCCGCCGACGCAGACCTGCGTTTAGTTAGCATTTTTTAGATTTTTTTGTTCTTCTTTACGTTTCTGGTTTTTTGTCTTTTTCTTTCAGATTCTTGAAGTTGGAGCGAAAGAAATTTTTGCCAAAGTTTTTGGTGGACATTTAAAGACTTGGAGTAAAAGGCAAAGCAAAAGGAGCAAAAGAAGAAGAATTTTATTTAATTTTTTGACAAAAAAAAGAAAAAAAAAAGAAAAAGAAAAAAAAAAGTTGAAATTGAGAGCAGACCATTTGGCCAAAAAGAATAAATTCAATAAAGTCGACCACTGGTACCCTTGTATATGTCAGTTGTGTTGACCTAGAGTTAGGTTATCGACCACTGGTACCCTTGTATATGCCAGTGTGTTTATATTAGTCAGACTAGTATCTCAATCCATTAAGATAGGTTCATTTTGGCGGAGGCCTTCAGACAGATATGGGAAACGCCGTTCACTTAGTAAACATCAAAACTATCTATGTTTTTCTATATCCATCTTCTTGATCTATCCATGTGATTAGTTTTGACTCCGGATATTGATGTCCATAGTGCGACTATCTTAGTAGAGCTCTGTCACTTTATATGAATTTTAGTATGCTTGAGTGCAAACTCGTGTACATCAATTGGAATTTCGCATCAGGGTACTTCTTCCTGTAGTCAATAAGTATGCCAACCAAGGAGATTCTTTAGTGCCTTCCAAGGTTCTGCGTAGATAGCTAAGGTCTAGAGTACAGGTTTTGTGGGTATATCTCTTGTAAGCCCTCCCGAGACTATAACTCGGCCACTAGGGCCACCTAGGGGTTTAAAGGCTTATTGCATACGCTAAATGCAATCGATGATGCATGCGAAAGTGAGTTAGGATTTTATTTTCTATTTGATTTGCTCGAGGACTAGCAAATAATAAGTTTGGGGGTATTTGATAGACGCATTTATGTGTCTATTATAGCTAATTTGTATATATTGTTAGTGCTCGATATCGTACTTATTTGGTTATTTTATTTATTTGTAGGTGTTTTTGGAAGAATAAGGCTTTGTGGCGAAATTGGCTAAAAATGCGGCATTTGGACCTCCGTTGATAACTACCAGAAGCACCCAGAAATACCCCGGAGGAACCCTGAAAAAGTGCAGAAAACATCCCATAAGAATTGCTAAAGGCACCCCTAATTTGGATAAGGGGCACCCCATTTCAGGGCATGTATTAAAGGGACACCGGAACTGGATAGGGGGAGGTCATCTTCATAATTCAAATACAAGTTTTGGCGGAAAAATGCATGCAGCGAAGAACAGATTTGGAGATCGGATTCTGACGTGATTCTAGGGATATTCAATCGTTAACTTTGGTTGGATTGGGTGTGATATGACTAAGCAGGCCTGTTACAAGCAATTTAACCCAACCAATTGGGCTGGAATGACCGGGAGAAGCAATCAAAGTCCAAACAGGACACGTATGTTGCTTTTCACGTGCAAATATTTTGTGAGAAATTTTTGGGAGACTTTCACGCTGGATATACATGTATCTAGTTTTGTTCAAGTCAGGAGAGAGTTTTGTGGCATTGGGATAGCTAACAGACGCGTACAGAAGAGAGAAGAATATAGAAACCCGTAACTGGCAGAGAAGAGAAATAGGAGATTTCATCGGGATTTGATGACCCTGTTGAGTTATAAAAAAGTTGGGTCGAGTCATAAGAGGGGTTAGAAACCCTTAGGAGAGAATTGGGAGTTTAGGAGAGTCGGGAAGAAGGAGTTACGAGATTTGTTGATGCTGCTGTGTCGCCATTGAAGACCTTCAAGAACACGAAGAACGGACTCTCAAAGTCCGTCGTTCTTGAATAGTATTTAACGCAGAAACAATATGTCCTAGTTCAACAACGCTGGATATGTATCGTTTATAAACGACCTTACTCATCTTTGTAACAGTGACGCTGTAACGTTTATACAGCGTTGCAAACTTCTCTTTATCACCATATTCATCAATAAAAACACCTATTAAGCAATTTTGAGCAAGTTTTTGATATGAGGAGCTAAACCCCTTAGCCAAGGCGACGGAGGAAGCCATTGGTCCTTATTTATGGTATAATTCTAACTTTATTATTTATTTGCAATATTATTACATGATTATTTGCATGGAATTTTTATTGGAAAATTGATTTTTATTGAATAATTGTGATTCATTTTGATGGAGCATGCTTAGTTTAAGACTCTTGATGTTTCATGCTTGGTGTTTACATTTATTACTTCAAAAAAATCTACAAAAGGCATAATATTAGAATCACTCTAAAAGAAAAATTGCATGAATATTAATTATTAGAATTTATCAAATAATGGGTCAATGGTGGAATCCAAGTCTTGGTGTTTTTCCCTAAAGTTTTCAAACAAATTTATTTGCCTGTTTAAATTTAAATCTAAAAACTGTTTTCTTCACAAGTCTGAAAAGACCCTATTTACCACTATTACTACAATCACTTTTGAAAAACCATCAACCATTAAAACAGATGAAAACATAATTTTTGAAATTGTGGGTTTGAGAATAATTTTCTTTCAGAAAATGGGTGCGCGCCTGTGTTTTTCTGAGCGTGGGTTTCATAGTAGAAAAGTCTGGGAGAACGGGTCTCCCTGTAGTTTTCACTTTTCTCAAGGCTAATGGTATATATCATGACTGGTGCGAAGCTTTCTCAACGTACACATGACCTTATTCATGCTAATGGTATGTACCTGAATAGGTGCAAATCCGAAGACATCCTTCTGGAGATGGACCGAATTTTGCGTCCTCGAGGGGTAGTAATTATCCGAGATGAAGTTGAAGGTGAGGAGAGATGGAATACTAAACTGGCAGATCATGAAACAGTATCGGGTTGCTAGCAGTAACAGCACATTGACCAAAAAATCATCCGAGATGTAAGATCTTTGGAGATGCGGTGTTTTATGTCTGCTGCTGATGGTGAGGAGTTGTTGCAAAAAAAAATCATAATCAATTCAATCCCCTAACTATCCATGTCCGGGTCTTCTGTCACATTCAACGGATATATTACTGCACAGTGCTAGCTAGCCGTATCTAATTTTTTCCAAAAATAATTCAATTCCTAGAATAAAGAAAATAACTTTTCAACTCCTAATATCTAGGAATTGTTAAGAACACCCAATTGGAGGATATGCAAAATAATCGGGGATACGAATTCTTATTCTCATCCAATAGTTCCTGGTAAGGAATGTATTAGAGGTGCAGAAATACTAAAATACTCTTTAAAACAAACAAAAACTAAATATATTCTTCTCATACTTCCATTCCCTTTCAACTTCTCAGAGTACCTTCATTCCTTTTCGACTTCTCATTCTCTGTTGGCTCTTCTCTTTGATTTTTTTTTCTTTGAATAAAAACTGAAAATTTTCAGTTAATGTCGGTTTTGTGTACTAGCATAGTTTTAGTATGAACACCATGGCGTTTTACTATACTGACACCGTTTTTAGTATGAATACCATACCGAAAAATTAATTCCGGCATGCTCGATAGAAATTTATCAATGCCGATAGCCAAGTGAAAAAAAAACCAAGTTTCTGGGAAATTTGCATCATGTGCCGGCATAGCAAGTTAAGCAATGTACCATGCCGTCACCACTACCGTCATGCTCGATAATGAACATTATGTGTTGGCAGTGTACTTAAGAAGCACTCTTCATGTAAAAAATACCGACTAAAATTCAAATTTGGAGGATATTGTGTGACGGCATGGTGAAAGTATGAATACTATGCCGATTAGGTCCCTGTCGGCATAATATTCATGCTTTCACCATGCCGACACTGGATTTTTCAGGCGGAACAATGGAAAATTTGATGAAAAATCAAATTTCAATACATTCATACCTATACATGAGTATTCAGAGCACTTGTATGTTAAGCTTGTTACTTTTATGGGTTGGTTCTTCCACTAAACCTTAATGATCATAAATATCTTGATTTAATGTTGTTGCGTCAACAAATTCAATGATAATGATTTATACTAATCATTATCAAACTAATCTATTAATTAAACTAAACATGATTAACTACTAAGTATGATTAAGGAAGAGTAAATTAAGAATTGCATAAAATATATGGATATGGAGTGTTAGAATCTTGCAACAATAGAAGAAACGTCAGATGTATCAAATAATTAATATAAAGAACCGTATCAAACAACTCTACCACGAAAAAATTGATGAGGGCAGAATCACAGGTTCAACAAGCTGTCCTTAAAACATTAGTTCGCGGGTATACTCTGAAGTAATGCTAAACCCCAACGTGCGAAGATGTGTCCAGGATAAGACTACCCGATATAACTTGAGTTAGAACAACGCAAGTTACCCATTCTTGAACTCGGCAACAGGGATGGAAGTAAAACGCCGCACAAAAAACAAGAAGAAGAAGAAAAGTAGACCTAGAGATAGTCGTTGCTTGTGTGTTTTGAAAACAGAATTTCGAGTCATATTTATAGGATGATATACTTGCAAATAAAGTTAGGTTTTGGTTTTCTTCAAAAACAAGTAAAACTCGTAAAAGGAATTTCTCACAAATAAAACTCTTAAGAAAATATTTTTGGAATTAATTTCCTAAAGAAAAATTCGCCAAAAATAAATAAGAGTAGAAGAAGAACTTGGTGCATGGTATACGCGCATGAGCATGGGTCGAAACATGTATTTTCGCTCCACACTCTCCGTCCACGTTGTTTTACAACATACCCATGAGCACATGGTTATATAGTGGAGCACCTCTTTAGTTTTCCACAATGTGGGACTAAAGGTTCCATTTCATTCACTCAAAAATGAGTGAGTATCCTTAGACCCTTAGGTCATGAGATCAAACCACACCAAGACCAAAAATCCATTTATTAAATAACTCATTTTCTCCAACAATCCCCCACATGAATGAAATCTCGGTAAATAACAAAAAATCAGAGTACGGAAAATACCATTTAGGCAAAGGTGTCCATGAGGTCTTGAACCTTGCTTAGTGAGAAGTTACCAGAACTACTAGCTAGACGGTGAACGCGATGTCTTGAACTGCTAGCGTTTGGTGTAATTATAATAACATCCACGCATGATATCCTCCAAGTGTTGCTAAGTTCGTGCCGTTTTGTCCATTTTGGCCCTGGACATATCCCATTTCTCATAATGCTCTAGAGAATCAGCTCAATTCTCATAGGAAGCGACCCACTTCCTCATTCAGATATGTGAGTTCCATCAAGAGTGTTTACTGCTACACCCCACTTCAATCTTAAATTGAAACTATAGAACTTATTAAGAATTAATTAAAATTCATCCTCCACATGCAGTCACACTATCACATCAACACCATAGGGAAGGGACAGAGAATGAATTTCTCTGATAGTGTTTACCTTTACCCACCACAAATTAGTTGTCTCATTCGAAACCTTGATCTTGGTATCTCCAGTCAGCAAGGTTGAGTATCCTTCATGGCAAGTTTAATTGTTTGAGCCTAAGCCCCATCCCCTTTGATGCTTTACTAACTATCTCCTTGGACAAACCTTTCGTCAAAGGGTCCGCGATATTCTCCTTGGACCTTGTCCAATCTATGGAAATAACGCCTGTTGAGATTAGTAATTTCAATGAATCATGTCTTCTACGCATATGTATAGACTTTCCATTGTAGAAGTTATTCTTAGCTCTACCTATTGCATATTTGCTGTCACAATATATAGATATAGCTGGCACAGGCCTATGCCAGAGAGGAATATCTTCTAAAAAGTTTCTTAGCCATTCGACCTGTTCTCCTGCTTTATCTAACGCAATAAACTCCGACTCCATAGTTGAGCGAGCTATACATCTCTGTTTGGAACTCTTCCAAGATACAGATGCACCTGCTAGAGTGAATACATATCCACTTGTAGACTTAGACTCCTCTGAGTATGCTATCCAGTTTGCATCGCAAAATCCCTCAAGGACGGCCGGATACCCTCCGTAATTCAAACAAAAGGTCATTGTGTACTTCAAGTACTTTAGCACTCTAATAAATGCATCCCAATGTTTCTGCCCTGGATTACAAGTATACCTGCTTAACCTACTCACATTATAAGCAATGTCTGGTCTCGTACAATTCATCAAATACATCAGACTTCCTATGACTCTCGAGTATTCAAGTTGGTTAACACCTACACCTTTATTCTTCATGAGTTTGCAAGAAGAATCATATGGAGTGCAAACAGGTTTACACTCAAACTGATTATTTTTCTTAAGTATGGATTCAACATAATGAGACTGACTCAGACTATAGCCATTAGAAGTTTTTCTAATCTTCATCCCTAATATGACATCAGCGGGGCCTAAGTCTTTCATGTCAAAGTTCTCATTCAACATTTTCTTAGTGGTATTAATAACATCCATGTTTGTACCTAGTATAAGCATATCATCAACATACAAGCATACAATCACACAGGCATCCTTGACAAGTTTAGTATAAACACACTTATCAGATTCATTAATTCTAAAACCACTAGAAATCATCACATGATCAAATTTCTCATGCCACTGTTTAGGTGCTTGTTTCAATCCATACAAAGATTTCTTCAGTTTACAAACTTCTTCTCACAACCTTTAACTACAAATCCTTCGGGTTGTTCCATATAATTTCTTCATCTAATTCACCATTCAAAAACGCTGTCTTTATCCATTTGATGTATCTGTAGGTTATGGACAGAAGCTATAGCAATTAACATCCTAATGGAGCTAATTCTACTTACTGGTGAATATGTATCAAAGAAGTCTATACCTTCTATCTGTTTATAGCCTTTCGCTACCAACCTAGCCTTGTATTTTTCAATAGTTCCATTTATATTACGTTTTCTCTTGAAAATCCATTTACAACCTATGGCCTTAGACCCTGGAGGTAAATCTACAAGTTCAAAAGTACCGTTTTCTCGAATGGAATCCATTTCACTAATTGAAGCTTCTTTCCACCACGGAGCTTCAGGACAAGTCATGGCTTCTTTGTAAGTCTGAGGATCAGACTCGGCTAGGTATGTAATGCAACCAGGATAGGTTTTCATAGTTTTAACCCTTTTACCTCTTCTAGGTTCTATTTCTGGTTCATCTTCCTCTAAAGGTAATGACTGACTGGATGATGAAATTCTAGGGGATCATCTAAACATCTCTTTCGAGAATCACGTTTCATAGGAAAAACATTCTCAAAGAACTCAGCATCCCTAGACTCCATGATAGTATTCAACCCTATGTCAGAAATTTCAGAACTCACAACCATAAACCTATGAGCACTAGAATGCTCAGGATACCCTATAAAAACACAATCAACGGTTTTGGGTCCTATCTTATTTGTCTTAGGAGGAGGGATGGCCACCTTTGCCAAGCACCCCCACACTTTGAAGTAATCATAAGATGGTTGTTTACTTTCCATAACTCATATGGACTTTTATCTGATCCTTTAAAGGGTACTCTGTTCAGGATGTAATTGGCTGAGAGGATAGCCTCCCCCCACAATTCGAAGGTAATCCTGAACTAATCAACATGGCATTCATCATATCCTTAAGGGTACGGTTTTCGTTCAGCTACACCATTGGATTGAGGTGAATAAGGGGCTGTAGTTTCATGTATTATCCCATGTTCTTCACAGAAATCTCCAATAGGAATTATACTCACCACCACGGTCAGACCTAAAAGTTTTAATGGTAGCATTCAATTGGTTTTCAACTTCACGTTTATATATTAAAGGCTTCTAAGGCATGTCCTTCCCCTAAGCAAAAAAATGACAGTACCTCGTACAATCATCTATAAAAGTGACAAACCATTTCTTACCACCTCTAGTTTGAACTGACTTCATGTCAACTACGTCTGAATGATAATTCTAAGGGTTTAGTGTTTCTCTGGACATTCTTCCTGAATGATTTCTTAGCATGCTTAGATTCTACGCAAATCTCACACTTATGACTTTTATCTAAAGTGAATTTGGGTATGCAGCCTACGCTAGCCAGTTTATGCATTGATTTGTAATTTACATGACCAAGTCTACCATGCCAAACATTCGATGACACACACATGTAAGCAGAAGAATCATTCAATTTCACTTCAGGACAGGTTACATTAAGTTTGTAAAGACCCCAGTCTTATAACCCTTACCCACATAATCATTGCCCTTAGTTACTATAAGTTTTCCAGACTCAATTGAAACTTTAAAACCCTTATCATCTAAAACAGAACAAGAAACAAGATTTTTGCAGATGTCTGGAACATGAAGAACTTCATTCAATGTGAGAGTCTTGCCCAGATGTGATGTCCTTCAGACCCCTCGACTTTTTCCTGGACTTTTCCCCCCTTGTTCACTGTCTGATGCAGATGATGTTACCCATATAGAGTTTCTCGCCTTCCCCTACCCTCTGGTAGGAGGTGAACATGTCTCTGTTCCCACAAACATGCTTGGTAGCTCCAGAGTCTACCCACCAGTCCATCACATTCACCAAATTAAATTCAGACACTACAGTAGAAAACTCGTCCTTGTTCTTTTCAACCAAGTTAGCATTATCCTTCTTGTCCTTACGATGTCTACAGTGAACTTCCATATGGACAGTAACTCCACACGCATAACAAGCACCCTTAATTTTAGTAATACTAGACTCTGGTTTTCGAAACATACTTTTCTTGGGAAGACCACGCTTAGAGTTACGATTGTTACTCTCACCTTTTCCAGCTTTGGAAAATCTGTGTTCAGTCATATGAGCTTTATTACTCATGTCCCTTGCAGAAGACACCTTCTTGTCCTTGGTGCACACCATCTCTTCCACTTGAATTTTCTTTCCTAATTCAACCATGTTGATCTCTCCAGTTTCATGTCTTAGCTTTTTCTTATACTCAGACCAAGAAGATGATAACTTCTCAATTATTGCAGATACTTGAAACGTCTCATCAATGACCATACCTTCAGCAAGAATCTCATTAATAATCTGTTAAAATTCGAGGAATTGATCAACAACAGGCTTATCATTCGTCATCTTGAAGTCCATAAACTTCGCCACCAGAAATTTCTTTCTCCCTGCAGTCTCCGCTTGATACTTTGCTTTTAACGCAGTCCACAAATCATAAGCACTGAAATTTTCTTTAGCATTGTAAAAATCATACATCGCATCTTCCAAACCATTCATGATATGATTTTTCGCCAGAAAATTACACCTCTTGTTATACTCGATCTCCTCCTCAGTTAAACCTTCAACATTCATCAATTCATCATGTGGAACAAGTACATAATCCAGTTCATGATGGCTTAGATAAAATAGCATCTTGGATTGCCATCTCTTGAAATCATTTCCGTTAAACCTTTGTGGTCTTTCAACGTCGTTCTTTCCAATTGTTAGAAGGAATACTAATGTGTTAAGATTGTTGGAATCTTGCAACAATATAATAAACGTCAGATGTATCAAACAATAAATATAAATAATCGTATCAAACAACTCTACCACGAACAAATTGATGAGGGAAGAATCACAGGTTCAACAAGATGTCCTTAACACATTAGTTCGCGGGTATACTCTGAAGTAATGCTAAACCCCAACGTGCGAAGATGTGTCCAGGATAAGACTGCCCGATATAACTTGAGTTAACACAACGCAAGTTACTCACTCTTGAACTCATCAACAGGGATGGAAGTAAAACGCCGCACAAAAAACAAAAAGAAGAAGAAAAGTAGACCTAGAGATAGTCGTTGCTTGTGTGTTTTGAAAACAAAATTTCGAGTCATATTTATAGGATGAGATACTTGAAAATAAAGTTAGGTTTTGGTTTTCTTCAAAAACAAGTAAAACTCGTAAAAGGAATTTCCCACAAATAAAACTCTTAAGAAAATATTTTTGGAATTAATTTCCTAAAGAAAAATTCGCCAAAAATAAATACGAGTAGAAGAAGAACTTGGTGCATGGTATACGCGCATGGGCATGGGTCGAAACATGTATTTTTCTCCCCACACGCTCCGCCCACATTGTTTTACAACATATCCATGAGTACATGGTTATATAGTGGATCACCTCTTTAGTTTTCCACAATGTGGGACTAAAGGTTCCATTTCATTCACTCAAAAATGAGTGAGTATCCTTAGACCCTTAGGTCATGAGATCAAACCACACCAAGACCAAAAATCCATTTATTAAATAACTCATTTTCTCCAACATGGAGTAGATGTGAACTACTATTTAAATCCCTATTTTGTCTTAGTAGCATATCCCCAATTACTTTATATTTCGCCCAATTGCGCGTTCTTTATCATTAAGAATTATTATCATCATATGAATTATTCAAAAAGTTATGTTTGTAGGTGATTAATGACACGTATAAAAAACCCACATTATAGAAGTAGAAAGATTTTATTAGGGTTTGTGACAAAACCAATAAGATCTTATTAGGGTTTATAAATAAGTCGTGATATTCATTTACTAATTTTAATATACAATGGTAACTGAAGAAGGAAGAAGAATCGCAACTGAGAGCTCAACAATATCAATTATCTCTTGGAGGTGCAGTTCATAGATTTGTCAAATCGATCCTCCCAAGCCAAGTTAGCCGTTTTTTTGGGTTGGTAAGGATACATCATCATTTTTTTTATCTGCAATCAAATTCGTCTTTAAGTAGGGTACATTATTTTTTTCTTAATTTCTTCTTATAAATAGGGCCTTCCTCGATGATTTTGCGAGGATCACCAATCGCCACCGAATCATGCTGCAATGATTGGGATTACCTTGGAAGATTTACAAGGGTTACGTTCCGATACTCGTTATATCCCCGCAAGCATGGATTGAGTGGACGGTGGAGACAATTTGTTTTGCAGCACATAACCTCATTCATGGGGACGTTCTTCTATTCAAACTAATTGAACCAACCGTGTTTAGGGTGGGCGATAATATAAACTTCAATTTGCATGTCAACATATATAAGTACTTGTTAATTTCATTTTCTAAAATGGTTAAAGAGTTTTGTGTATGTTGTTGTTGGAAGTTAAACCAAGATATGTGTGATTTGAGTTTTGGATCAACATACGTTGTTGACACACTGCGCGATATTTGGAAGTTGGAGTTAACTTGATAAAATCAAGGTGTTCTAGAGAGTTCTAGAAGAGTTCTATTTAGAGTTTGTTTTATGTTAGGAAAGTGTCTTTGTTTAGAGTTTGATTTTATTAGGAAAATTCTTTGAGTGGTCGTCAAGTTTGTAAGACTATAAGTAGGTTGTTGAATCATAATAATTGTACACCGCATTTGATTATCAATGTAGTCATTTATTATTTCAGCATTGTTCTCTCCTCTCTCTTGCTCGATCCTACATATGGTATTAGAGCAAGGTGATAGGAAGAGAGAGGAGAAGGAGAAAGAGTTAAAAAAAAAAATCTTTGTTTTCGGTAGAGAATTGGTTCTTAGTTTTTCGTGAAGGATAAAAAAAAGGTTTTGTTGTGTCTGCGTTCACTTCCGACTGAATCCAGAGTGGTTCGTGGGGTCAATAGGGACAGTGAATCGAGATAAAAAGTAATAATAACAGTTTGATGAATGAGGTCTGTGCGTCTGTGGAGTTTGAAACCTAGAGGAATTAGAGAAGAATTGATGGCTGCTGTGATTTCCAAGGTGATGCTGCCATTATTAAGATGTGATATGGATGATAATAGAGATGGAGGATGGTGGTATGGATGGTGAATGGAGACTGGTGAAGATTGGTTAGTATATGGAAGGTGCCAGTTTTAGGAAACTGGACAATATATGGAAGTATGGAAGGTGCCATTTTTAGGAAACTGGTTTATATTTGGAAGGTGCCAGTTTCAGGAAACTTTTGTTCAGCTTTTTTTTGGAAGTGGACAATATTTGGAAACTCTTGTTCCAAGTAGCTTGTTTTTCGATGGTTACAATATTTGGAAATCTTTTGTTCCTGGTGATGATTTATGGAAATCAGAGAGAAGCTCAGAATTTATAAAAAAAAAAAAAAGAAAGAGAGAAAGAAGTGAACTGTTATGGTTCTGGTTCATATGAAGATCGGTGTTGCTGTGAAAGGTGGTATTGTAGAGAAAAAGGTTGTTGTGGCATAACATTGGTTGATTTTAGAAGGTAAAGAAGCTTTGGGTGAGATGTCGATTTAAAGTGTTAAGTCATGAATTCGAAATGGATGAGGATGGAAGACCAAAGCTGGTATTGCAGTCAGGAGGACTGGTACAGTTTGATGGAGGATCAAAGGTATAACAGTCAGGAAGGACTGGTACGGTTTGATTAAGTTCACTCGAATTCATAGACTTATAATGACAAGGAATGTTGGTGGATATGTTTGATATTAAGGGTGGATGGTAGCATGTTGGAGTTTAAGCTCAAAACATGTTGTTACTGTCAGAAAGTGGTTGAAGAGTTTTTGGCAGAAACTTGGAAATCCTACAAAATATGGCATACTTTGTAAAGAAGTATGCTTGTAGCAGAAGCGTGACTGGAACAAAAGAAAAGAGAAGAAAAAACAACAGTAAGGTTGTGAAGAAAGAGAAGTAATCACCAGGGGGTGATTAGAGAGTGAAGTTGAACAAGAGGTAGGAGAGTGAAGCCTATGAGTTGTGGTTTAGAGAAATGAAGCAATCTCAGCGTGAAGACAAGTCCCCGGCAGCGGCGCCAAAAATTTGATGTTTTTTCAAAGTTGTTGTAGTAATATGATTCGTTCAAGACTTGTGAAAGCGGATTTTTAGATTTTTTTTAATAAATAAAAATAACGAACTAAATTAAAAAGATGTTGTGAAAATTATGGAGAGAATAGGGCTAGGATTCCACCATTTGTTGATATTTGTGCTTTAATAAAACAATAATTATGCAACTCAACATTCAAATTGATTCTAATAGTATTGCCTAGACATGTAGATTTCCAGAAGAATAGATGTTAATCCAAGCATAGGATATCAAAACCCTAAAGCAAGCATATTCTATCAAGAGAAAATACACCTAACTAATCAAAATCATATAAACAATTTTTAGTTTAATGCAAAAATCATAATAGAGTTATTGTAATTAATTAATAAAAGTATATCACTTTTACCGAAAAACGGCTTCCTCCATAGCCCCAGGGATTGCGTTTAGCTCATCATGATGTTGGAAACACGCTCAAAAGTTGATTTCATTGCTCAAAGTAGGTGTACAAATGATGAAATGGAGAAATGATGAAAATTGGGTGTTTGCGACGTTTATAATTGTTGTAAAACACTGTTACAAAGAACGATAGAAAAGAACTGCTGTTGTTGTAATTCTGCGACCCTCGTGTGGCTGTCGTTGTCACTGTTGATAGACGACTGCCTCTGGTGGTCTTTTGTTCTTCGTGTTCTTGGTGCAGCAGCAGAAACAGAGTTCTGAAAACTCTTGATTCACGCCTCCTGAGCTCTCCTCTCGACCCAAAACTCTCCGTCCCCCTTCTATATGATCCCAAAAATCTATTTATACTCCTCAGCCTCATTTAATCACGCCATAATTCTCAATATTCTTAATTGAACTCGGGCAGTAAAGAAAATATTCTGGGAATATTTTCTTCCCTGATTTATCTTCTCACGCGTTCTACATCTGCAAAATCTCCTTATTTATCTTTGTCAAGGTCCAAAGTGTTGCTCGAGTCATCAAACATGAGCAGAACACGTTTAAATTCTCCAAAACTCATGCAATCCCGTGAACTATTTCTTTCATGCACGCGCTTCCCTGTTTTCTTCTCACGGATTTTTCAACCAAATTTGATCGAAACAAACACCCATACCAGCTCTGTTAGGACATATCACAACTACCCATAAAGTTTCAGCGATTGAATCGCACAAAAACTCCTCCAAAATCCGATCAAAAAATCTGCTAGTGAATGGAAATATTTTCCCGCCAAAATATTCTTTTGAAATATTCAAGACGAAGTGCCCGTATCCTTTTCTGGGATGCGAATAACAGATGGGTGCTGCGGACAAATTTGGGTGCTGAGGATGAATTTGGGATGCGCATAACCTTGGGTGTCCCTTAGCCAAATCTGGGGTCCGTATAGCAAATGTCCTCCAGGGGTCCAAATAGCACTTTTTGAGAAACTTTTTCCGCACAAGTGTATTTCTCCAAAAACACCTACACAAAAATAAAAACACCATAATAAGTACAAAATCAAGCACTAACAACAGAGATACTGAGGACAATTCAGACACAAAAATGTGTCTATCAGGATTTGAATAGAGAAGTGAAGCAATTCCAGTGTGGAATTTGAAGAGTGTAGAAATCCTGCCTGTAAAGTATGTTACAAATTGCGAGTGAAATAGTTTGTATGGAAATCCTGCGAGTGAAGTAGGTAAATAAAAGATGAGTGGAAATCCTGCGAGTGAAGTAAGTAAACAAGAGATGAGGATGAGCTACAATGCTCGGTGATGAGTTACAGAATTTAGTTTCGTGTTTGGTTAGCAAGTTGAATAGATCACAACAATAGTGTTTCTAGCTTGTTAAGGATGGTGTTCCACTGCGATGAAGATGAAGAAGAAAAGAAGTTTTTGATGGTTGCTATGGTATGATAGCAGTACAAAGTAAGTATTTGATGATTGCTGTTAAGCAAAAGGGTTGATTTGTTAGCTAAGTTGCAGTTGGTGCTTTTTTTTTTTCAATTGAGTTTGTTGATTGACGGAATTCCAGTAGGATCATGAAATTGGGATAATCTATAATTGAGTATCAAGGAGTAAGGGTTTGTTGGTGGTATCTTTGAAGATGATAAAATACAAGAACGTGCTACTACCGCTATTAGTAATTTTAATAGTGTTGTATGTTGACGTTTATCTATGAAGAAGAGGAATAGAAAATGAGAAAATACAAGGATGTGCTGATGTCGGTCAATGGAATAAGCTGAGGAGTAGAAGAGGGTTACAGAATTCTCGTTGAATGATATCTTGGTTTAAGGGTGGATGTTGGAAGTTAAACCAAGATATGGGTGATTTGAGTTTTGGATCAACATACGTTGTTGACACACTATGCGATATTTGGAAGTTGGAGTTAACTTGAGAAACAAGGTGTTATAGAGAGTTCTATTTAGAGTTTGTTTTATGCTAGGAAAGTGTCTTTGTTTAGAGCTTGATTTTATTAGGAAAGTGTTTTGAGTGATCGTCAAGTTTGTGAGACTATAAGTAGGCTGTTGAACCATAAGAATTGTACACCGAATTTGATTATCAATGTAGTCGTTTATTGTTTCCGCGTTGTGCTCTCCTCTCTCTTGCTCGATCCTACAGTTGCTTTTATAGGTTCACATGCTCATAGCTAGGGATATTTGAAGTACTGGTTGGTTCTCTTAAATTGGAATGTTATTTATACTATTCAGGTAGCATGACTACACATCTTTCAATCGGGACAATGTACGCTAATGTTTAATGTCGATTTGATGAGGTGTTGATTGACTGACATATCTCTTTTGTTT
Source organism: Papaver somniferum (assembly GCF_003573695.1). NCBI lineage: Eukaryota > Viridiplantae > Streptophyta > Magnoliopsida > Ranunculales > Papaveraceae > Papaver > Papaver somniferum. Next base: position 9,359,418 of record NW_020618825.1, on the reverse strand, counting down.
GGATTACCATGTTAAATGTAGCAATAGTTCTTCAACCTTCACAAGGGAATGATCGAATTCATACGTCGAGGGTATAGTTTTTTTGGTTAGTCAGTTTCTTGTTGTTTTCTGTAAGAAGATGATATTTTTTCTTACGGTGGTGTTGATGTTATTGAATTCAGTTAAGTTATGAAATTGCATTTTCTAATAATCATTGAATAATTGCTTGAGTTTCTTTTTATGTATCTCTGTAAATTAAAATTTTGGATGACTTAAAAACACATCAAATCCACGTCAGCTAGAGTAACACCCTAAGTCATATGGCAGTTCTAATCTAGAATACTAGATGTGCTGAATGGTCAGCGAAAAGTAGACTTAGGTTGCGCTGAATGGTTCAGCGCAACCATCTCATCCGTCAAATAAAAAAATAAAAAAAAGATAAATCAATATGTGCTGAACCATTCCGCAAAAAAATGATTTTCTCTGCGTTGAACCATGTACTTGTTGACATCCGAGACATAACTGGAAACATAAATAGTATTAAAAATAAGCAACACTTTTTGGGTAATTTGCAATGTTTTTTGTCTAATATAGAAGCCAAATCTAGCCCATAAGACTTAGCCTTAATTGAATTACACCTCCTTATGTTTTCCGGAAGATTCTGGATTGACTTTCTAACCATGAAACTCATGGTCAAAGCCTTATAAAAATTGTTTCTTGGGCTAATAATTGATCAAAAATTCTAAGCAGCCTATCTAGACTCCCTAAAAACCTCCCCCTTTACATCTCTCCAAATAATAGGGCCCAAAAATGATCCCCGCTAATCCTAAAAAGCCGGATCCCGCCCTTGTGTGAGAGGATGGCATTAAGGGGCAATTTTCCAGGAGGTCCATGAAGAAATCGCTAATAATTGATTGATGAACAAGTTGATGAAAATAAAAATAGACGAATTCCTCACAATTAACGTAATTCTTCATACTCAAAAAATAAAAAAGTAATTCTTCAACCAATTAAGATTCAAGGGGCCCCCAAATTTTTATTTTTTGTACAATATATATGCTACTGTGTATCCATCAGAGCAAAAAAAAAAAAAAATACTACGGACCTAATGCTTAAGCGACTGACTTCACCTAATCGACTAAATCACATTACTTCACACAAACTAATTTCGTCTCTGCATCTCTGGACAGTCTCTTTGGTAAGTTCATCAATTAGTACGATTCTTCATATTTTTTTCTAATTTATGTTAAAATCTACATGGTGTGGCTATTGATTTTTTAAGATTAGCAGTAGACAGTAGTAATTTTAGTCAATTGCTAGTTAGGGTTTCAATCTATCATAATATTTAAAGGAGGCGAAGGAATTATACAATATATGTGGTGTTTTCTAATAAATTATGGGTACCGAGGGTTCATAAATCGGAAAACTAAATCAATCAAACATAGAAGACAAGAGATTAAAGTGGTTCGGCACTAACGCCTACGTCCACTGTGAAAACCCCGTAGGGTGAATAACATTATTGATCTCCAGAGATGATCATTCTGGGATAACTTACACTTACATAAGGTACACATATTTATAGAGTGAGTGATAGAAGATAAACTCCAACTAACTAACTACACCATAATCAGATCCCCAAATATTGGAGTGTTGACTCTTCTTCTCTTTATCTTAACTAGAGTCTAGCGTAGATAGATTAGGCATACTTGACTTTGTCTATCTTCATGTACACGTACATAGTCTTCTCTTCATGCGAACTGTACGATCACCTTGGTGGTTTGTACACGAGCATTATATTCCAACACCCCCCTCAAGTTGAACACGGAACTTTTTGTGAAGTGTACAACTTGAAAAATCTCAGAAGATAACTGCGTAACCTAAACAGTGCAGGCTGACCTTCGATCTTCAATGGCGGGCTATGACACTTGGACACAGGTACAGAAGCAGCAAAATGATCTTCGTGAAATGGCTTTAATGTGCTTGGTTAAGGCCATATAGAGATTTCTTTAGTTTGAATACCTTAAAATCACCTTTGCGTGCCAGACCGGGTGGGATGCGCATATAGATTTCCACGTCAAGGTCACCTTGAAGAAATGTATTGTTCACGTCCAGCTGATGTAAAAAACCAGCCTTTGATTTCCGCAACAGATAGTAAGACACAGACAGTTAATAGTTTTGCAACTGGTGCGAATGTATCATAGTAATCGAATTCCTTCTTGTTGAGTATACCCTTTCGCAACAAGACGAGCTTTATAACGTTCTATAGAGCCATCAGAATTAAATTTGATCTTAAAAACCCATTTGCAGCCAATGGCTATTTTTCCAAGTGGTAAATCAACCATGATCCAAGTGTTGTTGGCCTCTAAAGCTAAAATTTCTTTATCCAATGCAGCACGCCACTTTGGACATTTTGTTGCCTGAGAGAAAGATTTTGGTTCCTCATTAAGAAGAACGGCAGATAAGAAAGCCTTGTGTGATGGTTTGAAGTTGTCATAAGACAAATAATCCGTCAATGGATATGAGGCAGTAGATTGACATTTCGCAGCTGAGCAATGATAGTCTTGCAAGTAAATAGGAGGATTGCGAGTACGAACTGGTCGTTGATTTGCAGCTGGAATAGAAGTTTCAGTGACTGGTACAGACGAAAAAGGTGGCATACCAGGTGAAGAAGCATTGTTTTGTGCCAATGGAGATAACTGACATGGAGAAGGAAGGACAGGTGAGACGGTGGAGAAGCACTGTTGCTTGTTAATGATGGCAACGGAGCTGGAGAATTGCCTACAGGTAGTACAGCTGAATGATCAGTAGGAAGGTAAGGTGCATGTATTGAAATACCTGGAGTTTCAGAAGAATTGGCAGCGGAATAACTTGGACTGCTGTTAGGGAGAGAACTCTGAAGATTTAATTGGGAATGATTGTCAGATGACACATGTTCATAAGGGAACGATGGTGAGATGACAGTATCACATAAATAAGAATCTATGGAGGGTACAGATGCTGGTACAGGGAGACTGCGTGTCGAATTATCAAAAGGGAAGGAATTTTCATGAAACACCACATCTCTAGATGTGTAAATTGATTTCGTTTCAAGATCATACACCTGGTAGCCTTTCTGACCATGTGGATAGCCAACAAAAATGCCATGTTTGGCACGTTGGTCAAATTTATGAGATATGCGTGTGTTTCTTCCAAAGCATAGACAACCAAATACTCGCAGATTCGAGTAATATGGAATTTTGCAAAGTAACAGTTCATGAGGTGACTTATGTGACAATACAGGCGATGGTAACGTATTTATTGAATAAGTAGCAGCAAGAACACATTCTCCCCAAAAACACAGGGGTAGATTGGATTGAAATCTTAAAGATCTTGCTACATTGATCAAGTGACGGTGCTTACGCTCAACAACCGTTTTGTTGTGGGGTATAAACACAACTTGTTTGATGAAGAATACCCTTTTCATGGAACCAGGACTGAAGTTCTTTTGATTTGAACTGAGTTCCATTGTCAGAACGAAATGTTTGCAATGGTGGAACAAGTAAATTGTTAACACCAGAAGAGATGTTTGTGAGTTTATGACCAAATTGAGTCATAACAAAACTGAAAAAATATTGAAGAAACTTTAAAGTTTCTGATTTGGTTTTGATTAGATAAACCCAAGTGCATCTAGAATAGTCATCGACTATAGGAAGAAAGTATTTTGCACCGGAAAGAGATGAGACTGCAAAACGCCCCCAAATATCAGCATGTATTAATTGAAAAACATGAGAATATGAAGAAATACTTTTATTAAACTTGAGACGAGTTTGTTTCACCCATGGAAAAATATCACAAGAGTGATTACATTGAGAGTGAATATAAGGAAATTTGCTAGCAGGTTTATTTGTTCTAACAGATAAAGCAACTGGGTGAGAACTAAAGTGATAAAGACCGGCAATGCATTTACTCCATCCAATCTCCTTGTTCGTTTGATGGTCCTGAAATATGCAAGATCCATTTGAGAATGATACACAACAGTTAGCAGTGCGAGTCAGTTGACTAACAGAGAGCAAGTTAAACTTAAAACTTGGAATATAGAAAACGTTTAAAAGTTTGATAGGGGGTGATAAATCAACACACCTAATATGAGTCACAGATGTATAAGATCCATCTGGTAGTTGAACATGGATTGGTTTAGAAACCAAGTCATGTGAAGTAAAGAGAGAAAGAGTTGTTGTTTCGTCTGTCATGTTTCATCTTGTTCAGAAATCAACAACTTGAACTGATGGTGGTCGTCTTTTAAGAAAGTTTGTCAATTGAAAACAAACTAATAATGAGATAAACTTGTTAAACTGATAAACAAGACTTTAATCGAGAGATATGAGCACATGGAGATATTTGATCATCCACGATCTTATATGCGAAACATGAATATTACACAACGTCTTCACTGTTGATAGTTTGAAAACAGAGATAATGTGTACGAGCATCTCTGATGAAATCTGATAAAGATGCTAAATAACAACGATAAAATTGATTTAGATGGCAAATGTTGATACTCCCCAGATGTAGAAGATCTCAACGTCCAAGTTATATTTGGAGAATAGAAAAGACACAAATCCTTTCCAAATATCAAAATTTTGATAATATTGGTTGATGTGAAAAGTAACAGCACCAGATGAGCAAGGCAGTGCGCAGATGACGGTGCAAGCAGTTGATTGTATTGTACCCATTACAGTAGTAAAGTGGTACATTGATTTGAAATCAAGAGCAATCTGGAAAACCACTGCAATGGCTATAGATGCGAACCATTGCTGATCTATGGTGGAACACCATGAATAAAGAAAAAACAATTGTTATTGCGAGTTTGCAATACAGAAAAAATAACTATATCAATATATGATAGTTCAACGTATTAGCTTCTAAAGAACACCAAATTAAAATGATACTGACGAGTATTACAATACGAAACCAAAACAAATGGAGAGAATAATGGGGAGAATATTATTGTAACAGAATGATGTCACACAATATGAAGAGAATATATTTTTTTTTATATATTCGGAAATAAAGATGGAAAATATGGATAACATTTCCAGAAAATGTTGATTACCAGAATTTGGCAAGAATGGATATTTAGTTGTCAGTAAAAGGATTAAGATCAACTAAAATATTCGACGAATATACGCTCATAAAATCGGAGCAAGATGTAAATAATAAGATGTTGGATAAAGATAATATTTGAAAAATATTCGGCATTGAATATGATGGATAAAAATCAGGAAAAAACTGAGTTTGCATAATACATCTTTAACAGAGAGTTTACAAAGATGCAGTGAACCAAAAGGTGAAAATCAATTAAGACCCATACTGCCATGAAGACTTTGTAAGGTATCGATAGAAATATAAACCAGAAAACAAAGTTAACTGATGACGTGATATGATATTGCGAGCATACGACACATGATTAGCTCTACGTTGGATACCCATAAACTATGAGAAAATCGATACGATAACGAAAAAAAAATAAGAAAGCGGAAGCAATTTGAGCGGATCTCCCCGCTCTGATACCATAATAAATTATGGGTACCGAGGGTTCATAGATCGGAAAACTAAATCAATCAAACATAGAAGACAAGAGATTAAAGTGGTTCGACACTAACGCCTACGTCCACTGTGAAAACCCCGTAGGGTGAATAACATTATTGATCTCCAGAGATGATCATTCTGGGATAACTTACACTTACATAAGGTACACATATTTATAGAGTGAGTGATAGAAGATAAACTACAACTAACTAACTACACCATAATCAGATCCCCAAATATTGGAGTGTTGACTCTTCTTCTCTTTATCTTAACTAGAGTCTAGCGTAGATAGATTAGGCATACTTGACTTTGTCTATCTTCATGTACACGTACATAGTCTTCTCTTCATGCGAACTGTACGATCACCTTGGTGGTTTGTACACGAGCATTATATTCCAACATTTTCCTGTTAACTGCTTTGATTTTGGTTGTTTGATTTCGAGTTTAACTGTTCTTTAAATTACGTTGTTATGGTGCAAATCATGATGAGAATGTATGTAAATGTAATTGGATTGAACCAGAAAGGCAGAAGCGAAAGTGTGTTTGGAATCCTAGCAAGATCAAGGGTTCAATTTATAGGTTTGTATTTAAGCTGTAACTAGCACAAAGCTGTAAGTGGTTAAACATATTACCAATAACAAGAGTGCATTTGGAACACAGTGCGATCATTTATAAACGACTGTCAGAGATCACCTAAAGAGACAGTATTCTCATATGGAGTTTTAACAAATATCGTTGAATTTTGATGTTGCTTATGTGTTGATATGCTATCCATATGAAATAAGCTTTCTTGTGTGATATGTTGCTTTTTCCTGTGTAGGTTTTGAAGTAAGAAAATACAAAGGAGTGAATAACTACCAAGTGCAATTTTTTTTTATTTTAGGGTCCCTTGTTTTGATTTTTCCTAGGGCCCCTAAATAGTTTGGTACGGCCTGATCATGACAATTTGGTTCAGGAAACCGATAATTGTCACCACATACCATCCAAGTTTTAAGTTCACTAAACATTCACTTTTATATTATTTTACAACAACACAGACGATATATAACTTACAAGGAAATGATGCTTCAATAAAAACATGGAAATGAAAAAGGAAAATCATTATCGTTCATTATTTTTCTTGTAATAAACTTCAATACTTAATTGATAAATAAAAACAGAGTTTACAAGAAGTAGACCGGAAATCTGATAGAAACTCGAATCCCATCAGCACTACATTCAGATCCAAACATGGTAGGATATTGGTTACCATCCGCAAAGATAATGACATTTGGCAAGTCGGTCATTTTAAGACCATTGTCTTCTTGGCAATCCTGAGAAATTTTAATGCCCAAACAAAATGTATTATAGTCATCCGTCACCAAAAAAACATTTATGAAATGTATGATCCCTAGACCCTAAAACAGCTAGGACTAGGAGTATCATTAAAACAGCTAAGATAGTCCCTCCGTTCCATTTTACTTGATCGGTAAAGAATTTTGTGCTAACGAGTTTCGTACTCAGGTCATTGGTATCATCACCCGGGAATTTTCACTGGTCTCTTAACCTAGCTTTATAAATCAGGGAGTTTTAATGAAACCTTCATCGAATCATTAATCAACCAAATCATTTAACGATTCCGACTAGTGCCCGTATTAATTTTTTTTCATGATCGGCAAATGTAAGAATAGATAGGTATAGCGAAAGACACTCGAAAGAGCTTACAAACCCAGCAGACCCATCAGAGGCAAAGCACCTCTGAAAACCCAATTCCCCACGCTCTTAGCAGAGGCAAAAGCCTCTATTAATTAGTTATAGTTTAATCGGAAAATGGGTCATTTGTCCAAATATTTTTAAAACATGGTTCAAATGGACGAGTAAAAATTATTATGGGTGAAATGGACACCAAAAAATAGCAAGGATGAACCTGGATTCATCCTGACTTAAACTTAATAAATAGCAAGGATGAAACTGGATGCATTCTGATGTAAATTAAAAATAAGAAAAAGTATTTAAAAATAGGTAGGATGAAACTGTTTACATCCTGACTATTTTTACATTTTTGTCCATTTAAACAGTATCAAAATCTAAATGTCTTTTTCACCCAGGAATTGTTGATTTTGGTCTTTTTAACCAATTTTGTGTAGTTTAATTGATTATATTAGTGAGTGTGTTACTGTTGCATCCAGAGATATTAACGTAACCCGTTAGTATAAATGGCCATCCATCTTACGTAGTATTAGATAGACCCGTTAGTATAAAGCGCCTCTATTTGACTACAGTTATGATCGACCGAGTTTTAAGAGTGAGAGTAGAAATAAAAATAACCATAGTTGACCGGTATTCACGTAAATAATAGTAATGTTTTTTTTATTATTCAAAAAGGAATTTCATTCATAGGTAAAGAGGGTTTACAAAATTGTCATGATCTACCCATTCCCATTCTTGTATATCTTGAGGAAGACCACTATAAAACTCAAAATTTGACTAAGATAATCTAGCCATTTTAGCCAGCTTATCAGCCAAACCATTAGCTTCTCTCTTAATTGAAATACATTTCCATCTACTGATTTTACTTAAAAGAAACCTAATATCCAAAACTAAAGATTGGTTCATCCAATGAACATAAGAAATTAGTTCATTAATGGATTTTATTAAAGCTTCACAATCTGATTCAAAGATAATGTTGTTGAAGTCCTTTGCAATAGCCAAATTTGCAGCTGCTATCATTGCTTTGCATTTCAGTTCCTCAACTTCTACTCCTCTCTTCATTCCTCCATTGAAGAATTTCCCTTGCACTCCAAGACAGTTACCTGCACAATTTCTTACTATTAGTCCAATGCCTCCTTGTAATGTATCATGCTTGAAAGAAGCATTAAAATTAAATTTAACAAAATCATCATCTGGTGGTTTCCATTTTTGAACCTGCAAAACACCAATACTAGTATTACAGGAATTAGGAACCGTGGAGACCATTCTATTAATGACATCTATGGACATGGTTCTATTAGGACTGATGTTTTGAAAAATCTTAGTACATCTGTCCTTCCATATGGTCCAGACTGACACCATAAGTAATTTATTAAAATCAGTTCTAATTAAAATCAGTTCTTGTAAAACCTGCACCAAAAGTAAGATTAGATCCAGCAGAGAACCAAGATAGAATCCAGTTCTTGAAAGAGCCATATCGAGTCATAACATGACCAACATTGATATTAAGAGCTAGCCAAACAGACCTGGCATAAGGGCAATCAAAGAATAGATGATTTATAGATTCAGCAGGATGATCACATAAGCCACATTTCAATTCAATTTCTGGTTTGTATCTAGATAACTTATCTCTTGTTGAAACCATGTCTCTAAGACACTTCCAAACAAAAAGTTTAACTTTATGGGGTAAAGTAACTTTCCAAAGAGCTTTCCAGATTTCATGAGAGACAGTCAGGAGACCTGCAAGAGAATTAGTGGATCTAAATAATAGTAATTTGTTTTGTGTAATACAATATAAAAATCAGCTTTAATCTTACTTAATATCCTAATTTACATGGAAAATATTAAGATTTTGGATTTTTCATATATACTTTCACTCCCAAAATACTTCGAATAAAAAAAAAATTATGAGTCCTAGAATCTAGGAATTTATATCAACATATGGAAACAAAAATATTTCAAAGAGATACATACTTCCTCCGTCTCTATTATAAAGGCGGAGTTGTAAAAATTTGTAGTCCCATTAGATAGGCAGACTTTCAATTTCAATATGGGTTTTTTCATATATTACCCTTATTTATTATAGGTAGTTGTCACCATAATTAAGTTAATGTTTCTAGTGTTGGAATTTGTACAAAGGATAAAACAGGAAAAAGGATGGAAATATAGGAAATCAAAAAAAAATTCTTATTGTAAGAGAAACTCACTTCTCCGCCTATATAATTGGGAGGGAGGGAGTATATCTTATAGGTGATGATAATTGGGTGGGAGGGAGGGAGTATATCTTATAGGTGATGATAATTGTAAACAAGTCTGGTCAGTGATCGATCTTCTTCTACTAGTTTTATTATCCTATGGCTACTGAGAGAGCTGTTCTTTTTCAATCAACCCTTGGAGGCGCAAATCCAAGTTTTGTTAAATCGATGCGCCAAAGCGATGTTTACAATGGTTATTGGTTGGTAAGTATGCATCATTTTTTTCTTTCTGCAATCAAATCTGGCTTTAAGTAACGGAGGTCATTCATTTTTGTTCTTATGATTGAAAATATGAACAGAGCATTCCTCAAATGTTTTGCGTGGATCACCTACCGAATCGTGATGCAGCGATTACCTTGGTAGATTCTCAAGGGGTAGAGTTCGATGCTCGTTATCTCCGTCTCGGGAGGGGATTGACCGGAGGTTGGAAAAGATTTGCTTGGCAGCATAACCTTGTTCATGGCGACGCTCTGGTGTTCGAGCGACCTGAACCAACCGTATTTAGGGTGAGTGGTAATATAATCTTCAATTTGCATGTCAGCATTTATAAGCACTTGTTTCCGGTTCGATAAGGCTTAAGAGTTTATCTGGTTTAATCATATACATGTTGCTTTTATAGGTTTACATATTCAGAGCTGTGGATGTTTGAAGTACTGGTTGGTGCTCTTAGACTGGAATGCTATTTGGAATGCAGTTTAGATTACCAGGTTAGATGTAGCATTAGTACTCCGCGGTTTACAGGAAAATAATCGACGAATTAGTACGTAGAGTAGGGTTTTTTTTCGTTGCAAGTTAGCTACTTGCTAGGGTTTTTCCTTCCATGTGGATAACTTAAAAACACATCATATGGAAAATGATGATCTAAATGAAAATTTTCATGCCAAACTTGTATGCAAGTTGCCGAAAACATCACAATACTCAAATTTGCGCAGTGCTGTCAAAATATTTCTGGTTGCGCAGTGCTCGTAACTGATTATGGCATTTCAACTAAAAGATTATAGAATTGTAGCTAGAGTTTTTCAAAAGACATACAATTAGGTCATTATCCAACAAATTCAGAAAACTTAAACCACCAGTTGACCAGTTGATAAGTTTCCCTCACATACCAATCGAGAGCGATGAGGAGAACATGAACTGGAATAATCTTAAGCCGCACATTCTAAAGTTTCCGCACTAGATGTACGTACAAGTTCAGGAGTGCGTTTTCCAGCTGAACATCTATCTGAATCTCAAGGCTCATTATATATGACACATGACTGGCAGCAGGCAAGGAGTGCAACCACTACTATGTGGTTGTGTGGCGCACCGCATGCGTGCAGTGTAAAATTTTCCACATGATAATGTACAAAGGAATCAGAAGTTCACAAACCTTGTTGGATAAGTAGTCTCAACATTTCGTCACATCCTTCAAAATTGACTTCAAGAAAATATAAGACGGCTTAACACGAGCCAACAGTTTCACTCCTAAACTACAACAACAAATCAAACCAAAATTTTCAGTCAAACACTTCTACAGTTTCGCATACAAAATCGAGTAATGAGTAGTGTAGTTGGAGAATTTACCCATGAATCTTATTCGTGATACTCCCTTCAGGAGCTTCTCCAAGACCAGCCCAAGCTTTATTCATCAACGGACTATGTATTAGAGTATTAGATATAAGTGTGTCATTAGCATGTGTCAAGTCAAGTCAACTGATCAACATTGACTTGACTTGTATTATTACAGCTAATGATTCTCTTTAAATACTAATAATTAATCTGTCTATAAGAACAACTGAAAATACTTCTTTCAATAATAATATTTTCTTCAGTGTTTCTCATGGTATCAGACGATCCTGAGAGTAAATTTTTCTGCTAATTTTTTTTTCAATAATCTTTTGCAGCAACATACGAATCTCAACATCTTTTTCAATACCTATTGATTCAAGTTCATCATATTCTTTACAACAACTTTTTCTAGGTTAAAATACATCAAGATTTTATTCAAGATTTTTCAAGAAATTTATTTGGTTCTGTAGATCTGGTTCATGTCATCTACAATTGTTTACAGAAGACGCAAAAACACGGCTTATACTTCAAATTTCGCTGCTAATCCGAGTAACTTTACCATTCCTTTCACCAATATTTCGAATTTTGTTTCTGCAAAATTAGGTCCAAATAATTTGCTTTTATGGCGAGATCAAATATTCTTGTCTCTACTGATTTATATGGTTATGTTACTGGTGATATCATTGAACCTGTTAAGAATGTGGAAGTTGATGGAGTCTTAACTCTTAACCCTCAATAGGTCCTTTGGAGGAAAATCGATTGTTTTGTTACTAGCTGTATGAAAGCTACTTTTACAGATTCTGTAATTGATGATGTATTAGGTTTATCTACTGCTAGGGAAATTTGAGAGTATCTTGCAATTACTTTTAGGAGTCAGTTCATAGCCAGGAAGATTATGCTTATAAATCAATTGTATAATATTAAGAAAGGAAATCTTACAATCTTGGTTTATTTGCAAAATTTCAAAACAATAGCTGATTCTTTAGCTGCAATTGGAGAAAAGATGAGTGATTCTGATTTGGTTTTGTATGTGCTTCATGGGTTAGGAAGAGAATTTGATACATTTGTAGTAGCTGCACAAAACAGGGAAACTCCATTCACTTTTGCAGAATTAAAACCAAGACTCTTGAATCATGAGCAATGGCTTCTTGAACAACATCAAGATTCCAGTAATATTTTTGATACTCAACATCCTACTGCTCTTTATGGTAAAAATGAAAATGGTGGAAATAATTTTTCTGGGAATGGTAAAGGCAAGCCAAGGAATAATGGTTTTCCTACAAGAAGTAATCATAGTCAAGGTCAAGGCAGTACATTTGGGCAAAGTAATGGTAATGGAAGTATAACAATTTCAAGCCTAATACTGGTTTTCCTACAAGAAGTAATCATAGTCAAGGTCAAGGCAGTACATTTGGGAAAAGTAATGGTAATGGAAGTATAAGGGATTTTTCATCAGTGGATTGTCAGATATGTAGAACGAAAGGACATTATGCTAGCAGGTGTTATTTTCTCTATTATCCTCCAACTTTTACTAATCCTGCTAATGAGGCTCAGCACAATTCAACTCAACATGCTTTTAAAACTTTTAATGAAGCCAGCACTTCAACTCAACATGATTATGATGCTCCTTCTACTTCAACTGCAACTCATTGGATTTCTAATTCTGGTGCTACTGCACACATGACTGGGGATGAAACTCTACTTCATAATTCTTCTTCTTACAGGGGAAAGGATCAAGTACAAGTTGGCAATGGTAAGTCTCTTGCCATAACTTCAGTTGGTAATTCTCATGTTAATATATCTGCAACCAGTTTTAGATTAAATAAGGTTTTGTTAGTTCCTGATATGAGACATAATTTGTTGTCAGTTGCAAAATTTACTAAAGATAATTCTTGCTATTTCAAGTTTTATCCAGATGGGTATGAAATTAGGGATATATATTCTGATGTTCTTCTTGCTTATGAAAAAGTAGTCAATAACTTGTATCCCATTACTCATGTTCATAATACTCATTTTTCTCTATCTGCCACTTTATCTGCCCCTTCTCATGTGTGGCATGCTAGATTAGGTCATCCATCTAATCTAATTCTTCAAAAACTTCATTCTGCTAAACAAATTGTTTTAAATTCAGCTTTGCCTTCTACTCTGTCATCCATGTCAACTTGCAAAAAGTAAAAATCTTCCATTTTAGTTATCTTCCTCTCATGAGCAAAAACCTTTGGCTTTAGTGCATTGTGATGTATGGGGGCCTACAGTTCCATCTCTTAAAGGTTATAGATACTATATTCTATTTGTTGATGATTTTAGTAGGTTTGATTGGATTTATCCAATGGAACTGAAGTTTGATGTTTCTCAGTGTTTTCTACGTTTCAAAACTCATACAGAAAATCAGTTTTGTACTAAAATTTTAGCTTTTCAAGTTGATGGTGCAGCTGAACTTGTCAAGGGACATTTTCAAACTGTGTTACAATCTAGTGGTATTAAAATTAGAATTTCTTGTCCAAAAACACCACAACAAAATGGTTTGGCTGAACGTAAGCATAGGCATATAACTGAAATGGGCAATACTCTACTGTTTAACTCTTCTTGTCCAAAAGAGTACTGGTATGATGCTTTTCTCACTGCTTCTTATCTTATTAATAAAACTCCAATTAAGATTTTAAATTTTAAAACTCCTTTTGAAGTCTTATTTGGTGTTTCTCCGGATTTTAGTTTTCTTAAAACTTTTGGCACCCTTTGCTATCCTAATCTTGCTCATTCAAGAGCAGATAAGTTGTCCCCAAAATCAGTAAAATGTATTTTTATTGGTTATAGCCCTATTCATAAAGGCTACAACTGTTATAATCCAGTCACTAAAAGGCTTTATGTTTCAAGACATGTTACTTTTTCTGAAACAAAATTTTATTTTGCTTCTACATCTGATTCTTTACATTCCATTCCTTGCATTGAAAATGTTTCTCATCCCTCATCTTTTCTTGAACCTGTTCCAACTAGCACCATTGTTACTAGGTCTCAAACAGGTATTTCAAAGACAACAATTTTCAATGATCATGTTACTTATCATTCTGTTAAATATCCTATTTCTTCACTATATACATCTTTATTGACTACTATTACTGAGCCAAAATATTTTAAGGAGGCAATGAAAAATCCTGATTGGCAGGTATCAATGAAGGATGAATATACTGCATTAATGGATAATGATACTTGGGTTTATGTTGCTCCTGAATCTCATATGGACATTTTAGGTTCTAAATGGGTCTATAGAGTCAAGAGAAAATCATATGTTACTATTGATAGGATTAAGTCTAGACTTGTGGCTAAAGGCTATCATCAACAAGATGGTATTGATCATTTTAATGAAACTTTCAGTCCAGTTGTTAAGTCACCTACAGTTAGAGTTGTTCTTTGCTTAGCACTTACTTACAATTGGCCAATCAAGCACTTAGATGTAAGTAATGCTTTCTTACATGGATTTTTAGATGAAAATATTTATATGTCACAACCACGGGGATTTCTTTATCCAGATTATCCTTCTCATTATGTGTGTCTTCTTAAAAAGAGTTTGTATGGGCTTAAACAGGCTCTAAGAGCCTGGTTTCATAGATTCAGTTCTTTTCTTATTCAATGTGGTTTCAAGAAATCTGTTTCAGATAACTCAAAGTTTGTCAAGTCAACTGGCAGTGATGTTCTTATATTACTTTTATATGTGGATGACATATTGTTAACTGGTAGGTCTTCTATCCTTATTACTGATCTTATTACTTCTTTGAAGCAAGAATCTGCAATGAAAGAGTTAGGGGATTTGACATATTTTCTTGGTATTGAGGCTGTTAGGAACAGTGATTCTATAGTGTTAACTCAAAAGAAATACACTTTAGAACTTCTAGAAAAAGCAAATTTGTTGGACTGTAAGCCTTATGATACTCCAGTTGTTAATTCAAGTAGACTTTCTATCAATGATGGTGTCAAGTTGGATAATCCTAGTCATTACAGAACTTTGGTAGGTGCATTGCAGTATTTAATAGTGACTAGGCCAAATATATGCTTTGCAGTGATTTATGTTTCACAATTTATGCATTCTCCATCTGATTTACACTTGCAACCTGTTAAGAGAATCTTAAGGTACTTGAAAGGGACAGTTGGTTTGGGAATTAACTTTAAGAAAAGGTGATGTTACTACATTGAAGGCATATACTGATTCAGATTGGGCAGGCTGTCCAGATACCAGAAGATCCACTTCTGGTTTGCTATTTTTCTGGGTTCTAATTTAGTTTCTTGGTCATCTAAAAAGAAACCTACAGTCTCTAAGTCCTCTGCAGAAGTTGAATACAAGTATCTCTCTGTTGCTTCTGCTGAATTGAAATGGTTTACATATTTATTGAATGATTTAAAAATTACAGTTAAGTATGTGTTGTTGTTATGTGATAACACAAGTGCTCTGGCCTTGGCATCTAATCCAATTTTTCATGCCAGAACCAAGCATATAGAAATTCAGTGTCACACTGTCAGAGAATCGGTTGAGGAAGGATTTTTGTAGCTTCAACACATTTCTTCAGCATGTCAGCTAGCATATATCTTCACAAAAGGTTTATGTTATCCATCTTTCTCCAAACTCTTATGCAAGTTGCTGGGGTATTCTGCAATATCTTCTTCAGTTCAGATCACAAACATTACTTAGCTTTCTTTGTTCTGTTTTGTATTTTTTTTTCTCAAATTTTGTCAATATGATACTCTGTTTAGTTAGTATCAGCTTGAGAGAGGTGTATTCGAGTATTAGATATAAGTGTGTCATTAGTCTGTGTCAAGTCAAGTCAACTGGTCAACATTGATTTGACTTGTATTATTACAGCTAATGATTATTTTTAAATACCATTAATTAATCTGTCTGTAAGAACAACTGAAAATACTTCTTTCAATAATAATATTTGCTTCAATGTTTCTCACTATGCGATCTTGATGACGCTTAAATGTCACAACAGAAGCACTAGAAAAGATTTTGCCATATGAAACCAATATGCTGCTGCTATACTTGCAAATTACTCTCCGTAATACTTCACTCTGCAACTATTATTTGAACGTCCACGTGAACCAAACGCACTGAGCTGCTTTTGAACATTTCATCGAATAATGGAAGCTTGTATGCAACCATTGTTAGACTTTGTATGTTATTCTACATTATCAATTTTTTTCCACAATTGATGACAGATAATAGATTGTTATTAATTCAATCAGTAAAATTGAAAACACATTCAATTCCTCTCAAAAAAACAATAAAATTCGAGTTACTTGGACCAACATCACATGGTAGCAGAACAAAAGAGAACAAGTAGTGTAAATTTATCATCGCATTACCATTGTTAATTAATAATAACCATTATTAATCTTGGGAGCAGGTTCATATTGTCGTTGCCTCATGACCCTTCCCGTTTGAACGGCTTCCATACGTCTGTGTTGTTTTCTCATTGTGTGAATTCAATCCTTGTTTTCCTGCAACTATCACCGATCCTGTCGCCGTTACCTCTAAGGTTCCATCCCGTAAATCCCCCTTTGGCTGCACTTTCACATCTCCTGTTGCTAGACCATTGGCCGCATTCACCTTCTCATTTCCTGTTACTATCCCCTTCGTATCCTTTAGGGCCCCTTTCCACTGACTGAGCTTTTCTCCTCTACAACCCCAGAGCCTACGTTCCTTGACCCCTTTAAGTTCCCACTTAATTCACCATCTTTTGTCTTTCTCTAGCATCCCTGACATTACCTCTGTTACAAGGCCGTTGCCTGCATCATTTTCTCCATTTCCTTTCAACCCGACGCCCTTCGGTAAATTTCCTTCTCTCTCGCCGTGTAGTTGTCCGTTCTCTAGCGGGATTGATAACGACCCGGCTGCTTTAGTTGGGATTGGTTCCGGGCAGCCAAATGCCATCTCTGCATGCAAGTGCATATGCATATTATATATAACGGTGCATTTGATATATAAAAGAACAAAATAGCTGATAGTTTACAGGAAAGAATTGTGCGACTACTTACCGGTAACGGATACCACCATTAAAACAAAGAGGAAACCGGTAGTGATTGAAATTGTAGCCATGGTTCTTGCTTAGATCAACTTTAATCTAAGATATTCTAAGTTGTTTGTGAATACAAGCTAATGCATTAATTGATCAAATTTATATATAGCAACCAATCCCTACTTTTCCCGTTGAAATTCTCATAAAATATAACATAATGATCATTATTCTTTAGATACTAATTAATGTGAATATGGATTAGTGGTAATGATCTCCGAAATAGATTTTGTGCATCCCTTCATCAAGATTTCATGAACAGCTATCACCAAAGCGCGTCTTTAACATGCCACCCACTCATTTAATAGCATATATATATATATGCTGGAATCTTACATCTCGAGCAACAGTTACAGAGCACGTCTATCACCATGGTTGGAATAGTTGAACAAGTCGGTTGAGGGAGCTGGCACAATTGTTTGGTTATATTATTAGTTTGGATTAATTATTTATTGTCCTGATATATGCAAGAAAAAAATTCCGGTACAATATTTTCTACTCACAAGATTGCCAGATATCCAGTTCTAATGTTTAATTTTAATAATTGTTTAGCACTCAATTTCATTAATGAGAATGTCTGACCCTTTCTTTTTCTTCTTGTGTGCCATCATCATCAGCCTTCGATTTCTAAGTAGAGTAGCTAAAAGGATAAATTCTATTCTTATCGTAAAAATGAAGTCAACAAGGTTATTAGTAGCAATTTAAAGAAATCAAAATTTCCATTGATGTTTCGAATGACTTCAAGTGGAGCAAAACAGAAACTCATTAATCTGACATCAAGGCCTCCAAAGTTTTAATAAAGAGCAGTTCGTAACCAGGTCAGTCTGAGAATTAGATTCGAAACCCACAAGATATCATTGTTAAAAATTAATTAAGTTTGTTCAAAAAAATTTAGCGACAGATAATATGAATGCTGGTCTTGAAGGTTTTGCAGCAGCACTTGAATCACCCAAGTCATGGGTGATGAATGTTGTGCCCACCATTTCCGGGGAGAGGTTTAATTGGCATATATCTCAACTGGTGCGAAGGTTCAATTACTGGTGCGAATGGTTTTTTCAGCTTGTACCTGCAAAACCGAGGACATCCTTCTAGAGATGGACCGAATTTTGCGTCCTGAAGGGGTAGTAATTATTCGAGCTGAAGTTGAAATCCTAAACAAGGTGAGGAGAGTAACCAGGGGAATGAGATGGAATACTAAAATGGTGGATCATGAAGATGGACCCGTAAAGATTCTTGCTGCCGTGAAACAGTACTGGGTTGCTAGCGGTAACAGCACATTGATAAAGTGACCAATTAATAAATCATCTAAAGCTCCTTCTGACCTAAATGGATCCATGCAGATGGACCTCATTTGTTAAGAATTGAGAATAAAACTGCTATTCAGTATTAAGGACCAGGTAATTATGTGCCTTAGCCGTAAAGTGACACGTTGTGGCTGATTTTGTACTAAAATGTCGATTGCTTTCAAGTTATTCTACAAATTTCAGCATGCTGTTGGATTTTACAGTATAGTTTAAGTGTAAGCTCTGGCTGCTTGCCGCCGGTGGTTGCAAAAATAAAAAAAATGTCATGTCGTCATCATCAATTCAATCCCCTAACCATCCATGTCCGGGTCTTATGTTACTGCACACCCGTATCTAATTTTTTCCAAAAGTAACTGAGTTCCTAGAATAAAGAAAATAACTATTCAACTCCTAATATCTAGTATCATCAAAAATATGGAAATTAGTATCTTTTATTATAATAGAGAAGCAGCAAGATCTTATTAGGGTTGGTGTCAAAACCAAGAAGATCACATTAGTGTTTATACAGAGGTCGTGATCTTCTTCTTTTATTGATTTTATTATCCAATGGCAACTGAGAGAGCTCAACAGTATCAGTTATCTCTTGGAGGTGCAGTTCATAGTTTTGTCCTGTCAATGCACCCAAGCCATGTTACAAGTGGTTTTTGGTTGGTAAGGATGCATCATCATTTATTATTTTCCTTTTATAATCTTATAATCTGCGATCGAATTCGGCATCATTTTTTTTTATCTTAATTTCAATATGAACAGGGCCTTCCTCAAAGATTTTGCAAGGATCACCTACCAATCATGATGCATCAACGATTGGGATTATCTTGGTAGATTTACAAGGGGTACGGTTCGAAATTCGTTATATCCCTAAAAGGCATGGACTAGAGGGTGGAGACGATTTGTTTTGGAGCACAACCTCATTCATGGAGACGCTCTTGTTTTTGAACTAATTGAACCAACCGTGTTTAGGGTGAGTGATAATATAATCCTCAATTTGCATGTCAGCATTTATAAATACTAGTTAAATCGCGGTTCGAAAATGCTTCATCTGTTTTGTTTATGTTGCTTTTATAGGTTCACATATTCAGAGCTGGGGATGTTTAAAGTACTGGTTGGTTCTCTCAGATTTGAATGACATTTATATTATTCAGGTAGCATGTCTACACATCTTTCAATAGGGACAATGTATGCTAATGTTTTATGTCGATTTGATGTGGTGTTGACTGACTGATATGTATCTTTTGTTTGGATTGTTGGAATATTTTCAACGCCGCTAACCAAAGGGGGGTCCTGGGGGGCCGATAAAAGCCTGTTCGAAAATTTCGAATCCAAAAGACACCATTGATGTCTGTTGATGAAGGAACCTGACGTTTCGTGAATAGAAACCTGTTGGCGAATAAAAACCTATTCCCAACAGGTGCAAAACCCTTTATAAATAGCTTCTCCCAGTTTCGTTTAACATATAAGAAAAATCAATCTGTTTTCTCTGTTTCAAAAAGCATCATCAGAAATCAGAAATCTCTTTGTGTGTTCTTGATTGAATCAAGGGGTACAAACCTTGAATTCAGTTTTCGTTGCAGGGCTTTCATTGTATCCTGAAGGCAATATTTCGCATACCTGTTGTAATCGCCAATTGTTATTGGGAGGGTAGAAATATTTGTCTAAAAGAAATTTATACAAGCCTTGAAAGTTTTGGAGTGCAACACTTTCTTCTCTGATTCATTCATCCTTTATGAAACCCATTTTTTTTCCAACATGGATTACCAGGTTAAATGTAGCAGTAGTTCTTCGACCTTCACAAGGAAATGATCGAATTAGTTGCGTAGAGTATGGTTTTTTGGTTAGTTAGCTGCTTGTTGTTAAGTGTGAGAGGATGATCTTTTTTCTTACCGTGGTCTTGATGTTATTCAATTATTGAACTAAGTTAAGTTATGAGATTGCATTTCTAATATGATCATTGAATAATTGCTTGAGTTTCTTTCCATGTATCTCTGTGAATGTAAATTTTGGATGACTTAAAAACACATCAAATGGAAAATGATCCTATAAATGTACACATCAAATGGAAAATGATCCTATAAATGTAAATTTTCATGAGCATTAAAAGTTTCATACTTGATGTACAAGTTCAGAAATGCGTTTTTCAGCTGAACATCTGTATGAATATCCCAAGGGTGTAAATTTTTGATAGGGGCGTTTTTTGAAGGGGTATTGGGGACAAATGATATGTCGACACGTGTTTTTCATATCAATTGATTCCCATGAATGATATTGGTTACACGTTATTGGATCTTTTGATGGAGATGTTAGATGAGCGGTGGATTATGGTGTTTAGAAGATTTTGGTAGATTCTGAATATACTGGATAATCAAAAAAGTATATAAAAAAAATGCTGGATAATATATTTGTAGTTGCTGAAAACAGCTGGCAAGATCGTGTTGAGATTTTGGATTGACTCGTCCAAATGGAAATGGGATAGTGGGGGCGACATTTTAGCTTTTTACAGCCGACGTGGTGGTGCAATGGACGTGGCCTTGCGGCCGGTGACGGAATTTGGGGTGGGGAATTAGCCAAAATTTATTGCACCCCCAAAATTCTAAATACAACCCATTTTTCATTTTTTCAAAGGCCAATTTTGTGGGGAATTTTTTTTAGCCAACCCTAAAATTTGATTTTTAGTCTAATATATTTGATTTAGCCCACCCAGAATTTCAATCCTGTTTCCGTCGCTGCTTGCGGCTGAACCGGCATAGGTGACTAAGGTCGGTCATTGGGGCAACTTCCAAATCTTTATTGCACTTCCCTATTTCGCACTCCATGGAGATGTTGTATTTGGTTGGTTACTACAGTCTTGTGTTGTGATGGTTATATATTGTTCTTGGGGAAAAACATTGTAGCCAAAAACGCGTCGAAAGTATGAATTAATTTGGCATAAGTTATGTAAATCTAAGAATTTAGGTGGGTTAGCCTTTAAGGATCTAGAAATGCTTAATGATCTAGCTTTACTAACAAAGCTAGCTTGGAGAGTATGTACTGAATCTTCTCAGTTATGGGTCAAGATACTTCGACCAAAATACTTTAAGGACACTAATGTTCTTCATTATACAAATAAGAAACGTAGTGCTTCTTAGGTATGGCAAGGAATTGAGAAGGGGCTTAAAATTGTACAGAAATATTGCTTCATGGAAGTGAACAATGGTAAAAGAACGTAGTGAACAATGGTAAAAGAACAAGAATATGGAAAAATAGATGGGTCTCTGGTATGCATCAGCCGCCTACATGCATATTTCTTTCACTTTTGTGTCTGAGCTAATCCTACCAAATACAAATTCTTGAAACATCACTCTGGTTAACCAGCTATTTGATACTGTTACTGCTGCTCGCATTACTATGATGTTCTTAGGTACCAATCTAGAAAAAAAAATTATCTGGATGCCATCCAAGGATGTCAATTTCTCAGTAAAAAGTACTTATAACATGTTGTCTAAGTGTCAAAATGATGGTCAAGTTAATGGTGTAGCAGTTCCAATCAGTATCTGGAAGTCACTACGGAAGTGTAAAGTAGCACACATAGTTAAATTTTTTTTTTTTTGGAAATGCATTCGTCACATTATTCAAACCAGAAGCAAGATTTTTAGATACAACCCAGACATTGACACTATCCGTGGAAGTTGTGGAAGTGCAGAAGAGACAATTGAGCATCTTATCTTTGAATGTAGGCATGCAAGGGCCGTATGGAGAAGTATCAATGTAGATATAGTTACAGTTAATTCCAGTGCTATCTCAGTGTCTCAATGGTGTACAAGTTGGTTTCAGTCCAACCAAAACACAAGAGAAGAACATTGGTTGTACACCACTACACCAAAATTCAGGAATTAGTAACTAGAAGTCGCAAAATCTTAGCCCCTGTTGCGAATTTTCAGTTGCAAAACTTTTGCAACAGCTTAAGACAGTTACAAAACTCGCAACTGTTTAAATCCGGAACGATTCGCAACTAAATTGGTTTGTACGTGTGCGGCTCGTGAGTGTGGCTGCACACACATTTAAGCTGACTCGATTTAGGCCCATTCAGATGTGAAACTGACTCGGGTTTATCCTATTATTATCATCGAACTCTATTCTATCTCATTCTCATCTCTCTTCCTCTCTCGTTCTCACTTATCATCTCTCATTCTCTTTTGTCATGTCTGAAATTCGAAGATTTCAGAGATATCAAATCCCAAATCAAGCCAACCTTTTTATTTTCGCCTTAGGGTTTGAGGTTTACATACAACAGTTGTTTTAGGGTTTAGTCTCTGTTATGTAGTCTCCAAAAACTCTCAAGAGCAACAGCACAAAGAAGATGAAAATCCATAAACTTCTCATTTCCTTGTAAGTATAATATGTATCTCGCTTGATTTCATCCCTATGTTTGATTTTTGATTCTGGGTTTGGTTGAATCTGATTTGTGTGAAATCCCTAAATTTCTAGGGTTTTTGAGTTGAGAGATCGTGAAGAGGATTGACGTTTTCCTCGTCAAAGAGTCTGGAAATGGAAATCAAATGGTTCAGTTCAGTAAAGAACCTAAAAATCTCTGCAACGTTAACACCTTCAAACACTCTGGTAAGAAAATCAACAGCTGGTCTTGTACTTTTGAGTTCTAATTTGGGTTTTGTTTCGATTCTGTTGTTCAGATTTTAGGGTTTTTGTTAATGATTTGTTGATGTTGGTGGTAATTTGGTGTATTGTAGGGTTAGCTACTGCAAAGACTATTTCATTTCAAGCTGGAAAAGATTCAGGTGTTGTTCTGGCTACTATCAAGACTAACAAACAGAAATACCCTTAAGCTTTGGTGCACAAAACTGTCATGAAGCTAGGAAACAGAGCTCGCATTTTGGATCACTGGAATTCAAGTTTAATAATCATAATTCCTCCACATATTTTTATCAATTCTAATCAAATAGTTTGATTTCGTTTACTAATTCTAGTCGATTTTATGGTGTAAAGGCAAAACTTTCTGAGAGAGTATTAAAGCTTCTTGTATTGCCCGGGGATGATGTTCCGTTGCTGCTCCTTGATATTGGCAAGTTCATGTTTGATACTTAAATTTATGATTTTATTAGTAGACGACTGAAGTTTAGAATTAGTTTTTGATTGTTTACTTTGTGTTTTGTTTTTAGGTTGTGGCTCTGGACTAAGCGGAGAAACATTATCTGGGAGTGGAAACCAATGGATTGGTTTAGATATATCTGATTCAATGCTAAGTGAAACCGTCAGTTTTTTTTTTGGTGTAAATTTGATTTGCTTGTGCTAGATCTTCATTTGATTAATCTAAGTCTTGTTTTGATAATAGATGTTGCGTTGGAGCGGGATGTAGAAGGTGATCTTTTGCCAAGGGATATGTGTCAGGTAAATTTTCTTGTTTATTTTCGACTCAAATTTCCGGCTTGATGATTTGTGAGTCATAGTTTGCAGTATTAAGGATTAGGTAGCTCAGGGCTGCAGATTGGACATAAGTGCCGAAACCTCAGTACAACCAGCCTCTAGTTTTCTCAAAGTTCACAAATATTGTTCTGAGAAACTATTATTGTACATTGTAGTTCTTGAACCAATGGTTATTAAATATTTGTAGGATTCCTATTCATTTTTAGTAAATGAAAGTTGAAAGAATTTTCTGATATTTATGTATTTGTGTAGGATCCTTCTAATATTTAGAAACTTACTTCTTGTACTTCCCAAAAAACAAATGATAAATTGTAGATGCCAATTGCTATTATTAGTCCCTTTTAACCATATCAGGTCTTGTTACTTTACTTTGCGATAGCAAGTCTGAGCTGTATGATAGCTCTAAAAAGAAGATGCATTGCTGCCTATATATAGAATGGTTGGGAGTTGGGACTGGGTAACCTTCTTAACCACCCTTTACCATGATCGTAAGTGTTCCTTTTATCTTTCTATAAATGTTTATTAACTATTTGATGTTATAAACATTTGTCGCTTTTTGGTTTCAGGACTTGGGTTTCATGGATGGAGTTATTAATGGTGATATTAGCATCTCAGTGGTGCAGGTTGGAATTCTAACCTCTTATGTGAAATGTGCCTTGTTTCTGGATCATTTTTATGCTCTAAAGATTAATCGCTTGGTTCAGAATTGGTATAATGTAATATGTATTTTGGTGCATGCATGAGTTGGACAATTTTTATTTTTCGAATGCTTTACTAACTGACTTTAATCTGACTTGTTGTCGCAAATCAAGCAGTGGATTTGCTATGCAGATAGGTCCTCTCATAATCGAAGACTGAGATTGAAGTATGTCTTAAACTGGTTCTTTTTAACATCTTATTAAGTTTATATTTCATGTTGACTTGTATTGAAATGGTGCAATTTCATTGCAGGGCATTTTTGGATCATTATATCGGTGTTTACCCTGAAAGCAATGACCAGCTTGAATTGATCCTAGGATTTGCTAAGCGTGCTGGCTTTGCAGCTGGTATGGTTGATGACTCTTCCCTACATGTAAATTTAGGACGATTTATGAGGTTGTTGATGGTGGTTTTTAGCTGGTTAAAATCGTAAAACCTTGCATCTGATGTGACGTCACTTTGTAAGGAAGTGGAGCCATGAGTGTCAACCTCTTCACTGGCATATTTATTGAGCCGTTCAATATATTTACATGAAATTTATCCAGAATGACGCATGTAGCAACAATCCCAGATATTCTGTAAATTTTGGAACCTTGGCTATATTCACTTAATATAAGTTTCTTTGAATGCTTTCTGTGCTATGTTCCCCGGCTGAACCCTTAATGTTGATATGACATGACGCTTTGTGTTCACTCGTAGCAAAGTAGCACGAATTTTCAAGTATCAAGGATAAGGTCTTTGCATAAGGTATTCAATCATAAAGCATGCTGCTCTCCGGAAATGAACTTAAAAGAACTCTGTATCAACACATGGAATTCAATCAATTATCCTGAGTAAATTGCAAAATTTAGGGTTTTGCGCCTAGAGCAGTATATTCTTGTCGAAATTAAGCCTAGGCAAACTAGGTAATTAATCCGCCATGGATTAGCAGATGCAAAATCTTTCCCAGAATCAGAAAAAAGGAGCCGCAGGATAGGAGCAGAAACAAAGAAAGGCGTGGCCATGCCTTAGGCCAACTGACGCCATTTGCTATTGGCCACGCCCCATCCTAAACCGGGCCTATTTCTCCCGACCAATCAGGTCGCCTTAAACTCGCCACACGCACATAAGTTGTGGTTGGGCCCATACTTGCCGGCCCTATTTCCTATCGACCAATCAGGTCGCACTAAACCCGCCACGTGCACCAAAAGGGTGGCCACGCCCATGCTTGGCCGGCTCCCTGCTTTCATTGACCAATCAGGTTGCTCTAAACCTGCCACAACTTTAAAAAGGATGGAAATTGTGTCAAAATGTTATCTTGCCAAGTTGGCTTTTCAAAACTATGGCAACATGCTAACGACATGTTAAAACATGCCAAAAACAAACATGCCAGGTGCACATGCCAAACGGCGTGCCAAACATGCTAAACGCGCATACCAGGCGCACATGCCAAAAGCATGCCAATCGCACACGCCAAACAGGCATGCCAAATGCACATGCCAAACGTACCACCTACCGCATACTACATGCTATACACGCTAAAAAGGGTTTTGACATACCAAACCCTAATTTAGGTAAAGTTGTCGTGCTAACCGAGCCAAACAATGTTCCACGGAACCTGGGGATCAATGTGGCCATTAAAACTGATGTTGCCACACCATGTTTGAATCTAACACCAACGTGCCAAAAATACAGCGGGCATGGCTACGCCAAGCGCCACATGCACCATCGTGCCGCTGGCATGCACAAACTATGCCATCCATGCCACAACGCCACTAGCATGCACTAAGGGCGCCACTGTGCCACTTCCAGGTGCCAACGGAAGGTAGCCACAATCAACGGCTACCCTTTCCCATGAGATACAATCTCAGCCATCCAAGTTTTCCACCAAACTAACAGACTCGCGGCGCCTAAATCTAGTGGTCATGGCTACGCCATGCGCCACTTGCACCACCGTGCCACTGCCATTTACGAGCCATGCCAGACATGCTGCAATGCCTCTGGCATGCACCAAAGGTGCAATTGCGCCATTACCAGGCGCCAACATAAGGTAGCCATAATCAACGACTACTCTTCCTCATGAGATGCGATCTCAGCCATCCAAGTTTTCCACCAAACTAACAGACTTGTGGAAACTTTTAGGCGACCCGCCTCCTAAATCTAGTGGCCATGTCTAAGCCAGGCGCCACTTTCACCACCGTGCCACTGACATGCACGAGCCATGCCAGCCATGCTGCAATGCCGCTGACATGCACCAAAGGTGCCATTACCAGGTGCCAACAGAAGGTATCCATAATCAACGACTACCCTTCCTCATGAGATGCGAGCTCAGCCATCCAAGTTTTCCACCAAATTGCCACACTTGTGTCAACTTTTAGGCGACCCGCCGCCTAAATCTAGTGGCCATGGCTACGCCAGGCGCCACTTGCACCACCGTGTCAGTGACATGCACGAGTCATGCCAACCATGCTGCAATGCCGCTGGCATGCGCCAAAAGTGCCATTGCGCCATTAGAAGGCACCAACAGAAGGTAGCCATAATCCACGACTACCCTTCATCATGAGATGAAATCTCAGCCATCAAAGTTCGCCACCGAGCCGACAGGCTTGTGGAAAGTTTCAGGCGACTAGCCAAGACAAGCCTAATAACATCGCATGCTATTTTCCTGCGGCAAGCTCTTGATTTTAACTTTCCACACGTAGGAAAGTGCTACATGTTTTCCACGAAAACACTCGAGATATCAAACATGTCACAAACTGCGGGATACTCATCAGGGTATTGGTCTGGCGGTTTACAGCGTGCGGCGTGCAATACGCCCATTACAAGAAAGTGTCATGAAGAAGGGAGGTTAGTAATGGCAAGAAGTAATGGTGTAAACGTTTCCTGCATCATGGAAGCATAAATTCTGACGTTACACGTTACTCCACTCTTCCACTACTCAATCATTTCCACTTCCTAAGAGACCAGGGTACGTTTTACTACGACTTGTATAAATAAGTTTCACCTATTTCCACTAAACAACAAGTGTTGGTCAGGAGCAACACAGTATCCAAAAATCACCTGATAGATTTTCATTCAGCTAGCCAGTTCTACATTCTGATACGAGTCACAAACAACCACACTTTCAGAATCAACGATTCTGGTCTCTATACTTTCTTCTCTTCCCTCTCTAAGACCAACCCTTCTCCTTCAATTT
The DNA here is from genome assembly GCF_003573695.1 of Papaver somniferum. NCBI lineage: Eukaryota > Viridiplantae > Streptophyta > Magnoliopsida > Ranunculales > Papaveraceae > Papaver > Papaver somniferum. Next base: position 9,331,721 of record NW_020618825.1, on the reverse strand, counting down.
GTGACCGAAGCAAGCCTGGAACAGCCATTTCTTGGTTTAGGCCAGGATTGTACAGATTGATCTCTCGAATCAAAAGTACTCCCGTGCAGTGCATTATTTAGGATTTAGATTTGTTTCTCATACATACACATGAAATTACCAAAACCAACAGAAACCGTTTTCACCATCAAACAAATGTTTCTATAACAGACCTTTAAAATCAATTGTAAAAGTATTGCCTTTTATTGACCCAAATATTGGAGGCACAGCTGATCCTGATTTATGGGTTACAATACTTGGTAAGAATGGGTAGGTCATTCTAGAGTCACTAAGTCTTTAGTATTTGATTTATTGATATTTTCTTTCGCTAAGTCTAAGATTACTTATTTCCTTTTGTTGGAGCAGGTGGTTGAAGGGGAGTTTCCACTTGCTGCATTTTATGGAGGGTGAGCTTAAATTCAGAGTCTTTTTAGTTGTATGTTAATTTTTTTATTGTGGCCTTGATGTCTTTCTGTTGGTATTGTTTGTGCAGGGAGGAGATTTCTTGATACAAAGACCTTGACTGTAGAAAAAGAAGATAAAAAACAATCAATATTTACGGGTCTACACAAGTTAAAAGGTATGATATACAAAGAAAATTATGTTGTGCATGCCATAAATAGGAAGTCGGGCAAAAGGTGAATAGATTCCATGTGGCAAGGTAATTCTCTTCATAATACTGTATGTTTCTATCCAGTTTATAGTTATAGTATTTTTAGAAGAATTGAGGTTCCTGAATAAAGTTTTCTGAATCGACTGAGGTTTGTAGGAAACCACCAGCATTGTTCCGCAACACTGGCAACCAAACAATGGTCTTCTCAAAGAATGATACATATATAATGTCCGCAACCGGTGGAAAGATATCATTATTTAACATGATGACTTACAAGGTGAGTGGAAAATTCGTGCACTGATGTACAATTTTCTGATCATGCTCTCATTGCAAACTTTTCCAAAACTAATGAAATCATTAAACATACAGGTAATGACAAAATTTGTGCCACCTCCACCAGCTTCAACATACGTAGTGAAGTCATCCAATGTAGTTTTTGAGTATGTTGATGGTTTCAGGAGGCTTGATAGGCGATCTTCAAGAGATTCTACAAGGACTGATTCATTTCCTTGTCAGGCTTCTCCCTAAATCTAAGGTAATGATAATCCTCTTTGTATGCTTAGTGATTCTGGTCATATTGGTTCCTGGGTTCATGATGAGATTGGCACACATGGTTGGCCTTTTCAACCGCTACTCGTTTGCAGGGTACAATCGAACTAATCTGTTAGCACTTAGCCTCTTTAACAACTGCAACAATAGCAACTTGTATTACAGTAAACAACAATGAATTCCTAGTACCTACCACAACAAGAGATTCTAATACTTTGCTACAACAACAACAACAGATTCTAGTGATGCAAAGCATATTCTAATACCACAACATCGGTAAGCCTTGACATGTTATGAGATTTTTCTTAATTCATTATACATTAAGACAAATCCTCAAGATAAAAATGAAGTTGAAATTTGCGAAATTTTGGTTCACTTTTGCATGAGATTGATTATGAGTTTTGACATACTTTCGAACTACTTCTTTTTTGTAGATATCTGGTCACATCATCCTCTAACTGAACAGGCTTTATGTATCTGGATTTCAATGTGAGAGTTCTTTTTTCTTTAAATAACTTTGTAAAATCACCTTGGTGTGATATATATGAATTTATAGATATATCCAAATGACAATCCTTCATATGATTTTTGTTATGTCTTACATTTTGTGTATATGGATGGAGTTCATCGTGGTTTTGTTGGATTAATTTGAGTTCTAAATGAACATGGGATACCTGATTTTGTTTCAGGGAATGTTGCTGGTCAAAACCAACCTATTTTGGTTTTTATTTTTTTTGGTGTTGCTTGACCTGGTTTTGACCAGTCAAAACCAGTCAAAAAAATTTCGCAACTGCAGTAAACTGTTGCGACTATCTAATTTCGCAACTATTTGATCTTTTGACGTTGCAACAATTCCAAACCATTGCGACCAAAAATTCGCAATGACAATGAAACCGTGCGAAAAATTGCAGTATCGACATTCGTAACAGAGAAGAACTGTTGCAATCCCAATTTGCAACCGCCGCATAACGTTGCTAATCACTAAATTTGGTGTAGTGCATTGTGACGGACCGGAAAATTACGCCTTTGGCGTGTTGTCCCGCAGGCCGTAACTTCCCTCGGTGCGCCATGATGAAGCTACGATCCGGGCCTTAAGGCTAGTTAAATGCACGTCCATCCGCCCTTGCAGGCATGCTCCTGGAGCATGATGCAGCTAACTTAGCTTCCACACCGTTCCAACTCACCCTTGTTCCGCCAAGGGTTTATTAAGAAAACCAAAAACCTTCCTAAAACGGCAAAAACAACCTTTTGAGGCCCTAAACGAATAAATTTGGCTAAATTCTGGTGACCATGTGGACCTATAGATCGACATGTCTTGATCCTTGGGCTGTTTCCCATCAAAATGGACTCCTCTTGAGCTAAATTACGACACTCGGGTCCTTAACTTCCAAATAATCCAGCGCGCGTGCTATAACTTTCTCTTTGTAGGTTGATAGGAAGTATGAGCATCCACTTGATGGCATGCAACTAAGCCTCATCAAGCTTGACCAAAATCATCTCTTGCATCGATCTACCAAGATTAGATGATATGAATTAGATGATATGAGCGACAAAGTGATGGACCGGCAATGCTGCAACTCATTGCGGTTTCCAATGTACCCTTCCCTACTCTAAAGGGATCAAGCACAGACCGTAGTTCATCCACGAAGGGACAGAAGCTTAACCAACTCGTTTGCAAGGCCGTAGCCTAGCAAAAAATGGTAATAGCCTGGTCCGTAGGCCATTCCGTCAAAATGCACAATGATTATGCATCACTGGGTCCGCGACATGGCATAGTGATGCCTAAGCATCAAACGCCCTATTCGCAAGGCTACGCAGCTATAAATGAGGCTTCGGCATCATTTATACTGTTCCGGCTAAGGTATGAAGCTTACTTGGTACATAGTCCGCATATGCACCTTCAACCAAGTACCCCTCCCTATATATGTATTAATGGAATTTCTACAAGTATGTTTAGGGGAGTAAATTGACATGCTTGATTCACTGTCCATTCGCAATGATTGCGTTACTTCGCAGTGATTGTTTTATTTCACAATGATTGTGCTCATTCGCAAAGATTGTTTTACTTCGCAATGATTGCGTACAATGCTTGCGCAACACTCGTTTGGCCAGCTCTCTCTGGCCTGATGCACATTGATTGTGCGATATTGGCTCTAGGCCAATAACTTTCGTAATGCACAATTATTACGCTGCAAGCTCAAGGCCACCTACCCAACTGGCCTAATGCATCATGATGATGCAACATTGAACCTTGGACAAATGCCAAACATAATGCACCATTTTGGCGCGACATTGACCTTAAGCCAATCTACCGCGTACCACGCAACAAAAGTTTTAAATGAAGCTTCATCTCAGGCCATGACGCATCTTTTAGCATGCACCATGCTAAAAACACATGGTGTTACATGAATGCTTATGATTGGTAGTTGGATAATATGGAAAAACAGATACGACTCTATCTTCCAGGGAGTGTCTCTAAATCCTTTTAACTCCATGCATAGGATAAACTACTATCTGAATTTCTATTGTCCTAATAATACCCTGCATAATTGTGTTGAACCTAGTAACTTAACACCTAGACTGCATGTATCACACTAGAAACCCCCGGATACTGGTATTTTTAAATTTAATGTAGATGCTTCCTTATGCACTGTTACTAACGGAGCTGGTACTGGTTTGATCTTTCGAGATTATACAGGGATTTGTGGAGGGATCAAAGGAACATTCTCAACAGATTGCATAACTCCAAAAAAAGCAGTTAAGGAAGCTTTTATGGGCCAAAGATTTGCAAATGAAGAAAATTCATATTAAAGGAGATGCCAAATTAGTCAGTCAATGTATTACAGATGATTATTACTTCACTCACTGGGAACAACGTAATATCATCAAAGAAATAAAACATTTTAGTACTAGTTTTGAGTTATGTATTTTTAGTTTTGTCAGCAGAAACAACAATCAAGTTGATGATGCTATTTCAAAACTTGTCAGGACAGACAATGTCAATCTATTAAGTTCTAATAATTTTCCTTCAACTATTTATAACTTTCTAGCCAGAGACCAAAACTTATCGGTCGTCTAGTTCATTACTTAATAAAATTTTAGTTATAAAATAAAATCTATCCCGAGTTAACTAGGTACATTTAATCCAAAAGTTATTTAAAATACAGAAAATACATATATAACATTCATGGTATTTGGTTGGTTACTATAGTCTTGTGTTGTGATGGTTATATTATTGCTCTTGGGGTTAACTTTTTCTTGGGATACCAATAAGATAACAATGGGAATAGCGTGGAAAGTATTCCACGGGTAAAGAAGCAATGCTAGATGTACCGGGATTATACCCTGGGAAATAGCCCCTGGGGCCCACCTAAAGAAAAATAGGGGTGGATTTGGTCCCCACCAAATTTGTTTCAGTCGGGAGATTTCTCAGTTGAATAATCTCGGTAAACTTATCTTTATTGGGGGTGAAGTATATACCTGGCATATGATTGCAATCGATAGCGGGGGATCTAGGGTTAGTCGACCACTGGCTCCGCCTATAATTACACTGATGCATATAAGGAGACGCGGACACGATGTATCTGAGGTGTAGATTCTATTACTAGTCCTTTTTTGGTGCTTCAATGAGGTATGGATTCTATTTACTAGTCTTTTCTTGGTACTTCAATTTTGGTTTTTTTCGTGTTCAAAGCAAGAAAAGACATATAGTTAAAGAAATTGAAAATGAAGAAGAATCGGGTGGTAGAGAAAGTCCCCAGGTTTCCGAAAACTCGCATGAAATTAGTATAACTGCTTTGGACGTGTAAAAGAGAGCATTGCACATTCTAGATTCCTCCACCCAATGCCTTCATGTTTAATTTCCAGAGGTATAGTTAAAGAATGTACAAATTCAATTGTAATGACAGAACCACCTCCACCTCATCCAAATCTCCTCTCCGCAATAAGTAACAAGAATGCATGTAAAGTACAAGGTTTATACAAGAAGTTCCGGAGCATTGTTTCCGATGATGTGGTGAATCTGATTAGTGACTGCTTCTGCAATGCTAGTTTTCCATTTTATTCCAGCTGACTTTAGTCCCATTTCCCTGTGAAACATATACTATAAGATTTTTAGTAAACTCATTACTAATAGATTAAAGAAAAAGAACTACGATTTTGTTTGTGGAGCAAAATATGTGAAAACGCAGGGGTACCAAAATACACAACTTTTTCGTCCGAACCTATGAGATAAAAACTTAAATACAATTGGAAGTAAACCAACTTAATGATCCTTCGACAATATGTATATACAGTTTATTATTCTTATACAATCAAAAGGATACGTGAACCTGATTGTGTACAAGAACTCTTGGACGATCTCAAAAATCAATATCCAAGATAACCTAGTACCGTAACATTAGATGAACCGAATTCCAACAAGAGTAAATCTTATAATCTATATTTAAAGAAATGAATTCCAAGAACAAGTCTTGTGGGTACAACACAGTTTTAGTTAAAAAAATGTTTAAGTTATTTTTCGAATTTGTAATACCCCGATATTCGGCAATGGTTGGCCGAATGAAATATAAGTAATGGTTCGTCCTTTACTAACACCGAGACCTTTTCAGCACAATTGGCTCCATAGTTTGCAGAAAACTCTACAGTTAAGCGTGCTCGGGCGGGAGTAATCCAGGGATGGGTGACCTCCTGGGAAGTTGCTGTCGGATGACCGCAGCGATGCCCGTAGAAAAAACCCACTGCCGGATGTCCGCAGTGTCTAAGTGGGGACAGTATCGGTGGAGGGACGGGTCATTACAGATGGTATCAGAGCCGACGACAGTTCACCTGCCGAGGGTGGGAAGGTGCGCTAGACGAGGTTGGTCCAAGTGCTTCTCATGAGGAGCAGGTAACGTCGGAGATCTGGGCTTGTATATATATTCCGGAGCCGAGGAAGGCTCCAATTTAAGGTGGTGGTATTGTAATACTCCGATATTTCGGCAGTGGTTCACCGAACAGAATATAAGTAAGGATCTGTCCTTTCCTAACACCGAGGAAATTTCAGCACAATTGGCTCCAGAGATGGCAGAAAACTCTGCAGTTAAGCATGCTCGGGCGGGAGAAATCTAGGGATGGGCGACCTCCCGGGAAGTTGTTGTTGAATGACCGCAGAGATGCCCGTTGAAAACCCCACACTGTCTGATAACCGCAATGGTTAAGTGGGGACAGTATCGGTGGAGGGAAGGGTCATTACAAATGGTGTCAGAGCCGATGAAGGCTCCAATTTAAGGTGGTGCTATTGTAATACCCCGATATTCGGCAGTCGTTGGCCGAACGGAATATAAGTAATGGTTCGTCCTTTCCTAACACTGAGGCCTTTCAGAACAATTGGGTCCAGAGTTTGCAGAAAACTCTGCAATTAAGCGTGCTCGGGTGAGAGTAATCCAGGGATGGACGACCTCCTGGTAAGTTGTTGTCGGATGACCGCAACGATGCCCGTAAAAAAATCCCACACTGCCGGATGTCCGCAGTGTCTAAGTGGGAACAATATCGGTGGAGGGACGGGTCATTACAAAATCACTTGCACTTACTTTAATTATATCAAACAATATATAATGCGGAAAATAAAGTAAAACAAGAAACATAAAAAATAAACTGCACCTACCAATGGAGGGAACTAAAGATAAGTTATTTCCGTAACAAAGAAATAAAAGAAAAGAAAAGAAGGAACGCCACGGCCTTCACTATGAGGGAACCGAAGACAAGTTGATTATCGTAAAAAAAAAAAAAAAAAAAAAAAAAAAAAAAAAAAAAAGGCAAGTGGCAAGTGCACGCACCACAGGGGCACATCACACACGACGGGGAGGGAACTGAAGATAAATTATTTCTGTAAGAAAGGATGAAAAAAATCTGTAAAGAGGATGGAACAAAAAAAGAACGCCATGGCATTTCCCATGGATGGAACTATAGATAAGTTATTTTTGTAAAAAGAAAAAAAAGAAAAATAAAAAAACAGAACGCCAAGACCTTCCTGGAGGAGTGGCCATGGAAAGTGCACGCACCTCACCGCACACACGGCGGAGAGGGAACTAGAGATAAGTTATTTCCATAAATAAGAAAAGAAAAAAAAAAGAAAAGGAATGCCACGACCTTTCTCATGGAGGGGACGAAGATAAGTTGATTTCTGTAAAAAAGAAAAAAAGAAAAAGAATAGAGGAACGAATGCACCAAACGACACTGCACCACAGCTCATGTACATGTAGTTCGTGGCTGAGACTCAAATATCAGAGTTTAAGTAGATGGTGAGAATTAGAACGTGCCCAAAAAATAACTTCTCCAGTTGATGCTTACTTAATTTTACTGACTTTATGGTATGCACAGGTGAAGGCACAACCCTCAAGACAAGAAGAGAAAGATGAACATTATTCATCGGCAAACATCTCTATTGGTAGCGTGCAGATTGAAGGAAGAACCACTGTTTATTTGATAGCATACAGACCTTCCAAAGATGTATGGTTGCAACTCTTAAGAAGTATGGTTTTGGTAAAATCTTGTGCGGAATAGCTAGTATATGTGGAAACAACGATATATAAGGAATATAGGTGTAGCTCTCATCCTTACAGCTACAGGAGAGGAGCCTTAGTTGTAGATTATCCAATGCGAAGACTTGATTAGTTGCGCTTGAAAACGTTTCTGAGGTATGAAATTGTGCACTTGAGATGGGTGAATTCTAGTCTGAGAAATGAATTACAGGGGTCCAATGTGGATTCATAGAACTAGAATTCAGTTGAGCATGGTGACTGAAAAGTGTGAATAACAATGTAGAAGAAATATTATTACAAGGTAATGATTAGGTAGTTTACACAGATATAGAGGAGGGGTATTTATACCCATTCAGACAGACAACTATACAAGACTTTTCCTTATACACGCCCCATAATTAATACAGGCATACACTGTAACAATTGTAAAATCAGAAACAAAATACTCAACAAGAGCCTAAAGCAGATAATCAAAAAGAGTCAGTCTGAGAAGAAACAAAAGACAATGTGATGCTCAACAAGACCCAATCTGACTGGAGAAAAACATCATTAATCTGGTTCAGTGTTGACAGCAGTTGGAGATTGTACTATTCTTTGTATAACTCTGGAGAAAGTTGGATAGCAGAGATCCTTAGTCATTACATCAGTCAACTTCTCCTCCGTGACCACATGACTAACATGAATAATGCCTTCCTCAACCAGCTCTCTGACAGTATGATAATTTACCTCCACATGTTTAGTCCTGGCATGAAAGACTGGATTAGAAGCTAGACATATTGTACTTTGATTGTCACACAGTAACTGCAGAGGATAAGCAACTGAAATATTCAATTATGTTAATACATATGTCAACCATTGTAGTTCAACAGTGGCTACAGTTAAACACTTATATTCAGATTCAGTTGAACTTCTTGAAACAGTTGGTTGTTTCTTTGAAGCCCAAGAAATCACAAAATTACCCATAAAGAAAACATAACCAGAAGTAGATCTTCTTTTATCTGGACAACCAGCCCAGTCAGAATCAGTGTATGCAGTCAAAAAGTCACCTCTCTTTAGAGTAATACCAGTACCAAAGTACCCTTTAAGTATCTCAAGATTCTTTTCACAAAAAGAAAATTGTTAGAGCATTGCTCGGTTGAAACCACCAAGCATTGGTATGTCAAGTTTGGCTGTCATATTTTAGTGAACCAAAACTCATTTAAAGATTCGCTTGATTATATGCTAGAGTCAACTTCTTATAGGTTAACTAGAAAGTTATTAGGATATGAGACATACAAGTATTATTCGAAGACTTGAAGAATGTGAAGAAGTAAAGAGCTATATCGACGACACCATCCTTCCTCTTGAGGTTAGTAATATTTTGACTTGAACTGTTTCATTCCTAACGTATATTTCAAGTCGTGCTATATTGAAAAAATAAATGCGAAGCTGTGAATGATTATACTCTAGTTAGACATAGTATTAAGGAATTATAATACGAAGTATAACACCTATCTTTTGAACTTCGTATATAAGACATCGACATAATCGTATGAATGCTACTGTGATTATGTATGGGTAAAGGTGAAGATTTGATCCTAGGAAACAAGGTAAAGGAAGTACATTCATAAACTTGTTTTGTGAATCGAAAGGGAAATCGCTAGGCTTATTGGTATTGTTATTCATTGCAAATCTTTGGATTACCAATATGTGTGATTGAGTAGAACCGATCATAACTTTTTTATGTATCTTGGTAAAACTAATCACAGTGCCTGACTTATGTATTGGTATGACTATTATTAGTGCAACCGATCCTAAGTAATCACCTGAGATGGTATGATCGATATTTGGAATTGGTGTGACCGATCCTAGTCATTGGTTAACCGATACTAGTAGTTGGTGTGACCGATCATAAGAGAATATGTAATCGATCCTTGCAAGAGGTGTAACAAGTCCTAGTAGTTGGTTTAACTGATCCTATGACTTGTGTAACCGATCACAAGTAATACCATGAGATTTTGGTGACCGGTCCCGGTACTAATGTAACCAATTTTTGGAAACTGATGTAACCGGTCCCAGTAGACAAATGGAGGTAGAACCGATCCTTGTGTTTGGTAGAACCGTTAAACCCATGATTGGAGATTTTATATTTTGATCAATCACATAGTTTTTGGAAATCAGATGAACCAATTCTAAACTTGTTTGGAAGTGTGGCAAATCGGTTCCAAGATTGTAAATATGAAAAGGGATTTACAAAGAAAAAGATGCCGACATACTTTGAACACGTGCAGTTATTATTATCTATTATTGTTCAAAGATATTCCTTAATAACTAAGGGAGAATCCCGGATCGAAATAAATTGAGAATCTTTTAATTAAGGTTTTTAGTTTTATATGCTTTTAATTTCCAGCAATTAAATGCATATCTCTGGAGAATAAAAATTAGTAATGTGCATTTACTAATCAGAGATTTTCTACTGAGATTTCGGTCAATATTTGGACAGAGCATTTCCAGGAATTATGAAAACCTATTTTGGGCATTTATTGCATATCTTGTGAATATTCGATTTTGGAAATTTCTTGGTGTCCAAACTTCCTTTGTCTGTTAATATTGAAGTTTGCATTTCTAGCAAACTAATCCTCAGAGCCAGCAAAACTATCAAGTTGTGTTTTTACTGGTGGAGACCTATTCTGAGAGGAAAGTATCCTAATTAGGTGAAATCTCTTACGACCGCTCGTTTTAAATACTTCTTTGGGATTGAGAAGCTCTACGAGTACCGTTGGTGGGGAACTAGATAATTGCAGTTCATTATTAGTTTTCGATTGATTTGATTGACTAACGGTGGTTGAACTTTGATTGCACCTAGTTAGTTTATCCTAGCTTGAGAATCTTCTCTTCTGATATAAGATTCACTCAAACTAGATTTAAGTTTTGACGGGGATCTTTAGAACTGTTTGTAGATATAAAGACGTCTTGAGATAATCCATCATTAACAGACTATGTTCTGTATGTGATTGATCACAAGAGATTCAAGTTGTGTTGTGTGCAGGTTCTTATTGAAGATCTAAGAATATTTGAAGACAAAGAAGATTTCTTATTGGGTTCATAAACTTTGGTGTGCGCAAAACTTGATCGCTGAGATCCAACTATAATTGATTTATCTTTTGATAGATTGGATTGATTAGTTGCGCAGATCGGCATCAGTATTTAGTATCTTGATAGATCCTATTATTGATTGCATAGTCTAAACAATTACTTTGGTAGTTGTTGAATAGATTGATCTAGAACACGACAAAGGAGTTTATGGAGTAAACAGAAGAGCCTTTGTCTAACTCATATCACGTTGTTTGAAAAGAGTTATTACCGAACAAATTTGTTGTTCCTTTACTATTTGGATTACGAACCAAATGAATTGTTCCAAGTGCGTGACTTATTGAAAGTTGGAGGCGTAGGGATACTGAAGAAACTAGGTGAACTATAGGTTTAGTTGATTGGTCTCAACTATACGAAGTTGGTTTATATTTTATATAGCAGCTTAATTCTAAGAGTATTCAATTCTGGACAAGGTCCCGGGGTTTTTCTGCATTTTCGGTTTCCTCTTCAACAAAATTTTGCAGTGTCTTTTACTTTTCTATTTCCGCAATTATAATTGTTTTATTATAATTAGAAGTAAAATACACAAACTTTAATTCCTTATTACTTGATAACAATCTTATAGTGTTTGGATAAGTCCAAACCTATTATCAAGTAATCACACTTTGATTGTCGTATTGTATCGATCTCGTATCCATAGACAATTACACAAAGTATAAAGACCAATTAGTTGTATTGTCTCGACTCAGTCCATAGACAATCACTTTCGGAGAAAGGACTTATAGGTGGAAAAGTTTTAAATTAAGGTATATGTGGGTACCCTCGTCTTTTAAAAAATGCTGATCAGTTGGAGTGTGCATGAATTGGGATACATAATTTACAACAAAACATATATCAGGTCTTGTATGAATAAGATATTGAAGACCACCAACTATTGTTCTATATGCTATAGGATCAGTCAATGGAACACCATCATGAATAGAACATCTTTTTCCCTTTGGAAATAAGAGTATCACATGGCTTACAATCCATCATATTTTCTTTAACAAGAAGTTCCAAAGTATATTTTTGTTGAGTTAGAAAAATAACATCTGCATATCTAATGGCTTCTATTCCAAGAAAAAAATTTCAAATCCCCTAAGTCTTTCATAGAAAATTCCTTGCTCAAAGCTTGTACTAAATTGTGAATAAGAACTTCAGAACTTCCTGTTAAAAGAATATCATCTACATACAATAGTAATACAAGCATATATGTCTCAGTGATGTAGATAAACATAGAGTGATCATTCTTGGACTTAGTAAAACCATAATGCAGAAGGAAATAGATGAATCTGTGAAACCAGGCCCTTGGATCCTGTTTTAAACCATACAATGACCTCTTCAAATGACAAACATGGTTTGGGAAGTTTGGATGAGTAAACCCTGGAGGTTGTTTCATATAAACATTTTCAACTAAGTGACCATGCAAAAAAGCATTGGACACATCAAGTTATTTCAATGTCCAATTATTATTTACTGCTAAGATTAATATAACTCTAACAGTGGTAGAGACTTAACAACTGAACTAAATGTCTCTCCAAAATCAACACCTTCTTGATGATTATAGCCTTGAGCTACTAATATTGATGTAAGTCTATCAATTTTTCCATCATCCTTCAACTTCACCTTATACACCCATTTACATCCAAGTAACCATAAAAGTGGAGGGAGATGAAGTAGATGAAGGCAAAATAGAATTTGAAGGTTCAACAACAGAAGTGGAATGAGGTAAATCAGAATCTAAAATATAATTTTCAGATGAGGTAGAACAAGAATTATAATAAAAATTAGATTCATCAAAAACCACATGGCGAGAGATATGAAGTTTATGAGAAACATGATCAAAACATTTGTATCATTTATGAAGTGGACTATATCTAATGAGAATACATTTAGTAGATTTGGGAGACAATTTTTCAGTTCTATATATAATGACCAATAAAAGGAAAGCAGATGGATCCAAAAACTCTCAAGGCAGAGTAATCTGGAGAAACCTGAAATAGAACCTCATAAGGAGATTTGATTGATAAAATATGTGTTGGAGTCCTATTAATTAAGTATGTAGAAATATGGAAAGCATCATACAAAATTTTTTTAGGAGCTGAGGAATGAAATAACAGGGTATTACCCATTTCAGGAATATGACGATGTTTTCGTTCTGCGAGTCCATTTTGTTCAGGTGTGTTAGGATAAGAAAATATTAGATGAATTCCATTTGAGTCAAGAAACTGCTTAAGTGAACCCTTATCAAGTTCACAAGCATTATCTGTTTGAAACCACAATATTTTGGTAGAAAACATATTTTTAGTAAGAGATTTAAAATGAGTAAAACAATGGATAGCATTTGTTTTAAGTTTCATAGGATAGATCCAATGAAATCTACTGGCATCATCTATAAAAAAATATAATATCGAAAACCAACATGAGAACTAACTGGGGAGGGTCCTCAAACATCACAATGAATGAGAGCTGATAGTTTAGTCTCATGAGATGGAGAAAGATAAAATGGCAACTTTTTACTCTTAACAATTTGACAAGGATGATAAAGTTGATTCTCATGATTAGAATTCAAAGAAATTGCTTCAGTAGAATGCAAATGTTGAATGATTTTCTTGGATGGGTGTCCTAATCTATTATGCCACAAATTAGGAGAAGCATAAATAGATGAATAAGATGTGAAAAGAGCATTTTTGTTAAAAGAGATATATGAGATATGATACAAGTTGTTAACCATTTTTCCCTGAGCTAAAATAGTATGTGAACTGAGGTCTCTAATCTCAAAACTCCATGGATCAAACACAAAATAACAACAATTATCCATGGAAAATTGTGCAACAAACAACAGATTTTGTTTAATCTCAGGTACAAGCAGAACTTGTTTTAGAGTAAAACTATTGTCATGTGTATGTAAAACAAAAGTACCAGTTTGAGAAATTTGCAAAGTCTTACCATTGCCAACAATAACCTTGTCCTTTCCATGATAAGTATAAGTATTCTGAAGAATCTCCTTGTTACCAGTCATGTGCCTAGAAGCACCGAAATCGGAAATCCAAGTAGTTGAGGTAGAACCAACGGAAGAATTATCACATAAGTCAGCTATATTAATTTGAACACCACTAAAGGATGTTTCAACTTGAGCTACATTGGCAGTAGATTTAAAATCTTAAGTTGGTGGTGGATGATATCTAAAGAAACATCTAGTTGCATAATGCCCTGTCTTATGACATATTTGACACTCAACTGTAGAGAAATCCACAAAAGGCCTACTATTAGTACCACTATCAGAAGCATCTGAACTGGAACTTGTAGAACCAGCACCACCTTTAAATTGTACATAACCATTCTTAGAAAACTGGCCTTGATTATTCTTTTTCTTGCCCTTATTTTTCCCATTCTTATTACCATTATGACACTTCTTCCATAAAAAGATGAATGATTGTCAAACATACTACCAGCATCTTGATCTTGATTACTTAGCCACTGTTCATGTGTTAATAGTCTAGCTTTCAACTCACCAAATGTGTATGGTGTTTCACGATTCTGAGCTGATATTACAAAAGTATCATATTCCCTTCCTAGACCATTAAGAATGTACATCATCAAATCTACATCAGAGACTCTATCATTGATTGCAGCTAAGGAATCAATAATCGTCTTCAAGTTATGTAAGTAGACACAAATAGACTGAGAACCCCTTCTAATTCCATGTAATTGTTATCTTAACATATTTCTCCTTGCACCAAATTGAGATCTAAAACTAGATTCAAGATATTACCAAATTTCTCTAGCAGTAGTCATACCCAGAACATCACCGGACACAATTTCAGTAAACATAGCTTTTAAAAACAAACCTATCTGCCTTTCTCCAGTAAACCCATGTTGGATTAACAATAGAAACCTCAATATGAAGAATTTGAGACGGGGGTTCAACTATTTCACCACTAACATGACCATATAAGTCAGTAGAAATCAACACACATTCAAATTGATCACGCCATAACAAGAAATAGGTATGATCCAACTTCAGAGAAACGAAATTACCAATATTATTGAAAGGGAGAGCAAAGTAAACTGGAATTACCCTGATTTGCATCATTACAAAAAACATGTGCAGCGGAAACTGGAATTTCAACATGAGATTGCGTTTGATTCCAAGCACTCTGTGGATCTGGATTTAATTGTTGTTGTTGTTGATTATTCAGTGACCCTCTTGTATTCGGCATTGAAAGATGATTAAAGAATCAAGATTTGAAATAAAGAAGATCAAGATTTGACAGATAAACAACAACCCAAGTTGATAGAAGATCAGAAAATTATTGAAAAGGATATTTGATCTTGAGACGGTGATAGAATCACAATTCTGAACAAAAAGATTGTTTAAATTTTTTTGCAGAATTGACCTAGATCGAATCTTTCCTCGATGATACCATGAGAAGATGTGAATAAAAATGTAGAAGAAATATTATTACAAGGTAATGAATAGGTAGTTTACACAGATACAGAGGAGGGGTATTTATACCCATTCGGACAGAGAATGTCAAGTCAATAAGTATACAGGACTTTTCCCAATAAGATTGGTGAGGATTTATAGTATAGAAGAAATATAATGTTGCGGTCAGCGGCAAAGATTTGGTAGAATTAAGATTGGTGAGGATTTATAGAATTACAAATTCCCGCATCTTGCATTAGATAAAGAAGTTGGGGTGTGGATTGTCAAGAAGGGGAGGGGAGCCCGAAAATGCGGCATTTCATAAGTGGATTTAAGTTGTTTGCTGATGAGTTTGTGCGAAGCAGAGAATGGAGAAGAATTGGGTGGTGGGAAAAGTCCTCGGTTTCTCGAGAACTGTCACAGGAAATTAGTAAAATGACAACTGCTTAGGATGTGGAGATGCGAGCATTCCGCATTCCAAGGCCTTCATGTAGCGAAGTTAAGGTACAGGCGTACCATCGAATCTGCTAAGAGTTCTGTTTAATCCAGACCTTAATCATCGTTCCCTTAATATTGACAATAAAAAAGTAAAACCATTGAATGACAACAAGGAAACATTAACACCATAACATTTTCAACAACTGCTGCCATAATAAGCTTTATTTATGATTAAGAAAAGGAAGGCTACAAACTCAAACAAACACACTCACTCATGATCTCAGATAGATGATAATCCAGGCACCAAGTAAAAAACACAATTGAAGGACACATATATATAGATATATAGGATCAAGTACTAGTAGTCCTTGAAAGTTGGAATATCTATTCAACGACTACTGGGGCAGTATTTGGTATCGAGACATAAGGCGACTGAGCAGGAGCCTGTACCGGTAGAAGCATGGCAATGGGTGAAGAACGAGGCGCAGCCAAATGTGGAGCATCACATTAACCACGTAAAATGTCTCCTTCTTCAGCAGTAAAACCTACAGAAGTAGGCATGGAAGGCCAACAGTCACGAGTTATGATACGGATAGCTCTACAACATTCAAAGCCTAGATACATCTCGCCATCCATGAAGAAAAGCATAATTTCGTTAGTGCAAGATCGTAACTCATACAGTGCATTCCAGCACTCAACCATGCCAGCACCATCATCATCCGCATTGATCCGAGCTGCTAAGTTATGACCTGGGTAACGAATCGATGTTGGCACTTCCCTTGCAGCTACTACTAATGATGTTGTAGTGACCACAAGAGCTGAAATTGCTAACACGAGAATAACCAAGTTGCTGTTGATGAGAGCCATTGTTTTCTGCCAAAAAGAATGATGAGTTAAGTTAGACAGGAGAAGATTATGGAGATATATAGAGAAGGTTGTGTAAAGAAGTGGTGCTTGGAGGTCGGGTATATATATATATTAGAGAGAGAGAGGAGAGTGGGAATGCCACCATTACTGTGTCATTAATTGAATTCTAACGCACATTCGTGTGAATATGGATAGAAGATCTAGAGATTAAGGTAGAATTATGTAATCGTGGGTCAGATTAATGGCTTAATCAAATCAATGCAGTTTTAGTGTTATTTTCTTAACTACGTCTGCATGTTAAATTGTAACTGCCATCATTTGGAACTTGAATCGGCTCATATATCTGATTCAGGGTTCAGGGTTCATATAGCATTTTAGTTTTGTTGTGTCAGATTGATTTCCATTGGGTTAGACTTAGATGTACCTTTTATGGTTTATCTAGACTTTAGTGATCTTTGAGTTGGATATTATGAGCGCATCAGTTATTAATTCTTTCGGCATATATACACTGACAAAGTTAAAAATTTATCTACAGCTGAAATGTCACTTATATATTGACTAGGGACATGGTTAATACGTTGCGTTAAGTGTGACGAATGTGCCTCACCTACAGTAATTATCCTATATGGCGCAATTTTTGTGACTTCCTGTTACTAGGATGGAGCGCAGTCTATCAAGGACGAGAGATGGGTTGATGCGCTACTGCAAAGATTTTCAAAATTCGACCGATTAGATGCTGGACAATGGGATTATTAGATGGTAATTTCACTGTTACAATGAGAAAATTGGTTATCGCAGATTTGATTTGGTTTGGTTGTTGAAAACGAGCTACTTGCATCATTAATTCTAGGATATGGCTTGCAATCAAAAGTTAACAGGGAAATCAAATCATCCATCACACATTCACACTTCGTGGTCAATCCGTAATTTATTTTTCTCCTTCAATACATTCTCCAGCTCAAAACTTCATTGTGATGTGGTCTTTGATTGCAAGACCCCCATCCAGCATAATAGCTAGAGATGGGCCTATGCCATACTCCGGCGCCTACATATATGCTAGAACTAACTTACCTACTCCCTCCTTCCCTCCCGGCCAACATTAATTAAGATCAAAGAGGGGTAAGCTAGATATATGTCTGCCTGATAGACTTTATGGGAACTCTATCATAAGGCTTGGCTTGCCCGGTCTGACAAAATGATTACCATAGATTATGATAACTAGGATCCTCTACAATTGAAGGAGGTCTTGGCATAATGAATCTAAGAAGTGCAAATAAAACCTTACTCTCCTCATGGACTAACATATGCACATGAGAAGAAATTGCCATGATTTTTGAAGAATACTCAGTAGGAAATCTGAAATAATAGTAGGGTGTTCCCTTGGATATTTGAAGTCATGGGTTTGAGAGAGAAACAATCTGAAAAACTGGATCCGGTGATACTTCCACATATTTCATTTCAAGTTTTGGTCTTGAGCTGATTTTCAGTTCATAGATTTTTATAACACTTCAATATTTTTATTGTAATAAAGCTTCGTACAATTGCAAACATAACACAAGTGAAAGACAACAACATATGTAAAGAGAAAAAAACAGATAATATATCTACTTGCAGTCTTGCTGTTGGTAATTTGGGTGATTGAAGGTATGTGTTTAGGACTGATTTTGCTAATGGAGAAGTGGGAACTCTTAGTTCTTCTCACTCTCTTTTTTTCATTAACTTCTTCTCTTATAACACTCTTATAATCACCTTACTCTCTCTCCTGTTTCTACTTGGTCTATAAAAGACCTTACAAGAGAAAACGTGTTAATGTCTTATATCCACTCATTTAGTCAACACACAACTAAATATAAAGTTAACACTCCAATTACATTCGTTCACTATTCTGTTGTAATCCGCTTGCAAAGCTTTTGAATCCGTTTGCCAACAGTAACAACATTACATTACTCAACAATCTCCTCCTTAATGTGATGTTCTTCTACTCCTAGTAGGTCGCGGAAATGTTAAAACTTTCCTTTGGGAAGTGTCTTGGTGAATATGTCCACCAATTGGTCTTCCATCTTGCAATACTTGAGTTCTATCTCACCATCTTCAACCGCTTCTCGAATGAAGTGATACTTGAGATTAATGTGTCTTGCTCTACAATGTTCAACTGAATTCTTGGACATTGCTATTGCTGATTTGTTATCGCAAAAAATTTCAGTTCTACCTTCTTTCTTATCTTGGATATCTTCCAAGATTCTTCTTATCCATACAACATGAGACGTAGCTATTGATGCCTATTTGTACTCCGCTTTCGCTGTGGATTGAGCTACGGTTTGTTTCTTCTTCGATGCCCAAGAAAATATACCCGAACCAAGAGAAAAAGCATACCCCGAAGTACTCTTCATGTCATCAATACAACCTCCCAAGTCACTATCACAATATCCAATCAATTTGACACTTGAATTTATAGAATACCTGATCCCAAAATTCATAGTTCCTTGTATGTACCTTAACAACCTCTTTTCCGCGCCAATATGTAGATGACTAGGTGAACTCATGAACCTAGAAAGCATACTTGAAGCAAACATAATATCGGGTCTTGTATGTGTAAGATACAACAAGTTTCCAATAAGACCTCTATAATAAGTCTCATCAATCTTTCTTCCTCCATCATCCTTCTTGAGTTTCTCATTTACTATGAGTGTTGTTGATGTAGGATTACAACCAAGCATACCGAACTTCTTCATCGCTTTTTCGGCATACTTCCTTTGAGAAATGAACACTCCATCTTCACTTTTGTAAACTTCAATACCAAGGAAGTACTTGAGCAAACCCATGTCACTCATTTCATATTTCATCATCATTTCTCTCTTGAATTGTTCAATCATATGAACATCATTACCAGTAAAAATAAGGTCATCAACAAACAAAGAAACAATGAGAATAAACGTACCTTGAGTCTTTACATATAATGTAGGCTCACTCTTTCTTTTGTTGAAGTTTTTTCTTTCCAAGTATTCATCTATCTCACTATACCAAGCTCTTGGTGCTTGGTTTAGGCTGTACAAAGCTTTCTTCAACTTGTACACCTTGTCTTCTTCTCCTGCCTCCACAAAACCTTGTGGTTGTTCAACATATACTTCTTCTTTGAGTTCTCCATTCAAAAATGCTGATTTCACAGCAAGTTGATATAGTAACCAACCTTGTCGGGAAGCCACGGAAATCACGACTCTAATGGTGTCAAGACGAGCAACCGGTGCAAACGTTTCATTGTAGTCGATACCGGGTTGTTCTGAGTATCTCTTTGCCAAAACCTTTCTTTGTATCTTTGAACCGATCCATCCACATTGTACTTCACTTTGTAGGTCCATTTCACACCAATAACTTCTTTGTCCCTTAGCCTCGCTACCTCCTCCCATGTGTCGTTCACATCCAATGACATAAACTTCTTCTTCCATTGCTTTTAACCAAAAGGGTTCCTTTGAAGCTTCATCAAAATTTTCCGGTTCCTCCATACAAAAGTTATATCTTTCATACACTTTACTCAACCGTTGCATCTTCCTCGGTCGTGGTGATGTTGATGTAGACGTTGGGGACACACTTGGAGATGTTCCTTGCCTTGCATTTGGTGGTGTTTGAGGTAGTTCTTCCTCTTCCTATTCTTCTTCACCCTCTTCAACTTCACTTATTGCTGAATTTTCTTCTTCTTCATCAACAATAATGGTTCTCTTCTCAATTATACTTTTTTCCCAATTCCATGAAACGCCTTCATCAAATAACACATCACGGCTTGTGATCATTGAGTTGCTCTTCAATCTATATAACCTATAGCCTTTTGATTGGAGACTATAACCAATAAATATACATTTCTCACTTGCTTCATCAAGTTTTGTTCTCTTCACCTTTGGAATTTGAGAATAACACACACTTCCAAAAACTTTGAGATGCCTTACCAACGGTTTTCTTCCACTATATGCTTCAAACGGAGTTTGATCCCATACGGCTTTTGCTGGCGATCGATTCAATAAGTATACAACAACATTCACGGTTTCTGCCCCAAATACTTTAAGCATACCCTTCTCATGAAGCATGGACTTCGCCATCTCCATTACGGTTTGATTCTTCCTCTCCGAAACACCATTTTATTGAGGAGTATAACCCACCGTGAGTTGTATTTCTAAGCCTTTATCTTCACAAAATTTATCAAAGTTTTTGTTGTTGTATTCTTTGCCTCTATCACTTCTCAAGACCTTGATGTAATGTCCACTTTGTTTCTCAACAAGACATTTAAACTTCTTAAAAATACCAAACACATCAGATTTTTGCCTCATGAAATGCACCCAAGTCATGCGAGTAAAATCATAAATGAATAAAATGAAGTATCTATTACCTCCATGAGTTGGTGTTTTCATTGGTCCACACACATCGGTATGTACCAAGCAAAGAATTTCCTTTGCTCTCCATGCTACACCTTTTGGAAATGGTTGGCGATGTTGCTTCCCTAATGCGCAACCCTCACATACTCCTTCTTTGTTGTTGATGTGATGTGGAAGTCCGTGCACCATGTTCTTGTTGGAAAGCACCTTGAGACTATTGAAATTCAAATTCCCAAATCTTTTGTGCCATAACCACGTTTCATCCATGGTTTCCATCCTCATTGCAACATTCCCTCCTTTTAAAACACAATTGAAAACCTTCTTATTTTTTTTCCATCTTGATAGTCTTCATCACTTGTATTTTGTTCTTGTGTTTCTTGTCATAAATGGTGCAATTTCCATCTTCAAAGTGGACAGCGTACCCAAGCTCCACAAGTTTCCCAACACTAAGCAAATTTTGTGCCAAATCCGGAACATATAAGACATCTCTAATGTTTTCATTCCCCATCTTCACTAGAGAATTTATGGATGTATCCATATCCACAAACAAGCTTTTTACACCGGACGTATGAGTCATACAACCACTATCTATAAACCATGCTTCACTCTTGGAAGTCTCCATAGCACTTTGACAAGCATAAAACCAAATTTTTTTTTCTTCCCTTTCTTCCGCTCTACCGGCTTGTTCTTCATCATCTTTGTTTCTACAATCCTTCTCCAAATGTCCATACTTCTTGCAATGTTGACATTGCGGTTTTCCTTTGCTCCAACAATTCTTCTCCAAGTGACCATTCTTCTTGCAAAAATTGCACTTCGGTGGTTCACACTTTTTGTAGTTGTTAGAACTTGCTCCTCCTCTATTGTATTTTCCCTTTCCTTTGTAGTTTGATGAAGAATCACCCTTACATCAATTTCTCTTCATTGCTGAATTTTTAGAGTCCAAATTCATTTTCGATTGAAAAGCACTCTCAATCGACCTCTCCGCATGTCGAGACACCCTTTCTTCATACACTTTTAATTGAGCCCATAACTCTTGTGACTCCAATGTAGAGAGATCTTTTGTTGCTTCCAAAACAGCCACAATGGGTTCAAATTTTTCCGGTAAGCAATTTAAAATATTCTCACAAATTCTTTTTTCTTCTAGCTTTTCACCACACATCATATTTGGTTAACAATTTCAACAACTCTAGAAGAAAACTCCTTTAATTTTTCATTATCTTTCATTTTAAGATTTTTCAAAATCTCTTCTATATGATTGAAGTTTCAACTCTTTTACCTTCTTGTTTCCACCATACTCCTTTTGAAGAATGTCCCAAGCTTCTTTAGCTTTAGGAAAATGAATTATTCTTGGTAGAATAGTGTCTCCAACTCCTTGTTGAATGCATATGGATTCTTTAGCATTATTCTTCCTACTCTCCTTGAGTGTATCCTTCACGGCTTATTCTAGAGTTGATGTATCTTCAACTTCATCATACCCATTTTGAACAATTTCCCATACCTCTTGAGACATGAACAAGGTCTTCATTTTAATAGACCAAAAATCATAGTTTTCATCATGAAAAAGTGGTATTGATGGTTGTTGTATGTATAGGCTTGAATTACTAGAACTTGCCATTGTTTTGGTTCAAAACCGAATTCTTGTTTCTTTGATTTTGGGGCTAAAACTTCTTCTTTTTGCTGAATTTTTTGGCTCACTAGGATCAGATTCACTTGATCTATGCTCTGATACCAATTGTTGGTAATTTGGGTGATTGAAGGTACGTGTTTAGGACTGATTTTGCTAATGGAGAAGTGGGAACTCTTAGTTCTTCTGATGTAGTAGATCTTTCTCTGTATCAACTCTTTATGTTGATCCATTGTTGTGTATCAACAATGACTGTTTATCCTTTACGGCAGTATCAACTATGACTGTTGATCCTTTGTGCACGTATCAACTATAACAGTTATCCAACGTTTCTATTTAGCTTACTTGCTTTGCAAGCCTTTTTCTTTCATGGTTTACGTCAGTTTCCTTTTTCTTTTCAGTTTAGTCGGTTCTTGTGAACCTATTTAAAGGCTATGCCTTCTTGTTTAGAAAACACATATTATTATCAATATTATTATTATCAATTTGATTATCAATCTTTTAACCTAAGAATCTTGATCCTTGAATCAGTTTTCTATTAAGTTTCTGAAGAAACTTAAATATCCCTTTCAATCCTGTTCTGTGCTACACTAGTTGGTATCAAATACATAGTTTTTAGATTTCTATTCAGAAACAGATCCTTCACAGCTTCCGGAAAAACACACTCATAACCCTAATTTTCTTTCAATGGCAGATAACACTGCTATCCCAGCTGAAATCGCAGAAATTTTGAAAAATATTCAAATCTCTATTTCTACCAATAAAACTGACACCAAAAACGTTACAGATGGTATTACAAAGCAGTTGGGAACGACTGAAAAAAGGTTGGTATCCCATGGAGAATATATAAACAAAATATTGAAACACGCTGATTTAGAAAAGGAAGACATACCTGATTTAGTCGATGATACAGATGGAGAAAAGAAGACAGGAGCAAACGAAGATGATGAAACAAAAAAGTTAAGGAGACTTTTTTTGTTCAAAACACCTCTATTCCTGGCCATGTTTCGCATATCATCCAACATATAGAGCCGGTGGAAGGTTTTCTTAACACTCCAAAAAAACAAGCTAATGTGACTATCAACCTTGATGACAATGATATAGTCGAAGAACAAGAGTTTCAAAAATAGACGGATGAAAAGAGATTAAACTCTAATATACTTTCTTACGGGATTCTACCAGAATATAAGTTAAAGGATGATATACCTAGTTTTCATGGTGGTTTAAAAATTGAAGGTTTGTTGTATTGGTTTTATGAAGTCGAATCTTTTTTCAAATTCATGGACGTCCCTGACTCTTCTAAAGTAAAACTGGTCGCCTATAAATTGAAAGGTGGAGCTGCAGCTTAGTGGAAAAAACTGTGTGAAGATCGATATAAATATGATAAACCTCCTATACGTACTTGGAAAAGAATGAGAGAATTATTACGAGCCAAGTTTTTACCAAAAGATTATAAGCAACAACTGTTTCTCAAACTTCAAAAATGTCGCCAAGGAGAAAAATTGGTTGAAGAATATGTAGCTGAGTTCTATGGTTTGGTTGCTCGTAACCAATTGAAGGAAACTGAAGAACAATTAGTTTCACGCTTTATAGTGAGTTGAGAAATTTAATTCAACAAGGGATGACACGATCAACTTTTACTATGGTTGAAGCAATACAACAAGCTCTTAAGGTTAAAAGGCGTTTGCTCAATACTTCCCGCCAACCAACTCCAAGACAGGCTCGTTATCAACGTTTTTACAAAGCTGCGAGACCATATAACTCTTATGATTACCAGGGTGAAAAAGGTTCAACAGTCGTTGTTGATCCATCTTCACAGGGATCAACTGTCTTTGTTGATCCACACGACAGAATTTCAAACCAACCATATCAGCAACAACAAACTACTTTTGTTCTTTCAGAACCTGCTCCTACAATGAATATTTCATCTGCTAAGCCACCTCAGGCGCCTCCACAATGAAATTTTGTTCGTAATACTCGAGGTAATCAATTTCACAAGAATTTCCTTCTTTATCTAAAGGCTCTCATCCTTATTCAAAGTTTCGAGGGGATAAATGTAACAAGTACAACCAAACTGGCCACACTTCTAGTGATTGTCGAGTTTCATGCTTACATTAATGAAGTTCAAGAAGACACACTAGAAGATGAAGAATTAGGAGATGATGAGTTTAATTATTTTCAAGAACATAAGACTTATGATGCGGATTTTCTTGGAGTAATTCACCCAGTTTTAATCACTGAATCATGTCCTACTCAGAGACATAATATTTTCGTATCTCATTATTTCATTGAAGAGAAGCTTTGCACCATGATCATGGTTGGATAAACATCTCTTCCACTCAGAAAATGAATCATCAATGTTTGGTGAAATTTTCTTTCCCTGAATATTCAGATTATGCTTTGTGCGATGTTATTAACATGACTGCAGCAAGTTTATTGTTGGGAATACCATGGAAGTATGATATTCGTGTTGTTCATAACTGCTATAAGAATACTTATACCTTTGTTCATGAAGGGTTTACTAAAGTTTTATGGCCTTCACAATCTTCTACTTCAGTCAAGGAACAAACAGATAAGAAGACAGCTGCATTAGTTGCTTCCCTTGTTCATTCTTTATAACCAACTCATTCTTTGAGTTCTCATGAAGCTGATAAACCAATAGTGGAGATTCTAGACAAGGTACAACCTTTATTGTCTTCTTTTAGTGACTTATTTCCTACTGAGTTACCCAATGTTTTGCCTCCACTGAGAGATCTACAACATCAGATAGACTTTATACCTGGAACTTCTATTCCTAATCAACCTCATTATAGGTTAAGTACTAAAGAAAATGATATTTTACAAGGTCAGGTTGATGATTTGTTACAAAAAGGTTTGATAAGACTTAGTAAAAGTCGTTGTGCTAGTCCATCCTTTTTAGTAGACAAAAAGGATGGTGGTCATCGTATGTGTATAGACTGTAGAGAATTAAACAGAGTTACTATACCATATAGATTTCCTATACCAAGAATTGATTACATGATTGATATGCTTTCTGGTGCTAAAGTCTTTACTAAGCTTGATTTGCGTAGTGGATATCATCGAATTCGTATCCGTGAAGGTGATGAGTGGAAAACAACATTCAAGACAAAGGAAGGTTTATATGAATGGTTAGTAATGCCTTTTGGTTTATCTAATGCTCCTAGTATTTTTATGCACCTCATGAATCAAGTTTTGCAATCTTTTATGGGAAAATTTGTCATTGTCTATTTTGATGACATCTTAATCTTTAGTAACAGTGAAGAAGAACATCCTACACATTTATCTCAAGTTTTTAAGGCACTTCAAGACAATGTTTTGTATGTGAACTTAAATAAGTGCACATTCTTTACAAACAAAGTCACTTTCTTAGGCTATGTTGTTTTTTATATTGGTATTTTTGTGGATGATTCTAAAGTTAAGGAAATTGTGGAATGGCCTACTCCAACATTTATACGTGAAGTAAGAAGTTTGCATGGGTTAGCTTCATTCTATAGAAGATTTGTGAGAAACTTTAGTACAATTGCAGTCGGTTTGACAGATTGTTTGAAGTGTGATACTTTTGAATGGACTGAAGAAGCAGATAAGAGCTTTAATTTACTCAAAGAGAAGTTATGTACTGCCCCTGTTCTTGCCATGACAAATTTTGATAAACCTTTTGAGATTCATTGTGATGCTTTTGTGGTTGGTATTGGTGATGTGTTATCTCAGGAAGGACATCCAGTTGCATATTATAGTGAAAATAATTCAGATACAAGGAGGAAGTGGTCAACTTATGAGTCGGAATTAATTGCTCTTGTTCAAGCTCTTAAGAATTGGCATCCTTATCTTATTCACAGCGAGTTTGTTGCTAACACTGATAATCAAGCTCTCAAGTTTTTAAAAACTTCAGCAAAGGTCAACAAGATGCATGATAGGTGGTTATCAACTATCAACCAATATACATTTTCCATTAAACATCAAAGTGGAAAACTTAATCAAGTTTTTGATGCTTTGAGTAGAAGAGCTCATCTTCTAGTTACTCTTAAACATGAGAGTTTAGCTTTTGATTTCTTGAAAGATCTTTATGGTGAAGACAAAGAGTTTAAGAATATATGGGAGAAATGTGGGTCTTCAACATGCATTTTTGATGATTATCTCATTCAAGATGGTTTTGTTTTTAAAGGAAATCGTTTATGTATTCCACAATGTTCTTTACGTCTTCATTTGATCCAAGAATTGCATGGAAGTAGTCTAGGATGACATTTTGGACGTGATAAAACCATTGCTTTTGTTGAGGAACGTTATTTTTGGACCTCAATAAAACGATACATTCAGAAGTACGTACAAAAATGCATGGTTTATCGGCAGTCTAAAGGTAATATTCAAAACACTGGATTATATACTCAACTTCCAATTCCTGATGCACCTAGGGTGGATAGTAGCATGGACTTTGTGCTTGGTTTACCACGTACTGCCAGGAGGAATGATTCTATTATGGTGGTTGTTGATCGTTACTCAAAAATGGATCACTTCATCGCATGTAATAAAACTATAGATGCCTCCAATGTTGCTTATTTATTCTTATTCTTCAAAGAAATAGTACGTCTGCATGGAATTCCCAAGACAATAACTTCTGATCGAGACACTAAGTTTTTGAGCAACTTTTGGAAGTCTTTATGGATGCGTTTGGGAACTAAACTTCAGTATAGTACAACTGCTCACCCTCAAACAGATGGACAAACTGAAGTAGTCAATCTATCTTTGGGAAATTTGATTAGAGCCAAATTTATTGGAGGGAAATATAAGCAATGGGATAATTTTCTCCCAAACATGAATTTGCTTATAATACTTCAATCAATCGATCCACAGGTACGACACCTTTTGAGATTGTTTATTCTAAAGTTCCTAATCATATTTTGGAGTTGGTGGTGCTTCCCAAGCTGCGAAGATCAAATGCTAAGGCAGACAATTTTGTTGAAAATGCTTCAATCATACATCAAGAAGTAAAAACAAAGCTTTCAGCTTCTAATAACAAGTACAAGGAGGATGCAAATCAACAAAGAAGACTTAAAACTTTTGAAGAAGTAGATTTGGTTATGATTCATCTCAGAAAAGAAAGATTTCCTACTGGTACTTACAATAAGACCAAGATGAAGAAATACAGACCATTCAAAATTTTGAAGAAAATCAGTGATAATGCATATGTTATTGATCTTCCATCAAATTGGAACATCTCTAATATCTTCAATGTGCAAGAAATATCTACTTTTCATGGAGAGAATGAAGTTCTTTCTACTCATTAACACGAGGGCGAGTTTCTTTCAAGAAGGGGGGACTGATGTAGTACATCTTTCTCTGTATCAACTCTTTATGTTGATCCATTTTTGTGTATCAACAATGACTGTTTATCCTTTACGGCAGTATCAACTATGAAGGTTGATCTTTTGTGCTCGTATCAACTATAACAGTTGATCCAACGTTTCTGTTTAGCTTACTTGCTTTGCAAGCCTTTTTCTTTCCTAGTTTACGTCAACTTTTTTTTCTTTTTTGTTTAGTCGGATCTTGTGAACCTATTAAAATGCTATGCCTTCTTGTTTAGAAAAAACATCTTATTATCAATATTATTATTATCAATTTGATTATCAATCTTTTAACCTAAGAATCTTGATCATTGAATCAGTTTTTTTATTAAGTTTTTGGCGAAACTTAAATATCCCTTTCAATCATGTTCAGTGCTACACTATCTTCTCACTTTCTTTTTTTCATTAACTTCTTCTCTTACAACACTCTTACAATCACCTTACTCTCTTCTGTTTCTACTTGGTCTATAAAAGACCTTACAAGAGAAAACGTGTGAATGTCTTACATCCACTCATTTAATCAACACACAACTAAATATAAAGTGAACACTCCAATTACATTGGTTCACTATTCTGTTGCAATCCGTTTGACAACAGTAACAACATTACATTACTCAACACTTGCAATACGTAGTGACGAGACGGTGCACAAAAATGTCTCTTATTTAGCATGTTATTATAAGGGCGGCTTCTTCGATCTCGATTGCATTTGAATAATTAGATCACGCTATTGAATGATCGGCGACTTGAAGGATGGATGTGGATTTACTAGATCGGTACTCCTTGATCTTACCTTCAAATTTATAAACATCTCCTCCAACCAGATTGTCACCAACTCTCTTACCTTTTTTGATAAAGGTAGCGGTTGGTCCTATGACAACTCCAAAAGAATTCATTACTTCCTGAAAAATATCAAACATATATATATATATCGATATAGGCAGAAACAGCCACCACCAACTCATGGTAATTCAACCCCCAAAAGAAAATAAGGAAATGAAATCACATGAAATTGATAGTATTCCGTATTGATTTGGACGAAGATGACGTCGGTATATGTCAGCAACAATCTTAAACGCGTTATCAAAGCCGTAACATTGGATGTGGAAACACGAGAAATTTATTACCATCTATAATTGCAACAAGCCAAAAACAAAACCCATAATGATAATATATTAGTTTTAACAAATATGTATATAGAAATGGCAGAAGAATTTGAGACAAAAGAGAGTACCGAGTGAGTTTGGTTATATATATCCTACCAGTTGATTAGAATCTTTCTTCGAGTTCCAGAAATCTGTCCATTCCTGGAGAGATTTGAAGTCTTTGACTTTATCATAAACGGGATAATCAGCATCAATCCAATTACGAGCACTACAATGATGTGTTGTCAATGATAAAACAACAAACGACAAAAGAAAGAAAGATGATGTTGATGAGAAACAAGATTTAGAACCCATTTTTAGTCGACTTTTCAAGCTAGTACTGATCGATCAAACACTAAAAGGTGAGAGTTTCCCTTTTCGTGTATTTTTTTGTACACAAAATTGGTTAAAAAGACCAAAATCAACAGTTCCTGGGTGAAATGGACAGTTAGATTTTGATACGGAAAATCATTTGTCCAAATATTTTTAAATCACGGTTCAAATGGACGAGTAAAAAATAGTTTGGGTGAAATGGCCAAAAAAATAGTAAATCCTAGCTTAAATTTAAAAAGTAGCAAGGATGAAACTGGATACATCCTGTGTAAATTAAAAATAAGAAAAAATATTTGAAAATGGGCACGATGAAACTGGTTACATCCTGGATATTTTTACATTTTTTTCCATTTAAACAGTATCAAAATCTAATTGTCCATTTCACCCAGGAATTGTTGATATTGGTCTTTTTAACCAATTTTGTGATTTTGATACTGTTTAAATGGCCAAAAATGTAAAAATAGACAGGATGTAACCAATTTCATCGTGCCTATTTTCAAATATTTTTTCTTATTTTTAATTTAAACAGGATGTATCCAGTTTCATCCTTGCTATTTTTTAAATTTAAGCTACGATGAAACCAGTTTCATCCTTACTATTCTTTTTTTGGCCATTGCACCCAAACTATTTTTTACCCGTCCATTTGAACCGTGATTTAAAAATATTTGAACAAATGACCCATTTTCCGTATTTTGTATATTGCTCTCTAACTTGCATGGATACAAATAGTTGTACATTAGATGTAGTCTATATATAGGATGGCCCAAAAAATTACATAGGAAACCACTGACTGATTTTTGATTAATTTGGTAATGTAATATAGCCAGGTAAAGAAGAAGCCACGTCCCTCCAAATTTTAATCTTATACATTTTTCCGTTCAAAACAGAGCCACGTTTGCATCATCATCTTTGATCTTAGAGTTGGGAGGAACTAGTAGGTAATTAACTTGTAGCATAAATGTATCGGAGTGGCACCGGCGGTCCAGCACACACATATATAGGCCCATCTCTATTATTGTTGTGGTCCTAAGACTCCTAATGCGACATTTATACCCAACTTGTGTCATTTAATTTCTCTAACTAATTAATAGAAGCAACTTGTCTGGTTTTAGTTTTCATATGTATCTTTCTGCCTTGTCCTGGTTTATAATCTATGTGTCGCCATTTTTGCTTATCTATTGTCGACCAAGATTTTTTTTCTTTTTTTAGAATCCATCAATGCCGGCCCCGAGGCAAGCGCATCAACCGTCCACTTTTGTTACAAAATTCTTTCGTACCATCTCTGTTTGAATATATATATTCAAAGATAAACCAACAAAAAGGTGAGAGTTGGCTTGGTATGTGGTCGGTGCGCGGTGACTTTTACATACAAACACGACGGCAAAATTAGAAACACACATGTACGTATATATATCATGATAAAGAAGAAGCCACGTCCAACGGATTTGATTTTGGTTTGGTTGCTGAAAACAGAGCAACCTTATCTGTCTATTTAGTAGCTATTAGTTGGGTTTAAACTAGAGTATGGCAATATTGGTCCAAAGCATTTACCATCGTATGTTTCTCTATTGCTCTAAAACCAACTGTTGGAGCAAAATTAATCACCCCAACAATCTTCGAGATTTGTGTGTTGATCGAATCTCAACTGTTGCTTTATTTCTTCAGAGATGTTGATGAAAAATGAGGGGTACCTGCAAAGACACTCCGATGCTGAAGTCAGAAAGAGTTCTAGACAGGGTTTTTTTTAGAAGAGAAAAGTAATTCCGATTGTATCATTTGAGTTGATTTTCAACCTCTATTTATAGGCAGAAATCAAATCAAGCTGTTAAGATTTGTGGTTATCCCGAATAACCACCTAGATTCATCCTTATCCCATAAGATTTGTGGCTATCTTCTATAACCACCTAGATTCATCCTTATCTCATAAGATTTGTGGTTATCTTTAACAACCACCTGGATTTGTATCTATCCTCACAAGATTTATGCAAATCTCAAAAGATCCATGTTTATCTCTTTGAGATTTGAACTAATCTCAAACTAGGGATGCACAAAACTGACTCAACCCGCCAACCCAACCCACACCCGCCTGAAATTACCCGCACCCGACCCAACCCACTTAGGAGCGGGTCGACTATGGGTCACAACATCAAAACCCATCGTATGGTGGGTCGACTGTGGGTGACAACTTCCCTCACCCGACCCAACCCACCCACCCATCTAAATATTTCTAAATTAATGTTAACCCTTAGATTACCTATCCTAGATGAACCACATCCATTGAAGTGATAATATATAATGCCTAAACCTAATCATCAATAGCTTCTCTTCACTGAAGAGTCTTCAATCAGTTCCCTTCAACGACAGTCTCAGAGGCTCGGTTTATTTTTTTCATTTTCTCTTCGCTTTGTAAATCAAATCACAGCATCACCAGCAGCAATCAATCAACATCGTCACCAGTAAACCAACAACCAAAGGTGAGACTAGGAATCATTGTAATTTGTAAATGCTAATTAGGGTTTTGTTTCCTAAGATTGATTTTGGGTTGGCTTATTTCAATTGGGTTCTTAATGTAATGTTTATTGTATTTTATGGTGGGTAACCCACCACCCACCCGATCCAACCCACCGTAATGTGGGTCGGGTAAAATCGACCCATTGTAATGTTGGGTTGGTTGCGGGTGACAACTTCTGTTACCCACCATCAGTGGGTTGGGTGACGGGTGAGGCCAAACCCGACCCAACCCGACCCATGTGCAGCCCTATCTCAAACTGATTTCCATAACAAACCATTGGGCCACAAAATAAACCCAATTGGACTTCCATAATAAGCCCGACGGGTTCAGGATTCCTTAATAATTCCGGTTGGGCTTCTTTAATAAGTTATTTTTGGCTTCTTTACGAAACCATTGGGTTTCCTTAATAAACCCAGTTGGGCTTCTTTAATAAGCCCAGTTGGGCTTCTTTAATAAGCCAATTATGGTTTCTTTACTAAACCACTGAATTTCCTTTATAAACCCAGTTGGGCTTCTTTATTAAACCAATTATGGTTTCTTTACTAAACCACTGAGTTTCCTTAATAAACCCCGTTGGACTTCTTTAATAAGCCAATTATGGTTTCTTTACTAAACCACTGGGTTTCCTTAATAAACCCCGTTGGACTTCTTTAATAAACCAATTATGGTTTCGAGGGGCTTGTGTGTCCCGTACGTACACCATTTTATGGTGGTACAAACATCGCCCCTTCTTAATCCTCAATTTATTGATGGGTTAAGAAAAATGAAATTCCCTCTATGCCAGAAGACAAACAGCGCCGGAAAGCTTCGAAAGCCCCTAAGCATGTGCTGTTGATTACTGCAAAATTGAGTCCATTTTTACCTGGCAATTTCCGTGCGTTTGGGACTAATATGTGCATGGGGAAAATTGCCATGGACCCTTCTCTTTTTGACACGTGATAATGTTGGTACTACATAGACACTTCAGTAGGATCCCATTTCCATAGAAGAGAAATATTACTTTCTTGTATCATTTATCTCAAAATCAAATAACGGAAAAATCCTCCCACTCTTCCGCACATAGAAACGTATGCTCAACATGTGGTAAGAGTTTATCCAACGCGTGATCCTTCTATGGATGAACCCATTTAGCCTTATACTTGCACGAGTGTGAACAACTTCCAAGCCTAGGTGTCAATTTCCAACGTCTTTTTGAAGTGAGAAAACCTCTACGCCCTGTCCACGTCAAATGAGTTTCATATCAGAATTTCCACCAAATATACTTATCCTGCATCATGATATATCAGATGATGTCCATATCTTTTTGAATCCATGATGTCTATCTTTGGCAGCATTTACTTTGGCTTTTCTTTGACATCCCCTGGATGACAGAGAATCACGCCGTAACGATCCAAGAACATGGATGATTGCTTCCGACTATAAATGTAGCTATTAAACTGTGCTGTCATTTTTTGTTTGGCTCGTAGATGCTGTTAGAGAAAATATTTCCCAGGATTCATCCGTCGGGAAGTATCTGTTTTAGATGTAAACGAATTTCAGCTTTGATATTCTGGAATCTCCATTAGATCTTCTGAATGCAATTAAATTTTCTTACGTCTCTTGGCATTGCCCTATATAAACCGCATATTATCTTGGTATCTTCCCATTCCAGCATCTGAGTTCGTTGGCGAGTTCTCTGTTTTTTAGAGTAAGCTTTTAGATCTTTCCTTGCAGTGTATAATTTTCTTTCTTCATTAGCGATCATGATTTACTAATTCCAACTTCTATTTTTCCAGATTCAAGTGTTGTTGTGTTCTCGAAACATCAAGTATACTGATTCTGCCCAGCAATCTCTAACTGAATGCACATTTTCATTCCAGCAATGGAGTTTAAATGATATCCACTAACTTTCGTTTTATGTCTTAGCATGTATATGTAATATGACGAAAACAAGGATGACCTGTGGGGGAAAACCATGCTCAATATTGTTTTCAATGGCGCCATCCGGTCATGCAAAAGATATCCCTATCTTGATAAGTGATGACGATGAGATGGAGCACGATTCTCCTTCATACTCTCCAGCTACTCCCTCCAATTACACTTTGATGCAGATCAAATGACTCAGCAACCCATGACAGCTACGTCTTCGAACCACCCTACTATTGATGATCCTTTGAATTGTGCCATTAAGGCTAATGGTTCAGTCACAGCAACTCAGTCAAATGACCATTGTAATGCAAACCCTCCTATTAATGCAGCAGAGGAAAAATACCCTTTTAACGCTGACATATTCATACCGATTCCGATCAAGAGAAACGATAATCCCATGACTTATGAGGATTCTGCTATTTTAGATCCCTCTGTAGCTCATGGGTTGATCGACACTTCTATGTTACCCGTCAGACAGGGGCTTGTTTGACTGGATCGATGATACTTGCGTCGTGCTGGACAAAGCGAAGCAGTGTAGCTTTGAGGTGAACGAACACTTTGTTTCAGCTTCAACTAAATAAGCATGCATACTGTTCATTCCATGTTTAACATTTTTCTTTGAATTTCAGATGCAAGCTCTCCTTCGCCGATCAGAGATTTTGCACATGCAAGAGGTAACCGAAAAGGATGCTAGAATCGCAGGGCTTTGTGCAGTAATAGCCGAAAAGAATGCTAGAATCACAGAACTTCGCGATACACTAGTTGACAGAAACTTGGAGTTGTATCAGAAAGAACAATGGTTGTTCTAGGAATATACCAGGAACGAGAAGTTGGAGATGGAAAGTAAAGATGCTGCCGGTATCGAAGAGGAACTAAGGATCACCAAGGAGAAGCTCAAAGAAGCTGTTGAGTTTGCGTACAACTACGATCCTGAGGATGACGACTACGAGCCATAGGAGATAAGCTCTAAACAAGAATGATCCTGAGCTCCTTTATTTTTCCCTTTTCTGCCAGTATTCCCTTTTCTTTCCGTAGAGATTTTATTCGTTTTATTCTTAGCTTGCATTCTTTGTAGAGTAGACGCTTGTTGGAACTTGATGGCCGCATCGTGACTACTTGTCGCCTTGCTTCTTTTTCAATAGAAAGATGTCTTATTTTACCTGCTTCTTCATTTATTGAATGAATATCTACAGTCACAACGCATGATACTTAGATGTCTAAATTAAACTAGACAACAACCACGGAACATACCTTTCAATTGAACACAGGTTGCTCCTATACTGGAGTGGGCACTTTGATTGTCCACTGTTCTTGTCTAGGTTCTGACTCTTCCATCGCCTGTTGCAACTGCAAAGTCCTGGACACCTTGGTTATCAGTTGTACTTCCAAAACTCGGCGTTTCAATTGCCAACAACTCCGCTAATTTGTAAGTACGTTTTTTTGTCAAAGACAGTTGCTGCAGAAATAGCTCCATGGAGCAATGTGGTATTTATTGAACAGTAATTATCATTACACTGATTAATAAAAATATTTTTTCAGGTTAAAGGAATTCCATGGTTTGGGCTCCATCTTGCCACTCATGTTCCTTAACCAGACCGCTAGCAAGCTTTTCCACTAGGTAAGGTCCTTCCCAATTTTCTCCTAATTTCCACCACTTGTATCCAATGACTTTGGCCTGGTTCTTCTCAGGACTTGTTCTCCGGGAAGGAATGATCGCTCGCGTACTTTCTTTTTATACTGCTGCTTCATTGACTGTTGATATGTTGCTAGCCTTCTTGAAGCTTCATCTCTTACTTCGTCAAGGAGCTCCCTGTCTTTGG
Organism: Papaver somniferum; assembly: GCF_003573695.1. Taxonomy (NCBI): domain Eukaryota; kingdom Viridiplantae; phylum Streptophyta; class Magnoliopsida; order Ranunculales; family Papaveraceae; genus Papaver; species Papaver somniferum. The sequence continues at coordinate 9,296,112 of NW_020618825.1, read as the reverse complement.
ATAGAATCCCTGAGTTCAAACCCGAACGCTCCGCCAGAGATTTTGTGGTTGGTACTAATAGTTTCACGGGAAGTATAGCTTCTGTCCCGTATGCTAGAGAAAATCCAGTTGACCGTCTTGGCGTCGTTCTATATGCCCACAAAACTCCAGGTAAAATTTTTGTCCATCGTCATTTAGCTTTATCCAAGGTTTTCTTCAGATTATCTAGGATAACCTTATTTGTCGCCTCCGCCTGCCCATTACTCTGCGCATAGTATGGGGTGGAAAAGTTGTGTTTAATGTGTAACCCTTCACACAAAGATTTGATTTTTTCAGAGTCGAATTGCTTCCCATTATCAGAAACGATCGTTGCTGGTATACCGAAACTGCAGACAATGTTTTCCCAAATGAACCTGCGGACATGCACTTCCTCTGTTTTTACAAGTGCCACTGCTTCTACCCACTTGGTGAAATAATCAGTAGCAACCAACATATATTTGACACCCTCAGGTGCAGCTGGGAACGGACCTACAATATCCAAACCCCATTTACTGAATGGCCATGCGCTCATAACTGGATGCAGCTCATTTGCTGGTCTCTTTATTAGAGGACCATGCATCTGACAAGATACGCATTTCTTCGTGTACTCCTTTGCATCGTTCTGCATATAGGCCAGAAGTATCCTTGAGAAAGCAACCTATGTGCCAAACTCCTGCCTCCAGAATGATTGCCACAACAACCTTCATGCGCCTCAGCTAACAATTTCATCCCCTCATCACGAGTTACACACCGCAGGTATGGTTCCATCGAGATTGGGTTTTTATAGAGTTCATCCTCTATCAAAGCATACCTCCAAGCAGTCTTCATAATTTTCCCAGCTTGGTACTTATCTTGTAGGAGCTCTTTTGTTTGTAGGTAACGAACATACGGTTGTCTCCAATCTTCGGATTGACCATTGTCCATATCATCAATATTCATAGGATCTTGTTGGATTTCAGATGAACTACCCTCGTTTTCATTTGCACAAATTCTATGTGCAGTCGCCACAGTGTTATGAATGCTAGGAAATTCTTGGAAATCAACTATGATATACCGTGTTGAATCTGACTCTACTGCCGCTGACAGGTACGCCAGGGAATCTGCATGCCTATTCTCAAGCCTTGGCTTTTGCTCGATGCTGAAATCTTCAAATTCTTTTGCCAACTCGCTAATATATTCTAAATAGGAGGCTAACTTCTCATTCTTGGCTTTGTATGCACCAGTGAACTGGTTGGCAACTAACCTTGAATCGGTTGTCAGTATGACTCTCCTCGCCCCCAAGTGGAGTGCTGTTTTTAGACCTGATATTGCAGACTCGTACTCGGCCTGATTATTTGAAGCAGTAAATCCTAGTCGAACAGCTTTTTCTACTCGTACTCCTTCAGGGGAAATTAGTACGCAACCAACACCAGCTCCGTCGGTGTTTGATGATCCATCAGTGTATATCTTTCATATCCCACTGTCTTTCTCTGGTACCGATGTTGAGTCTTCAATACTCTTTTGCACATGTATTTCCTTTGAAGCCTTTTTACTTGTTTTCACTTTTTCCCATGGCAATGGTATTGGTGACATATTCTCTGTTTCATGCAGGATTTCCTCGTCGAGAATAGACTCGGAAACGACAATATCATCTACTGGGAAATCTTCCATTAACGATGCTAAAGCATGTCCTTTTTCTGCCGTCCTTGGTTCATAATCAATGGTGTATGCGCCAAGGTAAGTATCCCATGTGGTCAATCTACTTGAATCATCAGTTCTTCCCAATACCTTCTAAAGTGGATACTCAGTGTATACCACGATTCGTCGCCCTTCAAAATATGGCTTTAGGCTTCTTGCTGCATGCATAAGTGCTAGTGCAATTTTTTCTATTTTTGAGTACCTGGTCTCAGCGTCTGTTAACGATTTGCTAACGAAATATACTGGCTTTTCGTCAGGATCTCGGACAAACAAAACCGCACTCACAACAAACTCACTTGAAGCCAGATATATGTAGATGGTTTGTCCCGTCTTGGGGCTTGTAAGTACAGTAGGAGAGGTCAAGTACCTTTTCATTTCGTTTAGAGCACGCTCACAGTCGTCACTCCAACCAAACTTCTCTGCGTTCCTTAGAGTTTGAAAAAATGATCAGAATTTGTCAGATGCTCGAGAAATAAACCTGCTCAATGCGGCCAATCTCCCAGTAAGTCTTTGTACTTCTTTCACACTTCTAGGTGAATGCATCTCTTGTATTGCTCTTACTTGTTCTGGATTGGATTCAATTCCTCTCTGTGTCATCATATATCCAAGAAACTTCCCGGACATGAGTCCGAAAGAACATTTGGCAGGATTCAACTTCATTCCATATTGCCGCAGTCGTTCAAAGGTTCTTTTCAGATCAGAAAGATGAGATTCCTTCTGCTTGGATTTGACCACCATGTCGTCGATGTAAACTTCAACGGTTTTCCCGATCATGTCCTTAAACATTTAGTTTACTAAACGCTGATAAGTAGCTCCCGCGTTCTTCAATCCGAATGGCATAACAAGGTAGCAGTAAACCCCCTTGTCTGTTATAAAAGATGTATGCTCTTGATCATATCCAAATAATGGTATTTGGTTGTAACCAGAAAAACCATCCATGAATGACAACCTTCCGTATCCCTAGGTGGAATCGACTAGATCGACAATCCTGGGCATCGGATAAGGATCACTTGGACATGCCTTATTCAAGTTGGTGAAATCAATGCATACTCTGATTTTCCCATTCTTTTTTGGTACTGCAACAATATTTTCCAACCATTTAGGATATCTGACGGGTTTGATGATCCGAGCCTCTAGCATTTTCTCAATCTCTTCTCCTACTTTTTCCTTTCGTTCAGGAGCCATCTTCCGTGGTTTTTGCATTACTGGTTTAAAACCCTCATCAATATTCAATCGATGGCATGCGATGGATGGATCAATGCCCGGCATGTCTTTGAGACTCCAAGCGAACACATCTTTATTTTCTTTCAAAAAGGTAATCAAACTTTCACTTTCCCCTAACGGTAGTTCAGCGCTGATGAAGGTTGTGTGTTCCTTTTGATCTCCAATTTGAACTTCCACCAACTCCTCAATAGTTGGCGGTCCTTCCTCCCCTCTTCCTTGATAAGAGGTTGGGAAGCACTGTAATTGCTATAACTTTTTTTCAGCATGGAGTATTTCCGAGCCTTTTAGCTCAGACTTTTTGTACTCTTCCATTGCGTTTTCATGGCATTTATGAGATGCCACCTGATTGCTTCTGACTTTCATGACCCCTGCTGGTGTAACGAACTTCAAACACTGATGAATGGTAGAAGTTATCGCCCCCATTGCATGAATCCAGTCACGTCATCATATGGCATTGTAAGGTGCGCGACAATCTAACAATGAAAAGTATTGCATAACCATTTTTCCTCCCACAGTTGTAGGAAAACTTACTCTTCCTATTGCTGTCATTGTCTCTCCGCTAAAGCCGATAATCGGATTATCATCAGGTTCAACTTGACTTTCATTCAAGCTCATTGATGTGTATGCTCCGTAGAATATGACGCTAATCGAACTTCCAGTATCGACTAGAACTCGACGTACCTTGTACATTCCAATGAGTGCTAAGATAACAATTGCGTCGTTATGTGGTTGGTAAACACTAGCAAGATCAGCAACTGAAAAACATATCTCTGTCTTTCCTTCCTCTAGAGTTTCCGTACCGATAAGATTAGCATAGTCAACCTTATTCGAAATCCGCCAATCCTGGATATGGCGCATCTTCAGACGTGTTGCATTCTCATCAGCCTTCCTTGAAGTTGAATTGACTCTTGCATGACTCACTCTGATTTCTCGAAGATCTAATGTATTCACTTGTGATGGATTCTTCTTCACATACTGTTGAAGCTTTCCTTCGTCGATCATTTTCTGAACTTCCGTTGCCAGAGTTTTACAAGACTCGGTATTGTGTCCGTGATTTCGATGATGAGCACACTATTTACTTTTATCTCTTTTATCCTTTGTTTCTTCTGACATTGGCTTTGGAACTGGAAGAGAGTCCTTGATCTTTTTGAAGAGTTCCCCCAGTCCGATATTTAGACTGGGAAATCTAATTTTCACCTTACCCTGAGCTTTTCTTAATTCTTCTCCGTCTCCAGCTCTACTTCGGGGGTCATCATGATTTTTTTTCTTCGAACTACTCTCTAAATGTTGTTTTTGTTTTCCATGTCCTTCGACACCTGGAGCTTTTGTCGTACGCGACAACTTTGCCCTCTTTTCTTTCTCAGCTCTACCATACCTGTCTGCCCTGTCATATAACTCTTTGAGAGTTGCGACTGGTTGGACTGTTAGGGAATTGTAAATTCCGAACTCATCGTAATCCAGCGCATTTTTGTATGCCTCTATTACGAGTCCAGCATCTACTTTTCCGACTTCACTAACTTCCTGGCGAAACCTCCTAGTAAAATCAATAAGACTTTCACCGGCTTCTCTGTGTAACAAGAACAAATGGCTGCTTCCTTTCTTATTTCCGAGATTAATTTTGTACTACTCAAAGAATGCATCCGACAAGATTCCGAAGTTTGCTACCGAATTTGGCTCTAGTTGTGAAAACCAAGTTAAAGCCTTACCAGTCGAAGTTGTTGGGAAGGCTCTGCAAAGTAACTCGTCACTAAATCCCCATAAACTCATCGAAGCCTGAAAATGTTGGACGTGTTCCACTGGATCTCCACTCCTCCCATCAAAGAATTCTTTAAACTGAGGCAGGATGAAATTCAGAGGTGGTCGAAACTGCTTTATCCTGTTAGTAAACGGTGAATACATCGATCTCTTCATTGATAAGATTTGTTGTCTCTCATCCTTGGACTGTTTATGTGACAACGCTTCTTCAATCATTTCGTCGATTTTCTTTTTTACTGAGGTGATTGCTTCTTGGTGAATCTCCTTCAGTTTCTCTACGGATCCGCTCATTGCTGACAAGTTCAGTTCTTCTTTCTCGATAATCTCTTTCACGCCTGGTTTTCTTTGAATTGTCGTTGTCGTCGTGACCAACTCTGTGTCTACGCCTGTCATGTCTCTTATGACTTGGCCTTGATCGCATGTATTGATCAATCAAATAGTCATCATCTTCGGGTACATAACGATCATAATAACTACCATTATGGTGATCATGATTTTGATGATCGTTTCTAGCATCTTCAGCTCTTCTTGAATTACTCTGACCTGGCCTTTGCTCGTCAAGGACTTCGTCCCTTCCGTGTGGGATGCAACGTTCTCATGTAGTACGATGATTTGACATTTCATTTTCGTAGTGCGGGGTAGCTGCACCTTCGAGTTCTTTTCTTTTCTCTAATTCAATTTTGAGCCGCTTGTTCTCCCTTTCCAACTCTTGAAAACGCTCGCGTAACGTCAAGTCAATGGGGCTCACCCGTGGGTTGTTAGCTTGCGTAACCTGCAGGTTGCTAGCTTGCGTAACTGGAGGATTGTTATCCTGCACGGCTTGAATATTGCTAGCTTGCCCAACTTGTAGGTGATTCCTCACACCCCTATTAGCAATATCCATTTGTCGAAGCTCCCGAATGCTCGGGTGTTGGTTTCGATTCCCTCCATGATAGTTGATATTTTCACTATTGGCAGGAGGAGATGTTCTATGTTCCCAAGCATTGTTTCCTCTGAAAGTTGGAGTGGATCTGGCAGAACGAGCTCCCGACGCTGTTGATGAAACTGACGTTTCCCTTCCATCTTGAAGGGGTGGGACGATAGAGCTCCGTATCGTTCGACTGACACCTTGAGTAGGACGATTTTCGATAGGTGCATTGTCGTTCCCTTCATGTTGACTTTCTTGTGAAAACTCCATAAAACTTCTCTTGTTTTGTTACCTTTCGTAACACTGACTTTTGCAACAGAAAAGCGTCTCTGTTACAACGTTCTCTGCAACGCTTGATTAACTGTTGTAGCTTCTGGACAGATCTGTAACACAGGTTTAACTGTTGCTGATTCAGAACATATCTGTAACACAGAGTTAACTGTTGCCGTTTCTGGTCAGATAACTGTTGCAGCGATTTTTCAGCAACGTCTGACGTCTGTTACAGAAAACTTCTCTTCTGAAAAAGCTTGGAAAAAAAAAAAAAAACTTCTTTTGCAAGGGGAGCACGATCAAGGGTTTGGGTCCCCTTAGTCGGCGCCAAAATATGTTGGAGCAAAATTAATCACCCCAACAATCTTCGAGATTTGTGTGTGTTGATCGAATCTCCACCGTTGCTTTATTTTTCTAGAGATGTTGATGAAAAATGAGGGGTACCCGCAAAGACACTCCGATGCTTAAGTCAGAGAGAGTTCTAGAAAGATTTTTTTTTTAGAAGAGAAAAGTAATTCTGATTGTGTCCTTTGAGTTGATTTTCAACCTCTATTTATAGGCAGAAATCAAATCAAGCTGTTAAGATTTGTGGTTATCCCGAATAACCACCTAGATTCATTCTTATCTCATAAGATTTGTGGTTATCTTTAACAACAACCTGGATTTGTATCTATCCTCACAATATTTATGCAAATCTCAAAAGATCCATGTTTATCTCTTTGAGATTTGAACTAATCTCAAACTGATTTCCATAACAAACCATTGGACCACAAAATAAACCCAATTGGACTTCCATAATAAGCCCGACGGGTTCAGGATTCCTTAATAATTCCGGTTGGGCTTCTTTAATAAGTTATTTTTGGCTTCTTTACTAAACCACTGGGTTTCCTTAATAAACCCAGTTAGGCTTCTTTAATAAGCCAATTATGGTTTCTTTACTAAACCACTGGATTTCCTTTATAAAACCAGTTGGGCGTCTTTAATAAGCCAATTATGGTTTCTTTACTAAATCACTGGGTTTCCTTAATAAACCCCGTTGGGTTTCTTTAATAAGCCAATTATGGTTTCTTTACTAAACCACTGAGTTTCCTTAATAAACCCCGTTGGGCTTCTTTAATAAGCCAATTATGGTTTCGAGGCGCTTGTGTGTCCTGTACGTACACCATTTTCTGGTGGTACAAACACCAACCACCAGCGAGCTTAATTGTAGTATGATTTTAATTTCCTTATTTATCTTTTTGCTGCCGCTGCCTGCCTATAAATATCATTGCGTACATAGATAGCGGATACAAAACCAACTCTCTCTCTCACACACACAGACATTTCTTAAACAAGACACAAAATGGGTTCTAAGTCTTCTTGTTTTTTCATTTTGTTTGTGTTGGTTTTTGTTTCTTCATTATCATCATCGTTGGCTGAAGAAAAATGCCGAGTTCATGATAATCCTGACATGGAAGACTTTAGATGGGTTATGTTTAGACTGCGTGATAAAGACTGGATGGTAACCATATATGCAAACTCATCGGTTAATTTACCCTTTTCTTTCCCCTTTGCATTTACATTACAATCTCGTTTTAATTTTTGTATTGATTGTTTTTCTATCTGCCAAGGGCGTGGTTCTATTCAATAACAGTGATTACAAACATCAAGGTTACGAAGATCTTGCTGTCAAGTACTATAATTTACAAGTATACACCGTTCACTTCTTCAGAATCAATACCGAAACATTTGATGATAAGGTACATATATGTATTGTCACCTACTTTTACTATTAGCCTGTAAAAGTGTATTTTTTTCACCGATCACATAGAGAATCAAACCCACACTTAACCATATAAGCATCAATCGTTTTGTTTCTATTCACCGTCCACAATATAGAGTCTGTGACCCCTTCTTGAATATTCACCATTTCTATTAAAGAGTTTATGGAAGCAATCTCCCCCATTATGGTTTAAGAATATCTAGTCCGAGACATGAACTTCCATTTGACGCTATTACTTGAAATCTCATATAACCTAGCCATCACTTGGCTTTTTGTTCTTGAAGTTTCAAACGCCAATGCAAGTCTATTGAATAAGACGTCATCTCCAATCCAAAGATCTTCCCAAAATTGAATATCATTTCCCGCACCGATCTTAAATTTCACATGTTTGTTGAACAATTTAGTAGCTGTTTAATTACATTAACTATACTTCTGGCTGGAGTATCAACCAATTTTATTTATTTTTACTTTTTGGTGCTCGATTGATATTTTTGATTTTAGCTGAGCTGATAATAACATTTTCCTTGTTTGGGTATTAAAATTTCTCAGGATTTACTAAAAAGATATAATATCACAGAGTTCCCAATTTTCCGTTTCCATATGCTTAACCGTGGAACTTTTGATCCTATTCGAGGTGTTAGTTGGTATCCTAAAGGGATTGAATATATGATCAAGCGATGCCTTGATAACCACAAGGTCACAGTGACTGCTGCTGCTGAATGAGCGAACACGTTGATGATAAAGAAGACGATAATGATGATGATGAACGAAATAACTGGTTCGTTCTAGTACTGTACTTATCATGTTTGTAATAGGGCTAGCTAGCTAGTATGCCATTCCATGTGATACTACCTCCGCCCCACTATTAATTAGTAGGTCAATTAATAATGGGACGGAGGAAATACTTTTTATGTTATATGTGTGGTATTATGGGCAACTATGTGCGGTTGAAATAATAATTATAGTGAATATTTTATGAACTAGTATGATTTAAGATTAATTTGTTGCCAGATTCAACAGTACGACAGTTTTGCCGAGTTGCTTTTGAATAACAGACAACTCCATATGCATATTGTTGAAAAGGTTGTTTTGGTTGTTTATGTTGATCAGTTGAGTTCCTATACAACTGAAAAGTTTGATATCAGTTGAGTTCCTATTCTAGCCACCAAATCCATTGGATTCATCCACATATGACACGACCATATGCGCATCCATTAGATTTTGGATTAGATGTGAATGTCAAATTTGAAATCCGCCATGTATCGGATTGGATGGGGACGGGCCTAAAATAGAACCACACCGAATCATGCTCAAGTCTAGTCAAAGCGCACTTTCATTAGCCCAGATGACATTCCAGTGTATAATGTTACAACCAAGACAGAAAGAAAAAGAAAAATTGACACATTGGGGTTGATTTTGTGCTACAATGTCAATTGCTTTCAAGTAGAAATTTTCAGCATGTTGGTTTTTAAATTTTAAGAGTAAGCTCTCTGGAGAGGCAGTGCTTCATATCTGGTGGTGGGGTGTTGTTGCAAAATAAAATGTCTTGTAACTATCGGTTCAAATTCAATCCCCCTAACTATCGATGTCCGGGTCTTCCGTGCACTCAAACGGATATATACTACATACTGCACGGTACTAACAAGTAGTATCTAATTTTTCCAAAAATATTTATATTTCTGTACGATTCTATCGATTAACATTTTCTTCCAAAATAACCTAAATTCCTAAAATATAAAAAAAATAATTTATGATTTTTTTTTTGGTCAATCAACAATTTCAATTTATTCAAATTAAAATGTGATTACATGATCACTTACAAGAATAACAAAAACATCAAAGTACAAAGATAATAAGAACCCTAATACAAATGAAGATATCAATTGCAGGTATATCGCGCAGAGAAAGAGCAATATACCGTAAAGATACCCAATTTTTATAAATGTAGTAGGAAAGGATGATGGTATAATCCAGAATCGATTCCGACTATTTAATCTGATTTTTTTCTTCTTCAATAAGAAATACTCCTATAAGAAAGGAGTTACTTGCCCAAAATCTTGTAAATCCAAATGAACCCAGATGCCCTAAATTCCTTGGATTGAATATAGATTCTAAGCAATACCGTGTTGGATTGTCGATGTTCTTGAATCGAGAATAGCAAGTCACGAACCAGCAAAGAAGGTTTGAATAAATCGCCCTCAAAGCAAAGGGAAACTCGTCCCAAATGGTAAAGAAAAATCGCTCCAAATAGCGAAGAAATATGTCAAATGACATCAAAAACAAAATACAAATACTTTTATTCGATTAAAATTTAGACAAAAAAAAAAATCTTGCTCAGATGTGGTCCAAAAAAGACCAAATCTGAGCAAAAAATTAATGGAGGCTAAAGGTTTTTTTCTGTGAGAAAAGAGGAAAGGAGAAGAGAGAGAAAGAAAGAAAGAAGATTTGATTTTCAGCTCCATATATCTAGGAATTAATACCAGAATAATTATGTGTTGATCTTGTAGGCGATGATAATGACAATATGACACATATAAAACAACCGCATTAGAGAAGCAGCAGTATGTTAGTAGGGTTAAAGAGGTCTGGTCAATTCCCATGGCAACCGAAGAAGAAGTAAGAATCGCTATTGAGAGAGCGCAGCAATTTCAATCATCACTTGGAGATGCAAATCCAAGTTTCGTTAAACCCATGCTCCCAAGCCATGTTAGCCGTGGTTTTTGGTTGGTAAGCATGCATCATCATTTCTTTTTAATCTGCAACCAAATTCCAAGTAGGGTACATTATTTATCTTTCTCCTTATAATTGTCAATGTCAACAGAACCTTCCTCAAAAATTTTGCGAGAATCACCTACCGAAGCATCATGATGCAACGATTTGGATTACCTTCAGTTTGCATGTCAGCATTTAGGAGTACTTGTTAATTTGTTGTTCTTTTTTTTCCTGTGAATAAGGTATTGCATTAAAACTTAGGAAGCCATGATTACAACGCTAAGCTTATAGAAGTTACATGAAAAATAAATAATAAACAAAAGTAAGTAAAAGATAAAACCATCCGAAGATGTTGGACACGCATTTGTTGCCTCGTTAAAAATCTTGAAAAGAAAAACTCATAGGGATGAAAGTTTAACGAAGGAAAAGAGCACAACGCGATATGTCCAAAAGAAGACCCTAAAACTAAAGTTACAAAGATAGCACACACATTTATAATTCTTCATTAAACAAGGAAGCAATCGTTCTCCATCGGTACCCAAGGAGTAGTCTTCTAATACTGGCAGACTAAATTGATTAACAAACAAGTTGTGAAGATTGATTTGACGGATTTCTGAGCCCTTCTATCACGAACAAGTCTGATAAAAGTGTCACGATGGCCTATACAGGAAAAAAATCTCTTCTTTATGATTGAGGACGACGGTTTCATCTGCTTAAAGAGTTTCATCTGTTTTAACCATGTTGCTTTTATAGGTTCACATATTCATAGCTATGGATATTTGGAGTACTGATCTATGATCTCGTTATTACCCTGGATTGGAAGGTGACGGAAACTTGTGCAACTGCTGGTTTAAGTTTTCAGAATTTGTTGGATAATGACATCAATGTAATTCTTTTGAAAGAACTCTACAATTTTATTATCTTGTAGTTGAAATACCCCAATGAAAAGTCTACCATGGTTTTTTTCATGAAGTTGTATGACAAATAAAAGATTTGCAAGAATTTTATACTGCTTCTTGTTTTTCCTGATTTTCTAACCAAAACAGCGAAGTCCATTAACTTCTTCTTCCCCTCTGTGGATACAAAATACCTAACACTCATTTAGTATGCGGAGTAACTCCTTAAGTGATAAGCGAATACGACCGCATACGACATATTCAAGATGACGAGCCAGATTACATCACCTAGTCACGAATAAAGTATGAAGATCTATGTGACAGTATAGAAATCGTGCGGCAATGGTAAATCCCCGTGCAACATTGACGCGCGTTAGATCCGAAATAAGGGGCTTTATTAGCTATCCTCCACTATGTAAACTCCTATATAAGGAGCCGAGCGTCGTTGTAAAGAGGGGAGGATTCTTTTAGAGATCCTAGACAAGAAATTTAGGAGAGAGAAAGATTATTTCTCTTTCAAGTTAGGGTTTTCTCATATCTTTGTATTCGTCTTAAGATTTTAATAAAAGTTCTTGAGATTCCTGTGATGGTTTCTTAGATTGTTTTATAGATTTTACCTAGGGTGTAGTTGTGGGATTTCCTGCAACTACATTTTGGCGCTAGAAATCAGCTCGGAATGATCTAACCTGTTGGTGAATATCAAAAGTATCCATGTTCTTTCATCGCTGCATCCATAGTCTTTGAGAGTTTTGGAAATTTAGATCTACAAGTTTGAACAAAAGGTTTCATCTCAGAATAACAATTTTCTCAGTAAAGATATATTTATTGGGGTTCAAAAGTAAGGGCATATAAATAATGTACCCAAAATCTTATAAGTATTTTAAATCCAACGAATACGGATGTCCAATGGATTTATAAGAGTGCATCGGCACTCAATCCAAAATCCGTCGGATCTCAAAAGTTGCATCCGCATCCAACTCATCAACAAATGATTCAGGCATCTATCTGCAAAAAAATACGGTTGGACCGAATAAAAATCACGGATTTTGGACCAAATACACACCCCTACCTCCACGTAATGGAGCCTGCTACTCAAATTTGGCATCTCGACCTTGTTCAGTTGTCCCCGCTAATGGACCACCAATAGTTCAATAATGCTATGATTTGAAATTTAGCTCAGCAGGGTCTTTTGCCGGGCCACCTGGTATGTCCCTGCCGGTCCCTATTCATTACAAAATATATGGATAAAGCTGTGACTAGTTGTTGAGTTATGTCTTTTGCACGAAAAATGTGCGTTTTGTTACACTCAACAACCAATCTTAATTTATATTTGTGTCTGCTATAGTGAAACCAACTTGTGTGTGTAATTTTCATATCTTTATGCCTGCCTATATATAGTAATGCACATATGGAAGACCAACAGATATTTCTTATCAATTAACATAAAAAAATGGGTGCAAAATCTTGTTTGCCAACAAAAGCTGCTATTTTATGTGTTGTCTTGTTTATTGTATTTTCATCATCATCTGATCATGGAACTGTTTCTGCTCTGCAAGTTGAACGTATTGACTCTCTTAATGAATGGAACAATTACGTGGATCGACTGGTATATATACATATATATACAATCAATTCTGACACCTCGTTCTTATTATTTTTTGCGATTTACGTATATCCTTTTTTTTTTAGTTAATTCATTATTGTATTGCTTTTGTTGTTACAAAGACGGTAATTGGTTTCACTAGCTCTGCAAGCTCGTGAGAAAAGTGTCCTGCCACAGCTGCATTCTTTGATACGCTAGCTTTGAGATACAACGACATTAACTTTGTTCAAATTAACGTGGAGAAACTACCGGTATAATTACTTAATTTTCCCAACTAATTAGCAGTAAACATCAGTTTGTTCTTGTCGCGAATGTTTTGGTTTAAACTTCTGATCGTACGTTAATTAACCTCTCTCGATATTAAATTGCTCAGGAAATTGCGAGACAATTCTCGGCTAACAGCGTGCCAAGTTTTAGTTTTATGAAGAAAGGTGTTCAAGTTGGTGGGAATGTTGGTATTTCTGAGCTTAAAAACAAGATCGACTTGTACAGAACATCCATAGCTGCATTAGTACGTAAATCGTTTGCTGAGGTTGAAAAGGAGATCCAGTCCTTAAGAACTACACCCACATCCACATTCGTCGAGTTATCACCGTCTTCGTTGCTTTCATCATCATCATCATCATCACGAGTTATAAACATTGCCACAAGTAGACAGTATAGGATTGCCATTTACACATTGTCAAAAACTCATCAACTGGTAGGTAGACAAATAACTGAACCGATTTCCTCTTTTTTCTTGGCGATTATTTTTCTCTATGATCGATTTTTAACTGTATCATGTTTAAATTTTGTATTTGCCAAGGGCGTGATTGAATTCACTGACAACGATGTCCATGATGATGAATACAATAATCTTTCCCTGAAATACATAGATGTCAGTTTCCTCAAAATTAACCCGGTAGCATTTCCGGTATTTTGCTGAACCTTTTTCTTTTTTTCTTAGTAGTTTGATATTTTTTGGATTATGCTGACTGACTATACATACCGTACGTATTTGAATTTCTCAGTTGACAGCAAAGGCATATGGCGCTACAGAATGGCCAACCTTTGCTTTTATCAACAAAGGTGCCCAATGTAGTGATAATATTGTTGGATGGAAGATCGATGAGCTTGAAAGCAAGATCCAGTCTTTCATAAATACTCCATCTGCATTCATACGTGAAGTTACTGATTAAATTAATGCATGTATGTACGACATACGGTTTTGTATGTGTCATGTTAAATCTGTAATAAGGCTAGATTGCTCGCCATTGTAGGTGATTTTTGAAAAGAAATTACTTTTATGTTATATGTTATGTAGTATTATGAAATGAATAAATATGTGTCTCCTTGTGCGTTCAAAAAAAAAGAAGAAATGTACGTGCTCTCAAATACTGTAATAAAAGTTGAATGTTATTTTAAGTGTTTTTTTTGTTTTCAAAGAAAAATTGCCCTTAAGAATTTAGCGCTTGGTTAATCTTACTGTTTATAAGTCATTTTGATTTTTAATCCTGCATTCCTGCTTCTTGAATGGTTTTGGTAATAATTATCACTCTATTAGATGGTACAATATCCGATATAAAGACACACACAGCCGATAAGTTTGCTTGTGTTTCTGGGTTGATCCACCAAGCTTTTTGATAATGACTAATTACAGTGTAGACATTGCAGTCATCGGGACAAAAAAAAACGTAGATGATTTAGAATTAAAAAAAATAAAATGTAAAGTGACACATTCTGGTTGATTTTGTGCTAAAATCCCCTAACTTTCCATGTCCGAGTTTTATGTGCATTAACGGATATATTCTGTTGCACTGTGGTAGCTGTTAGCTTCCAAAATTATTTAAATTCCTAGAATAATAAAGAAAATAGTTTATTAGCTGGATATGAAATATTCCACTCCCAAATATCTAGGAATAACTGATATCATGGTACCTAATTAAGAATTCAAAAAGATATGTATATCTTGTAGGCGATGATAATATAAAAAGGTCTCATAGTGATCTTCTTTCACTACTTTTACTATCTAATGGCAACCGAAGAAGAGATACAAATCGCTGCTGAGAGAGCTCAACAGTTTCAATTATCTCTTGGAGGTGCAGTTCCTAGTTTTGTCAAATGCATGCTCCCAAGCCATGTTAGCGGTGGTTTTTGGTTGGTAAGGATTCATCATAATTTTCATTTTCTGTAATCAAATTCTGCTTTAAGTAGGGTACATTATTTTTATCTTAATTTTAATGCGAACAGGGTCTTCCTCGAAATAGTTGCGAGGATCACCTACCGAATCATGATGTGATTATTACCTTGGTAGATTTACAAGGGGTACGGTTCGAAACTCGTTATATGTCCCGAAAGCGTGGACTGTGTGGAGGGTGGAGAAGCTTTGCTTTGCAGCACAACCTCATTCATGGAGACGCCCTAGTGTTTGAACTCACTGAACCAACCGTATTTAGGGTGAGTGATATGTCAGCATTTGTTAATTTGCGGTTCGAAAATGCTTAAAGACTTTCATCTGTTTTGTTTATGTTGCTTTTATAGGTTCACATATTCAGAGCTGGGGATGTTTAAAGTACTGATTTGTGAAGTTCATGTTCTCCGTATTGCCATCGATTGGAAGGTGACGGAAACTTATGCAACTGCTGGTTTAAGTTTTCTGAATTTTTTGGACAATTCTCTTATCTTGTAGTTGAAATACCCCAATTAAATGTCTGCCATGGTTTTTTCAAGAAGCTGTATGGGCAAATAAAAGATACGCAAGAATTTTATACTGCTTTTTTTTTTCTGGTTTCCTAAACAAAAAAACGAATTCCATCAACTTCTTCTTCCCCTCCAAGTTCTATATTGCAATGAGTTCGACATGCACACAAAAGACAACTAGCTGAGAGTGTTTCCATCCACACCGACTTAACCTTATTACACCTCATTTACACACTGTGCGACAGACCCATCTCTAATCTACTAATCTGCAAGGGATATGAAGGCCATCGTAAAATATCTACATGTGTGGTTGTGCTGGAGAACGAAAGAGACGCTAAATAGAGAACACGAACATCGAACTACATAACTGAACCCATTATTGAAAACTAGACTTTCACTTTTTCCTACAAAAGATTGGGTCATTTTCCAATGAAGGTGTCTCACTTCTTCGAGAATGAAGCTGCCTACAACTTCATTGTTAGAGGTGGGAAAAAAATGATCAACAAACTCATCGCATAGATGGTCCGTCAAGTCCTACATTTACAAAATTTATGTATTTTTCACTTTTAGGTTGCCGAGATACTTATCAAGGTCTTAAGAGGGATGCAAAACCTGCAAACAGGAGAAGGGTCTTGGTTAATTGGCGAAGATAAAGCACTTTCAAAAGGTTAAAATATCCATCCATGTCCGGATCAATATATATATATATGCAGATAAATCAGCCGCGACCACATTTGGAAAGTAAATCAATCAACACAGGCTATATATATTCTAGCCAACGGTCTTGCATATATTTACAACTTTACTTATCAAGACAAACTCTACTAAATACAAAATCTTTTCATTCAGAAATTCTTCTATTATCCAATGGCGACTGAAGAAGTAAGAATACAAGCTGAACGATTTCGATTATCTCTTGGAGATGTATACCTAAGTTTTGCCAAGCGCATGCTCACAAGCCATGTTTACTGTGGTTTTTGGTTGGTAAGCATGGGCCATTTTCTTGTGATCTGCAATCAAATTCGATCTTTTAAGCAACACAGGTTATTAATTTTTCTTCTTATAATTGTCAATGTGAGTAGGTTGGTCTATATAAACTGGTAAGCCTCATCCAAGTTCTATGTTTACATAATGCTCCATTTTAGGTTCAAACCATATAACCTCGATCGCCTCATGAACTGGAATAATAATAATAATAATATGCGACATTTAACAACCATATAGCAAACTGCATAACTGAATCCATTATTGAAAAACTAAGCTTTAACTTCTGCCTACAAAAGAAACTAAAGGAGGACTCGGATGAACATTTCCAATGAAAATGTCATTCTTCTTCTAGAATGAAGCTGCCTACAACCCCATTGTCAGAACTCAGAAGTGTGAACAAAATGATCAACAAACTCATCACATAGATGGCCTGTGGAGTTCTGAATTTACAAAATTTATATAGTTGGTTACATAGAACAACGATACTTATCAACTTCCTGTGTGTCCAAATGATAAGCTTTGCAAATTTTAGAAACAACGGACTTGCTGAGACCATCTTTTTCATCTAGGTCCTGGAGATACTTATCAAGGTCTTCAGAGGGATGCAGAACCTGCACACAGGAAAAGGGTCTTAGTTAATTGGGGAAGAAGAAGACGGGAAAAGGAACTTTCTGAAGGAAAAACTGTTCCATGGATATCTAAAACCACATTCATTTTGGAGGAAGGATTGGACCATTATCAAGTTTAAAAGATTTTCAGTAATTTACTCTAGTGGTGAGAAAAGAGTACGACACAACATCCTAGAGAGATGGGTGTTTAGATTTCTACAGACCCAGTATTTAACTGAGCGCAACCCAGTGTTTGCATACATGTGGATACTAATTTCATTACTTGCCGTGAGGATAATGATGTTAGTAGCTTACCCATTGTGGAATAAGTGCATTCAGGCTTTTATGTTCTTGCTCGTCTTCATCATCACTGTCCCTTTTCTGCTCCTTTACAGTAGTTGAGCCATCTGATACTAGAACAAGAAGCCTTTCGCTTCCCTACAAAATTTGGAATTAGTGTAAGCGGTTGTGTCTACAGGCAGCATGGAAATGGATGACAAAGAAATTACGGTATCAATTATTAGAGATTCGCATATATGAAACTAATCAAACATACAACTTAGAAAAAAGAAACTAAAATAGTGAAAGTGGTGAGAATGGGCACTAAGATGAGATGGAAACATGTATACCGGAGTAGCAGAATCTCCCTATAGAAGTAAAGTTGACAAACTACGGCACAAAAACATATGGATAGTTCTAAGCTAATATAAATAACTGGTCAACAAACTATGGTTGCTTAACAGTATGAGAAGATTCCACAAACCTGGAGAGCTCGCCAGTGGGAATAGGTGCGGAATAAGGTCCAAAAGAACGGGATGTTGGGCAGTGGTAGAATCTGTACAGAAATAAACAGTTTAGGTATGAGTTGCAATAGAGCTTAGTAGAGGTATGAGCTGCAAAACCATTGGGAAATCAGTAAATGAAATACTTACAGCACATGCAGCAGTCAGCGGAAGCAGCGAAACAGAACCATAGAAGTACCGTCTGTGAATTACAGATCCCCTGGGGAAAAAAATGGTGGAGCACTTTGCTTCAGTAAAAAAAAAAAAAAAGCTTAATCATTTCAAGAGGAAAGACTTTAGCTACCTGAAAGCAATGTGGCGTAATCTTCGACGCACAAGACGAGGATTCAAACTGCAAATATTTTAACAAACAATGTATCACGAAGACAAGGTTGAATATCTACTCAATGGGATAAGTTCAAAAGAGTTCGAACTTCTATTAGTATTCATTTTGCAAAATGAGAACCCTGTCCTTTTACTTGCTACACATGTGAACGCCTCATCCTAAGTCATTACATTACAATAGTTCTAGTAACACCAATAAAGCCTGTAAGATATCGTAAACTATCAAAACAAAGCCCAGTCATATTTAATACATGCACAATCGACAATTCAAAGTGAATACATTAAGGCGTAAGACTACAAAGCATTCAAAGTATTCAACCAATTCCACATTCTGAACATCTAACTCCAACACTTGTTGTCTTGAACAATCAAGTCTGAAGACTTACAGGACGACTACATCAAACTCTAAATACTCGTTTGCAAAAGCCCATATCCTCGAACAATCCATTCACGGCGATATAATAACAATGAGACATGAATCCTTACACGCAAAGAAGTGCACACACTCCTATTTGGGCATGAGGCGCACCACATACAACCTCATGCACTCCTTGCAATCAGTACTACATTTTCCAAATGACAATGTACACTAAAGCATATAATTTGAGTACAAAGGATTCAGAAGTTTACAGACCTCGTTGGATAAGTAATCTCCACATTAGTAACATCCTTCGAAATCGACTTCAAGAAAATTTCAGACGGCTTAACACGAGCCAGCAGTTTCACTCCTAAACTACAACACCAAATTAAACCAAAACACCATTTTCAGTCTAACATTTCCACAAATTTCCCATTCAAAATCGAGTAATCGAGTATTACAGCTGAAGAATTTACCCATGAATCTTATTCTTGATGCTCCCTTCAGGAGCTTCTCCAAGACCAGCCCAAGCTTTATTCATCTACATACACAACAACAAACAACAAAATGAATTTCTCCCATTTTTTTCAAAAAACAAAACAAAACCCATTAAAATTCATGAAATGTAAAACAAAAAAATCACTTACTTTAGTTGAGAAGAATTCAGTAATGATCTCAACATTTTGATTCATGGGTTTCCCCTTAGAAGTAATTTTCTTATAAAGATCTTTAAATTTCGGTGATGGTTTTGTTGCTTCTGATTCTTGAACTGTTTGTTCAATGGATCTACTAAAACACCAATTCCTTCCTTTGATTGGAAATACAATCAGTCTTGCTGCCTTCATGATTCTTCAACTCGAGTTTTGATAAACTAAAACCCCAAAATGTAAAACCCTAGTTTGATATGAATCATTCCCCAAATGAAACCCTAGAATTAGAAAAATGGGTTTGAAGAATCTGATGATGGGAATTTGGGGGATGGATTCGATGGGAAATTTTTTGAGAATTCTGGAGAAAAAAAATGTGGGATTTTTTCAAAGAGAGAAATGAGAAGAAGTGCGGCGAATGGGTCAAGTTTTATACTACCAACCCGGATCGGTGGTGGAGCCAATTCCAAGTACCAAGTTGCAAGTTTGGTCCGATTCAACTCAGTGAGTTTTTTGTTTTTCCAATGACTAGGTTGCAGAGGTTGTTTTGATTGTTTGGTAATTGGTTGGGAGGTAGAAGAAGAATTTCGATTCGTGGAATGCAAGCAGCCATGCATGCATTCTACGTGGATGAGTTATTTATGTTAGATAAACGACTTCTTTGGGGTGAACGCCCTGTCAGAAAGAAACGAACTGTCGAAAAATTTATCATAGATTGAAAAATTCTGACTCGTAGCTCGTTGACAAAATTGCATGGTGTATCGTTTTTTATACAAGGGATGTAATTTAAATGCATAGGCGTGAATATGGCAATCTTGTTCTATAATAAACGAAGAATGAGGTGTTGCACTGTACATCTCCTTCTGCAGATTTGCATAAAATCACTTACCTTTTTGTAAGCTAAAGGTCCTTTCTAAGTTTAAGTTTGTTGTTGGCAATGATTTCTGGAGGGACAAGTAGTTGTTGCATTATGGTAAAAAAAAAAGGTGTTGCATTGACAATCACTAGTTGTTGTATTAAGGGATGTGATCTAAAACACAAGAGTAGATCTCCCGTACAAATCTGCATTGGACCCAAAACGGAAAACACTAAACGTAGGCCCATAATTGAAGCCTAAATGCAGACCCATGAATCGAGTACTGGTAAAAAATGTAGCAACAATCACCAGTACAAAAGTTGCTGATACTGAACATAGTTGAAGACAGTAAATTTAGATTAGACGAAAATAGTTGAAAATGGTAAATTAAGATTAGACGGTTCTCAAGACCAAGACTTGATGTAAAATAATGAACAAGACAATGCAGTGAGTACCTGTTCAACAGTAGCAATAAGAGTGCCCAGAACTCCAGAGAAATGACTGTTACACAAACGAAAATTTGTAATATTTAACTGCGGAGAACAAAAATATGTCACATAGTGGTCAAGTATCATATGAAAGCATAGGACCAAAGATTCATGAAAAGTTCCTTCAAAATGGAAGGCCTCTATTGAAATTTGAAAGTCAGTAGTTGTACATTTTCACAGAGCCCAATCTGTATGAATAGACTAGGTTTACAATACTGATCTAAACGGTAACAATACATGGATGTATGGAAATAATCATCACAAGAGAAGATAACACTAGAAAGAATGGTATGTATACAGATTATTCATGCGGGGAAGCGGAGCATGGCAATATAGATGATCTTTGGTTCCCTATTCGAAAATTGCATACATACACCTGCAAATTCATTGAAAACAGTATTATGTTGAATTATATGACAAACTCCTTAAAGATTCATATACGAGCAACAAACAGAAGATTTTTAAATGAGAGTCTACTGAGATCTTTCGGACAGATAAAATGGAGGGATGTCAGTCTGCACAAGGCTGGATAATAATGGAATTGGAAACACACAGGACACTAGGGGAATGCGTCTATGACCCTTTATCTGTTCAACGTGTCAGTCATCAGCTTAATTACAAGAAGAGCTCTATATTTATCCCTCGTAACATAGCTACCCAAGAATGTGTCCGAAGTAATATAGATTAGTGTATACTAGATTCATAGTCACTTCACTCTAAGGTGATCTAACCGTTACAAGGTTGCAGTAAATGTGTCAGAGGAAGTGCCAATAATTCTTCTATCTACCATGGTTATACCATCAGATACGTCAAAGTTCATTGGATCATTCTGTGAAATGTAAATGTCGTACCTGGATGTCCTTGTTTATCTTCTGCCTTGCAACGAAGAGCTGCAAGCGTGCAAAGGCCCCAAATGAAGACTGGCTTCACTCACACCTCCAGATGGTTTGATCTGGTTGTTAGAGTCTCCGACTTCCGTACATGCTTTTGAACAGCGCATTAAAAGACGCAATCAGCTCATAGTTACAATATATTTGTACCTGAAAGTAGAAATTGATCAAAGAATCATTTCTGTTAGTAAAGACAGCAGCTTTCTCATGCTGGGTCTCTAACTGTTGTTATCAAAATTACCAGACTCCTGATAAAGCAAAATGCTTTTAGTTCAGCAGGAAGTATAATACTTGAAGGTAGTACCTGTCGACATATTCATGACTGAAGCATCCTTTGACTGGATGGCGTTGGTTAGGGTCTTGGAAAGTGCAGCATCAAGAGTAAATCCGTTCTCCATCATCTGGTCCCACACTTTACAAGCTATTGTAAGCTTCTTTTCCCTTATGAGCCCTCCAATTATCAATTTATAGGTCACTTCGTCAGGATGGCACCCATTACGTTGCATATCTTCGTAAAATTGCATGCCTTCAGCAACCCTAAATGCTTTGAAGAGCCCATTTATAAGGGCATTGTAACAAATTACATCCGGAGTGATTCGAAGTCTTTCCATGTCGCAGAAAAAGTTTTGAGCTTGATCAACTCTCCCGCTCTTGCACAGGTGATCAACCATTGTAGTATACAAAACTCGATCAGGAAATAGTCCCTTTTGTGACATTCGATCAAGAAGATCCTCTGCTAAATCAGCACGGCCCTTTTTGAAGAAGGCATTTATGAGAATCGTAAATGTTACAACATCTGGTTCAAACCCTTTTCCACTCATCTCTTCGAACATCCTGTATGCCTTTTGGGTTTCGCGGGCCCAACAATACGCCCTAATCATAGTATTGTAAGATACTGTATCACATAAACCTCTCTTCTCCATCGTTTTCACCAACAAACTATATGCACTGTCCATACGGTTAGCTTTGCACAGAGCCTTCAGGAATTGGTTGTAGCTGTATGTATCGGGTTTCGTCTGACTTCTTTCCATCTTCTTTAGCAATTTCGCCGCCTCTTCTAACATTCCGTTATTACAGCAGTAATTCAATTCTATGTTGTAAGTAACCATATCCGGCGCACACCCGTTCTTCCTCATGAATTCCTCAATTGCTTGTGCTTTTTTAACCTCACCTTTCTGACAATATCCATGAATAAGGGCGTTATACACTGAAACACTCAATGGGGTTTTTCCCTTCATTGAGTCTACAGTAAGATCATAAGCCAAATCAACCTCTCCACGTTTACACAAACCAAAAACCAGCACCCCACATGTTATCCCATCCGGAAGCAATCCTCTACCAATCATTTCACGCCAAAGCTTAACTGCCAATTCATAGCGCCCATCACTACACAACCCTTTTAGCACTGTCGTGTAAGTGACAACATCAGGGTCACTTCCCTTCTGTAACATTGTCTGCATTACTTCCAGAGCTTTGTCTAATTCGTTCTCCTTGCACAAGAGGTTTACATATATATTGTAACTCCACATGTCAGGTATAGCCCCATATCTATCCATGTCTTCTAAAAGTCTCTCAATGAAACTGAAATTCTTCACCTTACAGAGAAAAGATATGAATCTTGAATACGTAAAGGAAGTCAGTGTAAATCCTAGTTTCAACATGTAACTGTAGTAATGCTCTGCTAAATCAAATCTTAAATCCTTAACTAAAACTCCAATAAATCTATTGTAATCTACACTAAAAACCCGGCAATCAGAGTCAATCATCTCTTCAAAAACATTGATTGCTTGATCGATTATACCAGCTTTAACGTAAGCTGATATAAGACCCCGGTACATGTTTCTACGAACTGAAAACACTTTATCTCTTCTTCTCTGCAAAAACTGTGCTAACATATCAAACTTGGAGTCTTTAAGCAACAAAGAAGCCATCGTCCTGTTCGTAAAGTAGTCATGCTCATAACCAATTTGGGATTCAGCCCAGGTATAAAAACCAAATCCCATTTCAGAATCAGATAAACTTGTCAAAACCTGATTAACAATGTACGTATTCAACTTCACATCCATATTATGCAATTCAATCTCTACCAAATAAGACCAATGCTCATACTGATTAAGTAACTTGCGCATTCTCAAAGCACATTCGAATGAACCCGACGATCTTTTTCTTGTTTCCAACTGATTTGCTACCTGAGTTTTTTTCGAAACCCCATTCTGACTACACACTGAGCTAAAATTTGAAGATTTCATATTACGATTATTCGAATTTTTCCTACTAGTGAAAAATCTGAGCTTAGGTTTGAATGTACAAGTGTTTGAAGAAAAGAAACAATAGAGTGATGAGAGTTTTGAAAACCTTACCACCATAATATTGCATAAATCCAGTCTTTTCGAAGCTACCCATTTCATCTGACTACATCACAATCATCTTCTTCGTTTGTGAATTTAATCAAATAGTTAATGTGCCAACTCTAAATCTCCACTTCAAAACACTAAACCCCCAAATGTGAGTAAGGGTTTAAAATCAAAATCCAAATGTGAGCAAAGGGTTTAAAGGTTTAACAAAGAAAACCCTAAAACCCCAAAAATATTGAAGATTAAAACATTGAACGCAATGAGAGTTCGGGTTTTTTCTGAAGTTTGACAATGGAAAGCTGGAGTTTTAGGGTATTGATTGATGAATCTATCTGGTGGAAGAAGATCTAATGAAAATAACGTTTTCTGATTGATTTTGTTTCTGAATTTAAATGCAGGTGAATGTCAATTTTGATGAGAATAACGGTTTTTGTTTTGAGTTCGCAGCCTCGAGCTCAAGTTAGAATAAATGGGGGACGGCTAGAGAATCTATTTCATTTGAAGCTAAAAAGACTGGATGAATATTTGAGTCAGATTTCAGATTATGATCCATCATAATCTGACTCACTTGGAATGGTGCTACCTAGGCAAAAGAAAGAAAGTGCCAGTTTCAAACTCGGGTCATTGGTATCATTTCGGGATTTCGCATCTAGGAAATACTGACACGAATACAGGATATGGATACGACACGACGCGGACACAGGGATCGATAAAATTTAAAATCATCAGGACACGGGCACATTTATATCATATTTAGTTAAATATTTTGATATACTAAAATCATAGTGTTATATTATATCAAGTACAATAATCATCCAAATACATGAAAAAAAATCAGTTTTACACCAGCAGGTTACCCACCTATAGAAAAAGTAACTATTATACTCATTCTCGTAACACACTAGATTACCCTATTAGTAAAATTGAGTATAGATTTCTACAAATATATCGTGTCGGTATCACACGTGCGTCTTGTGTCTGACGCACATCTGATGTGGACACGGCATCAATATTAGCGTGTCTGCGCTTCAAGCTGGGTTACACGGATGCTCCAATTTTTGAGTCGTGTCCGCGTCGGACACAGGACGCAGTGGGACGCTAACACGACGCGTGTCCGACGCACAAATTTGTGCATCTGATTTGGACGCGCCGATGACTCGGGTGTGACGATTTTTTTTTCATTTCCATTTAAACTTCTTCCTTTATTTTTACTATTAGTAACTAAATGAAGAAAAACAAACATTTAGACCAATCAGTTAGGTCTTTATTAGGGTTTTGTAGTTGGGCCACGTGTTTAATATTGATTGATTGCTTGACCTTTGGGGTGTATAAAAAAAAGATATCTTCATTTCTTTTGAAATTTATACACATGTAACATCATTTTTTAATTTTTAGAATCGAAACACTTGATTTTGATGTATAAATATATGATTTATATATAAATAAAATATGTATATACATGTCCGCGTCCTATCTTTTTGAGAATTTTATAGTGTCCCCGTCCGCTTTGTGTTGTGTCCGCGTCTGTGCAACCCACGCTTCAAGTTTTCCAACAACTTCGCACATTCTCTAAAGTTTGTTTTTTTTTTCCGTTTTATCTCTTTTTTATCGGAAAAAAGCCTGTATGACAAATTTCGAACACATTAGTGATATTATCACCTAATGATTTTATAAATTCTTGGAGGGACATAGAAAATTAGGTACACGGGATCATGGACTGTTCTTTTTTTTCTATCGAATTTCAGATTTGCAGTTTTCTTTTTCTTTCTTTTTGAACCACCGTCTGGGGCATACATAGTAGGACAAAACCAAGATCATTAGATAGAATTTGTGTAGTGTCCCTTTACCGAGTTATTTTTTATAATTGAAAAAATACCTTATTTGATTAGTGGTATTAATGATTGGTGTTAATTTAATTGGATATTCTTGATTATATTTTTTTCACTTTATTATTATTAATCCTAAAAGAACGGGCACCTTGCTCAGCTGGTCATCCTTGTTCCTCAAAGTTTCATGCGTTCTAAAAGGTCCCAGGTTCGAGCTCCCAATGGCGTAATATTGCAGAAATTAACATGGAAGGTAGAGTTAGTTTGCCCCCCTTGTGACACAATTTCATCCCCCATCCGCTTCGGCTCCTTTGGCTAGGTTACCCATGAGGCTCGCTAGTAGGCTAGCACAACAACCTGTTCAATTAATGTAGTAGTATGTCGTTGGAGCTTAGCTTGTTAGGCTTCCAACTAATTTCATGTAATAATCGTTATCGATAATTTAAAAATTATTATTATTGAAAAAAAAATATATTTAAATTTGATATTTTTTATTTATTTATAATTTTACATTTTTGGTTGGCAACCGAGTTACAAGCTGGGCACTAACCCCTTTTTGAATAGCAATACCCAATCTATGAAAAATAAAGTTATCTAGATCGCTACTAGCATCATTACTAACTAAACAATTCTTCAAACGCTTGAAAAAACATATAGTATCCTCACTAAGATCCCCTAAAATAGTGAAAGCTAAAACTGCCAAACCATAATCATGTGAAACACATTGATCCAAGTATTTAGTACGTTTACACGAAATAGGCTTCGAAATGGCCTGACCTGGAATAAAAGCACGAACTCCCTCGCCAGTGAAAGGTGAGACGCTTGTGACGTCCATACACACGTCCTGGCCATTTTCCCAGTTGAGAACAAGAACCTCCGCTGGGCGTAAATCCTTGTTATCATCTGACAAAAAACCTAGAGCAACTTCTTTACCCGCAGGTACACCAGCCTTGTAACAAATATCAACAATTACATCACGAACCAGGTCATGACGAAACTTAAGCCCAACACCTTTAGCACAATGAAGCGCATGATCATCAAAAATATCCATTGGTTTATTACAGCAAGAGCACAAACCATCTTCAACAAACAAGGGGATACCAAGGCGATAACAAACTACCGCTCTGAACTGTCTGGGCCCAAGGAATTAATCCAAACCACTGATGGGAACAACCAATGGGTAATCTTGAGCATGTTTGACCCGGTACATTTCCACAGTATAGAGTCTCTTGCAGATAATGAAAGTTGGACAGGGATTTGCTTTATATTTAAAAAATATTTTTATTCATTTTTTTCTTTCACTTTTTCTATTTTTTTTTTTAGTTTTTTTCTTTACTTCTTTCTTCTCTAATAGCAAGTAATGTACCGTAGAAAGTACTTTCCACAACCCCAAGTCTTTCTTTTTTGATTGAGAGATTATGATTGAATCCAAAATAACATGATTTTACGACAGCTACAGAGTGAAGTTCGGCGGACAATTGAAAAAAATTATCAGCCGAACTTCTCATTGTTCTTATTCTGAAGGTGTTGATAAACATTCTGTCTCATAATTAACCACGAAAATGTTAGCCGAACTTTACTTCATGAAGAACAATGCTAAGTTCGGATGTTTTTTTTTCTCTTCAATCTGCTGAATCTAAGTTTGGCAGTTACAATGTTAAGTTCGGTTGATAACTTGTCTGCTGAACCTGGGTATGTTTTCAAAAAAAGCATAGGTTCGGCTGACAAGTTATCAGCCGAACCTATCAGTATTCTTCATATACGAGGAACACCCAAGGACGAGTTAGCGAACCTATGTATGTTTTACCAAAACTTAGGTTCGGGCTAACCTAGGTTTTGTAAATAAGAAAATTTAAAAAATAATCTAAAAAATTTAAAAATTTGGAAGGAAAAAAAATTGAAAAATATATAGGACAAGGAAGGTTATTAGTGTAATTACTTAGATCTACGGGTATCTTAGTATCTTTCTCTCTCGAGAACTAATGATCCTCAAGACGGATTGAGGATAGAATTGTAATTTATAAGGGATTACTGATTTAAGGAAGTATTACTATAGAAGGAAGATAGATTCCTAAGAGGTTTGGGAAACCACACCAATGTAAGTAAGTATACCTAGATAAGAAAATACTTCGTAGACAAGGTAAAATACCAAGATAAGGAAATATACCTAGAAAATGAATTATTCCCAGATAAGAAAATAGATTCCTATAAGGTTTTTGGGAAACCGTTAAAGCTATAAATAGAGATGTTTAGCTCATAGCTAAGACATCTAGAGTGTGGTTTGTGATACAGACACACCTATATCTAGAGTGTGGTTTGTGATACAGGCACACCTACATCTAAGAAAGGAGGTTTGTGAGACAAATCACCTTGAGAGAAGTTTGCGAGGCAATTAATTATTATAAAAGAAAACTTCGCAAATAGTTTAAGGTTATTTACCTAGAGAGATTGTGAGCGTAAAAAAGAGAGAATTGTGATAGTTTTCTTGTTCATAATATAGAGAAGATATTTTCTTCGAATCTAGTTTTCCATTGTGTTCTGTTTTCTAATTTTCGTCTATTATAATTCTGAATCTGAATTCCGCCTCTATAATAATAGTCACCAAGGTACATAGATCAATATGTATCAATAAGAGTCCGTAGGATAGGGTTATTAAAATGTATGCCCCAAAATTTTCTTGTATGACCCAAATGATAATTCTTCTTTTTCCATGTATCAATTTTGTAAGAAAAGGTCTGCTACCTACAAGCCCAGATAACTAGGTTAAGAAAGAAAGAAAAATCCTGATGATGTGGCGAGGTTCAAACTTAGGTCGCTAGTATCATCATTCAACAAATTTGCACATTCTCTAAATATATATATTTTTTTCCATATTTTTGTTAATGATAAACAAGTTGGTATAACGAGTTTTGAACTCTGATTATTGATATTATTAATGCGATATAAAATACTTAGAGGGATACAAGGAGATAAAAAAATTAAGGTATAACGAAACCAATAAGGATTTATTTTATTATCTATAAACATTATCTTCAACGTCGTCACATTCAATTATCTCTATAATATTGTGAGAAAATATCTATGTTAACAATTTCAGCTTTTACTGTGTCGAATTAAAAGGAAAAGATCTGACACTTATCGTAAATCCTGTGGAGCATTATTAGTCTTGAGAATACTTTTTTTTTTGTTAGATTTGGGACTCAAGTATGTTTTCATAACTTGAATTTTTCACCTTTTGATATCATCCATCAAATATTATGACTTTTGATTAAAAAAAAAGTTCTTTAACTCACTGAGGACTATGTTTCAAATTGAGCCTCTTGTATTTTTGTCGACCAACTAATAAGCCTTGTTTCTTAGTATTTTTCCTCTATCACTTTCACCCACATATATCTTCTTTAACTTTCCTCTAAATTCCATATTTACTGAGAGAAATGGTGGTCAGTGGAGAAAGAGAAACAAGAAGAAAAAAGCAAATCCACATATAAAAGATGGTGAGTTCATCTCGATTATGAAAAAACTTTTAAATCATAGAAACTTTCTCGATTTGCTAGTTTGAAACATTGGTACCAAATTATTCAAAGTTTTTCCTTGAGTAACATGAACTTTTGTCGAGTTTTAATAAGGTAAGTTTTATGTTCATTAACTTTAGAGGATAAAAGTTAGTGTATTATAGATATGATTTTGATAACATAAAGCCTCGTATGGAATTTAAAGTTACATGTAACAAAAAGAAATATCGTATAAGTGCAACAGTATGTAACCATTTAGTTTGTTTCTCTATATCTTATACACAATGTTAATGATATTCCTTTAAAAGAACAATGATACTGATATGTATACATCAGTAATCCCAACCTTGGAGAATAGATTGATTTTATAACATTCATAGTAATTGCTAGAAACAAGAATGATGTTGTTAGAGCATTGCTCGGTCGAACTCGCATCCGTTGCTATCTCAAGCATGTGTTGTCAATGTTAGTGATCAAAACTATAAGTCTTGATTTATAGTCTATTATAGCTAAGTCTCGGACTAGGATAGAAAGTGTAGTTGATCTCAAGGACTTCATGGCGATTCATCATAAGAGTAGAAGAACTAATCAAGGAACCGGTGAAACTTCTCGACAAAAAGGTATGTGAAGACCTGAACTTATCTATCACTCAAAAGTCTATCTACTCTATCTCCTACTCTTTGAGACAAGAAGTCATATGTTATATATATAGACTTGGATTATACACATTTGGTATTTCGAGCCGAGCATACCTCGCCTATCTATATCTCGAAATATGTGTTGGTAAGCTTTTCACTTCGATCAAGTTTATCTTTACCATGTGACGAAAGTCATGATATGTTTCAATCATCTTGAAAATTGCTTTGAAATGGTGTAACAACTATATAACGTCCTCTAAGAATGTTTCCATGATTGAAAAGAGAGTTTTGATTACATAACCAATGGTGGACATAAGAATTGTTGTGGAAACACATTTATGTATAAGTCATATTCCTTGAACAAAAGTTTGCAAACTTTGTTTATCAAGAGAACTGGAAGAATGGCGTGAGCCAAGTCCACGAACTTCCGAAGTTCTCAAACCCGAGAATTTCTGCTGGATTTGACAAACTACTTGCGTGAAGCAAAGTCCGCGAACCCAGTCCGCGAACCGGCGAAGTTCTCATACCCGAGAATTTATGCTGGAGTTTGTAAACTCTGCCCGGTAACTTAAGTCCGCAAACCTAGTCTGCGAACTTGAGAAGGATATATATCTGAAGATGATTTCTGAACTTAAACTTAAAAAGACTAAGGAATGCATTTTTCAAATCGTGGTTCATGAATCGATTCAAGTGAATCAAATCATCTTTGCTTCAATTGTGTCTTGTGTAGTACATAAGATTTCCTTGCAATTGAACAACTCTCTAACTAGTTCATTTGAAGTCATTTGAACTAGTTATGATGAAGAATAACATGGTTGATATGAAATGCTCATATGGCTAACCTTTTGGTTAACTATTGTTGAACCAACAAGTGCATACGTTTGGGTTCGGTTAACAAACCTAGAAGCGTGCATTGTCAAGTGTATGTAACAATTTAAGTTTTCGATATAACGGTTGAGAAATATTAGATTGAATCTAAATCAGGTTTTCATCTAACGGTGAATATTGAATGCTTTGTTACTAAGATAACATTGATTGCAAACCTTGATTTGAATGACTATATAAAGGAGACATCTAGTATTGTGAAAAACTAATCCCCATACCTTACGTGTGATACTAGTTTGCGTGCTAGAGTCGATTCTCCTTTAACCTTTGGTTTTTCTTCTTCTAAAACCAGGTTAACGACTTAAACACTTCATTGGGATTGTGAAGATAGACCGATACTACATTTATCGTAGTTGTGTGATCTGATCTTGCATCTTCTATCGTACCAGTACAACCAGATTGATTGGCTTGAGATTGATATCTCCGATAGGCAAGATATAAAAAGTAATCACAAACATCTTCGTCTCATTGTTTGTGATTCTGCAACATCTTGTTTCGCTACCATAAGATTGTTGTGAGGTGATTAATAACTCTAGGCTGTTCTTCGGGAATATAAGACCGGATTATCAATTGGTTCATGTTCACCTTGATTATTATCAAAATACGGAACAAAACCTGTAGGGTTTATCTGTGGGAAACAGATTGATCCTTTGATAGACTTGTATGTGTGAGACAGATTTTTTTATTGTCAAAGGCTGCGATTTTGGGTCGTAGCAACTCTTAGTTGTGGGTGAGATCATCTAAGGGAATCAAATGCGCAGTATCCTGCTGGGATCAGAGGCATAGGAGCATAACTGTACCTTGTATCAGTGGGAGATTTATTGGGGTTCAACTACAGTCCAGTCCGAAGTTAGCTCGGAGTAGGCTAGTGTCTGTAGCGGCTTAATACAATGTGTGTTCAATCTGGACTAGGTCCCGGAGTTTTTCTGCATTTGTGGTTTCCTCGTTAACAAAATTTCTGGTGTCTGTGTTATTTCAATTTCCACATTATATTGTTTTATCTTTACAATTGAAATAATACAGGTTGTGCGTTAGATCATCAATTAGAGTAATCCAACCTTTGGTTGTTGATTGTCATTGATTGATCCTTGGATATTGGTCTTTGGTACCATCCAAGTTATTCCTTGCATTTGATTAGAACTCTCAGTTCCTGCTTGGGTAAATCAAATCAAGAGAGAGATATAAACTCATTGATATACTTTTAATTGATTGTGTTTGTTGATTCTCTTACAAGTATATTCGAGTTTGTCCATACAGATTGCTAAGAGAAATATTGGGTAGTGTTGTTAGACCCTCGCTTTTTCAATTGGTATCAGAGCAGGAAAACACGTCAAGACCTTACAAGTCTGTGTTTATAGCGATCTGACTCTATAGACATAGGTGTTATCTCTATTAACGTACCACCAGTCTTCGATGGCTCAACCTACCCATGGTGGAAAGTTGCTATGTTTGCGTTTCTTCAAGCACGTGATTTTTGAACCTGGGTATCTATTGTTAAGGGATATAATCCTCCGGTAAATACAGAAGGCGGTGTATCTCTACCTAAGGATGTTGGTAGTTACAGTCTTGAAGAATCTCTTGCTGCAATGCAAAACTCTGATGGATTGAATGCTATCAGACATGCCATTACCCCAAATCTTCAGCACTATGTGTCTACTTGCACTAAGTGTAAAGATGCCTGGGATATCTTAGAAATTGTATTTGAAGACAATAGATACGTTTCTAGGAAGCATGCCATCGATGGAGTAAATTACCTCAACACCCTGCTCAAACCATTGCCTTCAATGCCATTTCCGACACAAGTAAAACCTCTAACTTGTCTTGGGCTGATGAGTGTTGCTCAAATGGTGAATGGTTCCATAAACCGTTATTAACAGAAAGGATCAATGAATTTGTAAAGAGAAGCATCAGATGTGATAAACATCCACTGTTAGCTCTTGATGCTAATGATTCTAAGAAAGAAAAATCCTTAAGTGTAAACGAGTTGAATGCGTCTGATGGATGTGATGAACCCTCAGCTCTTGCAACCGAAACATCCTCATACTCGAGTCCTAATTCAGAATTTGAGTCTGACACAAAGATTTCTGAATTCTTGAATAGAGAGGTTCTTCAAGAAAATCTTCAATTAAAAGTTTCATTGAAGAAACTAGAATCATTAATCTAGGTGAAAACTCTTGAGATAGATCGTCTCAATAATGAACTCACCAGAACCATTTCTCTAAAGGAAAAAGAGATTAACACTCTTAAAGATGATCTACAAATATTGTATGGAAGCTCTGACAAAATTTCAGCAATGCTATTTGGTCAGAAGTCCTTTGGAAACACAAATGGTTTAGGATATAAAGGCAAAACTGCTGGCATTGTCAACCCTATTGCTTCTATTAATCATGGATTTAAGGTTGACAGTTGTGATAAACAGAAGGCACTTCTACAAGACAAAGGGTCTCTGATGTGTTTGTTTTGTGGAAATGCAAATCATGTTCAAAGCACGTGCTGGAGATTCAAAAAGAGCAATAATAAAATCACCAAACTTCAGAAGAACATGGAAAAGATGAATCTGGATAATCAACAGGGAACTCATAAAACCAGTGCTTCCATATTCATAAGAGGTAGGAAATTTGTTTACACAACAAACCTTGGTAAACCACTATGTGGAAAACAAGGGGAGCGTTTGGCTCATAACGTCTCTGGAACGTCTCTGTCTAGTTCCAGAGACGTTTGCATCCTCATCTTTAACTTGAGAAAATTGGGTGTTACTTTTTGGCTCAAGTATTGTACTTATTTTTGTTAAGAAAATATTCTTCTAACAATATATATAATGGATCACTAAACTACAGAAGACTTGTTCTTCTAGGGTTTAGACGTTCATAAGTCTGTCTTTATTCTTTTGTAGACCTTCTTCTTTCTAAAAATACAGTTTCATGGCTCCTGTAACTAGAATTACTACAAGCAGGGATGCAGTCGAGGCAGCAAAAGTGTATTTGTGTAAAGGAATTTCCTCCTCAAGGGTGAAGAAAGTGAAGGCTACAAACATTGGAGAAGGTTCTTCCTCTAACTGTCTCTTATCTATTTGTCATTTTGATAATGATGTTAGAGGCATGGTGAAAGTTTTTATCAACAAGAGAAATAATTTAAAATCTCAAATTGTTTCCTCTTTGGAAAAAATAACTCACTATGAACAAGTGTTGTCTCTAACCAAGAACACCTTGCGTGATCTAAAAAGAGAACTCAGTTAGTTAACTGATATTTCTGAAGACTTAGAGGAATTGAATGATCCCGTAATCAACGAGTTCTTTAATAATGAGAAGGAATTCTCATTAGAGGCCTTGAGAAATCTCTATGTTGCCTAGTATGTATTCTCTTTGGTTTAGTTGGAAGAATAACTAGTGCTTTGAATAGCAATGATTGTGACTACACATAGCTATTATTTTTCATCTTCTTGTTCTATTTTTAGGTTTATTGGTTTAAATTCTAAAAACTTTTTGGAGGATGATGTTTTGCAGTATTTAATATTTATGATTTGTTATATTGCAATTTTTATGAGATATTGGTGTTTACGTCTGTGAACTATGTTTGTCCCATACTTTGTCAAAAGTAAAGTCGTTCTTTTTCGGTATTCGCGTACTGGTAAAAGAATGAATACACTTTTAATAAATACAAAAGTTAAGCCTATATTGTCAAACATTTGATGGAAGATAGGTTAAAATCTTTTGTTTTCAAGGATTATGTCTATTAATTGTCGTTATGCAAATAGTGTTTGAAGATAGAATGAATCCTTGTGTATTCCGAAGTATTGATCATCCCTGATCCATATTTTATGTATTACTGTGAGGCTCTGTAATGCATCTTATGTTGAGCACTATACAACCAAGTTGATTTATTAGCTTAGTTGGTGTTCCCTGAGATATGTTATGTCGAGCATATTGAACTAAATTAATCATCTTGTTTGGTTATTTAGGTATTACTCCGTAAGTTTTCTTATGTCGAGCAAAAAAAATGACAATTTAATTGATTGCTTTTGTGATTCATTTGGTTGTGTATTCCAATTAGATTAATTATGAGTTCTCTTGTAATTAATCTAGTTGAGTTTTTTTCGTGTCTCCATAAGTTCTCTTATGTTGAGCATAATCAATTGAATTGATCACCTTTTGTGTTTAATTTGATTGTGTATTCCGATTAAATTAATCATGGATTTACTTGTGATTAATTTGATGGAGTTTTTTGGATATAGAAATCGTTCTCATGGTTTTGGTGTCCAATAAAATCCTTCTTTTCTTTTGAAATTAAGGTCGCTCTTGTTGTTCTTTCGGAATGACATCAAATGGGGGAGAGTTCTTTTGAACTTGTGCTTAATGGTCATATCTTGAGGGTTGTGAAGCTGTGGAATTTTAGAGGGGTTATCTTGTATCTTTAAACTCCTTGATGAATGCATTTAGCTTCGGCTCTGTGATTGCATCTAAATTTGTTGGTATGTATTTTGTTTTTCTTTTGTCATGAAATGTATCTCTCGGAAATTTCATTATGATCCCGTTCTTATATCTTTGCCAATTTTATTGACAAAAAGGGGTAGAATTAGTATGTAGTTCATACTACAAATACATATGATTTTCGGAACATTATGTAAGGGGGAATGGTTTCCATGTGAGATGGAGTATTGACTAAGGGGGAGTGATACATATCACCATAGTATTATTGTTGAATTTGTGATACAATTGAACTTTGACGCTGTGTAATAATACTATTACAACGTATAACAATGATCAAGAACTATGTTTTCTCATTGTTATAGCTACGGATCTTCAACAGCGGTGATGATAAACTTACAACCTTTGGGATCATTGGAGTACTTGGAAGTGACGAAGATTACGAGGAATGTTGAAGATTATACATGTGGATTAGGAGCTACTAAAGTTTCTTTATCTTTTTTTTATTCCATATGTATTGATAGTTTTGTCACTAAAATTGACAAAGGGGGAGATTGTTAGAGCATTGCTCGGTCGAACTCGCATGCGTTGCTATCTCAATCATGTTTGTCAATGTTAGTGATCAAAACTATAAGTCTTGATTTCTAGTCTATTATAGCTAAGTCTCGGACTAGGATAGAAAGTGTAGTTGAGCTCAAGGACTTCATGGTGATTCATCATACAAGTAGAAGAACTACTCAAGGAACCGGTGGAACTTCTCGAAAAAAAGGTATGTGAAGACTTGAACTTATCTATCACTCAAAAGTCTATCTACTATATCTCCTACTCTTTGAGACAAGAAGTCGTATGCTATATATATAGACTAGATAATACACATCTGGTAATTTGAGTCGAGTATACCTCGCCTATCTATATCTCGAAATATGTGTTGGTAAGCTTTTCGCTTCGATCAAGTTTATCTTTACCATGTGAAGAAAGTCATGATATGTTTCAATCATCATCTTGAAAATTGTTTTGACGAGAAATGGTGTAACAACCATTTAACGTCCTCTAAGAATGTTTCAATGATTGAAATGAGAGTTTAGATTACATGACATAATCATTGTTGTTGAAACACATTTATGTATAAGTCTTATTCCTTGAACCAAGGTTTGCGAACTTTGTTGATCAAGAGAAGCGGAAGAATGGCGTGAGCCAAGTCCGCGAACTGTCGAAGTTCTCAAACCCGAGAATTTCAGCTGAAGTTGACAAACTACTTGCGTGAAGCTAAGTCTGCGAACTCAGTCAGCGAACCCAGTCCGCGAACCGGCGAAGTTCTCATACCCGAGAAATTCTGCTGGAGTTTGTAAGCTCTGCCCAGTAACTTAAGTCCGCGAACCTAGTCTACGAACTTGAGAAGGTTATATATTTGAAGATGATTTCTGAACTTAAACTTAAAAAGACTAAGGAATGCATTTTGAAAATCGTGGATATAAAAGTTCATGAACCGATTCAAGTGAATCAAATAATCTTTGATTCAATTGTTTCTTGTGTAGTACATAAGATTTCCTTGCAATTGAACAACTCTCTAACTAGTTCATTTGAAGTCATTTAAACTAGTTATGGTGAAGAAGAACATGGTTGATATGAAATACTCATATGGATAACCTTTTGGTTAACTATTGTTGAACCAACAAGTGCATACGTTTGGGTACGGTTAACAAACCTAGAAGCGTGCATTGTCAAGTGTGTGTAACAAGCTAAGTTTTTGGTCTAACGGTTGAGAATTATTAGCTTGAATCTAAATCAGGTTTTCATCTAAAGGTGAATATTGAATGCTTTGTTACTAAGCTAACATTGATTGCAAACCCTGATTTGAAAGACTATATAAAGGAGACATATAGTATTGTGCAAAACTAATCCCCACACCTTACGTATGATACTAGTTTGCGTGCTAGAGTCGATTCTCCTTTAACCTTTGGTTTTTTTTCTTCTAAAACCAGGTTAACGACTTAAATACTTCATCGGGATTGTGAAGCCAGACCGATAATACTTTTATCGTAGTTGTGTGATCTGATCTTGCATCTTCTATCGTACGAGTACAATCAGATTGATTGGCTTGAGATTGATATCTCTGATAGGCAAGATATAAAAAGTAATCACAAACATCTTCGTCTCATTGTTTGTGATTCCGCAACATCTTGTTTCGCTACCATAAGATTAAGATTGTTGTGAGGTGATTGATAACTCTAGGCTATTCTTCGGGAATATAAGACCGGATTATCAATTGGTTCATGTTCACCTTGATTATTATCAAAAGACGGAACAAAACCTTTATGGTTCATCTGTGGGAGACAGATTGATCCTTTGATAGGCTTGTCTGTGTGAGACAGATTTGTTTATGTCAAAGCCTGCGATTTTGGATCGTAGCAACTCTTAGTTGTGGATGAGATCATCTAAGGGAATCAAGTGCGCAGTATCCTGCTGGGATCAGAGGCGTAGGAGCATAACTGTACCTTCGATCAGTGGGATGATTGGGGTTCAACTACAGTCCAGTCCGAAGTTAGCTTGGAGTAGGCTAGTGTCTGTAGCGGCTTAATACAGTGTGTGTTCAATCTGGACTAGGTCCCGGGGTTTTTCTGCATTTGCGGTTTCCTCGTTAACAGAATTTCTGGTGTATGTGTTATTTCAATTTCTGCAATATATTGTTTTATATTTATAATTGAAATAATACAGGTTATCCGTTAGATCATCAATTAGAGTAATCCAATCTTTGGTTGTTGATTGTCATTGATTGATCCTTGGATATTGGTCTTTGGTACCATCCAAGTTATTCCTTGCAT
The DNA here is from genome assembly GCF_003573695.1 of Papaver somniferum. Taxonomy (NCBI): domain Eukaryota; kingdom Viridiplantae; phylum Streptophyta; class Magnoliopsida; order Ranunculales; family Papaveraceae; genus Papaver; species Papaver somniferum. The sequence goes on along the minus strand of NW_020618825.1, from coordinate 9,258,187 downwards.
TTGATTAGAATTCGCAGTTCCTGCTTGAGTAAATCAAATCAAGAGAGAGATATAAACTCGGTTATATACTTTTAATTGATTGAGTCTTGTTGATTCTCTTAAAAGTATATTCGAGTTTGTCCATACAGATTGTTAAGCGAAATATTGGGTGGTATTGTTAGACCCACACTTTTTCAGATGTTGAGTTTAACAATGCCGCTGATCATCTTAAGGTTCAGGTGGAGGTTTACACTCTTAATAGTGGAAGTGGGTGGACAGTAAATAGGAGATATTTCGTACTTGTTGTCACGTTACGATAGTTGTTATACTAAGAGTGCAAACCTGGACTGACCCTTAGATTGATCAGAGGGATAGTATATCCTAACATCTTTATATTCATCAGTGATAGAATTGTATCCGAATCCACTCAATGTATTAGCAAGAATTCTGAAAAGGAATATATCAAAATTCAAAATTAGAGTAACAAGAAATGACAATTTTACTCACATTTTTTTGAAGTTGATATAGGTTTTGCGAAGTGCTAAACCTTTCTAAAACTGATGGAATCTTAAACAACTATATCCATATTAGCTTCTTTACGGTTCTGCATTTGAAGATTGCTGGGGATGTGAGTCCAAATTAGAGAACATAGTGAATCAATGTAGACTTCTTATATACATGGATGGATGTGAATATGTTGAGTCATGAATAGTCACAATATTTTATGGAACATCACAGTGTTTCAAGAAATAACTAGATAATCCCCACTATGATAATACAACCATTACGATGTTTCATCAAACATTGTGATGATTCAATAAATAACTAGATCATTTCCACTACAATAGTGCAGTAACACGATGAATTGTTGGGTTTACTGAATGCTAGTGATTATTTCCAAATTGTTCTCTAAAGAAAAAATTAGAAATTGATTGATGTTTGGTTTTCGGTACTCTGGTTTTGTTTAGGGTTGGTTTTACTGTAAATGGAAGAGTATTGAATGTTTTCTTTAACTTAATGTTATTCTTGTTTATAACCGTTACTGTGAATCTTTAACAAATAATCAATTTTCCAAAATAGGGAAAAACGATATATACAATATAAACTACATATAAGAATACTCTATTTAGAAATAACCTCCATATAACAATAAAATTTTCTGGTCCCGCTATGAGATTATAAACATAATAAACTTTAGATGGGATATTTTTATAGGTCTTGTGTTAAGGACTAGAAATAACCCGTGCCGTAACGGCGCGACATGAGGTTAACAGAGAGTTCTACTAATATCTAGAGATAGCTCATGTCGTAACGGCACTGCTTTAATATGATATCTGAATGGTGTAATTTTTCTTTTTTTTTCCGGACTTTAAATCGTGTTCCTTTACAAGATAGTTTTTTATTTTTTTTAAGAGAAAATAATGTCTATAAATACATTGTAAAATTATTCATATATATTATGCAAAAACGAACATAAAATCATTTAAGTAATAGCGTGTATGCATATCTCACTTATGAGTTATGAATAGAGATAAACAAATAAATCTCATTTCCCATTAGATTCATTATGCCACCACCGAATCCAATTAATGCATTTATGATATATTATGATTTCATTTAATGTTTCTTTGAATATCTTGAGTTAAGAGTTTATGCAATAATTAAAGATTAATAAATTTTGATTCATAATGAGAGGGGTTACAGAAACGACGACCGTCGGATGTCTTTCGTTGGGATAAGAATGAGATGGTCGGATGCAACGTTTGTCTTTCAAAATGTTATCGGACCGTCCAAGCTCAAAAACCCCTTCTGTTTTGTATTATAGATTTAACCTACAATTAGGAATAATATGACTTAATTATAATAAAAGAAAGACAAAAGATGATCATATGATTATATAAATTTTATCGAACTAAACTAAGACTTTATACATATGATGAAAGAAGTATCAATTTTCTGAACTCTTTGAATATTTTTAGACAAATATTTATTTCTCATAATAATATATGTTTTTAACATAGATATATAATATATATTAAAATTAGCATATCTTATGAAATTCTATATAAGAATAACCCCCATTTAAGTATATATTTCTTTGGTTCCAAAAAGATTCTTATATAAGGATTCTAATATATATGTTTTGATCATTATGAATGTGTGTACAAGGAATGTGAAACAAATTAAACCATTACAAAACCATGCACTTGTACGTATCATCTTTTAAATACCAGGATAATCTGTAATCTTAAATTCGATTCGAAGTTTTCTATTCTGAATACATTATTTATGATACAGTGGACTTTATCCTCCAAAATGAAGAACCAAATGCTCACCTTTTACATTATTATTGGAATAAACATTTTGTTGTTGCTCAATAAAGCTTAACGAAGTTGCCTATCATCGAATAAGGACTTTTAATAATTTTGCACCAAGTATACTAGAGTGATTTTTCCAGGAGAATTATGAAGTCAGGATAGTTTCTCGATGAGTAACAAAGTCAAGTTCCGCACTCCCTTATTGACTTATAAATCTCTTTATTAAGCCTAATGATGCTGCACATAATTTACGATGAGTATTTTCTTGCTGAATCCGCGCAGTGGAATATGAATTTGTTAAGATAATTATTCTTTGTAATATTATGAGCAGATCGTCGATATCCATATAAATGAATATGCTGAATTGAACGGACCCAGATAAGATTTAGGATTCATTGCCGACATTCATTGCCATTTAATTCAATATTTGTAATACGTAAGACTCGTTTGGGATTTTCTTTCCTTCTTCACAAGAACTTTGTAGCAAAATTCTAACAATTTTTTTTCTAAAAGTCATGTGTAATAAAATGTTTTAAAAGTGTTTTTGGGGAAAAACACTTCCAAAATAGCCAATTTAAAGCTACCTAGGAGTAATATACTTTTTAAAAGCTGGAGAAGCAAACAATAAGAATCACCTAAATTTATTTAAGTGATTCTCCATCTTAACCTATTATTTGGTTAAAAAGAGAGGATCCATGGACGATCCTAACGATCGATACTATAATGCGCAAATGGTGTGGTTTCGTATATCGAATTGTGCTCACTTTTGGTAAAAATCCAGATTTTAATAAGAGAAACATATTATCAAAATATTGCGTCCAAATTCATTGACATTCGGACTCTACAAAGACAAATGTTATCATAAAACATTGTACATGCACCTATTCCCTTTTCCGGAGTAGCAATTTTTCTTTTTCATGGAAATGAAACTCTATTTCAAGATACTTATTAAAAGATGTCTATTCTCATCGCTAGCCATATCAACAATACCTCAACATGACACTCTACATATTACAATTTACAAATACCGCACAGCACAACACAACACAACACAACGAAAAATCACTTATCTAAACTCAGAGCGATACCAAACTCGCCTTATAATGTGGGGTGAAATCCTTCTTTGCCCATAAATTAGAATGCAACAAAATTGGGATTTAAATTTTAAAGCAAAAAAAATATCTCGAGAGAAAGGTTAGTGGGTCGGGTTTTACAATGGGCCTTACCTTAGTATGTTATCTTCTTCTCCGTTTTCTTCCTTCTTTGTGTGTGGTTCTGCTACTAATTCCATCATCCCTCTTCTGTCTCCCCCCAAAACCCCTTTCTCTTTCAATGAATCATCCAATCAGTAGATAAAGAAGATAAAAAGAAAGCTGTGTTCATAATCTCTGTATCCATTGGATTGATTGGTTGACTGAATGAGCTCTCATGCCTTTATTAGGTACTATTTCTCTCTCACTCTCCCTGTGTTTTTTTTTAGCTTCAATTTTGGCTAGTTTTGTTGTTTTTCTGGTTAATTCAAGAAATATCTGAAAAACCCATGACTGAATTAGTTATCTTTTTAGCTTTTATTCATCATTTTGATAGAATTTTAAACTGAAATTGGATAAGACCCATACTTGGATTATTTAGGGATATTAGAATTGCATTCATGAGCTTGGGCTGAACTTCCATGGTGGTCTCTGGACATTGGTTTGTTTAGATAACCTCTCTGTTTCAGGAAAAGTGTTACTTTGGCCTATTTTAAGGCAAAAGTCAAAGTATCACTTTTCCTGAAACTGAGGTAGTATGAGCTATGGGGTTTTTCTTTACATTTTGATTGAATGTTGTTGTTGTTTTTGTCAGATATTGCTACATCACAACCTACTTTCAGAAATCATTTTTGCACTTCTTCGAGGTATCAGACATTACTTCATGGTAATACTACATCTGTTAAACTTGTTAATTTTGGAAAGGAGAAGAGATTGTTTTCTACATGGGAGGTGTCAATTCAGCTCCCAACAAAAGTTAGATTCGATATGGGTGGTAATAGACGAGGAAGAGCACTGCTGATTAAGGCAGTTGCTACACTCGAGCCTAAGTATTTGGTTCAGAGTGAAGATAGAAGTGCGAATTTGGAACTGGGTTCAGAGGCGGCTTCGTCTCAGTATCCCGGTGAAGAAGACGAGGCCGAAGTCGATGAAAGAGAGAGATTAAGACGGTTGAGAATCTCCAAAGCTAATAAAGGGAATGTTCCGTGGAACAAAGGCAGGAAACACAGTGCAGGTGAGCAATGAGAAGATTTGTTTGAATTTTGATTTTTTTGCTTTGCCCGGTATGCATTAGCACTTATTATTTTCACTGCCTCAACAAGCTATTGATTCGTGACCAGAGACTCTACGCCGGATCCGAGAAAGAACCAAGATTGCTATGCAAAATCCTAAGGTGAAGTCATGTAAGAACTTTTTTCACGTTTTTTACTCTGAAAAATGATCAGAATCTAGTTTTAGCGCCTTACGTGCATTGAATACCTGTATCCTCGTTATTTGGGATGTTATAGAAACCACTGTTCTAATTGACCAAAAGATATTAAATACTTTATAAGGTTTGGATTTTTTTCATTCCTCTCATAGTCTCTCTATTGGCATTTCAGGTTAAGATGAAGTTAGTGAACCTGGGACATGCTCAGAGGTAAATTGGCTACCTCCTTCTCGTCAGAAGTTAACATTATTGTTGAATGATAATCTTCTTCAACATTTTCATTTACGGCATCTTTGATTTTCCCAGTTTTTTGTTTCACTATCTCGAGACCAAGAACTCTTTTCCTGATTGCGTTCTGTATAATAATCTTCCACGGAGAAAATCCATGTGTTGCATCACGTTATCTGCATACTTTACTTTGATCGCAATAGCCAAAATATCATATTATTTGGTTACTACTTAACAGTAGAAGAATCAAAACTTGGACACAGAAATCGTTAGTAAAATAGTAGTTAATACTTCTGTAGACAAGATCTTGTGGCTGGTTACTTCTGTAGCCAAGGGGGGTCGTCCCACTGCTCTTGTAAGTGAGAACAAACAGTAGTACTACTAGATTATTAGTACTGGTTAGAACAAAAATAAGAGTTCAGATCAATATCTGCTCATTATGTTGCTGTTACTGATATTGTACCTCATTTGTGGCCATTGATATACTGCTCTACTAGATTTTGAGCTTTTCAACATTGTGTATATATTATCTTGTCATCATGTTGGTGTAATGTACTTTGTACCTTCTTTATGCACTGAATTATACAGCGAAGAGACAAGGAACAAAATTGGGGTTGGAGTGCGAATGGGGTGGCAACGGCGCCGTGAGAAGTTGATGGTGCAAGAAACCTGCTGTTTTGAGTGGCAAAACTTGATTGCAGACGCTTCTAGAAGAGGATATGCTGGGGAAGCAGAGCTTCAGTGGGAGTCGTATGAAGTTTTGGATGAACAGTTGAAGCGAGAGTGGTTGGAAAGCATTGAGCAGAGGAGAATGGCACCTAGACCCAAGGGGAGCAAGAGGGCACCCAAATCCCTCGAGCAAAGGAGGAAAATATCGGAAGCCATATCTGCCAAATGGGCAGATCCTGTAAGCAACAACGAGATTTTTTTTTGTCAATCTTATCTGAACTTTGATTGTTGTGAGTCTAACCCAAGGTGTTACATTTTTTAATTAGAGTTATCGGGAACGGGTTTGTGATGCTCTGAACAAGTATCACGGAATACCTGAAGGTAGAGAGAGAAAGCCAAGGAGAAAGCCTAGTGGAGATAGAAACGCTGCGAGAAGGAAAGCTTACAGTGAAGCTGAGAGTGATGCTAAAAGCCGAGCGAAACCTAAGAAAAGTCGTGCAGCACCATACAAAGATCCATTAGCGGATTCCAAGTTGGAGATGATAAGGAATATTAGGGCGCAGAGGGCTGTTACAGAAACCAAGAAAACAGAAGCTGTGGAACGTGCAAAGTAAGTGTATATATCATTGCTATATTGTTTTAGAATAGTTCGCACGACTTTGACACAAATACTTCAAGGTATTATAGTAGAATTTGATAGCTCCGACAGTTGTCCTAACTGGTGAATTGATTATGATTTGCAAAGCTATCCCTTTTTTCAATATCCAAAACAATCTCAGTTCTGAAACTATTAAATTAGAAATTCGCATAAACTGTTTGTAACAGAAATGAGAAACCCTTATTGGTTCATATTTGGTATAGACGGGGGAATGTAATTCTAATCACACCTTCATCTATGGTTTTTGTGTTGCCAGGTTACTGATTGCGGAGGCTGAGAAGGCTGCTAAGGCCCTGGAGGTGGCTGCAACAAAGAGTCCTCTTGCACTAGCTTCTCTTATGGAAACCAGGAAACTCATTGCTGAAGCAACTCGTTCGATCCAAGCTGCAGAGTCAGGACAGATTTCATATGTTGGAAACAAGAAGGACAGTTCTCCTTTTGACTTGAATGAAGATCTAGTTGGAGATGAAACAGGTGAACAAGATGGAACAGTTCCTTCACCTGACCAGAAAGAAGTAAATGGTACTCATGTCTACTCTGACGCGATATCAGACTTTGAGTTTGGTAACTTTGATCTCGAAGGCATGCTGGATGATGACGAACTTCTAGAGATGGAAGGTCTAGATGATGATGATGATGATTTCGTACCAGCTCAACTAGAAGTCAATGGTTACAGTCACAAGCTTGATCCAAAATCTGAACTAGCAGTTCCTGTTGAAGAAATGCAAGAAGCTATCAAGTCTCAAATCACCACACAGGAAGTACCGGTGAGCAACAAGGCAGAAAAGACCAGTGTGCGTTCTAACAACACAACAGTAAAGAAGAAATGGATCCGTGGGAGACTAGTTGAAGTAGAAGAAGACTAGAAGTAGGCCTGCAAGAGGTGAAATCAAAACTGTTACTACTGGTTTCGAACTCTAAAATTTCCCCGATCCGACTCAAGAATCCCTCTCAATCTGAACAAACCTGCAAGATTGGAGGGCTGCAGTGATGCACTTATGTTTTTGCCTAACTTTAGCTTTTTGGAGTTACAGTGACTCATGGTTAGGTAAGAATTTTGGGGGAAATGCAGTTGGCAGATTATCCATATCTATCGGTAGTAATGGATGGATGTTATTGTATATGCTAATGTTAATGAGAGAGATTCTGATAATCACAAACAGTAACAGTTCCAATAGTATTAGTTCTTCTTCTTCTACTAAAATTTTCGTTTCTGTATTTGTATAAGCTGCAACTCTGTCAATTTGTTACTGTTAGCCATCATTCTGCCATGGACTTCACAGCTATGTTGTATTAAGCGCTAGGCGAAGTGGCTCTAGGCGCCCAGAGGAAAAATTGGAAAACACCAAATTTGCCTACACTTTTGCGCTTTATTATCTAGGGCGCCTAGAGCGCCTTTTACAACATAGCTTGACAGTGTATTATGACCAGCAGTAGGGGTGAGCATAAAAACCAGAACCGCGGATTTGATCCGTATCCATCCGTAAAATTGCAGATTTCACCCAAACCGCAAAACGTATGGGCCGGACACGGATGGGATTCTCAAATCCGCACGTTTTAGCGGTTTGGGTGCGGTTGAATATTGAAAACCGCGGATTCACCCGCACCGCAGAAGCCCAACTTTGCTAGCCATAAGCCCGAGTTGGTCACTAAGCTCAGCTATGTATATTAATAAAATAATAAGTGTACCAACTAGGCAACTACCAAATTAACTGGACGTCACTCGTCAGTTAGCTAGTTGGCTGGACGTCCCTGGCCCATGCAGCTAGACAAGTTCTGAACATGCATAATGCATGATTAATGGGCCATAAATGCCAGTTCTCCACGCTTATTCAATCTTGCATGTTGGAGATTTTTATGCGAAGTTTGGCTATAATGATGTGTCATCTTTTTAAATTCCAAGAGTGAAATCCGCGGTTAATCTGCAACCGACCCGTACAATCCGCAGATCCGCAAAGGTTAAATCCGCGGGTGATTGGGCCGTTCACGGTTCAATTTTTCAAATCCGCAACTTTGACGGTTCGGTTGCGGGTGACCCCTAATCCGCAACCGTCCGTCCGTTGCACACCTCTTACCAACAGTGCTCACTAGACTAGCGTAAACACTCTCTGGGGCCCTTTCATTTCGATATTTCTCTCTTTATCATAAAAACCCTAATCTCTCCACCTTCTAAAATTCTATTTTCCCAGAAAAGAAACCTCTCTCTGAAACAAAAAAAAACTTCATACTACATCGCCATTTTTGGAAACACATCATTAATTTCTCTGCGATCTCTTGTTAAACAGTATTTTAGCAGCAGTTTTTTTTTTCTTTTTTTTTTTTGTAGTATTCTACTTTTTAATCAATGGAAGCCATTTTTGGATTTAAATTCATTCAGCTTTACTTTTATTATGGTTTGTGTTTTATGTTTTCAACTTGCGCACTTGTGATGAGTTCATTAGACCAACACTAGCAAGACTAAAGGATTCGTGAACACAAAATTAGTTAAAAAGACCAAAACCAATAATTTCTGGGTAAAAAGACACTTAGATTTTGATACTGTTTAAATGTACAAAAATGTAAAAATAGCCAGGATGTAAACAGTTTTATCCTGCCAATTTTCAAATACATTTTCTTATTTTTTAATTTACACAGGATGCATCCAGTTTCATCCTCGCTATATTTTAAGTTTCAGCCAGGATGAATCCAGTTTCATCCTTACTAAATTTTTTTTGTCCATTTCACCCATACTAATTTTTACTCGTCCATTTGAACCATGTTTTAAAAATATTTGGACAAATGACCCATTTTCCGATTCGTGAAGCAGCAGAGCACATTTGTGCATAATTTTAAGAAGATTTAAACTAAGAATTTTCGGGTTCAAAGAAAAATGGAAAAAATTAAACAACACTATATCAGCTCCTGCGATGTTTACAATAACGAACGTTAACAGCCTCAGTTACGAGTTTCTTCATTCCATGCACTGCAGCACGATTCGGTAACTTGTATAAGCAGGCTGCTCTACATTTTCATTTATGTAGTTTGTATAAGCTGCAACTTTGTCAACTTATTAGCCATCATACTCAATATGCCACAAACATTAGTAGTTCCAATTTGTCAGACCTCTAGGAGTCATTTTTTGGTGAACCAGCTAGACAACTGCGTTATGCATACCAGGACACGAAATATGGCTCACTAGACTAGCTGTTTGAAGTCGTACCTACTCATATACACAAAGTTTGGGGCAGGACCGAGGGTGGGGGAAGTTGCCTGTATGCTAGCTCAACCGCAAGGACATGCCCACTTGCACCACTATCTCACCACCAACAACCACCTGATCCTCCCCACTACAACCATTTCGTCCACTACAATATTACCGTTTAATTTGACAACTTTTCTCTCAACCATTCCATATTTGTACTATCCTTCCTTGGCAGCATTTTTAGGATTAAAAAATATATTACTATCGAATCTTTTCTTTAAAAACATATCAACCGTTCATTCAAATCTGATCAAGAATGTTTGATAATTTATAACCAATCCTACGTTCTTTAAAAAACATATCCGCCACGAAAATTTCGCGGTCAAAGTTTTAATTTCCAAAAGAAATCCAAATTCAAAATTTCATTCTTTCCCTCTGGGAAGAAATCTTCCACGGTTTTCTCTGTCTCTTTCTCTTGAAAACCCTAATATTTATCTCTGTACTCTTTTATCGTTAGGCACTCCTTCTCCTTCACCTTTCTACCCAAACTCACCACAACTCTGTAATTTTTGTTATTTTTTTTTGTCTCTGGAACTCAGTGTTCTATTCGCACAAGATCACCAATGGAGATTAGGAAACGGAAACCACCAAAAGAGTCTATACTATCTGAAAGAAAGAAAAGAAAAACAGATCAAATGACCAAACCTAATAAATCTACTGTTATGAGAAGAACTCCTATTCTTAATAAGGGTAAGAAGAAGTTAAATGAAGATGAAGACGAAGAAGTCCAAGATCTGGAAATGACTACTTTTGAGGATCCAGAAGATGAAGAAAAGATAGAGATTCCTATCAAAAGAAAGTTTATTAGGAAACGAGTACAACATAGTCACTCTGTGTGCAAACTGACTGGAGGACCTGTTCCTGGGAAAGAAGCTAGGGCAGGATGGCCTGATCGTTACGATCCTTCACAGGTTATTCTTGAATTGTTTTTTTCGTTGATTTAAATTGTAGTTTTCATTTTGAACGTTTTCTCATAATTTTTACTTTTATTGTTTGTTTGTGTGTGTAATTATAGGTGAGAAAAGGTGGTAAGTGTTATTTGCATGTGAGAGCACACTACACTAGAGCCATAGTTGACGGTGTGGTCTTCGATTTGAATGACTGCTGTGAAATAAAGGTATTCTGTTTGCTTTATGTTCTATTGAGTTTTCAATGGTTGAAATCATGTTATGTTTTGTGTATACTGTTTGCTTGATATGGTATGCTGCTGCCCTATTCAGGCAGATAAAGGTCAGCCCAATTACATTGGGAGAATTGTTGAGTTCTTTGAAACCGCAAAGAAGAAGCAGTTCATAACCGTTAAATGGTTCTTCCGGGCGGCGGAGAGTGTAAGTTACTTACGTTAGGAACATTTATTTTCCTTTTGATTTATGTACCCGCTAGGTTTAATGATATTTGTAATTTGGGATGTTTTGAGGTAATTCAAAGCGAGTTTTCTCTCATTGAAGCGAATCGGGTATTTGCTTCTGAATCTAGAAGTGACATCCCCTTGGAGTGTATCATGTCTAAGACTGTAGTTGTTCAAGCATCCTCAAATGTATGGTTTCTTCAGTTGTTTTTCTATTATTAGTGATATTTATGTTTCTCTTTTCAGTTTACTGTTTATTTTCATGGAAGACTAATTTATGTTTGTTTGTTTATTTGCTAACCAGGTCCAATCATGCAATTTTTTTTATGATATGTCCTACGACGAAGAATTTTGTACATTTCAAAACTTACCTGCAGGTAATACATATGTTGTATCTATTGAAAATATTTGTACTTCATTTTTTGTTTGTGGGAACTAATTCTATAACACTATTCTTTTGTAGATGGAAATAAAGCCAGTTCGTCATCCTCCAGCATCTCCCTTGAAGGTTGTTCAAAAGTTGTCCAAGCTAATGTTAATACAAATGGATTTTCCTCAGCAGTTGATTCTGAGAGTTCAACTTTGACTTTGTTGGACTTGTATTCTGGCTGTGGAGGGATGTCCACTGGCCTTTGTATGGGTGCTAACTCTTCAAATGTCCGTCTAGTGACTGTAAGTAAAAGAATAATTTTGGTATTTAGCTGCTTTCTTGATGATTTTTGCACTTATAATCTGTTTATTATTGTAACTATGTCTTTGCAGAGATGGGCTGTAGATTATGATGAAGACGCTTGTCAAAGTCTGCGATACAACCATCCTGAAACGGAGGCATGACATTTTCTTATTATATTTGCCGTTTTCTTTTCATTTTGAGAATATGTGTCGCAGATATATGACAAATCTTAACTGCATATAGCATATTTATCTTCTCTTCGGTTTGTGTTTTAGGGTACCGTGGATGTAGTATGCGGAGGACCCCCCTGCCAAGGAGTCAGTGGGTTTAATAGACACAGGAATACTGAGAATCCCATGGAGGATCCTAAAAACTACCAGCTTGTGGTTTTTATGGATATTATTAAATTTCTGAAACCAAAGTTCACATTGATGGAGAATGTGGTGGACATTCTAAAATTTGTTGGGGGCACCCTCAGAAGATATGCGATTGGTCGGCTAGTAGCAATGCGCTACCAAGCCCGTCTTGGTTTATTGGCAGCCGGAGGCTTTGGGCTGCCGCAATATCGAATGCGAGCATTTCTGTGGCGTGCTCAGCCTACTCAGGTAAAGTTTAGTTTTATCACAAACATTTGATAGTTGAAAAACTAATGTTTAAATCGTTTCTTGTTGCAGAAACTACCTCAGTTTCCGATACCAACTCACAAGCCAATTCAACGTGGCTACCCACCTAAAGAATTCGAGGTATGTATGCGATTTTCTAGCTTAGAATTGTTTGATCAAATTTGTATTTATGAAAAATCAATTGTTCTTCATTGGTGTGTGTAGAGAAATCTTGTTGTGGGGGATGAAAATTATCTGAAGGATGCCTTATGTCTCAAGGATGCTATTTATGATTTGCCTCCGGTAAGCAAGTTTGATCTCTCTGCCTCTACTAATACATGCTTATGGAAATTAATATGTGTAGGTCACCACTGATGCAATAGAGGATGAGATGGAGTACGGGAAAAGTCGACTTCCTATCACAGAGTTTCAAAGAAGATGAGATCACCAAAGCATGGTAAGTAAATAATAGTCTGTTAGACATCTTAGAAGAATTGTAAATATTGTCTTTTCTTTCAGAGATGATGGGGTCAGTGAAGCCAAAGCTCTACGATCATCGACCTCTGAAATTGAGTGAAGATGATAATATTCGAGTTCGCATGATTCCCCCAGAGAAGGTTAATTTTTAGCTAACTTGGTTAATCAGTTTCCTTCTGTATACTTTTATTGATTTTAATTATTGTTCTGCCAATTTTCTAGGGTGCAAATTACAGAGATCTTCCCGGGGTGCTAGTTGATCAAAAAACCAACACCGGATATCTTGATGAGACTAAATGTAAAATCTGGGAAGCCATTGGTAAAAATCGTTCCTAATCTTATTCTGTTATTATCACTTGCTATATTGTCATTTTATATATGAACATATTCTTACATTAATATAGGTCCCGAACTATGCTGTCAACTTTGTCAAGGGAAAATCAACCAAGTAAGTTTTTTTTTATTTTTTCCTTCCAATGATTTGTTACTGTTGATTAAAGAACCTGTCTGGTTGATCATGCTTTGAATTTCAGACCATTTGGTAGAATTTGGTGGGACGAGACTGTCGGCACGGTTGTGACAAGGGCGGAGCCCCACAACCAGGTAATGTTTATGCAAATGTCATTCATAGAGGGATGGAATTGAAATTGAAAATAATAACTTCCATATATTTGCCTTCCATATATTTGCCTTAAGTCTGAAGTTCATGTCAGATTATTTTACACCCTACACAAGACCGAGTGCCTACTATAAGGGAAAATGCTCGATTGCAAGGATTCCCCGACTGGTATAGACTGTTTGGGATTGTTAAACAAAGGTACATAATTAATCATTCTTGATTTTTTTTTTATATATTCTTATTTCTTTCAAATTATTCTGATGATTTTTTTTTTGTATAAAACAGATATACACAAATTGGAAATGCTGTTGATGTACCTGTTGGGCGAGCTCTTGGTTATACTCTCCGTTTGGCGATGCAAAAAACCTGTGATGGCGGACAAGTTGTTGCACTTCCACCCTCCTTCTCTGAGTCTATGGGTCGGTTCGGTTTACAACATAAAAGGGACAAGAACCGGAAGCGATTCCAGTGCCACTCCGGGTTACAATATCAAAGGGACAAGAACCGGAAGCCATTCCAGTGGCCAAATTAGTGCAACCGGAACCGATAAAGTATACCCGTCTGGTCTGTGTGCATTCGTTGGTTATTTACATAACAGTTGATGTAATTTTACACATGATTATCAAAACAATCTTGAAACGTACCTCATGTAATTAAGTTATCCAAAGACAAATGATTAGTTTATCTGGAGTATTAATTAAGCAAGTTTTTACGCAGCATTTTTTATCTCTAATTTTCTTTGGCTCTTCACAGCTCTATCATGAAAATATTAGTTGCATTCCTGCTTTAATCGACATAAAATCTTTCTCATTCGAACTCCTACCAACAAGAACATATATACAAAGCATCGACATCGACTCTAGTCATAAATGATAGAAAACAGAACACAAAAGAAAAGGCTGTAACAAAATGGAATGAGCACATAGAAAAGGCTGCGATTCAGTTGATTAACTCGATGGTGTCTATGATGAAATTGTTGATTGGGAGGGGGTGTCTATTTTCTTCTCAACCTCGTCCTCCTCTTGAATTGTTTTCGTGTTGATTTGGGAATCTACTTTTCTCTCCACCTCTTCAGTCTTTTGCTCCTTTTCTTGCTTCCCTTTATCTATCTCTTCTCCTACTTCTTCTACCTGCAAAAAATACTTGTTAAATCTAATGCACTTGGTGGAGAGACAGGAGGATAGTGAGTATAGTAACATACGTTAACGGTCTCAGTTACGAGAGGCTTCATTCCGTGCACGGCAGCCCGATCCGGTAACTTGGTCACCATCATCCGGCTTAGGATCTTCATCATCTTACGCTGGTGGTTGTTGCGATCAACCACGCCAGCACCTCCTATGAATCTCCCTAGTCCTCCCATTCTCACTCGATCTGATCATGTATTTTCCACAGTAGTGCAGTGTAATGTAATTAAAATCAAACTTGGACTTGGACTAGGAACTTAGGAAAAAACAGGAAAAAAAGACAGGTGTAACTGAATATTGCTCAATAACTGTACGTGTCATCTTCATAGATTGATGTTGTGGCAAAACAATGCCAGCATTCACTAAATATTAAATAGTGCAGATTTTTAATTTTAAGCTCAGCAACAAAAATTCTGCACTCGGATACATACCAGGGCCTAACGTTTGCTTAGGTAGTCATTTTACTATAGATTGCACATACATACAGCAGATGTGAATGACTCATTAGCATTATATGGGGAGTGAATTAGACAAGTACTCCTATTGACAACATCCAGTTTGCTAGTGCCTAAATTTCAGTGTTGCAGAGTTATATACACACACAAAAAAAGGTACATCCAACGCTCATACTCACACTCATTTTTCTTTGGATTGGTAAAGATTTTTTTTTTTTTTTGTTGGATTATTAAAGACTTTGATGTTGTTGAGTTTCGAACTCAGGTCACTGATATCATCATTTTACCACTGTACTACAATGACACCGTTGTGCTATAGCTATTATCAGCAGGCGAAAACCATCTTTAGACCTTCTCCCTCTTTTCAAGAATATAAAGCACAGTTTGGCTAACTTTGCCTATGTAAGTGGCGGTTCAGATTTGTCATCACAAGAAATAAATTTAGGGATGTAATCGTTTGTCATAAGTGATGATTGTGATTGAAATTAGAAATGCATCTAACAGACAATATTTATCATGTCATTAAGGTTCCATAATTCTTCATAATAAGTACTTTATTAATTTTCCATGACAATATTTATACTTATGATGATAATAAATTATTTTTATACTTATGATTAGTTTGGTATTGTTGCGAGCTTTATAAAAGTGCTTTCCTGATGTACGTTACTATGTTGATCTATGTAAAAAAATAATTGAATGGTTGCCGATGTACGTTGTTGTCCCGAGCTCTGTAAAAAAAAGTAATTGAATGGTTGCAAATTATAAACTAAAGGTAAAACTTATTTTAATGGAAAAATGTCAGGTTCAACTATAGTTAGTTAGAAAATGACAAAAAAAGACATATCTCTGAAATTTGTTTATTTTATTTTATCGTGCTTAAAAGAAGTAAAATTTTCAACTATTAGAGTATGTATGTCTAATATTAAACTTACTAATTAGTATTATTACTAAAAGGCGTTATTTTTATTAACCACTTTTTAAAAGTCAATAATTGATTAATATTAATTACTGATAAATGAAAGTATATTTCAGTGATATGGTTACAATTACAATTACAATATAACATAAAACGTAGTTTGAAAATAAAAAATAATTATTTTTAAAGAATAAAATATAACGAATAAAAATTGGTAAAATATAGATTCAAGGATAATTTTTTTCAGATATAAAAAAAAATGGGATAAAATTGGAAAATAAAATATGAAATTAGGGTGAACTATAACATTTGCTTTTTAGGCTTTTAAAAGCTCTTTTTCCTCCACTTTTAAAGTTCATAGATTTCGGAAATGTTTTGCATAAACATTGCTATAAATATGTTTTCAAAGTACTTTTTTTTAAAGAAAAAAAGCAGTACCAAACTTAGTTAGATTGGCTAACAATTATATAAGTGGACCATAATGACGGTGGCAAGTATTGGTGCCTAGTGAGTAATTTCGCATCGTCTCACGTATTTATTGATAATGGTTTAACGTTATTTTTATTCAATGATGATGGATAACAGAGTTTATTTTTAATAGAGCGTATTGTTATTAGGTTAAGTACTTAACGATTTGACTTACTAATTAATCATGGTTTTATTATATTTATGCAACGAATAACCTCACATTTGAAAGCGTAATGTCGTAGAATGTAATGGCCTGACCCTCTACCGATAATGTCCTCACTTAGCCATTGCGGTCATCTTATAGTATGGAGTTTTCAATGGTCACTGCTGCATCATCCAGTAGCAGCTTCTCATGAGGTTACCCATCCCAGGATTACTCAATACCGAACATGCTTAACTATAGATTTTTTTCCTAACTAGGACTCCGATTATGCTGAAAAGGTCTCGGTTTTAGGAAAGAACAAACCATTACCTATATTTCATTTGACGAATCCTACCTGCCAAGTCGGAGTACTATAATACCGACAACTTAATTTGGAGTTGTCCTCGGCTCTGGAATATGTTCAATCCTTGACTATGACATTTTTTCTCACTCATGAGACCCTTTCCCGACGGAATCCGTCAAGCATACTCTTTCACCCTCGACTAAGAACCCGTGGTCGACTCTAATACCATTTGTAAGAACCTGACCCTCCACTAATATTGTCCTCACTTAGTTATTGAGCTTATCCGACAGTGTGGGATTTTAAACTGACACTGATGCGGTCATCCATCATCAGTTTTCTGGGAAGTATCCATCCCTAGATACTCTCGCCCGAGAACACATAAATACAATGATTTTTACCAAATCTGGATTCAACTATGTTGAGAAGTCCACAATTTTATAAAAGGACAAGTCACTGCCTATATTCCATTCGGTGAACTCTTACTGCCGAATTGAATTACGTACATAATATATATGAGAATTTTAAAAAACTAGAACTACATCATATGTGAGTAAAATAGTTGTCATCGGAAATGACTTAATATTTTAAAATATAATAGCTTAAGTGAATGAATTAGCTTTCCATTATGTCATTGAAATAGTAAGAACATACAATATGTTATGCATTGTTGAGTCAATTCTGAGTTTTACTCTTTCCAGACTATTCTTAAAGGGAAAAAAATAAACAAGGATCCGAAAACCGTTAATATCTATATAATTATTCTTGAGACAAATGGGTTCATGTGCTGTAATTTTGTTACAACTTACATAGTTTAATGTTTTGGTTCCGCTCGGTTTTTGGAGTATGTGGCGTGATAGACCACATATGTATAGCTAGGGATAGTCCCTCATGGAATAAAGAGGAATACATGTAGAGCTTAATAAGCTTGGGAATCTCCATACATAGAAGCACCAAAGTCTTTAGTTAAATACCTCACACCTCTTATCCCAAGGTGGTCAAGTGGGGTTCGGGGTTATGTGGTTGGTCCCTGAGTAGTCTTCGATGGTACGTGAAGATCCTAACAATTTGTATCTGATCCCATGGTTGCGGCTACTGTCCGAACGTAACAGTGGTTGTGGATATCATCCGGTGTAGGGAGCAAGTGGAGTCAGACTCAAGGTGGAGCAGGCACGGCCCAAAGTTGAACTGGTTATCAAGGTGGAGTTAGTGTCTCACCCATTCACTCAAGTGGAGCAGGGTTCTACATCGGCAAAGTAATGCTCAAGGTTGAACTGGCGCTGAAGGTGGAGTTAATGTCTCACACATTAACTCTCAAGGGAAGCAGGGGTCTGGGTAGGCAAGGAAATGCTCAAGCTGGAGTTAGTACTTACCTTCTCATTAACTCAAGGTGGAGCAGGATTCCAATGCCCATAGTGACAATAATTATGATCGATGGGTAGCATATACATATGGTAATCGTACGATGGAGTCTGATTGGACTGATGAAGTGGTTTAATCTCGCTAAAGTGGACATTGTTGGAGTATGTGGCGCGATAAACCACATATGTATAGCTACGGATAGTCCCACATGGAAGAAAATTAAAAGTCGTAAATGCGGAGCTTAATAAGCTTGGGCATCTCCTTACGTAGCACCGAAGACTTTTAGATTAAAACCGCACACCTCTTACCCCAAGGTGGTCAAGTAGGGACAACATCGGTGCTATGTGGTCGGGACCATAGTCGGTACATATGGTCCATGAAGATCCTAACATCCTTCACTAAAATAAGGAAGATGCAGAAAGGTAATACCATTTCAAAGGATCGATAAGATATCTTTGTAAACTAAAACAAATGTAAAAATATATTTCATGGATGGCTTGAGGATGCAACTCGAGAAAGAAAAAGTACAATACAGGAGAATGTTAAGGAGGAAAATGCTAGAAAGGGTTTGTGGAGTGAATAATAAAAATATTTATCGGGTTTTTCTTTACTAATGATAAAAAGGGTAAACTTGATATTAATAAATATTGTATTTAATATTCATATGTTGGAAAACGCATAACTAAATAAAAATTATGCCCGTGTCGAGCCCTAGTCTCCTTATAAAATGAGGAACACAAACAATACAAAGACCAGTGTTCTGAAAAATAAGCTCAGTTGCAAATTATACTACTTCTTTTTTCCACCTTTGTTTCTATGAAATATCCTTATTTTTCCTTTAAATGAAAAGTTGAGTTTTCACCTGTACTTCGAGCCATTTTTTATTTCTTTTTTGTAAGTGAAAAAGTTTGAACACAAATTGAGTCCTTGGAAAAAAATTAGTTTACGAAGGTCGGTCGAGTAGTGCTAGTTAAATTAGTTCTCTCCAGCCTAGTCGTCGATTACTTCTCAATATATCAAGCTCCAGTTTCAGTCATTAAGGTGCTTGAAAGGCTGAGGAGAAACTTCATTTGGGATGTTGGTGGGAAGAATTCTCACCTAGTCAAATGGGATCAACTATACATACTATCAAAGAGGGTGGGTTGGGAATAAAACATCTAAGGCTTATGAACCGAACAAAGCTTTACTCGCAAAATGGGGATGGAGATTTGGGGCTGAAGCTGATTCGCAATGGCACTCAATCATCACAGCTAAACATGGGTCAGACCAATCATTGCGGGCTTCTAAAATTCCTTCCACTTCATATGGGTGCTCGGTGTGGAAACACATGGGTACGCAATCACAAATGGTAATCTCCCACTCTACCCTTTATAAGTTTTATATTGTATCATGTAGGATCTTTGAACTAAATGACAATCACATATGTATGCATTTGTGTATAGAGAATATACCCGTCGATACTATTGATGTTGAATCGGTGTAATCCTCCTAGGACACCCTAAATCTTCTTATTGCGGAATACCTTGTGGAGCTCTCGGTTTCTTCCTCTTGACCTTTTACATAATGAGTTGTTAATACTTAAGCCCAAGTGATGGGTATTGTATTCCGTATATAGGCAGAGGAATGACCAAGTTCCTTGGATTTTTAACATTAACTTGTAATACTCAACCGTCCATCAAAGGATAGTTAATAAGGTAATAAATCCTTATAGAAACTTAAGATAATAACTCCTTAATAACCTAGGATGAATGTCTAGCAATGTCTTGATTAGATTAGATTATTCACATGAAACCAAGAGATATTTCTAACCATGTAGAAACAATCTTACACCCTCCACATTGGAAATGGAGAAACTATTTCGTTCTGGATGAATGCATGAGCTTCCGATTTAAATTCCCTGCTTTATTTCACATAGAAAATCTCAAGCAAGGCTCAATTAAGGAACACATTTCTCATAATGGACTAAGTTGGACCTTCCATTTCAAGGGAAATCTCAAAGAGGACGACGTTATGCAGCTGACTCAATATTGGATATTTTGCCCACTCTATTTAATACTGCAGATTGAAGATCTTTGTCATTTCCAAGTTCATGTATTTTCTCGGTGAAGTCGGCCTACATCATCTTATCTACCCCATAGTTAATCATAGACAACATAAGAGCGCATAATTGCTTAACAAAATTTAATGGTTAAACATAATATCTCAATCAAGAAAACTACTCACGAGTCATAGCGGTTGCACATTGTCCTATTTTCAACATGTTTCCTTCCATGTACCATAACACGAATAACTTACTCAACTGGGCCTTAAATTGGGGTATCATAATGGTTCAGTGATGTCCTCAAAAGAAAACAATTTTTGTGAACATTCATCCAATCAAGTATACTAAAGTGGATACAGAAGTAAGTTCAGAATAATCATAATGAGATCTCAATAAGTGTTCTAACATAGGCAAATAGTCTAAGTGAAACTAATTGTCTGTTACGCCCTCAAGACCCATGTTTCCAACATTTTCCAGAAAGGTCTTGGGAGGTAACGCCTTCGTAAATGCATCTGCAATTATAAGTTTTGTGCCCATGTGGTCAATGAAAAACTTTTTCATCTGAACAACTTGCTTCACGCATAGGTACTTTAGATCCATGTGTCTTAAACCCTTAGTATATATAGAGTGCTTTGAAAAGAATATTGCTTCGGAATTATCACAATAAAGCTTCACGGGTGCGGAGGCAATTTAGGTTTCCAAACCTTTAGATGAAATTTCGCAGAAATGAACAATGATATGTAGCTTCATAACATGCCACAAATTCAGCTTCCATTGTCGAGCTAGTGAGAATAGACTCTTTTACACTTTTCCATGATATTGCTCCTCCAGCTAATATAAAAAGATATCCAAAAGTTCTCTTTTGAGTATCCTTACATCCCATGAAATCGGAATCTAAATAGCCAACCAAGTCAAATTAATCTGACTTCGTAAACGTGAGACGATGATCCTTTGTTCCTTGCAGGTACCTCATAACTTTCTTTGCAACTTTCCAGTGTTCCATTCCAGGATTTACAAGGTATATTCCCAGCATACCAACTATATAGTTGATATCCGGTCGTGTGCAAACTTGGGCATATATTAAAATTACCACCATAGAAGCATAAGAGATTTTATCCATTTGGTTATATTCCAATTCATTCTTAGAACAAAGATTGAGTCCAAACTTGTCTCCTTTACAAACTGGAACTATACTTGGTATACATGCAGTCATCTCAAACCTCTATAGAATTTATTTCGATATATGCTTTCTGTGAGATCGATAATTTTCCAAGTGATCTATCACGAAATATTGTTATACCAATCACATAAGAAGCGTCACCCATATATTTAATTTCAAAATTCTTCGAGAGATATTCCTTAGTTTCATGCATAAGGCCAAGATCAATACTCGCAAGTAGTATGTCATCTACATACAATACCAAAAATATGAACTTCCTCCCACTGATATTGAGGTATATGCATGGATATACAACTCTTTAAAGACAAATTTTTGAATGGTTTCGTTGAATTTTAGATACCACTGCCTGGAGGCTTGCTTGAGTACATAAATTGATTTCTTAAGTTTGCAAAACCTTCAGGTTGACACATGTAAATTTCTTCTTCAAGCTCACCATTGAGAAAGGTTGTTTTCACATCCATTTGATGTAACTCAAGGTCATATTGAGCTACTAATGCAAAAATAATTCTGAGAGAGTCTTTCTTTGACACGGGAGAAAAAATATCTTTGTAATCAATGCCATCTTTCTGAGTGAGACCTTTGGCTACAAGTCTAGCTTTATAACGTTCAATATTTCCATTAGAGTCGTGTTTGGTCTTAAAGACCCATTTACACCCGACTGCTTTGTGTCCTTCAGGCAATTCAACATTTTCCCAGACTCCATTATCATCCATCGATTTTTTTCTCAACTTTCATAGCATTAATCCACTTATCAGAATTACTACACTTGATTGCTTGTGAATAAGAAACTGCGTCTTTCATAACCCCTAAATCAAAATGTGATTCTTGTAGATAAAAAACCACATAATCATCAGAAATTGCCTTTTTTCGTTCTCTATGAGATCTTCTTAAGGCTGGTTCTTCTAGTTTTTCAACAATTTCTTCATTGGCAATAGTCTCATCATGAAAATCCGGTGTCGTTATTTTTGTTTCTCCCTCATCAATCGGTTTCACAACCGGAGGAGTCACAATACACTACTAGAAACTTAACCTATTGCAGCACCTATTAAATCATGATCCATAAAACAAATACTACAAATCAATCAAACATGTTGATGGATTCATATTAACACAATACAACATACAATATAATGGAGAATCATGCGTTCTAAAACCCGCTCTAGATGCCACATATAAGTTTTATATTGTATAATGTAGGATCTTTGAACTACATGACAATCACATATGTATGCATTTGTGTATAGAGAATATACCTGTCGATGCCATTGATGTTGAATCGGCGTAATCCTCCTAGGACACCCGTAGATATTCTTATTGCGGAATACCTTGTGGAGCTCTTGGTTTCTTCCTCTTGACCTTTTATATAATGAGTTGTTAATACTTGAGTGCAAGTGATGGGCATTGTATTCCATATATAGGAAGAGGGATGACCAAGTTCCTTGGATTTTTAACATTAACTTGTAATACCCAACCGTCCATCAAGGGAGACGTTAATAAGGTAATAAACTCTTATATAAACTTAAGATAATAACTCCCTAATAACCTAGGATGCATGTCTAGCAATGTCTTGATTAGCTTAGATTATTCACATGAAACCAAGTGATATTTATAACCATGTAGAAACAATCTTACACCCTCCACATTGGCAATGGAGAAACTATTTCGTTCTGGATGAATGCATGAGCTTCCGATTTAAATTCCCTGCTTTATTTCACATAGCAAATCTCAAGCAAGGCTCTATTAAGGAACACATTTTTCATGATGGACTAAGTTGGACCTTCCATTTCAAGGGAAATCTCAAAGCTGCCGACGTTATGCAGCTGACTCAGTATTGGATATTTTTCCCACTCTATCTAATACTGCAGATTGGAGATCTTTGTCATTCTCAAGTTCATGTATTTTCTCTGTCAAGTTAGCCTACATCATTTTATCTACCCCGTATGTAGATCATATTGTTCCCACCACAAACATCCCGTACAAGTATATATGGAACCCCCACCAACCTCCAAAAGTGAGATTTTTCTATTGTTGTGCTTCCCTCGACAGAATCTCCATACAAGACTCCTTAAAGAGACGCAACTTCAAGCTTGCTGGCAGATGTCCCATCTGTCTTAATAGTTGTGAATCCAGCACCCATATGCTCCTAAGCCTCCCACTTGTCTCACACATTTGGAACTCGCTTACTCCAAACTATTACAATTGGGTTCCTCTACCATCCATCCTGGAACTGGCCTAAAGTTGGTCTTCAAGAAGTATTCAGGGGCTTGGAAAGAATATATGGGATTTGCTTCCGACAGCTATACTTTGGAGGATTTGGAAATAGCGTAACCGGAGAATATTTCAAGGTTTAAATCGATCATCCTCTCAGGTTATCATCAAAACAAAGGCAAGTATCATAGCTTGGAGTATTGCTTTTGGCAGAGACTGTAACTACAATCTCGACTGGTGCATCATCTCATGGGAAAGTATTTTTCATTAACAAGTTTCTTTTACATCTGATTAGTTATTCCCTGGGTCTCTTGCAGTACGCACGTAACTTGCATCTTTTTGACACTCTTGTAATTATGTACATGCTTCATTTTTCTCTCAACAAATTCTTCTTTTCTCGATCAAAATAAAAAACAATGAAGATGAGACGTATTTCCTGCACATCTCACACAGCTGTTGCGAATTTTATTTGCAAAATGTCAAAGATGTTGTGTCTATTGTTGTAATCTTAAATGAATAGTAATACTTGTAACGCCACTACAATTAAGATGCTTTTCGGCATCTTATTCAAATATAGAGTGCTGTTTAGTGCATACATCAAGAGTTTTTGTTCTGAGCATCAATGATATTCTCAATTTTGTACCTTATTTTTACAATAGTGGTTGGAAATAATCTGTCAATTAAAAAATAAAAGAACGTTGACATTAATCATCTGTAATGCCATTAATAACCAACAGTAACACACACAATTGAGATATTTAAATCACACTTATCATATATTATGTGATAGATTTTTATTTCGTGATATCGAATATTATACTGGGAGCTTTATCAAGACAACTTTTGACAATACTTATTTGGCAATAACTTGATGTATCATCTCAAACGTCTGACAGTTTAATTACCAATATGATCACTTTGCTCCACCTCCTCCAGCAGCAGCACTAGGACTAGGACTACATCCAGCACCAGCCGCAGCACCCTGCCCAGCTGCACCCTGCCCAGCTGCACTAACAGCACCTGCCCCAAGAGTAGCAAGACTTTGAGAAACACCAGCTCCAACACTGGCTAGAGCAGCAGAACCGTCAACACCAGCATCACCGGCAGCACGTATACCGTCGGAAATACCTTGTCCTACCGTGTCCCTGACAAACAACGACATGACGAGCACAATAATCACGAAACCAGAAACGCTAACCTGCTTATTACTAGAATACTTCCCCATGATATATGTTTCACAGAAATGGATTATTAAATGCAAGAAGGTTTTACAAAAGCTTACTATAAGTGTCAAAGTATGCATTCTCTATTTATAGATAGATATGACACCAATTGAGCTAGTACTAATTAACAATAATAGTTAATTTACTAATACCAGAATTAATTATAAGATAAGATTGGATGCATTAATTTATTTGCTTATTGTTTGTATTCCGACAAATCAAATTGGAGAAACCACTTCAGATCGTCGAAATTAATAATTAAGATAAAGAACAACTTTGTCTTCAGTGCATGTGTGCAGCCACTCACTCCAGTGGAAGAGCTGAAGATACCCTACATATACCGGAAGAGCTGGTGCGATTTGTGGTTTGGTAGTTGGTAGTAGCTGTTTTTGTTTATTTTTTTATTTTTTTTAAACATGAAATTTTATTAAATTAAAAAGGAGTTGTTACGCGAGGGCCGCATCCAAATATTTATGAGTTACAATTGAAACGGTAAGTCTAGAATCTTCAGCAACATGTAGGTGGATCAGAACATCAGTATCTGGATCGCAATTGCATCGATGGAAAATGTTGTTATCGGCAAGGTGAATATGGTTTTGGGTATATGATGAAATATTACTCGGTAGGATTTTACTAATTTAACATGTAGCAGTTCCCTTTTGTGTATATGATGAAATATTACTCGGTAGGATTTTACTAATTTCTGGCCTTCGTGGCATGCACAATTGAATCCGAATTTAGTGAGTTCAAGGTACCAAAAAAAGAAAACAATTACTAAAAGTGTTAGAACCCCAAAAAAGCATACTTAATTTGAGGGCACATGTGACCAATAATTCCACTTGAATCCTCCTGCTAGCTGCTTTAGTCGCACCATACGCACAAAAAAACAAAACAAAAAGAACCTCTTGTCATAAGCACCAAAAATAGATCCGATTTTTTTAATCACGGATAGTCAACTTTCCAATCAAGTTTGCACAATTCTTAAGGTAAGTTGGGGAAAGAGTATTTTGGAGTAATAACTTGTAAAATTTAGAAATGATTTATCTCTCAAACCATACAATGGATTTTCGTAAACTTTATACCATTGAAAAGCATTTTAAAACACCTACGCAACGAATATAAACATGCCTATTAAATTATACACATTTCTTATATTAACCATAATCAATTAAAATGGTAATTTTAGAATATCCCTCTTGTTTATTGAAACATGTCTTCTATTATGACACAAAATTTAAAAGTAAATAGGTCATCTAATAGTGGGATGGAGGGAGTATTAGTAATCAATAAACTTACTGAAACGGTCATGATCGTGTTATAACAGAGGTAGTCTAGGCGTTGGCCTAGAGCCCCAATTTATTTTTTTTTTGATACGCGAAAGCCGAACCCAGGTCCATACCCGAACCCAGCTAGTTGAACTGGCCTCACTGCCAGACACAACACCGCTAAACCCTTTATTCAACTAATATATTACAAACCTTTATAGTGGCTGGGATTGAACTCCTGACTTCCTCCTTATTGGAGTTGTTGGGATACCACTGAGCTTTGCTCTTGAACCTTAGAGCCCCAAATTGTTGAAGGTCCAGAATTCATTTATAACACCCGCATTTTTAGCATGGCGCGTGCTAAAAGATGAGCCATGGCTCGAGATGAAGCTTCATCCAAAGCTTCCTTTTCATAGTAAGATGCATTTGGCTTGGGGCCATATTTGGTGCGAAGGAAGGAACTTCGCGTAGGCATATTGTCCAAGGGAAGATGTTGCATCATCATGATGCATTAGGCAAGTGGGGTAGATGGACTCGAGTTTGCGGCGTAATCATTTTGCATTATGAAGGTTATTGGCCTAGAGCCAATATCACACAATGATTGTACATCAGGTCAGAGAGTGTTGGCCGCGAGAATATTGCAAAATCATTGTGCAATACGTCAAGGAGTATGTCGCGCAATCATTGTGATTATGCAATAGCCAGTGCGAATAGCCAGAACGCGTGCCACGCAAACATTGCGCGCAATTATTGTACGTAATCATTGGTCGCAATCATTGAGGATGAATAGTGTAGCAAGCATGTCAATTTTCTCCCCTTTTCATACTTGTAGAAATTCCATTAAGACATATATAGTGAGGGGTAGTTGGTTGAAGGTGCATATACGGACCATGTACCAAGTAAGCTTCCTAGATTAGACAGAAGAGTATAAATGATGCCGAAGGCTCATTTATAGTTGCGTAGCCTTGTGAAGAGTGCATTTGATTCTTAGGCATCACTATGCCGTATCGCAGATGGTACTGCATAATCACTGTGCATTATGACGGGACGTCCTATAGGGACTAAGCAATTACCATTATTTCTTGGAAACGGCCTTGCAAACGAGTTTGGCTTAAGTTGCGGTCCCTTTGGGATGAACTACGGTCTGTGCTTGATCCCTTTAGAGTAGGGAAGGGTACGAAGGAATCCACAATGAGTTGCAGCATTGTCAGTCCAGTTCTTTGTCGCTCATATCATCTAATTGCGAGATGATTGCGGCACGTTGGCCCCTCATATCGTCTAAGATCGGTAGCTCGATGCAAGAGATGATTGCGGGAAGAATTCATGAGGACAGTTGCATGCCGGTCAGTGGATGCTCATACTTCCTATCAAGCCGTTCGACTTAGGCATGTACCAATGGTGCATTGGGCATGGCCGCGGAAGTAAGCTACATCGGTATGCAAGTTAGCGTTGCTTGCATAAGCCTAAGGAAAGTACGGCATGAGGCCTGCAATAGCCTATTAGGAAGATGATTGCGGCATTCTGGCATCTCATACCATCTGGCTCGGTATCACGATGCAAGACATGATTTTGGCCAAATTTGATGAGGCTAGTGTGTGTCAGTCATCGGATGCTCATACTACCTATCAAGCTATAGAGAGTTGGCATATGCGTCATTGCGAATTGCGCATGGCCTCGGAATTATGCAACATCGATATGCAAGTTAGAGGATTTGACAGACCGTAAAATTACGCCTTTGGCACGTTGTCCCGCAGGCCGTAACTTCCCCGATGCGCCATGATGAAGCTACGATCCGGGCCTCAAAGCTAGGAAAATGGACGCTCATTTTCCCTCGCAGGCATGCTCGACGAGCATGATGAATCTAACTTAGGTTCCACACCGTTCCAACTTACCCTTATTCTGCGAAGGGTTTATTAAGTAAACCAAAAACTTTCTTAAAACGACAAAACGACTTTTTGAGGCCCTAAACGATGGAATTTGGCTAAAATCTGGTGACCATGAGGATCTATAGATCACATGTCTTGATCTTTGGGACGTTTCCCATCAAAATGGACTCATGTTGAGCTAAGTTACGACATTTGGGTTTTTAGCCTATGTCGAACGCCTTGATAAGAAGTATGAGCATCCAGTGAATGGAATGCAACTTTCCTCATCAAGTTTGGCCACAATCATCTCTTGCATCGCATCACCGAGCTTAGATGATATGAGAGTCCAATGTGCCGCAATCATCTCCCAAATAGATGATATGAGCGACAAAGTGCTGGACCGGCAATGCTGCAACTCATTTTGGTTTCCTACGTACCCTTCCCTACTCTAAAGGGATCAAGCACAGACCGTAGTTCATCCTCGAACGGACAGAAACTTAAACCAACTCGTTTGCGAGGCCGTGGCCAAGCAATAAAGGTAACGGCCTAGTCCGTATAGGTCGTTCTGTCAATATGTATCCAAGTAAGTGATGCGCGTTTGGTCCGCAATATGGAATAACGATGCCTAAGCATCAAATGCCCTCTTAGAGAGTCTACGCAACTATAAATTAACCTTAGACATCATTTATACTCTTCCGGCTAAGATACGAAGCTTACTTGGTGCATAGTCCGCATATGCACCATCAACCAACTACCCCTCCCTATGTATGTTAATTTGACATTTTTACAACTCAAATTGGGGGAGAAAAATTCATTCATCGACTCCTCAGGAAATGATGGCTTCACCTTACCATTCTTGCCAACTGCGATGTACGGCCGTAATGGCTATACATTCAGTTCTGGCTCACAGGCCAGTTTCAATGTCCGACCATGACGGCTGAACATTTATTGAGCCAGGTCAGGCCGTGGTGGCTTTACCTACGGCTTTGTCCCATAGGCCATCCCAATGTCCATCCGTGATGGATGTACATCTCTAAGGTTATCTCACTTGGTGCATGGAGGTATATGCACCTTCAACCAAGTACCCCTCCTTATATATGTTAACTTGACATTTTTACAACTTTGATTGGCGGAGGAAAAATCATTCATCAACTCTCATTTTTACTATTCATGGTCGTTGCCATGAACCCGGCCACGACGGTTGTCCGCTGCCAACCCGATGTCCAGCTATGTTGGTTGTCCGCTGCTAACCCGATGTCCATCCATGTTGGATGTCCGCTGCCAACCCAATGTCCATCCATGTTGGTTGTACGCTGCCAACTCGATGTTCAGCCATGACTGCTATCCGCTGCCAACCCGATGTCCAGCCATGACGGCTGTCCGCTGCCAACCCGATGTCCATCCATGTTGGTTGTCCACTGCCAACCCGATGTTCATCCATGTTGTCTCTCACCTTCCAACCCGATGTCCAGTCATAACGGCTATCCACTGCCAACCCGATGTACAGCCATGTTGGCTGTTCATGGTCAACGCTTTGGCCAAGGGCCAATGTTCCTTCTCCTGCGCAACAGAACAAACAAACTATTGTGGACAAACACTTCGGTTTGGATTTCCTGAGCATAAGTCTCATACCAGATATTCAGAAATCACGTGTTTCTTCAAGTTGTCATGAACAACAATTTAGACCTTCTGAGCAAACGTCCCATACCGCATACGCAGGAATCCAACAAGAGTCCACAACGTTACCAAGAATCGCAATTGGCTAGTGGCAAGAGGATATCTCGACCAGGTATCCCAAATGTGCATCTTATAATACACACTCAGGGTTCCCTAAAGTTCACAAAGTTGGTGCCAAATATTTTGATATTGTGTGGAATAGGATCCAGTTTTCCACCGTCCCTGACGGTCATCTAGTTTGCCACTCGTAAGTGGGATGCTAGCCGGGCCTGACAACGCACACCATCGGCCAGTTGCCTACATGTGGGGA
Organism: Papaver somniferum; assembly: GCF_003573695.1. Taxonomy (NCBI): domain Eukaryota; kingdom Viridiplantae; phylum Streptophyta; class Magnoliopsida; order Ranunculales; family Papaveraceae; genus Papaver; species Papaver somniferum. Next base: position 9,228,315 of record NW_020618825.1, on the reverse strand, counting down.
TGATCAGTCTCATTGTCTACCCACCGTCGTAGAAGGTCTTCCAGATATCCACTTGTCAATGGGGTGCCACTTAGGCCAGGCAAACTCATAATACATAAACAATCTCAACTCGAATCGCAAAGTAACTGACATATAAGTTACAAACTCTTTTTGCGCAAAATTTGGCCTACTCTCCAACTTTATTTCCTTCGAAGGAAAAATACTCGTTGACGAGTCCACTGCGCACAATCCCTAGGGTTATCTCGGAACTTTCTCTGATACCAACTGTGACGGACCGGAAAATTACGTCTTTGGCGTGTTGCCCCGCAGGCCGTAACTTCCCCGATGCGCCATGATAAAGCTACGATCCGGGCCTCAAACCTAGGAAAATGCACACCCATTTTACCTTGCAGGCTTTCTCGACGATCATGATGCAACTAACTTAGGTTCCACAAAGTTACAACTTACCCTTATTCTGCGAAGAGTTTATTAAGTAAACCAAAAACTTTCTTAAAATGGCAAAAACGTCCTTTTGAGGCTCTAGAAGATGGAATTTGTCTAAACTATGGTGGCCATGTGGATCTATAGATCACATGTCTTGATATTTGGGTCGTTTCCATCAAAATGGACTCATGTTGAGCTAAATTACGACACTCGGGTTTTTAGCCTATGTCAAACGCCTTGATAAGAAGTATGAGCATCCAGTGAAGGGAATGCAACTTTCCTCATCAAGTTTGGCCACAATCATCTCTTGCATCGCATCACCGAGCTTAGATGATATGAGAGGCCAATATGCCGCAATCATCTCCCAAATAGATGATATGAGCGACAAAATGCTGGACCGGCAATGATGCAACTCATTGTGGCTGCTTACGTACCCTTCCCTACTCTAAAGGGATCAAGCACAGACCGTAATTCATCCTCGAAGGGATAGAAACTTAAACCAACTCGTTTGCGAGGTCGTGGTCAAGCAATAAAGGTAATGACCTAGTCCGTATAGGTCGTTCCGTCAATATGCATCCAAGTAAATGATGCACGTTTGGTCCGCAATATGGCATAACGATGCCTAAGCATCAAATTCCCTCTTCGCGAGGCTACGCAACTATAAATGAGCCTTAGAAATCATTTATACTCTTCTGGGTAAGCTATGAAGCTTACTTTGTGCATAATCCGCATATGCACCATCAACCAACTACCCTCCCTATATTTGGTAATTTGACATTTTCACAACTCAAATCGGGGGAGGAAAAATCATTCATCAACTCCCCAGGACATGATGGATGCACCTTACCATTCTGTACAACTGCGATGTACGACCATAATGGCTGTACATTCAGTTCTGGCTCACAGGCCAGTTTCAATGTCCGTCCATGACGGCTGAATATTTCCTGAGCCAGGTCCCGTGAAGGGCCGTGATGGTTGTACTTCCGTCTTTGGCCCGTAGGACACTCTAATATCTAGCCGTGATGGTTGTACATCTCTAAGTTTATCTCACTTGGTGCATTGTCCGTATATGCACCTTCAACCAAGTACCCCTCCCTATATATGTTAACTTGACATTTTTACAACTTTGATTGGGTGAGGAAAAATCATTCATCAACTCCCACTTTTACTATTCATGGTCGTTGCCATATACCCGTCCATGACGGCTGTCCGCTTCCAACCCGATGTCCAGCTATGTTGGATGTCCGCTGCCAACCCGATATCCATCCATGTTGGTTGTCCGCTGCCAACCCGATGTCCAGCCATGTTGGTTGTCCTCATCCAACCCGATGTTCATCCATGACGGATGTCCGCTGCCAACCCGATATCCAGCCATGTTGGCTGTCCGCTGCCAACCCGATGTCCATCCATGTTGGTTGTCCGTTGCCAACCCGATGTCCATCCATGTTGGCTGTTCACTGCCAACCCGATGTCCAATCATGTTGGTTGTTCACTGTCAACGTATTGGCCAAGGAACAATGTTCCTTTTCCTACGCAACAGAAACTTTGGATGAAGCTTCATCTCGGGCCATAGCGCATCTTTTAGCATGCGCCATGCTAAAAACACGGTGTATTACAGAGGAAGTTGCATAAGCCTAAAGAAAGTACGACATGGGCCTGATTGATGCACCCTTGGCACGAGCAAGACCAGTGCATAATATCAGCAATGTCGAAGCTTAGTGTAAAGGAAGTAACGGTTACTCATCCAGATAGGAAATTCAGTGAAGAATTCCCTACGTTCAGGCAAGGCTTTGTACCCTTGGCCTATGGTAAGTTGGAACGGTGTGGAAGCTAAGTTAGCTGCACCATGCTCCACGAGCATTCCTGCAAGGATAGATGAACGCGCATTTCCCTACCATAAAGACTCGGATCGTAGCTTCATCACGATGCATCGGGGAATTTATGGCCTGCGCGCCAGGCGTAATTATCCGGTCTGTCACATTATTCTTTTTCTACTATAGTTAATTGTGACAGTTATAAGTGTTAGAAAATATTTTAGAGTTTTTTTTATTGTTAGAATTATAATTGTGATTAAATATCTTATAACAGCTATAACAGTCATTCAATTTTGAATACTTAGAAATCAACAACCGGGGAATAGTTTTTTTAATTGGGAGACATAAATTACTATCCCATACAATGGTATCTTCTAAGGGGTGTTTTTTGGAGGCGGAAATATGAAACTATCCCTTAAAAAATAATAAATAAATCAAACCTAAATATTCTCCACTCCCTTTCAAATTCTAAATATTCCCCACTCTCTTTCAAATTCTCTTCTCCTTTCTTGTCGGCTCCTCATTTTGAAAAAGTTTTTTTTTTTTTTTTTACTTTCGGAAGTGATGAAGGCCATACTGATATATATCTTGTGCCGACATGACTTTTAAGATGAATACCATGTCGATATCTTCTGCCGCCATGGCTGTTAGGATGAATACCATGCTGATATATTGTGTCGGCATGGCTTTTAGGATGGATACCATGCCGATATCTTGTGCCAACATGGCTGTTAGGATGAATACCATGCCGAAAGCAACATAGCTCAGAAAGTCTGTACCAAAACTTGTTTATGCAGGCATGGTCGATTCCCAAGTGTACCATGCTGATTTGAGGACAAAAATATACAGAAAATCTGTCTGAAATAGCAAGTTATAATGTGCATGGCCAACATTACTACCGGCATGCTCGATAATAAACTTTCTGTACCGGCAGTGTACTTACAATTTTAAATTTGGAGGATATTGTGTATCGGCATGGTAAAAGTATGAATACCATGCCGATTTGGGCCCTGCCGACATGATATTCATACTTTTACCATGCCGAGACTGAGTTTTTCAGGCGTAAGAATGGGGAATTCAATGGAAAAAAAATAATCAAATTTCAATACATTAATACCTATACATGGGTAATTGGATCACTTGTAAGTTCAGCATGTTTTATTTCCTGGGTTGGTTCTTCACTTAAACTTTCATGATCATAAATATCTTGATTTAATGATTTTGCATCAACAAATTCAATGATAATGATTTATACTAATCATCATCAAACTAATCTATTAACTTAACAAATTATAATTAACCACTAAACATGATTAGTGAGGATAGATTAGGAATTAGTTAAAATACATGGATAGAGGGTGACCTTGACTTACTATTTAAATCCCGTTTTTATCTTTTTCCTCCCTCCTCCAATTAGTTTTAATATCCCTCAATTTTGCATTTTTTTCCGAGTAGTGTACGTCGAATGCCCGAATCACAACCTTATAACCCAAAATTTAAGGAAAAAAGCCAAAAAAGTTGGTTTCAAGTTATTGTATTCATTTAACAAAAGATCCTCATTTATCAAGTTCACCCAGAGCACCACAAACCTGTAAGAGGCCGCTACACCATTTCAAGGATTTTGTCGCAGGCTATACCTGTTACTGATAAGATCCGTTATAGCCTGTTAAAAAAAGGCCGTTATTAATAATTGTTATATGTCTTATAACGGTTTTATCTGTGACAATGTCCAACCAAACCACAACTAAAAACCGTTACAATAATTAACAGTCACAATTGAACTAATTTCATAAGTGCGACACGTGTTGAACTTGCCCCATATATTCTAACAATTATAATTATTACTTAATATTTGCAACAAATAAGAGGGTGCAGTCCTTTAGTTACGGATACTGTAACAGTTGAACCGTTACTCTTACTTGCAACAAATCTGAGATGACGACACGTGTTTCTTTTATTACATTTGTTGTTACAGTTAAACCTGTAACAAAACTTTAGATTACAATTAAAAAAAACTAGGCCGCTCAGGTTCTGTCGTGGACCTGGGCTCTCAGTTTACAGTCTGAACTCAATTAAAGCATGCAATACAATTACATTTAAACCTGAAACAATTGCAATCCGTTCTCTTTCAGTTCTCTTTCAATACACAATCAACAATTCAGTGAAAAAAGAAAAGAAAAAAGAAAGAATTATTCGTTTGGAAGAAGAACCGCAGATTTAGTGTTAGGGATATCCCCTATGTCCATCTGAAGCAGCAAAAAACAAAAAAGAACTATAAATCACAAGCAAGAATAAATGTCAAACTACTGCGGTCATAGTGATGCTTCACTCCTAACACTAAACCTCTTACCAACACAAACCACTAACACAGAAAACTAGTCTGAAGCGAATTCTGAAGTGAATAAGTACCTTTATAAAGCAGTTTGAAGTGAATAAGCTCAACCAAATTATCCGCTGCATATTATTGAGATATTATTCTCTTTGTGAATCCTACACAAAACATTTAGAGAGATTAGTTCGCATAGCAATTTAACAACACCCATAAGAATACAAAGAAAACAAAATAAAGGTCTTTCTGAAACGATAATTCTACAATATTAAGCATCCAAGTAAACTATCTACAAAATGTTTACCTTAACAAAAAAAAGAGATGAGTAATTACTGCCTCCTAGACTCAAATTCCGCACTTCCATCTTGGTTGAAATGGCATACTTGAACATGTCAAGGAATCTCGATGAATAAGATACCTGCAATAGACAGAATGCATACTTCTCATAATTTTGCAGTTGCACAAAATAATAACATTTCAAAGCAATAATATACTACACACACTTACCATATTAGCTCTATCAATCTATTTTCTGTGAAAAAAAAATTATTATTTCTAATAGAGTGGGGTAATCCATAACTAAATAATCTGCAATTATTACCTTGACATGAACATATACAGCAGGTTTCTTTCCAAGTGGAGGTTGGTCCCATTCACTGAAAAAAATTCACAAGAATTCGATTTGTAAGAAATCTGTAACACCAAAAATAAAAAAGCACAACCGATATAAAACCAAAAAGAGAATACAACAAATATTTGATTTACTTAGGTACTATAAGTAATACCTCCTCAAAACATGCGTCTAGCTCGCTCCAAAACGGCCATGGATTCTGAAACTTTTTTGAAAGCATCTGGGGACTCTTTAACAGATGGAGCACTTCGGTTTTATCCATTTTTAGTAGCATGCCAGTAACCTTGCGCTGAGCAGGGCTTCCTGATATTTCGGACCAAACAGAAGTCAAAAATGGGCATGTTTAACCATCCAAGTTAAGATTAGGAAAATACCTTTTCAGGTGAATCCTTCTTACCAGCAACACACCTGTTGCATGGTTTGAGTGTGGCCAATAATGGGTCAAAGGGAGGAGCCTCATCTTAACAAAACACAGGAATGATAACGACATCAGACTTACGAATTCTCTTCTCAAATGTGCATCTAGAAAACCCCTCTCTCTGTCACCTGCCCAATATAAATAACATTAGAAAAACAAAGAACAGACTACAACTGATAAAACGAAAACAAACCAACCAAAAAAGGTGTACAATTTAGACATTCACATAGATGAAAAGTTTCTGCCAACTCCTAACACACCAGAGAGCTGTGGAAAACATAGAAATGATTCACCAATCACCATATGTTTAAGTTTGTGCACGAAAGACCACAAAAAGTCCATTCTTTATGACTTCTAGTATCATAAAAGCAAACGAATGGCAACATGTGGTTCTATAATCTAGATCCACAGCAGCAAACTATATTTAACAATCAAGTTCAGATACATAAGAGAGGATTTTGTTTTCAAACTTAGCACAGACATTATTAACCTCCCCCCAAATTCCGCTTCGGAAGTGTGTTAATATACACTAGTCCATCTCGTTGTGCTTCCACTGTAGCTATAGGTACACTAGAAGCATCAAGCGGCAACGTCATAATTGGAGTCAGAGGTACCACAGATGGGTCTACAAGCCCATTCCTTGAGTTTGGTATGTATCTGAGTCCTTGATTAGAATTCCTTGACATCACCTGAAGAGACCAAATGTCATATTTACAGATCATTAACTGACTAAACAAAAATGAGTTCTTAATCAGGATTAGCTCCATGTCAATAATTATATCATAGACTAAGGGTAAAACTAATTTCAAGTTATCAAATGTTGATAAATTAACCGACATGCTGTTGTATCAGATGTGGATTTCCTCCTCTTCTTAAACCCATTATCTGTCCAGGCCGGCCCTGTTTCTGAAGGTGGTAGGGCACCATAAAATTTGGTCCGATACCTGGCCGAAATCCTGGCAGTGGTTGCGGCTGAAATCCATATCCAGCAGGCTGGGACAGAATCATACCTGGGGTACCTTGACCAAAATACAACTGTAGAAGAGCAAGCCGAAACCGGTCATACCTGATGTAAAAGGTGTCATTGTACCAGGTGCTTGCATTTGAGCAAAATGAGCCTGCAAAATATAATAGAGCGAATGCATCAGGGTCATATCTATATAAACTCGCTCTTAAAAATAAAAACACCTCCTCCTGTTAACACATTAATAATTCGAGGTAGCAGTAGATTACCAACCTATCATAAAGAGGTGTCCGACCTATCATCTTCCCATTCATTTCTTTCACCTAAAATATTGTTTCACCATAGGTACAGGTTTTAATCATTCAGACACATAAATCTCAAAAGCACTATGTAATTGTGAAGAAAAAAGCCATAACTTACAGCTCTAGCAGCTTCCTCGGGGTGGAGAATGCAACAAAACCAGAGCCCTTACTCACTCCCCGAGGATCAAGCATCTCCGTTACTAACCCCATAACTACAAATCACCACCACCACCACCATCACCATCTTTAGTATCATAATACAACGAATCACAAGCACCACCATCTCCATTACCTATAAATGACAATCAATAGCACCAACATCTCCATTACCTGGAAACAATAATCAAATTAGTACTAAAAGAGGCCTTGGACGATGAAATATAACTTAGTTTATAAATTATGAACAAATGAAAATAATGAACAACAAAACATAAGTGGAAATATTCCAAATTATATACAGGACTTCTCCCGATTTAAAAAAAAATATATATATATATAAACCCAACATCAGAATCCTTAAAAAACCCATAAAATTATGTGAACAATAAAAACTTCCAAACCCATCAGCATACATAATCCTTAACACAAGAGTAAAACCAACAAGAGGACTTCTAATAACTTCATCAACAAAAAATCTTATTACTTCTATAACTTCGTTAACAAAAAGTTAAAAAATGAGGGAGAAGTATACCTGAGGATCTTCAACGAATGCAAGTGAAGATGTTGAATGTTCTTCTACCGATTGCTACAACAAAAAAACAATGATACTTAAAACCTTATCCACAAAATCAAACCCTACCTTAAACATTGAAAAATATATAGAGAAACTACATTTTAAACCCTAACTTTACCTGATTTGTAGTTTGTAGAAAATCAAACCAAACATAAAGCATTTTTTATGAAATCAAAGAATCTCTAACAAAACCCCAAAATCAAAACTCTAATTTCAATCCAAATCTTCAGAGAACTTGAGATCTACTGGGTTCCATTAAAAATAGGGTATCTATTTCCAATGAAATTAGAGTATTTATTTATGGGTATGGATTATGGTTTCGTTTCTCTGATTTGGAGGAGGGAGATTAAGAAGATGGAGAAAATTGCAGCGTTCTGGTAAGGTTGAAGCATATGGTGTTATTGCCTCGTCCTTCTTAATTTAAGTTAGAGATGGCGACCGAGAGGAGCACAAAGAACTTCATTGGACGGCTCTCGTTGTTTTTAAATTAGGTGGTACATTTTATCACTTACCGTAACATCGTAAAGTACGCGTCCATAACTTTGGGAAGAAAAATCTAGTAGTTACATGTATTTCGCGCATATATCACACCAAGTCAATATAATATATATATGAAGGAGTATGAATCTGAATAATGAAAATGAATCAGAGGAATGAGGAATTAATCTAGAGGATCAGAAGTTGAACTAAAGAATGTAAAAATATCATATTTTTAAAACTCAGGTTCCCAAAAATTACTAAAGATAAACCTGAGTTTCTCATTCGAAGGAACTGGAGATGAAATTTATCATATTTGAACATCCCAGGTTCAAAGATTACAAAAATTGGACCTGAGTTTCTCATTCAGATGAAATGAAGATGAACTTTATCAGATTCAAACTTCCCAGGTTCAAAAATTACTAAAATAGGACCTGAGTTTCTCGTTCTGATGAATTCAAGACTAAATATATCAGAATTGAACATCACATGTTCAAAGATTACAAGAGTTAGACATGAGTTTCTCCTTCGGAGGAACTGAAGACGATATATATCATAATTGAACATCACTGGTTCAAAGATTACAAGAGTTAGACCTGAGTTTCTCGTTCGGACGAACTGAAGACGAAATATATCAGAATTGAACATCACAGGTTCAAAGATTACTAGAGTTAGACCTGATTCACTCGTTCGGATGATTTGAAGACGAAATATATCAGAATTGAACATCACAGGTTCAAAAATTACAAGAGTTAGACCTGAGTTTCTCGTTCGGCTGAACTGAAGAAGAAATATATCAGAATTGAAAATCAAATGTTCAAAGATTATTAGAGTTAGACCTGAATTCTCGTTCGGATGAACAAAGGATGAAATATATCATACTCGAACAACCCAGGTTGAAAGATTAGTAGAGTTAGACCAGAGTTTCCCGTTCGGATTAACGGAAGATGAAATACATCAGAATTGAACAACCCATGTTGAAAGATTACTAGAGTTAGACCTGAGTTTCCCGTCCGGGTGAACGGAAAATGAAATGTATTAGATTTGAACATACGGATTGTGTGAGAAGCATGTGTGTTCTTTTGAGAAGCATGTGTTTTTAGAGAAAATCACAAACCTTCCAACCGAAAAGGCCACTTTTTGTAAGTTAGACATATTTTAGCATGTTTGTTATTTTAGTGATCGAGTATCGATTTTGTTCGGTTAAATTCTTTGCTTTTAATGCTCTAAATTCTAGATAGAAATGTAATATAGGTATTTACGATCATACGATTGGAACTAGTAATCGCATAATAACGTCGATGTAGCTTCAACATTTAGTTGAGTTTAATTTAGAGAAAATGACAAATTGCCCAACAGATTTTACCATCAAGTTAAGATAGAACTAAAGATAGACTTGAATTTCTCATTCTGATGAACTAAAGATGTAAAATATGAAATTTTACTATATCAGGTTGAGAAATAACTAGAGATAGACCTGAGTTTCTAATTCGGATGAAATGGATCAGAAATATATCAGATTCGAACATCCTAGGTTCAAAGATTACTAGAATTATACCTGAGTTTCTCATTTGGACGAAATGGAGAAAAAATATATCAGATTCGAACATCGCATGTTCAAAGATTACTAGAGTTAGACCCGAGTTTCTCGTTCGGATGAACTGGAGAAGAAATATATCAGTTTTCAACATTGCAGGTTCAAATATTACTAGAATTAGACCTGAGTATCTCGTTCGGATAAATTGGATCAGAAATATATCGGTTTTCAACATCCCAGGGAGTTAGACCCGAGTCTCTCGTTAGGACGACCTGGATCAGAAATATATCAGTTTTCAACATCCCAGGTTCAAAGATTACTAAAGTTAGACCCGAGTCTCTCGTTCGGATGACCTGGATCAGAAATATATCAGTTTTCAACATCCAAGGTTCAAATATTACTAGAGTTAGACCCCAGTCTCTCGTTCGGATGAACTGGATCAGAAATATATCAGTTTTCAACATCCCAGGTTCAAATATTACTAGAGTTAGACCTGAGTCTCTCGTTCAGATTACCTGGATCAGAAATATATCAGTTTTCAATATCCCAGGTTCAAAGATTACTAGAGTTAGACCCGAGGCTATCGTTCGGATGAACTGGATCAGAAATATATCAGTTTTCAACATCCCAGGTTCAAATATTACTAGAGTTAGACCTGAGTCACTCGTTCGGATGAATTGTATCAGAAATATATCAGTTTTCAACATCCCAGGTTCAAAGATTACTAGAGTTAGACCCGAGTCTCTCGTTCGGATGACCTCGATCAGAAATATATCAGTTTTCAACATCCCAGGTTCAAATATTACTAGAGTTAGACCTGAGTCACTCGTTCGGATGAATTGTATCAGAAATATATCAGTTTTCAACATCCCAGGTTCAAAGATTACTAGAGTTAGACCCGAGTCTCTCGTTCGGATGACCTCGATCAGAAATATATCAGTTTTCAACATCCCAGGTTCAAATATTACTAGAGTTAGACCCGCGTCTCTCGTTCGGATGAACTGGATCAGAAATATATTAGTTTTCAACATCCCAGGTTCAAAGATTACTAGAGTTAGGCTCGAGTCTCTCGTTCGGATGAACTGGATCAGAAATATATCAGTTTTCAACATCCCAGGTTCAAAGATTACTAGAGTTAGACCTGAGTATCTCGTTCGGATGAACTGGATCAGAAATATATCAGTTTTCAACATCCCAGTTTCAAAGATTACTAGAGTTAGACCCCAGTCTCTCGTTCGGATGACCTCGATCAGAAATATATCAGTTTTCAACATCCCATGTTCAAATATTACTAGAGTTAAACCTGAGTCTCTCGTTCGGATGAATTGGATCAAAAATATATTAGTTTTCAACATCCCAGGTTCAAGTATTACTAGAGTTAGACCCGAGTCTCTCGTTCTGATGACCTGGATCAGAAATATATCAGTTTTTAACATCTCAGGTTCAAAGATTACTAGAGTTAGACCCGAGTCTCTCGTTCGGATTAACTGGATAGAAATATATCAGTTTTCAATATCCCATGTTCAAAGATTACTAGAGTTAGACCTGAGACTCTCGTTCGGATGTCCTGGATCAGAAATATATCAGTTTTCAACATCCGAGGTTCAAATATTACTAGAGTTAGACCTGAGTATCTCGTTCGGATGAACTGGATCAGAAATATATCAGTTTTCAACATCCCATGTTCAAATATTACTAGAGTTAAACCCGAGTCTCTCGTTCGGATGAATTGGATCAGAAATATATTAGTTTTCAACATCCCAGGTTCAAGTATTACTAGAGTTAGACCCGAGTCTCTCGTTCTGATGACCCGGATCAGAAATATATCAGTTTTTAGCATCCCAGGTTCAAAGATTACTAGAGTTAGACCCGAGTCTCTCGTTCGGATGAACTGGATAGAAATATATCAGTTTTCAACATCCCATGTTCAAAGATTACAAGAGTTAGACCTGAGACTCTCGTTCGGATGTCCTGGATCAGAAATATATCAGTTTTCAACATCCGAGGTTCAAATATTACTAGAGTTAGACCTGAGTATCTCGTTCGGATGAACTGGATCAGAAATATATCAGTTTTCAACATCCCAGGTTCAAATATTATGGAGACTGTGAAAATGACCAGACTACCCTTATCAAAAATAAGTAAAGTAAATATTACAGAGTGGGAAAATGAATATTTTGCCCTCACTGGAAATAAGTGCAATAAGTATTGTGGAGACTACCAAAATGACCAGACTATCCTTATCGGAAATAAGAAAAGTGAATATTACAGTATGCTAAAATGACCATTTTACCATTTGGGGAAATAAGTGCAATAAATGTTATGGGGACTGTCAAAATGACCAAACTACCCTTATTGGAAATAAGTGCAATAAATATCACACAGGCGGTGAAAATGACCATACTACCCTTACTGGAAATTAGTGAAATAAATATTATGGAGACTGTGAAAATGACCAGACTAACCTTATCAAAAATAAGTAAAGTAAATATTACAGACTTTGTAAATGATTGTGTTACCCTTACTGGAAATAAGTGCAATAAATATTATGGAGACTGTCCAAATGATCAGACTATCCTTATCAGAAATAAGTAAAGTGAATATTATAGACAGTGAAAATGACCATACTACCCTTACTGGAAATAAGTGCAATAAATATTATGGAGACTATGAAAATGACCAGACCACCTTTATCGGATATGAGTAAAGTAAATATTACAGTCTGCTAAAATGACCATGTTACCTTTAGGGGAAATAAGTGCAATAAATGTTATGAAGACTGTCAAAATCACCAAACTACCCTTATTGGAAATAAGTGCAATAAATATCACACAAACGGTGAAAATGACCTTACTACCCTTACTGGAAATTAGTGAAATAAATATTATGGAGACTGTGAAAATGACCAGACTACCTTTATCAAAAATAAGTAAAATAAATATTATATATTTTGTAAATGACTATTTTACCCTTACTGGAAATAAGTGCAATAAATATTATGGAGACTGTCAAAATGACCAGACTATCCTTATCGGAAATAAGTAAAGTGAATATTATAGATAGTGAAAATGACCATACTACCCTTACTGGAAATAAGTGCAATAAATATTATGGAGACGGTGAAAATGACCAGACGACCCTTTTCTGATATGAGTAAAGTAAATATTGCAGTATGTGAAAATGACCATTTTATCCTTAGGTGAAATAAGTGCAATAAATGTTATGGAGACTGTGAAAATGACCAGACTACACTTATCGGAAATAAGTAAAGTAAATATCACTGACAATGAAAATGACCAAATTACCTTTGTACAGATTGATCTCTTGAATCAAAGTACTCCCTTGCAGTACATTGTTTAGGGTTTAGACTCGTTTCTCACCCACACACCCGAAATTACCAAAATCAGCAGAAACTTTTTTCACCCTCAAACAATTAGCGACCACAGTAGGAGATTAATCTCTCGGTTACAATACGAATTTCCAACTATCGATTTCATATTTCAACCCAGACATCAAGGTGGTAGAAGCAAACGATCCACTCAGGGATCGATGACTCGGTTATCAGACGGCCCGATTACCAGTCATGACACGACAAGGGATGATTGGGGACTTCCCACAGGTTAAAAGCAAACGATCCTCCCAGGGATCGACGACTCGGTTATCAGGTGACTCAGGGACGACAGGGGACTTTCCATAATCGCGCGGCGCTTCCCACAAAACTCGGACTTACACCCAGAAGATTCATTTTTCGTTAGAAGATCAGAAAAACCGAGTAAGTCTTACCTAGAAAAAATAAATGGTTTACTACTTCAAGTTTTCACGGGAATGATAAAACCGATAGCCATGTTATGTTTCATCCCATGCTCTCTACTGACACGCAACGCTCGAGGTCCCATGGTTCTCTTGGGACATTTGCGTCACTTGCAATAGTAACCAGGACAACATTATTCTAGAACAATTCATTCCAAAAATAATAATCCGAAACCCTCATAGATAACAGTTAGCTATCAATTCAAACCAAACCATAAACTGGGAGTTTCATCTGCCTTTCAAAAAAAAAACCTAAATAAAAAAGTTCAGAAGACGGGAGTGCGTTCAAGGAAAAATATCCAGCAACGCCTTTCTCTTCTTGGAGAAAGCCTCCCTCGCGCTTTCGAGAGCCGCCCTTTTCATGTTCAGCTTCATGGACAACCTTTCAATCTCAGCCTCCTGCTGTGCGATCTCGTCCGCGGAAGGTTCCTCAGCCGCCTTGGCCTGTAACTTTTCGATCTCGGAGAAACCTTCAACAAACCAGTGAGCATTGGACTCGTGATCTACACACACATTGCGATGAAACCTCCATCTTGAGATCACGTTTTGGAAACGGTATGGCCAGTCACTTTGCACATGTCCTCAATCGAAGACAAAGCTTCCTCCACAATCTTGGCCAACGAAACTGGCTAGTGACCTTCTTGGTTGTGGCGATGTGTCCGTAAGTTTCCCATATCTTGGTGTATAGTACTTTATATTTAGCTGGCACACTGAAACCCTCGATCAACACGTGGTGTGGGTAAGGAACCAGGTATGAAGGAGTGAATATAGCGCCCGCAACTGAACCAACAACCGGCAATGGATTCCTAACTACAATTGCTTCAGCGATCACTGGAATATTCTCTGTTGTTTGAGTCGCGATAACACCTCCATCCCGACCAACCTCCGTTTCGAGATCACCAGGTGCGGCTGTCACGATTAGGGACTAAGCTATGTCGCCACAAGTCTCCATCTCGGAGCCATCTTCAGGAACGACTTGTTCCTCCGATATCACGAATTAGGAGTTTCCCAAAAAATGGGGGGGGGGGGTGGAGGAAACGTCTAGGAGACTCACGGATTCACTTTCATACCTAGTAGAAGAAGACTCGGCGCTGCTTTCGGAAGAACTATTCTCATCATTACGAGATTTTGCGCTTTCATCCTTTTCAGGCTCTTCTTCACCATGGGAAGGTTCAACACTTCCACCCACCGCCTCAAGACGCCGCTTTCTGACGACGTGCAAGTTCGGCAAAGGCATTCACGCTGCTGAGACCCTGAAAAAAACACAGAGACAGATGTTTAAAAACGAAATGAAGATTTACACAATCTAGCTAAGCCAGCGAGAAGATGATGCATACCCGGATATTGGAAGAGCTGAAAGTCACGAGAGCCGCCGGATCTGCCGGACGTGACTGAAATATACCTGCACGATTCTTTGACCTTTGTTCCTTCGCTTGGGGACTGTCCGCATCCCGACTAGGGGACTTTTTCTTAGTTAAAGAAGGATTCTCAGCAGCGGGTGCTGTGCCAAAACCTCAGAAGAGGGTTTACCGCGGGTATTCTCCACCGTATTATTCACGAAACCATGGATAGCAAGGAACTCATCTTTCCAGAATGCATTATACTTGGAAGTCGTCGACGGGTTTCTTTCCAAGGGCAATAAGGGAATACTTTTACCCGGCGCGAGAACACTGGTGTCGAGAACGGTTGGCAATGGATTCTCTGAAGCAACCGACTGACGAGAAAGAGGGACTCCTTGGTTAAATCCCATATGTCGAGCTGCCCGATCAATATTGTAGGAGACTACCTGGAACGATCCTCGAAAGAAGACGGTATACAACCATGCATGCAACGTCGCATGAATACAACCCCTCCAATACTCATATTCCTTTCGTCAGAGAGCAAAGACATGTTCGGAAAAAAAAAAAAGTGTTAACCTGAACTATGGATGCACACACGGGGGCCCATGGATGAAAGTTTACCGCGTACGAATTATCGAGAAAATCAACCAGGTTTGAACCGGCTCTTGGGCGCCTATTCGACCAGCAAAGTATCCTCGAACCGCCACAAGCCTCGGGAAGTGAAGCCAACGGTTTAGGAGCGTATCTCCCGAAATGCTCTCATAACCATGCCTGGAGGAAAGCAGCATGGATGTACGAGTCCACTTTCATGTAGCCATTTGAAGCGCGCATGTCTGCAACCAGATGATCCAAGTGTGTGTACAGAGAACCGAGAAATAAGCCGCCAATGGGGAGAATGACTCCTTTCACTAATTTTATGGAAAGCTTACTAAGTTCCGGTCTTATCTCCTTCCTACCAGAGCCATCATCGAAAATATCTCTGGATAACCAAAGAGCCAAGAATGCCGCGACATGAAGCGTACTATTCTTTTGATCCGGCTCCAACTCATCGGGAAACCATTGAAGCACCCACCAGCTGTAGAAACACCTCGTCTCGTTTTACTTCTGAACGAACCCTTTCAACTTTGAAACCAGAGGGGCGCGCGTCTCTTCTTCATCTTCTGACAACTTGATACGAGGTTTCCTATTATGGAAAGATTCAGCAGAACGACCACACTTTTTAAGGAGATAGTCATTTCACCCCACCTACATACGTCCGTGTAAGTATCTGGAAAACACCTGAAGATTAAATCAACCAAACCCGGGATATCTTTCCTGACTTAAAGCGTCGAAGAGGCCTGATTTGCGCCCCGGTCAAGATAGCTCTTACGCAATATTGGCTTATCATGAATCACATCCATTTTTCGAAAGAACACAATGGACTCAAACTGATTTTGAAGTCAATAGGAGAAGAAGAGTACTCTCCTCTGTGGAGACAGAACCGTATTACACCCTCTGGTCGAACAGAGCGGGTTCTTCTTTCATCTTCTGAACCAGTCAGAAGAATCGGCACATACTTAGGATGATTTCTCCTAGCTGTGGCAGAAGGCATCATGAAGAATTCATCATCCATGTTTGGTTTGGAGTTGCCAACGTCTTTTGGTACAACAATAGTTTTCTCAAGTTACATCCTAACAAAATTTTTATACGTTTTCGCTATCGAAGTAACTACACTGAAAACAAAACAAATAGAAGTTACTCCAAGGTGCATGAAAGCTATTTTGTCAGCAATGGAGAATCCATTTTAGGCGCGAGCCAACTTGTTTTAAGTTGCAAAGTCATAACACGCATAACCGAATAAATTGAGACTACCAAACCCTACGAAGCCACGGAAAGCACGCCCCTTGCAAAGCCGCACCTTGCAGCGGAAAGTATGCACCCGACCAAGAAAGCATGCTCCACCAAGGAAACTATACACACGGTCGCACCAAGGAAAGAGGAAACCCTAAACAACTAGGTTTTCATGGGAGAGGAATTGGTGGCAATCACCTGCCAGTGCATACCTACTATTGCATAATAATTGAGGTGTTTAACGCTATTGAGGTGTTTACGATGAAATATTTCTAGAAGTTCATAGAAGATATACCTATGGCTAGGGTTTGCACCAATAATAAAAAAAAATATTGAAAGAGAAACCCTGGAGTACATACCTGGAATGCTTACTCGCTTTATTGACACCACTCTGCCGCTAGCACAAGGACGTAAGAACAAAGGTACAAGATAAAAGGAGAGCGACCCCTTTTATAGGCATGGCACTTTTAGAATTTGAACAAGGAAAGGATTCCCAATTGGAGACGCGAATGGAAGAAAGGAAACTGGGCCCGCAAGAACAAGTATCACGGTTCCCAAACAGTCTGCGCCATGCCTTTTCTCACCGTGCCAAGAATCCGTGCCATGCCGTGCCAACACTGGAACCCCACCTTGCCGACGTCCACACCATGTCGTGCCAAGTCCAAGCCAGTGTCATGCCAGGCCAATAGTCTGCACCCTGCCGCACCAAGTCCTTGCCACTCCTGGTCCAAGCCAACGCCCGAGCCAAGACAACGCCTGCGGCTCCTTTCCAAGTCGCACGATACCTGCGGATCTATTCCAAGCCGATCAAATGCTAGCGTCTTCCCTTCACGCCAAATCTACACTAACGGCTTCGTTCTGCGTTCTGAAGCCTAGCCCAGAGGACACACAACCATTCCAGACCGAGGCAAACAGCTTGCGTCTCAACCAGCGATCGCCTCTATCACTCCGCATCCTAACCTGCAGTGCCACGAGCAGAATTTACGCAAAGCTGCCAAATGCAAGTATCACGGATTCTACTTACCTCCCGAAAAAGGTTAGACGGATCTTCCTGGCCATCTTTCATGACTTGTGTTTCGATTCTATCCTTGTCTGTCACCATCTTATGATTACCTCGCAACAATGCCCCTGTTCCGAGCTAAGCAGGGGACTTAATGTTGATGGTGGTTTTTAGCTTAGGGTTAAAATTGTAAAACCATAGTCAAACAGTGACGCCACTCTGGAAAGAAACATAACCTGACTAATAATGGCTCTCCTAAATGCATTTATTGAGCCTTTCAATACGTCTGTGAGAAATTTACGGGGTACCTTTTTTAATGCTAATTAGGGTTTCGACATGCCAAACCCTAATTCCCATGTCATGATAGACACATTTTTGTGACCGAATTGTCCTCAATTTTCAGTATTGTTGGTACTCAATTTTCTACTTATTATGGTGTTTTATGTGTTTGTAGGTATTTTTGGAAAATTCGGCTCGAAAAGTTGGTATAGGCACCCGGAGGACACATGTTATTCGGACTATCAGTTTTGGATAAGGGGCACCTAACTGATAAGGGGCACCCCAGGGAGCCACCTGCTAATCGCACCCCATTACTGGTTAAGGGGGCTCCATCTTCTTCCTTGATTTGAAAAGAAAAATTGGCGGGAAATTGGGTTTCAACGGTAAAGGATTTATTATCTTTAAGATAAGAATATCTTCTTGCCTTACAAACATGAAGTTTTGAAGAAATAGGAAGTTATCTTGTATTAAACAAGAAAGATATCCTTAGAAGATTTTATCTTGAATTTTATTCTGCGAATTAAAGAAGATATGGGTTTAATAAAGACATATATAGAATAAAGAGAAGGAAAAATTCCTGAAGATATTTTTAATTAAAAAGAAGAAGATTTTGGAGTTATGGAAGAATATATTTGAGTGATGTGTATTTGTGTGTATAAATAGAGAGCTAGATAGCACATTTGGGAGGAGTTTTGGGAGAGAAAATAAAATCACTGATTTAATAATTTTCTCACATTTTCATCATTTGTAAACCATCTTTAAGCATAAACAAAATCAACTTTTGAGCGTGTTTCCATCATGATAAGCTAGACCCAATCCTTGGGGAGACGGAGGAAGCTATCTTTCCAATGAAAAAGTGGTAATTCTTAATTATTTAATTTGTGCAATTTTTATTTATGATTATTTTCCTAGATTGAAAATAGATTTTATGATTTTTGTTAAACAATTGTATTTTCTTTTGATGGAACATGCTTAGTCTAGGGTTTTGATGTCTCATGCTTTGGATTAACATTTGTTGTTTCTAAAAATCTACTTTTGCAATAGTTGAGAATCAATTTGAACGTGTGAAATTGCATGCTTATAATTAGTATCACTTTGAATTGGTAAATAGCGGAGTCTTAGCCCCAATCTCTCCATAATTCTCACAACACTTTTTCTTCAAGTTTGTTATTTTTACTTATAAAAATTAAGTCTAAAAAAGATGCTTTCACTAGTCTTGGACGAACCATTACTTACCACTTCTACAACCACTGTAAAAATATCATCACGTCACTGTTCCAAAAACATACCAAACCCTACTTCTCACACCACATGTGCCAATGGCATGCCTTGCCAGCCACACCTCCGCGCCAAGGCATGCCAACCATGCCAGCCGCACCACATGTGCCAATGGCATGCCGTTCCAGCCACACCTCTGCTCCAAGGCATGCCAACCATGCCAGCCGCACCACATGTGCCAATGGCATGCCATGCCAGATACATCTCCGCGCCAAAGGCATGCCAACCATGCCAGTCGCACCATGATAGACGCATTTATGTGTCTATTTTGTTCTCAATTATGTGTATTGTTAGTGCTCGATTTTGTACTTATTTGATTATTTTATGTTTTTGTAGGTGTTTTTGGAGAAATAAGCTTTTGCGGCAAAATTGGCTCAAAAAGTGGTATTTGCGCTCGTGGGAGAAAATCACTAAAGACACCCCTCATTTGGATAAGGGGCACCTCAATTACTAAGGGCACCCACTTGATATTTACACCCCAGGACACCCTAAGTGTTAAAGGCACCCATCAGCAGGATAAGGGGCATCATCTTCTACATTTGAATTTTTGCTTTTTGGCGGGAAACTTGTTGCAGCGGAGTTCAGTTTTAGGGTTTGATTTTTGGAGAGGTTATAGAGAGATTCAATCGCAAAAAACTTCTTGTATGGGCCTGTTTTGGCTTAACAGGAAAGGTATAGTTAATGGATTCGGTGAAGCTGGGATAGATAATCGATTTGAAGCAAGACAGTGTCGGAAATATACTCGGAGCTTCGCTGGAAGATTTGGGAAGAGGTTTGGACAAGAATTTAGTGGACTTTCTATTTGGATACGGACTGGGAATGATCCAGTACATCGAAACAGGAAAGGTAGTTTTTTGGAAGCGTAAAGAATGGAAGGTTTGATGTCTTGCACGATTAAACAGGGAGGTGAAGGTTTCCCGGGATATGGTGGCTTATATTTGGAAGTTACGTCGGAAGCTGGGGAAGAAATATTACCCTATGTTTCGACTCTTATCTACTTTAGGAAGTTTCAACAAAACAGAAGTCGCGTAAAGATAAAAAAGGAAGGGAGAAGAGGTCGTGACTTGCAGAGAAGAATACAGAAAGATAATTGAAATATTTCTCTAAATATCGTGGTTTATGTGTATATATATGAGCTGTATGAGTTCCAGGAGGAGGAGTCGAGAGTTGGGGGCAGTTATGGAGGTTAACAGAGCCGAGAAGAAGAAGTTGCAGAGAAGATTCTCTACTGGTGCAAGGAAAAAGAAGTCGAAGAACAAAGACCTGCTTAGGTCAGTCGTATAAAACTGTACCATATCAACGACATAAGAAACAGTCGTAAACCAGCAGTCTTATTATCTCTGTAACACTAAATCTGTAACACCTATAAACGTTGGAGTTGAGCTTCTTTTATTCCTTTTCTCATATTTCTTCAATAAAAACACCTTTTGATCTATGAATTATTATTTTGAGAGTGTTTTGAGTATGAGGAGCTAAACCCAACACTGGGATGACGGAGGAAGCCTAATATCATACATGGATAATTATATTTAATTCTTTCATGACTTTTTACAAGGATTAAATTGTTTTATGGTTTTTATTGAACGGTTGTGATTTCAATTGATGGGTTATACTTAGGTTAAGTCTTTTGATATCCCATGCTTTAGATTTACAGTCGTTTCTTTTCAAAAATCTACCTTGGCAAAGAAACAGAGTCAATATTCTATTTGAGCTATAATTGTCTAGAATAACTATATGAATCGCATGAATGGATTTATTGGTGGAATCCTGAGTCCCAGTCTCTCGTAACATTAAGTGAAACCAAAATTAAGTCTGAAATCAAATCTTTACAAGTCTTTGAAGGAACTTCTACTTATCACTTTCAAAACTACATCAATTTTTGGCGCCGCCGACGCGGACTTGTTTTTAGGGTTTTAGATTTATTTTATTTATTATTATTTTTGTTCTTTTTTATGTTTTTGGATATTTATCTTGTGTCTGGAGGTTCTGGATCATAAAGAAAATTTAGCCAAAGAGTTTGGTGATTTCATAAAGACTTGGAGCTAAAGATTAAAGCAAAAAGAACAGAAAAGAAGACAATTTTATTTTAGACAATTTTAGTTTAGGGTTTGTTTATTTTCTTTTAGGAAAAAAAAACTATATTAGGGTTTATTATTTTTGTAATTTTTCTTTTCTTTTTGGACTTTTGGACTTTGGGACGTTATTTTTTTTATTACCCTACGGAAGGTTACTTTAAATATAAACTCTTTGCAGAGAAGGAGGACAATTACGATATTGTCTCTGCACCTTGGGTTCGTACACTTGACATCGGAGTCAGTGGCCCGAGTCGACCACAACCGATTCATACCCCGTCTGGAACGGGAGGTAAGATTTTAAACACTCGCGAATCCCCTGTCAGCGAGTTACTGGACTCCTTCGTATGCATATATATTGAGGACTGAATACAGACATTTATTTTTCTAGTAAAGGGCAAGGCCTGGCCATACAAGATAAGGGTTCGGATTTCATCACCGTTCTCTTCTTCCCCGCTTTAGGAACACGTAACCTGCGCGAACCTAAGCCTAAAATTTTGACTAGAACTAGACCAATAGGGTAACGAGCTTAACAGGAAAGTCATTCGAAAAATAATGGTTACTCTTTTAAGCATACTTCGAAGTTCTCGACGGTTTCTGTAAGTTGAATGCGTGACTGCGCCGCCTTGTAATACCGGTGAGGCCTTGGGTATCAAAGCTCCACCGAGCTTCCCTCGCCTCTATTCAACTTACTTTAGCTCGGATTGATTCCATAGGGGTTTGCTTAAATTGTAACGAACTCCCTTTCGAAGGATTAGAAGCTGGTCTAGAAACAATCTAAGTGGAGCCATCATGATTTTTGTTTGCTAGAAATCAATAGGTTTGATTTGATTGAGTCATCCTTGTTTTGTGATTGAATAGAATCCCCTTCCTTTATTTTTTTGCATGCCTGAACGTAAAAGAGACGCCCTAGGTAGATTTGTTAAAGAGAAACCTAGTAGTTCTAAACGTCTCGGTTACCTCAATTTAGAAAGTACGATTTTTGAAGAGTCCGTTTTTGAACGTCTGCTTGAGGAGACAATCCCTAATATTCCAATAGTGCCGGAAATGACAACTTTAAAAGCTTTGTTGAATCCGACTAGGACTACTCGTCCTTCGTGTATTAAGTTAGCTGAAACGGAGGCACCCTATGAACTGAAACCTGGACCTTACAGATGCTCCCAATCTTTTTATGGTAAGAAAATGAAAACCCCTATTACCATGTTAGGTATTTTGAGGAAATTTGTAGTACTCTAAGAATTAGAGGCTTAGATGATGATGCTTTGAAACTCAGGTTATTCCCATTTTCCCTGAAAGATAAGGCCAAGTCATGGCTATATAGTTTGGACTATGAGTCAATTGAGACATATGAACAACTTACATATGCCTTTTTCAATAAGTTTTTCCCTAGGAACAAAACATCGTCTATTAGGACGCAAATATGCACATTTTCACAACAAGAGGGAGAATCTTTATATAGGTATTTGGAAAGGTTCAATGATTTATTATCTCAGTGTCCTCATCATGGTTTAGAAAAGGTTAGGCTAGTTCAGATCCTTTATGAGGTTTTATATTATTCCACAACAACCATGGTTGAGTCTCTATGCACTGGTGGATTTGAAAACCAAATTGTTGATGCGGCGATGGAATTTTTTAATGAAATCGCCGAAAAAAACCAGCAATGGTAAAATAGTATGGCACCCAGAAAACAATTCTTTTAAGTAGAGGAAACGTTAATAGGGTGGAAGGAGGCTATGAATCAAATGCCAAAATTGCTGTTATAGCAAAAAGGTTAGAAGCTTTAGAAGTGGGCCAGACTAGTGGTAGAGTGGAGCCTTTTTGGGAAAGCCAGAATATTGAATAGCCATAGTCAAGGTCAGTTTAGTAATTTTATAATAACAAGCCAATGCTCTTTATAATAACACTAGATTTGATAACCGTCAAAAGATTGACCCATATTCAGAAACCTATAATCCTGGTTGGAGAAACCATCCGAACCTTTCGTGGTCTAAGGGACAGAGTCAAGGTCAGTTTAGTAATTTTAATGCTCCACCAAGTTTTGGCTATACTAAGAATCCTTCAGGAGTAGCTCAGTTTCAGAATCAGTCAGATAAGAAAATCCTAAGTTTAGAGGAATCTCTCGCCTTGTTAACTCAACAAACTGCAAAATTTCAGTTATCCGTAGAACAGAGTCTACAAGCTAGTAACAGGATAGGACAAAGAAAATAGTCAGGCTATTTTCGAGTTAAAAACCTAGGTTGGTCTGATAAGTGATTCTTTGAGAGAAAAAGGTAAGTTTCCTAGTCAAACACAACCCAACCCTAGAGGAGTTCATGAATTAGGTGCAAAACCATCGAATCAACTGAATGCTGTTAGAACCCTTAGGAGTGGTAGAGTTGTAGACAATAAGGTAACCATGCCCGATAGTGAACATATTGTAGTTCACCCCTCAGAATCTCACCTCTCAGGACCAGTATCCGAGGAGACTGATAAAGTTTCTGATGATGTGAATTCGGTTCCTGAAAGGTCTGATTTTATGCCTAGAGCCCCATTTCCCCAACTATTAATACCAACAAAAAAGGAGTCGAACTTTAATGACATATTGGAGGTTTTTAAGCAAGTTACCATAAACCTTCATTTATTAGATGCAATTAGGAAAATTCCTGCTTATTCCAAGTTCCTTAAGGATATGTGTACGCGAAAGCGAAAACTTAGCGTCCATAAGAAAGACTTTTTAGCTAGTCACGTAAGTTCAATCATTCAGAACACTACAACTCCAAAGTACAAAGACCCAGGTTCTCCTACCATTGCTTGCACAATAGGTAACTTCTGGGTAGAAAAATCTTTACTTGACTTAGGAGCCAGTGTGAACTTACTGCCATTCCATGTATACTTATAACTAGGACTTTGTGAAATGAAACCTACTCAGATGACACTGCAGTTAGCTGATAGGTCTGTTAAAATCCCTCGAGGTGTTATCGAGGATGTTCTTATTGAGGTCGACAAGTTTATTTATCCAGTGGATTTCGTGGTCCTAGACAGCCAACCTGTCCCTGAACCAGAGAACCAGATACCTGTGATTTTAGGTCGCCCATTTTTAGCTACGTCTAATGCGATCATTAACTGTCGAAATGGTGTGATGAGTTTATCTTTTGGTAATATGACTATGGAAATGAACATTTTTAATGTCAGTAAGCTACCTCATGAGCTAGATGACATATGTGTTGAAGAGGTGAACTTGATAGAAGCCTTAGTTTAGGAGTCATTACCGAACATTTTGTCTGAAGACCCATTAGAAAGTTGTCTATCCCATTTTGGTTTAGATTTTGACGACGATAACACTATTGAACAGGTGAATGCTCTATTAGATTCCAAGATCGTAATCTATACTGATCATGCTACTTTGAAATACCTTTTTTCTAAGAAGGATACCAAACCTAGATTGATTAGATGGATCCTTTTGTTAAAAGAATTTTGTCCAGACATTAGAGACAAAAAGGGTGCAGAGAATGTAGTAGCATACCACTTGTCTAGGCTAGTTGTTAGTTCCCCTAATAATTCCCTTCCTATAAGGGATAGTTTTCCTGATGAACAATTGTTCTCTGTTTCCCAATCACCTTGGTATGCAAATATAGTGAATTATCTTGTTACTGGTCGAATGCCTCAACATTGGGGTAAGCAAGATCGTTCTAGGTTTTTAGCCGAGGTTAAGCATTTCTTTTGGGACGATCCTTATCTGTTTAAGTATTGTCCGGACCATATTATTAGGAGACGTGTATCTGAGAGTGACCAGTCTAGTATTATCTCCTTTTGTCATGAACATGCATGTGGGGGTCATTTAGTGCTAAGAAGACTGCTGCTAAGATTTTGCAGTGTGGATTTTACTGGCCTTCGTTGTTTAAAGATTCCCATAGTCAATGTGTTTCTGTGAGCGTTGCCAGAAGTTAGGAACTATTTCCCGTAGAAATATGATGTCCTTGAACCCTATTTTAGTGATTTAGGTCTTTAATGTGTGGGGAATTGATTTTATGGGTCCATTTCCTATTTCGTTTGGTTATCTTTACATACTTGTCGCTGTAGACTATGTGTCTAAGTGGTTTGAGGCGGTTCCGTGTAAAACGAATGACCACAGGGTCGTAGTCCAGTTTTTGAAAGAGAATATACTTACACGTTCTGGTCCGCCGCGATCTATAATTAGTGATGGAGGTTCACACTTTTGTAATAGACCGTTTTCTCTTTTAATGAAACAATACAGTATTACCCATAAAGTAGCAACCCCATATCACCCTCAGACTAGTGGTCAGGTAGAGGTTTCCAATAGGGAAATTAAACGTATTCTAGAGAAAACAATTAATCCAAATAGGAAAGATTGGTCGTCGAGGCTTACTGATGCCTTATGGGCTTACCGTACTGCGTTTAAGACACCCATTGGAATGTCACCTTATTGTTTAGTGTTTGGAAAGGCATGCCACCTGCCTGTTGAGTTAGAGCATCGATCCTATTGGGCTATTAAGAACTAAAACTTTTCACTTGACAAGGAATGATCTCAAAGAAAGCTCCAGCTCAATGAGTTGGACGAGATTCGTAGAGATGCATACGATAGTGCTAAGGAGTATAAGAACAAAATGAAACTTGTGCATGATAGGAATATTTTACGAAAGTCATTTTCTCCAAGTCAAAAAGTTCTTTTGTATGACACTCATTTGCATCTATTCCCCGGGAAGTTGCGCTCTCGGTGGACCGGTCCTTTTGTGGTCCGTACTGTTTTTCCTCATGGCGCTGTTGAGATTGAGACAACAGATGGTAGTAGTTCTTAGAAGGTTAACGGTCAGCGATTGAAGCCCTTTTTAGAGCCTTTTCCTATAGGTGATGTTGAGGAGGTCCCTCTGGAGGACCCTGTTTACCTTGATTGACCATCGAGGTGATTTTGTATGTTGTATAATATTTTTGTAGGTTTTTGGTTACACTTCACCCAGGTACTATCTTTCCGACTTCTCTCTTTACTATTTCCTCATGTTACTTATATTTTTACTGTTCTTTAATTAGAAACATTGAGGACAATCTTAGATTTAAGTTTGGGGGTGGGGTATAACTTTTTGTTACCTTTTCGTTGCAATAAATAAATTCCAGAGCCTAGAAATTTATCCCTATTAAGGATGGCACTAACCAATCTAAGTGGATGGAAGCATTTTGGTTGTAGGAGTTGAGGAACCAATCTGACTGGATGGCAACATCTAAATAGTCTATTCATAAAAGCACAGAGCTCAGGTGTTAGAAATAACATGATAGTTTCACCATATCTCGTTAAGTCCTTTTCACTTCTGTTTTTAATTTGTTTTGTTTTTAAACTATGTTTCTCTGAGTGATTTGGTGGGGCTCAAGATTCAAGTTGTTACCAATGCTAGGGTGAATTAGAGTGATTGAGATACAAAAAAAAATAAAAAAAAATAAAAAAAAAGAGAAAAAAAAGAGAAGAAACTGAGACCAGACCATCAGACCAAGCGGAATAAATTCAATAAAGTCGACCACTGGTACCCTTGTATATGCCAGTGTGTTGACCTAGAGTTAGGATTATCAATCACTGGTTCCCTTGTATATGCCAGTGTGTTGATATTAGTCAGACTAGTATCTCAGTCCATTAGGATACGTTCATTTTAGCGGAGGCCTTCAGACAGATATGAGAAACACCGTTCACCTAGTAAACATCAAAACCATATATGTTTTTCTATATCCATCTTCTTGATCTATCCATGTGATTAGTTTTGACTCCGGATATTGATGTCCATAGTGCGACTATCTGAGTAGAGCTCTGTCAAATATATATGAATTTTAGTATGCTTGAGTGCAAACTCGTGTACAACAATTGGAATTTCGCATCAAGGTACTTCCTCCTGTAGTCAATAAGTATGCCAACCAAGGAGATTCTCACTAGTGAAAAATGGGTGTTTAACAACCCACATCAGAGACCCTTGTTTGACTGTAATCAGACCGTTGACCAAACGAAGCCGTCTCTGATACGAGAAAAAAATGGAAAATATCTGAGAGATTAATAAACCGTCTCTGAATAACAAAATTTATTTAGCATCTTATCCCTCTTGGAACTATCGATCCTGCGACCTCTGATCCTAGTCTGGGGATTGAAACTAATTGATCTAACGGATGGGATTAAGATATCAAGTCCCTTTATTAAAACCAGAAAAAACTTATTCATTATGTCTTCTCTACTCGCATCCCTTCACTATTTTTTCTCTGGTCTCTCCGCCTACAACTCTTCTCTACTTCCATCACCACCACAGACAATAGATCAGCATCCTCCAGTTCCATCACCACCACAACAATACCTTCTCCTCCATCTTCTCGATTGATTTAGTTTGTATGCTTATAATCAACGAAACACACAAAAACCCGAGTATACAAATCTGTATTTTTTCTCACTTCAGAAATTGAAACTCACTGTTAGAAATCAAAGCTTTATCTGAACCCATATCTGAAAACCAAAACCCATGTATCAGAAGAAATCAAGAGGAAGCTTTCTAACCCTAGATTTAGTATTTAGTTGTTCTTGAAATCATCTGGATAATATCAATTTCTCTTGAAATCATCAGGGTAATGTCAATCTTGTTCTTGTTTTATAAATTTGATAAATTTTTAGCATTACAAATGATTTAATTTCTCTTGATTTTCTCTCGATTTTGCAGTGAGCTGTTTATTTTTCTATTTTGTCTTACAAGAAAACTCATTAAGGGTAAAAGATCTCTTCTCCTATTGTAAGAAAGAAAACCCCTAAATCTAATTTTGAACATAAAGTATAATTTTATTTTGATCTTTACCCTTAATTGACAGTTAGGTCTTTTATTTTTGTTATGTTTTTATTTTTGAGTCTTTTAGGTACTGGAACTCTGTAAAGAATGACTCAACCCCATCATAGAAAGGTATTAGTTTCATTATTCAGTAGTTATTAACCATATTGGTATTACTGGTGATGTTAGATGATTGCTTATGATGTTAGATTTGCTCGAATATTTGACTCCTTTTTCTGTTACAGGGCATCCTACACCAGCAGAATTGATTATCCAAAGTCAGATTCAAGGCTTATAATTGCCATAATATTGCAAGGATGCTAGCTCAAATCAAGAATTGTGTGTTTCGATTTCTCTTTCTCAATGGATTTCAGTTATTCAATTTCATGAAATTGTGGAAGTGTATATTGTTGATTTGGGCAAAGACATAAATTTGGTGATCTACAAGAGATTTTCTTTGATCTAAGATTTTAGTTCTTTTTATTAGGAGCCTTGACCTTGAAACATTATCTATTAAATATGTGGCCCTGACTGCGGAGATTTTTTTTTTTTGCAGCTTAAGAATAGAGGGAAGTAGATGTAGTTATGCAAAGGCTTGCAGAGATACAAACTAGCAGGATATTGGCTATACGCTGATCAATACATGGTATGTATTAGCTGGTCATATTTTTGTAGTTGGTTTTGCTTGTATCACACTTATAATTGGTATAAACGTTAATGTGTGGCTTGAAATCTAAGAACTTGAAATGTTAATTGAAGAAACAAAACTATTGTAGTTTCCTTATGGAACGGTCTTGCCACCACCATGGGCCAAGAGTTGTTGGATGTTCTTGACAGCGATCTGATTATGGCAATCAAATCTCTAAAGGTTGGAGACCTCCAAGGTAACATTGTATAGTTTTTCACCCTGTTGGTGTATACTATCTGGTTTATATGTTGTAAGGGACAGTAGTATAACTTAGTATGATACTTCTGCATGGTGTTTGCAGGAGAACCTTTGTCATCTCTAGAAAAGAGCACTGTAGTGATCACAAATTGATGCAGAACTTTTAATTAGTCAATATTGTTTTAATTGAGTTAGTGGTACTTACTTAATTAGATGAGTAAGGAGATTCTAGAATCGTAAAATGAGACTCAATTTTGTTTTATCATTAGTTTAGCTTCTTAATGATATAGACAACTTCGAACCACCAAGTGAATCAGAGAGGCCCGGCCTTTGCTGGTAGTATTTATTACTTTTATTATGACAGAGGAGGTCATGATTTATACATGTTTGTTATCTATAGTTATTTTTTTCTTTTATTTAGCATACTCATTTTATTTTATTTTTGCATTTGGACTAAAGTTTACATAAATATTAATTCATGGTGATTGATTGAGATTTATAAGTAACCACTGAGCGTGGCTGCTCACTATAATTTCCATTTTACTGCCAGGTGATACTAATATAGTTGGAGAAGAAGCGGGCGACGGAGAATATTATATGTGGGTCGAGTGAAGTAACTTAGTAAGTAGCAAGCGGAGAGAACTTTTGTTTTGGAAGATGTTTTCTTTTTGGTGTTTGTACATGTTTCTTTTGAAGTGATGCATCTCGACTTGCTTTGGGTAGTAACTACTCAAGAAAGCTAGTCTTCTCAAGATATTTATTTTCTTAATGGTGTCATTGTATTCCTGTAGATTAATGGTGATTGATTTGAGCATGCAGTTGTCATAAACTTGTGTTTCACTGGGCTTGACATTCTATCTTGTTTGCAGGTACATGAATGGTGACTGCTTTGTCAGCAAAACATAGCCAATGATACAAGGAGTCTGTAGATTAATGTGGGATCTTCAGCAAATGATGTTATAAGTAAGCATTCCTTTATTTTATTGGTTCCCCATATGGGTTTGAATTACTAAGACCTTAATGCTGGTATGCATTTTTTGAGTGAAAGCATAAAAGTTATTTTTGATCTGTGAAATATAGAATTTAATTTGATAATAATAAATGAGCTCGCTTATAATCTTTTACCTTGTTGCTTAACCCAGTTAATAGATTCACTGATTAGCATTTTTGAGGATTCTTGAGAATTATTCTCAATTCCTGTAACTTCCCTATAGCTCATCTGGACATAACTTTTCTTGCATCTCATTTGGTAATGCTGTTTCTATTGCATAATGACCAGCTATTGATCAAACTCGTCCAGGGTGTTCACTATGAAAGTTCTGTTATAAAACCTGGGCTTACATTGTATATGTTCTATTTGATGTTTTTCTTCCATGCTAATCATAAAAGTCTCTTTGGAATGGAAATACCCATTTTAACTCTTTAGTGCTAGTCCTTTAAATTTTAACACACGAAATAAAAGAATTGGTACTTTAACATATATAGTTCTTATTCTGTTTGACCTATTTCTCGGTTTAGATTGGTTAAATTTCCATATTTAAAAGATGTGAAATCTTCGTGTATTTATGTCATACTTGCAACAAGTGTTTATCTCCCTTGAATATATGTTTGTCTGCTGCTTTACTAGCTTATATAGATGATGATTCATATTTCCATTGTTGTGTATGATTTATTCAGACTACCAATCTTTTGTATATTCATTGTCTAACTCAGATTGATTGCATCTTCGTGTATTTATGTCAGACTTGCAACAAGTGTTTTTCTTGCTTGAATATATGTTATAGATGATGATTCATATTTCCATTGCTGTGTATGATTTATTCAGAGAGCTGCAATCTAATGTGTTGGGAAAAATAGAGTCAGTTAGCATCAGGGAGGAAGATACCCTCTTAATTGTGAGATATCAAGTAAGGTTGTCATCTTTTTGTAATTACCTTACTCAATTACATGGGAATAATAATACTAATTGTACGAAAGTACTTGAGGTGTTACTCGACATGGTTTCAGGAGTTACTCGAGATGGTTTGTTGATGAGAATGAAAAATCTCTGTTGCAGGATGTTATTAACTTATCTTAGAAGGTGTATTTCTCTGTATACAAGTATCTCTAAATAATGACATGGCTAGTTTCATGTGCAGAAGCTTCAGATCTCCAATTTGTTGTTTAATCAAATGTCTACTAGTTCATCATTTTGTTATTCAATCTTAGAACTTACTAGCTAGCTAGAAATTATATATTGTTTTGAACTCAGGATTTCAATCCTTGTCTGTGTAAT
Source organism: Papaver somniferum (assembly GCF_003573695.1). NCBI lineage: Eukaryota > Viridiplantae > Streptophyta > Magnoliopsida > Ranunculales > Papaveraceae > Papaver > Papaver somniferum. The sequence goes on along the minus strand of NW_020618825.1, from coordinate 9,197,138 downwards.
TTTAAACCTAATGGATACAATGAATGAATGTTGAATTTTGAGTTTGAGTTCGACTTTGAGTTTGGTTTCATTTGAATTTCAGTTTGGCTTCTATTTTAATTTAATTTGAGGGTCATTTGACTTTAATTTAAGTTTGACTTAAAATGCCAGTAAGATTAATTCAGATTCAGTCATTCAGATATTTCAGCTGATCTGAATCTGTATTTTTTTTATATTATAATTCAAATCTACGACCAGTGAAGATGGTCAGTATCTAGTTACTGCAAGAAACGGTCTCTGTTCATAGACCCACGCAGTAAGGGTCGTGCAATTAAAAAACACTTTATAAACGACCCATTCAGAGAACCCTAGAACAGGTCGTTTAACTCGTATATATACGTGTCCTGGCGGTCGCGGAGTTGATGTTTTCCACTAGTGTCTTTAGTGCCTTCCAAGGTTCTGTGTAGATAGCTAGGGTTTGGAGTATAAATTTTTTGTGGGTGTACCTCTGGTAAGCCCTCCGGAGACAACACTCCGCCACTAGAGACACCTAGGGGTTTAAAGGCTTATTGCATACGCTAAACGCAATCGACGATGCCTGCAACAGTGAGTTAGGATTTTATTTTTTTTAGATTTGATTTGCTCGAGAACTAGCAAATAATAAGTTTGGAGGTATTTGATAGACGCATTTATGTGTCTATTTTGCTCTCAATTATGTGTATTGTTAGTGCTCGATTTTGTACTTATTTGATTATTTTATGTTTTTGTAGGTATTTTTGGAGAAATAAGCTTTTGCGGCAAAATTGGCTCAAAAAGTGGTATTTGCGCTCGTGGGAGAAAATCACTAAAGACACCCCTCATTTGGATAAGGGGCACTCAATTACTAAGGGCACCCACTTGATATTTACACCCAGGACACCCTAAGTGTTAAAGGCACCCAACAACAGGATAAGGGGCGTCATCTTCTACATTTGAATTTTTGCTTTTTGGCGGGAAACTTGTTGCAGCGAAGTTCAGTTTTAGGGTTTGATTTTTGGAGAGGTTATAGAGAGATTCAATCGCAAAAAACTTCTTGTATGGGCCTGTTTTGGAATAACAGGAAAGGTATAGTTAATGGATTCGGTGAAGCTGGGATAGATAATCGATTTGAAGCAAGACAGTGTCGGAAATATACTCGTAGCTTTGCTGGAAGATTTGGGAAGAGGTTTGGACGAGAATTTAGTGGACTTTCTATTTAGTTACGGACTTGGAATGATCCAGTACATCGAAACATGAAAGTTAGTTGTTTGGAAGCGTAAAGAATGGAAGGTTTGATGTCTTGCACCATTAAACAGGGAGGTGAAGGTTTCCCGGGATATGGTGGCTTATATTTGGCAGTTACGTCGGAAGCTGGGGAAGAAATATTACCCTATGTTTCGACTCTTATCTACTTTAGGAAGTTTCAACAAAACAGAAGCCACGTAAAGATAAAAAAGGAAGGGATAAGAGGCCGTGACTATAAGAGAAGAATACGAAAAGATAATTGAAATATTTCTCGAAATATCGTGGTTTATATGTATATATATGAGCTGTATGAGTTCCAGGAGGAGGAGTCGAGAGTTGGGGGCAATTAGGGAGGTTAACAGAGACGAGAAGAAGAAGTTGCAGAGAAGATTCTCTACTGGTGCAAGGAAGAAGAAGCCGAAGAACAAAGACCTGTTTAGGTCAGTCGCATAAAACTGTACCATATCAACGACATAAGAAACAGTCGTAAACCAGCAGTCTTATTATCTTTGTAACACTAAATCTGTAACACCTATAAACGTTGTAGTAGATTTTTGTTTATTCCTTTTCTCATATTTCTTCAATAAAAACACCTTTTGATCTATGAATTTTTATTTTGAGAGTGTTTTGAGTATGAGAAGCTAAACCCAACACTGGGATGACGCAGGAAGCCTAATATCATACATGGGTAATTATATTTAATTCTTTCATGACTTTTTACAAGGATTATTAATTGTTTTATGGTTTTTATTGAACGGTTGTGATTTCAATTGATGGGTTATACTTAGGTTAAGTCTTTTGATATCCCATGCTTTAGATTTACAGTCGTTGCTTTTCAAAAATCTACCTTGGCAAAGAAACAGAGTCAATATTCTATTTGAGCTATAATTGTCTAGAATAACTATATGAATCGCATGAATGGATTTATTGGTGGAATCCTGAGTCCCAGTCTCTCGTAGCATTAAGTGAAACCAAAATTAAGTCTGAAATCAAATCTTTACAAGTCTTTGAAGTAACTTCTACTTATCACTTCCAAAACTACATCACACCACAGTTCCAATGACATGCCATGCCAGCCACATCTCTGCGCCAAAGGCATGCCAACCGTGCCAGACGCACCACATGTGCCAATGGCATGCCGTGCCAACCACACCTCCGCGCCAAGGCATGCCAACCATGCCAGCCGCACCACATGTGCCAATGGCATGCCGTGCCAGCCACATCTCAGTTCCAAGGCATGCCAACCATGTCAGCCGCACCACATGTTCCAATGGCATGCCGTGCCAGCAACACCTCCGCGCCAAGGCATGCCAACCATGCCACATGTGCCAATGGTATGCCGTGCTAGCCACATCTCCGCTCCAAGACGTGCCAACCATGCCAGCCTCACCACATGTGTCAATGGCATGCCGTGCCAGCCACACCTCCGCACCAAGGCATGCCACATGTGCCAATGGCATGCCGTGCCAGCCACATCTCCGCGCCAAGGCATGCTAACCATGCCAGCCGCACCACTGTGCCAAAGCCATGTCTTCCCTACCACATGTCGCTGGCTTCCAAACGAAGGCTTGCCACAATCAACGACCACCCTTCCATCCGAGATGCATATCTTAGACGTCCAAGGTCGCCATCTAACGCGCGGAAACCTTTGGCCCAACGCCAAGCCCTAATTTTGGACGCGCCCAAACTATGCCAAAACCCTAGTTTTTGGCCACGTCTAAACTATGCCAAAATCCAGGTTTGGCCACGCCTAAACCGTGCCAAAGACATTCTTTCATACCACTGGCTCCCAAAACGAAGGGTTGCAACAATCAACGACCACCCTTCCATCTGAGATGCAGATCTCAGCCATCCAAGTTCGCCACCTAACGCATGGAAACTTCCGGCGCAAGGCCAAAAATCACGGTTTTTCCAAAACCCTAATTCTGGCCGCGCCCAGAATATGCCAAAGCCGTGCCGGCCACGCCTCCATGCCGCTGGCTTCCAAAACGGCTATCATTCCTCCTGAGACGCAAATATCAGTCGTACAAGCTTGCCACCAAACCAAACGATTTATGGTAACCTCTTGTCTACCATGCCAAATTTCCACGGTTTGTGCCAAACCCTAATTTGGGTCGCGCCAAGAGCATGCCGTGATGGCCATGCCTCGATGTCCCTGGCCACCAAACGGAGGGTTGCGACAATCTACGGCCACCCCTCCTTCTGAGATGCAAATCTCAGCCGTACAAGCTTGCTACCAAACGACTTGTGGCAATTTCTTGGCTACACTGCCAACTCTTTGTCCACGGCACACACTTTGCTATGCCAATTCTTTGGTCACGACACCAAACCCTAATTAGCCACGCCAATAGGATGCGCAAGCCATGCCAGCACTGTGGCCATTCCACTGGCTACCAACGGAAGGTAACCACAATCAACGACTAACCTTCCTCTCAAGATGCAAAATCTCGACCATCGAAGGTCACCACCGAACGGGCAAGCCTCCCAAGATCAACTTTCCAAACAATAACAACATGCTACACAAAACACTCGAGACATCAAAACATGTCACAAACTGGGGGATGCTCATCAGGGTATTGGTATGACGGTTTACATCATGTGGCGTACTCTACGCCCGTTACAAGAAAGTGTCATAAGAGTAAGGCGGTTAGTAAATACAAGAAGTAATGGTGAAAAGTTTCCTTCATTATGGAAACATCAATTCCAGGGGTTACCCGTTACCGCTTTCTTCCATTTACTCAACCGTTTTCACTCCTTACGAGACCAGGGTACGTTTCGTCGCGACTTGTATAAATGGGTCTCACCTATTTCCACCAAAGGAAAAGTTTTTTTCAGGAACATACAACACTCAGAAATCACCTGTTAGCTTTCACATCTGTTAGCTCTCCACTTTCTGATACAGGTCGTCAAACAACTACTCTTCCAGAATCAACTATTCTGGTCTCAACATTCTCTTCGCTTCCTTCCCCAAGACCAACCCTTCTCCTTTACTTTGTGACCGAAGCAAGTCTGGAACGGCCATTTCTTGGTTCAAGCCGGATTTGTACAGATTGATCTCTCGAATCAAAGTACTCCCTTGCAGTACATTGTTTAGGGTTTAGACTCATTTCTCACCCACACACCCGAAATTACCAAAATTAGCAGAAACTGTTTTCACCCTCAAACAGAACCATATTGCCTTGTTGAAAGGGAAGTGAAGAAGCAAGTGTGATAAAGTTTCATCCTAGTTATCGCAAAAACCACACAACGGTGAGATATTTTCTATTCGAGAGGACAGTTTGGACTTAACTGGAAGAATATCACTATAGCATTTTCATATGAACACCTAAATTCTAGGGAGGACCTCTAATCTCCATATCTTTTTCCAGATAGGATTGGTTTGTGTTACCTGATAAGAACGAAAGTGCGACGCATTTTCACCCATAAATACATTAGCTATGACTCATTATTTCTCTAATAAATCTGTTTTAGTTGTTTTTGGAAGAATAGGCTCTTGTGGAGAATTGGCTCGAAAACATGTTATTTGCACCCAGAGGACAAGTGTTATTCAGACTCTCAATGTTGGTTAAGGGGCACTCAATTACTAAGGGGCACTCAATTACTAAGTGGAACCTCAATTACTATTTGAAACTCCAGGCGTCAACTGTTATTCGCACCCCTGGTCTGGATAAGGAGCACTTTCTTCTACCTTTCAAATTCAAGAATTGGCTGGAAAACGTGTCTTCACTGGCAGAATTAGGGTTGAAGTTTTGGACGGGATTTACAGAGATTCAACCGTTGATTTTCAAGGGATAGGCTTGTTATGGATAAATAAAGATAATGTGGGTGTTTTATTGGTCCAGAACTGGCTAAATCATTGAGTTTAGGTAAAAAGAGGTTCACGGGGAATACAGGATCTTCTGGATTTGGTTTGGAGAGCTTCCGGTGAGATTCAATCGAAGTTTTAGCTTGATTTGGGCCTGTTAAACACAAACAGGACTGGTAATTTCCTCTGGTTCGAAAAAAGGAAGGATTTTCTCATGATAAGAAGAAACAGGGAAGCTTATATTATTCTCGGTATTTCTGGGTATGTTTGGGAAGATTTCATGTGACCTGAGCGTGTTTGACACATGCTGGGATGTGTGGAAGAGTGTTTAGACAGAGGATGACTACAACAGGTGCGTGCAGGAGAAGAAAAAGAAAAGAAAATATTTCTGTGGTTGGCAGCGTTAATAAGGATTAGAATGGAGTTATTACGGTGATTTTCTTACCGCAGAGATGTATAAATAGTGAAGGGATATGCAAGGAAGGGATATCGAGTGTTTGGGGAGGCTACAGAGTGGATAAAATTGCTTCAAAGAAATCTGCAGCAGCAGAAGAAAAATAGTGAAGAACACGAAGAACAGACAGACAAAGACAGTCGTTAAACTCTGTCGTTTATGATTAAGATATAAGGCTGTCCAGTGCGGCAGTTTACCGTTATTCTTTGTGTCAGTGGGTATGAAACGCTTATAAACGATGTGATTCCCTGTTTTAATTGATTTTCTCCTTTTCTCTTCTTTGTAAATACCATTTGAGCAATGGAATATTATTTTGAGAGTGTTTTCACCATGTGGAGCTAAACCGCTACACTGGGTCGACGGAGGAAGACGAATTTCATGTATGGGTGAATTTATTTTATTCTCTATTTGACTTTTTCACTAATTAAAATAGAATTATGATTTTGAATAATTAGTTATCATTTTATTTGATGGGTCATGCTTGCCTAGATGTTTGATGTCCCATGCTTACGATTTGTAACTAATATTTTGAGAATCTACCTTGGCAAAAATAAGAGTCCATGTTGTTTTATTTATTGAGCGATAATTGTTGAGAATGAATAATTGAGCCTTATGATTATGAATTCGGTGAAATCCTAGTCCCAGTAACTCTCGCTTTTGTCTATTATTTTCATTAAACCTTTAAATTTAATCTTCACAAGTCTCAGAGTTCGAATCTTATTTACCACAACAAATCAAAAACCTCATCATTACCTGCAGGGTCGTCTGATCCATCTCTATGAGGCACTCATAGACAGACATAACACTTAGAGATCTGTTGGGAGTGTATGGCCTGGTTAGGCAGTCATTTTGGTTGGCAGAGGCATTAAACTGTATGGTTAATATGTTTTTTACAACATCCTAGTGAAAAACTTGCTTTTGAAAGTTGATATTCCACTGTCTCGAGTGCTCCTCTATCACCTCACTCACATGGCTGAGAGTGTTTTCTATAATAGGTTTAGTCTGGTCTTCAGTTAACTGGTTTGGGTGATTTTGAGTAATCCATGAATGTTTCCATATTTCGACCCTTTCACCTATTCCTATTTGCCAACACTAGTGGAAAATAGGTATTTAACAACCCACATCAGAGACCCTCATTGACTGTAGTTAGACCGTTGACCAAAGATAACGGTCTCTGGTTTGGTAAAAATACGGAAAAATTCTGAGATCTTAATAAGCTATCTCTGAATTAGAAATTTTATTTACAATTTTTCCGTCATGGAACTACCGGTTCGACGACCCTCAGCCTGCGATTTAAATATGGTAGTTTCTGAGCCTATATATATCTCGTTATCTTTCTCTCTCTTCACTTCGTTCACTTCACCCAAACCCTATAGCTGCAGCAGAAAACGCCTTCTCTATGAACACCACCACAAACCAGAGTCCACCATGAATTTATTCATCTGAATCTTATTTGTTAGGGTTTTATTTTTCAAACAACATCAGTTACAGTTAGGTTTCAATTCAAGTTCTCTTTACTTTATTTTCTTATAACTTTATTTGTTGATTTGGTTGATTCTCTTCACTGGGTTTTAATCATCTTTCGATTATTGGTTGATTTCAGGTTGATTTATCAATTTGGTGCGGTTGTTAGGGATTGATTTTGCAAACTTCACAGGTACATAATTTGAGTTTTAAAATTTTTTTATTGTCTTTTTTTTGATTTGGTTAATTCTCTTCATTGGGTTTTAATCTTTTTTCGATTATTGGTTGATTGCAGGTTGATTTCTCAATTTGGTGCAGTTATTAGGGTTTGATTTTACAAATTTCATCAGGTACAAAAGTTGAGTTTTATTTTTTTTTTCTTTTCTTTCAACTTCTCAATTTCTTGATTAATTCTAATCCAACATTCATACACTTCCATAACCAAGAGCTACTGGTCTTAAATTTTTCTATGCATAAAGGAGAGATACCTTTGAAATATTTTTCCTCCATGAATCTGACCCATAATTGGTTTTTATTTTGCACCATTCTCCAAGATGTTTTTGTGATTAAGGCTTTATTGAACTTTTGGAATTTTTTAAATCCCATCCCTCCCAATTCTTTTGAAATGCACACATGCTTCCATATTTTAGGACAATATCCCCTCCCATTATCTCTTGTATGTCCCCACCAATAGGCTTTATTTCTCTTATCCATTTTCTTAGTGATAGTCTTAGGTATTATAAAACACGTCATGTGATAGGTTGCTAACGAATCCGATACATGTTTTATCATGATACCCTTTCTATCCCCAGATAAGAGTTTTCCGGTCCATCCCGCTAACCGACATTTGTGCTTCTCCACTACAGATTTGAAACATTTGACTTTAGATTTGTGGGTAAATAGGGGTACTCCTAGATATTTTTCTTCTAATTTTATTTGGCCCACTTTAAGGATATCTATAATTTCCCTATCTTTCTTCCTATTAGAGACAGATTTACTGAAGAATATCCCTGATTTTTCACAATTGATCAATTGCCCGGACCCTTTGCTGGATATTTCTAAAATTTCCATTAATCTCATACATTATTTTTTGCTAGCTCTTGTGAAGATAAGGCAATCGTCTGCGAAGAGGAGGTGAGAAATTGTGAAGGAATTCTTAGAGAATCTAACCCCATTTATCCATTTTCTTTTTTCTGCTTCAATTAATACTCTGGATAGACTTTCCATACAGATAATGAACAGGTAAGTGATAGACGCGTTTATGTGTCTATTTTGATCTCAATTTCATATATTGTTAGTACCCATTTCTGTACTTATTTTGGCATTTTGTGTCTTTGCAGGTGTTTTTGGAGAAATAAGATTTTGCGGCGAAATTGACACGAATAGTGGTTTTTGCGCTCGTGGGAGAAAATTACTATACGGATCCCCATTTTTGGATAAGGGGTACCTTAATTACTAAGGGGAAACCAATTGATAAGGGGTATCCTCTTTAATACTCACCACCACTTGCTATTCGCACCCCAACAGTGGATTAGGGGGACACCATTCTTTTTCACGATTTGAATTCTCAAATTTGGCGGGAGATTTGGATTTCATGGACAAAAATTAGGGTTTGGATTTTTGGAGGTTTCGGACGAGATTCAATCGCTAGAATTTGGTTCAATGGACCTGTTTGGATTTAACATGGATGCTATGGGCAATTTCTTCGATTCAATTGGGATGGATAATTGGTTCTCGTAAAATAGGGGAATACCTTTCTAGGGTTTGTTGAGATTTTCAGGCGAGAACTAGGGAGAGATTTAACTGGGGATTTTTCACGGGAATGGATTACTATAGGCCTGTTTCGATGGAACAGGGAAGGTAACTTGGTTAGATTCTAAAAAGTAGCGATAGATTCTCGGATTAGTTAGAAAAGTGGATTGGAGATTATCACGGGTTTATTTCTGGAAGTTGCGAATGGAGGTAAGGCTAGAATATCTTTGTGGGATTTGCTTGTATCCTAGGAAGAATTTTTACAACCCACAGACGCGTTGAGAAGCTTGGGGAGAAAATCACGTGGCTTGGCAGGGAAAGAAAAGTCAGAGACTTTTGGGAGAAGAATAATCATATTTCTCGAATCTTTGAAGGGCCTGTGGTATATAAATAGCCTGGGTACGAGTTATAGAGGGGTTGTATAGAGTTTGGGGTCGATAGAATCGGAGCAGAGAAGCGTAGGTGAAGTTGCAGGAATATTCACCTGCTGCTGGTGAAGAAGAGAAGCTGAAGAACATTGGACAGAGGAGGACAGTCGTAGAGGCAGTCTTATTCAAACAACACAACAGAAGTATCGCTGTTCAACAGATCTCATATATCACAAGCTTGTAATCTTTTCTCTGTAACATTTCAAAACACATTGTAACAGTCTGTTTGTAACGCCTTTCTAGCATTGCAAACTGTCTGCTTTATTAGTTTTCTCTTGTTTTTCACACTTTTGAGCTATAAACACCTATTTTTAGAACGTGAATAATATGAGGAGCTAAACTCCAACATTGGGATGACGGAGGAAGCCATGTTTCACAATAGCTTGGTAACTATAATGATTCTTCATGACTTTTTGCATTGATTTAATTGTTTTATGATTTTTATTAATTAGTTGTGATTTTGTATGATGACGTATGCTTAGACTTAGAGCTTTTGATGCGTCATGCTTATGATTTGCAATTAATCTTTTATAAAATCTACCTTTGGAAAAGAAATAGAGTCCATAGAAGAGCTAGAATTGTTATGAATCAATATACAAACCAATTGAATGTGATTAATGGTGGAAACCCGAGTCCCAGTTCTCTCGATATTTTGTGACAACAGTGTATACATATTTTCTTTACTTTTAGTGTTTTCTATTTCTAAGTCTTAAATCAAACCTTTACAAGCCCGAGTTGAACGAATCTTTTTATCACTATCTACAACACATCAGTAAGGGGATAGAGGATCTCCTTGTCGGATGCCGAGACTTGGTTTGAAAAAGTTTATCGGGGAACCATTGACTAGAACCGCACTAGAGAGTAGTTCCAATATACTGGCTTATCAGACCCATCTACTCGTCGCTCAATCCCCGTTTTTTCATCACCTCATCTAAGAAACTCCACTCTACTCTGTCAAAGGCCTTTGACATATCTAATTTTAACTCTAAGTATCCTCTTTTGTTTTTTTGGGTTCTCACAGTATGAATAACTTCATGGGCTATCACTATGTTATCTGACATTTTCCTACCAGGGAAAAAAGGCGACTGATATGAGGAGATAAATTTATCTACAAAAAGCTTTATTTTGTTTGCAAGCAATTTAGAGATTATCTTGTCTATGGTGTTACATAACGAGATAGGTCTAAAATCAGCAGGGAACTTTGTAGAATCTTTTTTGGGGATAAGAGTGATAAAAGTGGCATTAATCTCTTTCAGAAGATGCTTATACTCGAAGAATTATTTAACCAATCTTGTGACATCCTCTTTAATAAGGTGCCAATTATGTTGATAAAAATATGTTGGGAAGCCATCGGGTCCCGGAGATTTATTCGGGTGCATATCAAAAACGATAAGTTTTATCCCAAGTTCCGCAGGAATTCTCAGAAGTTTGATGTTATCCATCTTAGATATAATTTTTGGGATGATATTTAGGATTTCCTCCTAGGATATTGGTTGAAATGAAGTAGCCATTTTTTCAAAGTGTTTAAAGAAATTGTTTACAATATCAGTTCTATTATGACACCATTCAACATTATCCTTTTTTATTGTCTCTATCATCAGTTTTTTTCTCTCACCTTCGCCACCGAGTGAAAGTAGCCATTATTTTTGTCACCTAGTGTTAAGTGATGAGTGCCAAATATTGTATATATTTATCCCTTTTTGTTGGCATTTAACTCATCTTTTATGCATTAATTCTACATTTTATCCCATATTCTGTATTTTCATTGTTTTCAAGAATAAATATTTTTATTAATTAATTTTGCATTTTTAGGTAATAAATAAAGTTCGGATGAGTCACGGAGCGAAAAGAGCAGAAAAGTAGTGAAAAGCCGGGAGAAATTACGCAAGGAAGCCGCAAAGAATGGTGCGCACAACCTCATTTTCTACACACAAAAGCGCCTCCGTTCTCAGCCATCAGATCAATCTCATAAGCATCCGACGGTCGCTCCTTCATAGAGCATCAAAATCTGAAGTCTCTGCCGAGCACCACAGCGCTGAAATTCCAAGCCTTCAGATTAGATGGTAGTTGAATCCAACGGTCGCTCCCTTGCTGTTCATCACGTTTGATATCTCCGCCTTGCACTACAACACCTAACCCCATCTAGAGCCGTTAACTTCGTTGTATCAAAAAATCTGACGGTCGCTCCTCGCTTACCTCCGCATCACCGTCCGATCTACCTACCATCTTCGCATCTCGCAGCTCAGAGTCACAGAACATCAAGACTCGATGAATTCGCCTCACACCCTAGCGACCGAGCACCTACACCTCACCCAAACGCACCCTTCTCCCAAACCATCGAGCCACTTTCTTCTCCACCTTACCCCTCTGCAGAACCATCACCCTGCAACTGCCGCACCACCATCATCACCACCACTCCCTGTCGCCACCAAACACCACCATACCACCCCCGTCATCATCCTACACGTGATTGAACACCTTCCCCCATCATTCTAGCCCTTTATCCCATCAACTCATTACCTAACCTAAACCCTAGGTTATGGATTGATGGATTAACGTGTGCTAGAGAAACAATTGAAGGCATGGAGAGGTAGAGAAGGACAAGGAGGGTAATGGGTCGAGCTCAATTTGATGTGGCTACATCAAATTAGGTGAGTAATCACCAACCCTAGCTACTGTCAGTTTGGGGATTTTTATTGGAAAACCCTAATGATGTAATTGGGTATAAATTGGGACTATGGGTTGTGTTAGAAACTATGTTTGGACTAGCCAACATCCAGGACTTTCATGTCCTGTTAAATGTTCAATTTCAGCTCAATTTAAGTTCATGATCACTATGTTCTGTTAATATCAATGTGTTAAGTTGCAATATCCTGTTAATGTTTCTGTTGAATGTGCAATGTCATGTTAATTCACTGTTAATTTGTCATGTTAATGTTTGTTACTTTGTTCTGTTAATGTTTTTATTTTCATCTCCTGTTAACATGTGTCCTGTTTAGATGTTATTCATTGTTAGTTCAGTTAGTTGTGTTCATGTTTATTGTTGCTCCTGTCACTGTCAGTTACATGATGGAATGCTAGGCTAGATACATTTGAAGCATTGATGTGATTGTGTAATGGAAGAAATCAGTGCTCATAGCAAGCTGATTTTCTTGCCATTCTTGTGTATGCTTAGGTTGCACTTTGATTGAGCATTGGGAGAAACTAGTGCTCATAGCAAGCTAGTTTTCTTCCCATTCTATTTGTTTGCCTGTTTTCTGCCTAGCCTTGCTTCATTTCAGTTTCTTCACCATCATCCTTGCCCTTGGCTTTAGGCCTTGGTTCATCTTATTTTGTTTTGCTTTTGTGCATTTGTTTTGTTTTTGCTGTTTAGTTTTTCCATTGCTTTTGCCTTGTTGTTTCTTCCCTGCCCTGCAACTTTGTTGCTTCTCTGGTTTGCTTCCAATTTGGCCTAGAGCCACTGTTTACCACTCCTTGTGCTGTGCACTGCTTGTGCAGCTGCTGCTGTTTTGCATTGTCTGCTACCACTGCTGCATTGCTACTTCTTTTTCTTGGCCTTGCTGTGCAGCTCTTTCTCCTGCAGCTGCTGTTGCTGTTGCCCTCCCTGTGTGCCTCTGCCAAGCTGCTGCTGCTGCCTTTCTGCAGCTGTTGCTACCACCCCACTTCTGCAGCTGTTGTCTGCTGCAGCTCCTTTGCTGCAAACCCATCTGCCCTGCACTGCACTGTGCACTTGCAGTGCTGCTGCTTCCATCTTTGCCTTGTGCTGCTGCTGGTGCCTTCTCTGTGTTGCCTCTGCTGTTGTTGCTGCTGCTGCTGTTGCTGCTGCTGCTGCTGCTGTTGCTGCCAATCCTGCAGTCAAGCAAAAGCCCATCAGTCCAGTTCAAGGCCTAGTTCTCAGTTCTAAGCCCACTGTCTATTGTTTGTACAACTGAGCCCAAGCCTAAGTTTAAGACCAAAGCCCAATTCATTATTAAGGCCCAATCCAATTCAGGCTTAACCCAAAAGCCTAATTCAGAGACTAACTGAGCCCAAGCTCAGTTCATTCTATTGTTATCAAACCCATTAGTGCTCAAAGCCCAATTTAAGCCAAAAGGCTTCATAGCCCAATAGCAACTAGAACCTAAAATAGCTAGAACACTACAAAACACTCCCAATCTCTGTGGATCGACCCGTACTTGCACGAGCTACAACTGACGACCGTGCACTTGCGGTATTACTGTAGGCCCCCGCGTTTCACTTCGCTTCATTTTTATACACCTCTTTGAGGCCTGCCAAGTTTTTGGCGCCGCTGCCGGGGATTGGTGCTGTGTTTTATCTGTGTTTTTTTTTTTTAGCTATTTTTGCATTTCATTTCATAGCATTTGCATCTGCATCTGCTTCATTTCATTTGCCGTTCTGAACCTGTTTTTCCTCTGCTGGGACGCCACCAAGGAAAAGAACCAAAACCCAACTGGGTTTTTGCAACAATATCAGAGCAGCTGGGCTGTGCTAAAAAGGTAAGCCTAAACCCATTCAATTGAGAGAACCCAACCTGTGGGCTTCCAATTTTTTATTGTGGGCTTGTAATAATTAACCCAATTTTTTGGGCTTTTTATTTTTCTATTTTGGGTTTGTAATAATTTATTTTTGGGCTTGTTGTTTAATTTGTGGGCTTGTATTTATTTTGTGTGGGCTTGTTTAAATTTTTCCATTGGACTTATATTTTGGACTCTGGTTTAAACCCAGCTGAGCTTATAACTGATTGTGGACTTGTAAGTGGACCTCGAAACCAAAGTTTTAAAACAAACGTCGGGCCTTAACCAACTGGGCCAAATTAAACTTTCAAATTTAAAACTTGGATTTTCGTAGGCCGCAGCTTCCATTTCATTAGAGGCTTGCACAGTGGGCTTGCTCCCATTTCAAAAACCAAATTTTATTTTTCTTAATTTAAAAAAAAAAAAAAAAAAAAAATTCTAAAATTTTACTTGCTCCCATTTTAAACCAAATTTTTATATATCCCACCAAAACCAAATTTTTCCAAAAATCCAACCATCAAAAACCAAATTTTCCCATTTAAAACCAAATAGTGGGCTTTGTGTCATTTCAAAATGGACCAACCTCGTGCTCTCCATGAATACATGTATCCATCAATAAAATTCCATTATCATGTATTGTATTACCTCAAACCAATAACCCTTTTAAAATAAATGCAACATGATACAAATACTTCCTATATTTCGAGGGTTCGATTCTGAGAACCCCTATACTCATGTAAGAGAGTTTGAACAAATTTGTCGGACTATGCAACCTGATCATTTGTCCGAAGACTCTCTGAAATTGCGTTTGTTTACATTTTCTTTAAAGAAAGGGCCAAAACATGGTTTTACGGTTTGAGACCACAATCAATCACCACTTGGGAACAACTCACTAATCAATTTTTCCAAAAATTTTTCCACACCATAGGACCATCGCTATTCGTCAAATATCAATTGTTTTGTCCAATTGGATGAGGAAACTGTTTTTCACTATTTTGAACGTTTTAATGATTTGTTGAGTGAATGTCCGCACCATGGAATTGAGAAGTGGAGACTTGTCGTCATCCTCTATGAGGGACTAGACTTTAAATCTCGAACCATGGTTGAGTCTATGTGTAATGGTGATTTATTGATAAATCTGTGGATGATGCATGGAATTTTTTAGCCGAGATTGCAGAAAAACCCATCAATGGGAATCCGTTAGGGAAACAGGAACAACACCACATGATATGATCACCCCATGAATTAGAGTTTTATTCTTGTAATAGCTCCGACCTTAGGATTGAAAATTATCCTAGATTGCAAAATGCCTATCATGATGATGATGATGATTATGATGTTATGTTAGAAGAACATGTCTATACTGAAAATGTTATGGAACCTTTGGGTTCAAATACATTAGGCTTCTCTGCCCCGACCTTAATGCATGATATTTCTTCTAGTATTCCATGTGATGTTTCCCCTGATGTGCCGATACACGAGAATAAATCTGTTGATGATGTTGATAATTCTGATTGTAATCTTGCCAATTGATTGATGATTGTGAGCATGATGTGACATGTGTAGATGAGTTAGAAGATTTTGATTTGATTGATAATGATATGCCTATTCTTCTACCTAAGTCACAATCTGATGGCCTTCCACCCAACCTAGATTTGGTTTGTACCATATTGTAAAACCAATTTTTCTGAAAATTCCTAATCTAGGATTGGAACTGTGTGCTTCCCAAGTCCTCTTGGACTATTTTGCTTCAAAATATAACACTTTTAAAGAGCCACAGTTGGAAATTGCATGTTTGCCCATCCCGAAAACAGTCCATTATGAGTTAGACCTTTTGAATCCTGAACCCTAAAATTGTTAGATTTTGTGCTTAAAAGTAAACCTGTTGAAAATTTAGGTTTAGGGTGATTCATTCGGTTTTTCACTCTCATTCCCATTTAAGTCCAATTTTAGTGTTTTGAAACTTCTTTGTCTCTACACTTTGTCTTTTGGGTTGATCCTCAACTCTTTAGATTGTTAGTGTATGGTGAATTTTTTGTATATAATCCAGTAGTAAAATTTTTTAAAAACCCTTTTGTTCCTTTTGTATATATTTTGCTAATCCAATATGATCTCGGCTGAAATATGTTGGATTTTTGCCTTGAATAACGGAGTTTTAATTCTGCTTTCGCCGAAATCGGGTATCTCTCTCCTTTTACTCTACTCAGCATGTCCTTTCCATATATTGTTTTTAATTCTTTCCATATTTTGAAACATTGAGGACAATGTTTAGTTTAGGTTTGGGGGTATAGAGTAGATACCATGATAATATGCCATAATTGAAAACGAACTCCTTCTTCTTTTTGAAAAAATTGAAAAATTCCAAAAAAATTAAAAAATCAAAATTCAAAAAAATTAAAAAAATGAAAAAAATCATAAAAATGGAGCTCATTTACCTTGAAATGTTGACTCTTGTGCAAATATGTATTTTTATTAGGAGTCTTAGTCTAGATATTTAGGCACCCTGATTCTAGCACAATCACATAGTGATAAGAAATTTGCACGCGCACGATCTACCAATACATGTATGGCCTCGATCTTCAAGGTGTTGGATAGGAAGTTACGATTGCCAATCACTTTAGAATACTGAACGAAACTTGACTAGCTTGTTCTTTGGTTGGTTGGGATAGAAGGTGGAGGTTACATTAAGAAAACAACCATCGAATTTAACTGGGTGCATCAAAAAGGGCTACCTCTTGCAAAGTGTCATGTAATTTTTGTTTCCTTTTTATATCAAAAGTGTTCAGTTCAAAAAAAAAAAAAAAAAAAAAAAAAAAAAAAAAAAAACGATGTATTATTCAGAAAAAAAAAAATATCAGAAAAATACAAAAAAAAATCAAGTATTTATCAATTCCATCATCTCTTGTTCCAAAAATAAAAGAGATAGTCAATGTAAATAAGAGTCATGTAAATAGTCATTTTGTTGTTTTTTTGTAATAAGCAAGGAGGGTGTATGCCATTGATGTACAACGCGAGTAATTGTGAAATACCTCCAACTCATTCACAATTCTCGTAAAGTCCGGACAGCTAGCTAGATTTCGACCTCAGTTCTTAGCCTGAGAAACTATCTCTTGGTGATTAGTAGTCATGACTTCAGATCTTTCTTTACACATGTGTAGATACACTTTACACTCTTATCACATGTCTTTTTTGTTATCAGTGCTAGGATTGTGCCTTCGATAGCTAGATTGACATCTCCATTTTGCTGTGAGCTTAAACTGTTTTGCACATGTCACATTTGATGGAATGAGCTTATATTTTGTCCTTAGGTTTTGTAGGCACACCTCTGGTAAACCTTCACGAGACTTCAACTCGTCCACTAGGGACACTTAGTGGTTTAAAAGGCTTAGTGCATACGCTAAATGCATTCGAGAGACCAGCGACAGTGGTATAGTTAGGATTTCCTTAGTTTTGTTTTACTTGAGGACAAGTAAAATTCAGGTTTGGGGGTATTTGATGAGTGCCAAATATTGTATATATTTATCCCTTTTTGTTGGCATTTAACTCATCTTTTATGCATTAATTCTACATTTTATCCCATATTCTGTATTTTCATTGTTTTCAAGAATAAATATTTTTATTAATTAATTTTGCATTTTTAGGTAATAAATAAAGTTCGGATGAGTCGCGGAGCGAAAAGAGCAGAAAAGTAGTGAAAAGCCGGGAGAAATTACGCAAGGAAGCCGCGAAGAATGGTGCGCACAACCTCATTTTCTACACACAAAAGCGCCTCCGTTCTCAGCCATCAGATCAGTTCTCAGAAGCATCCGACGGTCGCTCCTTCATAGAGCATCAAAATCTGAAGTCTCTGCCGAGCACCACAGCGCTGAAATTCCAAGCCTTCAGATTAGATGGTAGTTGAATCCAACGGTCGCTCCCTTGCTGTTCATCAAAGTTTGATATCTCCGCCTTCACTACAACACCTAACCCCATCTAGAGCCGTTATTCGTTGTATCAAAATCTGACGGTCGCTCCTCGCTTACCTCCGCATCACCGTCCGATCTACCTACCATCTTCGCATCTCGCAGCTCAGAGTCACAGAACATCAAGACTCGATGAATTCGCCTCACACCCTAGCGACCGAGCACCTACACCTAACCAAACACCCTTCTCCCAAACCATCGAGCCACTTTCTTCTCCACCACCCCTCTGCAGAACCATCACCCTGCAACTGCCGCACCACCATCATCACCACCACTCCCTGTCGCCACCAAACACCACCATACCACCCCCGTCATCATCCTACACGTGATTGAACACCTTCCCCCATCATTCTAGCCCTTTATCCCATCAACTCATTACCTAACCTAAACCCTAGGTTATGGATTGATGGATTAACGTGTGCTAGAGAAACAATTGAAGGCATGGAGAGGTAGAGAAGGACAAGGAGGGTAATGGGTCGAGCTCAATTTGATGTGGCTACATCAAATTAGGTGAGTAATCACCAACCCTAGCTACTGTCAGTTTGGGGATTTTTATTGGAAACCCTAATGATGTAATTGGGTATAAATTGGGACTATGGGTTGTGTTAGAAACTATGTTTGGACTAGCCAACATCCAGGACTTTCATGTCCTGTTAAATGTTCAATTTCAGCTCAATTTAAGTTCATGATCACTATGTTCTGTTAATATCAATGTGTTAAGTTGCAATATCCTGTTAATGTTTCTGTTGAATGTGCAATGTCATGTTAATTCACTGTTAATTTGTCATGTTAATGTTTGTTACTTTGTTCTGTTAATGTTTTTATTTTCATCTCCTGTTAACATGTGTCCTGTTTAGATGTTATTCATTGTTAGTTCAGTTAGTTGTGTTCATGTTTATTGTTGCTCCTGTCACTGTCAGTTACATGATGGAATGCTAGGCTAGATACATTTGAAGCATTGATGTGATTGTGTAATGGAAGAAATCAGTGCTCATAGCAAGCTGATTTTCTTGCCATTCTTGTGTATGCTTAGGTTGCACTTTGATTGAGCATTGGGAGAAACTAGTGCTCATAGCAAGCTAGTTTTCTTCCCATTCTATTTGTTTGCCTGTTTTCTGCCTAGCCTTGCTTCATTTCAGTTTCTTCACCATCATCCTTGCCCTTGGCTTTAGGCCTTGGTTCATCTTATTTTGTTTTGCTTTTGTGCATTTTGTTTTGTTTTTGCTGTTTAGTTTTTCCATTGCTTTTGCCTTGTTGTTTCTTCCCTGCCCTGCAACTCTGTTGCTTCTCTGGTTTGCTTCCAATTTGGCCTAGAGCCACTGTTTACCACTCCTTGTGCTGCTGTGCACTGCTTGTGCAGCTGCTGCTGTTTTGCATTGTCTGCTACCACTGCTGCATTGCTACTTCTTTTTCTTGGCCTTGCTGTGCAGCTCTTTCTCCTGCAGCTGCTGTTGCTGTTGCCCTCCCTGTGCTGCCTCTGCCAAGCTGCTGCTGCTGCCTTTCTGCAGCTGTTGCTACCACCCCACTTCTGCAGCTGTTGTCTGCTGCAGCTCCTTTGCTGCAAACCCATCTGCCCTGCACTGCACTGTGCACTTGCAGTGCTGCTGCTTCCATCTTTGCCTTGTGCTGCTGCTGGTGCCTTCTCTGTGTTGCCTCTGCTGTTGTTGCTGCTGCTGCTGTTGTTGCTGCCAATCCTGCAGTCAAGCAAAAGCCCATCAGTCCAGTTCAAGGCCTAGTTCTCAGTTCTAAGCCCACTGTCTATTGTTTGTACAACTGAGCCCAAGCCTAAGTTTAAGACCAAAGCCCAAATTCATTATTAAGGCCCAATCCAATTCAGGCTTAACCCAAAAGCCTAATTCAGAGACTAACTGAGCCCAAGCTCAGTTCATTCTATTGTTATCAAACCCATTAGTGCTCAAAGCCCAATTTAAGCCAAAAGGCTTCATAGCCCAATAGCAACTAGAACCTAAAATAGCTAGAACACTACAAAACACTCCCAATCTCTGTGGATCGACCCGTACTTGCACGAGCTACAACTGACGACCGTGCACTTGCGGTATTACTGTAGGCCCCCGCGTTTCACTTCGCTTCATTTTTATACACCTCTTTGAGGCCTGCCATTAAGCTATTATTGGTTGTTTTGATTTTCCAAAAGGCTTCTTCGAAGTCATACAATCTTTCCAATTCTTCGTGCAATTTGGTTATCCTTGGACTGTTCTCCGGAAGTTTCAAAGTGTTGTTGCCATGTAAAAGAGTGTGATTGATATTTTTAACATTATTTTGAATATTCCCAAAGTGTTCTCTATTCCCAATTTTAATCTTCTCTTTTACATTTTTTAATTTGGTGACGAATTTAAAATCACTCGAACCATCAACTTCCAAATCCCATGCATCTTCGATAACTTTGAAACACATCAGGTCTTCCAGATAAATTCCGAAGAATTTAAATGATTTAGCTCCATCCTTCCAATAGGTGAATATTCTGAGGAGGAAAGGGCTGTGGTCTGATCCAATTGCAGGTAGGTGATAAACCACATCTCTAGGAAAGAGATCAAACCATAGTCTAGCTTCTATGAAATCCTTTCCTGCTCTTTTGTTAGACCAGGTGAATTCATAGCCCACGAAGCCCAGGTCCATTGGGAGAAGAATTGAGATTCAACAGAATCCAATATGAACTATGATTTTAGGCATACCAAAAACTTTCAAGGAATACAAAATAGTTTTCCCATCCTAGGTTTATAAGGGGTGTCTATTGGGTAGTTCAATTACCTATATACCCTTAAACCTAAAATCAAAAAATAAACTATCCTAAACATCTCTTCTTCTTCCTCCAGCTAAATCACCTTCCTTTTCTCTCAGATTTTTTTTTTCATCACTGTAATTAATTATCGATTCGTGAAAAATCGATCATCAGTTAAATTGAACTATATAATGGATCGTACAAAGAAAAAAGCAAACGTCAGGTGTTCTAAATCCTCTTCCAATCCATGAATTAAAGAAGAAGAACTATATGAAGGTGTAAAAACTATAATTGAACCGGAAATCGAATCGGAAATTCAACCATTTGAGGCTCCAAATACTGAAATGAGGATAAGAAGGTATTCCTTACAAACCCAATCTTTTATTTGTTGTTTTTCATGGATTGAATGGGTTAAATTGCTAAAAACTTAGGGTTTTTGACGGTTACAGTAGCGGGTTCGGCTGATAATTGAGTTGAGTTTTGAGCCGAACTGGTCTTGAAATTTCACCCTGAAAGTGTCTACGAACAGTTCGGCTAAACCTTAAATGTCAATTTTTATCCGAACCCCAAAATGTGTATTGAATACGTCCCAGATTAGTGTCAGTTTCGGCTAATACCTTGCAAACCTTCCCGGCCGAACCTGAGAAGTGAAATTTACCCCAGGTGGTTGTCAGGTTCGGATGACTCGATTAGATTACTTTCAATCCGAACCTCTCTCTTTAAACACTTCGAAAATATTGATTTGCAGGCTCTAGGTTCGGCTAGCTCGTGTTGTTGAGTTATCAGCCGAACCTTCTCTTTGCACACTCAAGTTTTTCGATCTTGTTTTGGCCATAACTTTTTCGTCCGATGTCGGAATGACCTCATTCTTTTTGCGTTGTGTTTGTCTTTTCATTCTCTTGAAGTTGAAGATAAGATATAATTGATTTTAATGAGTTTAATATGGACCTTGGTATTCTCCATCATTAGACTTCACTTTCTTAACACTTTTAGTAATTTCCACTTTTTTTGTTTGGTTCATCCTATGAAAAGGCTGCACAATAGCAAACATATGTAATAAAAAGCCTAAACCCTAAATATGTATGAATTTAAGTGTTTCATGGAAAATCAGTATCATGTTCGGCTGATGTCATTTTTTGAATATGAGCCGAACTTGGAAAAATATATAGTTCGGCTGATACGATATTTAAAGTGAGAACCGAACCTAACTCTCAGGAATAAGTTCGGGTTGTTATTAGACTTTAATATAAGCCGAGCTAGGATCTTGCAAATAGGTTGGAAGTTGGAAAATGAAGGTTCGACGTATAACTTTAACAAATTCAGCTAGCCGAACTGTTCATCAATTTACTGGGTTCGGCTTATATTTTTAAGCCGAACATAGTCCTGGTTCGCCGAACCATGATGAAAAATACAATTTTTTGATGATTTCAAGCTACAAAATGAGATTAAACATAAAATAGAAGTGTACGTGTGTGTTAGAAGCATTGGGTTCCTTTTATCTATGTATTCATCATATGGATTTGGCTCATAAAAATCATCATCTTGAGTTTGAGTTTGAGTTTGTGTAAAATCATTCTCACAATCTAAGAAATTAGCCATTTCTGGATCATTGTTGTAGTTGATATGTATTTTCCTGGGTTTTTAAGATGAAGAATGACCCTCCTCATCCTCCATTGAATCAAGAAGAAATTTTTTCTCACTTTCTCCTTCTCTCCTTCTCAATAAAAACTTTGATTTTTTTTTTCCCCAAATTTTTTCATCCAAACAAACCTTTATAATTATGAAAATTATCTTAATCACTAATCCAGATTACTAATACTAATACGTGAAGGGTAGATTTGCCATTAAAAAGAAATTTGGTTAAGGGGATTTCTGATTTTGTTATTTCACATCCTTTTTTGTCTTTATTCAATATGCCTAATAAGATTTCAGTATGCCCAAAATCATAGTTCATTTCTTTCTGCCTCTCTTCCCACCCTCCTGAATCACAAAATTCAAATCTCCTACAACTAACCAAGGTAATTCAATAGTTACAACAAGATTTGTAAGATAATTCCATCTTAGTTGTTTTCGAATCTTGTATAGGCAGCCATGAACATCTGACAACATCCACTCTAAATTTCTAGGTGTGTATTAGTTGGACTGTGACATTGGAAGACCAAGCCAAAACTATACCTCCAGCAGTACCGATTACTCCCGTCGGATTTACAACAATCATATCCAGGTATTGAAAGTTTTTGATTATGGCTTTGATGTAATTTTCAATATGTTTAGCTTTTTGCAGGAAAATGATATCTGGGTTTTAGGTTTTGATTAGTGTGGCTAGGTGTATTTTGGTATTTTTGTTTAATCCCTGACAATTCCGAGCTAATATATTGAGAGACATAGCATTAATCAAATGAAATCTAATCTAATTGAAATTATCTGAATGAAATTCTAGGTTTTGATTTACCTAGTTCACCTCCGAGATTGGTCCCATTGAACTTGAGCTAGCAGTTCCATTAGCCGTGGTTGTATTCACAACTGAATTCCATTTCTCATCTTGTTCCTTTGTGCAACTGCGCAGGAGACGCATCTGAAGTCTCTCGCTGCTTGACTCCACGGATCTATCAGCAGGGGGAGAGGAAAATAGGATGTTCAGAGGAAGATCAAACAAGGTATCATTGTTGATGGATCTTGAGGATGGTATCAATGCTGATGGGTAGTGGATGGCCGTAGGATTTTCCCTAGATGAAGTTTCTGGTGGCGTGTGATGGGGTGTGGTTTGTGCTGGTTGAGAGGTTGATGCTTGGTTGTGGGTTAAAATCTCAGCAGGTACTACACTTCCAATTTCTTCATTTTTAAGCTTAGTTGATGGGAAAGTTTCAGATTAGGATTGAGTTCAAAATCCATGTTGATGATTTTTTCCTTTATCCTTCTTTGCTTTTTCTCCGTGAGTTGGAGCATTGCCTGCAAAAGAGCTTTCTCCAAATTAGTTTTTAGGTTTTTGGTTGAGAGTCTTGCATTAACTTTTTTCTTCTTCCTCAACTTCGTCTTTCTTGTAGCATCTCCCATCTTCCTTTGGTTTTGCAGAGAATGAGCTTGTGTGTTGTTATTGCTTGAGGGAAGCTGTCTAAGAACATGTTTCACGTTGTTCATCTGCCCCTGTCACACTTTCACCTTATCTCCAGATCTAACAGGTAACTTTTGCTTTTGTGTACATCTGAGACTGAAAAGGTTCGAAGTGATAGATTATTTTTCCTGTAGTGCCTTCTATTGAGAGAGTTGTTTTTCCTTTTCTTCGGATGCAGTACTCCACCATTTTTGTTTCCTCAGTTTGCTTTCCTGTCCTTTTATCCTTCTTATTCTTACCCACCTGTGCATTTCCAATAATCTTTGCAATCTGAATTCTTTGAGTAGACTTAGTTATTTTCTTGAATTTTTCAAACCCTGGTGGTGGTTCATCAAAAGAGCCTGGATCCACCAACTGAAATACTAAGTCAGATTGTGCTTCGATACTGAGTCAGATTGTGCTTCGAAGCTGATTTCTATAGGGGGACCATGACAAAATCTAAAGCTACTAGATTCCGTAGTGCGATGCATGCCACTCATTAGTTCTCTTTCTGTTCTTTGGATTTTAGGGGCTGGTGCCATGTTCTCCCCATTGGTAGATGGTCTTTTAGTTGTGCCTACATCGTCTTCTAGTGGGGTCTCTTGATGGTCTTTTAATTATGCCTTCTAAGAGTTCTTGTTTTTTTCGTTTGCGTTCGATTGATGTATTTGTATTGCTATGTATATTTAATGGATGTATAGTTGCATAAATTCCTTCTATTGACATAATATCCTTCTCAGTTAAACTCCTACAAACAACATATGTATAAACAAAGCATAGACTCTAGCTAAGATGGCACAGAAACACAGCGCATTAAAGAAGGTACCGGTATGACGAAACAGAACGAACATATTCCCTCCGTCTTAATTTACTTGTCAAAATAGTATTTCGTAAAAACTTGAAACAAATTCAAATTACTTCCACATACACCATTAATCTTCCAAATTATTTGTTTACTATATTAGTTTTCATATCCTAGTTTTTATTTCTTTCTTAATAATTAGAAAATTTTAGCGAAAAATATAATAATTTTTTGGTACATTTTTGTTAAAAAAACTTAATTTTAGCAAGTAAATTAGGACGGAGGAAATATGAAAGTAAGGCATGTTGATTAATCCAACGCGTCCACGATGAAATTGTTGATTGGGAAGGGGTGTCTATTTTCTTCTCAACCTCCTCATCCTCGTCCTCTTCAATTGTTTTGTTGTTGAATTGGGAATCTACTTCCCTCTCAATAGTTGAAACCAAGACTTACAAACATACATATAAATACAAATTACTCGTACCCTCAGAAGAATTTCGAGGTAGATCGATTTCTTCCGGAAGGAAGGGTCGATATATTATTTAGTTCCATCATTCCATTTTATTATTCTTCGACTTCGATTTTATATATTATTTAGTTCTATCATTCCATTTTATTATTTTTCGGCTTTGATTTTCTTGTAAGGTGATAGAAAATAAAATACGATTTTATCGTCATATAAAATAGAGAGTATCAAAACGTGCAATTTAAGACATCAACAACTTTGGTGTGAAATCCTGGACTCAGAAGGAATTGAAGTAACAAGTGACTAAAAGGTCCCCATACATAGTACTCTACGGAGTATTCATGAAAGAGTATATCAACTCTATAACCGGGAGAGTGCCATTGTTAAGTTTTTCATTTGAGGAAATTAGGCACATACCCAAAATAAATAATATTCTCATTGTCAGACCCACAATTAATTTTTAGTTCCGTGACACCCATAATTATATGAAATTTTGAAAAACGTCTGCATAACAGGTTATGCATCATAGGTATAATTGGTAACACAACTTGGATATGACATATCTAAAAAACTGCGCCTTGGAATTTTACAAATTGTATATCGTTGGAAATCTTTTTAAGAGAGCTACACAACGAGAACAAACAACAATATCAAATTTTTGTTTTTCACGAAAAAGTCGGAGGTGATCATCATTTTATGGGAAAAATTCGAAAACTGACTACATATTCGTTATGCAGCCTCCAAAAAAGATGCATAACACAATATGCATACACCAAAAAAGATGCATAACACGTTATCTAACTATATTTTTGTTCATGCATCTATTATTTTGGTTTATGAGCCACTAAAACGTTGTATATGCCTGAATCCAACAGAAAAAACAGACGCATAACGAATTATGCAACCATTTTCTTAACTGCATAACAAGTTATGTAGCCATTGTTTTGGTTGATTTTAGTGCATACAAATAATAGGTTATGCATCCAATTTCATGACTGCATAACAGATTATGCATCCATTTTCATGACTACATAACAGGTTATGCATATGTTATTGTAGGTGCATGACAAGTTATGCAGTCTTTATTTTTGTTGGTTTCAATAGTAACAAAAAAGTTGCTGCATAAACGTGTTACGCAACCGTTTTCTGGATTGCATAACAAGTTATGCATTAACTTTTGTAGATGTATAACATGTTATGCATCTATTTTGACAGCTGCATTAGATGTTATACAAATATTTTCTCGACTGCATGAAAGGTTATGCATTCATAACATCATCATCATCTTCTTTCCTGTTTCAATATCTCCCATACAAACCAAACAGCATAAACACCTCTCCCATTTCTCTACAACCAACAACATTTTCACCTTCTTGTAGTCTGAAT
Source organism: Papaver somniferum (assembly GCF_003573695.1). NCBI lineage: Eukaryota > Viridiplantae > Streptophyta > Magnoliopsida > Ranunculales > Papaveraceae > Papaver > Papaver somniferum. The sequence goes on along the minus strand of NW_020618825.1, from coordinate 9,171,032 downwards.
TTCATACAAAACTTAATTTGAATCCGAGTACAAAAATCCCTGAATTTAGTTGGTGAATAAATTCAAATCATCTCATACTCTGAATCATCTTTTTAACCTACACCAGTTCCATAAAAACCCAAATCTTATGAAACCCTGATTTCAATTACAAACTAAGGTATGAAACCCTGATTTCAATTATAAACTCAGGTCTTATGAAACCCTAATTTCTAATCTCAATCTTCAGAAACAGATCTCTTCTATTGTCCATGGCTTCAATCAATATCACCCATTTACTCGATCATCATCTTCTCGATCTCCACCTCTGATTTCACCTGTGAATCTCTTTGCATAATGATTTCTGATCGAAATCGGTTTAACGATTGATCGAACAAAAACCTCCTAGATTAAAAGAGAGATGACTTGGAATAAAAGAAGTCATGAAAGAAAAACGAGGAAGAATAAGCGAAGAAACAATTTTAGAAATTCTGGGTGTGGGAGAAATTTTCATCGAGGAAATGGGTGCGTGCCTGAAATTTTTTGTCGGTGGGTTTGACAGTGAAAAAAATCTGAAAGATGAGTGTGACTGTAGTTTTCACTTTTCATTTACTATCTACACAAAACTGCATGTAATATCTCATGGTGTATTCAAAAGAAAACAGCTAATCTGTGATAGGTTCGTCATATTAACAAAGAAAATGAAACCTCGCACGAAACACTGAATTCTTATCCTAACACTGTATTCTTCCGCGACTACTGCTAATTAGTGGCAGTAACGCCAAAAAGAAACATCAAAAAGGAAAAGAGGTAAGAAACTACCTAAAACAAGACGACGTCAATAAGCAGTAGCGCCAACAAAAAACACGACTGCTTTAAAATTCAGACGATTTCAAATGAAGATGTTTTTTATTTTCTTTCTTTTGGCAAGGTCCACTGTTAATACCAACATGTATATTGCATTTTACTTGTCATATAAACGTAACAATCATCTTGAAAAGACACTTGATGTTTATTATTGGATCTAAGATGAATATCAAATTTATTTGATAAGAAAAATGCAATATACGTTTGTTTGTTTTGTCAGTGAAATTGCCAAAAAAAAAAAAATATCAATAAAAAAATCAAAAATATTTCCAATTTAAGGGTTTCATATATACATGCATCAAGGTTACATCCTTCGGCTTCCCTAGTGGTTTGACAGCACCGTCATTATCAAGTGTAGGCATGAAACTTTAATGGATCTGGGCGTTGTTGGACCAAGCTAGTACCCCCTTTGTTCTGCAACACATATATTTAACTAATTAAGTCGTAATAACACACCACTAGGAGACTCAGAATCTAAATCACAAAAAGATGTGAACTGTGTATGATGAAAAGAAAACGAACTAATTAACACGCCTTAGTTTTTCCCTTCATGATTTGCATGTAGTAATAGCTCAGCCTTCCAACCGAACGCAACTTCAACACACCGTTCTGTTGTTGTGAAAAGATTGTCTGGAGACGGTGATGTTAATGGAGGTGGTGGTGGTGGACAGGGGTTTGGTCTCTCAATTAAGTGATGCTCCTTCAAGGGGATTGATGGTGGTAACCTAAAAGCGGCGGCAGTGATCGTGGTGGGTGGCTGCCAAGGGGAGGCAGTACTAGGGTTTCGAGAACTAGGAGAAGTTTGTGAAAACTACAGGGAGACCCATTCTTCCTGATGTTTCTACTGTGAAACCCACGCTCCCAAAACTACAGGCGCGCATCCAAAGTCTTTCTTTTTTCTTTTTTCTTCTTCTTCTTCTTCGTCTTTTTTTTTCTCTTATTCTTCTCCACTATACCTAGATCTCAGAAAAAGGGAGAGATTCGATTGATTTCGAGAACAAATTCATGCCTAAATTCGATTGATCTCAACAGCAGCACCAAATCGTCTTCTTCGAATTAACGACAAACCCTCTTCATTACAATTTCAATTCACTACTGTTATTAATGGTAGCAGCAAAAATCCCTAAATGGGTTTGTAGAACACGGTTTGGTCATCATAGATTTATGATCAAAACTTCTTTTCAATGAAGATTTTGAAATGAATTTCAGATTTTTATGAAATTCTCAGCGGTGAATTGAGTTGGAGTAAGCAATACTGGATGAGTTGTGAAGAAGGTTTAATTGTAGATGATGGTGTAAACACATGAAAGAAAATGAGGTGTGAATACATGATTTTGACCAAGAGCCCCCGAATAACTGAAAGATAATGGTTTGCGTGGGAGTTAATGAAACATGAAAGAAGATGATGATGTGGTTATGACTGTATAACATGTCATTCAGTCGAGAAACTGTCTGCATAACATGTTATGCATTCGTGAAAATGGATGCATAACCTGTTATGCATCTACAAAATTTGTTGCATAACTTGTTATGCAGTCCAGAAAACCTGCATAACCTGTTATGCATACGAAAATATGGCTACATAATGCATTATGCATCGAGAAAATAGATGCATAACCTGATATGCATCCGTAAATATGAATGCATACTACATTATGCATCAATTTTTTATATGTACGGGTAAAATCAACCAAAAAAATGGTAATATAACTTGTTATAGATGCATAATTTTGTTATCCAAATGCATAAATTGTTATGCAGTGGAGAAAATGGTTGCATAATTCGGTATGCGTCTGCAGAATGTGTTATGCATCGGTTTTGGTGACTGCATAATGGTTAAGTATCAAGTTTTCAAAAAAATTCCCTAAAATGAGGATCACCTCCGATTTTTTCGTTAAAAACAAAAATGCGATATTCTTTTTTGTACTCGTTGCGTAGCTCTTTTAAAAAGATTTCCAACGATATAAAGTTTGTAAAATTTTAAGGCGCGGATTTTTAGATATGTTATGTCCAAGTTGCGCTGCCAATTATACCCATGAAAAATTAGGCTGCGTAACGAGTTATGCCTGAAAAGATAGTATGCATAACCAGTTATGTATTGATTCATATAATAATTTCATATAATTATGGGTGTCACGGTATACAAAATTAATTATGGGCCTGAGAATGAAAATATTATTTTTTTTGGGTCTCTCACTAATTTCCCCTTCTCTTTTTATACGGAACACAGTTGGGCTTAGCTCCCCTGAACAGACCCAGCCAAACGGACCAGCCTCACTGTTGATCCAGTTGCCATCCCAACAAGAAGTTCGGAGAATTTATTAAAGTTTGGTTTTTAGATACTTACGTTGGAAAAGGTTAGAGAGTTTGGGTTATTGTGGCAAAACAATGCCAGCATGGTGTTCTAAAATTTTAGTCTAGACAAAAATTCTGCAATCGGCTTACTTCTCTTTTTACCTTGTTTTTGTGCCTTGAATGATTTATGTAGATTACACACCGTAATGGTGGCCATAGCGGTGATGGTTTTCAACCAGTCAATCACGATAAATGATAAGCATTACATGGAGAATGAATGAGATAAGACTCTTATAACATCCGGTTTTCCAGTGCGTAAACTATAGTGTTTTCACTGTTATACACTAAACAAAAAAAGGTACATCCACTGCACAATCATCTGCATGCGAAAACCATCAGCCATCATCAGAACTTCTCCCTCTCTTTTCCTCCTCCTAGAATGAGGAACATAAAGAATACAAAAACCAATATTATGATAATGAAACTCAAAATTACTTCTTCTTCTTCATTTATTGTCCGCTATGAAGTTTGGTTGCCCATGCAGACCCGTCTCTCCAAAACGTTAATATGTCCATGTCGACCTTGCTGCCCAAATCAAGGTAGGAGCCGTAGCGCAAATTGTCTTATCCAGCATATATAACTTCAACATAAACAACAATAAGAACAAGCATTAATGCAAAGGATTTGATATAAGGCATCCATCTGATACAGCACCTCATGAACACCAAGGTTAAGAAGAAAAGAGAAGAACTTCGACAAATAACTGCAAGTCATCTGTACTTGAAACCAACCTTAAGCGGGTGGAATAATGGATGTGTAACTTAAAACCTAATGGGCGTGCAACGTTACTAACGTACAATGCTCCTGGCACAGATAATTAGTGGTCTGAGAATTTTAAGATCTCTTATATCTACACATAACAAGTGATTGAAAAACTTGTGCTCAAACCAATTGGTGGCCAATCGTAGAGATGCTATCACCTCTTCAAGGGGAAAAACTGTTTTATTTTATATGAAACGGATAGCTCACCTGACTATATCCTCTAGGTCATCCCAATATAGAAAGCATCCCATTTCTCAGCAAAATTTCGAGGTGGTCGCTTGACAAGTGGAACATGTCTGCTACAAAACTGCTTCAAGAGAAGGTTTTTTTATATTTAAAAAAGTTAGGTTTTGTTGATGAAAGAAAAAGAAAGGTAAAGAAAAGCACATATAGTGCTACAAAGTGGCAACAGCCATAGCCAAAGGAAAAAACAAAAGCACAATCAGTGCACCACCAGCCACCCACCAAAGCTCCAAGGCAACACCGAAAAAATAAAAACAAACCAATTCAAACTAAAACCAGCCGCAACTCATTTCGCAATTGTCTTTCATTTTGCTAGATGAACTAAATAAATTTGGACAGTTTCAAACTCAATGCAGAACATGCTTGTTATGTTGACACTAAAGCACACGAAAAATCTTCCTCAAAGGAAAAAGAAAGAAACAAAACAGTAAAGATGCTTTTTGTATTTTTGATACCATCGTTTAGGAGGTATATTTTATGTCTACACAAACGTAAATGTAATACCTCATGGTGTATGTCTACATAAACCAGAGGTAAATAAATGATTAGCTGCAGCATTACATGGGGAGTGAATGAGACAGGACTCCTATTGACAACATCCGGTTTGCCAGTGCGTAGATTGCTGTGCTGCAGAATTATGCACTAAAATAAAGCCACCACTATAATCTGCAGGTAAAAACCACCACCTCTTTTCTCTATGCGACACCATCATCTACTCATACAATTAGAACTTCTCCCTCCCTTTCGCTTATGGTACTTGTAAAGTGGAGATCAGAAGATAGTAATGAGTAGTCATAATTGGCAAAGCTTTTGCGTTCACCCACCTCATATCAGTTGAGATCCCCACAAATTTCTAAAAGCAAACTGATTTAAGGTGTGAAAGTAAATATTCAACTCTGAATAGTGGACAACCAACTATCATATTCATAGTTATAGCTGGCACACTCAGCACTGTCAGAAACACCTACTTCGTCTTTGTTTTCATAGTTGTTATCGCCCTCCAAAGACTCCGAATCGTCGTCTTCGATGCCATGGTTGTTAACCCCTCCATGGAGTCTGCATCGTCGTCTTCACTGGCATCATCCCCATCGCCATTAGTATCGTCACATGAGTATTCTATAAAATCAGTCTATGCTCCTTAGAAATGGATCAAAAATTTCAGTGGGACGAGGTAACAAAACGAATTTTTGGAATGATGTTTGGTGTCATGAAAAAACTCTTAAAGAGCTATTTCCAAGATTGTGGAAAGTGAGTAGGAGGAAAGAAGCTTCAGTTAAAGACATGAACAATAACAACGGTAATGGGCAGTGTTGGAACATTGATCCTTGTAGAAGGCTTAAGGATCAGGAAATTCAAGAGGCCGTGGAGTTTTCAAGAATCTTAGAGAGTCAAGGAGAGCTTGCTGCAGACGACGACAAACGGGAGTGGACTTCTAATCCAAAAGGCACATTTTCTGTTAGTTCTTGCTATGCTTGGCCCATGCATGATCAAGGACAAGTTATACCTCCAAAATTTCCTTCTGATTATATTTGGAATAAGACAATTCCTCCTAAAATTAGCTTCTTGGTATGGGCTGCTGCAAATAGGGTTGTTCCTACTCTTTCCTTGTTGTCAAGAAGGGGTATGACAGTGGTGAATGTGTGCGCCTTTTGTAATGTTAGTGAGGAGTCAGTAGAGCATTTGTTTCTTCATTGCTCTTTTGTTGGGAAGATTTGGGAACACTTTTTACATCAACTGGGTATTGGTTGGGTTCATCCTACGACAGTTATGTAATTCCTTTGGAAGTGGAAATTGAAGTTTTCTACTAAACCTCTCATTTTCTTGAGGTATTGTTTACCTTTTGCGATATGGTGGTCGGTGTGGTTAGAAAGGAACGACATCTTAATAACGCAGAAACAAGGAAGAAAAAGCTTAACTTCTCTTATTATAGATATCAAGTTGTTGATTTTTAGTTGGACTGTTAATGTTGAGTCGTTTAAGCAGATCAAATTTGATGATTTTGTTTTCGATTGGGTGAATTTGTTTAGAGAGTAGTCCAATGTAAACTCTCTAGTCGCCTATCTTCGTGTATCTTTGGAGGATGCCATCTTGGCACTCTTTCTTTCATTTTTAATATATCCTTTGCCTTTTTCAAAAAAAAAAAAAAAAAGTATTCTATAAAATCATCAATATATGAAACTGAAACAATTGAAAGATATCCAACGCTTAGACTTAGATACAACAGGCATAATCAATCAACGTACAAACCCAAGCCCAAAATTTGAACATTTCATCCAATATATTCATAACGATAAGAATGATCATTAGCTCTGGATACTTGTATCAACAAACACGGGTGACTCCAATTTGGACGATGCTTTGAACAAAACAATTAGTCCCGGTTCACGGATTAGGTGGTCATCTATGTTCAATATTTACCGCAAGACTGACATTTCACAATGGCGAAATACTGAACATAGCTGACCACCTAATTGATCAGTAAACCATGACTAATTGTCTTGCTTAAAACAACACCAAATTTGAAGTCACGGTCACGGGTATTTGCTGAGACAAGTGTTCATAATTAATGATTATTCTTTCCATCCTTGGATGAAAAATTCACGTTAACTAATTATGTCTGTTGCAACAAAACATTTGATATCTTTTTGTTCTTTCAGTTTTAGTATATTGATGATTTTATAGAATACTCTAACGTGGGTGAGGATCCAGTGACAACACTGAGGGCAATGGGGATGATGACAGTGAAGATGACGGTGCAGACTTTGAGGAGGGCGATACCCATGACATTGAAGACAAAATAAATGTTTGTGACGTTGTTGAGTGTGTCAGCGATAATCAGACTGAAGCTAACTATGACTATGATTATTATAGTTGGATGTCCATTATTCCGAATGTTGGATATTTCCTTCCACACATTAACTCAGTTTGCTTCAGCAATTTGTGGAAAAACCCACCTGAGATGAGGTGGGTGAAACTGATATCGGAGAATTGTAATCCAACACTGTAATCCCCTGATTGACTTGAGCGTAAAATGCGAATGCGATTTCGGAAATACCTAAAACAGCCTTAGAGATCCGCAAGGTACTGTGGAATGGTAAATGAGTAGTTTTCCAGCATAGTGCTGTAAACACATAATTCAATCATTAACTGCTTACTCCTCCAAGCCGTGATTAGTCGAGCAATGATGTAAAGAAACTTGTAACCTCGTAAATGTAATAAATCATAAAAAGTATGTGAACTATTTGTATACATGAAAGAAAAAGGAACACACCTTAGTTTTCCCCTCTGGCTACAACCAGCGTCGTCATTTGCATGTACAGTATAGCTCACCAACCCAAGCTTGTTGGAAAACCATTAATAAAAAATAATTTTTTAAAGTTTTAATAAAAATTATAATTTATTGTTTTCTTTTGTGAATGAAATTTATTAGTCCCACATTGTGGAGTTTCCAATTTTTAGGAATTTTAAGAAACTATATAAACCTTTTATTCCCACATGGAGGAGTTTTTCTTCTTAAGTTGTATTTGTCAATTATATAAACAAATTCCCTACTTTTGTAAAATCTATGGGAAAGGGGTTGCTCTATATTTAGAGGGACCCCCAAGGAAAAAAAATATTTTATATTGTTTTCTCAAGCGTTCGAGATTTTCCTTTATGGTTTTTCGGAGTTGCCAAGCTCAAGTTGAGCATCTACTACATATGCTAGTAGTAGGTGTATTATGGTGTTTTATCCAGGAGATATCCGTCATGTGAGGGCTATAGCATCACTCTTGAGTGTAGCCGGGCGCTAATGTCTTAAGGGCAACGTGTTGAACACGTGACTCACTCTGTTTTTTCCAAAGTTTTGCCTTGTTGCTGTTGTGGAGATATGGGGAGTTCATTCGTTTCATCAAATCGATCACTTCCATTATAAAGGAGCTAAGTATCAATAACTTTTTCATATTTGATTTTTCCTTGTTTTTGATTATTGCACCCAACAATCTTAAGACATTAGTATTTGTAATAATCAAAAATGGTTGGTTGGTTTGTGAATCATGGATGTTAATTGTGGAGTGAAAAACAAAAACGAATTTTTGGTCAGCTGTAGAGTTTCGAGTTTATCTCTTAACCTAGAAGGAATTTCGATGAACCCTTTTTACACAACGTAGTAGACATCCTGATAGTTACCCACGTAAAATTTCAGAATTTTCGGAGTTGTAAAAGTATTTTTTTCATATTTTACAAAACTGACAAACGTTCCTGAAAAATTCTGATGGGCAGAATTTTGTTGTTAACTAAAGTAGTTTTTATGGGGTAACCATGAGGTTTTTGATATGGTGGTTCAAACGAAGTTTATAAATCTAGCTATTATCTTCAAAACTCATATTTTATCTGAACTAAGGTTTGTGAGATATGTTGTATTAAGTGATTGGGAAATTACCGTGTCCGTGGTCAGAGTATAAACGAAGTTTGTGACATGAAATTGAAAAGGAACATGGCTACCAGGCGCATGTGGATGAACACAAGTCTTACAAAGCTGAAAAAGGCGAGAACGTCAAACACAACTCTAAGCATAGTATTTATAATAAAGATATGTTTCGTAAAACTGAATCCGGCATTACTTTAATTAAGGGTGATTGTTATGTTTGTAAAATTCTTGGCCATACGACAGTAAAGTGTAGACAACATAAAACCTTAAATAGTAGAAAGTTAATGCTAATTTAGTTGAAACAATTTAGAACGAGTTCATTGACATGATGTCGGAAGTTATTTTAATAACCAATATGAGAGACTGGTGGGTGGACTCTGGAGCCATTAAGTATGTTTGTTAAAACAGAGACCTGTTCACCTCTTATCAGAGGATAAGGGATGTCGAGAAACTCTATATGAGTAACTCATCTGCAACAGAGGTTGCATAAAAGGGAAAGGTCGAGCATAAGCTCATATCTGTAATATTCTCACACTGAATGAAGTTTTCATGTTCCGAGCATATGAAAGAATATTGTATTTTGTTCTCTTGAAGATGGTAAAAGATTGAAGATCTTAATTAAATGTGGAAAACTTGTTATAACTAAGGGTATTGATTTTTTAGGCAACAGTTATAGGACTTAGGGTCTATATAAGTTTAAAGGAAAATCTGATGAAGTGAACATAGTTGATTCTTGTGCTTTCTTTTGTGTGTCTTTGAATGTTTTGCACGGTAGACTTGGAACCGTAAAATTATAAGTCAATGCTTAAACTTCCTAGCATATACTTCGTACCCAAATTTAGTTTGGATCTTGAACACAAAAGTGAAATGAATTTGCAATAAAATCTTTTAGCACAAATGTTCATAGTAATTGTAATCCCTTAGAATTAATTCAGTTAGGCCTAGTTGGCATGAGTTCAACCCAAAACCACTATGGTAAAAGATGGTTTATAACTTCCGTAGATGATTGTACGAGGTACTATCTTGTATACTTGCTTAGTGATAAGGATGATGCCTTAGAATCCTTAAGATGAATAAACTTGAAGTTGAAAACAAATTAGAAGCCTTGAACATAATAATTGTATCCTTAAGGAGATAATAATTGCCATGTTGATTAGTTCAGGATTATCTGCGGTCTTGTGGGAGGAGGCAGTCCTCTTAACTAGTATATCCTGAATATAGTACCCTTAAGGATCGGATGAAACTTCAAATGATTTGTGGAAAGGTAGATGACCTTCTTATGAATATGTCAAAGTGTGGGGGTGTTTGACTAAGATTTTCATTCCTCTTCCTAAAAGAACTAGATAGAAACCAAAAATGTTGATTGTGTCTTCATATAAGGTATGCCGAGTATACTTCTACATATAGATTTTTGGTTGTGTGTTCTGATTTTTCATACTTTGGTGTGATTTTTCTGACTTTGTTGTGAATACTATTACATAATCTAGGGATGCTGAGTTCTTTGAACATGTTTATTCTTAAACCTGTACCTCATTAGAGATGTGTTGTTGATCCCCTAGATTTATTTTCAAATAGTCAGAACTTATCTTAAAGGAAGATGAAATTAAGGTTGAGCCTAAGAGAAGTAAAACAATTAGACTTGAGACTTCTTATGAAGCCGACTTCATAACATGCCTAGCTTAGTCAAAGCCATGGACTTGTAAAGAAGCCTTGATATCTACTGAAACCCCATTCTGGTAAGAAGCTTCATTTAGTGAAATGGACTCAGTCCGTCGGAACCTGACTTGGGAGGTTTATAGTTTACCTCCAGAGAGTAACCATGAGATGTAAATGAGTCTTTAAGAGGAAACATTAGGTATATGGAACTGTAGAAAAATTTAGGCTAAGTTGGTAGCTAAAGGCTATAAACTAAAAGAAGGTGTATATTTCCTTGATTCTTATTCACATGTGACGAGATTTACTTCCGTTGAGATGCTAATTGTTATTGTGTCATAAACAAATTAGAGATACATCAGATGGATGTTAAGACAGCTTTTCTAAAATCGTGAATTAGATAAAGAAATTTACATAGACCAACCTGAGGACTTTGTAGTGAAAGGTTATGATGACAAAGTTTGTAAGTTGAACAAAATTTTGTATGGTTTATAAAATAAGCACGTAAACAGTGACATGGAAAATTTGATCATGATAATGTGTAGTGGATTTAAGTTAATGAATCTGACAAGTATATTTACAAGTAACTTGTTAAGGATGCCTGTGTGATTGTATGCTTGTATGTTGATGATATGCTTATACTTGATACAAACATAGATGTGATTAATTCCACTAAAACACATGCGCTGAATGAGAACGTTGACTTGAAAGACTTAGGCCCTGTTGATGTAATCTTAGGGATGAGGATTAGAAAATAATCTAACATAGTAGTCTTAGTCATTCTCATTATTTTGAATTGCTTAAGAGATACAATCAGTGTGATTGTAAGCCTGCTTGTACTCCGTACGATTATTCTTGTAGACTCAAGAAAAAAGGGTAATGGAGTATCTTAACTTGAATACTCAAGAGTTATAGGATGTCTGATGAATTTAATGAACTGTAAGAGTCCAGACATTGCCTATATTGTGAGTAAGTTAAGTAGATATAATTGTAGTCCAGAGCAATAGCATTCAGATGCACTGAGTAGAGTATTATGGTACCTAAAACTATTATTTTATTTGATTTATCAAAGATATCTTGCTGTCCTTGAGGGACTTTGTGACGTAAATTGGATAGTTGACTCAGAGGAGTCTAAGTCTACGAGTGGATATGTTTCACTCTAGCATCAGGGTTTATTTTTGGAAGATTTACAAACAAACATATATTGCTCAATTCATTATGGAATCTGAGAGTATTGAGTTAGATAAAGCACGAAAGGGGTCCGGGTGCCTAAGATGATTTTTAGAAGACATTCCTCTCTGGCATAGGCCTGTGCTAGCTATATCTATACGTTGTGTTAGCCAAGCTATAATAGCTAAAGCTGAAAATAACTAATCTCAATCGGCATTATTTCCATAGATTGGATAAAGTCCAAGGAGAATATCGCGCAATCTTTGACGAAAGGTTTATCCCAAGAGATAGTTAGAAATACATCGAGGGGGAAAATGCTTAATCTCATAAATTAAACTTGCCATGAAGGATACTCAACCTTGCTGACTGGAGATCCCAAGATCAAGGTTTCGAATGAGACAACTAATTTGTGGTGGGTAAAGGTAAACACTATCAGAGAATTTTATTCTTTGTCCCTTCCCTATGGTGTAGACGTGATCGTGTGACTGCATGTGAAGGATGACTTTTAAGAAGTCTTAATGAGTTCTATAGTTTCAATTTAAGATTGAAGAGGGGTGTAGCAGTGACACTATTTATGGAAACTCACCTATCTGAATGAGGAAGTGGGCCGCTTCCTATGAGAATATGAGCTTTGATTCTCTAGAGCATTTTGAGAAACAGGATATGTCCAGGGCCAAATTGGACAAAACGGCACGAGCTTGGCAGCAATCTTTGAGATATCACCCGTGGTTGTTATCGCGAATTACATCAAATGCTAGCAGTTCAAGACATAGTTCACTGTCTCTAGCAAGTAATTCCGGTAATATCTCACTAAGCAAAGATTCCAGACCTCATAGACACCTCTGCCTAAAATGGTATTTCCTGCGCTTTTTATGTGATTTTCGTTTTCATGGTTTTGGTATTACTGGAACTTAGGACCTAAAGGTCACTAAGGGTTCACTAGTTCATGCTTTTTCACTTTGGTGAAAGATACCTATAGTCTCACCATGTGAGAACTAAAGATGAAAGCTCTCAATACTATTATGATTTGTGCAATCCATAGTATGACCCTGGGGTCAACACAATTTTGTGTGAGGGAGAGGACGTAGAAATGACTAGTATGATTTCAACACCTGCAAGATCAGTCTGTTTGGATCGTGAGGTTGGGATGTTGATTTACCAAGATCTATTTGTGTCTTCATGTTTTATTGAGTTTTCATTCATGTGGGGGATTGTTGGAAAACGATTAATAAAAAATAATTTTTTAAAGTTTTAATAAAAATTATAATTTATTGTTTTCTTTTGTGAATGAAACTTATTAGTCCCACATTGTGGAGTTTCCAATTTTTAGGAGTTTTAAGAAACTATATAAACCTTTTAGTCCCACATCGGGGAGTTTTTCTTCTTAAGTTGTATTTGTCAATTATATAAACAAATTCGCTACTTTTGTAAAATCTATCGGAAAGGGGTTGCTCTATATTTAGAGGGACCCCCAAGGAAAAAAAATATTTTATATTGTTTTCTCAAGCGTTCGAGATTTTTCTTTATGGTTTTTTCGGAGTTGCCAAGCTCAAGTTGAGCATCTACTACATATGCTAGTAGTAGGTGTATTAGGGTGTTTTATCCTGGAGATATCCGTCCTGTGAGGGCTATAGCATCACTCTTGAGTGTAGCCGGGCGCTAATGTCTTAAGGGCAACGTGTTGAACACGTGACTCACTCTGTGTTTTCCAAAGTTTTGCCTTGTTGCTGTTGCGGAGATATGGGGAGCTCATTCGTTTCATCAAATCGATCACTTCCATTATAAAGGAGCTAAGTATCAATAAGTTTTGCTTATTTGATTTTTCCTTGTTTTTGATTATTGCACCCAACATTCCGAATGTTGGATATTTCCTTCCACACATTAACTCAGGTTGCTTCAACAATTTGTGGAAAAACCCACCTGAGATGAGGTGGGTGAAACTGATATCGGAGAATTGTAATCCAACACTGTAATCCCCTGATTGACTTGAGCGTAAAATGCGAATGCGATTTGGGAAATACCTAAAACAGCCTTGGAGATCCGCAAGGTACTGTGGAATGGTAAATGAGTAGTTTTCCAGCATAGTGCTGTAAACACATAATTCAATCATTAACTGCTTACTCCTCCAAGCCGTGATTAGTCGAGCAATGATGTAAAGAAACTTGTAACCTCGTAAATGTAATAAATCATAAGAAGTATGTGAACTATTTGTATACATGAAAGAAAAAGGAACACACCTTAGTTTTTCCCTCTGGCTACAACCAGCGTCGTCATTTGCATGTACAGTATAGCTCAGCAACCCAAGCTTGTATGGGGCGCTCGAGGCGCTCACCATATTAATCTTGCGCTTCGCTCGCCTTTGACAACATAAAACTGCAACCTGCAAACAAAAAAGTTAAAAGGTTATCAACAAACCGTATATCGCTTTGATTAGAGCAAAATCTTTGGAGGACTGTTGTTGTGAACTTTTTTGTCTGGAGAATATTGTTAACGGAGGTGGTGCTGGTGGTGGTTAAAATATTAGTTGGGAAAAGGGGTTTCAATCATTTTTGATCCATACCAGTAAAGGGGTTTGATCTCTCAAAGTGATGCTCCTTCATGGGGATGGATGGTGCTAATCTAAAAGTGGCGGCTGTGATGGTGATGGCTTCCAAGGGAAGGCGGCAATAATGGTGATACCTAGGTTTATTTTTATTTTACGTGTCTTCTTCTTAGACACTGTTTGGTTGTTTGCAACTGACTCGGCGTCTGGGTCTGAGTAAATTCCTGATTCCCACAGAGTCAGCAGTCAGACTGTTCGTTTTCTATTTTGAGTCAGATTTGACTCGAACTCTGACTTAGACCTAACCCTTGACTCGGAACCGTTTGAGTCAGGTAACAACATACCCCTGACTCATATGACCAAACCACTGACTCACCTATTTTTAAGTCAGATAAGTCAGGTCTGACTCAAAACAAAGATATCGAGTCAGATCCAGACGACTTAGATGAGTCAGGAATAAGCAAACATGGTGTTAGAGTGATATAGTGAGCATTCATCAATGGTGTTTTGCTGCAACAACAAAAAAAAAAAAAAAAAAAAAAGAACAGATTTCTTTTACCTGCCATCTCCGACGACACAACTCTTACTGATTTACGGAAGAAATCAGATTTCATGGGGAAAAAAATAAGATTTGATATTTTTTGCTATTTTAAAATTTATGCCAACATCGTGCGTGCGCAATTTGGCAATTTTCAAGTCTGCATAAGTTGAAGACGAGAATCGAGATCAACATAGCATAAAGGATTTAACGTGCACACATTAATTGCACTCCCATCTTCAAGATACGTTGAAGAGTTTGTCCAGTTTGGAGTTTACAAGAAACAGCTGCCTGTCAGTATTTATATTCCAGCTGAAGCAAGGGGCAGTGATATAAATATAGAACACTAAGTTGAATCTGATTATCACATCAAAATCTCATAAGCATATTTCATCTAGAAGAAGAGAGCGAGAAATTTTAGAATAGAGAGAAATTTCAGAATTGTTTTTTCCGCAGTGTTTTTCTTTGTCATGATGATCATGGTATCAACTACTGCCGGTAAGTATTTAATCAATTACTACTCTTTTACTAATTATAGGTGTGATTTATTATATGGCTTATGATTTTGTGTGTAGTCAAATTATAAACCTGTTTTCATAATTGTTACTTGCAGATGCACAGGTGCTGGAAGACAAGGGTAGGAATAGATATATATATATACCCTTTGTTTTAGTAAAATGTACGTGTTTTATTATTTTTGGTGTAGTCAAATTATAAACCAGTTTTTACAATTGTTGCTTGCAGCTAGACGAATTTTTTTTTATAGAATGCGTACAAAGGTAAGAAGGGGATATATATATATATATATATATCACCTTTTGATGCAGGGAATACTACAATTCCAGAAGATTCCGTTTAGAGGTTTGGCTTCCATGGTTTCCTAGTTTCAGTCTTTTTTATTTTTAGGATTCTTTTAGATTTCCTTTTAGTTTTCTGTTTCCTAGTTTAGTTATTCTTCAAGCCTATATAAAGGCTAGATTAAGTTTTGTAAGATCCATCTATTACTCAATCAAATTATTAAACACAAAACTTATCTTTCTCTTCTTGCTTTAATTCTCTTCTCTTCTTGCTTATAGCAATCTAGTATTGCTTTCTTTTACCTTGTTCCACATTAGTTGGTATCAACCGCTTAGTTTTAGGTTTTTATCCTATAACTTGATCCTTTACATCGCTTCCGCAACACCTTTCAGTCCTTTTTTTTAGTTCCTTTTCGTATACAAAAAAAAATAATATGACTGCTCAACCAGTTACTCTAGCAGCAATCGAAGCTCTCATCAAATCTCATACCGAGATTTGGGCAAAAAACATAACTGAAGCTCTTGAGAAGTCCATGGAGGACAAATTAGGGTTAAGAAATACCAAGCTTAAAACCATGCAGAATCAACTTTTGAAGGTTGCAAAACATATAAATCTAGATTTGGATATGCCTGAGCTTGTAGACTTAGAAGGAAAAACTAAAGAAGATATACTTCAGTTTTTTACAGAATGATGAAGTACCTGAAGATGTATTGCGTACTTTAAACATTAAGAAACCATATGAAGGTTTCATAGGTCATTCAAAGAAGAAGATAGTTTCTCCTGCACTTGACAGTGAAGATGAAGATGAACGTGAGAACGATCTAGAGAAGAATTGCATTGAAGAACGACGTTTAAAAACTGGTCACAACCCTTACAGTTCTTTACCAAAATATAAACTAAAAGCTGATATTCCCAACTTCTCTGGAAATTTTCGTATTGAAGAACTAACTGATTGGTTCTTTGAGGTAGAAGCTTTTTTCGAATTCATGGAAGTCCCTGAAGATTCTAAGGTTAAACTTGTGACATACAAACTCAAAGGAGGAGCTGCAGCGTGGTGGGATAAGATCTGTGATGATCGTAGAAACGCTAACAAACCGAAAATACGTACTTGGAAACGTATGAAAACTTTGATCAGGGATAAGTTCTTACCTAGAGACTTTATGCAACAACTTTTCATCAAATTACAAAACATTCAGCAGGGGGCACGAACTGTTGAAGAATATGTGTCAGATTTTTATAATTTGGTCGCACGAAATCAACTCAAAGAATCTGAAGAACAGTTAGTTGCAAGATTCATTGAGGGACTGAATAGATTAATACAAAATGGTATGACTCATTCAGTTTTTACTATGGTCGAAGCTGGTGCAGCAAGCTATTAAGATAGAAAATCGTCTTATTCGTTCTTCTAGGATTTATCCATCCAGACAAGGGCGTTATCAAAATACTTACAGGGGTACCAATTCATCTCAAAACTTTTCTCCAGATACTGTTTTGAATATTCCCAGGACTCCTTATGATGATGTTAGCCATTCACATCGACAACCTAGCCATATTGTGCCTTATACTCCACCTCTGGCTACACTTATCTTATCCAATCCAGTTGATCTTCAGCCGGGTCAGCAGTCTCACTCTCTGCAACCAACTCCTCCTACTACAGGGAATCGGTTTCATAACAGGAAACAACAATTTCCACCGCAACAGCGAGCTAATAATGCTTATACAAAATTTCGTGGAGATAAGTGGAATAAATGTCAGCAATCGGGGCACACTTCTAGTGATTGTCGGAAATTCAATGCTTTGATTGGTGAACCTCAGTTCATTAATGAAGTCACTGGTGCGCTTAATGAGTTCGAAGATGAAGACTCACCTGGTGATGACGACGAGTTTGTTGGGATGATTCGTCCATTATTTCTTACTCAACAATGCAAGTCTCAGAGACACAGTATTTTTAAATCAAGATGTTATATTGGGGGTAAAATCTGCAAGATGATAATTGATAGTGGCAGTGTGGATAATTATATTGCTGATCACGTAGTTAAGAAGCTTGAACTACCAGTAACTTCTCATCCAGAACCTTACACTGTGGGATGGCTTAATGCCTCTAGCACACAGAAGATTACGCTTCAGTGTTATGTGTCATTCTCTTTTGAGGGTTATGAAGACACAGTTCTATATGATGTCATTAATATGACGGCAACCCATCTTCTTCTTGGCAGACCTTGGCAATACGATCTTCAAGCGGTTCACAATGGATTCGAGAATACTTACACTTTTGTTCATAAGGGGAAAACCAAGGTTCTTAGTCCATCCAATTCCACTTCAAACTCTTGTGCGCAAACTGATGCTGTCGTAGCCACTGTTATTCGTTCTTTGCACCCACAACATTCTTTACATTCCCATGAAGATTATAAGCCTATGATTTAGTTTCCTGCAAAGGTGAAGCCCTTATTATTTCAATATAATGTTTTATTTCCAGATGAACTACCAACTGCATTACCTCCTTTACGGAATATTCAACACTGCATCGATTTTATTCCTGGAGCCTCTTAACCAAACCAAGCACACTATCGCTTGAGTCCTGCTGAGCATGAGATATTACAGGGACAGGTAAATGATTTGCTTACAAAGGGTTTGATACGACCTAGCAACAGTCCTTGTGCCAGTCCTGCCTTCTTGGTTAGTAAAAAAGACAATGGATGGAGGATGTGTATCGATTGCAGAGCATTAAATCGCATCACCATTCCTTATAGATTTCCGATCCCGCGTATTGATGATATGATTGACTTACTGTCGGGCTCTATTATTTTTACTAAGTTGGATTTACGCAGTGGTTACCACCAAATACGCATTCGAGGTGGAGATGAGTGGAAAACATCATTCAAGACACGTGAAGGTTTATATGAATGGATGGTCATGCCATTTGGGTTATCTAATGCACCTAGTACTTTTATGCGACTTATGAATCAGGTTCTCCAACCCTTTCTCAGTAAATTTGTTATTGTCTATTTTGATGACATACTAATTTTTAGTCGCAGTGAGCCAGAACACCTCCAACATCTTTCACAAGTGTTTCAAGTTCTTGTTGACAACTCTTTATATGTTAATTTGAAGAAGTGTACCTTCATGGCTTCTTCAGTAACATTTTTGGGATATGTGATTTCTACTGATGGTATTCATGTCGATCCTTCTAAAGTTCAAGCAATTGAAGATTGGCCAGTTCCTACTTCTATTCGTTATGTTCGTAGTTTCCATGGTTTGGCTTCTTTCTATCGAAGATTTGTGAAGAACTTTAGCTCTATTTCTGCACCTTTGACTGACTGTCTCAAGAAGGAGAAGTTTGAGTGGACGGAAGCAATGGATAAAAGCTTTATTCTTCTTAAAGAAAAGCTTTGTACGACACCAATTCTTGCACTTCCGAATTTCAACAAGACTTTTGAAATAGATTGTGATGCATCTGTTGTTGGTATTGGTGCAGTATTATCACAGGAGGGTCATCCAATTGCATATTACAGTGAGAAGAATTCAGATGCACAAAAGAAATGGTCTACATATGACTTAGAGTTATTGGATCTTGTTCAATCTCTTAAGCAGTGGCATACTTATCTTATACATAGGGAATTTGTTGTCAACACTGACAACCATGCTTTGAAGTTTTTGAATACTTCTGCTAAAGTTAACAGAATGCATGATCGATGGCTTTCCACACTCAACAAATACACTTTCTCCGTGAGACATAAAAGTGGAAAATTGAATCAAGTTGCTGATGCCTTAAGTAGAAGAAGTCATCTATTAACTACAATTCGTAATGAGAGTTATGCATTTGACTATATCAAAGACATTTATCCAGAAGATGAAGATTTTGGCAAACTATGGGATCAATGCAGTTCTCAAACTCATGGGGTTGATGATTTTCTTATACAAGAAGGTTTTATTTTTAAAGGGAATCGATTATGTATTCCTCAAGGGTCTTTACGTTTACATCTTATGCGAGAATTACATGGCAGTGGTCTTGGTGGTCATTTTGGGAGAGATAAAACCATTGCCCTGATTGAAGAAAGATATTTCTGGCCATCTTTGAAACGTGATGTACAAAAGTTCGTACAAAAATGCATGGTCTGTCAGAGAGCAAAGGGTACAATTCAAAATACCGGGTTGTATACTCCTTTACCAGTTCCTGATGCACCTTGGGTTGATATAAGTATGGATTTTATACTTGGTTTACCTCGTACTGCTAGAGGTAATGATTTTTTTATGGTCGTAGTTGATCGTTACTCTAAAATGTCTCACTTCGTGGCTTGTAAGAAATCAACGGACGCTTCTAATGTTGCTTCTTTGTTCTTTAAAGAAGTAGTAAGATTGCATGGGGTTCAAAAGTTTATAACTTCTGACAGAGATACCAAATTTTTGAGTTATTTCTGGAAAAGTTTATGGATGCGCTTAGGCACAGTTCTACAATTCAGCACAACCTCACATCCGCAAACTGATGGACAGACTGAGGTTGTTAATAGATCACTTGGGAATTTGATTAGAGCTAAGTGCCTGGATAATAGTAAGCAGTGGGATGTGTTATTGCCACATATGGAATTCTCTTTCAACACTTCTGTAAATTGTTCTACTGGGAAAACTCCATTTGAGATTGTGGACTCTAAAGTACCTAATCATACTCTTGATTTGGTAGCCTTACCCACCACACAGAGTACAAACACTGCAGCCGACTCTTTTGTAGACAAAGCAACTGAATTACATAATGAAGTAAAATCTAAACTGGAGAAGTCCAATTCTAAATATAAAAAGGATGCTGATAAACACAAGAGGTTTAAAACCTTCAAGGAAGGGGAGCTCGTGATGATACATCTAAGAAAAGAGAGATTTCCAGTGGGTACTTATAACAAAACCAAGATGAAGAAATATGGTCCTTTCAAGGTTTTAAAGAAGATCAATGATAATGCTTATGTTATTGATCTACCAAATGATTGGAATATCTCCAACACATTTAATGTTCAAGAGATTTTTACGTTTCATGGTGACAATGAACTTCTGGTTTGTTTGGACAACTCGAGGACGAGTTTTACTCTAGAAGGGGGGACTGATGCAGGGAATACTACAATTCCAGAAGATTCCGCTTAGAGGTTTGGCTTCCATGGTTTCCTAGTTTCAGTCTTTCTTATTTTTAGGATTCTTTTAGATTTCCTTTTAGTTTTCTGTTTCCTAGTTTAGTTATTCTTCAAGCCTATATAAAGGCTAGATTAAGTCTTGTAAGATCCATCTATTATTCAATCAAATTATTAAACACAAAACTTATCTTTCTCTTCTTGCTTTAATTCTCTTCTCTTCTTTCTTATAGCAATCTAGTATTGCTTTCTTTTACCTTATTCCACATTACCTTTGTTTTAATAATATATATATATGTGTTTTTTGTAGTCGATTTATAAACCTATTTCAATGATTTTTGCTTGCAGATCTGGATGAAATGAATAAAACAGAAGATTTTGGACTAACAGCTGACCAGCTTACTGCTTTTAAACTAATTGTAGATGCAGAATTAGCCAAAGAACCATTAGAATTTGAAAGCGAAGAGGATGAAAAAAAAAAGTTGTTAAAGAAATAGAAAAATCAGCACAGAAAGACGCACAACTCAAAGATCTCAAAAAGGAAAAAGTTGATAAAATGATTTTGGCCATTGGTATGAAGGCCAAACATTGCAAGGATGACACGAAGGATTGATTAAGGAGTTTGGTTTTGCTTGTTTTTTTTTTTTTTGGTGTGCATTTTGTTTGGTTCTTACCAGGGACTTGTAGCACATGTGTAAGCTGTAAGCTAACAACTGGTGAGCAAACGGCCCTGTATCAGTTTCTCTGTTTACCTTGTTTTTGTGCTTTAAAACGTTTTATGTTCATGGCACACCATAATAGTGGTCATAGCAGTAATGGTCTTCGACCAGTCGACCACGTTACATATAACAGAGGTAAATAAATGATCAGCATTACATGGAGAGTGAATGAGACAAGACTCCTATTGGCAACGTCGGGTTTTCCAGTTCGTAGATTATAGTGTTTTCACAGGTTATACACACAAAAAAAGTACATCAATTGCACTATCATCTGCACGCGAAAACCATCAGCCATCTTCATAACTTCTCCGTCTTATTTTTCCTTTTAGACTGAGGAACATAAAGAATACAAGGACCAATCTTCTGACAAGTAAACTCGGTTAAAAAGTATATTACTTCTTCCTTATTCGTTGTCAGCTATGAAGTTTGGTAGCTCACCATCGCAAAGATATTCATCACATCACAAACTGATGCAGACACCCAGTCTTTCCGAAGCCTTAATATGTCCTCCGTGAATGTCGACCCTGATGCCCCAATGAAGGCAGAAGCCATAGCACAAATTGTCTTATCCAGCATTGCTTCAACCTAAACAACAAAAAGAACAGCAATTGATGAGAAAGATTTAATATAAGGCTATGTTGTGTTAGGCGCTAGGGGAGGCGCTCCCGTGGAAAAATTAAAAAGAGAAAAGAAAAAAAAAAGGAATGTACACATCTTGGTGCCTAGGGCGCTTTATTTCCTAGGCGCCCCTTGGGCGACTCATGCGCCTGGAGCGCCTTTCACAACATATATAAGGCAGCCATTTCATACGGCAACTCATCAACACTAATATTAAGAAGAAAATAGAAGCTCTTCGATAAATAACTGCAAGTCATCTCCAGAATGGAAACCAACCATGAGCGGGTGGAGTAGCACAATTTGTGGGGTAAATGACCTACATTATAATCTAACTAACTAATGGATGTGTAGCTTTAATCTAATGGGCGTGTAACCTACAATGGTCATGGCACAGATAATGAGTTCTCTGAGAATTTTAAGATCTCTAACATCTACGTAAAATGAGTGATTGAAAAACTCGTACGAAGACCAAATGGTGGTGAATCATAGAGATGCCATCTTCTCTAACATCTACATGAAAGGCAAAGCTCACCTGACTATGTCCTTGTATGCCATGCCTGTATAGTAAAGCATAGAAGGACACTTGGATTAAGAAATTGCGTAAGTTCAATCAATTGTGAATCCAACCTTTGGTTGTTGATTAAATTGATTGACACTTGGATATTGGTTTTTGATACCGTCCAAGTTTTTTCTTGTGTTCAATCTTGCTAACAAATTCCTATTTGTTTGATCGAAGATTGAATTAAGAAATTGAGATATAATTCTTGGATATACTTTTTTTAAGATCGAATCTGACTGTCTAGTTGATTCTCTTGAAAGTATATTGGAGTTAGTCCATACAGATTGCTAAGTGAAATATGGGCGTGATTGTTAGACCCACGCTTTTTCACATCTTGCTAGAATATATGAGCTAGATTACATAGTGGCTTGGTCTTGTTATATCTTCTTTGCACGTGTATGACCACCTCGATACCTAGCTCCGTGACTAAGATAGGTACCACATATTCCAATGATCTCTAACTCGTTGAGATGGATATACAACTACATTTGTGATTCCTATATATAGGATGATATGATAATCAAGAAGCCCTAGACGATAACAAACTATCTTGACTAGGTTAGATTCATTAAGTTAGCATACATGAGCTAGATTACATAATGACTTGGACTTGTTATATCTTCTTTGCACATGTCTGACCACCTCGATACCTAGCTCGGTGGCTAAGATACGCACCATATATTCCAATAGGAAGTCAGTAAAGAAGAACGGATAGAAATTAACCTGGATTGAGATGTCTTTGATGTGCGTTTATTTTTCTGTGATGTCTGTAATCGCTAGTTGATAGACAGACAAAGACGCACCACCTAGTACCTACAACACTAAGTACATCTACTATAAGTCTCTGTGGAGTTTGAGTTTATTGACACTTTTATTGGAGCCTAGCTAGCATGATTTTTTATTTTTTTTGTTTATTTTGAAGCATAGCGATGTATCGTATGAGATTATGAATTGTTTTATTTTTTTGGAGGAGCCTATGATGTTGCTTTCCCATCCTTCTCGTCTTTTTCTAAAAATCACATGTACCTTTCATGTGGCATTAAGGTTGTCTATTTTCTCAGTCTTATGTTTTGAAGCACTGGCTGAGATTTTTATTCTCTGTGCTTGACTGGGTCTTCGAGGAAATTACTCATTTATCATATTAAGGAAAGAATTTTAGTAGTAAGGCGATGAAAATAACCTCATAACTTTCCTAATCAACACAACACACCACCATAAATATTGAGTTGATACTTAGTTACCAAGGTAAATAAATTTACTCTAACCTGTGGCGATACTTGCGGAAAATAAAACATTTGATAAATGAAAAGGTTGTCATATTATCTAGATTAATTAAATAATATTATTAATATTTTTTCGGTGGTCGATTCATGCTGCTAAATTGAAAATGAAAAAAACATATATATAGAGAGTATTAAAATACTAGGCTCATATGAATCTTATCCAGGGACGGAGCCAGTCCATTGCAAGGGTGTGCACTTGCACCCCTTTCTCAGCTAGCTCCAAAGCTTAATTTAAACCCAACCTGTTGTAGGGCCTACGTCTCATATATATGCGGTCCAACTAGGATTTTCCTTTCCATGTATATATATGTTATTGTATCCATGTAACCCTACTACTCATATCGATAAGAAACTCTTTGTCTTTTATCTTTCCCTATTATTCTACTACAACACGTTATCAGCACGAAGATATACCTCCGAGCTAGATTTGATCGGTTGATATTTTTCCATGGATGCGTTACCAGGTATTTCTTTTGAACAAAGAATATTCGTTTCATAGTATATATATTAGGGTTCCACGAAAGCATGATTGTCAACCATAAATATTTAACCGTTAGATTTTCATGAAAATTTAGTATATTCAACCCAATTAGTCTTTGTTTACTCTATTAAAATTTAAATCAAATTGGAATATGATGCAATCTCCAAATTCTGATTTCAGTAGAACTGTCTTCGTTCAGAAAACCCTAATTATAACAGCGTCTAAAAACCTAACTTTCTTAAAATTTTAACCGTTGGATCATTATATAATTTTTATATGTGGTATGTATTATCCTTACAGAGGTACTATAAAACTTTCATAAAGATCCAACCATGGAAGTACGTGATGTTTCCTGCTATGTCCACAGAAACGTGAATCAGAACAGTCATACGGCATCATAAATATCTTTTTATCTGGCCGTTGGATGTCCTTGAAATTTAATATGTTTGGCTAAACATTATGATGAATCTACTTTAAAATTTTCATCATGATCGGACGATGATGCATTTGTCTGTAGATCAGAACAATTGAAAGAAGAATTTTATCAATTTTTAGGGTTAACGATATGTTTTGGGCTCATATGCTAATAGTTTCAAACTTATTATCAATGGGCCTGAATATTTCATATATAATGGACCATATATGTTTATATTCATTAACCATTACCTTGTCAACCCAATGGACCATGTCTTGACCAAATAGTTGACCATACTTTGACTAAATCAATTCGACTCCAATTTGACCTTTTGAACTCAGAAGTACTTGAGCACCATTAAAGAGTCTATGATGTGGAAGTTTGTGTGCACAAGTACAATACTTTCGTCATAAAAATCTTCAACTTGTAAATATACACCTTTGAAAGAGGAAGCCATACTTTCAAAATTTCCAAGGCGACATATGAACTTCAGACGATGTAATGCTTTGAAGGAAGTTTGTCGAAACATTCATTTTCCCCCAAACTTGAATGTTCAGTGGGATGTAATCCACTTGTTAGACTATAATGAGTAAATAACTTTGACAATGATATGTTATAATTAAAAGCACACCTTACGTTTTGTGGAAAGAAACTCATAAATGTGTCGATGAGTCAGAGATGTAATTCTGGCTCCAGTAGTAATGATACAAAGTAAATGTATCTACCTATAATGGGACAAAGATGTAATTATGACTCATACCAAAAAAAGTTGCAAATCTTGGTATAAGCATTTTACTGAGAATGATACAAGCGTTGTAATGCAAGTATCATATATTAGTAGTCAACTACAAGAGATATAGGGAGTTTAAAGGAAATCGAACACACTATAATCTTGGAGAAGGTCATGCCTTGGTAAATACACTTACCCATTTTTTTCTTACCTTTATTCAATCGAATTCGTATAGTTAGATTCTACATTTTGATCCTAAATTGTTGTCTACATGATAGTTTGACATATATTTCCTTAGATAAAATAAAGAATTTTTTTTGTGAAGAATTAAATTCATTGTCTGCACTTATGGAATGAAACGTATATCATTTTCATGAGATTGAAATACTCTAAAGAACTTGAGATATACTCAAAAGTACTTGAGTTATAAGGATCATTCGTACATTATGATGAAAAGTATATCATCTTCATGAACGGTAACAGTCTAAAGTAAATGAGATAGATTTTCTTTTGTTACGGAATAAGGTCACACCACTTATTACACGAAACTCTTAAGGAATTTAAAATAGTTGTTGAACTATTTCTTTACTAGTATAACAAGCACGCGCGATGCGCCTGCCGAGATTGATATACAGCAAAACATGATGTTTTAGTAATTGAATTATTTCGTTTTTGGTTACTTATATTATCAGTACTAATGGCATCCATTTTCCGAGATTGATATATAAGAAAGCACAATACTATTAGTCTTTGTATGTTGATATAGTTAACATAGCAAGTACAACAGTATCGAAAGTTAATAACAGGTGGTAGTGGAATGATGGAGCTTGAGTGATTAAAAATGTGGATGAATGGTGGTGTATGGCAATGAACTTCTTCAAGCATCTTGGCCATTACAATAAATCTTCAATTGGCCATCCGTACTCCATCTGAGATTGTTATACACTGCGGGTAATGATGTGCATAAAATTTCTTCCTACCAAGGATGCTATTACCAGGAGAACATTTCCATTCCTAACTCTTCCAAATAGAACTAAGGTTTTGCTTTTCTAGATGTGGCAAAAGACACTTTCAGCTTCTCTTCAGTGTAGCATTCCCATCCCACGGACAACAAACTTTCACCTTGCAGTCTCCATCAATAACAAAATATCCTCTTCACAACACACCACCAGGTTTCATTCCAACAGCGACTACCAGTTCCATCTCATACATTCGCTACTTCCGGTCTCCATACATCACCTCCTTTCCGTACAATCTATTACACAAATCCAGCAGAAACAAAGTTCCACCAATCCATCTTCTCGCTACCACCAGTCCACACCATCCGTTTCGAGATTGCTTTGCAATGCTAAGATTTGTAGGAAGTTCTTGTAATGTGTTTTGCTCTATCGATATTTCTATTAACTCTTGAATTCGAGAATGCTCTTTGATTCTAGGTCTACGACAGGGAACTAAAACTTGTTTTCCTTCCATTACCATAAAGATGTATAGACTGTACCAAAATCAAAAAGAAAACTTCTATTACTCATGCTCTGTGTGCCACGAAAATGTACAGCCTGAACCAAAACTCAAAAAGACAAACTAAAGTTCACAAATGTATAGAGAATCTGTAAGGTCCAATTTAAAGATGTTTTTCTTACAGGAAAGTCAACAAACAACTGAGATTCTCAAATTATATGATAAAATTCACAAATATAATGGGTTCGCTCAAAGCAAGTTTGGAATTTGACTAACCAAAATTCAAATGTGCCGTAGCATAAGAAATCTGGAAAGAAAAGGTTAATGAAATTGGGAATCCAAACTTAAGACTTTAGGTAAAAAATATGGATGATTGAAATTTCTAAATTAAAGAAAATTAGATTGTAGCTTGATGTTGTAATTGACTAACCTGATTAATTTCTTCCGTTGACGCTGCGCTTCTTTCAGGGTGGAGGTGTTTCACAATTCATAGGGAGGAGATGGAGGTCTTTTAACGAAAAAGAGATGAAGAGAAAAAGAAAGAACTCCATAATAGGAAGTCAAGTTACAGTCGCACCCTTTGGTGCATCGTTGTGGCAGAGGAATAAGCGAATCATCCGTGACGTGGTGGTGGTGTTGGCGTGTTGGTTATAGTGGTGGTGCTGTTGTTGGTTATGGTAGTGGTGGTGGTGAAGGACTCCGCGATCATCTGAATTAGAATTAGAAAAAATTGGTTTTTTTAAATTTTGGTTTTCATAGAAGTTGGCGAAGGTGCTGCTTAGGGTGGTTCTGATTACAATTGCGGTGATGGTGGTGTTGATTACGGTGGTGGACTGGTGTTTCTTTGTTCTCAGTGGAGGAATTCAGGGAAAAGAGGAGATCGATAGATAAAATGAAGATACAAATAAGTGTTTCTCCAATTAAGACGTTAAGTTACAGGATCATCCTTTGCCTGCATAGTTTGGATAGTAAAATAAGTGAGGCAGTATAGTAATTAAGGGTGGACACGGTCCAAAAAGACCTCTTTTTTTATATTAGTAAGATAATGTGCTACGATGATTGGGATCATCGAGCGAAGCAATGGTCAAATTTTGTTTCCAAGATGGGACAAGGATTAGAAGTCACAAAAACTCTATATGTACCGAGAGCTAATCATCTTGTTAAATTCCAAAGAGACCCATGCAAGTGGATATCATATGGAAACTCACAACGATGAGAATGTAATTGATTGCATCTTTTATAGTGTCTAATATATTTTAAAGGAAATATATCTTAGAGAAACTAATGAGTCAATCTAGTGAAATGTATATGATTATAGTATTTGGATTATTAAATCCATATTAACTTCGACGATGAAATATTGGGAATTGACTCAGACAGACTTTGACATAACCATAAAGGTACTTTGGTTGTGACATGATGTTTCGTTTTGAAAAGACTCATACGTACATCATTGTGTTTGAGTGGACGAGACAACGGGAAAAAGATTGACAGAATGCGAAGTAACAACATATCTCTCAATAAGTGTTCTCTAAAGAACTAGATACACAACCCCCTCTTACCGTCATGCTTTTAAGTAAGAGAGCATATCACTGATTTCACAAATCCTTCAGTAAAATAGGATCTAGACCACCCTAAGATGCAAATGGTAAATAATCCATATTACAAAGAAAACGAGGTGATATTTAGAAAAATATCCATGCAGAATGCGGACCATTAAAGTGACTTATGGCTCTCGTGGATTTTTTGACATTTTGGACTAGTTATAGCTCCCAAGTAATGTTGTGTTTGGAAAACTACTAGCGCACATTATACATGGAAGGACTCACCACCCCTTGTAAATGCTAGAGAGTATACATCAAAAGGACTTGATGGTTATTGCATGTTTAATAGGATCAATGTAGAGCATCCTATACCCTATGATATCGCAAAGGCTATCATCAAAGGTTATATATGGTGCCTAAGGCATGGTTATGCGTACAAACCTACCTTTAACTGCTTGGGGAATATGCAATATTACACGCATCTTCACTTATTCGTTTTAGACCCACAATTGGTCAACCATTCTTTGCTTACCAGTTTGTAACTGGATATAAGCCTGAAATTTTGTGTCCTTACGCATTTTTGGTTGCACTACATATGTGCCCTTACGACCCCTCCACATCGTACAATGATGGGTCATCAAAATAATTAATTGATTATGTTGGACCAGAATTTTCGATAATTATCTGCATTTTAAAACCTTTGGCATGAGATCTCTTACCGCTACATTTACGAGTTATCACTTTAATGAGATAGTATTCCCGTCGTTAGGGGGATATAAGAAAAAGTATTTTCTAAGGGAATGACAGGAATTGTCGTGGTGTGTTCCCACTGTGTCTCATATTGATTCTTGTACTCCACAAATGTAAATGTGAAGTGAAAGAATAATTGATTTTCAGAATGTACATTGATGTCGCTAAAGTGGTGAGATCACACATACCAGCTGCAAACCTACATGCAAGGTTAAAAATCCTCAATAAGGGATATACACCATAGACTAAGGTGTTGCAACTACACTTAGTGGAAATGTGTTTGAGGCCGTGGCTCCATAAAGGAAGTTGGAGACACCACTTGGTTCGATCAATCCTCACCTAGAAAGGAAGTAGGTGAGGAAACAACTTACTTATATCATCAGAAATCATCTCATAAGATTATCTCTGAATATGTCCATGAATCAAACTGGAGGACGCTCCGAAGTTTAATGATTCCAGAGAACAATGACATCCCAAGTGGATTATGAGAATGTGCACGAGTCAATGGAAAGATCATGCGAGCATATTGATGATTAATTTCATATACACTTTCTTAAGGAAATAGAGCAATATAAGATCGAACCAAGCTCCCTGTTGCTTAATTTCAACGAAGAGCATATTTGACATATACAACCCAGGTAGAACTTAGTTCTTTGACAAATATACAAGTATTTAGTGTGGCAGTGCTAACCAACCAAGTCTAAATCATATTGGACATACATGATTAATTTGTCACAAAGCATAATGAGAAGAAAGCAGTCTTAAAAGATAAATACTCGCTTTGTGGCGCGAGGTTTCTCACAAAGTCCTGGAATTGTTATCTTGTAATGAACTTCATAGTGTTGCGCTGCTTAGTTAGCTTGGTAATTTCAAAAGGACTTGAAATGCAGCATATGTACGTGATTGTTACGTATCTATGAAATATCAAGAGATAAAAGATATTTACAAAAGTACTTGATAGACTTTTGTTACCCAAATCAAGTGATTCTAAACCACAGAGTGTGTCTACGGTTAGATAGGACGCTCACTTATAGATAGAAGCAATCAGGCGGATGTGGTATACCCGTCTAAGTGACTATTTGATTTGGAGGGGATAGACAAGTAAGTTATTTTCATTGCGTATTCACAAGAAATTTCCTAATTTGGAATTGTAGCTATCTATGTCGATGGTACATACATGATGGGTACTCTTGATGTAATAAGAGACCTTAAAAGCTATTTGAAATCCGAATTTGAGGTGAAAAATATGGGGAAAGCTCGACCGAATACTGAGCATGTGGTTATTATTCCACCAGTTTCCATTTGTCTAAGGTTATCAGGCAATTTAATAAAAACATGCATCCTGATAGCACTCCCATGATTAGTCGAGGTATAAATGTAAATAAGTGACCATTTCGTCTAAAGAAAGATGATGAAGATGTGTTGGGAGATGAAATTCCCATATCTAAGTACAATATATGCATTGTTGTAGTTAGTATAGTAATATACTCGATTAAATTTTACATCCTCAGGGAACTTGTTAGCTAGATACAGATCAGCGCCAAGGCAACGTCATTAGAATGGTATAATGAGTGTAATCATGTACTTAAAGGTAACCATTGATATAAAAAAAATTTATCCCTGCAAAGACATTAAAAGGAATGCTAATGAAAGTGCAATCCAAAATTTGTTGATTTTAAAGGGACAATAATCTCTTCTCCAAAAAAAGTAATCATGGGGAGATACGGTAGACTATTTTCTAGGTCATTAACGATATTCAGTTTCGAAATGTACATGACTAAAGGAACAGTCTGGAACAACTCTCAAAGTAATCAGGGGGAGATGCCGACATCATGGGGAGGATCCAATGATATGATGCGACGTATTTTACTTTGAAATTGAAGCTGTGTTGTACTCTTTTTCCCTTCAATCGAGAATAGTTTTTCCCACATGGTTTTGTCACTCGACAAGGTTTTTAGGGAGACAACACTAAAAACATCAAGTATGTTGAACGTTTCAGACATAAAGATCGCGTTGATATTACTGAAAATATCTGAATCAAAGAAATGAAATGCGATAGTCTATTGAGCAACGTAACTTCCAAAATCAACAACATTGTCTTATAAACATTCAAATTACTAAAGTAATGTGTGACAAATTCCTTTTGACTGCATTAGACTAATGAAAATTTTCTGACATCAGGGGGAGCTTCTAATGGTGTGTTGAACTCTTTTTCTAATGAGACAACAACAAACACATGAAACGTAATTTCCTAGCTAAGGCTATTGTCTTTCCCACGTAGATTTTCTGCCTTAGAAATTGTGAAGCAACTAGTCAACTTCAACGGAGCAAAGTGATCATATGCAATAGATTACCTTTACTTGCATCTGTCACGTTGTACTCTTTTTCCTTCGTCAAGGTTTTATCCCACTGCTTTTCCTTGTCCAGGTTTTGATTAAGCAACGTATACGCATCCAACTATGTTTTAATTTTAATTAATATTGTACTCTTTTTCTTTAGTTCAGGTTTTGTCCCTTTGGGTTTCCCTGACAAAGTTTTAACGAGGCAATTAACTTAGGCGCGTCGATCTTTGAAGATCGTATTGCTTGTGATGAACTACATGTAAAATACGAGACAACATGTGAAGTACTACATGTGAATAGTTGTACCAAGGTTTTGTCCCACTGGGTTTTTTCTTGTCAAAGTTTTAATGAGGCAATTTATTTCTCCACAAGTCATCAAGGAAAGAACGGCATTTGAAGAACTACATTCGAAGCACTATATGTGAAGCACATCATGTGAAGTTCTGTTGGACCGCACAAGGGGGAGTGTTGTAGGGCCTACGGCTCATAGATGTGCGTCCCAACTAGGATTTGCCTTTCCATGTATATATATGTTACTGTATCCATGTAACCTTACTACTCATATCAATAATAAACTCTCTGTCTTTTATCTTTCCCTATTATTCTACTACAACACAACCGACTTTTTTTTTGTTATTTATAAGCCTAATTTTGCTTATTTGCACTTTCTAATATTTTTTTGTAACCCCAAAGTAAATTTTTGCACCCCATTTCGGAATTCTTGGCTCCTCCCCTGATCTTATCACCATCAACTCACGGTAAGAAAATCAAAAGTATTCGTTACACAAATGTATCTTAAAAATCAAGAAAAAGTTTAGAAAGATTGGCTGATGCGCATTGGTGTGGTATAAAATCGATTAGGGAAAGCAGCAAAAAACAAGGTTTCTCTTAAATGTAGCCCTTTCTTTTGTTAATCATAGCCCAAAATATTTAAGTTAAAATGAAAAACCAAAGTTACCAAACGAGTTAATTTTTTAACTAATACTTCTTCCCTAGAATTAAAATATTGATCCTATTTTATTTTTTTGATCCAAACTAAATTACATTTCAATTTCTTTGTAATCATTCTCTCATTATTCTACAAATCACCCTATTATAAACCTTAATTTTTTACTTTTCCTCAAAAAAAAAAAAAAACTAAACCAAACTTTTCACCTTATTTTTCCAAATCATGATTATCAATTGAGGTTATATATTCTAGCTAACTATTCCTTTAAAACTTCTCCACAACAATATCAATCGAAAAAAAAAATGAAATCAACTAGCTTTTTGATTCTTTTCCTAAAATCAATTTTCTAAAACTCCATAAACATTATTATTCTATAAAAAAAATTCACAAAATTGGTTAAAAAGAAAAAAAACAATAATTCTTGGGTGAAAAAGACATGTAAAATTTGATATTGTTTAAATGGATGAGAATGTAAAAATAGCCACGATGCAAACAGTTTCATCCTACCCATTTTCAAATACTTTTTCTTATTTTTAATTTACATCAGGATGCATCCAGTTTCATCCTCGCTCTTCTTTAAGTTTAAGCCAAGATGAATCCAGTTTCATTCTTGCTATTTTTTTGGTGTCCATTTTACCCATACTAATTTTTACTCGTCTATTTGAACCATGTTTTAAAAATATTTGGACAAATGACCAATTTTCCGAAAAAAATTCTAATATGATTTTCTTTTTTCTCAATCATGATTACATAAAACAGGGTATTCTAAGATCATCAATTATATATGCTACAAATATTACATAAATCTAACTATAAAAATTACATGATTAACTTTATTTTATTTTTTTGATTTAGGAATTTTGATAATTTAGTATGTGCTATAAATAAAAATTATTTATAAGTTTATGGGTTATGTTAATAATTACAAGAACCCGTTTGGTTGAATTAATGACTTATTTTATATGGGTTATAATTAATAAAAACATAGGCTATATTTAAGAGTTGCTCTTCACCATCCTAGTGCTGCCTTCTTCTTAATATTTTCTTTTGTTTTTTCTGAAAAAGTCACTTGTACCTTTCATGTGGAAATTAACCAATTTTTGATTGTCAATTTTCAGAACTCCATCTTATATTTTCAACCATTGGCTGAGAAGTGATTATGTGCTCGAATGGGTTTTCCAGGAAGCACTGGGGAGGTCAATAAAGAATTCCTTCATAAAATTCTCCGAACTTTCACCGGGGACAAACTTTCCGGCCGGGATAAAGTATTTTCTGATATACACTATACCCCAGCATACACATAAGAAAAACACAATAAAGCCGGATATAGCATGGGGTGACCTTAATTGTTCCCACGAGCTTCTTGCTTTTCTCCCGTGGGCTGATGATATGTGACACTGCTCAACAGCAACCCCCACGGTCAACAACTTTATTACTACCAACTTTTTTAATTAATTCTTAGGTCATGGGGGGACTTATTCTTTGGTCATGGACTTATTGGGGACTTTATACTTTTCTTGTTCTTAATCTGCATCCTTTAGGCACACGAACGATCAGCCAGTCTTAGCTGCATGCACTTATAAATACACCATAAAATTTGAAGAGATTTCAATACACACAAACACAATTCCGAAGCCAAAACAAACATAGTCTTCTCTTCTTGAGAAATATACAGCAAAAATCTCATATCTAATGGGTACTTTAGATGCAAAACCAGCTGCTGAAACACAAGAAGTTTCCATCAAAGATCAAGCTCAACTATGGAATATAATCTATGGTTTTGCTGATTCTCTTGTTCTTCGCTGCGCTGTGGAGATTGGAATTGCGGATATTATCAAAAACAATGATGGGGCAATCACACTTGCACAACTTGCTTCAAAACTCCCAATTACAAATGTCAGTTCTGATTACTTGTACAGAATTGTAAGATACTTGGTACACCTTAATATCTTAGAACAAGAAACATGTAACGGCGGAGTTGAGAAGGTTTACTCGCTTAAACCGGTTGGTACGCTACTTTTAAGAGATGCAGAAAGAAGTATGGTGCCGATGATATTAGGCATGACTCAAAAAGATTTCATGGTTTCATGGCATTTCATGAAAGAAGGTTTAGGAAATGGAAGTACGACTGCATTTGAGAAAGGAATGGGAATGGATATATGGAAGTATCTAGAAGGTAACCCTGATCAAAGCCAGTTGTTTAATGAAGGAATGGCTGGAGAAACAAGACTGTTAACTAAAACTCTAATTGAAGATTGTAGAGATACTTTTCAAGGTTTGGATTCTCTGGTTGATATTGGTGGAGGAAATGGTACAACAATTAAGGCAATCTATGAAGCTTTTCCTCATATCAAATGTACACTTTATGATCTACCACATGTTGTTGCCAACTCTCATGATCTCCCTAAAATCGAAAAAGTTCCCGGTGATATGTTCAAGTCTGTTCCCAGTGCTCAGGCTATCTTACTCAAGGTGAGACTTCTAACTTGACTTCTAACTACTATATATTTTAGAGATGTCGACCTTTATTCTAAAGACTCTTTTTCTAAAGGATGGATTAGAAATGTCGACCTTTTTTCTAAAGACTCTTTATCTGAAGGACGGAATGTCTTTTTCTTTTGAATTGTAAAACAGTTGATTTTGCACGACTGGACTAATGAGGAGTGTGTCAACATCTTAAAGAAGTGCAAAGAAGCAATACCGAAAGAGACGGGGAAAGTGATTATAGTGGATGTAGCGCTTGAAGAAGAATCCAACCATGAACTTACAAAGACAAGATTGATTCTTGATATTGACATGTTGGTAAATACCGGTGGTAGAGAGAGAACTGCAGATGATTGGGAAAATTTGCTCAAACGTGCAGGCTTTCGGTCTCATAGGATAAGACCCATTCGCGCAATTCAGTCTGTCATCGAAGCCTTCCCTTAGTAAAAGCTCTAAGGAGTATTTTGCTTCTTTCTCAGCGAACCATATGCAGGCACTTGTCAACATAAGCCATCTTCAATTGAGGCCATAGTATTTTGCTTTCTATCCTATTTTTTTTTTTTTTTTTGGTTTGTTTGTTTTTGTTTTTGTTTTTCTTTCACTACAAAAAAAAAAAGGTTCTAGGGACGGCCACTTCTCAAAAAACCGTCCCTAGAAAGGAGCAGTTGGGACACTCCAACTTAGCCGTCCCTAGTGTGTGTATTTGGGACGGCTGGCAAAAAACCATCTCAATTATTTCATTAACTAGTTTGTCACCCGTGCTACGCACGAGTTTGGTTCTTGCTTATGAAATAATTTTATTATAATAATTTAATAAAACAGATAAAATTTCATAAAATATTACAGAACACTATTAAAAGTTCAATCAACACTTGAATAATTTAGAAGTTATGCTCGTCCAAACAGGGGCGGAGCCAGCCCATTCCAAGGGTGTACACTTGCATCTCCTGCCCAGATGGCTCCAAAGCCTACGTAGGCCCAATAGGAAGTTTTTTCTATATTTTAAGCCTAATTTTGCATTTTTGCACCCCCTAAAGAATTTTTTTTGCACCCCAAAGCCAGTTTTACACCTATATAACAAATTTTTTGGCTGCACCCCTATGTCCAATCTCTTTTCAAAATTTGATATTCCATAAGTTTTTGGAGCTATATTTTTGTTCCTTTTCTTTTTTATGTACTTTTCCTCTTTTGGTCCACCAATCATTATATGCCCCTTTTGTGCGATACATGATAGAATCTTATTAAGAAACTTGATTTTAATACATTCTCCCATCTCAATTATGCCATATGATTTTGTTGGTGTTTTATTGTGATATAATTGATATCTAGCAACGGTTTTTTTTCGATAGCTTCATAATATTCTTTTGATTTTCCATTTTTCTACACAAACCAGAAAATATTTTACGTGCACACATATACCCCCTTTGGTCCTGATGTAATTCCTAACAAATCATGGATGGATCAAATTATTATCATGAGTGATATAGTCATCGAATATATATATATATAGCTGTATGAAATTATGAATTGTGTTGGATAAAAATATCAAGAAACAACATAAAAACTAATTTTTTTCCATCTCCTTTGTTATTAGTGGAGTTGAGAGAGTGAGTAAAACATGCACCCAGCGTCAGCCCGTTGTCGAACGTTTCTTTGTACCTCGAAAAAAGACTTCTCTCCATTCATACATCAAATAGATAGTGCCTTATTTAAGAAATAAGAAAAATATCTTAATAGCAACTTCTGTATCTATTGGGTTTCTAACCTACAAACTGCTTGAAAGTAGAAAAATAAATAAAGGAGAAGTTTGTGATCGATTACTTGAGCAGCGCCAGCAACGAAATCTATAACTTCTTCGACAACACCCAACTTATCGAAGCTGATCTCACGCTGAATGAGAGTAAAAGTGTTAAACCTTACGACAATGTTATGAGATATTACCTTTATTTTGGGAAAAGTGATAATTTCACCTTTTTTTTGTTCTGTTTGGATTAATATCCGGTAGATTTTCCATGTTCCTTTTATATATTTTACATGTATTTAAATTTAATGTTATGTTAGTGTTTAGTAGACATACGCGCACTTATACAACTTATCACTTAGTAACCAGGCAATGAGCATATCTAAATGATTGGAATTTATTGTCATTTGATTCATCTAGAAAACTGTTGCCGAAATTGTAAGTGTAATCTTATCAATGGATTTCCGCTCTCTGGTATCCGTCAACTTGTGCTTCATACAATTGATTAAGTTATTATTTCTCGTTGTTCAATACCGCTGGTGGTGTAAAATTTCACATTTATGTTCATGCATAGTTGTGCATGTATATAATTGATCTAGAACATCTAAATGACATGGATGCACAATTCGTGCCTACAAAATACTCCAGAATACTAATGGCACAAAAATTTGTTTTTATAATGTAATACAGAAAAAACTTTGCAATTTCATTTTTTGCCGATTTAATTTATATATTTATATTGATGACGTAACTTGAATTACAACTCCATGATGAATTCTTGTAGTATCAACTCACGCTTTAACAACATGTATTTTATTTGAAATTCATTAGGCTTTTCCAAAACCTTATATTTAGCAGGAGTCAGTGACTGCTTCTTTGAAATCGTGGGTTCTATTCACTACACGGCATCGTATAACGGTACAAATATGTAAATATCAATTATACAACCTGCTTGGGAAGGGCTTGCATTTAAGTAACCCCATCTTCAATCCTGAAGATGTCTTTGGTAATCGAAATTATTTGAGTAACAATAATGTCCATATATCATTTTTGATTTCAAACTCCATTGGCAAACTAATTTGACGAAGATAAACAAATAATTGGGACCAACATTTTAAAAGACAAATTTCTAGCCGTAGTTAGTTGTTAACCTGCTCATGGGTGGATCATTTAATTGAGTTTAATTTATTCATTCTTTTGAATGCGTGCTAATAAAGTTGTTTTCCTTATTCATCTTCTCTTCACCATGTCATTCTCAATGGGCCATATTTTTTAAGTGATTCAACGAAAAAATTGACCATGTTTCTTTTAGCAAAAAGAATAGGGACACAGATAGTGGAAAAAGAAAGAGCATGGTTTCTACCTGCTAAAAAAAAAATTGATAAGCCCAATTAGATTTCGAAAAAAACACGACATAAAAATTCTCATTAAACAATGTCTGAAGCAATAATTCCCAAGTAAAAATATTTGTATACGGTGTTAAACTCTTAATCACTTTAACATATAACGATTGCCGACTGGTTGATGGTCTGTACTCAGGAAAAAAAACAGTTAAGGAAAAAATGCATGAAAACCGTTAAGAGATGCTTACAACTGCATAAAGGTCAGTTCAATTTAGTATGCCCGCACACATATTGAAAAAAATGAAAAAAATTAAATTGACTTGATTTTTTAGTACCATATATATCGTAGGTATATCATACATCATTTTATCTTGTCAGATTCCATGTGGAAGAATTTGCCATTTGGTTTGAAAAGAATTGAGTCAATAAGGAGAAGACTTTAAACTTTTTTCTTAAAAAGTTTATGAGATTTTTTCTTCACAAATTATGTACGTCTAGTTTATATTTATAATGGCGAAACTGGGATATTTTTCTTTTCTTAAGCATATATATGGAAAAAATCAAGTTGGCTCTTTTTCTAAATGTAAAAGAACTCCAATCATGACCTCCTATTTTCATGATGATTTTTCCTACTCAAACACTTCCACCTCTGCAAAAGCTAATGGCACATGTAAACAAAGTAATGTGTAACGGGGAATGTTATAAGAGAGGTACAGCATAGACCCTGTTCAAAGAAACTTATAGAACATGCCATCTTTGGTTCGAATAAAAAGATGAATTTCATCCATATTACACCATCAAAGTTTTCAACTTGTGTCGATTCAATTAGTTCTCCCTCACCCTCTTCGTACATATAGTGTACCCCCTGATTGATTGACAAAAATCAAGTTGTAGTTGAAGCAAAAAGAACAGGGACACGAATAATGGAAAAAAAAACATGGTTCCACCTGCTAAAAGAAAAACTTGTAAGTCCAATTAGATTTCGAAAAAAGACAGCTCCAAGAGACAGAAAAACAAATTTGGGCCAACAAAATACCCCTTAAATCTTGCGGTTCAGTAATGGATACTAACTCATTCTTTTCATAAATGAGACTACAAACTTCAAAAGAGAGAAACCTTGTGGATCAAAAATTGATGTTTTCCCACCATAAAAAAAGAAAGCAAAACAAAAAACCAATAATAAGTTCTATAGCCAATAGAAAAAAGAACAAAAAAAACTGATGAGCTGCTTTCAAAAGAGAGAACATCATCCATCGAATACACTTTTTTCGATACATGTAACACAAACGACAATCACAGGCCAATGAAATTAATGTAAGCAGATCCAGAACAATAAAAGATTCAAAACTCGCCTAACCATCAATAAATCCCGCACAAATAAAATCTATCTGTAAAATTTACAGGTTATCATAACATTAGGAGGACTGATTATCATGTATCAAAATAAAAAAAAAGGATTGATTATCAGAAACAATTAACAACTTTATCACAGAACTAATAAGACTTCGAAGCAATTAAATTATTACCCGAGCTGTTTTTTAAAGACAAAAGCGGCACCAATCTACTACGGATGCAAGCAAACTCGAAAATTCCTGCGAAAAACACGTAAGAATCCATATAATAAAACCCTATTAAAGAAATCCTAATAAAAAATATGAAAAAAAGAAACGGCGTCGACGGGAAATACTGAAATAGATTTAAAATTTATATCCAAGCTTATTAACGCCCGGGACAATAATTTTCGGAAATAATGTTAAATAATATCTAAACATATCTAGAATTTTAATATACTTACCTAAATATATTTGTTGTTGTCTTATTTTTGTTAATTAAAACCGGTTATGAAAATATCATTTTTCCATAATTTTGGAAAAATTATATTAGAAGGAAATAAAAATATACTTAACTTAATATCATTTCTGAATTTTAATCTTAAATGTTGTTAGTATTAAAATATTCTAAACGATTTTTTTCAATATATTTTTGGTAATTTGTTATAATATTTTATGACAGTTAACATTTTGGTAATATTTTTTCTTACATTTCATTAGTCAAAAAATATATTGTAGAATCAAAAGATCCTTCTTAAATGCTATTGGTTGAAAATTACAATGGTGGAGCCAGAATCAACCAGAAGCTCCGATTAACCACGTCGCTCGAAAAAACTCTATTTTTATATAGAGAATAGGGACGAGTAATTTCTGTGCGTCACTACTAGTCCACTACTAGGGAGGAATTTCTTCTTCCGTCCCCAGTAGTTAGATTCATTCAAGGGATGGCATTATGCCGTCGGTAATATAACTATCTTACACCCAATACACAATAAAACATTCCCCATTTTTTACTTTGGTTATAGTAGGAATTACCAATAGGTACTATTATGGTAGTCTTACTTAGTAACAGGTCCACCCACTAAAACCCAGTAACCAGAGGTCCATAATAAAAAGAAAAAGAGGAAATTGGACCAAAATTTTTATCCCCTGGTCCGGTACACGTACTGGATGTCATAATCCACTTTTAAAAATACCCAAACTACCCATTTCCTGATAATACATATATTTTTCTTAAAGAAAATCACCATTTTTTACAGATCTGAGTTCCGCTCTCCTCCTCTCTTTCTTCATCTTCTCAAATTTTGCTCCTGCTTTTGGATTACGAGCTAGAGTTTTTATGAAGATCTCTTTGAAGATTTACAGGTATGTTATGTAATATCTCTTTCTGTTGTTGTTTTTTTTTCAACTGAATCAGTGAAGATCGGATCG
Organism: Papaver somniferum; assembly: GCF_003573695.1. Classification (NCBI taxonomy): domain Eukaryota; kingdom Viridiplantae; phylum Streptophyta; class Magnoliopsida; order Ranunculales; family Papaveraceae; genus Papaver; species Papaver somniferum. The sequence continues at coordinate 9,130,431 of NW_020618825.1, read as the reverse complement.
TTTTGATTACGTTTTCACTTTCTTGTTTCGTTTTTTGTTTGTTTTTTGCATTTATTTTTGTTTTGGTTTGTTTTTTATGAATCTTGATCGTAATTATTCAATTTTTTGGCTAGATTATGATGTTTTTAACATATTTGAACTTTCGATTTGATTATATTGTTGTTTTCGCTTCTTCATTTTATCAAAATCGTGCTTGTTTGTTGTTTCAGGGGTATTATCCAACAGTACATATGTTGAATACTGATACAAATTGCTTTTGATTCTGTTTTGTTCTTAGTTTTATCACTTGTTGTTGTTTGATTCATAAGTACATATCTTCGATACTGAAATAAGACTCTCTCGATTATGTTATTTTGATAGATTCTTTACATACAATTGTTTTTTAGTTCATGAATCAACAGTACATATGTGGAATACTGATACAAACTGTTGTTTTTTTTGGGTTGATCCATTAGTACGTATGTGTAGTATTGAATATGTGCTTTAATTCGTCTATATTCATGGATTCGTCACTTTTTCTTTACATGCAGTTGATTTTTTAGTTCATTTGATTTTGTTTTATTCAAAGTTTTGCCACTGTTTTTGGGGTTCGACCCATGAGTACATATGTGTAATACTGAAACATGTGCTTTGATTCAGTTATATTCAAGGATTCATCATTTCTTCTTTACATGCGTTTGATTTTTTAGTTCATGAATACGCAGTTCGTATATGGTGTACTGATAGAAACCTCTTTTGATTTTCTTTTATTCATAGTTTTGCCATTGTTTTTGGGTTCGATCGATGAGTACGTATTTGTAATACTGAAATATGTGCATTGATTATGTTATATTCATGAATGCGTCAATTCTTATTTACATGCAGTTGATTTTTAATTCATGAATACGAAGTACGTATATGGTGTACTGATAGAAACTTCTTTTGATTCTGTTTTATTCAGAGTGTTGTCACATTTTTATTTGTTTGATCCATGAGTACGTATGTGAAATACTGAAATATGTGCTAATTTTGTATAGTTTTTCTATGTTTACAGTGCATATAAAGGTTTTCCTTTATTTTTCCTATGATTTAATACTGTATTAAAGAAATATTAGAGATTAATTGGTATGATCCTACAGTATATGTGATGTAAAACGTTTTCTAGTTCATTTATCATTGATTATAACAAACATGTACTTTTCCTGTAAGCAGTGCAGCAGATACATACTCGAATTCATAAGCAGCAGATATATACTCGAATTTGTAAGCAATTTAGCGGATACGTGTTCTAAATGTAAGCAACGCGACAGATATGTACTCAGATTTGTAAGTAGTGTAACAGATATGTACTCGAATTTATAAGCAGTGTAGCAGATATGTACTCGAATTTATAATCAGTGTAACAGATATGTACTCGATATAATGAACGTGTAAACACACACGTTTGGTAACAATGGATATTATGGTCATTTCCATGCTTTAATTAATTTTGGACCTCTAAATAAAAAAAAATCCGGTTGGACCCTACTACAACTAACTTTGTGGGCTTAGGACCAAACAACAAAGTTTCCTTGGTTATATCGTCGAAGAAAAACTTCCCTTGTGAATTAAATCTCTCGATTTCACCTTCTTCCTATTCTGCTGAAAAACTTCCCCTGTGACTTAAATATCTCGATCTGAAGCTAAATCTCAGGTAAATTCGTTCGTGCTAGCATATCTCGTTGATTTGATTTTAGGGTTTGCAGGTTATGTTTTGAAAATCTCGTTGTTGTTTGTGGTTTTCGATGTTAGGGTTTTCAAATCAGAACTACAATTACAAGAGCACACTCTCCCTATCTCCGTCGATTTTGGGTTTGAATTCAGGTAAATTCTTAAATCACAAATGGAAATCAGAATTTCTTCAACAAATTAGTACTACTGATATGAAAATCTCTCTTATAGTGCCCTAGAAATGTTTACAAATAACTTAAATCACATCTTATTTACATTGATTTGTGTTAGTGCCCTAAAAATGTTTAGCAAACCAATTCCTCAGGTATCCTTCGGGCAATTGTTTTGTTACTGATGCTTCTATTTCTGCTTTATGATTGCACAATCCTCCGAGTAATACCCTGACTAAGAAACATTTTGCACTGTAGAGTCTAACCAGGTTTATTCTTCAATTTTGAAAGTTGTTATTGTTAGTATATACAGTCCTGCATCACTTGGGGATTCAGATTTGTTTGTGTGTGAGGCTATATGCTGAGAACAATATTTTCCTTCAATTTCCGTATATTCAGTTGTTATTTTTAGCTTCCATCATCTGTTAGTAGCAGGTCATGTACCTCTTTTTGTGCTAGAATTGCATCTGTTTTGCAAAACTTTTCCTATGATTGCAAGATTACTCGTGATTAATATGTAACTTTCAATTTATTTTGTTTTTATCAGACCTCATTGTAAACAATTAGGATGTGCTGGGTTGGAGTTTGGCATTTGGTAGTTGTTTAGGTGACAACTTTCAAAATTTACAGAAAAGTTAGCTAGAAATGGTGGGGATGAAGGGGGTTCTTGATGCCTTATGTGATCGTCACTGGTTATATTTGGTTTCTTTGTGCTCTCTGAACTATTCTCTATCTAATGTACTATATCCCTGTCTAATGTACTACATCTGTCTTCATATCTAGCCTGTACTTAATTTATTTTATTTCTATCAATGTACTCACTGAATTAAGGTGTGTTGCGCCAACACTAGTAGAAAAATGACCTTTAGACACGGTAATTTACCGTGTCCAAACGTCTATGGCCACGGTGTTGCATTTTTGGAAAACCGTGACTAAAGGCTGCGAGGCCAAAAGTCACAGCTTCTGGTCACGGTAATCTACCGTGACCAGAACTTCAAATAGTCACGGTATTTTATCATACACTGTGACAAGGTTGCTCATTGGTCACGTGATGTTGAAATAAACCGGGACAAAATCTGTTCAATGGACACGAACTTTTGTTTACACCGTAACTAATTTGTATGTTAGACACGGATCCCAAATATTCACTGTGTCTGAACAATATACGCACTGATTAAGATACTTTGATGTTGGGCAAAGTTTTGAGTTGGAAACATCTTTATTCCTTATTTACAAAACAAAATAGGCAAAGCAGCAATAGTATCTGAATATAATTGTACCAAACATGGAACTGAATATGATTGTATGGTGAAAAATCACAATATTTTACATGTTTCTTGATATATACATTTTACTAGAGTGAATAAAATCAATATCAAATTATGTTTCTCCTAAAAGAGTAGGAAAGGCAGCCTCCAACAAGCTGCAAACGAAGATACCACTAAAAAACAAAAACTCAATTCACAGTACAAGATCTTAATATACTGCGGAAGTGTGTAGTAATTCGTCGAAATTCTAAATCGTCTCTGCAGCTGATCTGAAAAGCTTAAGCAAGCATTATGATTAAGATGCACACCCACCGAAAACATTCATGTAAATTTTCTCTTATTCCAACTATACAAAAAGAAGAAATAATCATTGATGGCAGCATCGATGTTAGCTTGCAAATCTCAGAGCAAAGATATGGAAATCATACACTGGTAAAGTCGAAACCAGCAATAACGAATTATAATGGAGGCTCCCCCTTGATTTGTTCCTGGATCACAATAAAAATAAATGAGCATGTGGCAGTAGGTGGTACCTTCAGAAACACATTTGTTTCTTTCTAATGTACCAAGCATCATTTAAAGTTGGACAATGAGAATAATTTTTCATAATAAGGAAAGAGTAACCCAATGTAATGATAAGTGGTTTTCCTTGACAGTGATGGATAATAAAGAGCCATATTGTAATTGAAAAGAATCAAAAGATGCATGTGCACCAGCACAAACAGACAGATATGACGGATATTCAAGTATAGTTTACCTTTCCCAAGCTATACTCATCATTTCTCTTGTTTTAAAACAAAACAAAAGAAACTACCAGTACAAGGTTTATGAAACAACCCCATAAAGTGCAGAGTAATTAAGAACAACCAGTTAAAAACCCTTCATCAAAAGGTTCCACTGAAATGAACCTGCAAGTTAGGGACTGACCCAAGGGGGCAGAATGTTAAAAAATAGCTAGAGAACCAGCAAATACATAATTAATGATGGGTTACAAAAAAAAAGGCTAGTTGTCACAAGACAGTTTCATTCGCGATTGCTGGATGTAATGCCTAGTGTTGCTGAAAAAATAAAATCAACTATCAAGTATAAGTATTTCATATCCGTAAATGGAAACGGTCCACAACTTGGATTATCCTAATATTGAACATTCAAAAGTAAGTTTATTTGCTTAAACTGCCTGCAATTATGGGTCCCGTAAAGCCTATGTTTTAAGGAAAAGAAGCCAGTCTAAAATCAATCACAATACGTAGGTATATAGATAATGAATCAAATGATCATTTACTTTAGCATCTAGCATGTAGGCTTACTTGAGAGAGAGAGAGAGAGTTTTTTCCTGAAAGAATTTAATGCTTTTGCAAGTTGTGTATTTCCAGTGCCAGGCCTTTCTTGAAGCGAGACTTCCTGTCAACAAAATCAAAATGTTAACTGTGAAGATGTGAAAGTTTATGAAGATAAAAAAATTGGTACGATGAAATTACCTTCTGTTGATCTACCCCCAAAACTTCCAAATAAATCAGGATGTTTAATTAGGCAGCTTAAATTAAACAAGTAAATAATTTTAAAATTATTTTGCAAATCAAATAATTTATACAGAACATGCAAGTCACCTAGTAAGATTTTGAAAGTGTTTCTCGAGCTTTATGTTTCTCCATTATTAATCCAAGTGCCACGACTTCCCATTTACAAAACGAAGCCAGATGATTAACCCTGCAATATGGCCAAAAATCATTCCAAGATCGACATTAAAAAAAATATATCTTGCGAAAAAAAGAGACCAGATTGCCTATTAATTAAGTGCAAGTTTCTACAACATAACACAAAACTAGAAGAGAACTTGCTTTCAAAAGCAAACTCTTAATGTTTCATTTTTGTTATCTTTCTCGTCATTAGGCAGTGGCAAAAGAAGGATCAGTTTTATGTTTCTGGTTCACTGTAACTTCCAAGGTTCTAATAGAGCTTACCTAGTTCATGCCCCTCTTCCGATTCTTCCAATGTTCTTGAAGGGATTACCTAGTTCATGCCCCTCTTCCAATTCGGCAGGTACAAGTGATTGCTACATCGTTGTTTACAGGATTATTGATAATTCGGAGCTTGACCATTTCCTAAATTTCCTGAAATCCAAAACAAATAATAAAGGATGATATAGAGACAGATAGACAGACAGACATAAAAGTACCCTGAGAGAGTATCGTTTATTTAATTTGACTAAAAGACTTTAGAAGCAAGGCAAGAAGATATAGTATCACCTGGAAACCGCTTTGTCAGTTCAACTTTTCCTCAAGGCACACGATTAATAGGTAAATTGTTACATTCATTCAGAAAGATATTTTAAATTGTTATTCATGGAAGTTAAATTAATTAACAAAAGAAAGTATAATCAATTATTCTCTGGTATAAAATTGTAGTAAGTCAACTTACTTGCATATGGGCCCTAATAAAATTTACATTTTGAAACTCAGATTGATCTGCTCTGCAACATAGCCTGGTTGAAGGGTAAGGAAGCATATCTTAATTCTTTGCCAACGGACACCTGTGGTTGCGGCATAAAGATTTACATGAAAAAGAAAAAGAAAAAAAAGGGCAATGATTAAATCTCTTGTATATATAGCTATAGTTTTTCATTTAGTTGAGCAACCAATCTCCTTATCATGTTATTGAGGATCTTTGCTGCTGAGGTGCCTGGATCAAAGAGATCATGTAAGAACCAAGGGTCCAAGACCAATAAGCTCTAGATGGAGAAAAAAGTAGGCTTACAAACAAACCTGTCAGAATGAACTCAGTTTTAGGGTTATCTTCATCAACAAAGCCATAGTTTATCAAAAACTTTAAATTTGGTTGTGAAGCATCGCCTTACGGCTGTTTCTGAGCCAAAAAAAGGTGGCCTTGGAGGAAATAGTTTCAATTTTCATGCCAAACTAATTTATTGTTGCATTAAGAAGTTACAGAATTCAGAATTAGTTCACGAACCTTCGCAGTTCATCCCACTAAAACAAACTCAACATGTACAACGGGTTTACAGTCTATAAAACTTGCATCAATTGCCCTTGATATGGTATTATGCATCCAAGTTTTCAGATAAATGAATTTTGTATGACAAGTGGATGAAAGATATGCAGGAGAACAGTAATCACACCACTTAAAATATCAGTAAAATACTTCACACTGAAGCTACAAAAGATACTGAAAATCTCAGCTGAGGAGACAAAAGTTACCTGCAATTGAACCATATATAATTGACCAACAACAAAACCAGAGCTCTAAAATCTGATATGGAAAGGCCTCGGTAAGTGTAACATACAGGTACTACTGCAAAATCAAATCAAAGTCACATTAGGTTAAGGATATAGTATCCATTGAATTAAGCACCAAGGAAAAGGAGTGTAATCTCAGGAAGGGGAGTTGGATTTTTTTTATACAGCCTTATAAGTGCAATAATCTGATGTCAACTGGATTAGTTGCCATTATGATCTTTGGGTTCACTGTCAAAGAATCTTTGGGTTCACTAAGAAACTTAGAAAACCATTTCATCATTAAAACAAGATACTGAGGAAGAATCTAACTTACCATTCACATAAAGAAAAGGCATGGATCTCCCACACTCTAGCAATGCCTATCTTAGGGTACCTAATTTTAAATTCAAACAAAATTAAAATCGGAAATATAATGTGCCATGATTATAAATAAGAAAACCCATAAAATACAAAGAATTCACAAATTCAACACTAAATTTATTACATCTATTAACCAATAGTGAGTCCAAAAATTAACGATTTTAGACTCTTAATAGAAAACCCAAGCCGCTCGAACTAAATCGAACATCAGATTCATCATTAAATAGCAAATGCATTGTTAATTTACTCCGAACTCCTCAAATGTTAACCATAAAATTTCCTGAACTATGTAATTCTATGTAGAGGAAGACAAAAACATTGACTGACTGATTAGAACTTCCGATTCAAACTCCATAGGAACAGAATATCAGATCGAACAATCAATCAATATAGATAAAATAAAGTTTTTATTCGGGATTGAATTTAACGCAGAGAGAAGAAGTAAGAAGGTGTGTGGAGTTGAAGGAGAGATCGTGGGAGACTGGAAGTGTAGAAGGTGGGTTAGAAACCAAAGCGGTTCTAACTTTTGATCGTGTTATGGATTGATGTACGTAGATTAGACACGAATTGGATGTACCCGTATCCAAAGATATATGAAATGGCTACGGAAACATGTTTACCCGGGACTATCAATATTTTAGTCACGTTTATAGATAGAACCGTGACAAGGTCAACCGTGACCAAAGAACATAATTTCTCTGGCTTACATGCTCATAATCGTCGATTGTTGTTAACTTATAAAGGTAATGGTGGGGACAAGGAAGAATCAGAAGATGAAGATTACGTAGATGGGGTTACATATGAAGATGATGGTAGTGATGGTGATAGTGATAGTGAAGATGATGGTGATAGTATTGACCTGAACAATTGAATCGATGTTGATTAAACTAGATATTTGTAACTTAGGATTTTTTATTTGCGAACTAGATCTGTACATGTTTTGAACCTTTATTTGTGCTTATTATTTGTGATATTGTTTGATGAGTTTGATTTAGTAAATCAGTTGTTTTCTGTACTAACATCATTGGTTCCCTTTATGTCTCTATTTCTATTTGGTAAATGTTTGTAGGATGACTGATCAAGAAGGGACAAATTGAAAGAGGGTGCGAGGGAAAGGAGAGTTTTCTTTCCTACAAGAAATCGAAGAGGGAGAGACGCTATCAGTGGAAAACTTCACCGTCAGCCTTCTGGGGAGCACCGATCAAATTTAGCTCATTATATCGGTAAACTAGCTAGATATGGTCACATGATGCCATTGTCTGTATCCAGTTGGAAGTATATGCCGCCTCATCGGATTCAGAGAGTTATGGATGATATAAAGGTGAAGTTCAATGCCCTTCAAATTATTTGGTAATAATTCAGGACAATAGTTAAAGTTGACATTTATTGGTTTCATCTAATTGGTTTCATTCTGTTCAAGTTGACAGAACGTATTTGACTACCCCCACCAACTTGATGTTCCCATCAGGAGTAGGCTCAATGAATACTGGAGGGAACTCAAACACACAATGAAATCATTAGGGTTTGATGCAACAAGAAGTGAAGCTAAAAATCTTCGATACCGACCCAAAGGTGTTGTAGAAAGTCAGTGGGGGCCATTAGTTAAAACGTGGAGTACCGAGAAAAATGAAGTACGTATTTTTCCTGTAGTCTGTTAGGGTTATGTATCATCTTTATAACCTGTACTCTGTATGACACTATACTATGGTGCTTTCTGTATCGTCTTGGTTGTCAGACTCGTTTTGACCTGGTTCCATAACTCACAGCAAGCATTGTTTGTTATTATTATGTTGTTTTGAAACATGAGTTGGCAGCTAAGAATAAAGAAAATAGGTCCGAACAAAGAACTCAACACACTGGTGGCTCCAAGCCTCATATGGAATATGCAAAAGAGGTAAATCTTCTGTTCAGTTTGATCTTGGTGAGGGTGTTTCGTATGTTATATACAAATGCAACCAACATCATTAAATTTCATTTTACAGATGCTAGCCGAAACAGAAAGATTTCCTGAACGGCATGGAGTATTTCTAAGGACCAGGACAAAGAAAAGGAAAACATCAGACCAGAAGTGATGGATCCTGTTGCTGCTGAACTATACGTATACCTTTATACTTTTGAGTTTTCTTTCGAGTCATCTGTTTTTTGTATTTGTAATTGGAATTTTCCTAACTTTTGAGATTGATTTACTTCAAGGGTCGAATGGTGAAAATACACAACCAGGCTAGCCAACCTGGATCTGGAGTCGTTTTAGGTGGTCGAAATGATGCATTTGCGGCTGTAATGGAACCAGATAGACGTGGTCGGGTTCGTTGCTTTGGCAGCACTGTGAAGCCGAAACAGTTTTGGGGAGAGTCATCATCATCAAATAAAGGGTTGCAGAATTGGAGGCTCAAGTTGCGGCATTACCACCAAGCCATAACAATGAAGGACTCGAGGTATCACATCATTCACTCTTTTTTTGGCAGTATTTCATATAGACTTAGAAGTATGACACAGTTTGGCATGACACCTATTTCACCATAGAATCATGGACCACTTATTTCTGAAATGAGTACCCCGCATGACACCCCAGAAGTACCCCGCATAATAGGAAGACCTGAACCAATTCCATTAGCAAGATTTTAATCTATCTATATAAAAACATCAAAATAGATTAGGTGAACATCAGGACATGACACATTCAGAACTTTAACATTTGAAAATAGGACACTGCAAGAAGATGAATGAGACTAAACTTAGATTGTTGACTAAGAAGATGATGTATTGAGTAGATTGATGATGTTGTTTACAACAAATTATGTTTTTTGGAGGATATGTGATAGCAAAGGTGCAGGAAGGGTTCTAATCCGTTACAGTAGCTTATTACATTTGCTGTTGAAGAAAAATAGCACCCAAATTGTAGTTAACAGATGATACACAGACACTATTTACTGTAGAGAGTATATGAAAATCTAAATTTTTGCTTGTTTTCTGAGAACAACTTGTTTTTGAGAATGGGTGGGTCTCTTTTGTAAACAAATAACTTGGTTTTTGAGAATCTATACAACAAATTCTTCTATGTATCCGTCTCTGATTCTCTGTTTTGTGGATGTATAGCATTCTAATCCTAGTTGTCTCTGGTTTTGTGATGTATGGCATCTAATATGCATGAGGGGATGGCATTCTGCCAATTAAAACAGGGAATGGGGGTTTTGGTAATATTCAAATATTAGGGACGGTTTCTTAACCGTCCCTATTGTTTCAATTTATACTGGGGACCGTTTTGTTAAACCATCCCTATTATGATGCACTTGGGACGGTTTTAACCTGTTTTATATGCGGTTTCGAAACCGTCCCTAGAAATATTAGTGACGGCTAATAGGAACCGTCCCTAGAAATAATGGTGACGGCCAATCAGAACCGTCCCTAAAAGGTTAAACCATCCCAAGTAGTATTAGCGACGGTGGATGAGGGGACGGTATTAAAACCGTCCCTAATCACTTTCTGGGACGGCCTTAGGCCTCTTGGGACGCTTTTTTGACCGTCCCAAGAGGCCTTCTGTTTTGTAGTGTTTTTCCTTTTCTGGCCATAGTAGGCCGTTGTTTCTGTTGTTCTTGCTCCTATCAAGTGTAATTGAAAATTGTATTTTTCTGTCCACAAACCAGCCCACTAAATACAGATAACAACCAGCAATATACAGATGAAACTAACATGTAATTTAGGGAAAAGAGGGCAGTTAGTGCATAAGCAAAAGGCTGATCCCAAGTCGGAGTATTAGGGAGCGCAAAAAGTCAAAAAGTATTTATGGAGCTAAAGGACAGAGAAGTCTGTGCGAAGTTAAAAATAACAAGAAATGAGTTCAATGCTCAACAAACTTGAGTGCATTACTGATGTGTAACGAAGTTGTGACTAAAGGAAACAACTAAATGCAATTACAGTACTCGTTGAAGAAAAGAAAGATCAACTCAAGCGGCCCGCTTCCTCCCTCAAAAGATATGGATGGATGTTTTATCCTAAAATGCACCGAAATCAATCAAATTATGTAAATTAATTACAATAACTAAATGACAATTATTCCAGACACACAGAAGCATACAGAGGGGTGATGAAGAATTCCCTGCCATGCATATACCACCACGAGAGAGACGAGACAGATAAACAACCAACTCAGAAAGATTAAGCTAGTGATACTTTGAATCTCAATAATAATGAGAGTCATCAATCCAGCAACACACATTAAAAACCTTCGCGTCAAAAACCTTGTCTAACCCCTTTCGCTTTAGGAAACCGACAAACCACAATACTATACGTTCATACATGTGATTTTTCCATACCAGCCTCGCATATTCAATGATTATGAATATGCTACATGTAAAACGTAAGACGCAGATGCTATTCACAAAAATGACACACTCCATTCTTGAAACCCTCTAACTTCTTAACCACTATATCAAACCCAGCATGCAATGGTTTATTCTTGAGTTCAAATAGGATAAATAGGAAAACCATGATGTAGTACATCTGTTAATGTATCAACTATGACAGTTGATCCCTGAAGCGTGTATCAACTATGACAGTTGATCCCTCGTACTTGTATCAACTATAACAGTTGATCCCATCCGTCTGTTTCAGTTTACTTGCTTTTCTAGTGCTTTTCTTTCCTAGTTTGTTTAGTTTTCCTTTTCTTTTCTGTTTAGTCGGTTCTTGTAGAACCTATGTAAAGGATATTCTTTCTTGTTTAGGAGATGCATCTTATTATCAATATTATTAATCAATTATCAAGTTTACTATCAAACTCTAAAGTCTTGATCCTTGAATCAAAGTTTATTAAGTTTCTGACGAAACTTAAACCTATCCTTAATCTACAACAACTAGTTTGCTACCTTCTGATCTGTGCTACACCAGTTGGTATCAGATACAACATTTTTAGTTTTTATCTAGAAACAGATCCTTACACAGCTTCCGCACCTCAAAAAAAAACCTAGCTTTCTTTTCAAAGAAGAAAGCTGATATTGAAGCTATGATGAAAGATCTTTTGAAGAATACGGTTACTGAAATTACAACTTCTATCAATTCTCTTGAAACCAAGCTTAATTCAGCTAAAAATTCTCTGCAAACTAGACTTGATATGAACGGAGGATGTCTAGACAAATTATGAAAACATGTTGGTTTCGGTGACTCGCAGATGCCTCCTTTAGACGATGATAGGGAAGAAGGAGAAAAAAGTACTGGAGACAAAGAAGATGATGAACCCAAAGAAGTTAAACCTTTTTTTGTTCAGAATGATTATATTCCTGAGAATATTTCCTATAATCTTCAACACAAAGATCCGTTAGAAGGTTGTGTCAACAAAAAACTGGTTACTATACCTCTCAACTATGATGAAGATGATGAAGCTGAAGAAATCCTAGAACAACAATGGGTTGATGAAAAACGATTAAAATTTGGTATGAATCCTTATGGAACTTTACCGGGATATAAGTTGAAGGCTGATATCCCTAATTTTCATGGTGGTTTACATATTCAAGACTTACTGGATTGGTTTTATTAAGTAGATTCTTTTTTCAATTTCATGGAAGTTTCTGAATCTTCTCAAGTTAAACTGGTAGCTTATAAGTTAAAAGGTGGAGCTGCAGCTTGGTGGGAAAAACTTGGTGAAGATCGACGCAATGCTCATAAGCCTCTCATACGTACTTGGAAAAGAATGAGAGATTTATTACGAGATAAGTTTTTACCTAGAGAATATATGCAACAACCTTTTATTAAACTTCGGAACTGTCGACAAGGAGACAGACTTGTTGAAGAATATGTAGCTGAGTTCTATACTTTAGTTTCTCGTAATCGATTGAATGAAACTGAGGAGCAATTAGTTGCACGTTTTATAGATGGTTTGAACAACTTAATTCAACAGAGTATGATACATCTGTGTTTACAATGGTTGATGCCATCCAACAAGCTATTAAGATTGAAAGGCGTGTACTCAGTACTTCTAGGCAAGCAAATCCACGTCAAGTTCGTTATCAACCTTTTTATAAAGCTGCCAGACCAGGGTGAAAAGGGATCAACAGTCGTTGTTGATCCATATCCAAAAGGGTCAACTGTCTTTGTTGATCCACAAGACAGAAGTACTAGCCAACCCTATCAGCAGCAACAATCAACACCTATTCCTTCAGAAACTGCTCCGATGATGCATATACCATTTGTTAAGCCACCTCAGGCTACTTCACCACGAGATGTTGCTTGCAACACTAGAAGTAATCAATTTCAACAACAATTTCCACCATTATCTAAACCCTTTAATCCTTATTCAAAGTTTCTAGGAGATAGATGTAACAAGTGCAATCAAACTGGTCATACTTCTAGTGAGTGTCGCAAGTTTCATGCTTACATTAATGAAACTCAAGAAGAAACAAAAGAAGAAGAACTAAGAGATAATAAGTTTAATTATTTACAAGAACATGAGACCTTTGATGCAGATTTTCTTGGAGTAATTCGACCAGTTTTAATCACTGAACCATGTATTATACAAAGGCATCATATTTTTAAGTCTCATTGTATCATTGAGGAGAAGCTTTGCAACATGATAATTGACAGTGGAAGTATAGTAAAGTTTTCTTTCCCTGGATATTCAAATTATGCTTTGTGTGATGTTATTAACATGACAACAACAAGTTAATTGTTGGGGAGACCATGGCAGTATGATATTCGTGTTGTTCATAACTGCTATGAGAATACTTATACCTTTGTTCATGAAGGATTTATCAAAGTTTTGTGGTCTTTACAATCTTCTTCTTCAATCAAAGAAACAGCAGACAAGAAGACGACTGCATTAGTAGCTACAATTGTTCATTCTTTGAACACTCATTCTTTGAGCTCCCATGAAGTTACTAAATCTATGGTGGAGATTCCAGAAAAGGTACAACCTTTATTATCTTCTTTTAGTGACTTATTTCCTGATGAGTTATCAAATATTTTACCTCCACTTAGATATTTACAACATCAGATAGACTTCATTCCTGGTACTTCTATTCCTAATCAACCTCATTATAGGTTGAGTCTTAAAGAGCATGATATATTACAAGGTCAGGATGATGATTTGTTACAAAAAGGTTTGATAAGACTTAGCGAAAGCCATTGTGCTAGTCCAGCCTTTTCAATAGACAAAAAGGATAGTGGACATCGTATGTGTATAGACAGTGGAGCTTTAAACAGAGTCACTATACCATATAGATTTCCCATACCAAGAATTGATGATATGATTGATATGCTTTCTGGTGCTAAAGTGTTTACAAAGCTTGATTTGCGTAGTGGATATCATCAAATACGTATCTGTGAAGGTGATGAATGGAAAAAAACATTCAAGACAAAAGAAGGCTTATATGAATGGTTGGTAATGCCTTTTGGTTTATCTAATGTTCCTAACACTTTTATGCGTCTCATGAATCAAGTTTTACAACCTTTTCTTGGAAAATTTGTCATTGTTTATTTTGATGACATCTTAATCTTTAGCAATAGTGAGGAAGAACGTCTTACACATTTATCTCAAGTTTTTAAGGCACTTCAAGACAATGTTTTGTATGTGAACTTAAATAAGTGCACATTCTTTACAAACAGAGTCACTTTCTTGGGCTATGTTGTGTCAGATACTGGTATTTCAGTGGATGATTCTAAGATAAAATCAATTGTTGATTGGCCGTAACCAACTTCTATACGTGAAATATGCAGTTTTCATGGATTAGCATCTTTCTATAGAAGATTTGTGGGGAATTTTAGTACTATCGCAGCTGGTTTGACAGATTGTTTGAAGCGTGATACTTTTGAATGAAATGAAGAAGCTGATAAAAGCTTTAATTTACTCAAAGAAAAGTTGTGTAGCGATCCTGTTCTTGCCCTGCAAAATTTTGATAAACCATTTGACATACATTGTGATACTTCTATTGTTGGTATAGGTGTTGTATTATCTCAAGAAGGACATCTTGTTGCATACTCCAGTGAAAAGAATTCTGATACAAGGAAGAAGTGGTCTACTTATGAGTTAGAATTAATTTCTCTTTGTTCAAGCTCTTAAGAATTGGCATCCTTATCTTATTCACAGTGATTTTGTGGTCAATATTGATAATCAGGCTCTTAAGTTTTTGAAAACTTCAGCAAAGGTCAATAGGATGCATGATAGGTGGTTATCTACTATCAATCAGTATACATTTTCTATTAAACATCAGAATGGAAAACTTAATCAAGTTGTTGATGCTTTGAGTAGAAGAACTTATCTTTTTAGTACTCTCAAGAATGAAAGTTTAGCTTTTGATTTCTTGAAATACTTGTATAGTGAAGACAAAGATTTCAAGAATCTATGGGAAAAGTGTGGTTCTTCAATAGGCGGTGTTGATGATTATCTTATTCAAGATGGTTTTCTTTTTAAGGGAAGTCCTTTATGTATTCCACATTATTCTTTACGTCTTCATATTCTACAAGAATTGCATGGAAGTGGACTTGGTGGACATTTTGGAAGAGATAAAACCATTGCTTTGGTTGAAGAACGTTATTTCTGGCCATCACTTAAACGTGATGTTCAAAAGTACGTACAAAAATGCATGGTTTGCCATCGGTCTAAAGGAAATATCCAAAATACAGGTTTGTAAACTCCACTTCCAATTCCAGATGCTCCTTGGGTGGAAATTAGCATGGATTTTGTGTTTGGTTTACCACGTACTACCAGGGGGAATGATTCTGTTATGGTGGTTGTTGACCGTTACTCAAAGATGGATCATTTCATAGCATGCAAGAAAACTGCAGATGCTTCTAATGTTGCTTATTTATTTTTCAAGGAAGTCGTGTGTTTGCATGGAATTCCTAAGAAAATTACTTCTGATCGAGATACTAAGTTTTTGAGCTACTTTTGGAAATTTTTATGGATGTGTTTGGAAACTAAACTTCAGTTTAGTACTACTGCTCATCCTCAAACAGATGGACAAACTGAAGTGGTCAATCGATCTTTAGGAAATCTGATTCGATCCAAGGTTATTGGAGGAAAAGAGAAGCAATGGGATAATCTCCTTCCAAACATGGAATTTTCTTATAATACTTCAATCAATCGATCTACAGGTAAGACATCTTTTGAGATTGTTTACTCTAAAGTTCCTAATCATATTTTGGATTTGGTAGTGCTTCCAAAACTGCGTAAATCAAACAGTAAGGCAGATAACTTTATTGAGAAAGCTTTACTCATACATCAAGAAGTAAAGTCCAAGCTTGCTGAATCTAATAACAAGTACAAGGAGGATGCTAATCAGCATTGAATACTTAAGACTTTTGATGAAGGAGAGTTTGTTATGATTCATCTCAGAAAAGAAAGATTTCCTGCTGGTATTTACAAAAAGACCAAGATGAAGGAATATGGACCATTCAAGGTTTTGAAGAAAAGTGCATATGTTATTGATCTTCCATTAAATTGGAACATCTCTAATATATTCAATGTGCAAGAAATTTTCACTTTTCATGGAGAGAATGAAGTTCTCTCTATTCATTAACTCGAGGGTGAGTTTCTTTCAAGAAAGGGGGACTGATGTAGTACATTTGTTAATGTATCAACTATGACAGTTGATCCCTGAAGCGTGTATCAACTATGAAAATTGATCCCTCGTACTTGTATCAACTATAACAGTTGATCCCATCTGTCTGTTTCAGTTTACTTCTTTGCAAGTGTTTTTCTTTCCTAGTTTGATTAGTTTTCCTTTTCTTTTCTATTTAATCGGTTCTTGTAGAACCTATATAAAGGCTATGCCTTCTTGTTTAGGAGATACATCTTATTATCAATATTATTAATCAATTATCAAGTTTACTATCAAACTCTAAACTCTTGATTTTGAATCATAAGTTTCTGACGAAACTTAAACCTATCCTTAATCTAGAGCCAACTAGTTTGCTACCTTCTGATCTGTGCTGCACCAAATCAGAAGTATAAGAATCATAGCAACGTGAAATTTCTTCATCACGGCGTCCTTTGACATTCAAAAAGCAAACACAGTAAATCAAATGAGAACAGGGCAATGTAGTAATGGATATTCCTAATTTACTGACCACTAACTGTTGATTACTTATTGAATTGCAAGAGATAACAAAACAAAATTCATATACACATCAAATGAAACAAATAAGAAGCTACAGTCTACAGAAATGAGTAGAGTTGATCACAGGAAAGATCCAGTTTCGCAAGTGAGCTGAAGTTTGTGTTGATTCGGGAAATTTTAAGGTAGGACTAGCAAATTGGGTTGTATTAGAGTGTCTCATTGAAAAATTCCATCATTCTTGGAAATGTAGGTTCTCAAATATCACTGATCAGTGAGCTAATTTATATACGCACTGCTAATTTACCCCCAAAAGATATATGTAAACAAGTTCGTAATGAATGAATACTCAAATTGGAAGATTCGTGTTCATTGTTAAAACTTGTTCAATACAAAGTGCACTGTTAAACACGTTCATAGTAAGAAGTGGTTCTACCTACATGATTTGACTAACACCCATTCAGCGTGTATATTTGCGATTGGAAGTGTATCTAGCCTAGGAAAATGTTTGCAAGTAAAAGGTGTTAAAGGATTGTGACTCAACAATGATTTTTTCGCATACAAAATCAGAAGATAAATTGTGTTCTAAATGAGTTTCGAAAATAGCCAGTTTAGTGACTATTAAAAAACATCAATTTTACTGAAATACATACCGGACTTCATTCAGAATTACTTTCAAAACAAATATCAAGTATCAAAAGTACATTGTCAGCTATATTTGATCGTGTATCAATTTGCTAGCAACAAATTGGGAAAATATGGATACAGACTTCTAATTTACCCCTAAAAGATTTTAGTAAACAGGTTCGTAACAAATGAATGCTCAAACTTGAAGATTCAGGTTCACACTTCAAAGTTGTTCGAAGCAAAGCGCATAGTTAACTGATTTGACCAACACCCGCTCAACTTGTAAATTTGTGATCCGGAACATTCGGAAGGGTATCTAATGACAACGTCTGCAAGAAAAGGGTTGTAAAGAATTGCTCCTCAACAAACAGTTTATTCGCATACAAAATCAGTGGATACATAGTGTTCCGAATGAGTTTCACAAAGTAGTAATGTTTAGTGATTATTAGAAAAATCAAATCTTAACTGAACTACTAAACTGCATCTTACTACTGATTCACCCCTAAAACACTAAATGAAGACAGAAATACCAACAAATTGCATTCCATGAAACTTTAGGTATTATCTAAGCTTGATTTCTACACCAAGCCCCAAAAACCCTAGAAAATCAAGAATGGGAATAGTGGAATACTATCTAAGCTTGATGTCTACACCAAGCCCTTAATAAAACTGAGTAGAAAACAATATCAAAGCTAACTATTACACATCATTTTGAAGTTCAATGGGAAGAAAACTTACCTCTCTTTAGCTCTTTTTACCAAACTTTCTTTCAGATTTCACCTGAAATTTTAACCACAGACATAAAACTATCAGAAAATTGGAGAAAACACAAACAAAATCCAAACCAGGATACTAAGAATCATATTCTAATTTCTTATTCACCTTCTTCTTGAGGAGATAGAAATGAAAAGTGGGTTTTCTTCTGAAAAGGGGATTTTATGAGAGGTGGAATTAATTGATATAAGAAGAAAAACAGATTTCATTTTGGGAATTTTGGGGATTAGGGTTGCAAGGGAACTCATTTCAGTTTGCTATTTTCAGAGAAGAAAAGAAATTTCCTTCTTTTTCACAGAAAATAAAAATTCGAACTAGTACTCCGTTCCATTTAGGTGTAGAACTTGGTTTGGGCCTTTAGAAAGCGCTGGCCCATGAATCTAATGGTTAATCACAATTTCTCTAATCCATAAGTTCCGAGTTATCACTCATATCAGTTGGCATGTATGTGGTAAATATGATGATCGATGAGTATGATTCATGAATTTCGGCTGAACTTTTTTTCTCATATTTCAAGATTCATTTCGCAATAAATACATTTCATTCTCAAAATCCTTACGGAAACTGGAAACTCATTTGTTCGAATTTACAAATACGGAAATGCTATTTAACTCCATATTCTTCACTTCCCTACAATCTAAACACCACATCTTTATCGAGATCCACATTCAGGTTCAAGTGGGATTCACCATTTCCATAATATGGGGTTTAGAATGTAGGAAGGTGAATAGGAAGGTGGAGAATAGGGAGTTGAATAGGACTGCCGTAATAAATAATATCTAAGATATGGGTGAAAACTAAAGTAAATATTTTGTTTAGTCTGGTGATTGCAGCTTGTGATATTAAAATGACATTGTTACCCCCAATTCTTGCCTGTTAGCTTGACGGTATGGTAAGTTAGCAACATCTACTTCAGATTGAATAGCTTCCACCAATGTGACGTCATCAAAAAATGTTTTTTCTATTTTTTTTTGTTTTTTAATAAAAAATGTTGTGGTAAAAATAAAATGTTTTATTTATGTTATCGTTGCTACAACGTAGTACTTAACTGTGTGTTTATAGTTTGTACATAATTTTACTGCTTAATATACATGGTACGATCATGGTGCAGTACAGTTAGCAATCAAACCTTTAAAACCCTAACTCATATGAGTCCCACGTCACGCGGTGAGCACGACACCCCTCTTAGAGTTAATGAGAAAAGAGGTTTGAACATTAGTAAACCTGGTGATGATACTTGGCGAAACTCTATTGGTCAAAACATTAAAGTTTTGGTTACACTCTGTTTACACCAGGTATTTAATCGGCTGTTAGTAACACCGTCAACATAAAGGTGGGTAGACAATGCTTTTGTCAAAATTTGCACCTAACTAATTCGTTACACTTTGTTTACACCGGATACTTAACTGGTAACATCGTTGGTCTGGACAGTACTTACATCTGCCTAACTGTATACCGACTCTCTTCCTTTCTCTATTCTCCTCTCGACTTTCCTACTCTTCGTTCTTTATTCTCCTTCTCCTCCTTATCTCTTTTTCGTCTCTTCACCTGCAATTGAAATTTGAAAGATAATGGAGGATTTGAGATCACAGAAAGAGATAAATGATCAAGAATCGACCGATAGTGATTATGTGGATTTGTCTGGTTGATTCGAATGCAACAAAAAAGGTAAATTCGGGTGTATCATTTAGGGTTTCTTCTGTGTTGATTGATTTATTTCAAGGATTGATTATTGATTTGTAGCGCCCCTAAGCTAGCAGCTGACTGATCCAAGAGATTAACTATAAAATGAGGCACTAAGGATCTAAAACATCTGTCTAAATAATAAGAAAGAAGTTCTAAACAAAGTTTAACCCGAATCTAAACCCTCTCTGAAATAAATGCAAGAACTCCTCTCAGATGATACATATACAATAATAAGTTGATTTACAAATAGAATATAAACACAAAATAAACATAGCGGAAGTTAACTAACTAACGAAACCAACTCCTTGAAGCTTTCATCACCACGTACACAACTTGATCCGTCTCTGAAACTGAAAGTGGGAATTGAGTGAGCACATCATCCCTAAAAGGGGTGCCCAGTAGAAAATAACTTTCAAGTAATCACTAGTATGATTTAAAGAACAATGCAGGTTTTGTAGAAAACCGATAAAACACGGAAAGAAAGTAAAACATATTAAAATAATAGTAGTACTGAAGATATAAATTTCTACCAACTAATCAACCGGCACACAATCACAATAGTAATAATAGTTAAGCGACGTATTTCTTCGGAGTAGAAAGGCATGACTGTTAAGGATTCTTCAACGATCACTAAAGCATCGTGAGGTTTCCGTCCTCGAAGTCATAAACTATGTGTACCTTACTAGTACCTCAATGTACGCGCACTCTAAATATCAAGTATCCAAAGAAACTAATGGTAACAACATTATATCCGATAGAAGTGCTTACACAGTGCAGAGACATATACACACGTAAATCCAACCATCATATATAAGATTCTAAACATCACTCTCCCTAAACACCAAAACATAATATAATATATTTTTAAAGTAATTTAAAAGAACAGTAAACATCTACGTATGAGACATGCGTTTCCCTATTAGGTATATAGGTAATATTGCATGCTACACCATACCTAGTTCTTGCATAAATATAGATATAAAATTGGGGCACACATCTCATACCAAACAAAAGGAAACCTTCTCCCTTTCATGCTAACAATAAATAAAGATTGTTACCGCTTTCCAGTTAATAGAAAGAATCACATTTTGAAATTAAATAAATACTCGCAAAACACAGATATTAGTTGTTTCTAAAGATCCAATCCCATCCCAAAATGTAAAACAAAACTAGTTTGTATTACATTCATATATACATGCATACACATATCATATACTAGCAAATATATGTATGAATTTCGCAATATAAATAGATTTATAAAACAATAATGAAGACAAGAGACCTCGTTATCGATTCCCACCTCTTTTGATGACAAGGCTCGCCTACTTCGAGATCTACAATACACTGGTTCGTCTTTTGAATCCATCGTCGTTAAAAAGATTAACTGTTAATTACACAAGTACTCTAAATATTAGCCAAAAGGCTCATACAAGGCTCATAACATAAACTCAAACAATTCTCTACTTATAGGCTAAGTGAACTATCTAATGGTTCTAAGCCCATTTATGGTTCTACAACTTTTAATTATCTAACTTTAGCACAGCTAAGGTTTACTTACTGAATTGGGTTGGTTTTATAGTCCTGCTGAGAGGTATTATGAATATCCACAACTTTGTATAAGGAAAACTAGATTTAATCCCAAGGCCACTAATCTCGGCCCAATAACACAAGGCCTAGTCCAACTGGTCAACTGACAGTCTCTAACGGTCAATGTCAAGTCCAGGGTCAACCGTCAAATGGTCAGTTCTCTGAGTCGGTCAACTGAGTCAACACAGGCCAAGACGGGGAAACTAGGTGAGTTAACACCGATCCAACTCAGTCAGATTAACTGAGTCAACTAAGCAAAATCATCCAGACATCTGACTGGGATGACTAACAGGACAAAGCTTCTCTACAGGACAGAGCCATTGCTCAGACCAAAGAATTCTAATGTACAAACAAGATGCAATACAAAAACTGAACAAGACACAAAAGCAATTATAACTCTTCTTGCAAAAACACAAAGTTAAATCAATTCTTTTTTTAAATCATTTCTAATATTATAACCATCGTCTCTAACTCTAATTTTAATATACGACCAAACTATCTAATTCAACAACATCACCACGTATCTTCCTCAACAAACACAATCATCTGCAACAACATTTCAAAATCCACCAGACATTCAACACATCTTCTCAAGCAACTCTATTATTTAGTTCTGCTCCATGACTTCACAACATATCATATTTACTCTTCCATTGCTTTGATCAACTCTTCCTCAACAACTTCAACCATTCCATTATATTCTTAACAATCTAAACATGCCCATCTTTAACTGTAACCCATACCAGTCATTCTTTATGCAACACCTCAAACTCAAATACAACTCTCATTACATTAGAACCACCCTTTCTCAGTTAATCTCATTCTTTATCACTTTCATAACTTCAGTTAAGGCTACCACCACCAACAAAACTTCTTCATCAATACCTGCAGTACCACTACCATACCCAACTCTACACATTCTCTCAATTCAACATACATATAATCAAAACCACCAGCATCATTGTAATATGCAGCTCCATTGGTAACTTCCACAACTCTGATTTGTATGAACCACCATTGTAACACCACCACCTTCATCTGAAACTCAATTCCACACAGCTACAAATCATGTATCCTCCAAACCCAATCACCTAAGCATCAATACAAACTCTTGCAACTCCATTCATCTTCATATTCTCAAACTCAAACCCTAACATCATACACATAAACCCTTCTTGACAGCAACACCGTTAGAGCTCAGCTCGGTTGAACCCACCAACCGTTGGTATGTCAAGTTTGGTTGTCATATTTTAGTGAATCAAAACTCATTTAAATAGTAGCTTGATTATGTACTAGAGACAACTTCGTATAGGTTAAACAAGAAAGACTAGGATTATGAAACATACAAGTATTACTCGAAGACTTGAAGAATGTGAAAAAGTAACAAGCTACAACGATGACATCATCCTTCCTCTTGAGGTTAGTAATATTTTGACTTGAACTGTTTCGTTCCTAACGTATCTTTCAAGTCATATTATATTGAAAACATAACTACGAAGCTGTGAATGATTATACTCTAGTAGTGAGACATAGTATTAATGAATTAGAATACGAAGTATAACGCTTATCTTTTGAACTTTGTATATAAGACATCGACATAATCGTGTGAATGCTATTGTTTATTATGTGTACGGGAAAAGGTGAAGATTTCATCCTAGGAAACAATGTTTACATTCGTTTAAAGGAAGTACATTCATAAACTTGTTCTATAAATCGAAAGGGAAATCGCTAGGCTTATTGGTATTTTTATTCATTTCATATATTTGGATTACCAATATGTGTGAGTTAGTAGAACCGATCATAATTTGTTATGTATCTTGGTAAAACTAATCACAGTGTCTAACTTATGTATTGGTATGAATTTTATTAGTGTAACCGATCCTAAGTAATCAACTAAGATGGTATGATCGATATTTGTAATTGGTGTGACCGATCCTAGTAATTGGTGTGACCGATGACAAAAGATTTGTAATCGATCCTTGTAATTGGTGTAACTGGTCCTAGTAATTGGTGTAACCGATCCTAGTGACTGTCTAACCGATCACAAGTAATACCATGAGAATATGGTAAAAGGTCCTAGTAATTGATGTAACCGATCCTGGTAACTGATGTAAACGGTCCCAGTAACACTACATCAAATTCCCGGATTAGTAATAGAAATTCGTAACGGCTTATGGTCCGTTACAAAAAATTCTTAGCAAGCAAAGCCGTTACTAATTTTTGAAAAATTCGTAACAGGGCTAAGCTGTTACGAATTTCTTTATAGGCGTGCCAGTCACACGCTTGGTCGCACTTGGTTGGTAACACCTTTAGAATTTGCGTGTGTCGTTCACATGCGTGGCATTATGTTTCCACCCACGATGAGTTATACCAGAGGATATTTCCTCCCATGCTTGTGCGATTCATATGCGTGGTTTTGAGGATATCTCAGCACTTAGCCAAATCGAGATTTCATTTTCACTTTTTTCTTTTCTCTCTTCTGCTCCTCTCCTCTCGTCTCGTCTCCACACTCGTTAATCTTCTGATCTTTGAAGAACTGGGTAAGATTAACGAGTTTAGGTTTCGATTTTAGTTTCGATCTGCATAAGTCATTATCAATTTTTCGATTTTAGGGTTTTATCATCTGTTAAATTATATTTTAGGGTTTCATCTGATACCAATTTTTTTTTCGATTTAATTCTAGGGTTCGTCGGAGTTGGAGCTTTGAAGAACTGATTTTGAATCTCAGCTTAGAAGGTATATGTTTCTTATTGTTGTCTATTAGATTTTCTCTTCCTCCTATCATTTTTTCTTCCCTGTAGAATCACATCTGTAATCGAGTTCAGAATTTCAATTTCATCATCTGTTAATCGAGTTTGGGTTTCGATTTCATCATCTGTATTTCATATGTGTAAGTCTTTCGTCATCTGTTTTAGGGTTTGAGTTATTTTGATTTTAGGGTTTCATTTTGCTAATCAGATTTAAGGGTTTCAGTTTGTTAATCAGTTTTAAGGGTTTCAGTTTGTTAATCAGTTTGAGGGTGTTTCACTTGTAAATAGAGTTTGTTTACAGGTACTGATTGATTTGAGTGTTGTTATACCAGGGTTCAAGTGAAAAAAAGAACATGTTTTTAAACCCTTAATACTTTGATAGGTGTAGTAAAAGTATTTTCAGAGTGATTTCTATACGGCTAAAAACCGTACTTTTGCTGCACCTATCAATTTTACTGCGTTGTTGAGGCTAATTTATCGTTGTTTTTGCACAATTTCATGGGTATTTTCTGTGTATTCCCTTGATTTACCGTTGTGTGGAGATTCACGGGTTCCTCTCGAATACACAAATTGGTCACTGAGCTCAGTCTCATGCTCTCATTTGATTTATAGGCTACGGATTTAATTGGTTCATGTAGTTACCTGTGTCCTTTGAGTAGTCCTAGGGCTTAATATGATTTGGGGTATTAACACAAAGGGGGGAAATTACGTTGCTAGTTGATTTTAATCAACACTAAGTTTTGCTTCTTAGAGTTTGAAATGTATTCATAAATAGGGGTAATCTAAGAAATGCTTCAATTTTTCAGTGGTGTATCAATTACCAAACCAAAAAATTAAACCTTTTCCGCCGGGTTTTTGTTTTTGCTCTTGTATTTCCATCATGTGAACTGAAATTTTCTGGTTTTGGAGAAAATCCTTCAGCTTTGTTTTCAGATGATGATTACTTTAGGCGCACTAGTTCGGAAGAACAAAAGAGACCAAGAAGGCCAAAAAAAAGGACATCTACAAGCTTTGAATCAGCTTGATTTTAAGAATTTTTTGATTTTAAGCTATTGCGGGAAGTAAGTTCATATTAAATTTGAGTATTTATCGTTTTCAATAGCATGATAAGACTACCCCACATTACTAAATCATCGCAATTACTGCGGGTTCTATAATGATGCGCTTGATCCAAGATGGTGCATTGTTATACTTAATTGGATGTCCGAAGCTTATCTACAAGCTAGCTGTCTGTCTTTCCGCTCATAACAAACCGTAAAGATATGGGCTTGCTTGTTGAATCGCTTGTTTAACAAATTCTGAAATGATGCACATGATCGATTTATATCTTTCTAGGAATAAAATTATGACAAAATTACACTTAGGTAGACATGAATAAAAACATTTTAATATGAGCAGATTTACAAAGAGGGATCCAATTTTAGCGGGGGTGATACCATTGCGTATAGGACAAACAAATGATAACAGATCCTTGACTGTCGCATCACTCCAATGGTATCCCCCTGCATTGGTATCCCCCTTCATATATCATGCATGTTGGAGCCTTATCTTATAAGCAAATATCTAACTATGTAATTATTTTTTTACTGAAAAAACTGGGTTCTGTTTGATGCAGGAAAAAGTTGCATGATGTTATATCTGTGGATACAATTAAGAGTATGCTTTATTTCTACAGGTTGGAGTTCAGGAAACATCTATTAGTGGTTCTCAAAATTCAGATCCTGGAGTTGTTCCTAGTAGTGAGCTTGCCAAAGATCTCAGCCCAGCTCTACAGAATGTTTCTAATGTATCACTGTCTCAAGCCCAGCGGTGCATGTCATTATTTTTTGCTCTATGTACAAAGGTCAACCATTTAGGCTCTCTGGTTTCCATTGAATTTTTCTAACTGATATAATTTGAAATCCTCGGCACCAGTTGGACGTAACTTTGTTCTCTTTCTTTGAATTGGCTTAGGCACCAACTCATTTCCTCTAGGTGCTGAGTCGTATTATTGGAGCAGGTGAGGCAAAGTGCTGCAAATTTGCGATAGAAACATTATGCAAGAGAAGGCAGAGACTGTTATATGAGTTCTGCATTGGTTAGTTTTATCTTATATGCTCTTAAGTTGTAAACAAATGTTGTATGTGCTTTAGGCCGCACATAACTTAGGAATTCTCTTAAGTTGTTGAAACTTGAAAGAATAGAACAAGTTATTATTATTATAAAATGTCTGATAGAATTTGTATGAATTGAATAACAGACTTGTGCAGCTAATTGAATTTAGAATTCCGGCATATTTCCGGCAGAAAATGAACTGCCGGTCAGCCTTAACCTAGTCAAAATTGGTCAATATTGACCAGGTCAATGTTGACTGGCAGTAATTTTTTTGTTGTTACAAAAAAGTTCGTAACGGCTCTAAGCTGTTACAATATGCCACGTAGTAACGGCTGCAAGCTGTTACAATGTGCCACGTATTAACGGTTCTACCGTGTTACGACAGTGTTGTTACGAAAAAATTCGTAACGGCCCGGAGCAGTTACCACGTGGCAAATTCCTAACGTCTCACAGCTGTTACGAGGGTCGTTACAACCAAAATTCGTAACGGCTGCAAAGCCGTTACAAAAAAATGTAACACCCACTTTTGCAACAGGGAAGAGCCGTTACAACCCCTTTTAGTAACGGCTTAGTTCTATTTCTAATCCCAGAATTTGGTGTAGTGTAACCATATTAAGGTAGAACCGATCCTTGTGTTTGTTAAAATCGTAAACCCATGATTGGTGAATTGATATTTGATTAATCATATAGTTCTTGGAATACAGATGATTCAATTCTAAACTCGCTTGGAAGTATGGTATAATCGGTTCAAGATTCTAAATATGGAACAGGATTTACAAAGAAAAAGATGCCGACGTAATTTGAACGTGCTCAGTAATTCTTATCTTTTATTGTTCAAAGATATTCGTTAATAAGTCAAGGAGATCACGGACCGAAATAAATTAAGAATCTTTTAATTAAGGTTGTTAGTTTTATATGCTTTAATTACCAGCAATTAAATTCATATCTCTGGAGAATAAAAATTGGTAATGTGGATTTACTAATTGGAGACTTTCTAGTGAGATTTCGGTAATATTGGACAAATCATTTCCAAGAATTATGAAAACCGATTTTGGGCATTTATTGCATATCTTGAGAATATTCGGTTTTGGAAATTCCTTGGTGTCCAAACTTCCTTGGTCTATAAGTACTCAAGTTTTTATTTCGAGCAAACTATCCTAAAAGCCAGCAAAACTACTTCTTTGTGTTGTTACTGGTGGGGCCGTCTATCCGGAGAGGAAAGTACCCTAATTAGGCGAAATGTCTTACGACCGCTCGTTTAAAGAATTTTGTGGGATCAAGAAGCTCTACGAGTACCGTTGGTGGGAAACTAGAAAATTGCAGTTTATTTTAGTTTTCGATTGATTTGATTAACTAACGGTTATTGAACTTTGATTGCACCTAGTTTGTTTATTTTGGAGAATCTTCTCTTATGATATAAGATTTACTCAAACTAGATCGAAGTATTTGCGGGATCTTTAGACATGTTTGTAGATATAAAGACGTCTCGTTATAATCCACATTAACAGACTTCGTTCTGTGTGTGATTGATCACAAGAGATTCAAGTGGTGTTCTGCAGGTGTTTATTGAAGATTAAAGAAGATTTGAAGACAAAGAATATTTCTGATTTGGTTTCTATATCTTTGGTCTGCATAAACCTTGATCGGCTGGGATCCAACTAGAATCATATTTATTCGATTGATTAGTTGTGAAGATCGACATCACCTTGTAGTTTATTTGTTGATTCTATATTGATTGATTGCAAATATAAACTATGTTACTTCGGTAGTTGATGGATAGATTGATCTAACTAGGCAAAGGATTTTATTGGTTAAACGGAAGATCCTTTGCATATGAATTGAGATATCTTCATCTGAAATAATCAAGACAGTTGTTACCAAACAGATTTGTTGTTCCTTTACTGTTTGGAATACGATCCAAAGGAATTCTTCCAGTGCGTGCACTTATTGAATGTCGAAGGCGCAGGGATACTGAACAAACTAGGTGAATTGTAGGTTTAGTTGCTTAGTCTCAACCATACGAAGTTTGTCAGTTTTGTATAGCGGCTTAATTCTGAGAGTATTCATTTCTGGACTAGGTGTCGGGAATTTTCTGCATTTGTGGTTTCCTCGTTAACAAAATCTTGTTGTGTCTAATTTACTTTTCCATTTCCGCAATTATAATTGTTTTATTATAATTAAAAGTAAAATGCACAAACGTTAATTCTGAATATACTTGATAGTGATCCTATAGAGTTTGGTTAAGTCTGAACCTATTATCAAGTATCATACTTCGTTGTTGTATTGTCTCGATCTTGTATCCATAGTCAATAACACAAGTTATCTTGTTGTCGTATTGTCTCGATCTTGTATCCACAGACGATCACACGAAGCGTGAACCGATTCGTTGTATTGTCTCGACTTTGTCCATATACAATCACTTTCGGTAGAGGACTTATAGGTGGACAATTTAAAGATTGTGGTGTATTTGGGTACCCTCATCTTTTCAATTGGTATCAGAGCAACCAAACACGTATAGATCTAACAATCTGTGTTTAGTGCGATCCAACCTATAAGAATTGAATTTATGTATGATTCAGTTAACTTTATGCATGAGTATGAATACTCAAAAGTTGAATATGTTACTACTTCATTGACTCATGATACAGGAGTTCCGAAAACATTTGAGTTTATGTCTGATAGAAAAGAAGATACTGATAAAGAGTTGGTAAAACTTCTAAATCCAATAAGATCTTTGTCTACATGTATGTTAATATTAACGACAGAATCTAATCTTCTTAAGGATGGGATCGGAGAAAAATACAATCAACTAAATATTATAGCCAAAAGTAATATGTATCTCACATGTCAAATTAGAAGCTCTTGGTAAATCTCTTACTCAAGATCAAGAGACGCATCCTATGACTCTGACTAATGATGTTGTTTTAATTTCTTCTGATAATGAGGAAACAAAAAGTCCTAGTTCGACTTTTGCAGATTGTGATAGCAACAGCTGTTTAGTCACATTGAAACAGATCATGATAATAGTAGTCTGCCTAACTACATCAAGTCAGAAGAGGATGAGAAACCATCTTCTACATCTACTGATGATTAAACGAACTCTTGTCCAAAGGAAACTTTGAACCGATTCAATGAACGTTATCTTAATGAATACAACTTTCAGTCACTTGAAAAGAAACTTATTCTTCTTAAAAATATGGTGGTAAAAATATTGAAAGAAGTTTCTTATCTTAAAAAACTGAAAGATCATTCCTCATTAGAAAGACAGAATTTAACCCAATCCGATAAAATCAACTCAAAAGAATCAGGAGTAAGAGTTGATAATCGTTTCTGGAAAAAGGTTCCTCCTCACTCATGTCGAAACAGACCCTGTTTACATGAAGAACGATTCCAGAATAAAAGGGAAGAGAAAATCTCTGCCAAAGGAAACAATCACAAATTTCCGATAATTGTTCCAAATAATCATACTGATGTGCATCATAAGGAAATCCTTAGAATGAGAAAATCTTATGAAAATATCATTGACAGAATAAAGAGGGATTTATCTATCTCTGAAAATTCTCACATCAGTACTGGTTCTCCACATGATCATACTTTTAGATCAAGGAAGGATCATCTTCCTGGGAGAAAATACTTTGGACAGAAAACAATATAACCCTTCAAAGTCTCCCAAGCATGGCCTATCAAATTTTAATGTCAAGAAAATTATTGAAACTATGTATCTATAGATTTGCGATTATTATTTTGCGTCATCTATGCATAACTCATCAAATGATTTAACCTAAGCATGGATTATCAAATACTATAACAAATAAAATTGCAAAACTAGATATTTAAACACTTGGGCTATTGTATCGTACAAAGCCGATGAAGAAACAACGATTATTCTATATAAAATCAATAGAGCATAAATACGAATTAATTCGAATTAATTCATAATTTCCTACAACCAAATATTATCAATTTAATCATGGTCTATTGCTAGAAATGGTTTCCTCCGAAGAACCCTAGCTACAATGAAATTATTAGCAAAACATGGAGATGGGATTCTCAAAACCCAATAAATAAATTAAAAGAAGAAGAGAAAGATAAATTGTGATCACCGCGGTCACCCGTACCCAGTCTTCTTCTTCCTCTCTTGTTTTATCTCTGCCTCCCAAGTATCTCCTTCAATGGTCGTCACCTTTCTCTACTGTTCTTAACAGAAAGTCGTCATTTCTTTTTCTTTTAAACTTAAGTTCTTCTTCCCACCTATACGCCAAGGCCCATCCACAATATGGTCCAACAAATAATCCAACTCGTGCAAGTTCCCTTTCGGCTAGCATTTGTCGGATAAAGAAAAAGGAAAAATACGGTTTAATCCAAAAATCAGTCCAAATGAACGGTTTAGTCCAGTCCGAGTCGACTAGGTACAAATTAGTCCAAATATGTGGAAAATACACTAATAACCCTCATTTACAATTTAGTCCAAATATTTGCATTTTAGTCCAAAATGACTCATGTTGATGTCAGCATTTTTAAATAATATATAAATGATTAAAACAATTTATCTTTCAAACCGCTCGTCCAAAATTCACAAACTTTATATATTTGGAAATATCTTTTCGAGATCTACGAAAAGAGTACCCATATGACTAAATAATTTTTAATTTTTAATTTTTAATTTTTAATTTTTTTAATTCACA
Source organism: Papaver somniferum (assembly GCF_003573695.1). Classification (NCBI taxonomy): domain Eukaryota; kingdom Viridiplantae; phylum Streptophyta; class Magnoliopsida; order Ranunculales; family Papaveraceae; genus Papaver; species Papaver somniferum. The sequence goes on along the minus strand of NW_020618825.1, from coordinate 9,099,447 downwards.
CTAGTGTATAATTATGTACACATGGATAACAATACAAAAAATTCAATATTCATGATATCCAGACAGCCACTCTAATCTGCACATATAGACAAAAATATCAACCACGCCAAGTTCTTGTTGTATAATGGCCGGATTTGCATTGGATGGTTTAACAGTTAATCTGCATCCAGGAAAAAACAATAAAACATAAGAAACCACAACTTGAAGAAACCACCAACAACCACATAAGAAACAAAGGAAAGAAAACGATCAAAATAAAAAGTTAGGCGATTATTAACTTAAATAGACACAATCCATTTGGACCTAACTGCATAAAATTAATAAGGCCTCATACGATCCCACTACAGTGATTTATGGCACTTTATCGAAAAAGATATTATTAAATGAACTTTTTTCCACTTTCACGTACCAATAACTAATGATAATGAATCATTAGAATCCGTGAGACTAGACACGATGCACCTATTTGTACACACAACTAGAATCTTGTACCTTAAGCACCAATAATAGCAACATAAACACTACCACCTGCTTATAGCCCCAAAGTTTCCCTGACAAATCAGTGACATGCTGCAAACCAAAGTGAGACATTCTAGGGTTCAATAAAAATTCCACAACACAAGTAATATAATATCAACGGAAAAAAGGAACCATAACTTTGAAAACAGGCATACAGCCGATCATTCACAACCAAACACAAATCTATTTTTCATGGGAATGACACAGGTGCACCAATATGTACACCATGGGAAACCTACTTTTTCATGCAACAGATGCACCAATATGTACATCCCTGCTAAACATGCACAAAACAATCACTCGTAACCACCCACAAACCTACTTTTTCATGGAAAATACACATGTCAATAATATGTACACCACTACAAAACATGCATAAAAATGATCATTCACAACCACACACAAACATACCTTTACTTGGGAATTCCAAGGGTGCACCAATATGTACACCCCTGAAAAACATGTATAAAACCTAATTTTTCATCTAAGATATCCTAATGCACAAAATCCTATTATTAGCTGAGACCAATATTAAGGTGGGCATCAAAAAAGGAACAAGTATACAATTAGACCAAATACCTTTCATCATGTTGCAACATCTTGGGTTGAAAGAATAACACCATGAAGCGAGGACCCATATTTATGATTTTTGACCTTCATTCCCCCTACAATTGAAAGAAAGAAAAATGTTGAGAATTTGAGACATATATATTTACTAATGATCTATTGCCTACACAATCATTTGATCCCATCCACATCAAAAGGTTTTAACATATGAGATAAGTAAAAGACAAACATAAAAACAAGGCTCTAATATTCATGGGTGAACAAATATCTCATAATAACAACATAAACACAACTACATGCATAGCACTGAAAACTACTAGGATAAATAAGCAAAATCGTGAGATAATTAGCTAAAACAAATTCATACCAGAAATAAGAATCATAGTTTCCCTTCCTAACAAATCTGTCACATGTTGCAAATCAGATTGATACATATTATGGACCAATACAGGTGTACAACTATGTGCACATTAAAAATTAACTTGTGTTCAACATTCATGGGTATTAACAACTAGCATGTGTATAATTATGTACGCATTAAGAATCAATATATATGTACAACTATGTCTACAGTCACAATTCAAAAACAAGATATGCATTAAATGGAAACAAAACCATAACCTTATAAATTCGTTTTTTCAATACGTGCACCAGTAAATATCTATGCAGCATAAGCTTATGAAATCAATCTTTTCCCTATGTGCACCAATTTGTACACCCAAATTACTTATGCAAGAATAAACCTATGGAATTATTTTTTCACATGTGCACCAGATTGTACATCCTGGTTATAGTTTTGCAATAATTACTTAGTGATTTTTTAGAACCAGCTCGCTCTATGCTACATTGTTATTCAAGCATTCCAATCATCCTTGAAAGAATGCACAAACTATAATGATCCATAGTAGTTGAAAGCAATGGATGATATACCTCTTTGATACTGAACTAAATGAAAGCGAAACTTCGTGGCTCTCCTCACTTTGGACCACGAGTGTGCCACAAAAAATCTTCCGACTCGATCCTTTGGTGGAGAAAACATCTTGATCAAGACCGAGCTATAGTTATGAATACAAATTCAGCGACTATTAGTACTAGTATAATGGAAGATAGGGAGGGAGGGAGTAGCACATTCTCGGTTATTCTTTGATCAAGATTGTCGATGTATAGCCTTCTTTCAATGAACCCCTACCTGGACACGATGAGCAGCAATGATGAGAGGCAAACGGTAAGAAGCAATAACGATCAATAGTCATGATCCAATTTTCCCATTCACCTGAAAGTAATCAATATAATTATGAATATAAGTTTGTTAGCATAACAACCCTTGGTAATGGTAACCATCATTTGTTGTTAATAATGAGTACTAGCGATGACATTATAACAACTATGTACATATTAACAATAAACAGGTGTACAACTATGTACACATTGACAATAAACATGTGTATAATTATGTACACATTGATATTCAGCATGTCTACAACTATATACACTACACGACACACGTCAACGACTTCTAACTTGGGTAAATTGGAAAGTGATAATGCTAATGATGCTGAAATCTTGTTTTTATATAATTATGTACCGTTTATCAACAAACAAACCAAAATATCAAAAATGCAAAATAAAAGAAACAAACGGAAAAATGAAGACCCTTAACCAATACCTTTTGAATGTTTCGTCTTGTGTCTCGAGAAAGAATTCCTGATAGTGCAGGTGTCATCAGAGCAGTGGAATCATAGATTCTTTACAGATCTTGCAACCTTATAGAGATAATGAATATATAGAGTGTTTAATGATCACCTTATTTATGGGAGCATAAGTTTATGGAGTCTTTATTTTCACAAGTGTACTAGTTTGTACAGGCACATATCATGTGGTCACTATAGTAGTGTGTACACAAACTGGTAAAGACTAAAGACTATGGAGTGTACAAATGGTACATTCAAGTTGGTGGCTTATTATGACTATACTAAAAGTTCCACTCAAAACTTTCACCTATAGTCTTTAAAAAAAAAAGTTAACAAATAGACAAGTATTCCATTTCACTGATCAATTATAAATTTATATATAGCGAATAGATACTCATAATTGTCACACTATACCCAGTCATTCTATTGTCCTAACCAGATTCTTAAAAATCAAAACCGGCAACCACACTACAATAGCTTTAAGATTACCCAAATCTTGCAACAGCAACACGCACATGCTTTCTGGCTAATAAATTAATGAAATCCATTCCATAAAAATATACACAGAAATGCAGAACATGGGGTTCATATACGTCAACATAAAAAATTAAAAAGGCATATTAGGGGTCATATACTTGCATAAAAAAATTACTCCCATGTACAATTGGATATATATCACTCCCATGTGAAAAAAATATGAAGTGGAAGTTGCGCATTTCATACGAGCTAAGCAGTTGAGACTAAATGTTATTTATAGTGTCAGTCCAAGTACCAATTTAAATATCAAGTAATATCTCAGTGAGTAAATATCCACAGAAAAGAGATGACTAGATGAGACTAACAGTAGCAAGATTCCGCTTGAAATCTGCGGTCAATAGAAATATGGCAGCGCTCATATTCACCTGCCAGTGGAGATAAGCACCACTATTTTGGAAAATATGTTTATAGAGGTTTAAAGAATGTTAACAAATAAAACCATATACAAGAGAGGAAATAAAAATAACTTACCATGTCTGTGTTGCAGAGAAGAAACGCCATAAAACAAAACGATACAATCACCCAGCTCTTTGGCAAGTGCCACCAAGGAGATGATGAAAATTGTGTACTCTATCCTACTATCGCAACTCCATTTTCCGCCTCTAAAGCACTCAACGGATCAAAGGGTCCCTTTATTTCATTTAACAGTAGTAGTCGGGTAAAGTTTCAGAAAATACCAGCACATCCATGATAGAACTTATGAGGCATACCCTTTTGAATGGATGACTAGAAGGCATTTTTACTCTCTCTGTTTGATCTGGTCATCCCTTTCGCTTCAATTCTGGTAAAGAAAATCATTGTAAACTATGTTTGTTGCTTCAGTCCATCCGAATTACGATTAAATTTAACTTACAGTGGAGGTCAAAACTTTGAGATATATACACACTGAAATGAATCCGATGATAAGAAACTATACACAGATATGAACGCATTACGAACCTAATATTAAGTGTTTAATTGTTGAGAAAACAGAAAATGAACAATCAAGTGTAAAGAATCATCGTAGATACATCTTATGTCAGCTATTGTTTTGTTTGATTCATATAGTTTCCTTCTCAAACAACTCAATTCCTACGACAACAAGTGAACTGAAGTTTTCGCAAAAAATGCTAATCCGACAAGCAACAATATATGAAATGATCATATAAGGATATAAGCACATAAAAATCCTAAAGACATAAACAAAATAAGACTAATGAAATCTAAAAGCAGAAAAAGTGGAAAATAAACATTTCCCGCGAAATTGTTGTCAATATTTGTCAAACTTTTTATCCCAATACAACTATTAAAATGAGATGATTATAGATCTAAACTCTAATGATAAATCGGATACGAAATTCAAACTGAAATCAAAGTAATTAGGTTTCTGAAACCGCAATGTTTTTCCGAAATCAATTTCGAATTCGATAAATTAACATTTTCATCAAATTAAATAATAAGAACAGATTGAACTTATCTGTTATGTCGCTTTGATTGATAAACTTTTCGAAATTATTTTCATCTCATAAACCTTTCCCCTCAATTTAAACTTCAAAGAAATACACTGATGATGATGATTTAGGTTTTTAAGTAGAATCGAATTGAGAATGTGCTTGTTTGATTCTCAGAATTTTGTTTGAAGACTGAAATTTCATTCGGACGTTATCGAGCGGAGAAGATTAGGTTTCAGGAATTTTTCTTCTTTTGGGAGATGTTTCGAAAATGGAAATGAAGAAAAACTGAACTCCCACTCTCGTACCTACTGATATGGATATTTTTGTCATCAGAAAAAACCATTTTGAACTGAATCGTTCTTAAAAGGACTAATCCGTACCAGATTTTACAAATTTGGATCTCCTAGTACTAGGCTTGAGAGGAGAGGACTAGAGTGTCCAAAGCCCAACAATTTTGGAATTAAATGTTAATTTCTACCTTACGTACCCTTTTGTCGAGTTGGGGGCCTGCCTACTCTGTGTGCTCATTGCTCACGGAAGACTCAAAGTCAAACCGGAGAAAACACCAAAAAATGGAACCAAAAAAGAAAGAATTGTAGATCACGCGGCATAGACGAATAAAAACACTCCACTTGCTGACTCTTCCCACAACAACTTGTGCTTCAAACTTTGAAAGTCCTTTGCCGAAGCCTTATTCCATACGATCTTACTTTTATTAATCATGTCCTTGGCATAAATATTATGATCGGTGAATATGATTCACGAAATTTGGTTATACCGTTTTATATTTTTTGTTGCTATTATGAACTTACTCAAATAATTTAAAATATCTAGATAAGAAATTGGTGAAAACTAAAGCAAATTAATGTCTAATTTAGTGATATCAGCCTGACATATATATTTGAGTGAAATTGGTAGACTCATTTTCTTCTCTGAAGAAAGAATGGTTAACTGCATCAACTCCAAATGGAACAGAATGCCATCAAGTGAGATGATAATGGCGAGTTTACAAGAAATTTCAATATTCCTATCAATCATTCGTAAGATTTGACTACTTAACTCAAAAGTAACGGATTCGGGAATTTAGACTTATTTCCTAACTGCACAGAAGATGATGCACAGATGATCAAGGAAAGAGGATGCAAGCTTTGTTGGAAAAAATAGGGTTTCACAAAGGATGAATGACACAGAGAAGAAAGTGTTGCACTCCAAAACTTTCAAGGCTTGTATAAATTTCTTTTAGACAAATATTTCTACCCTCCCAATAACAATTGGCGATTACAACAGGTATGCGAAATATTGCCTTCAGGATACAATGAAAGCCCTGCAACGAAAACTGAATTCAAGGTTTGTACCCCTTGATTCAATCAAGAACACACAAAGAGATTTCTGATGATGCTTTTTGAAATAGAGAAAACAGATTGATTTTTCTTATATGTTAAACGAAACTGGGAGAAGCTATTTATAAAGGGTTTTGCACCTGTTGGGAATAGGTTTTTTATTCGCCAACAGGTTTCTATTCACGAAACGTCAGGTTCCTTCATCAACAGACATCAATGGTGTCTTTTGGATTCGAAATTTTCGAACAGGCTTTTATCGACCAAATAAAACCTTCAGTTCAAAAATTCTTCCGGGGCGTTGCCCCCAGGACCCCCCTTTGGTTAGCGGCGTTGAAAATATTCCAACAAGCTTCAGATTTTGAGTTCGAATCCTACCTCCTATTCATATCGCATGCATGGACGATAGATCAATTACTGTTACTCTCTGGCTGCACATTCTTGGGCATGTGTTCCATCCGCAATGTCCGATTGGATTTAAGATTAGTGATTGCGTCTTCTTAAATCATGCACCACTAATAAGCTAATGAGAATACAGATGGAATCGACTATCACATGGAATCGATACATGCTGATATATGGTAATGCTGATGGCCCGATAGCAACCACACCATGTATCATCGTCGTTGTATTTTTTTTTTTCTCTTTTTGCTAAATGATTCTTCCTAATTTGAGGCCCAGGGGTTTTATTTGAGGCCTATCGATTTCCTCTCCCAACTTTTGTAAATGGTTATGGGGTGTCAAATTTGACAAAAAGATCAATCTATCCTCAAATTAATTTCTAAAACTAACCCACAGCCTGGGGGGCGATGCCCCCCAGGACCCCCTTTTGGTTAGCGGCGTTGAAAATATTCCAACATTCTCCCCCTATTTTCAAAAACCATAAAACAAAGTTAAAACTTTTAAATCAGAGTGACTGCATCACCGAAATGACTGCCTACGTACCCGAGTGGGATCAAGCCAACGTAGTTCAAGCACAATTGAGACTAGCATCATCGTTGAAATCAACACATAAATGATAGGTATTTTTTGGATTTGAACCTTCACTTAGTGTAAGAAACTCAAAGCCTTATCGAGGTTCTTTGGTGAAACCAGTCTTGAACCAAGTACCCCTTATGATAAAACCGGAGTCTCCACACATATTGATTTCATAAAATCATGTGTTCTGTAGCCAAGCACGTTAATGGCCATGTGCTTATATCCTTGTTCATGAGTCTTCTTTAGAGAAAGGTCTTCTTCTCTTAGTAAACGGCCTTATTTCCATACTCATATAGGTAAGTCTCGAAGGTGTTTCTGCGATACACCTTTTACTAATCATAGACTCATTAAGGATTTACATCCATCCTATTTTCTTGCAGAAACCAGCACTAATAAGAAATGGGAAGTTTTTATATTAGTGCTCCATAATCCACATCCATAACTTGTTGGTACCACATTGAACCTTGTTTATCCTTTTCAAAACATAGGTTGGGTTTCTGCTATGGGAGATCAACTTCCTTCACAGACCTTAGTCCCATTTCTTTCCTTTTATTGAAACCACTGAACTTGGTAGACTTTTCGTAAATGGGTCTGCCAAATTCCTATTTGATTCAATAAAGTTAACCGTAACTACTCCCCTCTTGAGTAGTTGCCTAACCATGTAGTGTCTAAGACTTGCATGTCTAGACTTTCCATTATAAGTCTTATTAGAGACATTATAGATTGTAGCTTGATTATCACAATTAATCAAGACCGCCGGAGTTGGCTTCTTCCAAAAAGGAATTTCCATAAGTAGGTTTCTAAGCCAATCTGCCTCCTTACATGCATCAGTTAAAGCTATCAATTCTGACAACATTGTTGAATCAGAAATACAAGTCTGCTTCTTGGAACTCCAAGACACAGCAGCACCCCCTAATGTAAAAATCCATCCAGAAGTTGACTTGGAATTTGATTCTACATTGTTCCAGTTAGCATCGCTGTACCCCTCTAGTGCAGCGGGATAGCCTTGGTAATGCAAACCAAAATTTATTGTTCCTTTCAAGTAAGCCATAACTCTTGAAACTGCTTTCCAGTGTTCATATCCTGGATTACTTGAGAAACGACATAATATTCCCACGGCTTGGGCTATGTCCGGTCTGTGTGCAATGCATAGCGTACATAAGACTCCCAATAACACTAGAATACTCAAGTTGAGCATGAGTACGGCCGGTGTTCTTCATTAACTTGATAGTATGGTCTAAAGGAGTAGGTGCTGATTGTCATCAAAGTGACCATATTTCTTGAGAAATTTCTCAATATAATGAGATTGAGTTAAAACCAACTCATCTCCCTTTCTTAGGATCTTAATTCCCAAGATTACATCAGCCTCTCCTAAATCCTTCATATCAAAGTTAGAACTAAGAAACTTCTTTGTTTCTTCCACAACAGATATGTCAGACCCAAAGATTAACATATCATCAACATACAAACAGAGAATCACACAACCAGAACTATCATGCTTACTATAGATACATTTGTCCGCATCATTCACCACAAAACCATATGACAAAACTACTTTATCAAACTTCTCATGCCATTGCATAGGGGCTTGCTTCAAACCATAGAGAGATTTCACTAACTTGCAAACTTTCTTCTCTTGGCCTGGTAATATGAAACCTTCAGGTTGTTCCATATATATCTCTTCTTCTAAATCCCCATTTAGAAAAGCAGTTTTGACATCCATTTGATGCACAACCAACTTATGAATAGAAGCAAGTGCAATCAAGCAACGAATGGATGAGATGCGGGCAACAGGAGCATATGTATCAAAGTAATCAATACCATGTCTTTGTTTATAACCCTTGGCAACTAGCCTTGCCTTAAACTTATCAACTTCACCATCAGCTCTCAACTTTCTCTTGAATATCCATTTACTTCCTATTGCTTTAGCACCAGGAGGTAAATTTACTAATACCCAAGTCCCGTTAGTCAAAAGCGAATGCTTTTCATCATTGATGGCTTCTTTCCAGAAATTTGCATCTCTAGAACTCATGGCTTCAGCATAAGTTTTAGGGTCATCATCAGTATGCATAACATACTGGTTAACACTAAGAATTCTATTCTTATTTGCCTCTACAAGGTAATAAATAAAGTTTGGATCAGGCTTTTTCTCAATCCTTCCTCTCTTACTCCTTCTAGGTTCGATATCTTCAGTAGGCACTGAAATATCATTGTCATGAGTAGGAGAGGGATTTTCATCATTGTTATCAATCTCCATAGGTTCTAGATCAGGTAACAATGGATTCTCCATGGGTTGCATTTGAGAACTGTTCCTATTTAAGTTCTCAAAGAATTCCACATCTACAGATTCTATAATCTCAAAAGTGTCAAGGTTTATAAATCTGTAGGTGATACTATTAAGAGAGTATCCCACAAAAGCACATTTATAAGCCCTGTTTCCCAACTTTGGTCTTTTGGGATCAGGCTTTCGAACATATGCTAAACAACCCCAGACTTTAAGTCTTCTCAAGTTTGGTTTCCTCTTAAACCACAACTCATAAGGAGAAACACTCTTCTTTTTCAAAGGAATTCTATTCAAAATATAACATGCAGACAACATAGCTTCACCCCACAAAGAATTAGGCAAACCAGAACTTATAAGCATGCAATTAACCATATCAATCAAAGTTCTATTTTTCCTTTCAGCCATACCATTTTGTTGAGGTGTGTAAGGTGCAGTACGTTGATGAACTAAACCATGCTCTTGACAAAAGGAATTAAATTCAGTAGGAAAGTATTCACCACCACGATCAGAACGTAAAATCTTAATTTTGTGCTCTAATTGTGTCTCTACTTCTGCTTTATAAATCCTAAATTTATCAAAGACTTCATCCTTAGATTTCATTAAATATGTATAAGCATATCTAGTACTATCTTCTATAAAAGTGACATAATACTTATTTCCACCACGAGTGGCAGAACCATGCAAATCACCCACATCACTATGTACTAATTCAAGTAAGGAAGAATTTCGTACTACAGACTTATGGGAAATTCTAGTTATCTTTGCTTGCACACATATTTCACATTTAGAAGCATGATCAAAATTGCAATCAGAAATCAAGCCTAATCGATTCATGTTTCTAAGAGAACCATAATTCACATGCCCTAATCTACCATGCCATAAATTAACAGAGTCAACAATATAAGCAGAACCATTATTTATTAAATTAAGCTTAATCATCCCATTACAAGCATATCCTTGTCCAACAAACACACCATTTTTGGACAACACAAACTTATTAGACTCATAGGTCGTCTTGAATCCAGCCTTCATAACAAGGTCGCCGGAAACAAGGTTCTTCACGATGTCAGGGACATGTAAAACATTAGTAAGAGTCACAGTCTTTCCCGAAGTAAACGAGAGTTCAACAGTGCCTTTCCCAATAACTTTGCTGCGTTGACCGTTTGCGGAGACAACATCGTTTCCTTCTCCACTAACCGGTTCGTATGTCTTGTAAAGATTTCTATCCTTACAGATATGGATGGTTGCACCATTGTCGTACCACCATCCACCCCCAGTTTCAGCAACAGCATTGGCGGCTTGCACCACGATCACAAGTTTGTCATCGACCATATTTGCCTCCTTTTTCTGGTTCTGCTGTTGTTTCTTTTTGAGACGACAGTCACGAGCAAAATGGCCGGGTTTGTCACAGAAGTAGCAAGGGCCGCCAGCGCCCTTCTTCTTACTCTTCTTGTTGGGATGCTTCTTAAACTGAGTATCATTCTTAGGTTTCAAGGAATTCGGTGTTTTAGATTCTTCTACGCTATTCACCTTAGAATGGTTTTCAGAATGTGGACTATCCTTAAGTTCTCGCTTACGAGAGTCCTCTTCTATGCGAAGATGACGTTGTAAGGCCTCTAAATCATAGTCAGTCTCAGCATGCTTAAGTTTCTTCTTATAACCATTCCAAGAAGGGGGGAGACGAGAAATAATAACCCCAACAACAAACGCAGAAACAAGATCAATTCCAGCATCCTTAAGATGATTAACTATGAGTAAAAGTTCACTGACCTGGGCAATGATTGACTTACTGTCAACCATCTTAAAATCCATGAAATTGCAAATCAGGAATTTCTTGTTGCTTGCTTCAGAAATCTTGTATTTGTTGTCAAGCGCAGTCCACAATCCCTTTGCAGTCCCAATACTCCGATGTGCATTGTACACATGTTTGTCCAGAGCATTCAAAATATGACCACGACACATGAAATCATCTTCCTGACGCTGCTTTCGTCTAGCCTTCAATTCCTCAGTGTCATTGTCAGTTGCAGCAGGAATTTCCTCCAATCCATCTTCAAGTATGTACCACAACTTGATGGTGATCAGGAAAAACTTCACAGTCTCTTGCCAACGGGTAAAACCTTCACCATCAAAACGTTCCAATCGAGTAAAGGTTTGGTTCATCACTTGCAGAGATTGAGCAGTAGCATTCGAATTCGAAGATTCACCCTCCATTGCCAGAAATTATTTGTCTAAAAACTGTTGGAAAAAATGGGTTTCACAAAGGATGAATGACACAGAGAAGAAAGTGTTGCACTCCAAAACTTTCAAGGCTTGTATAAATTTCTTTTAGACAAATATTTCTACCCTCCCAATAACAATTGGCGATTACAACAGGTATGCGAAATATTGCCTTCAGGATACAATGAAAGCCCTGCAACGAAAACTGAATTCAAGGTTTGTACCCCTTGATTCAATCAAGAACACACAAAGAGATTTCTGATGATGCTTTTTGAAATAGAGAAAACAGATTGATTTTTCTTATATGTTAAACGAAACTGGGAGAAGCTATTTATAAAGGGTTTTGCACCTGTTGGGAATAGGTTTTTTATTCGCCAACAGGTTTCTATTCACGAAACGTCAGGTTCCTTCATCAACAGACATCAATGGTGTCTTTTGGATTCGAAATTTTCGAACAGGCTTTTATCGGCCAAATAAAACCTTCAGTTCAAAAATTCTTCCGGGGGCGTTGCCCCCCAGGACCCCCCTTTGGTTAGCGGCGTTGAAAATATTCCAACAAGCTTCAGATTTTGAGTTCGAATCCTACCTCCTATTCATATCGCATGCATGGACGATAGATCAATTACTGTTACTCTCTGGCTGCACATTCTTGGGCATGTGTTCCATCCGCAATGTCCGATTGGATTTAAGATTAGTGATTGCGTCTTCTTAAATCATGCACCACTAATAAGCTAATGAGAATACAGATGGAATCGACTATCACATGGAATCGATACATGCTGATATATGGTAATGCTGATGGCCCGATAGCAACCACACCATGTATCATCGTCGTTGTATTTTTTTTTTCTCTTTTTGCTAAATGATTCTTCCTAATTTGAGGCCCAGGGGTTTTATTTGAGGCCTATCGATTTCCTCTCCCAACTTTTGTAAATGGTTATGGGGTGTCAAATTTGACAAAAAGATCAATCTATCCTCAAATTAATTTCTAAAACTAACCCACAGCCTGGGGGGCGATGCCCCCCAGGACCCCCTTTTGGTTAGCGGCGTTGAAAATATTCCAACATTCTCCCCCTATTTTCAAAAACCATAAAACAAAGTTAAAACTTTTAAATCAGAGTGACTGCATCACCGAAATGACTGCCTACGTACCCGAGTGGGATCAAGCCAACGTAGTTCAAGCACAATTGAGACTAAGCATCATCGTTGAAATCAACATAAATGATAGGTATTTTTTGGATTTGAACCTTCACTTAGTGTAAGAAACTCAAAGCCTTATCGAGGTTCTTTGGTGAAACCAGTCTTGAACCAAGTACCCCTTATGATAAAACCGGAGTCTCCAAACATACTGATTTCATAAAATCATGTGTTCTGTAGCCAAGCACGTTAATGGCCATGTGCTTATATCCTTGTTCATGAGTCTTCTTTAGAGAAAGGTCTTCTTCTCTTAGTAAACGGCCTTATTTCCATACTCATATAGGTAAGTCTCGAAGGTGTTTCTGCGATATATTTTACTAATCATAGACTCATTAAGGATTTACATCCATCCTATTTTCTTGCAGAAACCAGCACTAATAAGAAATGGGAAGTTTTTATATTAGTGCTCCATAATCCACATCCATAACTTGTTGGTACCACATTGAACCTTGTTTATCCTTTTCAAAACATAGGTTGGGTTTCTGCTATGGGAGATCAAACTTCCTTCACAGACCTTAGTCCCATTTCTTTCCTTTTTATTGAAACCACTGAACTTGGTAGACTTTTCGTAAATGGGTCTGCCAAATTCCTCTTTGATTCAATAAAGTTAACCGTAACTACTCCCCTCTTGAGTAGTTGCCTAACCATGTAGTGTCTAAGACTTGCATGTCTAGACTTTCCATTATAAGTCTTATTAGAGACATTATAGATTGTAGCTTGATTATCACAATTAATCAAGACCGCCGGAGTTGGCTTCTTCCAAAAAGGAATTTCCATAAGTAGGTTTCTAAGCCAATCTGCCTCCTTACATGCATCAGTTAAAGCTATCAATTCTGACAACATTGTTGAATCAGAAATACAAGTCTGCTTCTTGGAACTCCAAGACACAGCAGCACCCCCTAATGTAAAAATCCATCCAGAAGTTGACTTGGAATTTGATTCTACATTGTTCCAGTTAGCATCGCTGTACCCCTCTAGTGCAGCGGGATAGCCTTGGTAATGCAAACCAAAATTTATTGTTCCTTTCAAGTAAGCCATAACTCTTGAAACTGCTTTCCAGTGTTCATATCCTGGATTACTTGAGAAACGACATAATATTCCCACGGCTTGGGCTATGTCCGGTCTTGTGCAATGCATAGCGTACATAAGACTCCCAATAACACTAGAATACTCAAGTTGAGCATGAGTACGGCCGGTGTTGTTCATTAACTTGATAGTATGGTCTAAAGGAGTAGGTGCTGGATTGTCATCAAAGTGACCATATTTCTTGAGAAATTTCTCAATATAATGAGATTGAGTTAAAACCAACTCATCTCCCTTTCTTAGGATCTTAATTCCCAAGATTACATCAGCCTCTCCTAAATCCTTCATATCAAAGTTAGAACTAAGAAACTTCTTTGTTTCTTCCACAACAGATATGTCAGACCCAAAGATTAACATATCATCAACATACAAACAGAGAATCACACAACCAGAACTATCATGCTTACTATAGATACATTTGTCCGCATCATTCACCACAAAACCATATGACAAAACTACTTTATCAAACTTCTCATGCCATTGCATAGGGGCTTGCTTCAAACCATAGAGAGATTTCACTAACTTGCAAACTTTCTTCTCTTGGCCTGGTAATATGAAACCTTCAGGTTGTTCCATATATATCTCTTCTTCTAAATCCCCATTTAGAAAAGCAGTTTTGACATCCATTTGATGCACAACCAACTTATAATAGAAGCAAGTGCAATCAAGCAACGAATGGATGAGATGCGGGCAACAGGAGCATATGTATCAAAGTAATCAATACCATGTCTTTGTTTATAACCCTTGGCAACTAGCCTTGCCTTAAACTTATCAACTTCACCATCAGCTCTCAACTTTCTCTTGAATATCCATTTACTTCCTATTGCTTTAGCACCAGGAGGTAAATTTACTAATACCCAAGTCCCGTTAGTCAAAAGCGAATGCTTTTCATCATTGATGGCTTCTTTCCAGAAATTTGCATCTCTAGAACTCATGGCTTCAGCATAAGTTTTAGGGTCATCATCAGTATGCATAACATACTGGTTAACACTAAGAATTCTATTCTTATTTGCCTCTACAAGGTAATAAATAAAGTTTGGATCAGGCTTTTTCTCAATCCTTCCTCTCTTACTCCTTCTAGGTTCGATATCTTCAGTAGGCACTGAAATATCATTGTCATGAGTAGGAGAGGGATTTTCATCATTGTTATCAATCTCCATAGGTTCTAGATCAGGTAACAATGGATTCTCCATGGGTTGCATTTGAGAACTGTTCCTATTTAAGTTCTCAAAGAATTCCACATCTACAGATTCTATAATCTCAAAAGTGTCAAGGTTTATAAATCTGTAGGTGATACTATTAAGAGAGTATCCCACAAAAGCACATTTATAAGCCCTGTTTCCCAACTTTGGTCTTTTGGGATCAGGCTTTCGAACATATGCTAAACAACCCCAGACTTTAAGTCTTCTCAAGTTTGGTTTCCTCTTAAACCACAACTCATAAGGAGAAACACTCTTCTTTTTCAAAGGAATTCTATTCAAAATATAACATGCAGACAACATAGCTTCACCCCACAAAGAATTAGGCAAACCAGAACTTATAAGCATGCAATTAACCATATCAATCAAAGTTCTATTTTTCCTTTCAGCCATACCATTTTGTTGAGGTGTGTAAGGTGCAGTACGTTGATGAACTAAACCATGCTCTTGACAAAAGGAATTAAATTCAGTAGGAAAGTATTCACCACCACGATCAGAACGTAAAATCTTAATTTTGTGCTCTAATTGTGTCTCTACTTCTGCTTTATAAATCCTAAATTTATCAAAGACTTCATCCTTAGATTTCATTAAATATGTATAAGCATATCTAGTACTATCTTCTATAAAAGTGACATAATACTTATTTCCACCACGAGTGGCAGAACCATGCAAATCACCCACATCACTATGTACTAATTCAAGTAAGGAAGAATTTCGTACTACAGACTTATGGGAAATTCTAGTTATCTTTGCTTGCACACATATTTCACATTTAGAAGCATGATCAAAATTGCAATCAGAAATCAAGCCTAATCGATTCATGTTTCTAAGAGAACCATAATTCACATGCCCTAATCTACCATGCCATAAATTAACAGAGTCAACAATATAAGCAGAACCATTATTTATTAAATTAAGCTTAATCATCCCATTACAAGCATATCCTTGTCCAACAAACACACCATTTTTGGACAACACAAACTTATTAGACTCATAGGTCGTCTTGAATCCAGCCTTCATAACAAGGTCGCCGGAAACAAGGTTCTTCACGATGTCAGGGACATGTAAAACATTAGTAAGAGTCACAGTCTTTCCCGAAGTAAACGAGAGTTCAACAGTGCCTTTCCCAATAACTTTGCTGCGTTGACCGTTTGCGGAGACAACATCGTTTCCTTCTCCACTAACCGGTTCGTATGTCTTGTAAAGATTTCTATCCTTACAGATATGGATGGTTGCACCATTGTCGTACCACCATCCACCCCCAGTTTCAGCAACAGCATTGGCGGCTTGCACCACGATCACAAGTTTGTCATCGACCATATTTGCCTCCTTTTTCTGGTTCTGCTGTTGTTTCTTTTTGAGACGACAGTCACGAGCAAAATGGCCGGGTTTGTCACAGAAGTAGCAAGGGCCGCCAGCGCCCTTCTTCTTACTCTTCTTGTTGGGATGCTTCTTAAACTGAGTATCATTCTTAGGTTTCAAGGAATTCGGTGTTTTAGATTCTTCTACGCTATTCACCTTAGAATGGTTTTCAGAATGTGGACTATCCTTAAGTTCTCGCTTACGAGAGTCCTCTTCTATGCGAAGATGACGTTGTAAGGCCTCTAAATCATAGTCAGTCTCAGCATGCTTAAGTTTCTTCTTATAACCATTCCAAGAAGGGGGGAGACGAGAAATAATAACCCCAACAACAAACGCAGAAACAAGATCAATTCCAGCATCCTTAAGATGATTAACTATGAGTAAAAGTTCACTGACCTGGGCAATGATTGACTTACTGTCAACCATCTTAAAATCCATGAAATTGCAAATCAGGAATTTCTTGTTGCTTGCTTCAGAAATCTTGTATTTGTTGTCAAGCGCAGTCCACAATCCCTTTGCAGTCCCAATACTCCGATGTGCATTGTACACATGTTTGTCCAGAGCATTCAAAATATGACCACGACACATGAAATCATCTTCCTGACGCTGCTTTCGTCTAGCCTTCAATTCCTCAGTGTCATTGTCAGTTGCAGCAGGAATTTCCTCCAATCCATCTTCAAGTATGTACCACAACTTGATGGTGATCAGGAAAAACTTCACAGTCTCTTGCCAACGGGTAAAACCTTCACCATCAAAACGTTCCAATCGAGTAAAGGTTTGGTTCATCACTTGCAGAGATTGAGCAGTAGCATTCGAATTCGAAGATTCACCCTCCATTGCCAGAAATTATTTGTCTAAAAACTGTTGGAAAAAATGGGTTTCACAAAGGATGAATGACACAGAGAAGAAAGTGTTGCACTCCAAAACTTTCAAGGCTTGTATAAATTTCTTTTAGACAAATATTTCTACCCTCCCAATAACAATTGGCGATTACAACAGGTATGCGAAATATTGCCTTCAGGATACAATGAAAGCCCTGCAACGAAAACTGAATTCAAGGTTTGTACCCCTTGATTCAATCAAGAACACACAAAGAGATTTCTGATGATGCTTTTTGAAAGAGAAAACAGATTGATTTTTCTTATATGTTAAACGAAACTGGGAGAAGCTATTTATAAAGGGTTTTGCACCTGTTGGGAATAGGTTTTTTTCGCCAACAGGTTTCTATTCACGAAACGTCAGGTTCCTTCATCAACAGACATCAATGGTGTCTTTTGGATTCGAAATTTTCGAACAGGCTTTTATCGGCCAAATAAAACCTTCAGTTCAAAAATTCTTCCGGGGGCGTTGCCCCCCAGGACCCCCCTTTGGTTAGCGGCGTTGAAAATATTCCAACAAGCTTCAGATTTTGAGTTCGAATCCTACCTCCTATTCATATCGCATGCATGGACGATAGATCAATTACTGTTACTCTCTGGCTGCACATTCTTGGGCATGTGTTCCATCCGCAATGTCCGATTGGATTTAAGATTAGTGATTGCGTCTTCTTAAATCATGCACCACTAATAAGCTAATGAGAATACAGATGGAATCGACTATCACATGGAATCGATACATGCTGATATATGGTAATGCTGATGGCCCGATAGCAACCACACCATGTATCATCGTCGTTGTATTATTTTTTTTTTTCTTTTTGCTAAATGATTCTTCCTAATTTGAGGCCCAGGGGTTTTATTTGAGGCCTATCGATTTCCTCTCCCAACTTTTGTAAATGGTTATGGGGTGTCAAATTTGACAAAAAGATCAATCTATCCTCAAATTAATTTCTAAAACTAACCCACAGCCTGGGGGGCGATGCCCCCCAGGACCCCCTTTTGGTTAGCGGCGTTGAAAATATTCCAACATTCTCCCCCTATTTTCAAAAACCATAAAACAAAGTTAAAACTTTTAAATCAGAGTGACTGCATCACCGAAATGACTGCCTACGTACCCGAGTGGGATCAAGCCAACGTAGTTCAAGCACAATTGAGACTAAGCATCATCGTTGAAATCAACACATAAATGATAGGTATTTTTTGGATTTGAACCTTCACTTAGTGTAAGAAACTCAAAGCCTTATCGAGGTTCTTTGGTGAAACCAGTCTTGAACCAAGTACCCCTTATGATAAAACCGGAGTCTCCACACATACTGATTTCATAAAATCATGTGTTCTGTAGCCAAGCACGTTAATGGCCATGTGCTTATATCCTTGTTCATGAGTCTTCTTTAGAGAAAGGTCTTCTTCTCTTAGTAAACGGCCTTATTTCCATACTCATATAGGTAAGTCTCGAAGGTGTTTCTGCGATACACCTTTTACTAATCATAGACTCATTAAGGATTTACATCCATCCTATTTTCTTGCAGAAACCAGCACTAATAAGAAATGGGAAGTTTTTATATTAGTGCTCCATAATCCACATCCATAACTTGTTGGTACCACATTGAACCTTGTTTATCCTTTTCAAAACATAGGTTGGGTTTCTGCTATGGGAGATCAAACTTCCTTCACAGACCTTAGTCCCATTTCTTTCCTTTTATTGAAACCACTGAACTTGGTAGACTTTTCGTAAATGGGTCTGCCAAATTCCTCTTTGATTCAATAAAGTTAACCGTAACTACTCCCCTCTTGAGTAGTTGCCTAACCATGTAGTGTCTAAGACTTGCATGTCTAGACTTTCCATTATAAGTCTTATTAGAGACATTATAGATTGTAGCTTGATTATCACAATTAATCAAGACCGCCGGAGTTGGCTTCTTCCAAAAAGGAATTTCCATAAGTAGGTTTCTAAGCCAATCTGCCTCCTTACATGCATCAGTTAAAGCTATCAATTCTGACAACATTGTTGAATCAGAAATACAAGTCTGCTTCTTGGAACTCCAAGACACAGCAGCACCCCCTAATGTAAAAATCCATCCAGAAGTTGACTTGGAATTTGATTCTACATTGTTCCAGTTAGCATCGCTGTACCCCTCTAGTGCAGCGGGATAGCCTTGGTAATGCAACCAAATTTATTGTTCCTTTCAGTAAGCCATAACTCTTGAAACTGCTTTCCAGTGTCATATCCTGGATTACTTGAGAACACATAATATTCCCACGGCTTGGGCTATGTCCGGTCTTGTGCAATGCATAGCGTACATAAGACTCCCAATAACACTAGAATACTCAAGTTGAGCATGAGTACGGCCGGTGTTCTTCATTAACTTGATAGTATGGTCTAAAGGAGTAGGTGCTGGATTGTCATCAAAGTGACCATATTTCTTGAGAAATTTCTCAATATAATGAGATTGAGTTAAAACCAACTCATCTCCCTTTCTTAGGATCTTAATTCCCAAGATTACATCAGCCTCTCCTAAATCCTTCATATCAAAGTTAGAACTAAGAAACTTCTTTGTTTCTTCCACAACAGATATGTCAGACCCAAAGATTAACATATCATCAACATACAAACAGAGAATCACACAACCAGAACTATCATGCTTACTATAGATACATTTGTCCGCATCATTCACCACAAAACCATATGACAAAACTACTTTATCAAACTTCTCATGCCATTGCATAGGGGCTTGCTTCAAACCATAGAGAGATTTCACTAACTTGCAAACTTTCTTCTCTTGGCCTGGTAATATGAAACCTTCAGGTTGTTCCATATATATCTCTTCTAAATCCCCATTTAGAAAAGCAGTTTTGACATCCATTTGATGCACAACCAACTTATGAATAGAAGAAAGTGCAATCAAGCAACGAATGGATGAGATGCGGGCAACAGGAGCATATGTATCAAAGTAATCAATACCATGTCTTTGTTTATAACCCTTGGCAACTAGCCTTGCCTTAAACTTATCAACTTCACCATCAGCTCTCAACTTTCTCTTGAATATCCATTTACTTCCTATTGCTTTAGCACCAGGAGGTAAATTTACTAATACCCAAGTCCCGTTAGTCAAAAGCGAATGCTTTTCATCATTGATGGCTTCTTTCCAGAAATTTGCATCTCTAGAACTCATGGCTTCAGCATAAGTTTTAGGGTCATCATCAGTATGCATAACATACTGGTTAACACTAAGAATTCTATTCTTATTTGCCTCTACAAGGTAATAAATAAAGTTTGGATCAGGCTTTTTCTCAATCCTTCCTCTCTTACTCCTTCTAGGTTCGATATCTTCAGTAGGCACTGAAATATCATTGTCATGAGTAGGAGAGGGATTTTCATCATTGTTATCAATCTCCATAGGTTCTAGATCAGGTAACAATGGATTCTCCATGGGTTGCATTTGAGAACTGTTCCTATTTAAGTTCTCAAAGAATTCCACATCTACAGATTCTATAATCTCAAAAGTGTCAAGGTTTATAAATCTGTAGGTGATACTATTAAGAGAGTATCCCACAAAAGCACATTTATAAGCCATGTTTCCCAACTTTGGTCTTTTGGGATCAGGCTTTCGAACATATGCTAAACAACCCCAGACTTTAAGTCTTCTCAAGTTTGGTTTCCTCTTAAACCACAACTCATAAGGAGAAACACTCTTCTTTTTCAAAGGAATTCTATTCAAAATATAACATGCAGACAACATAGCTTCACCCCACAAAGAATTAGGCAAACCAGAACTTATAAGCATGCAATTAACCATATCAATCAAAGTTCTATTTTTCCTTTCAGCCATACCATTTTGTTGAGGTGTGTAAGGTGCAGTACGTTGATGAACTAAACCATGCTCTTGACAAAAGGAATTAAATTCAGTAGGAAAGTATTCACCACCACGATCAGAACGTAAAATCTTAATTTTGTGCTCTAATTGTGTCTCTACTTCTGCTTTATAAATCTAAATTTATCAAAGACTTCATCCTTAGATTTCATTAAATATGTATAAGCATATCTAGTACTATCTTCTATAAAAGTGACATAATACTTATTTCCACCACGAGTGGCAGAACCATGCAAATCACCCACATCACTATGTACTAATTCAAGTAAGGAAGAATTTCGTACTACAGACTTATGGGAAATTCTAGTTATCTTTGCTTGCACACATATTTCACATTTAGAAGCATGATCAAAATTGCAATCAGAAATCAAGCCTAATCGATTCATGTTTCTAAGAGAACCATAATTCACATGCCCTAATCTACCATGCCATAAATTAACAGAGTCAACAATATAAGCAGAACCATTATTTATTAAATTAAGCTTAATCATCCCATTACAAGCATATCCTTGTCCAACAAACACACCATTTTGGACAACACAAACTTATTAGACTCATAGGTCGTCTTGAATCCAGCCTTCATAACAAGGTCGCCGGAAACAAGGTTCTTCACGATGTCAGGGACATGTAAAACATTAGTAAGAGTCACAGTCTTTCCCGAAGTAAACGAGAGTTCAACAGTGCCTTTCCCAATAACTTTGCTGCGTTGACCGTTTGCGGAGACAACATCGTTTCCTTCTCCACTAACCGGTTCGTATGTCTTGTAAAGATTTCTATCCTTACAGATATGGATGGTTGCACCATTGTCGTACCACCATCCACCCCCAGTTTCAGCAACAGCATTGGCGGCTTGCACCACGATCACAAGTTTGTCATCGACCATATTTGCCTCCTTTTTCTGGTTCTGCTGTTGTTTCTTTTTGAGACGACAGTCACGAGCAAAATGGTCGGGTTTGTCACAGAAGTAGCAAGGGCCGCCAGCGCCCTTCTTCTTACTCTTCTTGTTGGGATGCTTCTTAAACTGAGTATCATTCTTAGGTTTCAAGGAATTCGGTGTTTTAGATTCTTCTACGCTATTCACCTTAGAATGGTTTTCAGAATGTGGACTATCCTTAAGTTCTCGCTTACGAGAGTCCTCTTCTACGCGAAGATGACGTTGTAAGGACTCTAAATCATAGTCAGTGTCAGCATGCTTAAGTTTCTTCTTATAACCATTCCAAGAAGGGGGGAGACGAGAAATAATAACCCCAACAACAAACGCAGAAACAAGATCAATTCCAGCATCCTTAAGATGATTAACTATGAGTAAAAGTTCACTGACCTGGGCAATGATTGACTTACTGTCAACCATCTTAAAATCCATGAAATTGCAAATCAGGAATTTCTTGTTGCTTGCTTCAGAAATCTTGTATTTGTTGTCAAGCACAGTCCACAATCCCTTTGCAGTCCCAATACTCCGATGTGCATTGTACACATGTTTGTCCAGAGCATTCAAAATATGA
The DNA here is from genome assembly GCF_003573695.1 of Papaver somniferum. NCBI lineage: Eukaryota > Viridiplantae > Streptophyta > Magnoliopsida > Ranunculales > Papaveraceae > Papaver > Papaver somniferum. The sequence continues at coordinate 9,076,791 of NW_020618825.1, read as the reverse complement.
CCACGACACATGAAATCATCTTCCTGACGCTGCTTTCGTCTAGCCTTCAATTCCTCAGTGTCATTGTCAGTTGCAGCAGGAATTTCCTCCAATCCATCTTCAAGTATGTACCACAACTTGATGGTGATCAGGAAAAACTTCACAGTCTCTTGCCAACGGGTAAAACCTTCACCATCAAAACGTTCCAATCGAGTAAAGGTTTGGTTCATCACTTGCAGAGATTGAGCAGTAGCATTCGAATTCGAAGATTCACCCTCCATTGCCAGAAATTATTTGTCTAAAAACTGTTGGAAAAAATAGGGTTTCACAAAGGATGAATGACACAGAGAAGAAAGTGTTGCACTCCAAAACTTTCAAGGCTTGTATAAATTTCTTTTAGACAATATTTCTACCCTCCCAATAACAATTGGCGATTACAACAGGTATGCGAAATATTGCCTTCAGGATACAATGAAAGCCCTGCAACGAAAACTGAATTCAAGGTTTGTACCCCTTGATTCAATCAAGAACACACAAAGAGATTTCTGATGATGCTTTTTGAAATAGAGAAAACAGATTGATTTTTCTTATATGTTAAACGAAACTGGGAGAAGCTATTTATAAAGGGTTTTGCACCTGTTGGGAATAGGTTTTTTATTCGCCAACAGGTTTCTATTCACGAAACGTCAGGTTCCTTCATCAACAGACATCAATGGTGTCTTTTGGATTCGAAATTTTCGAACAGGCTTTTATCGGCCAAATAAAACCTTCAGTTCAAAAATTCTTCCGGGGCGTTGCCCCCAGGACCCCCCTTTGGTTAGCGGCGTTGAAAATATTCCAACAAGCTTCAGATTTTGAGTTCGAATCCTACCTCCTATTCATATCGCATGCATGGACGATAGATCAATTACTGTTACTCTCTGGCTGCACATTCTTGGGCATGTGTTCCATCCGCAATGTCCGATTGGATTTAAGATTAGTGATTGCGTCTTCTTAAATCATGCACCACTAATAAGCTAATGAGAATACAGATGGAATCGACTATCACATGGAATCGATACATGCTGATATATGGTAATGCTGATGGCCCGATAGCAACCACACCATGTATCATCGTCGTTGTATTATTTTTTTTTTCTCTTTTTGCTAAATGATTCTTCCTAATTTGAGGCCCAGGGGTTTTATTTGAGGCCTATCGATTTCCTCTCCCAACTTTTGTAAATGGTTATGGGGTGTCAAATTTGACAAAAAGATCAATCTATCCTCAAATTAATTTCTAAAACTAACCCATACTTCATTACCATTGTCAGTAAAAGAAAAAAAAACAAACTTACTATTCTCATCTAATGTTTCTAAATTATGGGTTTTGTTCTTCGTTCTATGAAGAGCATGCATAGGAATCAGTTTAAGATGATTAGCATCGACCGTTTCTGGGTAGAAATCAGAATGTCAAAAGACATCACTGGAATCGGTTTATAAGTGCATTAGCATAAACCAATTCTAGGGACTAATTATATTTTTGAACTTTGTGCTCATACAATTGGTTTTTATGTACGTGGTTAATGTACCGATATAGAAATCGTTTGTTCAGATTCCATATCCCAATCGGTTTTTATACATGTGTCATATAAACCGATTCATGGTGTTTAATCTTCCTATGTATTTTTCTTGTTAGAATCGGATTACATATGTTTTCCTATGAACTGATTGTTGAACTAGATATACCATGGTACCTAGAAGCCTATACAAGTTCGGCTATGGGTGTGGGACCCATTTGGAGATGACCCTGGCTGAAAAGCGTGACTTGGAAGAGCTCGTTGAGCTCATCAGGTTTTCCAGTTGAATAAGGGATGAAATTGCAGCTCGGAGGGTACACGACAGACACTTGAACAGTTTGTCTGAAGAAATGGCTGAAGCTGCTTTTGCCAATGCGCAGGTCACGTTGCTGCTCCTAATGCTGGTGATCCATGATGTTGATGGTCTCTTTTAGATATTTTAAGTTTAAGTTCTGAGTTTTTAATACTTTTAGTGGTTTAAGTTATACGTTTTAAGTTTTTAACCTTTTTTTTGGATGGTTATGGTTTATTTCTTGGATTATTATGGTTTGAATTTAAATGCACTTAAAGTTTTAATTATAATTGATTATTCTATATGTGTGTAATGGGTCATGGTAAAAATAATATGGATGCTTCAAACTTTGTTTTGCAAATTCAAGCAAACAATCGGGCTATATGACTGCACCTATAAACCGATTCTTGATGTTTCATCGTGGAATCATTTTATGTGGTTATCAGTATAATCTGATTCTTTATTCCTCGGAAATGTCAGGGTTCTGTATCCTTTTCTAGTCAGAATCAGATTACATTTGCAAATATATCAATTGATTACTCTCAATTGAAAATTCAATCTTTTTTGTTGATTTTCCAGCCTCAATCGGTTGATGTTGCCAAACATAAAGACCAATTATGTTCGCCATGGAAACATAATTGGTTTTTATGGACATTCGAGAAGATCGATCAAGCCAAATTATTTCATTTTTTTCCGAAAAAACTAGTCGTTGGTTCTTTCTTTATATAAAGAGACCTCATCCCCGGACCCAATTTTCCTCAAGTTTGCTCATTTTATGCGCTCCTTCTCCATATACTCTAGATACCACTACTCATGTCATACCTCCACATACAAGCATGGCATCGTTTGACTCCGCCGAAGATTTGACAATCATCAAAGCATGGTACGCCGAAATTCGAGTTGTCGACCACCCTTGTAAGGGTAGAATCCGAAATATTTTGGGATAAGATATATAACAAATTTAGGAAAGATTATGGGAACCCGAAGAGAAGAAGTCTTCAAAAAAATACCTTGTTAGGCACCAAGTCATTGAAAATGCGGTAGTTGCTTTTATAGCTATCCAACAACGGATTTTGAGCGCTAGCCACTTTAGCATGTCCGTTCAATAATTTGTAAGTATTTTTTATGGTTTATCCTACACAATCCACGTTAATAAATCTGTAGCTAACAAAATAAGTTTTTGTTGTATTTTTGTAGCATGAAGCCATGAAAGCATGCTACTTGGAAAAAACGGGGGAAGCATTCACATTTGATGAAAACTATCACTTCATTGTATCCAAAATCTAAGAGTATGCCCCGGACTTGATGGTGGGTGAATCGAACTCGGATTCCTCGGATGAAGATTGATAGTTTTAGGGGTTTTTATGTAGATTTTATGGGTATATCTCTAAGTAAACCCTCGCGAGACTATAACTCGTTCACTGGGGTCTCCCAATGGTTCAAAAACTTGATGCACGTGCTAAGCGTATCCGTGATTTCTACGGAAAAAAAAGTAGAGTTGAAATGTATGAAAGCAAGAATGAATTTCTTTTCTTACGAAAATGAGACAATCTATTTTTATATGACTCCGAATAATAACCCGATTATAAAAATCAGATCTTACCTGTACATTCGTTAACTGATTTCTAATGTCCTTCGTGAATATAAAAACACCAACCCAGAATCAGTTTACCAGTCCATGAACATAAACCGATTCTGATAGTGTCTTCGCAAAAAAAAATCAAATTTTTCCAGTTGTTTGATGTTTTGAAGATCTAATTAACACTGATTAATCAGGGATAAGATAGGTAGTAACATGATATTTGTTAAAGGATTATGTGAAAATTTTAGTGACCTTTTTTGTTTTTTTAGTAACAAGCCTCTAATAAAACTCCTAGGCCTCAAACTGATAAATTAATATTCATTTCTTTCGCAATTATTTGTAATATATGGCATAACCCGAAATAATGAATGAATATTCCATGGTGTGACTCTCAAAAAAGCACATTGTAATAATACTAGAAACCAGAAAGAGGTAACAGTAAGCAGTTTTCTTTTTATAAGAAAAAATTCCCCCAGGATAACTTATCCGTGCACTTCTGTACCCTTCTGGTAATTCAATAGGTAGAATTATGTATCTATCTTGGCTTAAGCATGGGCCAGTACTCTATTAATTTTCTTCATCTAATCTAACTAATATAAAGAAAAAAGGTATTTTAATTAATCATAAAAGGACAAAATAACTTGGTGTAATCTTGATATTACTAATATGACCTTCAATATCAATTACTCCTTCCCATATTTTTAAAGGTAAAAACTCACATTAAATCAATATTTACATATTCAAACTTACATATTTACATATTCACAGAAATGCTGTTGTTTTAAAAATAGGTTAAATTTTTTTAAAAATTGATATCTTTTTTTTAAAAAACAATACTTTCAAAATGCATACATGATTTTTATAAAATTGACATGTTTGTAAAACTATTTGAATTAGCTACGTAACGAGTACAAATAAGAATATTAAATTTTATTTTACGAGAAAAATATCATTATCATCAAATTTGGTGTTGTTAAAAGAGAACAATTCAAATAGTACATGTGATTTGACTAGTTTTTTTCTATAATAAGAGACCCAAAAACGACACATGGCGTCACCATAATTGTTTTGATTTGTGGTGAAATCATGTCAGAATTACTTTACACATCATCATTGCCAAAGCATCCCACAAGATGCATCTTAATTCCATAGGGGGTATTATGCACATAGGACACCACAACGATCAAACGAAAACGTCATTAGAATTCAGAAAGGTCATCTGTTCCAACCATGTTTGGCTAAAGATTCCAAATTGAGATTTGTTGTAAAAATCCAAAACAAATTGAGGGCTGAACTTTGGAATGCTCTGAAACATGAAGTCATGCATGTCAGGCGACACATCACCTGCGTCTGTTGGAAAAATGGACCGTGTTACCATCTTCACTGAATGAAGGGACGATATACATGTTACAACACTATCATGATACAAATAGCCATATGCAGATTTAGGGGACTCTCTATATTACTTCATAGGCCCGATGAGGCTGTAAATAAAACAATCTCTACATTTGATGACAACACAAAGAATGGAAAACCGACCTGGTATTGTCTCAAGGGTATTCAAGATTACGTAAATCAACTAACGAAGGCCTTCCAGAAGAAAAAAATCATTCGGCAAAGTTTGGGCAGGTGCATACACTGCATCATAAAGCATGTGTGGAAGGAAAATAGTCCCACATCGCTCGTTTCCGTATAATTAACTTGAATATAATATGAAAGGGCCTCCCACTCATTTCCAATTGGTTTTGAGTTGGATGCCCACAAAATTTAACATGGTATCAGAGTTAGGCCCGTACCCGGAGTGCAGGTCCGATTTGGCCGTTATTATCTACCGTGACCGATTTGTCACTTGTGCACCCATGACTCGACTTTGGTCATTACGTACGTGGTCCACGTGTTAGGCCGAGTTACTGGCCTTACACATGAGGGGGCGTGTGGAAGGATAATAGTCCCGCATCGCTTATTTTTACATAATTAATTTGAATATAATATAGAAGGACCTCTCCACTCAGTGTCAATTGGCCTTACACGTGAGGGGGCGTGTGGAAGGATAATAGTCCCGCATCGCTTATTTTTACATAATTAATTTGAATATAATATAGAAGGACTTTTCCACTCAGTGTCAATTGGTTTTAAATTGGATGTCCGCAGACTTTAACGACATGTCATGTGAATGATGTCTTACTTATTTATCTGTTTTAACAATTCACACCATTGAATTTCAAGAGAGGGCTTTCTCATGCCATACCATTTTTTGTTTCTATATCACAAAAATCGTAAATAAACGACAATAAAAAATCATACTAACAGGAATACCAAATAAAGATGTAGACCCAAAAAATGTAGTTCAAATTAGCAAAAGTAGTAGGGACAGTTGATACGGATTTTACACACAATACACTACATACTAGGTGCGTGCACCGGGTTAAAGACTTGTAGCTTGCTATAATAATACATAGACAATAATATAGACACAAAAAAGTTGAGTCTTCTTCATTATAATATAATTTATATAGACTCGAGTCTTCTTCCTTGTAATAAATTACATAGACTTGAGTCTTCTTCGTTATAATAATCGAAAAGTTTAGATACACTTCGGTTTTCACCGAGATTTGCACGGACTGAAACAGAACATGGGCTCCATTTCTAACCCTTACGAATCCAAATGTAGAGATGCTAGGTGCTGGCCGTCGATTCCCTATCGGGACAAATCCAAATATGAAACTTGGGTGTGTCTAGAATTTCCCTATAATAATATATATGGACTTGACTAATTGACTCTTCTTCATTATACAAAAATTAGGCCTGTCAATGGATGCTAACATAACGGAAATAGGCTCTGCCGCTGCCGTTTCCGTTAAAATTTAGCGGATATTCGTTACCGTTCATTTCCGGCGGAAATAAGAAATTCAAAAACGTTACCGTTACGTTTGACTTACCGGATAACGGATATTTTTCCGCTGCCATCCGGTAAGTCACATGACAGCCACAAAACAGGCTAAAAACACAGAAGTTACAGAACAACTGAACAAGTACACATAACAGCTTTAAAATCCAACAAAACATGTTCTAAATCCATGCCACACCAAAAAAAGACATACAGATGTTCATGCCATTGCCACACAAGAAAAAAAGTTCATAATCTTCATGTTTTTTTTGCAAATGCATTCCTCCTCCATCTCCAGATTCTCCTCTGCCAAGTCCCAAGTGCCAACTGCATCTGCAAATGCATTTACCTTACTCCTTAGTCCTGAACTTCTGTATTTTGAAAGAAAAATCAAAAGTGTTAGACATTTTAAGCTGGCAATGTCATTGTCAGTGCAATAAGCCAATAAATTGCAAAAAAAAAGAAAGATTAAGATGTACCTGTAACACAACTATCACTGTCACTGAGAGTGAGATCTGGCAGCCAATCACCCAAACAAAGCAAAGCTTCAACAAGATCTGGAGCTAATGAACTCCTGTGAGATGTGAGAACTCTGCCACCAATACTAAACATAGATTCTGATGCTACACTTGTCACTGGAACTTCCAATACATCTCTTGCAATCCTTGAGAGAATTGGGTACTTAGGAGCATTATTCTTCCACCAACTTAAGATATCAAACCTCATTTCTTCAGTGGCTGTGCCTTTAGGAAGAACTGGTTCTGCTAAGTATGTCTCCAATTCTGACTTCTCAACCTCAAACATATTGTTTTCCATAATGAAATCATCATAACCAAATTCATATGATGTTGTTGTACCTGCAGAGCTCTCAATTGCAGTTGAATGCATTCCCGTATCAAAGTAATCTGGAGCTGTAGTGTTAGTTTCATAAGCACAGAAAAGAGCATTGAGTTCAAGCTCAAATTTGTTATAGTGACTTTTATAGTGTTCCACACCATATACTCTCTTCATAACAAACTCCACCCATTTAGATTTGTACTTAGGATCCAAAACAACTCCAATTCCCATCAAAGTGTTACTTTCTTTCCAGTAGCTATCAAATTTCATCCTCATATTCTTGGCCATGTCTCTGATATACTCATGCTCACTTGATTCCCATAGCTTAATGCATCTATTAACTTCTTGAACCCCATTATAATACAAATTTGCTGTGGGATACTTAATCCCAGCAAATTTGGTTGAAAGGACATCAAAAAATTCCAAACATTCACATATGTGTACTCCTTGTTGCCACTCCTTAGAGGTTGGTAGTATCTTGAAGTCATCATCCAAATCAGCTAGCCTAGCAAAAGCTTGTCTAAAAAAAATTTCATCCTTTAGCATCTTAAAGGTGGAGTTCCACCTGGTATCCACATCTAAACCGACAGACCTTGAAGCAGGAAGCTTAACTTGGGAAATTGCACATTCAAATCTCTCTTTTCTAGCCTGACTTGACTTGACATATTTTACACACTCTCTAACTGCATCTATAAATGGAGCATCTACTCTCATTCCCCACCCAACAATTAAGTGCAATATATGATTACAACACCTCATTTGGAACATATTCCCATTAAGAACTAAACAGTCTTTGCTATCAAGCCATTTCTTCAGCTGTTCCATCATAAAATTGTTGGAGCTAGCATTGTCAGCAGCTACAACAAAAAGCTTATTGTCTATGTTCCATTCTAGACACACTGATTTCACTACAGATGCTAGAACCTCTCCAGAGTGTGGTGATGGCACTAAAGTATATGCTAGTGTTTTCTTAACCAGTTTCCACTCCTCATCTATGTAATGCAGTGTCACACAACAATAACCATCCTTTGTATGCTTACATGACCACATATCTGTTGTTAAACTACATTTAGATGTATTCTCAAATTGTTCTTGTAATTGCAGTTTGAACTCAGTTGTTAGTCTCATGATGTCTTCCCTAACTGTATTCTTAGTGTAAAGCTTAGCAGTAGGATTCAAATACTTAACAAACTCTCTAAAATAAGGATGCTCAACTATAGTGATTGGATAACCATATTTAGCAATCATTTTGGCAACTAGTGTCCTAGTAACAACAGGATCAAACTTCCAATTTGCTAACTTGGTTTGAGCATTACCTATTTTGAGAGAAGTAATCTTGCTTTGTCCTTTCTTAATGTCAGGCTTTTCTTTGCAGATTCTGGCATGGTAATGCAAGCGGCTGGTTCCTTGGTTACTGGGAGCAGGTATTCTCTTGTGACAGTGTTTGCATTCAGCTATCAGTACCCCAACCTCCTTCCCACCTTTTACTGTCTTCTTTCCAACCTTCCTTTCAAAATCAACCCATACATCAGACCTTACTGAGCGCATTTATTTCTTCTCTTCAACTATAACTGGGTCTTCATATACTTCTACATCTTTCTTCTTCTCTAGGACGAATTGCAGGTGTAATAGAAGCAGGTGTTGAATTCACTCCAGAAGCTTGAACTTGGTTGGATGCAGCAGCAGCAGATAAATGTGATGCAACTGAAATAGAGAGATTTTGTGAAGACCCAACATGGTTTGATGCTCCTCTTTCGCTTTGGGACATGATTAATTTCACAAATCTGAAATTGTGAACTCTAATTTCAGAAACCCTAAATTGAAATTGAGTTTTGAAGATTGAAATTAAACTCAAAGGAAATTGAAGAAGAGAACCCTAGTTTCTAATCAGTAATCACACAGAGAAGATGATGATTTCTAAGGCAGAGAAGACGATGCTTGATTCAGCATCCGTAGTTTCTCTCTTTTTCTCTCTGAGAAGTGAGAACTTCTCTGTTGTGTCGAAACTCGAAGTGAAGAACAGAAGAATGAGCCAAACAATACATAACGTATAAAAATTTACACGTGCAGTACGCACGTTAGCGGATAACGGAACTAAACCTAACGGAAATAGGATCTGCCACTACCATTACGTTAAGAAGGGATTATCCGTTAGCTTATCGGTATCGGATATCCGTTTACCGCTATGTCGGATGGTAGCAGTAACGGCTAACGGATTATCGATATCGGATAACGGAAAATCGGTATCCATTGACAGGCCTAACAAAAATGATAGAGTGACCGAAGAAAATGTACCGAGTGCGCATCGTATGAGAGTGTGGTGGTACCTACACCTGCCCCACGTCCCTTTCAGATGCTAAGCACCGTCTGTGGCCGTTCATTCCACTCGTTGTACATTGCATGGTTGCTTTCTTCGGTACCTCTATCATTACTCTTCATTATAATACAAAAGATAAAAACTAAAAGGCTAGGTGTAGACTAGAGTCTTCTTCGGTATAATAATTTATATAGACACAATAATGTTAAAAACTAGAAGGCTGGTAGCACTGACATTTCTTCAGAAAAAAACAAAAGTCATTGACCAGATCAGAGAGGATTATGATGATATAATCTGAACTTCTCTTAAGCAAGAGGTTCATCAATTTGATCAAGAAGTCTTCTATAAATTAAGTAAAATCATGGAGACTACAAAAACGATAAAGCTGGGTAATGGGTTGTCAGTACCAATTGTTCAGGAATTGGCTAAGAGCTCGTCAGAAGAAATTCCATCTCGTTTCATATGCACTGATCAAGATCCAGTCATCATTGGTAGTGCTTCGTGTATAATTGATGAAACTGTTCCTGTGATCGATTTGCAAAATTTGTTGCAAAGAATGGGGCTTCTTTCAGGTATAGATACAAAGCATATCCAGCAGTTATGTTTAATAACGAGTTATTATTGCTAATATGCTCTATATATATATATATATTGCAGGTGGTAAATCATGGAGTCAACGCTTTATTGGTGGAAAATGTGAAATCAGAGATTGAGAGGTTTTTGGAGCTTCCAATGGATGATAAAACACCATATGATCAGAAAGAAGGAGATGGTGAAGGATTTGGGCAACACTTTGTCCAATCAGATGACCAGAGACTCGATTGGGCAGACATGTTTTTCATGGTCACACGTCCTCTCCATTTGCGGAAGCCTTATTTATTTCCACTACTTTCTACCTACTACAAAAAAGAAGGCTTCTAGGGACGGCCAGTTTTGAAAAAACCGTCCCTAAAGAAGGATATTTGGGACGGTGATGGCCTGATCGTCCCTAATAGTTATAAAATATTTAAATCAAGGCTAAAATATGTCCGTTCCGAAAAGAAAACATGGCCAAATAGTATTAGTGACGGTGGAACAGGGGACGGTACATAAACCGTCCCTAATACCTCTTGGGACGGTTTTTTATCCTCTTGGGACGTTTTTTGGCCGTCCCAAGAGGCCTTCTGTTTTGTAGTGCAGCTACACCTCCCAGGTTAATTAATTATACCCCATTGTTTCTCTCTAATTTTTGAACCACATGATTTCATTAATTGTTTTATATATATATATATATGCAGGGAGGCGATGGAATCCTACTCATCAGAGATGAATATAATGACAACTTCAAGATGAAACTTAGCTTATATATAGACAACTCTCTTTATTGATGTTTAGAAAATCTCTCGAAACTAAACACAAGCTCTAATCTTGCTCATATGATCAACCATAACTTTGGTGATCATATATATTATATAACTATGAATTCCTTTTCCCAGTCCTATTACCTTATTACATGTCTTTCCTTTTCTTAGAACTAGATGACTTCTAATTCCCTTAGGATTACATCAATTTCCTAATCTTGTCCTAACCAGCTTGTTAGTGACTTCTATGTTGAAGATTAACCAACATTCTCCCCCTTAAGCTTCAACCTTACCCGTGACATATCTTGTACTCCAATCAATTGTCTCATTTCTTCAAACTTGATCTGAGCTAATGCCTTTGTCAATATATCTGCTTTCTGCTCAGTTCCTGGTATGTGTTCAACGTTGATGATCTCCTTCTCGATACATTCTCGTATGAAATGATACCTTTTGTGAATGTGTTTCGTCTTCCCATGAAACGCTGGATTTTTAGTGAGTGCAATTGCAGACTTATTATCAATCTTGATGAGGACTTTTCAGGTTCTCTTCCTTTGATTTCACCCAACAGTTCTTGAAGCCATATTGATTGTTTAGCTGCTTCTGTTGCAGCCATAAACTCAGCTTCACAGGATGAGAGGGCTACAGTGTCTTGCTTCTGTGAACACCATGTAATAGGTGCTTCTCCTAGATAAAATATATGACAAGTTGTACTTTTTCCATCATCTTGGTCAATATTATGAATGCTGTCACAATACCCAACAATTCCATTTGATCCTCCTCGACCATACTTCAATCCATAGCTGATTGTTCCTCTTAGATATCTCAATATCTGCTTTATTACATCACCATGAGACTTGCGTGGACTCTGCATATAACGGCTTGCTATTCCCACAGAGAAAGAAAGTCTGGTCTTGTGTGTAACAAGTATCTAGGGCATCCAACATTTCTTCTATAACTCGTTGGATCAATCTCAACTTCTTCTTGTGCCTTTGAAACTGTAAGTCCAAACTCCATTGGTATCTTAGTTGGATTACAAGTTTCAAGTCCTGCTTCTTTCAGAATTCTCCTTGCATAAGCTTCTTGTTTAATCTGAATCCCATCTACTCCTTGATGGACTTCTATGCCAAGGTAATAAGTGAGTTTTCCGAGGTCTGACATCTCAAACTTTGATGACATTTCTCTCTTGAACTCATTGATCACCTTAAGGGAGTTGCCAGTCAATAATAGATCATCTACATAGACTGCAATCACAAGAAGAGTTCCCTTTTCTTCTCTTCTGTATACTGATGTTTCTTTAGAGCACTTAACAAAACTGATTTCTCTTAAGATTTGATCTAACTTTGTATTCCAGGCTCGAGGAGCTTGTCTTAGACCATATAGAGCTTTTGATAACTTATAAACCTTATGCTCTTGTCCTTTTACTTCAAAACCTTCTTGTTGTTCAACATACACATCTTCTCGAAATTCACCATGTAAGAATGTTGTCTTAACGTCTCAGTGGTGAATTTCCCATGAGTTTGATGAAGCTTCTGCTATTAAGAGACGAATTGTCTCTAGTATAGCAACTGGTGCGAAAACTTCATCAAAGTCTATGCCTGATTGTTGAAAGTATCCCTTAGCTACAAGTCTTGCCTTATATTTGTTAATAGTTCCATAATCATTTCTTTTAACCTTGAAGATCCACTTAAGACCAATCACTTTTACCCCACCTGTCTTATCAACTAGAAACCAAGTGTTGTTTCTATTGATTGAAATAATTTCTTCTCTACATGCTTGTGTCCATTTAGTCGAGACCTTTGCTTCCTGAAAATTCCTTGGTTCATCATTAACAGAAAGTAGCATAATCTCACATTCTTCTGCAGCTTGAAGAACATAATCCTCCAGATACTGTGGCTTTTGTATCTGTCTTGTTGATTTTCGCAGTGGAATGGGTTGAGTTATTTCATCGATCTCTTATTCTTCTTTCTTCTTCTCTTCTTCTTCTTCTTCTTCTTCTTCTTCTTCTCTTCTTCTTCTCTTCTTCTTCTTCTTCTTCGTTATTCTCAGTGTTTTCATTATTCTCTTCTTCTTCTTGATTAACATCATTGTTTCCATTGGTATTGATGATTATGGGTCCTTCGCCTTCATCAATTACTTGACCCCATCTCATGTGAAACATTCCTGGATCCCTACTTGGTCCATCATTAGTTTCTTTCCAGTTCCAGTTTGCTTTTTCATCGAATACCACATCTCGACTCACTATTACTCTTTTCGTTGTTGGATTGAATAATCTGTAAGCTTTGGATCCAGGCTCAATTCCTAGATGCACAAGAGTCTGAGATCGATCATCCAGTTTCTTAAGAGTTGCAGAATCAACTTTTGCGTATGCTTTGCAACCAAACACTCTTAAATGATCTATGTTTGGTTTTCTCTTTCGCAAACTTTCATATGAGTCATGTCTTTCAGAGCTTTCGTAGGTATCCTGTTTATTAGGTATGTGGAGTGTCGTACAGCTTCTCCCCATAGATAATTAGGTACCTGCATAGCCTTTAAAGAACTTCTTGTCATCTCCATTAGAGTCCTGTTTCTCCTCTCCACCACTCCGTTTTGTTGTGGTAGCCCTCGAACCATCTTGTTCTGAGACATAGTTTTTAAGGTTCTGAAACTTATGTGTCCTAATCTTGCATGCCACTTCCATGTCTGATCTTCCAGTCTCATATTCAGACACAATGGCCTTCCAATCATGAGACTTATCTTGTAGAGTCTATTCTGTGAGCGTGAGACTCTAACTAAAAGTCTTCCACTTGGGTCATGAACTGTTAGATAATCTTGTCGCATTCTAACATCACATCCAACTTCTGTAGCTTGTCCTAAACTTAGAATGTTGCTTTTAAGTTTGGGATGAAGTAGATGTTTGTGACAAGCTTCTGTTCTCCGGTCTTGCTCTGAAATAGAATTGATCCTTTCCCTTCAATTTCTACAGAAGATCCATCCCCAAACTTCACTTGTCCTTTGATTTTCTCATTGAGTTCAGAAAAGTAGTGTCTCTTACCAGTCATGTGATTGCTGGCTCCATTATCTAAATACCAGATTCCTTCTTCTCCATCCTTTGATTCGTAGTTCTTTGGTATTAGTTTCCCTTCGTTTAAGAATACAACTTCGTGCATGAAAAGAGTGTATCTGCTTCCCTTGTTTCATTCTTGTTTGTTTCTTCCATCTTTTGTATTCTTTCAGGGCATACAGAGGAGAAGTGTCCTGGTTTATCACATCTGTAACAAATAATGTTTGATCTATCCTTCTTTTCTTTCCCTTGGTTTTGATCATTCTGACTTGTTGTTCTATCTTGTGAGTTAAACCTTCCTCCCCTTCCTCGGCCTCTGTTTCCTCTACCACCTCTTCCACGACCTCTTCCTCTTGTCGCAGAGTTTTGTTGGTAAGAGTTTGTGTACAAGAGTTTTCCTTGAGTTTCTCCATTGTTTTCTTCATCAAGGATTCTCTCTTCATATGCTTTCAATCTTCCAATTATATCTTCATAGCTAGTCTTCTTTAAATCTAAGACTTGTTCGAGAGAAGCTATGATATGAATATACTTGGATCTTGGTAAACTATTGAGAAACTTCTTTACCAGTTTATCTTCATCAATGGATTGTCCAAGTGACGCAGCTTTTGAGGCTATCTCTGATAGCTTTCCTGCAAAGCTATCAATAGTATCAGTGTCTTTCATCTTCACTCTTTCAAATTCAGACATTAAGGTTTGCAGACGGGTTCTTTAACTCGATCAGCTCCGAGATTACGTGCCTTTATTGCATCCCAAATTTTCTTTGAAGTTTCCTGTTCACCAACTTGTAGAACAAGACATTCTGGTATTGCTTGAAAGAGTAATCCAATGGCAACATTGTTTTTGTCTGGGTCCAATGTACCAGGATCAATTGTTTCCCAAACTTTGTAGATTTTCATCAGTACCTTCATTCTCATGGCCCATACTGTGTAGTTTGTGGCGTTGAGGATTGGAACTTGTATTGATGGTGGCGTGAACTGTTTTGCACCCACAATGGTGGTTTCGTTTTCCATGGCTCAGAAACAAGCTCTGATACCAATTAATGGCAACTGCAAGATGAAACTTAGCTTATATAAAGACAACTCTCTTTATTGATGTTTAGAAAATCTCTCAAAACTAAACACAAGCTCTAATCTTGCTCATATGATCAACCACAACTTTGGTGATCATATATATATAGAACTATGAATTCCTTTTCCTAGTCCTATTACCTTATTACATGTCTTTCTTTTCTTAGAACTAGATGACTTCTAATTCCCTTAGGATTACATCAATTTCCTAATCTTGTCCTAACCAGCTTGTTAGTGACTTCTATGTTGAAGTTCAACCAACAGAATAAACTAGCCATGATTCAGTTCGACATGATGGGGAAAGCTCTAGGAAAATCTGACACTAAGGTTATAACGGGGGTGTTTGAAGATGGGTTGCAATCGATGAGAATGAATTACTATCCTCCTTGTCCTACACCAGAGCTCGTCATCGGTCTTACACCACACTCGGATTTTACCGGTTTGACAATCCTCCTTCAAGCCAACAAAGTGGAAGGACTACAGATAAGAAAAGAAAAGAGATGGATTTCAATTAAACCTCTGCCTAATGCGTTCATCGTGA
The DNA here is from genome assembly GCF_003573695.1 of Papaver somniferum. Lineage (NCBI taxonomy): Eukaryota > Viridiplantae > Streptophyta > Magnoliopsida > Ranunculales > Papaveraceae > Papaver > Papaver somniferum. Next base: position 9,061,353 of record NW_020618825.1, on the reverse strand, counting down.
ATATTGGAGACGTTCTGGAGGTATTTATATACAGGATAAGATGATCCAAGTTAAATTGTCCTAGGCTGTATGCCCGGCCTCGTAGTACTGATCCTTGTTGTGGAGTAGCCTAAATTTGTTTACTTCTTGTTTGTTTCCCTTTGACAGATAATGACTAATGGGATTTACCGTAGCATTGAACATCGGGCAATAACAAACTCAACGAAGAAGAGGCTCTCAATCGCAACATTTCATGAACCTAAACTAGACCTAGAAGTAGGTCCAGTACCGAGCTTGATCACACCAAAACTCCTGCCGTTTCGGAGATTTGCGTAGAGGAACTTTTGAAGAAGTACATGCTCAGAGAACTCGACTCGACGGAAAATCATTTCTTGACCACATCAGGATCGGGAAAAGTGACTAATACAATATTACAATGACATGCATGCAGTAGCTGCTACGTGACTGTAGCATCAGCACGTAGAATGAAACGTAATAAGTAAGTTGCTTTGCGTAAACTACGCTTTTACTTTCCAACTTGTAAGAAAAATGTTGTCATTAATGGTCAAGAGATCGACTTTACTTTTTAGTGGTCATAATCTCATGATGAAGGAAGTGACAGGCGTTTGGATACTAGATGTCAGATGCAAAATAGATTTTTGTTTGGAGCCACTTTTTAGTTTTAGAAGTCGCTTTAAACTTACTTATTACTCCGAACGCGTTGTTAGATGAAGAGATAAAATGAGTCGAATCCAAACTGAATATATTTAGGGTCGGCGGCTGGTAAATGATCCTTTTAAGTCACTCGCTCTTTTCTCTTCTTTTCATTTCTAGGGTTTGATTTTTGAGAGACCGAGAGCTTTGATTTTGGGTAATGCTGCATCATCTACACTGCCCCATGAAGAAGAAGAAGAAAAAGAGATCGATTGATGGGTTTTATAAATGATTTAATTGGATAAATCAATCACTGTTTCGGAAATGAAGTCATTGAATCTGTCCAAATTGGGGAAAACAAAGAGTATCCCAAAAAACATCGTTTAAGGGTTTATGGATATTTGATTCCACTCTGGACGATCCAGTCAAAGGGATATCAACAATCAACTTTAGCACTGTTTGGTACATTCGTAGGTGTCGAGTTACTAGCTTTACGAAACATGTTAGAAAACTAATATGGTAGTTGTGACATTTCTTTCAGGGAAAAACGTATTGTTTATCAAAGAAATGGAAAAAGTGTAGGCATATAACACAACAGTCTAACTGGCTAGAGAGAGATAGAGAATTTGATCAAGAGGTACCCAATGGGTCGTCAGACGTCAGTACCACCAAGTGTTAAGAAATTGGCTAAACAAACTTTTGCAGAAATTCCATCTCGATACACATGCACTGATCAGCATCCAATGAGGTGTGTTATGGCTTAACATTCTCACTCATATATGCCACCTTTATTATAACATTCCCATTTAAGACCCTCCACGAGGTGCCCGATTAAATCATGCACTAAATAAGGCCCAGCAGGGCTCAATACTCTAAAATGAGGGATATTCTTAAACATCATGTCAAAAAAATCTATTAACCTTACAAGGGTGGATGAGAAATGAGTTGCGCTACTACTGTAAAAGAGTTAAGGGATTGAATTTCTAGTGAATGACATTATCTAGAGCGCTAGCAATGAAGACTGCAGCGCCGGGTATTCATTATACCGCTCGATGTTATTAAAATCGCTAATAGTCGACTTTACAACGCCTATAAACACCTTCCTACTTATTTCCCTTCACACCTTTTCTTCTGTTCTTTTCTTTTTACTAAACAAAATTATTTTTGGTAAAGCAAATATGAGTGAGAAGAGAAAAAGAAATGGAAGACTTAAAGAATTTACTAACACCCTAGCTATGGATTATATTATGTGTGGATAAAAAATATGAGTTCAAAATGTTAGACAACTAGGTGGTGATGGTGTACTCCCTTTACACATATAGAGCCACCACAACGATTTAATTCAGTCACTCTAAGAGGTAGGTGGTCTAATTTCCGTACGATGTTCATGTTACTTTCCCCTGTTGTTCAAGAGTGTCCGAAGATATGTTTGGTGAGGTTTATATCATATACAACCTAGAAAACCGTAGGACTCAAATAATTCAAGTTATTGTTAATTTACCACTAGGTAGTAAGTAATATCACAACTTAATATTAACTGTCATAAAAAGTAACTATCCAAATGGAGGGAGTAAGAGTGAATTGGTTATGATCATGCGTGTGAGGAATCGAAACAGCTAGACGTCTTCCGAGTTCGTTATTTTCAAGTTGATGAATCCACATAAATACATGCAAGAAATCTCTTATCCCTTGTCGAGTACAAAGATAAATTCATTCTATTTTTTAAGAAATCATGGTTGAAACACAATCGCAGCCAACGCTTTAGATGATCGAAACAATTTTTGTTAAACATTCTGGATGAATTGGTAATATGGGAATTGGTGGCAATTGTAGGGAGACAAGGTAATAAAAATTAATGCTACAAAATGCTGGTTTATTTGGAAAGAGAGGTGTAATCGAATTTTTGAGGAGGATATGCTCCTTCTTTACAAACCTCTATTATAATTTAGAGACACTTAAGCTTCTGGAGTTGTAATGAAAGAAACTTGAGAACATCTAATGCCTGTCCTACAAGCAAATTCAAAATGTTCCTTGGAAATGTACTAAACATCAATGCTTTAAATTAAATAAATTATGCATCTTGGATTTTAGAGGAAGTCTTTGGTGGTTTTGGACTAATTCTGAGAGATGATATAGGTAATGGAAGAGAAGATAAGTCAGGGGTTTTCTTTGTTGCAAATGAAGAAAAAGCAGAAGTGGTAGCTCTCTTGCAGGGAGCAAAGTGGGCCAAAAATGAAGGTTTGACACATTTCTGGACAGAGGGAGATTTTGAGATTTATCAAAGGAAAGAGAATCATGACGGAATGGAGGAATCAGATTATAGTCAAGGAGGCAATGCAAATTTTAGCTGAGTGCAACAACTTTTTGGGTTCAAATTCGTTCACAAATCTAGCAATTCGGTGGCAGATAAGCTAGCAGTGGAGACAAGAAAATCTCCCATTTTCAACAACTGGGAGGAAGATTTACCAGCCTTCTTTCATATGTTTATTAGATTAGACAAGTTAAGTAATCAAGAAGATGATAATAGTACTACGAATAAAATTGTTGTCTCAAATCCAGAACAGGGCATGTCCTATTTTAATAGTACGACAACAATTTTTCTTTTGTTTTATGTATGGTTTCAGTAATTCAATTCTTTATTCTCAAAAAATAAATATCTGTTTTAACTTTGTTGACCAGTAAAAGCTAGGGTTCAGACGAGATTTTCAATTTTAAAAAGCAAATGAATATAATACTCCATAGTGTTGTTCGCTAATTTGCAGAAAAACATGTAACTATCCATGCCCTTTATTAGCCAACCATTCTCTTGCTTTTGTGGTGGCCTTTCTTTCTAATCTAGCCTTGTTTAGATCAATCCCGCCTTCTTCTGAACCATATATTGGCAAAGATATCGTTAGCACCATGTAATCTTTGTTGTTAAATGTCTTATTCAAATAAACCTGCACTGATGATAACTCTGTAATGCTTGACTGTTGGCATGATGCATGGAATTCAAATCAAGGGAGGAAGACAAACCAAGTCGTTGAAGTTTTTATAATCTATCCATATTGCATATCAAACTAAGTCAAGCTGGAAGGATGATGCTATAATGGTAAAGCATAATCTGGAAGCAAGAAAAACTAATGGAAACACCTATAATAGTAAAGCTATAATTTTAACTTGATGATATTGCATATCAAACCAAGTTGTTGCTTCACAGTAGCACATTTTGTCCTGGATATAAACACCAACGCATCAATCCAATTAACTTTCGACATTGCTTCTTGACCTACAACATGGGAAGCAACACCCAAATTAATCTTCCATCTTCTTGCTCTGCAAGTTGTGATAGCATGGAATTTTACCTTCCAACGCCCAAGTGAAACTGGAAAATACATTCAAATAAATCAAACAGTTATCTAAAATCAAAATAAAAAATCTAAAAATCAAATGAGAACCCATTAAAATGAGAATCAGTTAAAATATCAATACCTCATAAAATTAGTTAACAAATGGCATTAATCTAAGCAACAAACAAAAATAAAGTTGATTAGATTAGACAACGAAAGAACAAAAAAAAAAAGAAAAAAAAACCTAGGGCTCCGAGAAGAGAAAGGGGAGAGATGTCCTTGGCGAGCTCAAGTCGAAAAAGAGAAGATTCACAGAGGAAGAAAGTGGAGAGAAGATTTAAAGTTAGGGTTATGGATTTTCGGCTGAATAAGGTTTAGGGAGATTCACAGAGGAAGAAAGTGGAAGAGAAGATGGAAAGTCAGGGTTCTGGATTTCCCGCTGAATAGACTTTAGGTTTTCTTTTGTTTGCGGCAATTTTTTTTTTCTTCTCTTTTTTTCCACGAGATATTTGACGGAAATTTGAAGCTAAAATAGAAAATTTATCTGAATGCTGGTGAGGAGAGAGATTTTTTAGAGCAATTTGGTGAGGTGGGTGGTCTCATTTTTAATGTAGAGGAGAGTTTTCCTTACCGCGCAACCTGGAGTCTCATATGGCTTAGAATTTTAAAGGAATTCGGCAGTGATAGACCTACCGAGATGTGCACCGTGATACGCACCGAGAAGGGATCGGACGGCCGAAATGTCACCCTCTCTACATTGGGATAGGGGTGAGGCATGAGTGGGCCCCACCCCCTCTCACACGGTGCACGTACATCATGGTGCACAAATCATTTTTGTAAGGAGTTAGATTGGATAACACCATAGTGAGGTTGCCTTTACATCCTTTATTTTTTAGCCAAATATTAATTTAATTATCACTGGAAAGTTAATTTGTATTTCTGGTAGGTAACTTTGGATTTTACGTAAGAGTTTTGTATTTCAGGCGGTGCCGATTGGACTATTATAGTGCAACAAAGTTTGTAATTCTGGTAGGTAAGCCTTTGGATTTTAGGTAGAGTTTTGGGGTTCAGGCGGCACCGGTTGGATTATTACAGTGCAAGATTCAACCCATCCACACCTCTCTATATAAGGGAGATCTTAGTTTATTAGTACGAAACAAATCATTTTCAGTTCACTAGTGTTACGTTAGAATTTCGAGACATTAATTTATCCAAACCCTACTGCTGATTAGTAAGTTGAAAAAGGAAATGGTGTCCGTTGAGGAAATTCGTCGTGCACAGAGATCTCAAGGGCCTGATTACTACTTCAACATCACAAAGAGCCAACACATGACCGATCTCAAAGACAAGTTTAAACGAATATGTAAGTGATCTCGTTCATTTTGTTTTATGACCAAAAAATTGATGTCATTTAGATTTTAGCACAAAAAATAGTTACGGCCTTGAATGAATTCCGCATGCAGGTGAAAAGTCAAAGATAAGGAAACGTCATATGCATCTTACGGAAAAAATTTGAAATAAAAACCCTAGCATTTGCGAATACATGGCACCTTCACTTGATTCACGTCAAGATATAGTAGTCATGGAAGTACCAAAACTCGGAAAAGAAGCTGCTTTGAAAGCCATCGAAGAATGGGGTCAACCCAAGTAAAAGATCACTCATTTAGTAGTATGCACTAATTCGGGTGTAGACATGCCTGGTGCTGATTACTAACTCTGTAAACTTCTCGGTCTTTCTCCGTCGGTGAAATGATTTACCAACAAGGTTGTTATGCTGGTGGGACTGTCCTACGCCTTGCTAAGGGCTTGGCCGAGAATAACAAGGGATCACGTATGTGTGCTCTGAAATTACAGCTGCTACGTTCCGCCGTCCAGATGATATTCATTTGATTCCCTTGTTGGTCAAGCTCTTATTGCCGATGGTGCAGGTGCCATGATCATTGGTGCTGATCCTCACGAATCTTCAAATGAATGTCCACTTTTCGAAATCGTTTCTGCTGCTCAAAATATACTCCCTCATTCCCATATGGAAATTCATGGACTCTTCCTGGAAGCGGGTCTTACTTTGCATTTGTCGAAATATGTTCCTGGACTGATTTCCAGAAACATCGAGGAAATCTTAACCGAGGTTTTCACGCCGATTAGCATTAGCGATTGGAATTTTTTGTTCTGGATCGCCCATCCTGGTGGTCCAGCGATTCTTGATCAAGTTGAGTTAAAACTCGGTTTGAAAGAAGAGAAACTTGGAGCGTCTCGTCATGTACTGAGCGAGTATGGTAACATGTCTAGTGCATCTGTAGTTTTTTCCTGGATGAGATGCGAAAAAATTTGATTGTACAAGGAAAATCGACTACTGGTGAGGGCATGGAATGGGGTGTTTTATTCAGATTCGGACCTGGTCTCACTGTTGAAACCGTTGTTCTTCACAGTGTTTGATGCTCGACTAAATCCATTGTCTATCTCATTTCATTTAGGCATGGTTATGTTGAAATGTTCCAAGCATATGCAATTGCCTTTTTATTCAATGAAGCAGTTGATTGGCAAAAGTAAAAGTTGAATTTACCTGAAGTTTCAATAAAATTGTTTTGATCATAATAGATTGGAAGTCCGAGAGAAGGAGAACTCAAATATTTATTAGAGACTAGCAAAGACGCAGTCGCGATGCACGCGCCAATTTGTTGTTACGTAACACAACTTTAGTACTTACAAAATAAAATGCAGGAGTAACAAACTAAATTATCGCGTCACCTTCGTTTTTCATGGTGTAAGTACTCCACCAACACCTATCACCCCCTCTCCCTTCCTATGACAACAAAAAATGCGATATATACATCCATGAAAATGTTGAAATGGAATAATAAATTTTATGATCGATAAAAATGTTGAGGTGAACTGTAGCAATTATGCTAATGATGAGTTAACCGGCTTATGGATAATCAAAACCAATGGGCTTCATACACAACAATTAGCCGCAATCACACGCTCAGGCTCCACCCTGTACAGTTCAGGGGATCTGATGGGCGGCTGAAAGAACTGCAACTAGGTCCTATTGATGAAAATTACAACAACCTTCTACTAACTGGTTATGTAGTGGACAAGCTGATCAATAAGTAACAGTGTACAACTTCAAAACTTCTCTCTACCATGGGGATTCTGACGTCACCATTGATTACTCAGGAAATCCACATTAACTCGGAGCTTCAAAGTCACAGAACAAGAAACTTCAGCACCATAACTCAATAGGAAACGATATCAGCAATGACACTTCGTGTACAAGTTGATGTATGGCAAATCTTTTTTTTTTTTTCTGAATCCAGGGATTACACGAAGCTCAATTCAAATAATGCTGACAGTGAAACTTAAGAATACCAAAAATTGTTTGGCTCAGGTGAATACAGATTCACTGAGAAAAAACAAGAAAATACAAAATAAAGAACTAACATACCTAGACTAAACGGGAATCAAAGTCTTAACAAGAAAGTCTTCTGCTGCTATGGTATGTCACTGCACATTTGGTTATGTACGTTTTACAGTAACTGAAAACTACAACGTGTTGAAGACCTTGGAAAATTTTGTAACTGCTGCATGGTTTCGCATGAGGAAGTTAGTGAAGTTCCTCTTCTAAATATCACCAGTTGAAGGACTTGAGCATGCTTCAAAAACAATCTAGCAAACTCCATCTCCTCTGGGAGACCTTTACAATTTCGAAGTTCGAGTGAATTGAGGCATACCAACAAACAATGAGGCGTTGTATTCAACGTCAACTCGTACCCATTGAGTTCTTGAATAAAAGGTACCTGCAACCGCAATTTGATTTCAGCCAGAGATGCAAGCAACAACTGCGCATACAAAGTACCAAATGATGCAAATTGCAAGTACCAATATTACCTGATTGATGACTAGTGATTCCAAATTTGGTGATAAATGTAGAAACTTGACTAACGATCTCATGGAAGGTAATGGAAAATGAGGATAATCGTAATCCACTTCCAAACGCACCAAATTATTGAAGGTAGGGAAACTTGTTAAGGGAACATTTGCAATGCCAAAAATCTAATACACAAGGCATACAAAGCATAGATACTGTTAGAGAATATAATACAGGAAAACCATATGGCAACTGAATGACGCTACAACATAATATGAAGTAAATTACCATACCTGAAAACACTTATATGATGCTTTAAGGTGCTTTATATTGGAACACAATCTTACGAACTTGGATAAAGAATTTAATGTTATTATTTCGTTGTCACGGGCATGGCATAAATCTGCTTCAACTAGTGATGGAAAGTTACCCGCAAGAAAGTCTCTCGGTAGCCAGCCACCATACTCGATGGACACTAGATTGGGTGCATCAATCTCAAGTCTAAGGTTATAACAAAAACGTTCTCTTAAAGAACCCTTTAAGGCGAACAACTTAAGTCGCAGTGCTGAAAAAGATAACACATCTAAATCTTCTTGCCTACATCTGCACAATACTAATTCTTCAAGTGTAGGACAGTTAGAAAGAAATTGTTGAGTCAGTTCTTTATCCTTAAATAGAATACACGATAACCGAAGTACCTTAAGTTTTGGTAAAGAAATTGATTGTGAGAAATCAAGAACATGTTCTTTTCCAAAATCAAAATCCAACATCGTCAGTGATTCACAACTGAAAAGGTCTAGGGGAACCAGATTGGGTCTCGTGCAATTCACGGTAAGAATAAGCTCTTCGATTTTACGATTTATTAAAGCAACAATCCATTCCCTCACCCGGTTTGCATCAAAGCTCTCATTATCACAACTGAGACAGAATCTCTGCATAGTTGACGATATGTTACTAGAGATCAATGTATTGTCCAAGAAATCCATAAACCTATTGGTTTTTTGGTGTTGCTTTAAATCACCACCTTCAGTCCCCGAGGCATAACTATTATGTCGCCAATTAAGAAAATTAAGGACAGGCAATAGATATCCAGAGATTTTTCCATCTTTTTGATAGAACAGTAGTGGAAACAGCACATTTGGTTGGGAGAAAAGAGAATATATGATGGATTAAGGGTTCAGGCAATTTACTGATTATATCCTCTGCCACGTCCTCCGTGTTATTGTTGATGATGTTTCTATTAATCAAACATTATTTATAACAGTCAAAATATAGCCAATGTAATCACACAGACATATATATATACAAGCAAGAACAAAACCCTAATTTGCAAAAAAAAAAAAAAAAAAAAAAAAACGACAAAAATATACCTCGATTGTGAACTGATGAACAGCTTCTTCTTCTTTTTGTTTCTTGTTTCCATTCTTCGACGATTTTGTTGATCAAATGTTTTTTCCGTCATATGAAACTGAATAATCTCAACTGGGGTTTTAAGGTTTCTTTTCTAGGTTATTTTATTGTACAGGTTTCCACTTATAAAAACCAAAATTATCCTTGTCCCCTATTAACATGGTCTGTCACGGAAAGATTTTAAGTCGTACTTCCCAAATTATCAGTCAACAAATGTTGGACCACATGAAATATATTTCCTCAATTTCAGAAAAAGTCTTTTAATACTTAGCCTAATGTTGGCTAGAAAAGAAAAATAAAACGCAAAAATATCATTTTTCCTGAAACAAGGGTAGGATATATACTCCGCAAACTGAGATCATGTAATTGTCTGAAGGGAGTTACAAGCTTCAAAGTGTCAGAACCAGAAACTTCAGCATACTCAGTGTCAAAAGATTAAGAGATTCCTATTTCAATGGGGTTCTATTAAGAATTGGTTTAGATTGATTCTCAAGAGCAAAAATGTGTCTCGTTAGATCAATTGTTGCAAGCGCAAGTCAACTTGGAAAGTTTAACATCTCAATGCGGTTGAAAATAACCACCACGACCACCACGTAATCCTGTAAAAAAACCTAAGATGTCGCCCCCGAGTAACATACCATTTCCATATTTGGACCAAAATCTCAAACGATCTTGCCAGCTTTTTAAGGTATAGCAGATTATTCAAGATCTATCAAAATCTTCAATCACCTTACATCCGCCGCTCATCTAACATCTTCATCAAAAGATCCAATAACATATACCCTTTAGATTAATATCTACACGTAAATTTTGCGTCAAAAAATTTCCAAAAACCAATAATAATTTGAATTTTCAGTTATTCCCGCCCACGAAAATATTGCTCAAGATACTTTCCCATTTCCTCTGCGGCAAGGTAGTTAATTTCGGATTCCGGTTTATCTCGGTCCCGAGCGAGACACTGGTACAACATTGTCTCGGGGAGATTCCGTTTTCAAATTTCGGTGTAATTTCGGTTCCAACTTTTATAATAAGAAGTGTTTGTTGCCAGGTTCAATTAATTTCAATCCTAGTTTGAGTCAGACTAGAAGATTGAGGGAGTATTGACCCACTTAAAAGAAACATAGTATTAGTAAATCTGGTTGTTCACCTTCCTCATCATCAACACCAAATGATAATTTAGGTCAAGAAATTCAAACACAACAACAAGCAATAATACTAGTGAGTGAATTAATCCGTTTAATTTTTGTACTTGAGATTAATCCACTCAATTTAAAAAAAAATTATATATATATATTCCGGCCGAAATTCCGACCAAAAAACACGTTTCCGGCCGAAATTTTCGCAAAGATTTCGTCCGGCCGAAATTAACAAAATCTGTTCTTCTTGGACCGAAATCCGGAATTTCGCCGAAATTTCGGCCGAGATGGCCGAAATCGACTACATAGCTCTGCCCATCAATTGTATCTCTCTTTAAAAGAAACCCTTTCCTTTCTCTCCGAAACCCTAACTCTCCCGCTTCATCCTCTTTAAACCTTCATCTTCTTACTCTAAAAATCTCTCAGAAACTCCAAATCTCCATTTTCTGAAACTCGATTCAACCCTAAATCTCCATTTTTCGTATGCCAATTACAGCTGCTAGCAGGAAAGGAGGAAGAAAACCAGGGGATGATCCTCCAGAACCCAAGAGGAATAGAACATCAATTAAAATCAAAGAGCCAGAAGCTGAACCTAGTTCAGCAGTAGATCTGGAGACTAAATCAACAGTGGCGAAAACAGCTAAAGGAAAAGGCAAAGCGGTTGCTGTTGATGTGACGGAGAAGAGGAGGAAATCAAAAAGTAATTCTGAGGCAAAATCTCAAATTAGAAGACCGAGGAAGAGAACAGATGGTCCGTTGAAGAAATTAAAGAGTGTGATAAGTAAAGGTAAGAAGAAGGTTGGTGTAAAAGAAGAAGACGATGAAGAGGAGGTTGCAGATCTAGTTATTGAAAACCCCGAGGAGGCCGTAGATGAGGAAGACGAAGTTGAAGATGTCCCTGTCGAGAAAATGAAGAGGAAGATCAATAAATCTGAGAAACGGAAAGATAACTGCCGTTTAATTGGTGAACCAGTACTTATTGAAGAAGCTAGACAAAGATGGCCTCATTGTTATGATGCAGCCAAGGTTGTGATTCTTCTGGTTATTTATTGGTTTTTAATTGTTTGTTGATTTTGTAATTTTGGTTTTGGTGATTTTGACATGTTTTGATTGTTTGATTTTTGTAGATAAGGGAAGGTGGTGAAGGTTATCTGCATGTGAGACAGCACTTAGATTTACGAATTGGGAAACTGTTGTCATATCAAGGTGAATCATCTATGCTTTTGCTTGATGTTCAATTTAGTTTTTTCATGGTTTAGTTTCGCATTTTTCATGCGAGTAAGCAGACCAAGGTGTAGGATAATTTTTATGTGCTGTAATTGTCTACAAGAATCCATTACTGATCCGTTTTACACAGAAGGAGAATTGGATTATATTTGGGAGAATCGTAGAATTGTTCTGTTTGTTTTATGTTAAATTTGAATGGTTGATTTTGTATTTTACAAGAATCTAATATAACATGATCTATCTCAGGCTGAAGATGGAGAGCCAGATTATATAGGACGAATCGTTAAATTCTTTGAAACGACTAAGAAGATACCGTACGTTGCTGTGAAGTGGTTCTTCCGCGCAGCAGATACTGTAAGTTTTGTCAGGAACACTCATTTTTTCTTTTCGTCGAGTTATGTACCACTGTTTTGTAAGTCTGCAAATTTTCCGATGTTTCAGGTCATCAGAGAACACTCTTACCTCATTGACGCAAAACGCGTATTCTCTTCTGACTCTGGAGATGACAATCCACTGGATTGTATTCTTTGCAAGATTACTGTTGCTAAAGCATCCTTCTTGGTATGGGTTTCTTTCTTCACTGATATTTATGCATTCCAGTTTACATTTTAGTTTATTGAATGACTAAATATCTTATGTCCCCTGCTCCCATTATTATTATGACATGTCCTATTGCGAAGAATTTCATACGTTTGAAAATCTACAAACAGGTAATGAACTTTATCTACTAATAGTTCTCCTCCAATTCTTGCTTGCAGATACTAACAACTTTCTTCTTTTGTAGGAATTGGGGAAGAAGCTAGTACATCATCTGCTGCAGTTTCAAGGGAGGGTTGTTCAAAAGTCTTTGAGGAAGATACTGCTGATCCTGATAACGTTATGCTGCTTCTTGACATGTATGCCGGTTGTGGTGCGATGTCTACAGGCCTGTGCATGGGTGCAGCGGCATCCGGTGTCAACCTTGTCACTGTAAGTAAAAATAAATGAATTCAGCACTTCTGGCATAGTCTGTTTATTTCACACTGAAACTTAATATTGTTATTTCAGAGATGGGCAGTGGATTTCAATGAAGATGCTTGCGAAAGTCTTCGCTACAATCATCCAGAAACTGAGGTTTCATGTTTCGCTTCTTTTACTGTCTTGTGTCTTCACATTTTTAAGAATACATGTTTGCAGACATTTAACTGCCAAATGATTTCAGGTGCGAAATACGAAGGCTGAGGACTTTTTGCAGTTGCTGTATGCGTGGAAAGATCTCTGTGCTCGTTATAATTTGTTGGGAACTAATTTTAATAAAACAAAGAAACCAACTGAGAACAAAAAGAAGGAAGAAACTGAGGAAGAGGCGCAGAGAAGCCCACCGGATGAGAATGGTGAGTTTGAAGTAGAGAGAATTATCGAAATCTTTTATGGAATCAACCCAGAAACCAATGAAGGGGCTGCTGCCTTACACTTCAAGGTATTACTTTTGCAATATCTAATTCCGCTTCACTTTCCTATAGTCTTACGCATTTTTGACTTCTATATAATTTAGGTGAAGTGGAAGGGGTGGGGCTCTGATTGGGATTCATGGGAGCCATATTCAGAGCTTATGTATGTCACTGCACTTTGACCTTTCTAAATATGTATCATCTTCGCATTGCCTATTTTTACCTGCTTCATTCTGTGAGTGCATTGGGTTGATATTAGTTTCATATGCAGGAAATGTGAGGACTGCATAGAGGAATTTGTTAAAGATGGATACCAATCTAATATATTGCCTCTCCCTGTAAGTGTGTATCCGCTTTTACTTTTTGTCTAATCTATGTACTTTGAGATGCCGTCATTTTATTCATCCCATGACTTGGAATCGTTTGTCTGTACTTCTGTTATACACTTAAGTAGTAGAATACTGATGCATGTTCTCCAAACCCCACGCATGAAAAAGCAATCTATTTGAATTTAGTTTCCCTTAGATATATATAAACCATCTTAACATTTCTGTTGTAGTAGTAGTAAACTGAATATGAATTTGGTTTCCCTTATAATAATGACATGTCTGTAAATTTTAATAGTTCCTAACATTGTATAAATAGCATAACCATCCTGTGTATAATGTTAGGCTGTAACTTGAGGTTTCTAGTGTATTGATGAATTCAGTTACAAAGGAGTAATCACTACTGCCAGATTCTTTTACTGATTGGTTCTGCCTCATGTGCCCTTGATGTTCAAAAGCCCAATGCTAAGACATAGCAATCTCTCTTTTGAAAATTTAAACCTCACTTAAGTGGTGCTCTCCTTCATGATTGTATCTTAACAAATTCATCTCTTCTGTTTGTCTTTTAAGGGCACTGTGGATGTGGTATGTGGTGGACCCCCCTGTCAGGGAATCTCTGGGTTCAACAGGTTTAGGAATTATGAGGAGCCTCTCAAGGACCCCAAAAATTATCAATTGGTTGTGTTCATGGATATTGTAAAGTTTCTTCAGCCAAAGTTCACTCTTATGGAAAACGTTGTGGACCTGATGAGATTTTTTGGTGGAAATCTTGGTCGGTATGCCATGGGAAGGCTTGTTGCAATGCAGTACCAAGTCCGTCTTGGTTTATTGATAGCTGGAAGTTATGGGCTACCACAGTTCCGGATGCGCACCTTTCTTTGGGGTGCCAAAATGACAGAGGTAGAATTGTTTTGTAAATAGTTCTATCAACTATCATTGCAACTGTGATATAAACATTGGTTATCAGAACTTTATATTTTTACTTTTCTTATTGAAGAAATTACCACTATTTCCTCTTCCTACCCATAAGGTTATTGCTCGTGGGTTTAGCCCTAAGGAGTTTGAGGTATATGTGCATGTGACATTCCATCGTAGAATTGTTATGCGTATTTCTATTTATCGAATAATTAATCCTTGCTCGGTTTGTGTAGCAAAATGTTGTAAAGGGGGATGAAGAGTATACTCTGAAGCTGAAGGATGCATTAATTCTGAAAGATGCAATTTTTGATTTGCCAAAGGTAACCAAGATTGTGTTCTGCCTTTATTGATTTTATCAAGTTAACGTTGATAGTGGCATATTTACAGTATTTCTTCTGGTTTTTAGATTACAACGCATGAAGTCAGGGATGAGATGGACTATGGTAATCGTATTCCTAAGACAGATTTTCAGAAAATGATTCGCTTGCCAAATCACAGTAAGTTTTTCTGTAATAGTGCTTTCAAGTTTAAGTTAGCCTGTTGGATATCTTTCAAGAATATTGAATATTGTCCTTCCTTTCAGAGTTGATGGGGTCAGCTTGCCCAGAGGAATCAGTGACTTTAAAGCTTTTTGACCATAGACCTCTGAAACTAAGCGAGCATGATAATCTTCGGGTTTCTAAAATCCCCAGGGAGAAGGTTAGTTATTAGTTAACTTGGTTATCAGTTTTCATCATGTAATACATAACATATATTGGTTGTATTGTTTTCCCGATTCATTAGGGCGCGAACTTCAGAAACCTCCCTGGAGTGATTGTTGATGAGAAAAACAAGGCAAGTCGTGATCCGAAGATGGCCAAAGTAATGATTGGAAAATCTGGAAAGCCATTGGTAAACAGCTCTTTTGATCCTATCTTTTTATCACTAGTTGTTTTACAAATTTCATTATTCTTACATATAGTTATATTACTGCAGGTACCCGAATATGCCATAAAATTTGTCAGGGGAGCTTACAAAAAGTGAGTAATTGTTTCTTCATTGATCAGTTATCTTTAGTTTAATGAAGAACCTGTTTTAGCCCAATTTATTTATCATGTTTTCCTGGTTTTCAGGCCACTTGGAAGACTGTGGTGGGACGAAATCGTGTCTACCGTTGTGACTCGTGCCGAGCCACATAACCAGGTGAACATAGCTTTATCTTTGCAGATCTTATTTTGGAAGTGTTTTAAGCTTTTAGATAATATGCTAAGAACAGGGAAACTAAGGTAGTACAAAAATGGTATATTTGTGGGGTGTGGTTTGATGTTTAAGGGGGACAGTGAACCTGATGTTTCCATCTGGTCTTAAGGTTATAATTTATTGCAATAAAACAAGTTTTGGATATTCCTCATGATTCACTGTTAATCTTAAGCATATTCCTTCCAAATGTCCAATGCCTTATTCTAAGTTATGGGTTTGCTATATGAACAGTGGATGGTTTATGTAAACATCAATTTTCTGACTTTTGGGGTTTTCGTCAAATAATATTGCATCCTCTACAAGACCGAGTGTTATCAATCAGGAAGAACGCTCGTCTCCAAGGTTTTCCAGATTTCTATCGGCTATTTGGTACAGTGAAGCAAAGGTATAATTGTCACTCTTGATCGTTTTTCTATTTTCCTATGATATTTCTTTTTGGTTCTCATTCAATGTATCTAACGATTCCTTGTACATTATAGGTACATGCAAGTTGGTAACGCCGTGGCTGTACCGGTAGGAAAAGCTCTAGAATTTTCTCTTGCAAATGTAGTAAACAATACCTCTGGCAGTGGGCAGGTTTTTGAACTCCCTCCATCCTTCTCAAGATGAACAAGATTAAAACGGTTAAATTTGACTTTTTCAAAAATGTTTGATGATGACACCAAATAACAATTTCATTGAGGATTTGATTAATTCTTGTGGGTTTTATAAAACAATTAAACTTCTTTGCTGCTGTCTCTTGTAATACAATCCTGAGCAGCAGCACATTTAGCTCTTTGGTATTGTAACTTCGGATCTACATTCTCCTAAATAGAAATTCAGTTTATTTATATCCTCTGTGTGCTTATGTTTTCAAGAATTACTCTGATAAGGCCACTAGATTAACACTAGCAAGACGAAAATAATCCTTAAGGAAGGGCTTTTTACAAAAATAGGCCTGTTTTTTTGGTGCTTTTCAAATGTAGGCCATTTTTTTTATTTATTGCTAAACTAGGCAAGTTTTGACCAAAAGTGATGGATGAAAAGTTAGCTGCAGTTATCTTCCAGGTGTACATATCTTCTTAACTAAAAAGACGTTTTAGTCCTTCAAATCTATTGAACATTAAGTGCTTGCTGAACTCATTGAATTGCCTGAGCATACATCATCAGGAACTGAAATAACACCAAAGTCTTTGACGCATAAATCTCCCAAGGCTCTTGACATTGCTAATCCAGGTTTTTCCTCAGCTGGTAACCATACTCTATGCACACCTGGTTCATCGTCTAAGCAAAACACCCTTCCGTTGCAATGCAATATCCGTTCTGCCTCCTCTGAGAAAAAAAGAAGAAGAGAATTTAGATATCAAGACGGAAGAAATTGAATGACTTAAACTTGGACTAGAGTATGAGGTGAAACTACAGAGACTTAGAGAGAGACTCACGTGGTAAGTTTGGCTTGAAGTCCATTGTAAGCTGAACTGGAACCAACGTGCCATCGTCAGAAGCCGTTGCTAACACCGCACGAGAATCTCCAACATTCGATATGAAGATGTTGTCTCCCTAAAAACATCAATCAGGAGAAGCTCACTTTATCAGTTCCCATCTCGGCCGAACTTAACAAACTCATAAACGCTTAAGGATTTCCAATAAAGGAGCTCAGGATGCTGCATAATCTATTCCTCAAGTATACAAAACGAAGTGAATTGAAATGGCTACACTGAGCAAAGTTGCAAATTTTCTAAAGATCTGTCTAAGTTTGAGGATCGGTTCGATAGCTTACTTACAGAAGCTCGCCCTAGTCATAGTCATCAAGACATCAACTTGGGAATAATGGTAGTTACAGCCATAATATTCGATAACCAAATAGACAAGACAGACTTGTTTTTGCTTCAAAACTCAATATTGCAAACAAAGCACGATGTGCATTTTAAGGCACTTAATCATGCTTCTTAAGGTCATAACCAGGGGTAAACTGGTACACTTAACTTAGCCATAATTTCAGTACATGATATAACTAAAATAGTAAATCCTGATTAGAAGTACTTACAGCATAGAAAACTGCAACTAACTCAGATGGTGTCAATGTCCAGACAGTATTTCCATCGGTGGCAGATATTCCAGCAATAACCATAAACATTGCACCAAAAAAGTATGAGTATGCAGTCACTGAAAGACTGGCCGGATACTTCAGTAGCAGCGGAGCCTGGAATATGTATGCCATACACAAATCAGTATATACAATTTAAATTTATTTTTGTGCTCAAGCTAGAAGTACCGAATAGTAACTCTGAATATCTTCAACATAGATTTTACTTAGTAAGTTATCAACTAGCCAATAACTGTCATCAGATGGATAGAGGTACCGGCATAATCCTGTTAAAGAAACGCCTTGCAAGGTTGATATTAATCCACATAAAGGTGTGACCGATAGTGTACATGAACTATCTAAGTTCACACCAAAATCATTTGTGAAGTACTGAGAAAGATGGAATTCAGTTCCTTGTCTAAAATACAAGTGTGGTGCATTTACTTTTCCAAGAAGTGTATTCTAAACAGCTGAACTAATATCAACAAAAACTGCTATAAATTGGTCTGATCCTCTAAATGGTCACTAGCTGGTGCAGGAAAAATTTTACATGTTTCTTTCGTTTATAATGCTACTAGTTCATCTAAGCAAACCATTACCACAATCAAGCAGAACATCCCATTGTGAAACATCTAAATACCTGGAAGGATAGATAAACAGCCATACAAAAGCAGTTCCCAATCAAGCAGAGCATCCCAATGTGAAACTTGGTAAGACCAATACCCAACAAACCCGAAATCAACCCTCCAGCAGGTTCTGGTTGTGCCCCGGCAATTAAATCATTCGCCGCCACTGCTCCGTGCAACAATTCAGTAACATCCTCTCCAAATATAGATGGTCCCTTGAAAAAAACCATTAATATAGCTCCAGAAACACATACTATTGTGCCCCCAACCTTGAGTTGACCTCCAATTTTCATCAGATTCACTTTTTCGTTGCTGCAAAAATTCAATCTCCCCAGTCACCCAAATGCAAGGAAAAGAGGAAAAAAGTTGAAATGAACAAATGGAGGATGAAATTTGAGAGTACCCCATGAAAGCTGCTAAAACAAAAGTAAACACAGGGATTGCAGGCTGAACAGCAGCAGCATATGTTGGATTTGTATATCCAAGCCCCATTAAGAACAACAGCTGGTTCCCAAATACCCTGGTCATGAAATTAACAAAATTGAATAATGGGTTTTCCTGAAATCACAATCAATTCATGAAATTTGACAAATTTGAAGAAAGGGGGTTTTGACTGATTTACATACCCAGTTAATCCAAGGAAGAAGAAAGATACGAGGAGACTGAAATTGATAGGAAGAGACGTGAAATGACTACTTCAAGACCTGAACTGTCGTTCAGGCTTTCTGTCGAACACCTTTGTGTGTGTGAAACTGGGAACTCAGAGATGGCTATTTTGTTGTTGTATGAGCTCCCCTTTAACCTGCAATCGAATTGGAGATAAACCAATTCTCGTGTACCTTCTCAAATACACATACATTCACTAATCAGTCACCATTCATCCCTCAAATCAATGGTGGTTGCTCAAGTTGTTTCCTGTACGGCAGCCGACATCTTTTTGGTTCCAAATTTGCTTTTGATGTGAAATTTCTCTGGTAAGAGAAACTTGTAGTCTACATTTCAAGAAATTACAACGACAAACTTGTGAAATTTCTATGATACGAGAAACTTGTTGTTGTTAATTGCTCTCCAAAACCAGAAACCCATCGATGTTGTTGTGTAAACACCATCGACTCACCGAATTTCATCTCGTTTTGGAACCTTGTTGCTGTCAGTTCTTAATATGAGAATCAAATTGTCAAGAAAAATTTAGATTTGCATCAAAGAACCCCCAAAATAGATCCATTTAAGAACCCCCAAATTCAGCTGATGCTGTTGTTGTAGAATGACTATTACTGCCTGCGAATCTTCACATACCAATGTTCCTGGTGGTGCTAAAATCCACGATTAAATCTCTTCTAAACATCCACCATTAATGTTAATTAAGTTTGATTAGAAAAAAACCCCTAAGTTATCTCTTGATTTTAGCAGAAGAAAAAATTGATTTAGAAGAACCAGAGAGAACTAGAGAGAAGAAGGAAGAAATGGACGAGAATCACTAAAGCAGTGACGCACGTACAAAAAGGTTATTTCAGTAATCTTACCACATCCATGAGATATCCCTATATGATATTTTGGCGAGATATTGACAAGTCAACGCGATAAATTGACCGAGATGGTTAAAGTGGATGGAATCCGTTTAACTTGCCTAGTTTTGCAAGAAATAAAAAAAAGTGGCCTAGAAATGAAAGTGAGGGTCCAGACCAGGCCTACTTCTGCATATAATCCTTAAGGAATATATTTGGAATTTAGATGCTTTGAATGAAAAGGAAAAATACCATAAGAGATGAGAAGCACTAGACCAGCTCTTATGAAGTCAATTTCCTTTACATCTATAATTTCATCAAATCTTCTGGCTCTTCACAGTTCCGCCACACAACGAATTGAGCTAACACACACAATGAACAGCCCCGGATACATGTTTGTCCGCAATCATTCAGCTTTCTGTGATACCTAATCTAAATTCCATTCCATACTATTTGTATTGCTTACTGAGATGGTAAGCCCCCATCTTCCAATTGCAGATATTTCCAAAGTGTCGAAGCTCTTCAAAAGCATGCATTGTTTCTGCGTCAAACCCTCCTGCAAACTGTATCGAAACTAGTAAGCAAGCAGTAACTTAGCAGTCAAAGTACCATCTAAGGGGGATTTTAAAATCTTTGTATTGGCGTATCAACCCATCTCTCGTCCTTGACTATGCACACTGCGGTCCATCCTAGTAACAGGAAGTCCAGAAAATTGCGCCGTATAAGATTATTGCAAAGCAATGAGTAATTTGAAGCAAGGAAAACTTCAAATCATTTCAAAGGCATACTTCTCCGACAGAGCCATCATCTTCTTTAATGCAGTGTCACACTGTAGCCATCATCCACATAGCTAGAAACTTCCGACCCCAACTTCTTAAGGTCTCTGTACCCGTAAGCAACAATTTGATGTATATGGATGGATGAGAAACCTGGTCAAAGTTGTCTCTCTAAAACAATGTTGATGATTCAGACTGATTTATTTTTCGTTAGTCAGAGCTAAGCATCCTAAAGTAAACAAGCAACTTCTTTGTATGGGTCTTTCTCTCGGTTTGAATCTGTTTCGCCCCGGATTTGCTATCTCAGTTTGTTTGTTTCGGTCTGGACTGAATTTGTTTCTCTGATGTCTAACTCAGCTCATAATCTAATTCTGGCTATTTGAGTCAGGTATGATGTTGTATCCAACTCGCCGGGCACATCTTATTGGATAGTCAGATCCATATGTGACAGTTTGACTCCAGGCTCTAATTCATGTCAGCACTCAGCACCCGCACCGAATATATTGGGCCGCCGCCTCATGAACTTGATAGGCATCCAGTCCACTAATGATCTTTCTCCTCCCCCTTCTAGAATTAGGGTTTGATTTAAAAGAGTTAAATACCCACCTTAGGGTTTCACAGAGAGATAGAAGTTGTCGTCATTTCGATTCGATCTGAGGTTTCTCTGATGTTGGGTGAAGTTCCAGTGACATCGGCCATGAAATCAAACACCTTCTGAAACGGAACAACAGAAGGCTTTAATTGCTGTAAGAGGAAATGCATGGTTGCATATGTTCATTGTAGCCGCCGGCATTAAATAACAACTCTAATAATGATTTTTCTTCTTAAACAACACCACATTTAGACGTATTATTTATTTTTGTTCTTAAAGAATTATGATAATATTTGAATCTATTTTGAGTACTCTTCCTTTGGATTTGGATTCCTCTTTGTATGTCTAGTTTTGCTTGAATGTGTTTTCTTTCTTGTTCTGCATCTCTTGATTTATGGCATGCGAAGCACAACAAGGAACTGGATCATATATCTTATCACTCATCAGGATAGATTTGCAAAATTTGTAATATCTCCAGAACGAAAACTTGCAAAGAATGGGATTAATTTCTTTACAAACAGCTGATTAAATGGAAAATAAACTAGCTAATGGGATTTACCGTAGCATTAAACATGAGGCAACAACAAAATATAAGTTGCTTTGAAGAAGTTCCTTCACTTTATTGCTTATCCTCCTTGTCCTAGGCCAGAGCGTTGAACATCGTGCAATAACAAACTTAACTAAGAAGACAGCTCTCAATTGCAACATTTCTTGAACTTAAACTAGATCCGGGAATAGGTCCAATATCAAGCTTGATTGATCACACACCACAAACACCTGCTCTGTTCAAAAGTGAAAAGTGTTGGAGTACTGAGGAACTTTTAAAGGCAGTGCATTAGTCCATGAGATTGTACAGTATCCACAGATGCACAATGAAACATAATATATATTTTTTTTTGATCTGTCACACTAAAATATAAGTTGCCTAATTTGCAAAGTGCTTTAATCTTTGGATTTCATCCATAATAGACAAGGAAAACTTGTGGTAGAATGGGTTGGTTTTCCAGTAAGCATTGAGGTCAATTTTTCTACCTGATGATGAAGTTATCTCTTGGATCCTACCTGATGATGAAGTTATCTCTTGGATCCTCTATTTGGATAGTTCTTAGAGCAATTCCTATGGAATTAACAAACTCAGAGTTTGTTCATTTTTCTCCCACTATGGAATGAACAAACATGGAAAATGGATGTTCAAACCAACGGATTTGTTGATTTGAACATCGAGTCGGAACAACCAGCGCACGTCTGTGGTAATGACGGGCGTCATTTTACCAACGCTGGCGTCGGAAAAAATGACTCTAGCGCTAGAAATTCAAACGCACACTTTCAATTATGGCGCCTGCATCTGTGTTAAAGACGCCAGTGTCTGACCCAATATCGCCAACGACTCAAACTGAACGGCCGGAAAATCTTGTGATCCAATGTGTACATTTTTTGAAATCTATAAATACTCCTAATTTCAACTCTAAATTCAAACATTCTACACATTCTTCTCTTCACTCTCAATTCTTGATTGAACATGTCTCAGCCCCGGTTAGTTTGGCGAGTTCTGTATGCTAAAGAAGAAGATGAATCTATTTGCAGAAACTATGTTTTTTTATCTACTCAGCTTGCTTCGGAAAACTATCCATGGGTAAATTTCTGGGAGGTTATTCACGATGGATTCTGCAGTGACACTCGTAATCCGGGGCTGATAACATCGTATCGGTACAATTAAGAAAGAAGTAAGTGAGTTTATAGCTTTAACCATACAAGTAAATAGACATCGACTGAGAGGTGAGACTGATGTTGAGATGGTAACAAGATCTTTGGTTGAATGGCGAAGATGGAAAAATATGGTTTTTCCTTTCGAAAAATGTTTTGAAATCCTTAAGGTGTTGAACAATTTCAACCCCTTCTTTGTAGTACCTAGTACTTCTTCTCATTAGTGAAGTTAATGTAATGTTGTCCGTCGTAATTTAGTGAAGCCAATGTAAAACACTTACTTTTAAACATATGCAATTTTATTTAATTAAAGACTATCGTATTTCTAAAACTAAAATTACAAATGTAGCAGAATTAAAAATTACAATAATCTCTCTAATGTCGCTCATCTCTAGCTCCCCCATTGTTATTTTCTGGAGCCAATAATTCAGAAATTCCTAGGGATAGACCTAGGGATAAACCTGGGAAATCACCCAAAGCTAACATACTTTGTAAATTTCCAAATGGGGATAGACCTGATAGACCTGGTTGAACAAAATTAGGTGATTGGTAAGCACTTTGTGTACTCGTTCCTCCAAGGATATAAGAGATTTGTTGTTGTGGTGGACCCGGTGTGTAGCATTCATTTTAGGTTTTAGGGCACAGTTGGGCTATAGGACGAGAATGATGATGCAATGCGCCTAGGTTCAAGCCGAAATGCCTGAGGTTGAGATACAGGCACAATTTGTGGTGAAGTAGTAGTATTGTGTTGTGTTTCTCGCACCACATTGTGTTGTATTTCTCGCACCACTGTTTCTTCACTTTCGTGCCATGGTGATCGGTTGTTTTCTTCACATTCGTGCCATGATGACCTGTTGTTCCCGGTGGAATCGGAAGAATGTGACTGCCGCCCATCATCATTCACAATTGGACTTACAGTTGGAGTCATTCCAAACATTGGGTCTGTTTGCCATTTTCGTAGTTGTTCCAAGTAAATCGCCTCTAATTGCCGATTCCGCCAATGCAAATCGTTGAATTGAATCCGCAACTCTTCCTCACTAGAAGTGACATTGTAGTAAGGATAATCATGTTCCATACCTTGGGAAAAAATGCGGGTCGTGGTTGGCTCACCTTGTGAAGTAATACTTTGCATCTCCCAACAAGTTTCGGGCATATTTGACGAGGATGATGAAGAACTTGCAGCCGTCCTGGGATAAATCATAAAGCTTGGCTCTTCTGGAGGTGGTTGGCTGGGAACGATATTTGGATTATGGGACATGTTTGATAACCTTGGGAAATCAAACCCATAGACGTGAATGTTCTGTGTCCCAATCACAGGCTTCGTAATTGAGTGGTACCAGCTGACATACTGCGCTTCACTAATATCCAACCTTGTATTTAGTTCACACCTCTCCCAACCGGTTATTCTCAGCCGATAAAAATTTGATAGTTGTAGCGGGTTAATTGCAATTGCAAATATACCTTGTATTTGGTATTGCACTCTTTCTCCCAGATACCAAACCCCTGTTTGTAATTCCGAACTGTAAAAAACAACTCTATGTATAGAATAATCAATAATACTTACTCCAACATTATCACTATACTGAGGTAAATCACCATAAGGGTGAAAAACTACGTTGGTGTGGCTCCGAGTCATCTGATGTAATCTGTAAACAAAACTGGAACCCAAGACGTCGTTGCCAGTGTTATTCTGTAATTTCTCCTTCGTATAAATGTACAACATTGGAAATCTAACTGTCCCGTCTTTTAGGATTAGTTTACCAACACGGAAGTAGGTATACCACCAATACTGCAAATTACTCCATAATTTTAGTATATTGACTAAATAATCTACATTTGTTCATAAAAAATATTTAAATTTAGTAATAATAATAATTTTGATATTTACCTCTATGATGCTCCAGAAACCAGTGAAGTTTTTATCGCTCATGGACGCTTTATCCAGCGCACAGTACAATTCTGCTAAAATTTCAGATCCCCAGTAATAATACGGTGCTTTTTCGAGATCTTCTAACGCTTCAAGCCAACCCACATGAGCAACAGTAGTTGAGTTTGGAAAGAATTCCTGACCCAGTACCCATAAGATAAACAACCTTTCGAGTTCAGGATAGTCATCTACATGTTCTGGGTTTCTGGGTTTGGATAGGAAAATCTTCAATGCCGCACATCCAATCCCACCTCCTTTCAAACCAGTATAATCTTGACGCATTTCTGTTTCCACAAACGAGGGACAAAGGTCTCCCATTTACTATTTGACTCCCATTCGTCTTGGTTGAATGGTGGCGGATCTCCCGTTCCACTTGGAATTCCAACAATGAAATACATATCAAGGGGAGTAATTCTTATTACAAGTATAATATCACTATGATTAATTCTTTTGATTTGTTAATAATTATTTAAAAAAATTAATTTAAGTTAAGTTATAAAAACTTGCCAATTTTGAAATCCATAAAATGGAATGTGTGCGTCGTCATCCACCACCTTTCTACCACTGTTTTCGGAATTTTTTTGTTATGATTTCTGGGCTTCATTCTATAAAGGGCACGCCAAGGATATCTGTCAACCCTTTCTCAGACTGCAGACGGTAGACGAACATAAATAGAATTTAATTCTGAAAATCCACCTCTCGTGATATAATAATCCTCAGACCGTTCACGATTCCCCGACACATGACCTGGGACTAATAATTGAGCAGCAACTATATTTGGCGAAGCAAACTCTACTTCTCGATTTTGAGTAAACTCTACACCTGTGTGAGGCAACGGTGCCGATTCATTTTTCCGATCTCTTTTCTTCTTTATACTATTCGCCGCTCTTTTTACTATGTTCATATTGTATAGAAATTTTTGATTTATAAGAGTTTTAGAAGAAGGAAATGGAAGTGGTGTGACTGAAAATGAAACCAATAAAACAAATTTATAGTGTTGAAATTCGACCGTTGGAAATATAGGCGTAGAGAGTCGACCGTTAGATACTTTGTGTCTAACGCCCGCGTCAGAATACCGAGCGCCCGAGTCGTGCATTCCAACGCCTTCGTTTTGTCTGCCAACGCAAGTGTCAGTTTTTCAGTCGCACGCCTGTTGGTTCAACGCCCTACGCTTTGCCATAATGGAAAATTCAATTTGGCCATCCACGTGGCTGAACAAATGTTTGAGTTTGGCCATTGCGGTAGGAATTGCTTTTACTTTGTTGGAATTGTGTGCAAAGGGTTCCAAAATATTCATTCAACCCGAAAATGTCTATATTTAATATTTTTACCTGTTTGTGTTTTTCTTTGGATATTTATATTTTGGGCTAAGGCCCAGTAGGGTTACATTTAGTGAATCCGAACGTTTTAGCAGCCTCACTTCACTCTTTGGTGGCGGCGCTAAATCTATCATCATTTATCTTCACTCTCTCTGCCTTTTCCAGGGCTTGATTTTCACACCGAGAGAGTTATAGATCTTGAGTTTCTGTCTGGAAAATGAAAAATACGAAGAAGAAGAAGATATGGGTTGATTTGGGTAGATTATTGAAGTCTCGGTATTTGCGGAATCGGAATTTAAAACCAAATGTAGAGTTGATGAAGAAGTAGAGAGAAATATTCAAATCTTTAAGAAAAGGGAACAGAAGATTTATTGAGAGAGATATATCAAAACAAATATCTCAGTCAATGCTAGGAATTCCTCTTAAAAGATTTCAGATTTCTTTCACATAAACGTGATAAAACCCTTTCTTCTATCATTTCCTACACCAAAATTACATCTTCCCCCTATTCAGCAGTCGTGTTTAACCCTAATTTGGATATCTGGGGAAGGGAAAAATTGGTTTCATTGTCTTCTAGGGGAATGGATATTTGGATGATGTGAAGGAAGAGGAGGGAAAATCTTCCAACAAGAGGCTATACTTTGGTAAGGGATGCTCACTATGATTTTTCCTCTCATCAACCATCAAATTTGGGGACGCATTTTTTATTTTTATTTAGAACTGTGGCTAGTTATTGTATACATACAACTGGTTTTTATCAAGAATAATGAAATGAATTGAATCTGCAATACACTCTTCTTTATTCTTAGATTCCTCTAAATTTGTGTTGTATCAATTTTTGTTCCTTGTTCTGCATTTCTTGATGATTTCTCTTTCACAGAGAAGACAAACTTATTGTGCTTGAATGGGTATTCCAGCAAGTATAAGAAACTCTTTTGTAGCTCTTAGGAGATTTTGTGCATAGGGGTTACCTTTAGTATATCTGTGTCTAAATCTTGACCAAAGAACAAATCAGATGGTCCTTTAAAAATTTGAAGAGTGTCAGCAGTAAGAAGCAAGATTAACTGGTGAATTCTGATTTCCGATTAACCGGTTAACCTGTACCGATTGAAGAAGCAAAACAAAGATGGCCGGATAGATATGATGCATTGAAGGTAGCCATTCCGATTATTTATTGGTTTTTGATTTTATAAAAAAAAAATTTGGGAATTTTTACAAGTTTTGATTGTTCAATTTTTGTGTATAATTGTAGCCAAGGGAAGGTGGTGAGATTTACCACTTATGGGTCCGTTGTCACATTAAGGTGAATGATCGATACTTTTGCTTGGTGTTCTATTTAGTTTTTTTTTTTCATGGTTGAGATTGAGATCATGTTGTTGTCTATTCTGTTGATTTTACATGAGTAAGTAGACATGTTGTAGGAGAAGTTTATTGTAATAGTTATAATCTGATAATTGAATGTATGAGTTATTAGTTATGAGATTTACCACTTATGGGACCGTTGTCACATTAAGGTGAATGATCGATACTTTTCTTCATGTTCTATTTAGTGATGGATACCAATCTAATATTTTGCTCTTCCTTGTAAGTGTGTATCCAATTTTACTACAGTTCTGATTAATTCTTCTCTAATCCATGTACTTTGAGATGCGTGTCATTTTTGTTCATCTTACGACTTAGAAGAAGTTGTGTCCACTTCTGTTATCCATTAAAAAAATTGTCTGTTTTTTTTTTTTGGGTGCCTTTATCAACAGATTTACTTTTAACTGAGTTATAACATCTTGCAGTGTAACTGAAACTACCAATGGT
The DNA here is from genome assembly GCF_003573695.1 of Papaver somniferum. NCBI lineage: Eukaryota > Viridiplantae > Streptophyta > Magnoliopsida > Ranunculales > Papaveraceae > Papaver > Papaver somniferum. The sequence continues at coordinate 9,033,514 of NW_020618825.1, read as the reverse complement.
AGGCCTATTTTTACTAATCAGTAATCACCAGAATTGTTGCAAGGCCTTGAAACTTTTTACTTTCCATCTTAACATGTCTGTAGTAGTAGTAGTAAACTGATGCAAATTCTCCAAACCCCAAGCATGAAAAAGCAAATTTTTCTTTTACTGATTGGTTAAGCAGTAATTTTAGTAACTTGAGGTTTCTAGTGTACAAGATGCTTTTACTGATTGGTTCTGCCTCATTGGCCTTGATGTTTAAGCCCCAACGCTAGGACTGCTAGGACATAGGAATCTCTCTTTTGAACTCACTTAATGGCCCCATCATGTAATTGTTTGATGAGAGACATTTCCAGGCCTTTAGCACAGTGTTAAGAAGAAACCGGTCTAGTTTAATAGACAGTCTTCTTATGTGAATGTTCTATGTACTCTACATTTTGATACTGGTTTATTGTGTGTAGCCATTTATGTTTGTCTCGAAACAAATTTATATCTTGATCTGTTTGTCTTATAGTGGTGGACCAGCATGCCTGGGAATCTCCGTCCTCAACAGGATCTGGAATTATGAGGACCCTATGAATGACCCCAGGAATTATTAGCTGGTCGTCTTCATGGACATCGTCCAATTTCTACAGCCAAAGTTCACTTTGATGGAGAATGTTGTGGATGGCACACTTGGTCGGTATGCCATGTGTCGACTTGTAGCAATAAAGTACCAAGTCTGTCTTGGTTTATTGATAGCTGGAAGTTTTGGGCTTCTACAATTCTGAATGCCCGCATTCCTTTGGGGTGCCAAAAACACCAAGGTAGTATTGGCTTTGTAAATAGTTTTGTCAACAATATTTGAGACTGTTTATAATTTAGTTTTACTGGTTATAAGATTGGTAACTGGAATTTTATTTTACTTTTTCTTATTTCAGAAACTACGTCAATTTCCTCTACCAATGCATAAGGATATTGCTCGTGGGTTTAGCCCTAAGCAGTCTGAGGTATTTTTACATCTGATTTTCCAGCTTAGAGTTGTTAAGTATATATGTATTTATCAAATAAATCGTTCTTGGTCGGTTTGTATAGCGAAATGTGGTTAAGGGGGATGAAGAATATACACTGCAGTTGAAGGATGATTTACTACTTAAAGATGCAATTTATGATTTGCCCGAGGTAAGCAAGTTTGTTTTCTGCCTTTTTTTGATAAGTTAACACTGATAGTGGCATATTTACAGTATTTCTTATGGTTTGTAGATTACAATGCATGAGACTCCAAGATGAGCAGGACTATGGTAATGAAATCCTACGACAGATTTCTAGAGGATTATCCGACTACCAAAGCAGAGTAAGTTTTTCGGTATTAGTGTTTTCAAGATTAAGTTAGCCTGTTGGACATCTTTCACGAATATTAGACATTGTCCTTTTTTTCAGAGTTGATGGGATCGGCTTAGCCTTACCCAGAGGAATTGATGACTTTAAAGCTTTACGACCATAGGCCTCTGAAACTGATTGAGGATGATAATCTTCGGGTTTCCCAGATTCCAAGGGAAAATGTTAGTTTTTAGTACCTTGGCGAAATCAGTTTTCATCTTGTAATACAAAACATATATTGATTATATTGTTTTGCCGACTTATTAGGGTGCCAACTTCAGAAACCTCCCTGGTGTTGTAATTGATGAGAAAAACAAGGCACGTCCTGATCCAAAAATAAAGAAAGTAATTATCCCAGATTCTGGAAAGCCATTGGTAAACAGCTCTTTTAATCTTATACTTTTATCACTAGTTATTCTTTCGATTCATTAATTCAACATATTCTTACAGGTTCCGGAGTATGCCATAAAATTTGTTAGAGGAACCTCCAAAAAGTGAGATAGATTTGTTTCTTCATATGTCAATTATCTGTAGTTTACAGAGAACCTTTATTAGCCTGATTTATTTATCATGCTGCATAGTTGGCCATTTGGAAGACTTTGGTGGGAAAAAATCGCGTCTATGGTTGTGAAACAGGCTTAGCCCCACAACCAGGTGAACATGGTTTTATTCTTATGCATTCAACTGTCAGCAGGGTGTACACCATGCGTTATCTAAACCTTTGGTTCCTTATAAAATTTCCTAAGAATTTTACAGTTAGTATTCCAACCAATTCAATCAATTTTTAGCATCCCAAAACTAACTGAGACTAATTGGTCTAATTACACTCTTACAGAACAACTTTCCATAACCTAGTCCGATTCATACTAGTTGTGGCAGGCCAACTAGATATAGAACACATACAACTCAAAATATACTTTAAACTGGTTCTAGCAGCATGGATAATAGTTTATGTTATTGCCAAAATAATCCACACAAGTCTCCATTGGAAGCTCCAACAACTGTATTTGCGTCCCTTTCATTTTTATGTTTAATTTTGTTTTTGCGGGTCTTTGCGAATGAAAACAAATTTGCTGAACTCCAAGTCTTTTACCCATTTAACTGCGTCTAATAATGCTTCGCGCTCAGCCTGTTCTCCTGCAACGTTACGTAGCATTAGTCCGAACTCCGAAGCCACAATGACTATATGGAGCTTGATTTACACGGTGCCGTTACTCAGGTCAGATAGGTGCTGCATGTTTACTGCTAAGTACAAATTATACTTAAACGATGTCTAGGTTGCTTATGTTCGTATGATTATGAGAGATATAGAGTTTAGGTTACTTCTGGATCTCAATTCTAAAATCATAACTAAGAGTTCAGTTTTTGGCAGCTGAACCAGGAATAATGTGGAAGGGGGTTAGCTTTACTTGTGGTCCGAAGTGATGCAAGCCTGTTTGGCGCTTAGTGTAGCTTTTTATCTTGGTGGCAGATTTAAGACACAATTGTGTTTGAATGGGGTACTCCAGCAAGCACTGGGAGGTCAATTGTTACCTACAGAAGAAGGTCCCCTGTAACTCTGGGAACCTGTATTGGGCACTAGCTTTGCCATGAATGCTGAGCAAGGGGTTCTCTTTAAGTGATGCAAGGCTGCTCATCAGTCATCCCTTGCTGTTTCTTTCTATTTTGGTGCTAGAAGTGGATTGGAAAATAAATAATAATACAGGTATACCTTTCCGTCTACTATTTACATTTTCTATGAATGTATCACAGTCCTTGTTCTGGTTTTCTCGATTCATAACTTAAATTCTCTTGCACTGAGAAAAGAATCTTGTGCTTGAATGGGGTATTCCAATAAGTAATCAAGTACACCAAAGGGGGTTGGCTCGGTTTGGTAAATGGTTAGCGTCGGGTTACTATGACATCATATACTTATGGAAAATACACTTATGCAACCTACCCATCCAGTAAACTGGAAAACTAATTCCGATGTCTGATAAACACAGTGATCTGTCTAGATGTCATTTAGAAATGCATAATAATGAATTAGTGTATTCTTCTTCTCGTCTGATACTAACATTTAGGCTGAACCAGCTGAGAAACCTGCTTAATGCACTTCCGGAAGTTGTCATTACTAAAGACATGCTCTTTCTTTCATTGCCGGTATGATTTTTCCTCTCAAACAGCAGCAACGGAACTACCCTTCAACAGTCAATTTCTTTTATGTTATTGTGTTAGATTCTTTAGTTTAAAGTACTTGTCCACTTGATCCCTTCTTAGTTTATTGGGTTACATATTCTTTAGTTTTTGCCAGCTGAACAAGGCCCCCTGTACCTCAGGGATTAACTTTGCCAGGAATAATGTGCAAGGGGCTAGCTTTACTTGTGGTCGAAAGTGATACAAGCCCAGTTTGGCGCTTGCTGTTGTTTTTCAATCTTAGTGGCAGATTTGGAAAACCTTAGTACATTTTTTTTTCCTTTTTTTTTGTTTGGTAAATATCTTAGTAATAGTAATAGGGGTGTACATAATTCCCGAAAACCATGTACCGATTGGGTCCAAAAGAGCCCAGGAATACCCGGCACTGGCCCGCCTAACAAATTTAAGCAGGCAGACCCCAGTTTTGTTCAAAAATTAGAGTTTGTCCCGTTTACCTCCCTGGTAGTCTGTTTAGTTAACCGGTTTAATTGGTATCCCAGTAACTTGTTTAATTTCCCAGCATGCCTAATACCCCATCTAGATAGGGCTGTGCAGAAAAACCGTAACCGCGGTTTTTATCCGTATCCGTCCGCAAAATTGCGGGTGAAAACCAATCCGCAAGAGCTATGGACCGGACACGGATGCAATCTCAAATCCGCACGCGGTGCAGTTACGGTTGCGGTTGGGATTTGATAACCGCGGATTACCCGCACCGTAGGACAATTATTCAGTCGATTTCTTCTTGGGCCTCTTATTAGCTAAGTATAATTAGTTGGGCCTATAGTAAATCTGGGCATATAAATTTATTGACTATTTGACTGTATGACTTAAAAACGTCCAGATTAAAACAAACTGGTGTTCTTGTACAATCCAACCACTTACTCGTCTCTCATCAAAACCAATTTCCTTGTTCTGTTCAGATTGACATTCTAAAATATCTAATTCGGAATACGTCTGTACAGTCCACATACAGATCTCGGATTGATCTCACGGATTGAATTTGAAGCTCAATCATGGTATTTTTTCCCTGTAAATTTCATAGATTTCGTGATGAATTTTTCATAAAACAACATCACAGAGTTTCAGATTTGTAGAGATTCTTCAATTTACAGATTTAAAAAAAAAAAGTTATAAAGAGAGTTTACGGGATTTCATTTGAGGTATAGATTGGAAATATTATATTGATGGATGTTGTTGTATGAGGGTTTGGATTTAACAGAGTGATGATGAATTTTGGAGTAACACAAAAAGGAGGTGGTTCAGGGTTTCCTGTAATGCCTAAATCACTTGCATCAATTGTAGTTTCAGTTGGTGGATTAGCTTTGTTTGTCATTTTTGCTTCATGGCTTTTGATATCTAACCCTGCTAGTACTCCTGTTAATGGTTCTTCTTTATTCAGCATTAGTAATAATTCAACTAAATCTGGTTTCGATTCGTCGCCATTGGTAGGTCTTGACAATAACAATAAGACTGTTACTTTGCTTACTCAGAAACCACCTTCAGATAGTGTTGATGATGAGCAATTACCCTCGATTAGTTCTGATAAAAATCCGCGGTTAATCCGCAATCGGCCCGCACAATCCGCGGATCTGCGGATGTAAAATCCGCGGGTGATTGGGCCGGTCACGGTTTGATTTTCCAAATACGCAACTTTGACGGTTTGGTTGCGGGTGACCCCTAATCCGCAACCGTCCGTCCGTTGCACACCCCTACATCTAGATGATACATCGATTATATTTTTTTAAATATATTAATGCGTATAAGAAACTTATACATTGAGAATTATTTCGAGATTTTACGCTTCCCTTTCTCTCATTGTTCTCTCGTCATCTTCTCCCAAAAACTCTAGGTTAATAAAGATTATGGTCAAATCTTGTCTACTGTAGGTATAGATTTCGCAAATTCAGATTGGATTGTTATACACTTTGCCCCCTTTTAGTCATTCTGCAATTAGCTTCTTTTTTAGGTAAGGATCGATTCATTCTCTACTGTTAATTTCTTTTGGAGATGAAGGTGCTGATAAAAATGTAATAATGTAATAGATTTTTGTAATAGATTTTTGTAGAGCTGATGAAGGTCCTGATAGTAATGTAATAGATTTTTGTAGAGCTTAAATTTGATAATTTATCGAGTACGGGAAAATTATCCTCCCATTATATTTCACGATGAATATGAATTCCTTGAACTATCATTTGAACGGGTTACCGATATGTCATCACGTTAAACGCTGAAATATAGTTTTTTTTTTGAATTATCTGCGAGACTCAATACCCTCCCGGCCTGGCCTGGACTGGACCATCTTGTTTCACGGGCTTGGACAGACTATGGGCTATAAATTTTTGCTACTGTCCGGCCTGGCCTGGTCTGGTCCAGAACATCTTGTTTCACGGACTTGGACAGATGGCTGTAAATTTTTCTACTGTCCGGTCTGGCCTGACCTGTTATACTTGATAGGTAGTTGGGTTGTTAAGCACGTGCGGTCCGGACCGGCCCGTGGTATAATCGGGGTCGGTGCTCCCTTACGTGGGACTCAAGTATTTTCCTTATTTGTATGTTTGGTATAAATAGGAATAAAATCATAGAAATTATGGCAGTCCCGATTCCGATTCTTTAGTAGTTTAAGTTTATTTGATTGGTATAAACGGGAATAAAATTATGGAAATCTCGGATTCTTTAGTAGTTTATCTAATTTTGGGAAGTCTTTGATTAGCTAGGGTTTGAGTGGAGTATATAAATCAGTTTTACGCCTCAACCCAAAGATGGGTTGGTTTTTCACCGCCGAATGAACCTATTGAAGCAAAGTGATATAGAAGATGCTTTCCTAGACGGCGATCAAAATCTTGGTGAAGGCACCAAGTGTAAGCGTATACTGCTCAAATTAAGGTTTTTGCTATATGCGTATACTGCCGAACGAAGCTATTGAAGCAACCAACACCAAGTGATACAGAGGACGCTTTCCTTGACATCCCTACACCAAGTATACACTTACACTTGGTGCTCTGTTCGTAGTCGACCCACATTCATTAGCTTTTGGCGTTGCTTTAATAGTCTTCGACGGTGACTACGAACAGAGCACCAAGTGAAAGTGTATACTTGGATACTATTATCGTTTAACTGAGCGGTTTCGGAAATCAGTTTTACAAGTTACATCCTCAAACCAGAGATGGATTGACTTTGGTGCTCTGTTCGTAGTCGATCCAAACTAACAAAGCACCAAGTGTTTAAATTCATAGAGCAATATCATCATTTCCTGTCAATTCCATATAGAAGTTATTTGACACTGGGAACATAATCCTTCAAATATTATAACTCGTATTTTATTACTAACTGCAGGTATGAGCTTTCAGGTACTAATGCAATTTGTTCTTCATCTGTTTAAGAAATCCTATATCTTATTATGGATTATTTAATTTAACTGAAAATTCTAATGCGATGTGTTTTTACAGCAGGATACACGAGAAATTGATGACCGTCTCCTTCATTATATTATGTGGACAGCGGGTAAGCAAGCAGTAGCTAATCATTAACTCAATGCTTGATTGATCAAAGAAATAGTTCAAGGTTGCTTCTGAGCCTTCGGACAAACTCCAAAATACAAAATATGTAGTAACCAACTGTTCTCCATTTTCAGGCGGAATTTTTGATTCTATGCAACCAGCTGGAGAGCAGAATTGGCTTATGCCAAGAAAGGGAACTATGCTCAGCAACGCAACATGTAGCACATCACCTCAACAGAACTTTGTCAGGAATGGTGAAAAAGGCAGTTTAACTTCGTGGTGCATGAGTTTTTTGTTGTGGGCCTGATGCAAGCCTGTCTGCACTTACTTGAGTGCGAAATTTGAACTGGAAAACATCACAGGTATACCTTTTCCGTCGATCAAATGTTGATAACTTCAGCATTGTCATGTGTAGCATTAAGGTACTAGTGACATTTAGTCGATCCAAAAACAACTAGTAACACTTTGTGTTTGGTTGATGTGTAGGCGTCACTACCAATTCTCCGATCTTGTTACGAGACCACTGAAGCAACAATTATACGATGACAAGTCGACTATTCTGAATTACTGCAATGACAAGTTCAAGACGAATACCAATAAGGTAAACCTCGATTTCAATTGCATTGCTTCACTAGTTTAGTTATTGGTATAGTTAGTATAAACAATATGTTTCCATCTTTAACACTGCAGTGTAGCTTGGTTTAGCTTAATATATCAGATTCAAATTAATATTCCTTGTTAATTGCATGACTGTTCTGATCTGGAAAATTCTACTTATTTATAATCCTTACACCAACTTATCATATTATCATCTATCATGTCAAATATATTTGTACAAACACTTACCCCAATCCACAGTAAGCTACCTAAGTCGATTTTGAACACAAAAATATGCGAATAAAGGAATATATATCAACAAAGAGTAAAAATAACCAATTTGGTGGTAGGATATATAGAGTTATTAATTAGTGGTAGGATATATAGAGTTATTAATTAGATATAAGTACCTTCCAAAACCATTGCAAACGCAAACACTTATCAAAAGCTCAAATTCATAAAATGGAATGATCTATTGAAACATTGCTGAGGCACAGTGAAAGAGATTAGTACTTATTGTTGGTCTTAAGAGAGGATATACCATCAGGTTGTGTTGTTGCAAGATTCTTCCTCCACCAGAATCCCAAGCAAAATCATCATTCTGTTTTAACAGCCCCCTTTAATTATAAAAGGTTTGTTTTCAATGGAATGATGGTTTTGTGTGGGATTCTGGGGGAGGAGGAATAATCCGGTAATCTAGCAATAGCGTGATGTTATTTCCTCGTGTTTCAGTTATGTTTCATTGAAAGCATTAGACTGAATTTTAACTTTTAGTAAAATAAATTTGGTTTATTAAGCTACATATGATATATAATCGCTCACCAAATTGGCTTTTGGTTTTTACTCTTACCTGATATATGTACCTTTTTGTGTTAGAAATCGACTTAGGCACATAGCAGTAAGCACCCTCTGCGAACCTGTTGGTTGATGGAGTCCCGTTGTTGCCTTTTTAGTTCTGTGCTACATTTGAAGAATTTGGATTCTTTTTTTCTAATATCTCATCACCTTTTAATTGTGGCAGCTTTTTGGAAGGCAGGGGTACCAGCAGTAAGATTAGTTTGATTAGTTTGAAGGAAACTTGAGTTGAAATCATAGTCTTTTTTGTAGGCACCTCTTGATAGTCTGAATATATACTGAACTTCGGTTTTATAGGGAGCATAGCAGAGAAAAAAAATCTTCTCACAGTAGAATCAACAACATATTTACGTCTACCCAACTGGAAGCACCAGGTCTACTAGACTCTTAATGTCTGGATTTTGTGTGCTCTTTATTAATAATCTCTTGCACAAAAGGAAAACTTGTCCCTGAATACAGTTGGACTGATCACTTGATTGAAATTTCAATTAGCATAAAATTACTAGTCTTGAGTGATCGTCTCTGAGAAGTGGGTGCTGCACACATTGCCTTTTTAAAACTGAGTATGGTAACACAGATCCATCTTTGAAAAACATGTAAAGAGAGGATATGATGGAGAAGTTAGTCTGGTAGGTTACTCATCGATCCTGTCTTCTGCTCCCTTTCGCGCAGTAGACAGAATTAACACCTATTTGAATAACTTCTCTACCATCATTTTTTTTCTTCTTCCTATAAAGGTTATCGTGCATATTATCCAAAAGATGAAATTATATTTGGATTTGTGAACCCCTACTTTATTTTAAAAGCGCTATATGTGAAACACATCTTCGGAAAGAACTATGCATCTTCGCGACCATTGGTCTAGTATACAGAATTTCTTTCTCTATTGTACATGAAAGAAGCAACAGTGAAATTTATGGATTTATTAGTGCATTTTTCCTCTTTAATTTTTACAGAGTTGCTGGTAGTTATTTCTTTCAGAGAATTACGAAATGAATTAGAATGTTTGGTTTAGGTTCCATTTTGTTCTGCTCTTTACTGTCTTTCATTTTTTGAATGTGTTTTCCTTTGTTATAGGAGAACCAAAGAAACAGTACACCGACAATTCCTCAATTTTGAACTACAGCAACGACAAATGCATGATGAATTTCATCAAGGTACACCTCGATTTCAATTGCGCTGCCATTATTTCAAATCCGATTTATGAATGTCTGTTTTCGGCCGGCATTGATAAATGTCATGGGAATTTGAGTTGTATATTTATTACTTACTATAAGAAAAGGGAAGAAAACATAGAACTTTTCGGCAGTCTCTCGTTTTTAATAATAGTTATAAGTTTAACAAGCAAAGGAAATATGTTTAGGTGCGTGATCTAAATTTGGCAAGTGTTTTTAGTTAGGGTCTTTAGAGTTTCTACATCTTTAATGTATCTTGGTTTATAGTTTAATATATCAGATTCAGATTACCCTATCCTTTGTTAGTTGCATCTAACTTTTCATCTATGTGATTTTTGTTGTGTAAAGAAAATTTTATTTGTTTTCTTTACACAACAAAAATTTTATTTGTTCATGATGTTTGTGCAAATGCGTGTAGGGATTTAAGCAACAATAATTTTGGAGGAAGTATACCGTATTGTCTTCCTCCAAACCTATAATAAGACTGTGAGTAGTACAACTACATACTTCCCTTTTCTGAATGTCAACTCTGATATGTATCTTTTAATAAGTTTAGTGGACGATGTGCTTGTTTCTCTGTGTTGAGACATCAGTCATAATCAACTGCAAAGGCTATTGGACGATTTATTTGGCAACCTTATCACATTGTGAGATCTTGGATATATATCTCTCTTAGTTGTCAGGAATAACAATAATGTGTTCTTTTGGAGTAACATCATATTTTCTCCTTCATTAACTATCTTTCATGTAATTCAGGGATGTCTCTTTCAACAGGCAACCTTCTGAGACTCTAAGCGCATTACCAAGTGTGAAAAACATGTAAGTTAATTAGTAAATATAAGGAATATATATATATATATATCATCTTCTCCCAGATTAATATGTAAATGTGTAATTTCACTCCCTTGTTTTGTTTGCTAATTGATTGTCACGCAGATATCTGCAAAATAACCAATTTACGGGTATATTTGATGTCCTTGCGAATCTTCCCCTGGATAATCTGTGAGTGATTCGTACTAATATCATCATGCTATAACGTTTTTGCTTCTTTCACTATTCATTAGAAATATCATGTTTGGTTAACTCGTTTTTGTCGAGAATAACCAATTTATTGGTTGGATTCCTGCGCAGTCAAAAAACATGAACAGTCTCAAGTATGCATTTCCGAACACCTTTCTGCAGTGAGGCAGTGGTTACTGCAATTTTGATTTGGTTCTTATATTTATGGTATTATTATTATTATTATTAATTTGTAGGAGTGGCGGTAATCGATGGTATTCAGGCCAGCACCACCGCCGGCGCTCAACTATCATGCCAAAACAAAAAGCCGATGACAAATCTGATTTTAATGGAGGTGGTAGAAAACTCAGGACATGGCCTAAATAAAAAAAATAGATGGATAACCAATGAATCTGTTTTGTATTTGCATATATATACAAGCATTTCTTTGTTTTTTTTTTCTTTCTCGTAAAGAATTATGAAATGAATGAATATTAGAAGCTCTATCTTGCTAGCTAGACTCCTCATAATCTTTGGATTCCTCTTAATGAAATGAATAAGCAGAAGATTTGATTTGATCTAAACATGAATGGATGAATTTTCAAAATGTATTCATTTGTTTTTCTATTAGAGCAAGTCTTATGGTGGAAGAGTTTCATCTTCCACGCCACCTCAGCATTTGGAATTGTGGATGGAAGTGTAAGTGTAGTGGTGGAATAGTGAAAACGCTATTCTTAATAGCACAAAAAAAACACTATTAAGAATAATGTTTTTTTCTCAACCGTTAGATTTCAACAACTCATTTTAAATCTATGAATAAAAAAAACGTTATTTTTAATAGTACCGAGTGTTATTCTTAATAGCGTTTTTTGTCTTCTACAGCGCTATTCTTATTGGGTTCAGATGGATTCCACGGACCCTTCCATCAAATCATTGAACCCCGGTTGCTCTTAGACAGTGCCCGGTCCAGAATTCAAAAGTGAATTGTAGTGTATATATTACTATTAGCACTCACGCTGAATATTTTGGGGCCGGGCGCACTTTATTTCTTCTAGGGTTTGATTTTCGGCATCCACTTATAATCTAATCTTGTTTGCTCTCTTTTCTCTCGAGAGTACCCTCGCAGCCACTGAGTTTCTTCAATTCTTACTATCGGCTTGATTCGAGCAATTTGATATTGGGTATTACTGATAAAGATCTCCACCATATAGCGATTCAGTGACAACATGGAGAAGAAGAAAAGAAAAAAAGAGATATGATCCGATTTGGATCCAGACCGGTATGAGCAGATTCGGAAATAAGCTTCGCATGGTCGAGCACTTCTCTCTCACACTATAAAATAAGCTCGATCTAAAGCTTCTCATAATGTTTAGAAGAGCAGTATTAGGTGCTGGAAGAGGAAGGGGTTGTACCGTTTGAATTGGCTGAAAAATGTTAAATAACAATTTTAGTGGCTGAGAGTCGGACTGTAGAGTCAAATTAAAGACTGCTGCTATTCGGGAAATTTATGATTTTTGCTACCAGCTGATGCTTTTGCTGAATGCAAGTTCATCTTTCTTTATTTCACTGCTATTATGATTTTTCCTTTTATTGAGTGCATTTGATTCTTTAGTATTTGTATATGTATTCAAAGAATTATGAAATGAATTCAATATTTGAATCTGCAGTGCATTGACTCTTCTTAATCTTTGGGTTCCTCTTAATTTGTCATTTTGTATCAATCCTTGTTCTGCATTTCTTGGATTAGTCTCTTGCACAGACAAAGACAACCTTGTGCTAAATTTCAATTGACAGGCATACCTTTTTGTTGAGTGTTAGATTACTTGAGCAGTGTAAGTGTTTGGTACATGAGTAGCTTTGTGTTACGAATGACATTTTAGTCACTCCAACAACAAATGCTGACGCTTTCTCTGTGGTTAGCATTGTTGTTTCAATTGCGAATGAATTTTGGGGCCAATATCTGGGCCTCTTTCTTGATCTTATGGATTCCACACTTTCCAATGCTTTTAAGGTAATGCTGTTGTATGAAAGGTTTCTGCTTCATCTCGTGCCATTTCCTTTCACATTACTTGTACCATTTCCTTGTTCTTCTTTGCAAATAAAGAATTGTTTGTATATGCAACACAGGTACCAAATCGTTTACTTTATTTTGCTCATTTTGATTTCGTTTCTTTTGATGTATGAGGCACTTACTTTGCCAGTAATGTTGCACTTTACTGTCTTTTGATTTTGTGTAAATGTTTGATTCCATGTTCTGCATCATCTCTCAATTTTATAATGTCTTGTACACAACAAAAATTTGTGCTAGAATGGGGTATTCCAGGAGGTCAACTTTCACCTACTGAAGAAAGTTCCTTGTATCTCTGTGAATGTTGTAAGAGGCACTTACTTTGCTAGGAATGCTGTGCAAGGGGTTGGCTTTAGTTGTGGTCTGCAGCCGGTGATGCAAGGCTGCTTTCGTCGTGCTAAATTGAATTGGAAAACATCACATTCACAGGTATGACTTTTCTTCGTCATATGTAGATAATTTCAGCACTGTTTAAAGTTAAGTTACTAATCACACCAATGCGAATCCAAGTCACATTCAAACAGGGTAAAGCTCAGTTTCAGTTGCATTTGCCAATGTTTCAAACTTGATTGATGAATGTCTGTTTTTGAGTTAGTCTATGGATGAATTCCACTTTGTTCTGCTTTTTTTAGTGTCTTTCATTTTGTATGAATGTTTAATGTTTCTTCCTTAATTTTGCATCTCCCGATTCATAACTTTCTGTTGCACAGAGAAGAGATACTTGTGTTTGAATGGGTATTCTTGTATGCAGGCAATTTTTGCCCATAGATGAAGGAAATGTGCATGTTTAGGTGCGTGATCTCTGTTAGGAAAGTGTCAATTAGCTACGGATTGTTTCCAGTATATAAATCCAATGTTTTCTTCTTTAGCAGTATAGTGTCTCTTAGCTTAGTCTGTGGATTCAAATTAAATGAATAAGGTCGATGGATTAAAAAAAAAAATTCATGTTGTTCTTCTTTCGTTTGAGTCTGTTTGACTATGATTTAAGTTTTGGATAATGTTGTTCGCGCTTTTTTGTGTGTGTTTCTGGCAGTGGAGTCTCTGCAGTTCTTTTATTTTTTGCTTCTGTTTGAATCAGTAGAACATAGGAACTCTAGAAATAGATAGGTTTTTTATATCTTGAGGCGAGGCAGCAGACTTGTTTGAAGCCCGTTTCTCAGACTCATTTAGATAATGGCATAATGCATTCTTCAGAACTGATATAAATTCTACATTGTCATAGTTTTAAGAATTATTCATAATGACTTAGAGACAACAACGGGGATGGTGATTTTACTGATCTCAACTACAATAGTATCAAGAACAGCTCTTTATATTCATGTGTTTTCACATCTCTACTGGATTTACAATTAATTTCCTCTACCAATTGCTAAGGTTTTATTTTTTATTTTTAAAGCATTATTTTTTATTCGTCGTCAATTATGAAGCTTTTCTGACAGTCTACGTGATTTCTTATGCAGGCATAAAGCAAACAGCTATAGGTATGCAGCTACCGACACACAACTGTCACCCTGCAGCTAATGGCACTCAGCCATGACACACAGCCATTGATACACTGCCAAAAGTGGTAAACTGAAACACGATGGGTCAAATGCTATGAACCAAAATGCTGTGGGCCAAAAATCTGCGATCCGGAAAACTGCTGTTGCTGAAAATGTAAATACTCTTAACTCTAATTCTATGTTTACTATGTTTTGCATAAATTTCCTGCTGACTTGAGCGTCGAAGTATGTTTTTTGTTTACTGCAGGTCTAGCCTTCTCAATGCTAAGAAATTTTCAATAAGGAGGGGTCGTTGAAACAGAATGTGGTGCAGTTTTGTGTACTGAAGGCTACAGAGACAGAACGCAAAGGCAGTCATGCAGTTTATGTTAACTGCACAGTGCATAAACTTTTAGTTCACATGTCAAAGTGCAGTTCTACAACTTCTAAATCCTAGTTTTAGTTAGAATGTCAACTACTGCAGAGAAGCTTGATGAACTTCTCTTGGCCTTTTTTTCCTTTTTCTTCTTTTATACTACAAGGCAACTCCTGGATGACCTTATTTCATGAGTAAACAGTTCAACCTAGAAGAGGCGCTCTAGAGTCCTTCAAAAGCAGCCTGTGTCCTTGTCTCTTTTTCCTTTACATTTGATTTGAATATAGAGAAACATAATTAGCTTTAATAGTGCAGCTAATCAAATTACAAAGACTAAAAAAACTAGTCTACTCTGAAGAAGATGTCTTATGTTTCTCCATTATGCAATTCTTTTTTCTTTCAAGAATTATGAATCAACTTTGTTATTATGCTATCTACTGTCTTCTGATTTCTGCTTGAATAGGTATCCATCCAAGCACCAGGAGGTCAGTTTTTGCCAGCTAAACAAATCCCCTGTGGCTCTGCCACTAACTTTGCTGTGCAAGGGGTTAGCTTTACTTGTGGGCCGAAGTGATGCAAGCCTGTTTCGCTGTTGCTGTTGCTTTTATTTGGGTGGCAGATTTGGAAACACCCAAAATACAGGTATACTTTTTTTCAGCACTGTTTGGTAAAGGCAGGGTATGGGTGGATATCCTGGGATAAATCATAGAATTTATTCGCAATCTATTATTTATAGGAGTTAAAGTTTAATAAGGGAAGAAAATATGCATGTTTAGATGCACAAGCTATCTAAGTTTGGCAAGTGCTGGGTCAGTGGCAATTAGCTAGGGTTTGAGTCGAGTATATAAATCTAATCCAATGTTTTCATCTCTAACATTGAGATCCGATTTTGGGTTTTTTTTTTTTTTTTTTTTTTTTTTGAAGGGTTTATACAGATCATGGATCATCATCTCATCGAGAAAAAGAAAAGGAGGAAGAAAATTTGTCCGTTTAGAAAAGCGTCATTTATGTTACTCATAGGTTTGGGTTCCGGGCTTGCAGGTGCTTCTACAATGGGTTCATGTTGATTAGTTATTGTAGAAGCACCTGTAAGTCCATCATCCGAACCTATTTATGCAACACTAAGTAATATAGAGGATGCTTTCCTAAACTGCGGCAATCTGACAAAATCCCTAGCTCGACGAAATTGCTGCAATTCATATCAACATGGAGGAACTGACCTTGAATGTGGTATTCAAATCCAAGGCGAGTTCCAACAAGGTGAAGCTCGACTTCAATTGCATTGCCGATGTTTTAAATTCCATGAATGTCTGTTTGTACTTATTTGTTTGGTTAGTATTAAAGGGAAGAATATATTGAATTTATGCAATCTCTCATTTTTGTATTTAAAATATGCATGTTTTAGATGGCTAAGTTTTTCAAGTGTGTCTGTGTCAATTAGCTTGGGTTTAAGTCGAGTATATGAATCCTTTTTACTTTTTCAATATTTTAGCTTGGTTTAGCTGAATGTATCAGCTCAAGTTAAGGAACTTAGTCATTTGATTGAATATATTTGCTATTACTGTTTTGACTCTTGGGTTTGAGACTTGTTTGCTTACTCATAAAACTTTTTGATTAGTTTTATTTTTTGCTTCCACTTGTATCACTAGAACATAAAGGAATTGTAGAAATAGGTTATTTCTTGCTTCTGCATCCATCACTAGAACACAAAAGAGATTCTAGAGATAGGTATCTTTAGGGAAGACAGGAAACTTGTTTTTAGCCGGTCTCTGTGACCCATTACTATAATGCATTCTCTTCTGAGTTTTTATGAATCAATTTCAATTTATGAGGTTCTGGAATTGTCAACAGGGATGCTGACTTTACTGATACTCTACTGCGGTAACGACAACTCTAAATATCACTGTGTTTTCACAACTCTGCTGGATTTATGATTATATGCTTTCTCTTCATATATTTTGGAGGCAACACTGTGATGGGTCCTGCAAGACATTTTACATTCTCTGTTTCTTAGTCCTTATCGGACAAAAAGTTCTTGTACATATAAGCAACTCTTGGTAATCTGCAATATGCTGAACTTTGGTTTAAGTATAAAGCAGAGAACGAAATCTCATCAAAATGTTGATAACTTCAGCACCGTCATGTGTAGCATTAATTACTAGTTACTACGTCAACAACTTGTAACACTTTGTGTTTGGTTGATGTGCAGGCGTCACCACAAATTCTTCGAGCAAGAGCAGCAAAGAAACAAGCATACGATGACAAGTCCACTATTTTGAACTACAGCAATGACAAGTTCAAGACAAATTCCGAGACGAATTCCAACAAGGTAAACCTCGATTTCAATTGCATTGCTTCTAATTGGGTCGACGAATGTTTGTAAATGTCATGGGAGCCGAGTAGTTTACCTATTTTGCTTGGTTTAGCTTATTCTATCAGATTAAAAATTACCTTTGTAACTTGCATCTAACTTTCACCATACCCCCACACAATCCCCCTTGTTATCGTTATATGAACGAACCATGAATATAATAGAATACAAAACTAAGGATGTCCACTTGTTTTATGGATGATACGTCAGTTTAATATCTTAGCTCTAGGTTTTGGGTTTTGGTATTCGCGTAATGGGAAAGATTTTTCGGAGTTATTATATATAACAGATTAGGAAAGTTGTAGCTGGCTTTTGACATAGGCAAAAGAGGGAACATATTTTTTGAACTTTAATTAGTAACTATTGGTGTAACTGGAGTACGTGTGATCATGATTGAACTGTTTTAGATAAACTCAGTGGATTCTGAATGAGATTGGAGTTACCAGTCATGACTTTAGGATTGTACCAATGACAATGACTTGTTGCTGCAATGACAGCAATGATGAATGACTTTTGAATGAAAGAATGAAGGACTAATTATGTTTTTGATCCCATACAGCTAACAGGATGGATTCTAAATGGTGGCAATCCTTGTGGAGGAGGGAATGATTGTAAAGGTGTTACCTGCACCGGCACATCCGTTACAGCATTGTTAGCCACCACTGAGTTTCTTCAATTCTTACTTTTAGATATCAGCTTGATTTGAGCAATTTGATATTGGGTATTACTTATAAAGATCTCCATCGTAGATTCAGTGACAACATGGAGAAGAAGAAAAGAAAAAAGAGATGAGATCTGATTTGGATCCAGATCGATACGAGCAGATTCAGTGAACCATGCATTACTAGGTTTTTCCCAATTATGACGCACATTAGGACTTATTTATATTGCCTTTTGCACAAGTGCAAATTAGGATGCACGCCACAATTGGATTCCTAACCTCCCTAATTAGAGGTTTTAGATTTTATTGCCCTCTATTGAGGTCTTATTCATGAGGTCTTATCGTTTCCTCGTTCTTCTGCTTGTATATTTGTATGGATCCTTATTTTGAAGAAGGAGAAATTTTCCTTTTTATTCATATCTTCCCGTATACATTGTGAATTTTCTTTTTCTTCTTTCGCACACATCAGTTTACTTAATGCCCTATGGATAATACTTTTTGAGACACATTTTATTCCATGGATGATTAAGTTTTCGCCCCGTGTTCTTTCCATCCTTATCCATTAACTCGTACGCTCCATTTCCCACAATTCTCTTTATTATATACGGTCCATTCCGTTTTTTCTCCAGTTTTCCATCTCCTCCCTTCCGATAAGACGATATTTCTTCTCTCAACACCAGCTCTCCCGGTTGAAATTGCCTTTGTTTGACACGCTTGTTATACTCTCTTGCAGGTCTCTTGTGATAATTTTCCATTTGTTGTAAAGCAACTTCTCTGTTTTCCTCCAAGTCATCTAATTTTGCCAGTATCAAGTCTGTATTTAGATTCTTTTCCCAAGCTTCTTTCTTTGTTGTTGGTATGATGACTTCGATTGGTAATACAACTCCTACTCATGTTAAAAAGAATGGTGATATTCCTATTGCTTCCCTCCGTGTTGTTCGATACGCCCATAATACATTGTGGACCTGTTCGCACCATCCTTTATTGTGCCCCTCCAACTTCTTCTTTAGTATATCCGTGAGTGTCTTGTTTATTGCCTCTGTTTGGCCATTACTCTGCGGATATAATGGGGTTGATTTTCCGATCAGGATTTTGAAGGCATTTAACAACATCTCTATGTTCTCGCCCTCGAATTGCTTTCCATTGTCAGACACCAGCTGCACAAGGATTCCAAATCTGCAAATGATATTCTCAAATATGAAGATGAAGATTTCCTTATCACGTATATGTTGAACTGCTTTCGCATCTGACCATTTTTTGAAGTAATCCGTTGTGACAATTAGATATCTTTTTTGGCCTAAACCTGGTATGAATGGACCCACGATGTCTAAGCCCCACTTCGCGAATGGCCAAACACTTGTTGATGAATTTAAGTTCGCTCCTGGTGCATGTATTCTTTTTCCATGCCTTTGACATTCTTCACATCGCCTAGATACTTCTTTCACATCCACATGCATATAAGGCCAATAATATCCTTGCATTTTTGTTTT
Organism: Papaver somniferum; assembly: GCF_003573695.1. Lineage (NCBI taxonomy): Eukaryota > Viridiplantae > Streptophyta > Magnoliopsida > Ranunculales > Papaveraceae > Papaver > Papaver somniferum. Next base: position 9,014,431 of record NW_020618825.1, on the reverse strand, counting down.
GTACGCTAATGACCTTCCCCCACTATGGTTTTCTGCATCTCCATAGTGTATTGGCTTTAGTATTTCCATTCCTTCTTTTCGCCTCAAGCATCTGAGAGAGGGCCCGAGGAATGATCTACAATAAAGTACACCCTCTCTTAACTCGTAATTTGACGCACGACTTTTTAACTTGTGTGCTTCCAATCTGTTCCTCGGTACTTCTCCCTTCTCCAAGTATGAATGAAGTTGCGATCTCCAATCCTCTTCGTTATCATTCTTTTCTCCTTCTTCTCTTTCCACCATAATTATGTCTGCCTCTTCTTCTTTTTTGATTGATGGGAAACAAAGTGTTGTAATATTTATATATCGAGCGGTGGGATCCACCAGCATTGATACGAGGAATGCTAAAGTATCTGCGAATCTGTTGTCTTTTTTGCATATGTGTCTCCATTCCATGTTCTTTATTTTTGTGATAGCTCCTCTGCGAGTAGCATATATTTCTGTAATGATGGTTCGTTCATGTTGTATATCCCCAGTATTTGGCGGATCACCAATGGTGAGTCACTACTTATTCTGACATCATCTACTTCCATTTCTACTTCCAACCGCAACACATCTATTACTCCTCCATACTCTGTTTCGTTATTGGTGGATGCAAATTCCAGTCTGAATGAATATGCCATTCTCGCTCCTAAGGGTAAGATAATCACTATTCCTATGCCATTTACTTTTCCATTTACAGATCGATCGACTACTATTTCCCACCTTTTTGATTTTTTCTCTCTTAACAGATTTTGAGGGTTTCCCTGATCTTCATCCACCTCCATAATATCTTCTACACTCCCATCTTCCTCCAATGGGAACTCTGCTAAGACATCCACAATTACTTGTGATTTTGGTGAGGATAAAATCTCATGCTTGACTTCGAATTGCCCCACTTGTGCATTCCATCTTTCTATTCTTCCAGATCTTTTCGAACTCTTCATTACAGATTCAATTGGTATTTTTGTAAGGACTCTGATCTTATGAGCATGAAAGTACGTGCGAACCTTTTGAGTTGCATATACCAGTGCGAGGAGGAGCCTTTCGATCTTTGCATAATTTTTCTCTACTGCATTGTATGTTTTTCTTATGTAATAAATTGGCTTTTCAACTTCTCCATCTAAGCGAAGTAGTACGACACTTAATGCATGCGGTGTCGAATCTAAGTATAATAATAATTCCTCCCCTGGTTCAGCTTTCTGCAAAATAAACACATTCATTAAGTAAGCCTTTATGCTTTGTAGCGCCTTTTCGCATTCAGCTGTCCATTCGAGTTTGGAACCCTTCTTTAGAATGTTGAAGAATTGCTTGCATTTATCTGAAGAGCGCGAGATAAATCGTCCCAATGAATCTAATAGTCCATTCAACTTCTGTACATCCTTCAATGTTGCTGCTGTTGGCATGTCGCGAACTGCTTGCACCTTCTCCGGATCTACCTATATTCCTTCTTTGGATACGATATATCCCAGGAATTTCCCTGATGCCACTCCAAAGATACATTTCGCTGGATTTATCTTTATTTTGTATTTCCGCATTTCCTCAAATATTTCTTCCAAATAGTCTACATGATCTTCGGCCTTCTTGCTCTTTACTAGCATGTCATCCACGTACACTTCCAAATTCTTGTGGATCCACTTCGCGAATATGTTTTCCACCATCCTCTGATATGTAGCACCTGCATTTTTAAAACCAAAAGGCATTCTGGTTTAACAGTATAATCCTCTTGGTGCGAAAAAGCCGTGTGTTCCTGGTCCTCTTCTGCCAATGGGATTTGATAGTAGCATTTATACCCGTCCATTAGTGATAATTTGCTATTCTCTGATGCGGCCTCTACCATCTGTGGTATATCTGGTAATGGAAAACCGTCTTTTGGACATGCTTTGTTCAAGTCGCTGAAATCGATGCAGATTCTTATCCCATTGTTCTTTTTCGGAACCACCCCCATGTTCGCTATCCACTCTGGATACTTTGTTGGTCGAATTATTCTCGCGTCTAGCATATTCTGCAACTCAGCTTCTATTTGCGGGTGATATGTGGTTGCTATTTTCCATATTCTCTGCTTGAATGGACGAACGTCCTTCCTGATATCTAACCTGTGACATGCGACATCAGAATCTATACCTGGCATTTCATCCATGTCCCACGCGAATACATCGTTATATATTCTCAGAAGGTTAATTTTTTTTTCTTCCTCTTCTGCCCCCATTCCGGTTCCTATCCTAATCATCTTGGGCTCCTCTTCAGTAACTATGTTTACTTCTTTAGTTGGTTCTGCTGCAATAAAATTCGCCTTTCGTTCACCTAGCGGGATGGCTCTTTGATCTCCTTTGCCGGTACATCTTCTTCATCTGGGATTTCGCTTGGTATTCTTATACCTTCTTTTGCTCGCACCATGTATACCCTGAATTCTTCTTCTTTCTTTAACTGCTTTGCCTTTCTCCATCTATCTTTTCGTTTTTTTGCTCTTCCTTCATAGTTCTTGTAGCGCACCATAAGCTAGCAGCTGACTAATCCAAGAGATTAAATAAATAAAGAGGCACTAAGAATCTAAAACATGAACTTAAGCATTCAATTAAGAAATGCGATACAAAACTTTACCCAAAACTAACCCGCTCTGAGACATATATATACAAGAAGTCCTCTCAAATGATACATATACAATAGTCATTTTGTTTACAGATACAATATCTACTATAATAAACATAATAGAAGTTAACCAACTAACGAAAACAACCCTTGAAGCTTTTGCTGCGCAATTCTGATCTGTCTCTGAAACTGAAAGTGGGAATGGGTGAACACATCATCCCTAAAAGGGGTGCCCAGTAGGAATAACATTTAACTTTCAAGTAATCATGGCAAGATTTGGAAAACAATAATGTTTTCCCAAACATCAAAAAGTGACCAAGTCACTGAAATAATCAAACATGTATATGGACAAACTCCTTCTTCAAACAATGTATAATATTCGTGCTAAACACACTCAATAGATATTGATATCACCAAGATCATGATGACCCACTCTAAGCAATAAAAACTGAATTCATGTAGATATAAATGTAAATGAGCATATCCTATATACCACAAGTGGAAATTCTCATTTCCCATAACAATTCATAATGACAAAAAAAACATTACAAGTCCTTTCCAAATCGTGGAAAGATTCACAGAATCAACAAAATTATCATAATGCAATTTAAACAAAGCATAAAATGCATGGACAGACAATGCATGAGTTTGTTAAGCATAAACTTTTGTACAAGCAACAATAATGGTTACAAAAGATTCAAATGTACTCCCACCTATTTTGATGACAAGCCACGCCTACCTCGAGATCCACTGGTTCGTCCTTTGAATTGATCGTTGTTAATATAGTCTAACTGTGAATCACACAAGAACTCTAAAAATTCTAGCCAAAATGGCTCACACAAGAATCATATAAGTCTATCTAATGGCTCTGCACATCTTCGTTATCCGTCTATTGCATATCCAAAGGTTTAATAATTCAATTAGGTTGTAACTATAGTCCATTAACCAAGTCTTATGAAAATCTACAACTTTGTAGAAGGAATCAAAAGCTAATTCAGACCATAAGGGTCCAATACATCAAAATAGAAACTAACTACAAGCCCAAAACCAACAAACCATCTCCTTAAACTAGGCCTGGTCCTTTTGGGTCAACTAATGGTCAAAGTGACGGTCAAGGGTCAACTAACAGTCAACTTCCAAGGTCGGGTCAAAGTCCAGGGTCAAATAGTCAAAGTATATAGTCAACTAGGTCAACTCAGGTCAGGACAAGGTAACTCGGTGAGTCAACACCGATTCAACACCAAGACATCTAAACTAACTCAGTCAGACATCTGACTAGGATCACTAGCAAGCCTAAATCTCAAGAGCAGGAGTTCATACAGTTTCACTAACTCAGATTCTATCCAAAATGATCATTACATAAATATTCACTCTAACAGAATTCAAGAATTCAATATACAACTGGAATTTAAGCTTTACCTGCAAAAGCAGTCCCAAGCTTTCACTGGAACACTATCTACAACTCTATTAAATCATTCTTCTTACACCGGTTCACTCATCATCCAAATAACAGAACTTGCACCACTGCATACAGTTTGAACTGCAGTTGTAACTTCAATAATACAACCATACCAACTTCAGTTACAACCTCTCCTCTCAGCAGAAACACCACCAACTACGAAACCAATTCACCACATCAGACCATCCCTCATGAAGCCTTCTTTTCAGTCAAAACCCAACATTCATCTTCATAAAAAACACCACCATTTCATTTCCAAAACCATATCCACATCAACCTCCATTCAGTTTTCTTAGCAGCAACAACTAAACTCTAACAAACAATAACAACAGCAGGAGCAACTCCAAATCTGTACATTCATTCTCAATTTACTATTACCATCAATTCATTCATCCCCACCTCCATTTCTATACTCTTATCACTAGATAACTTAATATCATTATCATCTCCAAATTATTAACATTCATCTTCACATAGCCTCTATTAACATACTTCCAACTGCTTCCTTGCATTCCTTAACCCACAACAGCAATAATAACACCACCATACCCAATTCCAACTCCAAACACATTCTCTTGCACCTGTAATCATTCTCATGGCCATACATACATCACATCTTCTATTTCAACTCCACCAGCAGTTCATATCTTCAACCAACACCACCTGTTCTATGGAATGTTGCCACTTCCACCACAATCACACAACCACCAGTTTACTCCCATTTCCATACTCAAATCACTGTTCAATATCCAAATTTCACGAACATCAATTACATCCATGCTTCAACAAATATAACAGCCTTAAATCAAGTAACAAGATATTACCTCAAAAACAAACACAAAAGTCTTCTTCTTCGTCTAATTACGCATCATTAGTATCATCTCTTCCATCAGCAATCCAAACCCATGAACCTCAAAACTCTGTTTTATCAAGAACCCTAAATTCAATCACCATCATTGGATTTCATCCTCTAAAACTTATCTTCATCTGTAATGTCACTCCAAATCCTCAATTCACTCATTACCCAACTCGAATCAACCTCTTAGAACATCGATTTCACCTTTAAATAGTTTCCCTGAATTTTAACGAAACCCTAACTCTCCAACTCAACACTGAATAAACTTCATAATTATAATTAAACACCAATCCCCTTTGTTCTTCATCACCAACTGCGCAAATCTTCTTTTAATTAATCAACTCCTTCATAACTTCATCTCGTAGAAACCCTAATCTCAAAATCTTATTATCCAATTCCTCATATGAAACTAAATCAATTCCAACATTATCACCACCTCACTCAGTTCATGATAACTTGTCTATTTCTCGTGACCTCACATCCTCAGAAACTGATAGAATCGCCAGAGGCGAAGAACTGAAGAAGAAAAGAAAAGAGAAGAGAAAGAGAAGAAGCAGAAAAGAAGAGGAAAGAAGAAAAGAGAGAGTGAAACTGAAAGTCTTCTCTCGACACGTCTTGGTGATAAGGCAAACGTCCCATAATAAATGCACCCACCCAAGCGTTAAGGGGAGTCAGGTCAGTTAATCAGCAAAACGACTCCTTTACCCTTCATATTCATCTGATAATATCTTCTTCGTCCAGTGTCCGACTCGTTCAAGTAGTCCATCTCGCATAACTCTACGAGTTCTATCTAACAGTGTTAATTTCGTAACCAAATATTTGTTAGATTAATTTCTATTAATTAATGTTCGTGCTAGACTAATCGAGTAATTAGCGGCTAAGACATCTCTTGACTAGTCTAATAGCGTTGACAAGCTCGAGGGTTTTTACATTCTCCCCACCTTATTTATTTTCGTCCTCGAAAATAAAACCATCCTTCTTGTCTTCAAAAACTCCCCACCTTCTAGGCTAATCTTATCTCTTATCTAAGCGCAAACAAAATGAAACAAAGCACAAACCTATATGGCTTTCTACAACTAAAATTTGTGGCTCTAGGTTCAACTACACTGATTTAAATTCTATCAAATAAAGAATTCTAATTTTTCTTAAACTAATTTCTATTTTACAAGATTTTTTGACTCTAACTTCAAGGAAGAATCCTTAAAATATTTCTAAGTGAACTTACGTCTATTAGATTTCTAAATTAATTTACAGTATATTTCTATGATCGGTCATCTCTGAATGCAGTTGCCCTGTCAGGGTTGGCCAGTCCCAACAATGTTTTTCTACGAACAGAAAAAACAAAACCTTCACTATTCTCCAGTGCTAGATTAACTAAGTATTAATTTATTAAGATTAAATAGTTTCTAATATTTTATCGTAACTGGTGTAAGTCTGATAAATTTACTTCGTAGAATATATAGATAGTTCACATCAATTTAAGCAATTTAGTCATCTAAATTTATTTATTAAATAATCTCGATTCGATATTTGCGCCAATTTAAAACAATTTGATAATTTTAACTTTACAACAATACCACATATAATATTTTCCCAAATATTACCTGTTATAATTTTAACTCGAATACTATTATCAATTGTGTTATTAGTCTCATCATTCTTAAGTTGCTAGTGCAGTTGGTAAACTAAGCCTTAATCTTTTAGATATAACTCTACATTCACGTAAAGATTGAGATTTTATTTATTCATATTGAATCTGTATACTATATCTTGTTAGATATTGGCGTTAGTAATTTAATATGATCTAAATTTGAGTCTGCATAAAATTATAATATATCCTAACAGTCTTTAGATTTTGCTATTAATGAAAACTTTCCTATTAATATACGAATTTATTTTCTTTTAATTCTAGTATTACACTAAACATTCGAATACTATCATTACTATTTCATGTTTATTTGTTCATTTTAAAGATTTACTGGATCATTTTTTTGACTAAAGATAATTTCGGTACAAGATTACTAGCAAGTTGAGTCTTTTTATTTTATACATTATATCCTTATCTTCTTATATCTAATACCTAATATGTATTATATTACTATCTAGTTTAGACGCAAAACATATACCTCTTATTTGTAATTAGTTTAATTCACAAAACTTAATTGTAATAAGCGTTATCAATTTTCCCTAATTATTTAATTATAATTATTATTTTTATCGTTATATATCCTTATTGAAATTTTAACTAAGTTTAATATGGTACTAATTGGTCTAACATTACTTTATTAAAATTATTATTACCGTTATTATCATCTATAATTACTCTAATAATAATTTTATTAGCTTCGATGGTCGAACTAATATTCTAACTATTCTTTCAATTATTATTAAGTCCCAAAAAAATTATTAACATTTATGTGGTTATAAATTGTTTACTTTTCATTTAAGTCAATGCGTTCAGTAAGTTTCTATGTGATTTACAAGATCTATCAAAAATACCAATCTCAATATTTTTATAGTATTAGATTGTCTACGTGTTCATACTTTTTAGATTAATTATTCTCAAATCCCTATTAGCTAAAGTTATTGGTGTACCCTACAATTTTTACTTCATTACACAAACAAACAACCAAACAAGCAAATCAATCAATCAAATAAATCTTTCAATTATTGGTAGCTTTTAGTTATTAAGATTTATCTCACAACCCAACCCAGTTCTAAACTATTCAAGTTCTCTAACTGGCACTGGCTATCTCTATCTTTTCCCATATAAGATCTAATAGTGAGCTCTGGAACCAACACTGTAGCGCCCCCTAAGCTAGCAACTGACTAATCCAAGAGATTAACTAAATAAAGAGGCACTAAGAATGTAAAACATGAACTTAAGCATTCAATTAAGAAATGCGATACAAAACTTTACCCAAAACTAACCCGCTATGAAACATATATATACAAGAATTCCTCTTAAATGATACATATACAATAGTCATTTTGTTTACAGATACAATATGTACCATGATAAACATAATATAAGTTAACCAACTAACGAAAACAACCCTTGAAGCTTTCACTGCGCAACTCTGATCTGTCTCTGAAACTGAAAGTGGGAATGAGTGAGCACATCATCCCTAAAAGGGGTGCCCAGTAGGAATAACATTAAACTTTCAAGTAATCATGGCAAGATTTGGAAAACATTATTGTTTTCCCAAACATCAAAAAGTGACCAAGTCACTGAAATAAACAAACATGTATATGGACAAACTCCTTCTTCAAACAACGTATACTATTCGTGCTAACCACACTCAATAGATATTGATATCACCAAGATCATGATGACCCACTCTAAGCAATAAAAGCTGAATTCATGTAGATATCAATGTGAAGGAGCGCATCCTATATACCACAAGTGGAAATTCTCATTTCCCATAACAATTCATAATGACAAACAAAACATTACAAGTACTTTCCAAATCGTGGAAAGATCCACAGAATCAACAAAATTATCATAATGCAATTTAAACAAAGCATGAAATGCACGGACAGACAATGCATGAGTTTGTTAAGCATAAACTTTTGTAAAAGCAACAATAATGGTTACAAAAGAGTCAAATGTACTCCCACCTCTTTTGATGACAAGCCACGCCTACATCGAGATCCACGATCCACTGGTTCGTCCTTTGAATCGATCGATGTTAATATAGTATAATTGTTAATCACACAAGAACTCTAAGAATTCTAGCCAAAATGGCTCACACAAGAATCATATAAGTCTATCTAATGGCTCTGCACATCTTCGTTATCCATCTATTGCATATCCAAAGGTTTAATAATTCAATTAGGTTGTAACTATAGTCCATTAAACAAGTCTTATGAAAATCTACAACTTTGTAGAAGGAATCAAAACTAATTCAGACCATAAGGGTCCAATACATCAAAATAGAAATTAACTACAAGCCCAAGCCCAACAAACCATCTCCTTAAACTAGGCCTGGTCCTTTTGGGTCAACTAATGGTCAAAGTAACGGCCAAGGGTCAACTAACAGTCAACTTCCAAGGTCGGGTCAAAGTCCAGGGTCAAATAGTCAAAGTCTATAGTCAACTAGGTCAACTCAGGTCAGAACAAGGTAACTCGGTGAGTCAACACCGATTCAACACCAAGTCAGCTAAACTAACTCAGTCAGACATCTGACTAGGATCACTAGCAAGCCTAAATCTCAGGAGCAGGAGTTCATACAGGTTCACTAACTCAGATTCTATCCAAAATGATCATTACATAAATATTCACTCTAACAGAATTCAAGAATTCAATATACAACTGGAATTTAAGCTTTACCTGCAAAAGCAGTCCCAAGCTTTCACTGGAACACTATCTACAACTCTATTAACTCATTCTTCTTACACTAGTTCACTCGTCATCCAAATAACAGAACTTGCACCACTGCATACAGTTTGAACTGCAGCTGTAACTTCAATAATACAACCATTCCAACTTCAGTTACAACCTCTCCTCTCAGCAGAAACACCACCAACTACGAAACCAATTCACCACCTCAGACCATCCCTCATGAAGCCTTCTTTTCAGTCAAATCCCAACATTCATATTCATAAACAACACCACCAGTTCACTTCCAAAACCATATCCACATCAACCTCAATTCAGTTCTCTTAGCAGCAACAACTAAACTCTAACAAACAATAACAACAGCAGCAACAACTCCAAATCTGTACATTCATTCTCAATTTACTATTACCATTAATTCATTCATCCCCAACTCCATTTATATCCTCTAATCACTGGATAACTTAATATCATTATCATCTCCAAATTCTTAACATTCATCTTCACATAGCCTCTATTAACATACTTCCAACTGCTTCCCCACATTCTTTAACCCACAGCAGCAATAATGACACCACTATACCCAATTCCAAATCCAAAAACATTCTCTTGCACCTGTAATCATTCCCATGGCCATACATACATCACATCTTCTATTTCAACTCCACCAGCAGTTCATATCTTCCACCAACACCACCTGTTTTATGGAATGTTGTCACTTCCACCACAATCACACAACCACCAGTTTACTCCCATTTCCATAATCAAATCACTGTTCAATATACAAATTTCACAAACATCAATTACATCCATGCTTCAACAAATATAACAGCCTTAAATCAAGTAAGAAGATATTACCTCAAAAACAAACACAAAAGTCTTCTTCTTCGTCTAATTACATATCATTAGTATCATCTCTTCCATCACCAAACCAAACCCATGAATCTCAAAACTCTGTTCTATCAAGAACCCTAAATTCAATCACCATCATTGGATTTCATCCTCTAGAACTTATCTTCATCTGTAATATCACTCCAAATCCTCAATTCAATCATTACCCAACTCGAATCAACCTCTTAGAACATCGATTTCACCTTTCAATAGTTTCCCTGAATTTTAACGAAACCCTAACTCTTCAACTCAACACTGAATAAACTTCATAATTACAATTAAACACCAACCCCCTTTGTTCTTCATCACCAACTGCGCAAATCCTCTTTTAATTAATCAACTCCTTCATAACTTCATCTTGCAGAAACCCTAATCTCAAAATCTTATTATCCAATTCCTCTTCTGAAACTAAATCAATTCCAACATCATCACCACCTCACTCAGTTCATGATAACTTGTCTATTTCTCGTGACCTCACATCCTCAGAAACTGATAGAATCGCTAGAGGCGAAGAACTGAAGAAGAAAAGAAAAGAGAAGAGAAGAAGCAGAAAAGAAGAGGAAAGAAGAAAAGAGAGAGTGAAACTGAAAGTCTTCTCTCGACACGTCTTGGTGATAAGGAAAAAGCCCCATAATAAATGCACCCACCCAAGCGTTAAGGAGAGTCAGGTCGGTTAATCGGAAAAATGACTCTTTTACTCTTCATACTCATCCGATAATATCTTCTTCGTCCGGTGTCCGAATGACACGTTCAAGTAGTCCATCTCGCATAAATTCACGAGTTTTATCTAACAGTGCTAATTTCGTAACCAAATTATTGTTAGATTAATTTCTCTTAATTAACGTTCGTGCTAGACTAATCGAGTAATTAGTGGCGAAGACATCTCTTGACTAGTCTAATAGCGTTGACAAGCTTGAGGGTCTTTACAGTTCTTAACATCTAATTGGTTGCATGCTTTTTATCTTTCTGTGTTGCCTCCAATTTCTCCTATTCCGCTCGGCATTGGGAAACATATTCATTGATGTAAGGTTGATGCAACGCCTTTTATAGCATGCAACCATGGTCTTCCCAAGAGCATGTTGTACGGTGACTCCACATCCACCACGCACAATGTTACCTGCATTTCTATTTCTCCTAGCAACATATTTATAATTACCTCCCTTTTTGCTTTTGTTATTGCTTTGTTGAAACCACGGATGTTGTATGTAGACGGCATTAAGTCCGTGTCATTATATCCCATGTCCTTGAATGTGCGATAAAACAAGATGTCGGATGAGCTTCTGGTATCTATCAAAGTTCGTTCGACCGCCCATTCCTCTGAGTCTTTCGCATCTTTATCCTTCTCCACCTTTCGCGAAGGTATAATTACTACCAATGGATCTGTTCGCCCCCAGCTTCTTTGAGGTATATCGTCCACTTCGAATATGATCTTCTGTTTTTTCCATTCGTGCAGGGGTGACATATTTTCGACAGGTAAGATCTTCCTTCCTTCATAATCACGTTTGTGGATCTGCCCTGTAATTCCTGCATGAAAATCTATGAATCCACACCTGATTTTGTTATCATATTACACTGTAGACGCCTGCTTCCTTTTTTCGCTCCGATGGTCTTTATCATTCTTGTGGATTAGCTCGTTTCCTGTTGCATATACATGCTTGTTTGCTCTGCTTTTCACATCAATTCGTTCCCCTTTTATCTATAGACAGCCTCGATTAGTTTGTTCCTAAAATATGAATAATTTCTCCAAATACCTCTAAGGAAATCTTCTTTCAGATCTGCAAAGTTTACTTTTTGAAAAAAAACTTATAATCTTTAGGATTACTTTATAAATTCGAAACCAACAAAATCAACCAACCTATTTGTTTTATAAATCGAAACCTTTCACAAGTTTTTCCTAAATTAAACCCCGTTTTTGACGAGTGAACCTAGAGATTGAAACTCAGCGAAAACAATCAAAATCTTTCACGAAAACAAGAATAGTAGGAAATTTTCGAAAAATCAGTTTAGGACTTTCACAAGAAGGTGTAATCCCTTCTCCGATCTGTATTCTAGCACCAAAATGTAGTTGCAGGAAATCCTACAACTACACCCCTTGAATAATCTATAGACTAAACTATGAAATCATGATGAAGAACACTTGTAAGAATTTTATTAAGTTTTAGAAATCAATACAAAGAAAGAAGATAAAACCCTAACTTGGGGAGAAAATAACTTTCTCTCTCCTAAAGTTCTATCTAAACTCTCAAAAAGATCTCTCCCTCAACACAGTGGTAGTTGGTCATATATATAGGAGTTTTACATAGTGGAAGACAGCTAATAAAGCCCCTATTTTCGGATCTGACGTCCGATGTTCTCGCACGCTTATGTTGGATCTTCTCGCACGTGGTCTTGAACTTCGCACAGCTTTCACACTTTACTCGTGACTTCATGACGTCATTGGTTCCGTCATCTGGGATATGCTATGTGCGAAAGCCGTTCGCTCCTTTGTAATACCACTGCTTTGCATAATTATTTGGTGTGCGATATTTTACCCTTACAAGGAAAACATCACAAGTATACCATTTTCGTCGATCAAATGTTGATGACTTCAGCACTGTCATGTGTAACATTAAGATTAATGACATTTATTCACTCCGAGAACAACTGGTAACACCTTGTGTTTGGTTGATGTGTAGGCGTACGTCAGTACCAATTCCTCGAGCTTCTTTCAAAAGCAGCAAAAAAACAAGTATACAATGACAACTCCATTATTTTGAGTTACAGACAATGACAAGTTCAAGATGAATTCCAACAAGGTAAAGTTACGATTACTATTGCATTGCTTCAAATTTGATCAACGAATGTCTAATTTTGTTGGATATTGGTAAATAGCGGGGGAGCCTAGCAGTTCATTTATTTGTTTAGTTAGTATAAACAATGTTTGTATCTTTAACAATTTAGCTTGGTTTAGCTTAATCAGTTGGGTGAGCTATGAATGATAAGCTATGTAGTAAATAGATATACGTATCTTAATAAAAAATTGCAAACACTTATATCTCAAATTCATAAAATCGAACGATTTAAATCCTGCATAGCTGAAACACATTGATAATAATGAAGAGATTAGTATTTACTGTTGGTCTTAAGAGAGGCAAATATGATCACGCTATTGCAGGATTCTTCCTCCCCCAGAATAATAATTGTTTTGTGCGTGATTTTGTGAAGGATCTTGCAATCGCGTGATGATGTTTCCCTCTCTTAAGAGAATAATAAGTACTAATCTCTTCATCTTTATGAACGTGTTTCAGTTATGTTTCATTGAAATCATTCGATTGAATTTGAGCTTTTGACAAGTATTTGCAACTGTTCATTAAGGTACTATCTAATTAACTCTAAACATCTTATCATAATAGCTCACCAAACTGTCTCTTTTTCTTTCTTTTTCTCTTATTCTTTTTTGATATATATTCCTTTTTTCGCTATTTTTGTGTCCAAAATCGGTTTAGGCACGTAGTAGTAAGCACATGGAGGTCAATTTTTAATTTCGCTAATGATTTTATAGGAAATGATAGTCTTGGAAAAAGTATACCATCTGGACTTCCTCTTAGATCTCGAAAGGATGTAAGTTGCACAACTGCGTACTTTTTTCTTATCTATCAACGGTAGTATATGCTGTACAGTAGTTTAGTGATGCTTAAAAATGCGTAATAACAATCTGAACTCTTCTATGTAGAAATCTTGCTAAAAATTCGTCTAGTGAAGTTATAGTCCATTGCTCTAATGACAACTCATAAAAACTCTTGTATGTTTTTCTTTCTTTCTATGATTTTACCTTGTTCATTAAGTGGTGCTATATATACTTTACCCTAATGGACTCTTATCTGAATGATGTGCTTGTTTGTTTGTGTAGAGACCTCAGTCATAATGATACTTATTCGGCAACTTGTAAGGAAACGGTGGGTTTCCTAAATTGGGTCAACTTCCATACATAATATGAGTTGCCTAATGGACCATGGTTTCCTAGTATGAGTTAGTTTCCTAAACCAAGGAGGCTAATACTTGGGAAACAAGTTTGTGACTCCTATATAAGAAGGTCTAGGCTAAGTGTTTTAGTCATGCAATCCTCAATGTAAATCTCGTAGAGATGTGAGAGATTCATCCCACCTATTGAGGTGGATATGTGAGAGACCTAATGGTGGAAGGAGTACATCATTATGGTGTTTATGGGATACTTATCGATGTTGGAAGATATGTCGTTATGGAGTATTTGTATGGAGATGTTGGTAAGACATCTTGTTGAGGAGAAGATCATCTTGGTGGTGCTGGATTAGATTATTGGTATTGAGCTAAAGGCGTCCATGATAATCTATATCAGGGTGTGCAGAGAAGATCATCTCGTTGTGGTAGATAATGTGGTAAACATTATCTCGTATGGGTAAAGATGCTACTTTGGATCTTATAGGGTGCTTGTGAGAGTTCTTATGTTCGGTCACGTTGTGGTGAGTCGATGGATTGGTTTAGTCAATCAGTTGGGTAATTCTCAGTGGTGATTCTATAATGAATAAAGAGGTCGTAGTTTGGTGGATGTAGACAATATTACACACATTGTGTGTATTGTTGAACCACGTTAAATCAGTGAGTACTTTACTTCTTGTTGCTTTGTTTATGGCTTACATCTATGTGGTTCTATTTCTCTTCTTCTTATCCTAGATCATAATAAGGTTCATGGAGCAATCCGAGAGATCAAGTGTTTCATTTTAGCTAATATGTTTCCGCAAGATTAGCACGTAGATGACTCTGAACCCCAACAATTGGTATCAGAGCATTGTCTTGGATACCAATTGCCCCAAAAATTGGTATAAGAGCTATAGGTTGGGTAGAATATTTGAAGAGAAAGTTTTGGATTTTCTGTTTGGAAGAAAATTTTTAAGACGAAGGATTTGGTTTCATCAATTATGTAAGGATTTGATGTTATAGCTTCCGAAGATGCAGAGTTTGATGTTTCAAGTTAATATGAGATTTGATTTCATCAGTTTTGGGAACAAAGCAAAGTGAAGTGCACATCAAAAGGAATGGGATTATATCAGGTGATATACATTCGATATGGTCAAGAATTGTTGTCTTGATGTTTATGTTGCTCTACATTGGAGATTTGACATTGATACTTATTGGAGCATAAACCCTATGCATGTCTTCAAGTAAGTTTATTTATTCTCTATACTTCGTACTATTCTTGGAACTGTTTGAAAGACCTGCGTAGATTGGTTTTCAATTAATCGGTGTTTGCTTGGAAAGACACAAGAAGGCAAGAATATTGTAGTTGGGATACAAATATTGATTTGTATGTTTGTGGAAGTAAAGACGGAATATAAGCATGTCAAAGTCTCATCATTGTTCCAAACCAATGAAACAATAATTTGGTTATCAATCGTCATCAATTGGATTATGTTGCTGCTTGTATTTAACCTGGAGTTGAAGAATGTGAAGATGCATTGATACTCGTTCTGCCTTAGTTTTTTGTTACAAAAGGAAATGGGAAAATCTCGTTGTAGGTTTCGTTTTGAAAGTATTGTCCGTTGTCCAGGGTTTGATATGTTCCGGTGGTGAAGAGTTTGATTTCAGTCTTAGTATTTAAAGCGTGTGGTTGCAAATAAGTTGCATGACAGTGATCGTTGGATGAGATGTGATATTGGTTGTGGTGGAGATATGGATTCTTATTATTGTATAAGAAGCAGTTTGTCGACACAGTTTGTTAGGGTTTGTTTGTCTGTGTTGAAGTTTGACATTGTTTCGGGTAGAACAATGTTTTAGAGTTTCTCTCGTACTGTTTCCGATGGAGAAGCTAGATAGTTTGTGATCTTTTGATTCTTGTCGATGACGTTCAATCGAAGATTTGTTTTTTGTTATACACCATTTGAAGTCGATCGGGGCTAGTTGAAGTGCAAGACCGTTGTGAGAAATAGGTTGGTTTATTTGTGTTGCAAATACATTCTTATTTTGGTAAAGACCCATTGTGAGGAATTAAAAAGGTATCGCTTGGACACTTCAAGAGTTTAAATAATAAAGATACAATACTACAATGTGTATGGTGGTGTGTCTACGGGAGCTAGCGCATACTACTCGGAGAAAACACGGTGGATGAATTCGAGTGGGCTACAATTTCAGTGTGTTTTTCATCAACCTTTTATTATGCATTGGCTATTTGATTTCCCGATGATCAGTGTGAGACTTTCTGTTGGAGAGAGCAATATTATAGCAATGATAATATTTAGGGGTTTGCTCATCTGCTATAGTTATTGAATTGATTTCAATAGTGATAGAGCCTGTAGAGATGAAGGTAGAAATTTCTATTGAGAATTATTTTTCAGCAACGACATAGTTTCCGTCAAGTTATAAAACAACATCGTCTTGAATTTCTTGGAGCTTGAGGAAGTTACCGAAAGTTTCAGATTATGGCTGGGTGTGATTGGGTCTTTGTGTGAGGACGGATTATCAGATTTCGAACGTTGGTGTACGTTTTTGGAGCAAGATTGGTAAAGGGATATGCATAAGACAGAATGTGTGACTTTATGCATTGTTATGAGGGTAGCAGTGAATTCTTCGACGATGGTCACAGTTCTATCCGAGTCCGATTGTGTTATGGTTTGACTGTCATGAAGTAGAAACTACATGCTTGCTTAAGAAATTGATAAAATACTATCTTGACAATTACGCATGTAAAAGGACATTATTGTCAAAGCCCGTTGAAGTTGTTGAGGTGATGTAGAAAATGATGGTGTGTCAGTTGTTGAAGTCTATGTGAAGCTGGACACGTGTTTGGTATGTATGCAATGGTTGAAGATATGATGAGCTTTTTAAAAAGGAGTAAAACTCAATTGGAGAAATATGGTCGTAGAATCATGATCCAATCGTAGATAGGCTTGTAAAGCAAGATTCATAGAGATGAGCTCGATATTGGCACGTAGTGGCAATGATCCATGGATTGGTTGTATTTGGTGTGCGTTTAGAGTCATGCTCAATATGCTTTGTTACATACAATATGGTTAGTTTCTTGGAAGCTAACATGGAGGTTGGTTTGTTACAAACTAACACAAAGTATCTCGTTAACTCACTTTGGTAGACATGCTCGTGGAAAGGATCAAGTATGTGATCAGTTGTTTAAATAAGAAATTGACTCGGATGGAGTTTAAAGACGAAGATGAAGACTATGGTTCTGCTAAGGTAATGCTTAGGCAGACACATGGAAGCTACTGTGGTAGTTTCATTTGCTTATCGGGTACTTATGGATGTGGTGCGCAACTTGGAGTTAGTGGCTTAGAATAGTGGAACATTAACTTAGGTGGAGAAAGGCAGGACGAGATGGAGCTGCGCTCATGGTGGAGCAAGTTTCAAGAGGTAGAGAAGGCTCAAAGGCGCATAATGATTGTAACTAAGTTCGATTGGTATCATATGGACAACGATAGTGTATGGTCTGATTGAGTTGGCATGCAATACACCTAGAATGGTGCCAATCAATGTGGAGTTGTGAACATAAAAGAGTAAGGTGTTTCTCAAGATGTTGCATAACGGATGATCATATGATGATAGTTGTTGAGATGGTCAGATTTTTCACCGTGGTGGAGATTTGTACAATCACCGGTAGGTTGGATTGTTAAGTCTGAGTTGGTGACGTTCAAGTTTGGTTTGGTCTTTTCTGGTGGAGGTTCTATGAAACAATTTGGATGAACTACATTTCGGTTTGATTCCTATTGAGGATATGTAGACAACCAGTGATGGTGCAATCGATGTTCAGAAGATATAGGGATAACAGTTGATCGTCTCATTCACAAGATAGAACAAACATGTCACAAAATCTCTACATGTACCGAGAGATAATCACACCTTGTTAAATTCCAAAGAAACCCATGCAAATGGATATCATGTGGAACCTCACAGTGATAATATAGTCTCTAATATATTTGGAAGGAAATATATTTTAGAGAAACTAATGAGTCAATCCAGTGAAATGTAAATCACTATAGTATTTGGATTATTGAATCCATATTGACTCCAACGATGAAATGTTGGGAATTGACTCATACAGGCTTTGGGAATAACCATAAAGTAACTTTCGTTGTGACATGATGATTGTTTTGAAAGGCTTTGGGCATAACCAAGTTTGTGACTCCTATATAAGGAGGTCTAGGCTAAGTGTTTTAGTCATGCAATCCTCAATGTAAATCTCGTAGAGATGTGAGGGATTCATCCCACCTATTGAGGCGGTTATGTGAGAGACCTAATGGTGGAAGGAGTACATCATTATGGTGTTTATGGGATACTTATCGATGTTGGAAGATATGTCGTTATGGAGTATTCATATGGAGATGTTGGTAAGACATCTTGTTGAGGAGAAGATCATCTTGGTGGTGCTGGATTAGATTATTGGTGTTGAGCTAAAGGCGTCCATGATAATCTATATCAGGGTGTGCAAAAAAGATCGTCTCGTTGTGGTAGATAATGTGGTAAACATTATCTCGTATGGGTGAAAATGCTACTTTGGATCTTATAGGGTGCTTGTGAGATTTCTTATGTTCGGTCACGTTGTGGTGAGTCGATGGATTGATTTAGTCAATCAGTTGTGTAATTCTCAGTGGTGATTCTATAATGAATAAAGAGGTCGTATACGTTTGGTGGATGTAGACAATATTACACACATTATGTATATTGTTGAACCACTTTAACTCCGTGAGCACTTTACTTCTTGTTGCTTTGTTTATGGTTTGCATCTATGTAGTTCTCTTTATCTACTTCTTATCCTAGATCATAGTAAGGTTCATGGATCAATCCGAGAGATCAAATATTTCTTGTTAGCTAATATGTTTCCGCAAGATTAACACGTAGATGGCTCTGAACCCCAACAGTTATCAAGTAGAGGTGAGCATTAAAATAACAACAGGGTCAGATCAAGAACCATGGGGATGCGGTTACACTTTATGATCATCATTTATTTTCAGTGGAGCGATTACAACATTCTTATATTTTCCCAAGTCCTTTATCTTTTTTGTCTGACTGACTGTCACTTAAAACTATCAATACATACACTCAAAAATCAAACTATCAATCTAGTATGTATTGGAATGTGCAAATGATTAATCAAATTTTTTGACCAAATCTTGTGTTGGTTAAACCACATTATGGCCTCCTTTGTCCACAGTTGGAATTGTATTGGTGCTGGATAATGTCAGTTGTTGTTGGGTTATCCACTTGCAGCAGTCAGATAGTTTGAACAAAATCTTGTAGATTTTTTCCATAAACAAAAGAGACACTTTGGCCGAGTGGTTAAGGCGTGTGCCTGCTAAGTACATGTGCTCTTCCCGCGAGAGTTCGAATCTCTCAGGTGTCGCTTTTTTTTTTTTTTTTTTTTTTTTATTTTTGAACTTTGATCTCAACTGCAGCTATTGTACGGCCCCGTGGCCGGGCAGTTTTTTCAACGACAACAGAGCCGATCGGACTTTCCTTTTAAATGCCATTTAACTGCCCATGTATTTTTGGTGATCGATAAAATGAAATTTTCTTAGTAACCCTAGTTGCTTAATTTTGGGATCTTCAGTCTCCTGTTTCTCCAAGTCTGAATCAATCAGAACCCCAGATAATTTATTAATATGATGCTCATCAGGTAACTATTTCATCTTCTGCGTGTATATTTCTCTTTGATTAATCGTAGAGTTTTGAACATGATTAGAAATGAAACGAAGAAGATCATTGAGTAGTAGCAGCAGCAGCAGTAATGGAACAGAACATGGCTGTTGTTTTCGTGATTGAAATGATTTAGTTTTGGTTCACATCTTTAGTAGGCTTCCAGGGAAGTCGTTAATGAGATTTAAGTGTGTGTCTAAACACTGGAAATCCATGATAACACAAGACAAATGTTTGATAAATTTACATGAAGCACATCGACGGGTCACTTCCGTTCTCGTCTGTCCAACATGGTCTCATATACCACACGAAACACCACAGTGTCCGTTTCCTGGGATAGTAGAAATCAAGAGTATTATGTTCTCCCCAGAGGATTTAAGGTTTGATGGCGATGAACGGGGATCATCATCACCTTCAAACGGCACTGATGTTACTTTGTTTGGATTCGGATACGACCCAATTACTAGGCAACACAAAGTACTCTGCGTATATGTGATTATCGTATTCAAGAGGGGACATCACTTCGGATTTAGATCATTTAACATCGTCGATAGCCGTAAAGTTATTATGTGTGGGGTGTACACTGTTGGTGAGAATAAATGGAGATATATTGATAATCACCAAGTTCCAGTGAGGATCACACGCAATAAAAAATATGTTTATGTAAATGGTTGTTTATGTTGGATTCATTACTGATTATACCCAAAGAAGATGAAGTACTTGTTTTTGATGTGGGAAGAGAGATATTTAGGGTAATCACAATCCCTGATTGCATCCCTAAGCTTTATGCTTCGTGCAACACCGGAAAGCTAGTGGACGAGTTAGTAGAAGTCGATGGAAATTTGGTTGTTTTAGTCCAAGAAAAAGATGACCAGCTCAACTTGTGGATTTATGTGGTACCACCAACAACGGATATTAGATGTAAGCTGTGCCTCATGGAGAGGAAACTATCAGCCACATTTTACTTCATTGTTCCTTTGTTTATGAGGTGTGGAGCTACATTCTAAGATACACAGGAATGAATACAGCGATGCCTTTCACGACAGGGATGTGCCTTGATGGGTGGACAAGACAGTGGCCTAATGTCAGGCACAACTTTATTTGGAATTGCCTTCCGCATGCTATCTGGTGGGCTGTCTGGTTGGAGAGGAATAGACGATTCTTCCATAATAAAAGCCAAAATGAAGCCGACACAATTATTGCAGTCAAAGCTCTCTTGTATCAGTGGGGACTTCCATCCAAAGTGTTCGGTGGATTATACTTTGAAGATCTGGTGGCTAGGTGGGAGGAAAAGCTTTATCCGAAGTGACTGGGATGGCATTAAGCTGGTGTATGTATTGTTTGTGCGCATGAGCTCTCCTAAGATGATGCTTGCTAGTTCATATACTGTATTGTTTATCTTTTTTTTTTTCCATGTAATTTTCTGTAATTTATGCCGATAATAATGATAATGCTGGTGGTAATTGGATTAAAGAGACAATCCAAATGCCCTATCGATGGGATGAATTGTTCAATTTAGATTTTAAAGCCATCACCGGCACAAAACTGGCAGTTGTAAAATTCATAAAAATCAGTCAGAAGCAACACGAATGTCTCCTATATTATAACAGGAAAGAAAAGAAATATTATCGAAATCGGCATGAATCTTTATTTCATACTTCTGCTGGCGCTGGCAGATATCAAATAACACCGTTCTTCGAGACTCTATTGCCTGTTCAGACCACTCAGGATGGTGAGGAAATCAACTGACATTTATGCTCCAGCAACATCAATGAGGTATGACACTCGGCAACTGACGTAACAATATCTTCTTCAATTCTCTTAAATAATTATTATCTAAACTGTTGCAGTGTGGTTGCAGTTGCATCTACCTTTTTTATCTCCATATGTCTGCTATAGGTTTTAAAAATATATATGGCACCACTTGTTCTGCTGAGTTTAACTGCTATATGAAGTTAATTCTGCGTTTCATGAGTGGATTATCTCTAGTTATACAATAGTCTTGGCGCATGAGCTAGACTATAAGTTCTAACATATGAGCTTGCAACAGCTAAGTTAGCACTATTCTGTTCTTCTCCCTTGTAGTAAATTCAGATAGTAAAATAAGTTTATCTCACGTGGAATTACTTACAGTACAAAATCAGCTCATGGTAACAATCTTAGCTTCATTTTCAATTAGACATTCTATTAAGAACTAACTACAATTGATACCCTTTCTGTAACAATCGGCCTGAATCTATTCAGCATGTTTTTTTGGAATGTGATTTTGCTACAAGTATAGGTATTGCTCTATGGCATCTTTGGGTATGCAGATGCACGCTAGTCTTTGAAGGCGGCACTATGACTGTTGCTGTTCTAGTCAACAGGATTAACATGTATACTGTAGATTGGGAAAGCTCTATGGAAGTTATCAATAGGAATAGAACTGCCAGTACTATTGTGGACAGAAGCATTAGATGGAGTCCACCCATCACACCTTATGATAAAATTAACTTTGATGTGAGTTTTCATGATAATACAAAATCTGCTCTTCATTTGCAGGTATTTGTAATGGGACGGGATGCATTCCAGTAGCTGCAGCTTATGAAGTACAAGCGGAAGCTTTAGGAGCATTAGAAGCAATACTATGGGCAAAGGAGAGGGGTCTCACTATGATACTCTTAGCTTAGGTAAATTAATCAAGCATTAATTTCTTAATAAACATTCAAGATTTAAAACTTAGAAGCAACAATAATAACAGAATCATACGTAATAATGTATTCAATTTCATACATATAATAAACAAGCAGTAATTTCTTTAAGCATCAGTAATCGGAACATCCAGTGGACGGAATCCATGTAGGAGAGTTGCAGCCCATACTTTGTCAATGTCTTCCTCGAGCATCAATGACATTGAGTGGCCACATTCGTGATTTTCCCATTTTTCCAGTGCATGAATTATACCAGCTACACGCCATGCACTCATCACCCTTCTTGGCAACCAGTTCTATTTCCATGTAACAAATATCATTAGTGAAAATTGATTTTAACTGTAATTATTACGACATATACACGTAATGACATGACTGTAATTACCTCACAGGAGTGGACATTCTCAAGAGCAGGAGGAACTGTCAGTGACGGAGTGTTATAATACACGCAATCCTTACGGACTAGTTTTTTTCTGTTCATCCAAGGAGGAAACTGGGAGAACGGAATAAAAAGTGACCCAGTTGGTGCACTCTTTTCCTCTTCCGCGCTAAATCCATCGCCCACCAGCCATACCTGCGCGCATCATGTCAAAGTTACGTTGTTACTGCTGGTGCTATTCCTAGCTAATAACTGGAACACTTTTTTGCTCAATAATGATGTTGGATGCAAATAAAGCTAGCATAGATATTTTTTTTGTTTCTACATTTATGGTTGATTTAATCCATTACCTGTTGATGATGAGCATTACCGGTACAAGTTGTTGTAGATGATGTTGAGAGGGTCAAGTTATCAGTAAAAAAATTATTATTTCCTAACCACAATTTGAGCTTCTGAAATTCATCCCTTCGTGTTGTAATAACTCGAACGCCTCGTTGACAAAGAACAAATGCAATCCCATAAGCAACTTTTGTAAGTGTACCTCTCATTATCACTTCGCTTGTTCCTTTAGGGACCATGTTGTTAACAACAAATGCCACAACTAAGTTGCTCCCATCTACAATTCTAGTCTTCAGTTTTGGATGTTTTTGCATGTAAATTTCACCATTCCTGTTCAGTTCTTCTCCCTGGTAAATCATTAAGAACGCAAAATAAGTTAATAGAGGTATGGATCCCCACCCGAGCTCCTTCACCTCCTGATGAGGTTCCCACATGCATGGACTGGTGAATACGTACGTACGGGGTTTAAAACTAAATGCTTAACTAAGTTGGACATGACACAGGACTGAGATCAATAGAGATGGTACCAGTTAGATAGTAGTACTCAACGCTAGTTATGACTCATGAGAAGTTAATGCTGCCTTGTACTTGCCTGGTTTAGGAGTCCCAAGCTCAAGACCTTCACTCCAGCTTTATCAGCATCAAGTATGGCCTCCTCAATCAATTTGTTTATTCCTTGTCTTTGCTTTGGTGATGATATATACTACAAGTATTAGTGTAATTAGTACGAATTATTAAGTTTAATGAAATGGTTTAACTTCTTAAAATCATATTTATACTAACTTGGTAAGAGTATCTTGGTACAGCCCAAGTCTGCATTTTGAGCGTTCCTTTTCCGTCTTCGTCGAAGATGTTCCTCTCCACTACGAATGTGCTGTTGATGTATTTAAACATCCAATTCAACGGCCATAACATCCCCTTAGTCATCAAGAAATACCATTTCTTGTTAGGAGTAGCGCTGCTATATGGTATGGACGCTAAGGAAGCGAATCCAATGCGTAGATGGTAGATTGAGTCCGGTGAAGTTGGATGGGTTAGGTGAACGACATGAGGCGATTCTTCCTGTCTTTTGAGTGAATTTTCGTACATATCGTCACTTGACTTGTCCATGGTCCCGTATAAGTAATCGTACATGGGCATGAATAATGCGTAATTCGTCCTGAACTGAGTGTGGTGAAGTGAATGGTATCTGTTCATCACCAATCATGCAAAATTACATATATGTGTGATGTGTACCATATGAACGAATCGAATACGTGTGTAGTGTCTTAGTATACTTACGAAGGAGTGTAGAAGATATATTTCATGAATGGAAAGAAGGTAAAGAGAGATGGAGGGACAATCTCGAAGTTGCAGTGACCCATGTTGTTCATCAAATCGATGTACGTTAGGTAACCGGTAACAGCTACGATGGAAACAGTCTCAGTGGCTACCATTGATAGTATTGGTATCGCAAAAAGTACGAAATACATGAGATGCTCCCCAAATGGATGGATCACAGCTGCCCATTCGCATAGTCATACCGTTAGTTTTTCAGTGGCTACCGTTAAAATTTTAAGTAAAATGTCTATGGATTGAATTAAGCATACTTACAAGTAATGGGTTCAGTGACAATGGAAGAATGATGGTGAGAATGGTAGCGAGAGTAAAGGAAATGATGGTGCAAAGCTCGGTGAAGCCAATAGTATAAGAACTCGACAGGACCGGTGTGGAGTAAAATGGTTAAGATAATACCATCTGTATTCCAGATGGGAAAGTATGTAGCACCTGGCAGTGGTATAAAATTGTAACCCAGATAAAACATTAGACCCTGCAATATGATCTGATCATCCCTGCAAATGTGATGTAAAACTCTTTAAAAAAAAATCACAGAAAGAAAAAATATGAAAATGAATGCTCAGTAGGATGGCCGTGATAATTAATTACTACCAGTTGGTTTCTCTGTCAACTTGTTCGAACTCCATGGGTTTGTCAACTATTCGGTTCTTGGATTTGGATGTTCGGAAACGAGATAAGCTTATCCAAATCTGGTTGTGAATGGCTCTCCACAACATAATGGGAAAGATGAGGATGTAAGTCATGTCTAGTCCTCTGTCGTCGTTCCGGGTTTTCAGAAAAGTCGAATAGATGCTATCCACCACCCATGGTGCCAAAACCATGTACTAGAATCATCAAAAGATACACACATAACAATATTAGATGTCAACACTAACTTACTAGCCATTCTGTAAGGATGACTGGTTTAGAAGCAAAAATGATGTGATCATGATGATTAGTGTTGCATATTACCTTAAACCTTCCAAGTGGTGTCCATGGCCAATCTGTTAGGATGCCTGGTTTAGAAGCCATATATTAATTTGCGACGATATGCACGACTGATGATCTCTCTCTTTCTCTCGGTCTTCTTTGTATGTAAACTCAGCTGAATCGAAAGCACAAAATTAGGAAGAGAGTTTTGCAATGAAAAGAAGGAAAACATAAAACCATGCCAGTGCAGCTAGATAAAAAGCATATATGGTCATGTACCTTCAACTCTCTCAATAACAAGCCCTTGCAACACTCTCCCTTTAAGTAGGGAAATGTAAACTGTGTGAACGTAACAAAAGAAACAAACAATGTTCATTTAATAAATGCTGCTGAGTTATTGTTGACAACTAACTACTATTTTATTTGCCGAAAAATAAAAATAAATCACATGGTTCAGTGCTA
This sequence comes from Papaver somniferum, assembly GCF_003573695.1. Taxonomy (NCBI): domain Eukaryota; kingdom Viridiplantae; phylum Streptophyta; class Magnoliopsida; order Ranunculales; family Papaveraceae; genus Papaver; species Papaver somniferum. The sequence goes on along the minus strand of NW_020618825.1, from coordinate 8,988,508 downwards.
TCGAAGTCCAATGTGGTTTGGACTCTGGATGGATACGCGTATGTGGTTTTTACCAGATGACACAAACTATAATCTGTATAACTCTTTTCATTTTACCTCAAATAAGTAGACGTTGTCAAGTTATCAGTGGTACTAAAAGAAAAGAAGAGGCCTAATTTGCTATTTCAATTAGGATATACACGAGACAACGTTATTGGTATACTATTCTACTATGATGCTAGCCGTCCTATATCTACTATTCTACTTCAGTTTACTCTTCTCTTTGACTTTGCTTTTGTACATTCTTCTGTTTCCATATCCCACCAACAGATTTCTGCTGCAATGCACATGCATTTCATATCTAGTACAGGTACTCAATATATTCCGATTTTGGTTTCTAGTACAGGTACTCAAGGATGCTAGGTCTAATGGCGAATATGGTGATTGTTTTATGGGACTCTTTATTCCGCTTTTGTGAACTTGATTTTTGTTGTTTTAGGTTTGGCGAATTACACTTCGCTTTTTCATTCCCTTTTATTTTCATTGGGTTGAGGTACCCCTCTTAAGTACCTCTCTTATCAATGAATTTTCTCTTGACCCATCAAAAAAAAAAGAAGGTTTCTAGATTCCACCCGGCCGGCAAAATTTACTCAATTAGATACTCTTAAACCACAAGTTACTAGATAAAAGTGTGTGAACTATGAACACCTAAACAGTTAAATGACGCGCCCAAAATCATATCATAATATTGAATCTTGTTGCATATATTCATCATGTGCCATATGGGGACTATATATACTTTCAACAACTGGCTTGATTAATTAATTGGCTTCATGTTCAAACGTACCAACTAGCTAGCTAATTCATGAGATCGATCGTTCATAAAAACTTGTAGGAAATGGAATGACACGATGGAGACAAGTCCATAGAGTTTTCAAATTTCACTTCATTGCATCTTCTTCTGTTTTGTACTTGAATTTACTTTATAATTGTATGTACTAACTAGTCGGTCAGTACTCATCAATTTAGTGACGGGCAGTTGAGTCGATCCTGTTAAGTATAGTCTCACATTGCCTAGATTCCCTGAATTTGTGAAGTGTATATGACTTGGTCCATCCTAATCTTGCAAGCCGGCGACAACGGAACCAGGAACAGGCGCTCGAGGGACTAAGAGAAAAAGAAAAAAAAATTATTTTATGTAATTCCATATCTTTTTCATATCATCCTGTATATTGAAGTTCGGCTCGGTGACAGAGTCATAGTTTAACAATTATATGCTTTTTTTTCATTTCCTGTATATTGAGGTTTGGCTCAGTGACAGAATCATATTTTAATTTGGTCATAGAATTATGTACAGTAATAGAGAGTATTATTATACGAAATGGCGTCTGAAGGCCGATGTTTCAAATGTTATTTTCTATATGCATAGCTTTCGCGCATGGGTTTGGCAAAGGATAATAAAACTATGAATTTCACATGAGATGCAGATACAAAGTTGCAAATTAATCAAATTACAAACACCAATTAGACATAAAATCAAATAGCAAATTAAACCAACATAATATATAAACTCCAAGTTTTACATAAAGTTAAATAGAGTAATTGACAAGGGGAGAGAATAAAGAGTAGAGCTTCTAGAGACCAGAAAACTTCCTAGCTAAAGCTTAATAGATCATAAACAGCTTAAATTTGAAATCTCCAACTTTACCTCACGACGACAGAATTAGAGATGAACAAGTAAAACTGAAAAAGAAAACGCTACAAAGGAGTTAAGATAGGAGTGATATAACATACGGTTCGACTATGATCCTAGGATGGGTTTAATTATTTCTTTTTGGACCTTCTTCATGGGCCAATTCTTTTTTACAAATTTTGGGGTGGGCTGCTTTCGTCACTGCAAGCCCGTTTTTGAGGTTAGTTAGGCCCATGAATTTTAACTTGATATCACAAAAGGACAGGTGTTTAGGTGGTGCGTGGATATTTGTTGGTTGGCTTGGCTTGTTTTGTTTGGCCCGCTAAGGGATCGTTTGTTTGTGACCCACTAAGAATATTGACTCGGTAAGGGTATTATTTTTGGGAAATTAGGGGGAGACCCAAAAAAAATAATATTCTCGTTCTCAGGTCCACAATTAATTTTGTATACCGCGACACCCATAATTATATGAAATTATTATATGAATCAATACATAACTGGTTATGCATACTATCTTTTCAGGCATAACTCGTTATGCATACTATCTTTTTTAGGGGTATAATTGGCAGCGCAACTTAGACATAACGAATTATGCAACCATTTTTCGACTGCATAACAAGTTATGTATCTGCATAACAAAGTTATGCATCTATAACAAATTATGTAACCATTGTTTTGGTTGATTTTAGCCGTACATATAAAAAATTGATGCATAATGCAGTATGCATCCATATTTACGGATGCATATCAGGTTATGCATCTATTTTCTCGATGCATAATGCATTATGTAGCCATATTTTCGGACGCATAACAGGTTATGCAGGTTTTCTGGACTGCATAACAAGTTATGCAACAAATTTTGTAGATGCATAACAGGTTATGCATCCATTTTCACGAATGCATAACATGTTATGCATACAGTTTCTCGAATGAATGACATGTTATGCAGTCATAACCACATCATCATCTTCTTTCATGTTTCATTAACTCCCACGCAAACCATTATCTTTCAGTTATTCGGGGGATCTTGGTCAAAATCATGTATTTACACCATCATCTTCTTTCATGTATTTACACCATCATCTGCAATTAAACCTTCTTCACAACTCATCCATACAATCTATAGCTAACAACATAGACATTTTGCTGTAGCACTCATATCATCACATTCCTCCACCTCTCAATTGAACCCAGTTTTAATCCACATCCAAAAATCCTCCGCAAATCTGTGTTGTTGCTGTTGTTGTAGACCACTGCTGCCTGCAATCACCCATCGAGTCGCTACAACATTGCATCTTCGACTTGGTCTCTGAAGCACAGAAATGTCGAAGTCTCTCTTCGTTGCTCACTCCAGTCTCCATCAGCAATGTAGTAGAGAAGGACAGACACCATCTTTTTCAACTCCCCGTGTTCACAACGTCTAAAGATCTGTCTAGCACAACCACCAGTGGCTTTGAAGCTCGAGTCTTCTCCATTTGTGTCTGCAATTCTGCCGGACAAGTCGACAACCATTGTTTAATCAAGAACAAAAATGGGTAAGAACCCATCTCCACGGAATCGATTCAATTAATCAAAGACCCCCAATTTCAGTTCAAAACCAGAATTCCCCAGAATCCCATTTTAGTTTCTGCCAGGTACTGTTGATTTTTCAAATACAAACCTCCAATTTCAGGCCACAGCAAAACCCCAGTTGACAGCAACAATGGCATCTATTTCAGCTGGTTTTCTGGCATAACCAAAACTCCACCAAACTCTGTCTATATCCAGAGAACACTCGACGGAAATCAACACCAATTTGACCTGCAAACACCACCATTACCTTCATAATTTCTGTCTCAATCGAGCACCACGCTGAACCCCAACAGATCCATTTCATTTATCCAACAACTCCATATAAAACCCGTTTCAGTTAACTTCAAAAATCCCCAAAATCTGTTGCTTAAACTTCTCGTATATATCCATGAATCAATGGAAGAAACCCTAAGTCAAATCATCGAACAACACCAGTTCTTCAATCAACAGACCCCAAATTATACCACCTGCAATCAATCCACAAGCAATCACACCCAAATTCAATCGTTGTTGTTGAGAGAATTGAAGCAATTGGCTTGAAATTCAACCCCCAAACACCACAGATCCATTCTCGTCATCGCTGCTTCAATCAATCCTTGATGTCTCCATTTCAGTTCAACTGCAGAAGCTCAAAATGATGCTCAGATCCCCTTTCAACCCCCAAATACGAAGATGTTCAGATTTACCCATGAATTGAAGCTCCAATGAAGAACTGAGACGAAAACAGTAGGGAGATACGAATCGGAGAAGAAAAAGAAAAAAGACTGAAACATAATTTCAGAAATTATGGGTTTCGGAGATATTTTGTCGTAGAAAATGGGTGCGCGCCTGTGTTTTTTTGAGCATGGGTTTCACAGTGGGAAGAATCTGTAAAATGGGTCTGCCTGTAGTTTTCACTATTATTTTCCCCCATGTGCGAAGGGGATTGGTGTTAAGTATAACCCCACATGCATCGCCTAGATTTTCTGGGTTTGTGAAGTGTATATGCTTTGGGCAAGCCGATTTTTTAGGTTAGTTAGGTCCATGGACTTTAACAGATCCATCCCATAAATTGAATGCAAATATTCTCATAATCATAAGTTTGTATTCTCATAAGTTCTCATAAACATAAATTGAATGTTTGTTTCTATTCTCATAAGTTCTCATAATTTGAATGTGAATGCAAAAGATTTCAGGTAAGTAATACTGATTATAGATTATTATCTCGAAAGATTTCAGATTATTATCCTCTTCTTCTATGGTGGCAAAAGAGGCAGGCACAGGAACGTGTAAGCGCTTACAATTAAAATTAAATTAAAACAATGCTTTTTCGAGGGACGTGGTTAACCGGAGGTTCTGGTTGATTCTGGCCCCACCATTTCAAATTTCGGCCAATAAAATTTGAGGAAGAAAATATTACCTAAAACAACTGAATTTAATAAAATCTTACAAAAGTTGTCAAAAATATATTAAAAAGTATAATATTTTAATTAAGTCACACATTAAAATTCACCAATCAATTTAAAACAAATCACATCAGGAAATTATTGTTCATCACGAGTTCATCACAATATTAAATCAACCATAAAATTTGAAAATAAAAATGTTTGATGTCCAATGTCCAATTACATTTCTTTTAATTAACTAATCCTAATTACATTTCCAAAAGACTAATAATTGAACTGTTTACAGTTATAATTACAATTAAAAAAATAAATACTTTGGTCAAATTTAGAAGAATAATTAAAATTAAAATACATAGTGTTGTAGACACTTACCCATATAAAAGCCTGATTTCTTTTCCCCAAAAAAATGAATTAATCTTATCCAAGATTCAAAATGGAAAAAATCGTTAAAATCGTGTGTTGATTGAAGACAATTTGGTAAAGAAACGTGGAATCATGATGAATTATGATAGGACAAAGTAGAAAGGTGCATAGCAAAACAAATCAACAATTATTTTCTTAATATAAACTATTTCCATAAATTAAAAAAAAAACACTCAAAAAAAAAGGGGGTTCTATTCCTATACGTGTAAGATGTGCTTAATATTTTTTAAACATAAATGTTGCAGCCAATAAATGCGGCTATCCAAATTTCTTTCTTTTTGAAGCATATTATCCAAAAATATATAAGCTATTCCAAAATTATAAAAAGGATATAAAAAGGGTATTAATATTAAGATATGGACTGATATTATTTTCCTAAATAAACTTTTTTCTAATGGAATGTTTGTTTTTGGTCTTCCTGTTGCAGTTTAGGGTTTTGTAAATACTTAAAAAAATGGGGTTTGTAATCTGATCATTTTTTGTTTGTATTGTTGCAGTGTACTTTAATAGCTGCGACAACGAGAGTGGTTATGAGTAGTGATATCGGTTCTTTCGGAGCTCTCTAGCGATGCGTTAAACTCAGACGGTATTCAATAGTTAAATCATGTTTTTTCTTTTCCTTTTTGTATTCTTGGTTTTTTTTTCTTTTTGCAGTTGTTGGTAATTGGTGATACCTCTCCTCTGTAAATGAACGAGGTTATGAAACTGATTTGGCTAATTTTGTTGTTGGCGTGTGAACTAAATAACCTGAAGATGCAAATGCATGGATGAGGTGATGGATCTAATCTTTTTTTCTTTTTATTCTAGGTTTTTTTTTGTGGGTTGTTATTGGTTTTTGGACTCGCAGTGAAAATCGGGGTTAAAAGATATATGTGAAACTGAATTTCTAATAGCCTTAACGTGCATATATTTCCTGCGCTTCGGAAACCGGTCAAGGCCGTTGTAAGACCTGGTAATAATGAGTTGGAAATTCTTAGCATGTTGCAGGCATGTCATGGACACATACCCACTATGGGTATTAGATATATACCACAGATCCTGGTGACCCTTCAAATTTTCTTTATAATCTCCTATCCCCTCTCTAAAAACCGGCCAAAAATCCTTAGTATGTTCGCAGGCATGTCATGGGAAAATTAGATACATACCACATAGCCTTGAACTTATTTTGAGAAAGCAAATTGTTCTACATCCCTACGAGGCACGTGACAAGCCATATTCAGTCTATGGTCAAGAAAGACCATTCCATAAGTATCTCTGTAATATTCTGTAATTGATCTGGTATATTTGCTTACCTATTTAGTTAGCTTGCTATACGTTAGAGTCACACTGAATGAAATTGATCCTACATATGTGTATCCCGATTAGCATTATAAAGGAAAGCTTAGTTTCATAGGATTTTCAAAAAATTTATATCTTTGTTGGTATCTGTTTTGCAGGCACCCGCATTTTTTTTTTTGATAAGATTGCAGGCACCCACTTTTTCGTAGTTGCTTGATTTTACGGGATCAAAAAACGATATTGACATGGATGCGAGGAAAAACATTGAAAAATAGGTTTCATGTACATGGGTGAAGGGTGCAGTTTGCAATACTGTATATGGTTCGAAAATATTGGATGCAATGTTATTGTTTTTTGAGATTCAGTCTGTATGCTTACGAGAAGATATATTATCTGACAAACCATATATTATGCTTTTCTTTGTATATATGCTTTTCTTTCTAATCTCCAATCCCCCTCTCTAAAAATGATTAGAATCGGTGGCTAAATCAATATATTATGTAATGTGAGATAGTAGGTCTCAGTTAAACCGTAAAAGATCTTGAATCTGGATCCAGATAGAATTAAAAAAAAAAAAGATTCTTGATTAACACATTCTCAAATGAGTAAGGGACCTGTTTCCAGTCCAAAATGGCCACGCTAGATCACGGTGAGAAAAATTTAATTCCATGGAGCCATGGATCATGCATATGGTTTGATTTCCGTAATTCCTGACCGTTTTTTAAGATATATTCTAAAATGAATATAACAAGGATGAAGGATCATGCATATGTATCAAAGGGTATTTTAGTATTGAATTTTGAATAAAATAAATTAACCCCATAAATATCATTTTGATTCCATTCGGTGGAAAGAATTTTAGAAAAGAATACTCAAATTATTATTCATATCTCTAATTATTTTAAGCGTAGATTTGTACACATTTATGTTTATATGGTTATTGATAGGAATAGTAATTAGAGAGCAGGGATGAGAAACTTTATATATTTAGAAGAAAATCCTGTTAAAGGCCATAGATAATATTTGTTTTTGCTAAAAGGACCCAGGTTAATAGATGGTATTTTTCCTTGGTTTGTTTGCGTATTTTACATATGTAAATATATATTAATTAAAAATGGGAAGTTGATCGAATGAGATGAGAATTCAATCTGCAAATTAATCCACATGACCTAGAAAAATCAAAGTGAATGATTGGTTTTATTTCCTCTGACGATTTCATAATATTGAGAGTTGCTCATCTTTTTGTAAATGAGGGGTGTTCCTTTGACTTGCTAATGGATGGGAGTGGCAGGTATTTTTGGGTGTGGAATATTTGTTGTTGTATGTGCTTAGTCTGATGTCATGCATGCTTTAGAATTTTCAATTTTATGGGAATGATTTTTATTTTTTGTACGTGTATATAGTCCAAGCAAGAGCAAATCGTATAAAGCTTAAGGGCGTGATACTAGAAAGAAGAAACAAGAAAATGTGTGAAATCCTCCGGAGTTCAGATGCAGGTGCATGCATATGTATACTAGTATTCGATAACAGCCCATCTTTCTTCGTTATTTTATTTTATCTTTATTTTTGGCTTGAAGATTTATTATTTTTTTTATTTTATTTTTATATTTTTACTTGGATTGCGTTTTTAGTACCTAAAGAAGTTTACAGTCGACAACGGTACCAATACGCCCAACTTTGGAGCCAGAGCAAGCTAGGATGAATCAGCGGAGGTGTAAAAATGAGATCATAGAGAGGATCTGCAAAAAATCAGATTTAAGTCCATATTCGGTTTTTGTGAATTGTTGAATTAAATGTAGTTTATTTTTTTTATTTTTGCATGCCACATGATTACGTGTATAGTTTAAGCTATTATATTCTTCTATTCTTTTAATTATTACAAATGTAGTTTTTGTTGACTATACGTGAGTTAAGAACTACTCGGAACAAATCTATCTATTTCTATCAACAGAGAACGAGTTTGTCAATGCAGTAATCGTAACATCATATGAAGATTTGTAAGAAATAATTTCATAAAACAGTACGTCACTCATACGGCTATTCAATCCCTTCGAGATGAAAAAGCTAATGAAATATATAGGCGTATGGGGTTCCTCTTTCCCGGAGAAGACCGTGAATACCTAAGCATGGATTATGTACTACGGAGTATTACAGTAAAGCAACACAGTTGCATCCTAGAAAATTTCTAAACAAGGTTGAAATTACGTACATGCCGCATCATGAACTAATATTGAAAGTAGTAATGCCAACTATTCCCTTGAGTTTCCTGACCAAGGGAATTGTTTCTGGCACAAGGTTAATTATAAAACAGCTACTAGAACATGAAATTGTTGTTGAAGTACTGACTAGAGCTTCGGTTGGAGAGGAAGTAGTAATAGGGCGGCATGTGATGAAATCAAGGACACAACACTACTCACCAGATGTTAATGCACATGGACAAGTGTTCAGCACATGGTTTATGCAATGTTTGAATCTACTTGAAATCAGGAGCCTTTAATGAGAATGAAAATCCGATGTACATTGGGGTTTCTGATACAACAACAAACATTCCATCTGAAAATTTATCAAAAAGAGGGATTAACGAAGAAGAAGACAAATAAAAATTTATAGGTGATGCATAGAAAAACCAGAAATAAAAAGTAAATTGATTTTAAAAATTGTAAAGTGGATGAGAAATATGAAAAATGGGGATGAGATATAGGGAGAACCTAACACCAAATCAAAAGTCCTCAGTAATCAGTAGATTCATCATTCAGATCAATTCTTAGGGTAATTTCTATGGCAATCAACAAAAAAGATTTTTTGTTGAGCCACGTGGATGAACAAACACGTTTTTGCACTATGGTAAATCGGAGAAAAATCAACAAATTTGGTTTTTTAGTGTCCCACTATTATTTCTTTTTAATATAAAATCTTTGGTAGGATAAAGTTAAAGTTTAAAATATTGGATTTAGGTGAGACAAAATATGATAAAGTGAGATAAAAATAGTGAAATAATATTTGGGAAACGGAATTTGAAGTGAGCGTGTTTTTAGTAGAAACGCCATCGTTTTTTTTTGTAGAAACGCCTGCCGATTGTCTTGGTCCGCGAGAATTCTGTAGGCCTGCACGGCTCTCCCTTAAACGCCCGGTTGATCATCCAACTTAATAAACAAACCAACAAATTTGTTAGTTTGTTTATCTTTGTTGAGTCCATAGTGGAATCAAAATGAACAAATCTGTTGAGTTCATAGGAATTGCTCTTACATAAGCAGGAATTTCATTAGCAAGAAATAGACCCGCGCATTGCACGGGTGAAAAACTAGTTAAAATTAAAATTAAACCGAAACCCAAAGGGATGCGTGTACGGTGTACTTCCCATGTTACCCACTCGGCCAATCCTGATGCAGTACATATAGCTAGGAACCATATGTAATTGAAAGATCGATTGTTAAAGCTTCTTGGTTCCGTGTATTATTTGGAGTTTACTTATACCATTACAAATAGGATATAGAAAGAGAAGAAAAGTACATATATCTCGCATCTCATACTAATAAACCTGAATATAGATGATAACAAGAGGTACCTAGCTAATTATTTAAGCAGCAATGACAGTGCTGGTGCAGGGAACAAGTAAATAATAAGGGCGGAAACCATGGCGCAAACTAGCGGCCCAGACTTTATCGATCATGTTGTCCTCCTCCTTGATAAACCAATTCCCGCGTTCATGTCCTTCCCAATCCTCCAGTGCGTGCAACATTCCCGCGACTCTCCATGCACTCATTACCCTTCTTGGCAACCAGTTCTGTCAAAAATTACCATCCAATTAGAAATCTACATAAACTGGAGGTAGAGATGATTATGCGTTGTTACAACGTACACACACGTCTAACTTATCAAAATGTCCCATTTACGTACCTCACAAGAGTGCACATTTTCGAGAGATGAAGGGATCATCATGGGTGGTGTACTATAGTAAACACAATCCTTGCGAAGAATATTAGCAGCCCCTATCGGATTCTTCTTAAAATTAGACCAAGGAGGAATCTGTGAATATGGTATGAAGATGGTTTCTTTTGGTGCACTCATGTGCTCCTCGCTACTAAATTCATCGTCAACTAACCACACCTGCGCATACATGATGCATATGTTTGAGTGTTTGGCAACTAGTAATAGCCTCACAATTTTTGGGATCGATCACCCGAACATAGGCATGACGAGGTATATATACGTACCTGATGGTTGCCATGAGCATTGTTATACTTTGTGAAAGGAATCAAATTATTTACTGCCAATGACGACGCCTGTGATGCTGACGAGGTGCTGAAAAACCGTGACCTAAGTTTCTCAAAATCGTCTGTACTCTGTAACTTAACTACAACTTGAACTCCTTTTCGGCACAAAGCCAAGGCAATATGACAAGCCACCTTTGTCAGTCTCCCTCTCATCATAACAACTAGTTTCTGCTGCGCGGTAAGATTAGTGATGCTGTTAAGCACGATTGCTGCAGCTAAGCTACTCCCATCCACAATCTTAATCTTCAAGTTTGGATGCTTTTGTATATAAACTTCACCATTTCTGTTCATTTCTTCTCCCTGCAGCATGCATATATGTTCTAACTTATCAAACTTATCAAACTTAAACACGCATAGGAGTCCCACCACTTACTCGGCCAATATTAAGCAATTTTAATTTGTTGCTGGATACGCTTGGGCCTGCCATTCCAAGCAGATCCACCCCATGGACCTACCCCTGAACAGGCCCATCACATAACTCAAGTCGGTCCATTTTGATTAATCAAACATCAAAAAAACAAATTAATTGGTTAATTATAATAACTAGATGTTTGGAAGCGTAGAAAATAGGTTCCAAAGTAAAATATAAAAGATAACTTAGTAATTTTCTCTAGCTGAAAATGCGACGCGTCTAGGGATGGACCGAAAACATCGTCAAAATGTGGACCAATTCCCTCCACCACTTAGTTCTATTGGGATTGGGTTTTTTTTTAAGTTTGAGTGGGCCTTCTAAAGAGTTTGAATGGCTGGATTTTATCGGTTCATAAACTTTTGCGATGAGAATAACCCAATGGCCTCTGAAATAAAATCCATTAGCAGAAAAATGAAAAGCTGTGCTCAGTCGATCTTTTTCTTGACCAAATTGGGGTATACCAATTTTAAACCCATCCAAGATAGTGTAGTAAGGGATATTTAAAAAACTTTAAAAGACCAAATTACCCTTATTATTAATTCATGAATTCGCTGGGTCGCCACGGTGTTCATCCTTATACCTTGACGACTATAGTTTAGTCGGCAGGTTATGAAATTAATATCTTGCTGACTAATCATGTATTTGTAACACCTTTCTCTGTATGTCAAAAATCCTATAGTCGGCAGGGTATTCTTTTTGTGGACCTTGCTGACTTTTCATACTTTCAGAATTGAAAGTGTTGATTCCTTTTGTAATTTTGAGTATGAAATCACTCAGCAGCTTTGCAATCCTCTTTGTAGGTGTTTGGCTAGTGTGGTTTCATTTCAGTTACAAAAAAAAATCCTCAAAAATCATACTACATAATTCATGAGTTCAATCCAAGCAATACCTAATTTGAGAATTTTAATTCAACTAATTAACTAACTAAATTAATTAAACTAAATACATTATTAATGTTAAATAAGTTAGGATAGATTAGACATTTTGAAAATAACTAGTTAAGAGGTATTGTGTTTTACCTTATAATGACTTGGGTTTTGTCTTATAAGGTATATACCCTAAATAATCTGGCTATACCACAATTTGGCATCAGTTTCCACCAAAACTCTTTTTTTTTTTGAAATTTAAATGACTAGGTTGGATTTATGATGATTTATATTAAAGTTGTTCCCTAAAGGCTAGGACATTTTAATGTGGAGTGGATGTGTTCAGTCAACATTAAAATGTAGGAGCAGTAAATGTGAAAGAGAAGGTTTTCCGCTGAATCATAAAGTTTCTGATCACATGCCTGATGATCAGCTGATCCTCTGGTTTGGTCACTTATCACTCCCCCCCACCAGCCATATATGTATGGCCGGCCGGCATCTTATCTTGATGCACTCTGTACACCGCTTAATTACTAGTACTTTTTACTCAGAAATAAATATCCATGGATCGGTACGATCACATGGCCCGGTCATATCATGCTTTAATTCCCCAACTCATATTGGGATATTTTTGGGGATATTAGCTCGGTATCTATATCATTTTCGTCCGATTAATATATACCTATGCGCTATCCTTTTCATACCGTTGTTTTTAAAGGCGAGCTAGCTATGCATCGTGTGGATAATTGACCTATCACAGCATATACAGGTAATCCAGAAAGCAGTTATGTATACGTGCCTGATTTAAGAGGCCTAAGCTTATCACTTCGGCACCAGCTTTATCAGCATCAAGTATGGCCTTCTCGATCAAACTATTTATTGTTCCTCTTTGCCTTGTCAACCTTTTGTACTACAAAACACAACAGCGCAACACGTATATATGGCGGGTTAGATGCATGGTTTTCATAATCCTAGAAAAATGTCGCTAATTCAAGTAATTTTTAATAACTCTTTACTTACTTGATAAGAATATCTAGGTATTGCCCATGTCTGTACTTGGAGTAGCTTCTTGGTCACATGGTGATCATCAAAAATGTTTCTTTCGAGTACAAATGTGTGACTCAACATCCTTTGAAACAATACGCTCCACAAAAATGTCAATGGCCATAGAATCCATTTGATGATGAAATAGTGTTTGTTGTTAGCTTCTCTCATATATGGTTTTGAGGCTAAGGATGCAAATCCTAGCCGTAAATGGTAGATGGAATCCGGTGTTGTTGGATGAGTTAGATGAACGACATCCGGTGATTCTTCCGTCCTTTTCAGCGAGGTTTCGTAAAGATCGTCACTGGACTTGTCCATTGTACCGTATATGTAATCGTACATTGGCATGAACAGTGCATAGTTTGTTCTGAATTGGGTGTGATGAAGTGAATGATACCTGTTGAATCATACCATGAATAGAAATATATATGCATATAATTATTATGTTATTTATGAAGATTAATATATAACAATGAAGTAATTTATTTAATGGGATTGGTCGAGTATATACTTACGATGCCGTGTAGAAGATGCACTTGAGGAATGGAAATGTTTTGAAGAGAGAAGACGGTACAAATTCGAAGTTCCAGTGACCCATGTTGTTCATGAAATCAATATAAGTGATATACGCAGCGAAAGCTACTATCGATCCAGTCCCGGTGAAAACCATATTTAACAATGGTATCATAAACAGTGTGAAATACATAAGGTGCTCCCCAAATGGATGTATCACAGCTGCTCGTACGTACGTATGTCAAAAATGTCAATACACCATTAATTAATATCCTCATCATATTAAGTAATTAAAATCACAGATGAATTAAGTTAGGCCAGTTCGTAATTACTTACAAGTAATGGGTTCAGTGGCAGTGGAGGAATGATGGTGTGAATGGTAGCGAGAGTAGAGAAAATGGTGATGCAGATATCTGTGAAGCCAATAGTAGAGGAACTCCACAGGACCGGTATGAAGTAGAATGGTCATGACAATACCATCAGTTCTCCACAAGGGAAGGTGTGAACCGCCGTCGAGATATTTTTGTCCCAGATAAAACATCAGTCCTTGCAATAAGATATTATCATCCCTACAACATGTATATGTATGTTAGTCATTATAAGTTGAACTCTCAACTCTGCTAGCTAGCTACCACATAAAATCTTGCATACCAGTTGTTTTCTCTGTCGACTTGTTCGAACTCGATAGACTAGTCGAGTATCCTGTTCTTGGATTTTGAAGTTCTAAAACGAGAAAAGCTTATCCATATCTGGTTGTGAATCACTCTCCACAAGAGAAATGGAAAAGTGAGCAAGTAACTCAAGTCCCATTTCCTGGTATCTGCTTCAGAGAACAGTGGAGACAGGCTGTCCAACACAAAAGGAGCCAACAACATGTACTGCATCACACAACACGGAAACAACATTATCAGTTCATTCACACATACAACAAATAATCTCGATTGTGGTTTATCGATGACTTGATGATAATATTGAAGGATGCATGAGCAATATGTGATTGTAAAGGTACTGCATACCTTGAACCTTCCAAGAGGTGCCCATGGCCATTCAGTGAGGATGCCTGGTTTAGATGCCATATCTCTTATATATTTTCTAATGCTTATTGTGTGTGTGTATAAATGGCTAAGAGCGATGGGCACATATATATATACACACTACTGGAATGGCTTTAAATTGGTCAAGGTACATATTTCATATCATCCCTCTCCAGAATATATATCTAGAGATGTCCTGGATTTGAGTATAATTTGTTGTTTTCAGTTTGCTTAATTAATCAGCTTCTGGTTAATGATCACTCGGGTTCTCTATCTAGAATAAATTAATTGGGTACCAACTACCAATTGCAAATATTAACATTGTCATCACATATATATATATGTATGTATGTTTAATCTCCATTAGTATTGAAGATTAACATGCATAAAAGCAGCACCATCTTGAGTTTAAGTCCCGCATTAGTTCATCAACCAAAAATAGCAAGCATAATCAATACTAACAATTATCGATCGTCCCAAGAGATCGACATGGTCGGATCAGATGGTCCAAAACGAACGCCAACATTTATTGTTGATGATCATGACAGAGGTAGTTAGATGTTGAGAGTTAAATTAACAGCGTGCATTTAATTGGTTGATACATGCCATGTTATTGCTATACGTATATACACAGTATATCAGTACGTCCCTTTAAACTTTAAAGAATATCATGTTATGTACGGATTTCCCTAAATCATGACTGAGGTAGTTAGATGTTGAGAGTTAAATTAAACAGTGTGCATTTAATTGGTTGATACATGCCATGCTATTGCTATACGTATATATACACAGTATAACAGTACGTACCTTTAACGAATATCATGTTATGTACGCATCTTTAAATCCTCGCTCTCTATACACGTAGCCAGTGTACGGAAAAACTATTTATTTAAATATGGTTAGACGTTGGAAGTTCAATCAAAGAACGAAGTCGAGCATCCCAACATACCATGCAACAGTAAGCAGCTGGAAAGGTAATCTTCCTACGTGCATGAATGTTATGGTTTAGGAAAATCACAATCAGAAGAAGCAAATTCACGTGGTAGCATCACCATCACCGATCACCGATCACTATATGCATTTATGACACCCAACATAGATACTGGGGTTAAGTATCTATGCAACGTAAGACAGATGGCTATGTTTCATCAATTTAGCTTAAACTTTATACATATAATGCATGCATGTGGGAGGTGGGGATGTATGTGGCTAGAGAATGAAAATAATATATGTACGGAGACACCATTAAATGGAAAACTTATTAGATTTTAGTACTACTGAGTTATGAGAGCATGATGGCAAGATACAGAATTGATATTGGCAGAAAATTAAGAGGTTACAAACGCAACAGCCGTTGGCCGTTGTAAGGCCATTGATGAGAAATCCATCATCACTGCCACATTTATTAGTCTAGCTAGCTAGCCCAATTTCTACTATGTACATTTATTAGGCCAGCCATATAGGACTACTATTTTTTCTTGATTTGATTCGTCGGGGACTCGGGGTCGACAAGAAATTCAGAGATGAGGCTTATTTACTGTGACCCGATCACTATATACTACTAATTAACTTACTCAAAATGTAAACCGCACTCGCTTCAGATGGATCTCTTTACGAAGCATGCACGAAGTACCTACCTTGTATACTCTTTTTTTGAGTTATTCTCTGAACAAACTCATGATCATGATAACCCTTTTTTGAGTTATTTTCTGAGGAACGAACACGTATGTACCGGAAATTGCTAGATGGTTTACTACTCAGATCGATGTTTTGTTAGCTAAGACGGATGGCCATTAAAAGGATTTCCTATGACTTGCCGTGTAACCAGCTCAGCTGGCCAGCACCAAGAGATTTTTAAAATCGACGAAGTTAACATAAATAGCCAACGAGTGTAGAGCCCCACCGCCAGCACCATTAATGGGATGGCCTCTAAAAGAGATTTTCCATTTATATGAACGATTTTTTTTTGGCATCACTGTTTTCCAGGGATAATGATTTGATTAGATCACCTTCCCTGTAGGTATAAAGGGTGTTCTAAAAGGTGGAGATGACTAGTTTATCCTTTAGCGTAATTAAAATTATAATTAATCTACAACTTTTTCTTCTTAATTCTACAACTTTTTTCTTCTCTTCTTCATCAATTTATGATCATCTATACCTGATCATACACAAATCTAATAAAAATCATCAAATTTTCATCATCGTCGATTCAATGAATTTTCATCGTCGATAAATCTATCTTTTGTAAACAAACCCGTCTATAGGAATTTTCCCACAAACCCATTACTTCTAAATTGGTTTTGATTGAAATTTTGAGCAGTAGTCATCAAAATAGGTTGAATATGGAGATTACAGTAGTAAGTTCGGTTAGGATAATTTTGAAAAAAAAACCTAGTTTTATAACGGAACTTATAAAGATGAAGAACACTTCGGCTAAAATTTTTATTTTGTTCCTAACCGAATGCCTGGGTTCGGTTGAGTTGAAAAAAAAAATTCAAAACCGAAATCTTCTTTGTATAGCCAAATGTTGAGTTCGGTTAAATCGCAAAAACAAATTCCTGACCGAACTTTACTCTGAAAACCTATATAATGAATTAGGTAAAGTCACAATTTTTTCTTCTAACCGAACTAAGGGATCGACAATGTGTTATAAACGTTGTGATCATTTCAAACCTATAGATTTCAAGTGCATGGAAAAACTAAGGGTTCGGCTGAATGGATGGTTCGTACAGATTTTGCGAACCTACCGAACTCCGTTGTTTAAAATTCGGTCATAACGTGTTCGAGTCGACTGAACCAAACAAAACTCTGTAAGCTAAAGCATAGTAGTTCAGTTACATTTTATTTTTCATCAGATAGTCGGACAAACAAAAACTCCATTAAAGCTCTGGTTCGGTTACCGGTGTATCTTGGATTTATTAACCGAACTGCATTTGTAGAAAGTTTGGTTACATGTTCTTCATATAATATAACCGAACTATGTTGACCTAGTTGAAATTTTTTGTTACAATTTTCATTTTGAAGATATTTTAGGCCATTTATAGCAACATTAACTAAGTTACAAGCATACCTGGGTACCCAAATGATGTTTCTTCTCCGAATTCACCCATCTCAAAATAATTTTTTTATCCATCTTGTTCTTCTTCTACTACTTTAATCACTCAATAATTCTATTTAAAAAAATCATCTATTAATTTAACCTTAATCAATGATTAATTACACTAACTAATCATTACACAAAAGTAATCAGGAGGCTAGTTTTGGTATTAATATTAATATGAGATAAGGGGTGACCTAGATTTATTTCTAACTGTCCTACTCAAAATAAAACAATGGTCCCAAAAAAAAGGCTGGTCCCTAGAAAATCGTTCTTTTAAAATAGGGGAAAATGCCCACTTTATACAACAGTCATACTGTCAGAGCGATCGAATTATTATATATTTCAGCAACAAATTTAGTTTCTCTCCACTCAAGCCTTCATGGATCAGCAACAAGGTTAGTTTCTCGCGAACGGAAACAAAAAGAACGACTTTTTGGGGACCATGGTTTTTTTGGGGGACCATAGTTCTATTTTTAATAAGACATTTAGAAGTAAATCTAGATCACCCCTTATCTAGATATTTATATTAATACCTAAACTACCTTCCTGATTAATTTTGGGTAATGATTAGTGAAATCATTAGTGAAATGATTAAGTAGAATTATTGAGAGAGTAAAGTTGGAGAAGATGAAGAAGAAAAACATGGAAAATAATTTTTTTTGAGTTCAACCAAAACCGGAGGAAGAGCATTTGGATTATCAGGTATGCTTCAAACTTAGATAATGTTGGTTTAATTGCTCCAAACTTTCATAAAACATGAAATTTTTTATGTAGATTTGGGCCAGTTCAGTTACCATATGTCAAGAACATGTAACCAAACACACCTGAAAGTGTAGTTCGGTTACGTTTTCCAAACATGCAGGTTACCAAACTCGCTCGTTAATAGAGGTTTTGGTCGTACTGTATAATGTTCGGTTTTCCCGCAATGTAACCGAACTTTAGGGTCTAGAAGTTCGGTTGCTTTGCAAACAATAACTAACCGAACTTTTATGTGAAAATTAAATTTTACCAACTGTACATAGTTCGGTTGGTACGCAAAGTTCATACCAACCAACTATCCAACCGAACTTTACGTTAAAAAAAATTATTCCAAGTGTAAGAAGTTCGGTTGGATCGCAAACTTTTATCCAAAAGCGTATCTAACCGAATTCACCGATAAAAAAAACCCAAAGTTACAGTGCTATATTCGGCTACCTAGTATAAAATGGTAGGTAACCGAACTTTGAACTTAACAATTTATATGGGTAGATATTGTGTGTTCGGTTACATATCAAATTGCTCTACCAACCGAACTTAAAGTTCGTTGATATCCTTATTTTGCGAAGTAACCAAACTTATGGACTTGTGTTGTTCTAATATAAGGAGTTCGGTTAAAAGTATTTTTTGCGAATCAACCGAACTCCAAGTTCGTTTAAGAAAAAATTAATTCATGATAACCAAACTTTTTGCGACTAAACCGAACGTTTTGCGACGTAACCGAACTTTTCTCTGAAAAAAAACCCTCCATTAATCCTTTCTGCAACTTCCATTTTCAACTTATTTTGATGATTACTTCTCAATTATTCCACCAAAAACGAATGACAAGTAATGGGTTTGTGAGACTATCTTTGTTAATGTTTTAAATTAAGCTATATATAGAGGTGGTGGTGGTTGGTGGTGGTAATCGGTGGTTGGTGGTGGTGATAATTGGAGGTGGTGGTGGTGGTAATCGGAGGTGGCGGTGGTAATCGGTGGTTGGTGGTGGTGGTGGTGGTAATCGGCGGTGGTGGTGGGAGGAGGTGGTGGTTATATATATAGGTGGTTATTAGATTGGTTTTACATTAAATTAGGTTAATGGTAGGTTAGTCATTTCAACACTTTAAGACATTCCATATAACTATACGAAAGATGGCCTAATAAAATCATGGTCCCCTCAAAAAAACCATGGTCCCTAAAAAATCATTCAACAAAAATAACAAGAGCCGATCGAGACGATGGAGACCAAATGTTCGTCGGCCCATTAGAGAAGTGATGATGGTCAATGACTGTCATTTTGGGGCCAGTAAGTGTCCTCACACTCTCTAGAAAAGTTCTTTTTTTCCTTGAAACTAAAAGATTGAATTGATTAAACTTCTGTGGTTACATAGTTTGCTTCTTCCTGCATTTTGGCATTAATATCATTTGACGGATCTAGCAAGCATACACTACTCAACTCTCTCTAGAAAAGTTTATTTAGTGGATAAGGGTAAGAATATGGGCATCCAACTCGAAACCAATTGGCGATGCGTAGAGTGTCCCTAAAAATTATAAACTACGGGATCTTAGATAACCCAGACAATATGGAACTAACTAATAATAATATCAACACGTCCCCTTGCGTGTAGTTTCGTTAGGGTCTAACACGTGGATGGACAAAATAAATTTGGTGACGCCACAGTATAAATAACCTGCTCTAATACCATGTTATAATATGGGCATCTAACTCAAAACCAATTGGCGATGAGTAAAGTGGCCCTAAAAATTATAAATCGCAGGATTTTAGATAACCCAGATAATTTGAGTCTCGTAATCTCAACAATAAGAAATGTTCTAGTATATAGTAATTGAGTAAATTACCTTTTATCTGTTAAAATTATTATATCATCCTTTAAACTATTTGCACATCATACTTTACTTTGAAATTATTAACTTTTTTTGGGTTAACTTTTTTTTTTTTAACCCTGAAATTCGTAACTTGCCCAACTCACCGTGATCGACTGGGTCCAAAAAAATCAAGACCTAGCCGATTATGACTCTTTTTTCATATGAAAAGAACACCATAAAGAGATTTAAATTCGTTTTACTACATAAGGACAAATTTATAATATATTATGCTAGATGATCGTGTCCACGAAAAAGCTGGTCAAAAATTCGAACAAATTCGATACGAATTAGTTTTAACCAAAAATTTCTATGAAGGAAATACCAATTGGTCCTATAAATAATATATTAGAAACTGTTTAGTCCAGTGGACCTAGTCAATTGTCTGTTTGGTCCTATTTGGTAATACAAATTATAATTTGGTTCTAAAAATTATGCTTTGGTCCTAGGATGATGTCATGGATGATGTAAATGTCACCTTGTGGTGGCAGAAATACCCTTTTGGATAAGGACCATATATATAGTCAAAAAGTAAGAGACAATAAATCATTATCAGATTTACTTTCTCTCTCATCTTTCCAAATCTAATCTCTCTCTTTTTTTCTTTCTTCTTTTTTTTCTTCCTATTAATGGCGTCTCCATTTTTTTTCTTCTATTTTGCTTCATGCTGCTGTAAACGATGGTGATGAAGGTGAAAATCGATTTAGATATTTAGATCGGTAGTTGTAGACGATGAATACGATGATATTGGTACTGTTGAATACGATTTTTTTAGGGATTTTTTTCTTTTTCCTGCTGTTGTTGACGATGAAGATGATGAAGATATGTTGTTGCTGCTGCTGTTGACGATGAAAACGATGGTGTTAATCTTGATTTTAAAGATGATGATGAAGAAGATGGTGTTAATATTGATTTTCTTTTTTCTGCTGCTGTTGACGACGAAGATGATGAAGAAGATGAAGATATGTTGTTGCTGCTGCTGTTGACGATGAAGGCGATGGTGTTAATCTTGATTTTGATGATGAAGAAGATGAAGAAGATAAAGATCTGCTACTGCTACTGCCGTTGATGATGAAGACGGTGGTGTTTTTGAAGACGAAGATGTTGCTATTGTTGTTGAAGACGACGAAGATGATGATGCTGCAGTTCATTCCAGAAATGAACTCTGCTTTTATATGGAGTTCATTCCAGAAATGAACTCTGTTTTTATATGGACTTCATTTATGGAATGAACTCTGTTTTTTTAGGTTTTTATATGGAGTTCATTTCTGGAATGAAATCTGTTTGTTTTGGTTGTTATCTGGACTTCATTTCTGGAATGAACTCTGTTTTTTTAGGTTTTTATATGGACTTCATTTTTGGAATGAACTCTGTTTTTTTAGGTTTTTGTATGGAGTTCATTTCTGGAATGAAGTCTGTTTATTTAGGTTTTTATATGAAGTTCATTTCTGGAATGAAGTCTGTTTATTTAGGTTGTTATATGGACTTCATTTCTGGAATGAACTCTATTTTTTTAGGTTTTTATATGGACTTCATTTTTGGAATGAACTCTGTTTTTTTAGGTTTTTGTATGGAGTTCATTTCTGGAATGAAGTCTGTTTATTTAGGTTTTTATATGGAATTCATTTCTGGAATGAAGTCTGTTTATTTAGGTTGTTATATGGACTTCATTTCTGGAATGAACTCTGTTTTTTTAGGTTTTTGTATGGAGTTCATTTTTGGAATGAACTCTGTTTTTTTAGGTTTTTGTATGGAGTTCATTTCTGGAATGAAGTCTGTTTTTTTAGGTTTTTGTATGGAGTTTCTTTTTGGAATGAAGTCTGTTTTTTTTAGGTTTTTGTATGAACTTCATATCTGGAATGAACTGCTACAAGAAAATAAATAAAAATTAACATGAAAGGGTATTTTTGTCAGTTTAATATTTTTAAATAATTATGGACCAAACAGTAAAGGCGTTTGACCAAAAGACCAAACAGACATGGACCCACCTAAAAAAGGACCAAACGATATTTTTCCCAATTCCTATCTGCTATTGCCTACCTCTATTCACATTCTCTTTCGCATTCCTGAGTGAATAGAATCCCTGGTCTTCAACCTCCCTAAAGATGCTGTCATCGCAATATCTCTGATCTAGATGTCGGTGAAGAAGAAAATCTCCTCCAAACCTGGACAATCTCTCTTCTACCTTAAAATTTATGGTTATACAAACAGTCCACCCTCGATAAACGGATAATCACGTCAAATTAATAAAGCCAACTAGATCAGAAGACTATATTGGGTCTAGGTTTAGGAAGAGATTGTACAGGTTTGGAGGGAGAAGAAAGAAGACTATATTGGGTTTAGGTTTAGGGGGTTATCACTACGAAGTAAAATCCATCCATGGTTAAAGATATTTAGATTGGTTGTAGCACGTGCAAAGCACGTGCAGGCGTTTTTGTTTAGTACAGTATATATGAAGAAGATTGGCCTTTTGTGTATGTGGATTCTATCCGGTGTGCTAATACTCTTCAATCTCTACATTTCAGCACAAATGATAATACAGAGATGGTGATCGGGCTACATCAACTTTTCCTCGTGCAACGCATAGGCAAGATACTAGTTCCTCGGTGAAAGCAAGCCAATCTTCCACTGGCTGGAGCCACCCAAATGCCAAAAAGCATATATATTTTTCCACTCATTTGGGCTGTAAAAGTTATAGGAATATTAATTATACTTCAGTCCCAGTAAGGAAAGTTTGTCGTCCCTCCACAGTTTCCAGAAAGAAGTTCGGCTAGGAATTTTTTGAAAAAACTTTCTCGAAGTAGTCGAAATTTCTCGAACAATTTGGTTATTTCGCAAAAAAAAAAAAAAAATCCTATCCGAACTTTACCCCATAACCGAACTTTTCTCTGAAATCACTATACATTGAGTTCGGTTATTTTGCAAAAAATAAATTCCTGGCAGAACATTTTTATTTCCTAGATGAACTTTTAGTTTGCAAGCCGAACTTTCAGATAAAAGTTCGGTTACTTCACAACTTTTTCCTCCCTAACCGAACTTTTCTATGAAATCAATATATATTGAGTTCGGTTACGTCGCAAGTTTTTTCTCCTGATCGAATTTTTCTCTGAAATTAAAAACTCCATTAAAATTAAGCTTAATTAGGGGATATGAAATACTATTCCCATCCTTAGGGCCATACTAAGGGGTGTTTTCTAGGGACGAAAGTACTGAATTACCCTTTAAAACAAATAAAAATTAAATCTAAAAACCTAAATCTATTCTTCTCATCATACCCCCATTCCCTTTCAACTTTTCTTCTCCTCTTTCTAAGTTTTACTTATGCATCATCGATATCAACATGGTGTTATCGTTGCTTCAAAAACTTCTTCGGCGATTAATCGATTATATAAACACGCCTCCTTGAAATAAACCTAATCATCGATTTTTTTTTAAAAGAACTCGTTTAGCTTAGAACCAAAGATTGTAACTGAAAACTTTTAGTTTCAGTTAATATCAGCATTATATTCATGATGAGTACAATGTCGATTTTGCGTACTCAGGGGCGGAGCCAGCCCATTGCAAGGGTATGCGCTCATCCCCTGCTCAGCTAGCTCCAAATCCCATTCTAGGCCCAATTAGAATTTTGTTACATATAAGCCTATTTGTGTTTTTTTTCACCTCCTAAAAAATGATTTTGCACTCCATAGAAAATTTTTGCAGCCCCATCCCATGATTCTTGGCTTCGCTCCTGTGCGTATTGGCATAGTTGTAGTATGAACACCATGCCGTTTACTATGCCTCACTGCTTTTAGTATGAATACCATGCCGAAATTAATTGTCGGCATGCTCAATAGAAATTTATCACTGCTGATAGTCAAGTGAAAAAAACTCAAGTTTCTGTGAGATTTGCATCATGTGCCGGCATAGCAAGTTAAGCAATGTACCATGCCGTCACCACTATCGGCATGCTCGATAATGAACATTTTGTGCCGAAAGTGTACTTAAGGAGCATTCTTTATATAAAAAATGCCGACTACAATTTCAAATTTGGGAGATATTGTGTGTCGCCATGGTGAAAGTAGGAATACCATGCCGGCATTGAGTATTACAGGCGTAACAATGGAGAAATTAATGAAAAAAATAAATAAAATTCAATACATTAATACATATACATGAATCCATACCTAATCTTAAAAGGGATGTCTCTCTAAAATATCTTGCTCCTACAACTTTAGCTAAGATGTCTCACTAAGATCTATTACTCCTAAAACTTTAGCTTCTCTCCACTCCTTAGATGAGGATGAATCCCCAATCTAAGATCCTTGTTTCTGGACGCCAAAATATAACTACTGGAAATCCAATAGCACACCTAAAGTGATAGTAACCAAGATCTAAGTCATACTAAGTAATATAAACACAAAAATCTTTATTGATGAATCATTCAAAGTAACAAAGATACAAGTTCTTGAATACAAGGAAACCCTAACATATCTCTAGGCTAAGCTCTCCCACTCTCCGAAAATACGATCCCTCACATCTTGCCCAAGGACCTCTATTTATAGCCCAACCAACCCTAATGGTGTAAAACTCACTTTACTTCGCTACGTTCTCGCAGAGGTGCCTTATACTTCGCCCAGACCAATTTCCATAAAGTTTTTCCCCTTCTTTCGCTATTCTCACATGATTTTGTCGGGACACCTGTCTCTTTCTTTCTCCATAATTTATCTATCTCGTGGATTGTCTTTTCAGCCAAGTAATCTTACTTCGTCCCTAAGACTTCGTCCTTGATATCTTGTTGGATACTTCAACTTGGTGCAAGTCTCCTCGCTTCCTCACACACTCTCTTTGTACTTCGCAAAGAAGACCGACGACGAGATAATTATGACATTTGAATTGACAAGTCTCTGACTGGGATATTTTAGTGAGATTTTCTATCCCTGTTTCTTCCCTTTATGTCCGACACGTGGATAACCTATTCGTGTACCTACATTTTGCCTTTTATTATTATATTCGAGTCATACGAGAATGGAATAAGAACCGCTTCGGATTCCTTAGCCGCCACGTTCTCCACTTCCCTGCCTCCACGTGACTACGTTCTCTGGGTAACCATTTATTGCCAGTTAGTATACCTCGAACGTGTCGTCAACCCTTTACGCCAGTCATCTTTTCCGTGCTATTGATATCCAACTTTGACTTAGGTCTGGGGTTTCTTCTCCTCTTCTCCTTTTATGTGTTTATCTGGTTTTTGCACTTTCTCCTTCTTCTGCCATTGTTATTCTCCTTCTCAACCCTATATTCTTCTTTCGTTATCATGGCTCCCAAGAAGTTTTCCGCAACTACTTTACCCAAATCCCTTGAGGATTTCCAAGAATATTTTCAAAAGATGGGCTTAACCCTAACTCCTGCTGTTGATTCTTCTGTGAGTCCACCTGTTACTGCTACTCAGGACATGGAACTTAACTATAGGTGGATTCAGTCGGATACTTGGACGGCCGACAAGATGATCATCACTGTTGGTCAGTTGAGGTCTGGATTATCTTTACCACTTTACGATCCTTCCAACCCCATCTTCCTTGAGATTCTGGAAAAGCTGCAATACGGGGTTTTTCAGCTTTCTGGTGACGCAATCCGCATCTCCAACGAGTTTAAAATTCGTTCTGGTAATAGTATTTCGCAGGTTCCATTAGAGGCTGAAGAATTTGATTCTCGCGACTTCAACGTGGGTTCCTTCGTGGCCAACTATTCGGTTAAGTTCACAGGCATGAGAGAGCACCAGGAGTGGGGCATTGAGCTTGTTCGAAAGACTGTCGTGGCTCCGATCAAAGCTCTCTTGTTAGATGTGGATTCCCAACTTCTCCTTTCTTGTGATGATGATTGGGCGATGTTTCCTATGGTGGTGGGTGGCCCTTTTGTTTGGGGTTTTGACGATAAAGGGGTTCCTCGCCAAGGACCTCTTCCTAAACATTGTTATCTCGCTGGTTGTGATCCCTGGAGATTCGATGGTCTGTGCCATCCAAGGTATGACTTCCTTCCTTACGATCCACCTTGTTTCGGGATTCGGTTAGTTCTCATGTTTCTCCTTTCTTTCAGTTCTTAATGTCTGCCGCTGGTTTTCTCAAGACGGGCAAGGAAATAGTTGTAACTACCGAGTCCTCAACTCCCAAACAGGTATCCATCTCGCCTATAATTTTCTTCTCGTGATATCCTTAAACTATAGTCCTTTTCTCCTTGTAGGACGATATTCCTCTTGTTAAGCATCCTACCTCGGGGTCGACAAAGGGGCGAAAAAGGCGTGACCACCCTACTGCGCCTCCTCCTTTTTCTCAGGTATTGTACTTCGTCATTATTACTACCTCTCTTGTTTCAAACTATTAGCCATCTTCCTGCTAATATTGTTATTTCGCAAAATACTGCCCCTCCTTCAGGCTAGTATAAGAGGCAACGGAAGGTCTTGGATCTAGCTTCTTTGACCGCAGTTCCAAAATCTGCCATACTTACAAGCCTCTCTACTCCTCCGAAGCCTCAACCTTCTCATCCTCGCACGACCGCATCTCCCAAAGTAGTCGATCCTCATGTTCTTCCCAAAGTTGAGCGCCCCAAGAAGCCCACTAGGGATCCTTCTGCCAACGAGAAGAAGAAGCAAGCGTCTTCGTCGGCGATGTGTAATCTCATTCATGATGACAATGAGCACCTCAAGCTGGAACTTCAACGAGTCAACAATTCCCTTCTTACTTCGCGGAATCTTCATTCCTCGTCATTAACTTCCTACAAGAGATTGGAAGAAGATAACGAGCGCGTGATCACTAACAAAAATAAGGTTTTGGTTGATCTTCGCAAGTCTCGTAATAAGGTAGCTGGTCTAAACGAAGAGATTGACTGTCTGAAAAAGAAAGTGGAACTCCTTCAGTCTCAGCTAGATAACTCCTCTTGCCCGAAGTCCATCAAATCTTCCTCTTAAGCCAAGTCCGCAGATTCTCGCCAAAACAAGAGTGCTCTTATCATTCGATCTGATAAAGATACTTCGAAATCTGGCCATGGTAAAGGTTGGGACAATGCATATCATGAGCTGTGTGTCCAACTCCAAGAGTCGGATCTAGCGATCTCCAGGCTGGACCATTTTTATACCGACGTCCAAGGAACCTTAAATACCACTATTTTGTAGATGGAAGGTAGCTTTAGGTGCAGTGCGAAATATTATTGATGATGTCAAACTTCTAGTTTCTGATGAAGCTTTGTTTGTTTTTTCTTTTTACAGCATCCGAAGAGCGCCGTAAGAACCAAGTCCTTTCCCTTTCTCATGAAAGGGATGAATTTCCCACAGAGGTTTCTCTCCTCAAGAATGAGGTCGATGATTTGAACGTTGATATGGACGAGATGATTGAGACTTTTGCGAAGGTATAGAAGTGTGCTCGCAAGAATACTCAGAACTATCTGGTCTCTCTTTTAGGCAACTTCTGCGACGAGCAGGGTCTTCCTCATCCTACTTTTCCTCTGGAGGTGTTCTCTGATGAAGAGAAACCAGAGGATGATAGGGTCATCTCGGGTGAAGAAGATAAGCTCACTGAAGATGGCGAGGAGCGGAAGATCGATGACACTAAGGTTGAGGAGGAAGAGTCCAAGGGTGCCTCTTCTAGTACTGGTGTTGGTCTTGTTGGAACAGGTGATGCAATCCCTGAAATAACAGTTATTGACGACGTCCTTCTTCAGCAACAGTCTTAGTTTTCTTCTTTCATATTTTGGTTTTATGCTTGACTACTTTGGAAACAATTTATCTTTCCGGGCATTCCCAAGCTTGGGGGCCAAAATATCTTAACTTTTTCGGTTAACACTTTGACTTAATTTTATGTCAATATCATGATTTTCTATTTTTCCAAGTATATACTTACCGAGGGAATAGTCAAAAGAATAATGAAATTTAAAGTATATACTTGCCTCTTATTCTTTTGTGTATTTCCGAGGTAGGGTGTATAGTTAATCGATACCTTCCCAGTGGTGCCTCGACCTTTTCCTTCACGAAGTATCTCGCCACATCTTATCTTGTATTTCGTCTGCATCTCTCATGTTGTCTTCATCATCAGCTTTCTTATTTCGTTTGCTCTTACCTTTGCCTCTTGTCTTTGCCTTCACTCTTGTTCTCGTTAAGCATTAGCTGATCAAGACAAGGCCACACAAGATGGACTATAGCCTTGCCTTTATCACTTCATTGTGACCTCACAAGCTTTGAATCTCGCCAGAGTTTTCATTTACCTTCTCTTCTTTTGGAATCCATGAAGCATCTCGCTATATTTAGTTCTTATTCACTTTCTGACTGTTATGTGTTACTTTATACAAGGTCTTAGTGCGCCTCCTAGTTAAGGTCTTATTTTGCATCATCCTTTTTGAAGGATTTTAATTCGACGAAGTCTCAGGCGCTTATTACTATTTCAAAAAATAATCCATCAACCTCTTCTTAACATTTTTTTGACCCATCTCGCGACAATGCGACAGGTCTATCCATTCCCATGAATGTTAGTCCCATGACATTGTCGTCTTTTTTGGTCACACAGATCCCTAATATGGAGGGTGTCATCCCTTTATATTCCCCCTGATTTCCCCTTCAAGGAGGTTAACCCTAACATGCATGTTGGTCTCCTACCATCCAGTTATTACGACATTCAGTTGTTTTCGTGACTTCTTGTCACCTTCGCCGATATGTCTTGGGATTACTAAGTCACACCCTAAGTGAGGTTTCTTTGGGATCGAGTGCATTATATCCAAGACTTTCCATACATACATGGACAGTAACGCTCTAGACGTCCCAGGCACCCGCAGCTCAACCGAATACGTCGGTGCATTGGTCATATTTCTGCACCCCTTACTGAAGGCCATTATAAAAATGGACCCTTAGCGGATAGGTCTTATCATTTCCCCTAGCTTATATCTCTGAGAGTTGTTCACGACATGCGTCAGGTATTTCCTCATGCACTTTCATGCGAATTAAGGTGCATGTCGTGGATTCTCAGCCTTCCTAGGCGAAGGTTTTAAGTTTCCCTAGAAACTGCTTATTTCATGAATCTTATTTGCCTCCTAATATGAGGTCTTATCTTGCTCTGGTAAATGTGAAATTCATATTCAAGATATGATTCCTCAAAATTCATGAAAATTTCATTGTTATCCTTTTGAAATTTGATTCATTATCAATTGATAAATTAAATTAAGTACATTTGTCTTGTTTCTATCATCCTCCCTCGATTATCAGTGTTCTTCTTCCATGCGAATGTGCTCAGACTGATATCTTTTCAATTCCTTCATCTTTAATTCATTTCTGATCCTAAACAACGTCGTGAATAACGACTGCCTAGTTGACAACACATAGATGAATGAGCTCACTAAATCTTTCTCTGAAATCCTTTCTTTTAGTTCTCTGCAGATCGCGTCCCATCTCGCCCCTAGACTTCGCAGATTTTCATTTTTTCTTTGCCTTAACGAAAACAATGCTGCTATTTATGGTTTGAATGGTTCGCTTCTTGCGCATTTGTTCATTAGTTTGGGTTGCAGACCGATTGCCTTTTCTATTATTTGGGTATTGTTTCCTCTCCTGTCGGCCACCATCGATTGCTGCATTAGATATTCTTTTTCTATGAAATCCCTCCTGCTATTCTTTATGGCTCTCTTTAAGTCTTCTCGTTCGTTTTGTTCCCCTCGCCCCTTGTTATCTCGCCGGTAGTCGCGACATCCTTCAACTAACCTTTTCGGAGCATATTCTCCTCTTTGTGCACTACTGCCCTCTTGCTTCCTTTTTAAATGATTGTTACTAATTATAAGCTTCTCGTTTTGTATTTCCAACCTTATGTTTTCCATCACTAAGTATTCCTTCTTTCTTCTTTCTTGGTAGAGTTCCTACTTCAATCGCTCCATTTCTTCTTCTTCATAAGCCTTTTTCCCTTTACCTAGAGAATCATGCAATTCAACGCTTTCATCATCCTCTTGTTTCAATGCCCTTTTATGCTTAGAAGTGTTTATCTTTTCTCCTCCTCGCGTTTTTATTTTACGGTAGGGGTTTCTTTCTCACTTCTCGATACCTCGCTTCCTTCAGCCGTTTTTACTTTCTTTTCCTTTCCACTCTGCTTTACCTCACTTGACCTCCCTTTTCTGGAGTCATCTCGCGTTCCTTCTCACCATCACTCGTCATTTTTACCTCCTCGTCTAAGTCCCTCTGTGTTGCGTCCAACACTTCACATGTCCCGATTGTTAAACCATCAGTTCCTCTTCTCTTCTTTCTTCGCAAGCCTTCTTCCTTTGCTCGATTTTCTTTCTTTGTTTCTCCTCATAGTTATGGACATCCATCTTGATGCAATCTTGCGCATCCAGGGGATCTCCTCTTATCTCGGCAATCGTACTTGGCATGGGAAATCGTATTGCCTGATGATATGTAGATGCAATCCCTTTTATCCCGTGTATCCATGGTCTCCATATGAGAGCATTGTAAGGTGAGTCTATGTCTATCACGCATACTGTGACTTTTGTTTCCATCTCGCCAACGAAATTTTTTACAACCAGTTCTCCTTTCAGCTTAGATGCAACTCCATTAAACCGATATATGTTGTACGCTGATGGCACAAGATCCGAGTCCTTGTACCCCATGGTTCTAAATGTATGATAAAAGATTATATCGACCGAGCTCCCCGTATCTACCAAGATTCTGTCAATTTCCCAGATTTTCTTCTTTTCGGCTTGATCTTCCTCCCACTTTGAGTATTTACCAAAATTCATGGTTACAACCAAGGGGTTTGTGTGAGAATTTCCTCCTTCGGGCGCATATTTTGCTGAGAACGTTATTTCTCTTTTCTGCCATTCCTCTAATGGTTCTTTTGTTGTAACGCTGAATATTTCGTTTCCTTCGAAGTCCCTCTTATGTAATCTTTTAAGTATGTTGTCATGGAAATTTTGGATGCTCTTCGCTGCATGTATTATCGTATTACAATTTATATTTTGTGCTCCCCGATCTATTTCAATTCGGTATATCTGCTGATTTTCACGAGGTGGTGGTGGTTGATAGACACATTTATGTGTCTATTTTGTTCTCAATACTATATATTGTTGGCACTCGATTTTGTACTAATTTTGTTATTTTATGTATTTGTAGGTATTTTTTTGGAAATAAATATTTTAAGAAAATTCGGCTCGAAAAGTTGATTTTGGCACCCGGAGGACACGTGTTATTCGGACTCCCAAGTTTGGATAAGGGGTAACCTAATTACTAAGGGGCACCCCCAGGTCACCCCCAAGGCATCTGCTATTCGCACCCCAGTCCAGGATAAGGGACACCTTCTTCAACAATTTGAAAACTGAAAATTGGCGGGAAAATTTCACAGTTCAGGAGAATTTTCGATCGAAGAAATGAAGTAGTTGTAGGTTGATTCAATGGCTGAATTTTGGCAGAAAGATGTGATTTAGCCTAAGGAAGATATTTTGGGTGTCGAATTTGATCGGAATTGGCTGGAAATATCGATTTGATTCTCGAGCTCAAAACAGAGCTACACGGAGTGAACACGACCTGTACACGGTGTTTTGTGTGTTTTGGTTGTGCATGGAAGTGTTTTGGAGGAGTTGGATGACTTATGAGGCATGTATAAGGCTTACTAGAGCGTGCAGGATCGAAGTTTACGTGTGAAATTCTAAATCTGGTAAGAAAATATTCAAAAATAATGTTATTCACTGCCGAGTAAAGACGAATTATTTGGAGTTATGGCGAGGGATTTCAGAGTGTCTTTGAGTATAAATATGATATTTGGGTCTACTAGAATGGTTGTCGAGAGTTTGGGGAGGTTTGGAGGCGAGCAGAGAGGCGCATGAGGAGTTGCAGAGAAGTTACCTGCTGCTGCCATTAACACGCCTGAAGAACACGAAGAACGGACCAGCCAGAGCAGTCGTTCTTCAACAGTGACAGACAGCGGCTCGTGGGTCGTAGTGTGGGTCTTAAAACGCTACAACGACAGTTTATCTTTTTATCGTTCTTCCTTTTGTAACGGTGAACAGTGCCTTTGCAACAGTTATTTCTGTTGCAATTTTTCTGTTCACTTGTTTTACTCCCTTTAATCAACTTTTTGAGCTTAATACATGTATGATTAATATGAGGAGCTAAACCCCAACACTGGGGTGATGGAGAAAGCCTTATTTCACACTTGGGTAATTATATTTAATTCTTCTCATGACTTTTGCACTAATTTTAATTGAAATTATGATTTGAAAAAATTAGTTGTCATTTGATTTGATGCGGCATGCTTAGCTTAGATGATTTGATGCCTCATGCTTAACATTTACATCTAATATTTGGAGAATTTATGTTGGCAAAAATAAGAGTCAATATATTTTATATATTTACTGAGCTATAATTGTTAAAAGAATCATTATTTGAACCTTAAGAAATGAATTCGGTGGAATCCTAAACCCCAGTACCTCTTGCACCATTGTTAATATTTTTGTGTATATAATTTTTATTAAATCTAAAAAATTCTGCTTTCACAAGTCTGAAAAGAACCCTATTTTATAACCACTATTACTACAACCCCACAGAAAATATTTAAACAAAATGGCGCCGCCGACGCGGATTTGTGCTTAGGTAGAATTTTTTTTTTTTAGGTTTACTATTTTTTTTTAGAATTATTTGTTCCTTTTTACTTTGTCTTTTTGTCTTTGATTTACAGGTTCGAAGTGGAGCACTAAGGACTTGGAGAGGAAAAAGCTTAAAGCGAAAAGCGAAAAGAGAAGAAAAAAGGACAATTTTAGGATTTAATTTTTAATTTTTAATTTTTTTAGAGTGTGTGAGGAAAACTGTAATTTTTTTTTTAATTTGGATTTTTTTTGGACTTTATTCTGGACTTTGGACATTATTTTTTAAAACCCTACGGAAGGGTTATATAATTAAAAAAAAAAAAAAAATTAAATACAAACTGTTTGCAGAGAAGGACGACGATTACTATATCGTCTCGGCCCCTCGGGTTCGCACACGACATAGGAGTCGTGGCCCGAGTCGACGACAACGGTTCATCGCCCGTCTGGTACGGGAGGTAAGTCCAATCGAAACACCCGCGAATCTCCTGCAAGCGGGTTACTGTCTGCCTTAAGGTGATAATTGTTTGAGGACGAACCGGACTGTCTTTATTTTCCTAGTAAAGGGCAAGGCCTGGCCAATACAAGATAAGGGTTCGGATTTCATCACCGCTCCCTTCTTGCCCGCCTTAGGAAAACGAAACCTAACGCGAACCCAAGCTTAAAATTTGGAATAGAACGAGACCGATAGGGTAACGAGCTTAATAGGAAACTCGTTCGAAAAATATTGGTTGCTCTTTAAGCACACTCCAAAGTTCATGATGGTTTCTGTGAGTTGAATGCGTGACTGCGCCGCCTTGTGATAGCGGTGAGGCCTTGGGTATCAAAGCTCCACTGAGCTTCCCTCGCCTCAATTCAACTTACTTTGACTCGGATTGATTCCAGAGGGGTTTGCTCAAACTGCAACGAATTCTCTTTCGAAAGATAGAAGCTGGTCTAGAAACAATCTAGAAATCTTTAGGTTTGTTTTGGTGGAGTCGAGTCGGCCTTGTTTGTGGTTGTGTAGAATTCCCTTGCA
Source organism: Papaver somniferum (assembly GCF_003573695.1). Taxonomy (NCBI): domain Eukaryota; kingdom Viridiplantae; phylum Streptophyta; class Magnoliopsida; order Ranunculales; family Papaveraceae; genus Papaver; species Papaver somniferum. Next base: position 8,954,725 of record NW_020618825.1, on the reverse strand, counting down.
ATTAAGAATGTCGAACTGGTATGATAGAAGCCAATACAATGAGTATCGACCTGAATTTGAATATGGAAATCATCAGTTTTATGACCATGGTGGGAATAGTAGTTGGGAACGCCAACCTTTTCAAGGTTATGGTTCATACCATAGTGAGCCCAATTACTATCCACACACGAATTGGTCTTACGAGCAAGAAAATCAGGAATATTATAGTACTAGTCATGCGTTTTTGGAAAATTACTTAAAAACTAGTCCTGATTATGACATTTATAAACCTGTTCAATCTCTAGAAGAAACCTACCAACAAATTCGAAGGGAGTATGAACGTGCAGATAGTTCAAGAGAAGAGAGTACACAACGGTGTAAGATATTCAATGAGACTTGTGAACATATAAGTGTTACGCTCAGTGAAATTAAAGCACGTTTAGAGTCAGAAAATGAACAGTTAGCTAATGCTGCTCGAAATAATCTAAATTTCCAAAATAGGGTTTCTAATTCTACCCTTGATACCAATAGTGAATATTTGCCTAATTTAGAGTAAGAGGTTAGAATTGGTAACACTACTTGTTTTGATAAGGTTCAATCTTTTTCATGTTATTATAGTGATGATTATGATGAGGATAGTATTGATGAAGAACATGAAATATGTAGGCATAATGATCAGGAATTTGTTACTCCGATTGAGCTTTATAATGATAGTGTTGTTTCTAATACAAATCCAAATAATTTTAATAATTATTCACCTATTCAAAAGGATGTGGATTTGACTAGAGATACCACCGTTTTAGACGATGTAGTTCATGATCCTTTACCCTGCAGTATGTTGGATAATCCATTATTTGATGTGCCTATCAGTGAATCGGAGGAGGTAACTATGATTAAAACCTTAGTTTATGAGCCTTTCTATGATAATCCTTTATATGATTGTGATGATGGTTTAGAGGAAAGAGTTTACCCTGAGAATACTGTTTTAGAATCTAGCGATTTAGAAACACTAGTCTTAGAAGATGATAAACTCGTAGAAATGAGTGAGGATGAACCCAACTTAGAAGAATCTATTGACCATTTCCAGGAATCTGATGACCTAGAAATTAGGGAAGTTGTGACTAGTCTTTCTAGAGACACAGAAAACTCTAAGTTTGGGGGTGATTATCATTCTCCGTGTGCTTTAACTCTTAGAAAGTACCCTCTTGTAGGACTTGACATTTGTGCCTCAACCATCTTACAAGATTATCTTCATACACGTTTTCCCGAACCTAATGATGTCCAGAAAGAAGCTCAGTTGTTAGAAACCCATCCTCTGGTTGATGAGGTTAGCCCAGGCAATAATACCAAGATTGACTTTGTTTTCCCACCAAAAACTTTTCTACCAATTGTGGGAACATATAAATTTCAGATGTGTCAATTATTAAGTTTTGAGACTAAACCTAATTACTTTAGGAGATTAGGGTCGACACATCTGTTTAAGGAAGACCACCACTCTCTTTGTGGTCAGCTGTGTAAGTCAAATCTGATTGACTTTAAGGATCCCCGTTTATTCAGGTTGTTATTATTTTTAATTGAGTTTTTCCATACTTTTAAACCTGAACTGTTGGATCTTAGCTATGAGGAAGTGCATCCAATGAAAATTTTCTATCAAGATCCTTTCATAGAACCTGAACCTGAACCACAATGGGACATAGGTATCTTAATCAGGAAACTAGATAAGGGTATGCAGTACATGTTCATTTTCTTAGCTTGTTGCAGATTCCTTTTACTTGTGATAGCTCTATTTGGTTTCGATAACCCACAATTATTTCGGCTATTGCTATATGATTCGAGGAGATTAAACCTTTCTTAGTCTGGCTGAAGACTTTAAACTTAGCACTTCTTGGGAGGTAACCCAATCTCACGCAACACGGTAATATCCTTCCTTAACTCTTTTACTTCAAATAGTAACCGTTTCTCCTTGTTCATGTTTTTAATTTTATCTTTAGAACATTGAGGACAATGTTAGATTTAAGTTTGGGGGTATGGGAGAAACTTTTTAGTTGCAATAAATAAACTCCAGAGCCTAGAAATTTACGCCTATTAAGGATAGCACTAACCAATCTAAGTGGATGGAAACATTTTTGTTTTAGGAGTTGAGGAACTAATCTGACTAGATGGAAACATCTATAGAGTCTATTCATAAAAGCACAGAGCTCAGGTGTTAGAAATAACATGATAGTTTCGCCATATCTTGTCGAGTCCTTTTCACTTTCTATTTTTAGTTTTCTTTTGTTTCAAGTGATTTGGTGGGGCACACGATTCAAGTTGTTACCTTTGCTAGGGTGAAATAGAGTGACTGAGTTACCTTTTCCAAAAAAAAAAAAGAAAAAAGACCGGACCAGTTAGACCAATCGGAATAAGTATTAACACTTGGATAGCAATATGCGTGTGTTCTCCCTGTTTCCGTCGCCTAAGCAAGCGTGGAATGCAGGACCCGTGGGAACTATCGTGTAATCTGCTGACAAGAAGCATGCGCTTGGATCCAAAAGATCTATTCATGTCGTTAAGTTAAAAAAAAAAATGGTTATTGTTATGTGTAGTCAACTGCTGGTTCCCTTGTATTTGCCAGTTTGTTGATCTAGATTTAAGTTATTGACCACTGGTTCCCTTGTATATGCCAGTGTGTTAATATTAGTCAGACCGGTATCTCAGTCATTTAGGTTAGGTTCACCTTGGCAGAGGCCTTCAGACAGATATGGGAAACACCGTTCACTTTTCAACCATCTACATTTTTCTTTTTCCATCTTCTTAATCTTTTCATGTGATTAGTCTGACTCCGAGTATGATGTCCATCGTGAAACTATCTTAGTAGAGCTCTGTCACTTATATGAATTTTAGTATGCTTGAGTGAAAACTCGTGTACAACAATTGGAATTTCGCATCAGGGTTCTTCCTCTTAGAGTCAATAATTGTATGCCAACCAAGGAGGTTCTTTAGTGCTTTCCAAGGTTCTGCGTAGATAGCTAGGGTCTGGAGTATTGGTTTTTGTGGGTACACCTCTGATAAACCCACCCGAGATTAACTCGGTCACTTTTCAAGAATAAATTTTGCTCGAGGACTAGCAAATAATAAGTTTGGGGGTATTTGATAGACACATTTTTGTGTCTAATTTGATCTCAATACTATATATTGTTGGCACTCGATTTTGTACTAATTTTGTTATTTTATGTATTTGTAGGTATTTTTTGGAAATAAACATTTTTGGAAAATTCTGCTCGAAAAGTTGATTTTGTCACCCGAAGGACAAGTGTTATTCGGACTCTCGCTTTTGGATAAGGGGTAACCTAATTACTAAGGGGCACCCCCAGGTCACCCCCAAGGCATCTGCTATTCGCACCCCAGTCCAGGATAAGGGGCACCTTCTTCAACAATTTGAAAACTGAAAATTGGCGGGAAAATGTTCACAGTTCAGGAGAATTTTCGATCGAAGAAATGAAGTAGTTGTAGGTCGATTCAATGGCTGAATTTTGGCAGAAAGATGTGATTTAGCCTAAGGAAGATATTTTGGGTGTCGAATTTGATCGGAATTGGCTGGAAATATCGATTTGATTCTCGAGCTCAAAACAGAGCTACACGGAGTGAACACGACCTGTACACGGTGTTTTGTGTGTTTTGGTTGTGCATGGAAGTGTTTTGGAGGAGTTGGATGACTTATGAGGCATGTATAAGGCTTACTAGAGCGTGCAGGATCGAAGTTTACGTGTGAAATTCTAAATCTGGTAAGAAAATATTCAAAAATAATGTTATTCACTGCCGAGTAAAGACGAATTATTTGGAGTTATGGGGAGGGATTTCAGAGTGTCTTTGAGTATAAATATGATATTTGGGTCTACTAGAATGGTTGTCGAGAGTTTGGGGAGGTTTGGAGGCGAGCAGAGAGGCGCAGGAGGAGTTGCAGAGAAGTTACCTGCTGCTGCCATTAACACGCCTGAAGAACACGAAGAACGGACCAGCCAGAGCAGTCGTTCTTCAACAGTGACAGACATCGGCTCGTGGGTCGTAGTGTGGGTCTTAAAACGCTACAACGACAGTTTATCTTTTTATCGTTCTTCCTTTTGTAACGGTGAACAGTGCCTTTGCAACAGTTATTTCTGTTGCAATTTTTCTGTTCACTTGTTTTACTCCCTTTAATCAACTTTTTGAGCTTAATACATGTATGATTAATATGAGGAGATAAACCCCAACACTGGGGTGATGGAGAAAGCCTTATTTCACACTTGGGTAATTATATTTAATTCTTCTCATGACTTTTGCACTAATTTTAATTGAAATTATGATTTGAAAAAATTAGTTGTCATTTGATTTGATGCGGCATGCTTAGCTTAGATGATTTGATGCCTCATGCTTAACATTTACATCTAATATTTGGAGAATTTATGTTGGCAAAAATAAGAGTCAATATATTTTATATATTTACTGAGCTATAATTGTTAAAAGAATCATTATTTGAACCTTAAGAAATGAATTCGGTGGAATCCTAAACCCCAGTACCTCTTGCACCATTGTTAATATTTTTGTGTATATAATTTTTATTAAATCTAAAAAATTCTGCTTTCACAAGTCTGAAAAGAACCCTATTTTATAACCACTATTACTACAACCCCACAGAAAATATTTAATCAGTGGTGGTGGCACATAGCCTTCCAGAAAATGTGCGAGTTTTCCCTGCTCTATGAGACGAAGTATAATTCGTCGAATGTTTTGACAGTCCTCTGTGTGGTGCCCATGAAAACGATGATATCTGCAGAACTCATGACTCCTGGTCCCTGAGGGTGGCTCTATTCCCAAATTGGGTGGTGGTGGGATATCCTCTATTAATACTATTGCCTCCCATACCTTTTCTACAGTCGTGTTAAGACTAGGGAGCTTCAAATCCTCGAAATATGGTGCATTTGGTCTCCTCTCTCCAAATCTAGGTCCTTGATTATTCCTTTGTTGATACCCTGTATTGTAACTTCGTGGCTCGTAATTCCTTCGTCTTGACTCCTCATACCTTTGTTGATCGATCCATTCTTGATCTCCACTTGATACAGCTACAAGCTTCGCTGGGACTGGAGTTGAAGGCTCTCCCTTTTCATGTTTCGAATCATTCTCCACGACATGCACTTTCCTTGGTAATAGCCTTGAATTTCCTTCCTTCGCTGGAATCGGTGCAACTTCGCTAACTTGCCTCTGCCTTTCTTTCAAGGCTATGTACTCTTCTTGGTACTCTCTCAATTCATTCATCGTCAAAGAGTTTCGAATAATGAATATTTGAGTGTACAGCAGGTCAGTGGGGATTAAAGCGTTCATGAAAACTAAGATGAAAGTTTCTCGTCAACTCTCTCTGCAAGCTCGCTGCATACCGTTCTCCACCTCGTCACCAATCCTTGCAGGATTTTTGTGGGTCCCCTTCTCAAATTGAATAGAGTATCAATTCCTAGCCTCAACATGTTGTTAGTTATATAAGTGGTCAGAAATATTCTCTGTAAGTCTTTGAACGACGAAATCGATCTTTCTAGTAGCCCAGCAAACCAGGCTAACGCTTCCCCGGCCAAGCTCGCGGGGAAGTATCGAAAAATTACCGCATCATTTCGCCTCCATTGCATCAACGAAAGGGTGTATTGTTTCAAGTGCTTCACATCACTTTCAGATCCACTGAATATGCTTGGTAGCGCTGGTAGCACGCATTTCTATGGGATGTCCGCGTACAATATCTCATAGGTAAATGGAGATTTATCGGCCTCTTCTACTGCCTCCGCCAGCTGCACTCTGCTTCCTCTTCGCGAATTGTTTATCAGTGTTCTCATATCTCGTAGATCGTCCAAGACTTCCTGGTTCAGTTTCCCTCCGTTTCTCTCCCAATGGTCTCCACTCATCACACTGAGCCTTCCTTCACTATGTATCCTTTCTTCCTCATCCTTCCGGTTGAATTCGTGTTGTCTTTAATCTTCTCTTCTCCTCTCATTTTCCTCGTGCCTCTGCTCTTCTTCATATCTTTTCCTTTAATCTTCCCGGCTAGATATTTCCAATGCTCTTCTTAGTCTTATCTCTTCACTGTTTTCTCTTCGTCGCTTCCTTATTAGCTATCCTCCGTCGTCCTCGCGGGTGTATCTCCTTCGCCGTAACTCTTCTTCTCCTGATGATATCATGTTCACCTCTGAATCCATGGTGTCAGCTGCCGTTTCTTTGTTCAGTTGGCGATTCTGAAACATTAACCTGACATTTTTCCTCGTCAATCGGGCATGCTTCTCCGCTAGATCCATGTCTCGTACCCTTTCAATACGGAGCGTTTTCCTCAGCTGATCCAACGTCATGTCTTCTTCACTGATATTCTCCTCCAATTCCTCACGAGTCGTTTCTTCTTCTACGATGGTGTCTGTGTCAGAAGTATGTACAAAACCCTTTCGTAAATGATCTCCATTGGCCTCCTCAGTCTGCCGCTGGTTCACGCGTTGTCTTTCTCCTGCAGCTGATGTTCCTCCTTTTTCCATTCTTCCTCCTCTTTTTGCCTCTAGTCGCTTGCTTCTCCTCGTTTCTACCATGTGTGTCGCCCGATTTGGTGTTTTAGTCATAAACTTATCCTAATTTCAATATTGGTATTTCTCTAAAACCTAATCTTAAAAGGGATGTCTCGCTAAAATTTCTTACTCCTACAACTTTAGCTAAGACGTCTCGCTAAGATCTATTACTCCTAAAACTTTATCTTCTCTCCACTCCTTAGATGTGGATGAATCCCCAATCTAAGACCCCTGTTTCTGGACGCCAAAATATAACTACTGGAAATCCAGTAGCACACCCAAAGTGATAGTAACCAAGATCTAAGTCATATTAAGTAATATAAACACGGTAATCTTTATTTATGAATCATTCAAAATAACAAATATACAAGTTCTTGAATACAAGGAAACCCTAATCTCTCTCTAGGCTAAGCTCTCTCACTCTCCGAAAATCCGATCCTTCACATCTTGCCCAAGGACCTCTATTTATAGGCCAACCAACCCTACTGGTGTACAGCTCACTTTACTTCGCTACGTTCTCGCAGAGGTGCCTTATACTTCTCCCAGACCATTTTCCATAAAGTTTTTCCCCTTCTTTCGCTATTCTCACATGGTTTTGTTGGGACACCTGTCTCTTTCTTGCTCCATAATTTATCTATCTTGTGGCTTGTCTTTTCAGCCAAGTAATCTTACTTCGTCCCTTGCGACTTCGTCCTTGATATCTTGTTGGATAATTCAAATTGGTGCGAGTCTCTACAAGCACTCTATTTGTACTTCGCAAGGGAGATCAACGACGAGATAATTCTGACATTTGAATTGACAAGTCTCTAACTGGGATCTTTTAGTGAGATTTGTATCCCTGTTTCTTCCCTTTATGTCCGACACATGGCGAACCTATTTCGTGTACCTACAATCACCTTGAAGCCAACATCACTGTCAACCATTCAGGCCATCAACCTGGTCAACATTACTGCCATCAACTTGGTCAACATTACTGCCATCCAGGTCAACATTACCCTCAACCTGGTGAACAGTATTACTGTCATCAATCATCTTGTTTATATTTTTTTCTACACCCCTAACAACCTCGTAACCTGTAATGTGCACACCCCCAATATCGAGCGCAACAGCACGACGAATAGCACGCGGATCCACAGCAACAGCAGAACCAATCAAGGTGCGAGCCGGCCTGATACCCATAACATCTGCAGGTAAATAATAATTTGGTTAACAATATGCATGCATGGAGCTAGATAGCTGGGAACGATAATGGATCGAAATAATAACTCGTCACCAAATAATAAAGGTGAAGAACATGACAATTAACAACTTACGTGGTAATGATGCAGCAGTGTGCAATAGACACAACTCCTTTCATTAATTTACTGTTAGCCATTATCCCTTTCTTGTTTCTCTCTTCAATTTAATTTGCATTCGATTGATGATTCAAATATGATATGTTTTCCTATCCATTTATTGATCAGGAGAACATAACAAACACTAGCTAGGGGTTTGCTGGCTTTTGATATGCTAGCTAGCTACTGTACTTACATTATTATTGTTATTATTACTAACTAGAAAGTAACCCGTCCTACGCATCGGGTGGCTGCCTCTGCATTTATTTTACCTTTATTAGCTAGTGGAATTGGCCAATCTGGCTTTGATTTTAATCTGTTATTCTAAATATGTTTGACATTTCAAATAGATTGTGCAAGAATTTCTAACTATAATAACGTAGACTTGTAAGTTGATTCAATTCACAGCTTAAATAATACAATAACTGTCTTTAGTACTGAGTATTGACACCTTTGGAGTCCACATGATGCTTGCTAAGAGCTGAACAAACCATAGAATAAGCAACTCTTCAAAGGCCTAATGCATTGCAAAATCAAATGCAATAATATTCACTTGCTATAAAAATAAATCATAAAGTTAGTCAACTTTCAATGTAGGACTAAAAAGTAGTATAGATGGGCGTAAGTTTCGTAGCAGAACATATTGACATAACTTTGCTCGTTATTACTAAAAGCACTTAAAATGTCTGATTTCTTTGAGTTAAGTTGGCCATTATATAACCCACCAAAGGAAAAATTAAACAAATATAGCCAACCGAAGGAAGTAGCATCTCCGTCATTCCCCATATGATCTGCAACCTTTCGCATGGTACTACTGTCAAATAAGCTGACCAATTGTTATTCGAAAAGGGATAAATGTTGATTCACAATGATAGCTAGTGTGATGCCTTCACCGTGGAATATCTTCTTCTGTGCATGTCATGCCGACAGTTATTTTCAGACCACGCCTACCACTAAACTTGTCACCAATCTGATATATCCGAACAGATCTCATCCCTACTTCAACCTCAAACTACATCAACCTACAAATAACATGATAAGTGCAAACTTATCAATTAAGCATCAATGGTGAAGTTAGACGAATAAATAGATAAAAGAAGGGAAGAAATCAGAGTAGGAGGTTAGAAGAATCATTTAGATTCAGGGAAGAAGGGATACAGACAAGATAACATTACATTTCCATTCATAATCCCTTACAACATCTATTACATAATATATATAGCCATATACAGTAACTGCTACAACAACTACCAATAACTACCTAATATCATCCGACATACCTAACCTGTCCATTACCAACCAAACCATAATACATGCACGTATCATTACCAACCCTTTGAAAACAACCTTGTCCTCAAGGTTGTGAACATACAAACCATTAAAACTATAAATGAAGAATATATAACAAGGAAACAACCAAGTGCAGAATGTTTGGTCTCTTGCCACTTGACTAACAGAGAATGTGATGATACTCCAAGGAAGTGCAACAACGCGCCCATGAATTCTTCCTGCATACTTACTGCACTTGAATGCCAAGAAGAAATAAAATTTTGTTTCATCAATAGAAGCAAAGCATAATATATAGGGTTCATCACTTTGCGGCTTTAGAACAGGCAGTTCAATCTCTTGAAATTCTTCACTGAAAATTGTGAAAAAATCACGGATTTCGAAAGATTCGGGATTTCGAAACCTTGTGCGCACCGTTTCATCCTTTTCAGCAAATATATCGAACGAATCTTCCAAATAGATGCGTTCTTCTTCTTCGATTGCTGCTGCAATGTTTGAAGAAATGTCTAAAATAAGGACTTTGATTTTTTTATTTAGTCGCCGTCTTTCATCAATGTTTGCCAAAAGAATTGAGTTGAGATTCGTAAGAGCATCAATATACCAATCCATTTTTGTAAACCGTCCGACAAGAACGAACTGCTCTGATACCCTTGATAAGTGCAAACTTATCAATTAAGCATCAATGGTGAAGTTAGACGAATAAATAGATAAAAGAAGGGAATAAATCAGAGTAGGAGGTTAGAAAAATCAGTTAGAATCAGGGAAGAAGGGATACAGACAAGATAACATTACATTTCCGTTCATAATCCCGTACAACATCTATTACATAATATATATAGCCGTACACAGTAACTGCTACAACAACTACCAATAACTACCTAATATCATCCAACATACCTAACCTGTCCATTACCAACCAAACCATAATACATGCACGTATCATAACATCTAGCCTGTACTTACTTACATGCGTATATTTAACGGATTTATTCCATGGGTTACCTGATCCCAATGTCATTATGCCTCATGCTGTTATTGTGGTAACATTGTTTGTTATGAAAAACTTATCATTGCTGAGCACCATCCTGTGCAGTAGGAGTGGCCTTTCAGCAAATGACATCTTCGCACCGACGCCCCTTTCAGCACAGTAATGAGTAAACCAAGATAAAATCAACTAGAACAGAAGGAAAAAAACAACTTGAATTCATCAAATGAAAAGTTAACCAAACCCCATTAAAAAGATAAAATCAGACTTATATGCAGTACGATTTGCAAAAGAGAACCTTTGCCAAATATGTCCATATCTAGAAGAGAGCCGTATTGAAATTTATTAGAAACATAATATTTGTTAACTTTGAACATACGATGATCGTATCCTGCAAAGACGGCTTCACATCCCACATGCACCTTGCAAGGTTAGGAAAATAAAAAACGAACTTACAGAAGGTGGGCTACTTGACTAATTGCCATGGACTTCATATTATCGCCACAGCATGTAAAAGTAAGTAAGTTCTTGCGTGAAGATAAAAGATAACAAAACATAATGGTGCACAAAACAAAACATGAGAACGAATCACCAGAGGACCTAATCCAGTTAAGGCAAAAGAAAGTAGCAGTTACCGCCTTGGTTGTAGATTTTCCACACCTCATTTGGTAGTTGAAAGCTAATTCAATCTTTAAATCTGCTTTTAAATTTGATGTACCTGAAAATTTGGGTTACTACATATACATCTTCAATTCGATATATGTATATAACGCTAAGGCACATTTGCATATACTTGCAATTCCTGTAAAGACTAACCACAATGTCAGAATCCTGCTACTTTTGGTGACTTTTCATCTGTAAATCCATATATAAGAAAAGAGTTATCAAAAGCATTTAGCCTCCTACTTTTCACTATTTATGCAAGCAATTCAAATATGAGGATCCATCTTAAATTTCAACACTATTAAAAACTGAAAAGAACAACATATAAATTTGATTAACAGCTTAATCACGAATGACCCTAAATTAATACTACCAATTATTTTACCCTAAATTTCGTGACATAAAGACCCGCAGTTTCATATCCAAAATGACCTGAAATCTATTTACTGTTTTAAATACCCATGTATAATTTGGTTTCAGTTTCTTTCTTGTGATCGATATCCAGATCTAATAGTTTGATCCTTTTGTTCTCCGAACAGGAACACATTTTCTGTTATGATAATAAGGTTCTATTAAGGCATGAAATTCATGATTGAACTTAGTAACCAATAACATAAAACCAAATTTGTATCAAAAGAGGAAAAAACATAAAACAATTGTGTACCTTTCTTTAAACTAAAATGGAAAGGAGAAAATTTGTGTAACAACAGAATCTCCAACACCCATCAAAAGGAAGATTGGAAAACCTGCACCAAAAATATTAAACCCGTCTTAGAATAGTTATTTTCAGACAAACAATTAAAGACAGCCTTGAAATTTTATTTTGTTTGTTCTCATGCTTAGAGTTGCGATCAAGAAATCTATTGCACGATTACTTATTTGAAAAAGATCTGTTTTGATTTTAATTTTTGTATTCAAAACGGTTTGATTTCTCAGATATAAAATATCAAAGAGTTTGTTTCCAAATAAAAAGCTTTTTCTAATATAGTTATAAAATCGGAGGAGGATGAATATGATCAGATTAATTAGTTAGTTACAAAATTAAGCACTACTAACAACATAATCTAACATAGTCTTAATTAACTGAATTACCCCAAACCATGTATAAATCTCTGATTTGGATCTTACAAAAATTTATGTGCCTGTATGGATTAATAATCGGGGTTTTTGTATAATTTGAATAATCCCTTCCAACTATACATGAATCATATGATTCCTCCATAAACTTAAATTTAACACCCGATCACCGGGTTTCAAGTTAAACGGCTAGCTATTGCCTTGGCATGTGATGTTGTTCACATGGGAAAGTTCGATTAATTCATATATTAATTATTAAACTGCACAATCTACTGCTGGTTGGCTGTATGTATCATGTACTGATCACATTGAACCTTCCTTACAAAAAATGCATAAACTAAATAATTTAGTCAACTAGTGCTGGTGGTTATTGGTGTGCGTTTGATGATCATGACCAGTAGCAAAAATGATGGGTTTGATTTGTACTTGTTACCAGCTGATCTTTTCCAAAGGCCGTTTCCCCGCGCTTTCATATGTGACCAAAACAGATTTGCCCCTCAATTGGAAACTACATTGTTAGAATTTCATTAGTTCTTGATTTCCATGGACGCATGGTTGTGCTTTTGGTACGCTACTCATTGTCATCATTCTACCATAAACACACAAAGCAACGGCGCGTCTTGCAAAATTTCATATTTTAAAATGTAAAAAATTAAGATCAAAGTTGATTTTGAATATAAAAAGTGAAACATAGAAAAACATGGGTGTTAATGGAGCACTAATCTCTTTGGGGATGCACCATGATCCAACAAAATATGCCTCGTCATTGAATTGGTACACCCCAAGCAAATTGGCAACCGGTATTGCTGGAAAAATGCACCATGGTTCTGATTTCTAGCAAATTGGTACCGGTACCACAGCTACCACATCTAGCGCCTTTCGTCCCGCCTAGTTATACTAGGAAAGCCCACTAACAAAGTCAAGGTCAATGAATGTAATCATAGGCCCAGTAAGTGCCACTAAAGTCTCACGGGTCATACATATATAACCTGGCTTGGCAATAACTCTGCAGTCATGGACAGGAAAGATGTCGGCTAAGGCCATTCGATCACGCAATGCACGCAGCTCATGCTATCTGTTCCTGGGTGAAAGCAAGCAATCTTCCTTTAGCTGGAGCCACCCAAATGCTGAAAAAGTATATACTCCCTCAGTCCCACTATTAGATGACCTACTTAGTTTAAATTTTTGTCCCATTATTAGTTGACCTATCTCTTTAAACAAGGGAATATTTCTAAAACTATCCTTATGATTGATTATCATTAGTATGAGAAATATGTATAATTTGATATCCATGTTTACACTCGTTATGTAGGTGTTTTAAAATGCTTTTCAATGATACAAAGTTTTCGAATATCCGCGGTATAGTTTGAGAGATAATTCATTTCTAAATTTTGCAAGTTATTATCCATAAGGGTATTATTATAAAAAATAATTAAAAAAACTATTTTCCCTTACTTGGCTTAAAAATTGTGCAAACTCCAACTAGGTCATCTAATAGTGGGACAGAGGGAGTATATTTTTGATTTTTACGTAACTCATTTGGGCTGTAAAAGTTGTAGGAACATTAATTATACTTCAGCCCGAGTAAGGAAAGTTTCTCGTCCCTCCGCTGTATCCAGAGAGAAGTTCGGTTAGGAATTTTGTGAAAAAACTTTCTCGAAGTAGCCGAACCTTCTGGAAATGAAAACACGAAGAACAGTTTGGCTATTCGCAAACAAAAAAAAAATCCTAGTCGAACTTTCTGATTTCCTAGCCGAACTTTCAGATAAAGGTTCGGTTACATCGCAACTTTTTCCCCCATAACCGAACTTTTCTCTGAAACCACTATATATTGAGTTCGGTTATATTGCAAAAAAAATAATTCCTAGCAAAACTTTTTTATTTCCTAGATGAACTTTTAGTTTGTTAGAGAACTTTCAGATAAAAGTTCAGTTACGTCGCAATTTTTTTCTCCTAACCGAATTTTTTCTGAAAGTAAAAACTCCATTAAAACTAAACTTAAATAATTATTGATTTAATCTTATACTAATCATTAATTTGCTTAACATAATCATTAAACAAACTTAATTAGGAAGGATAATTTTGGTATTAACATAAATATTTTGATAAGGGGTGGTTTCAGTTTAATTCTAAATGCCTTACCAAAAATAAAATTATGATCCCCTCCAAAAAGAGAATGGTCCCAAAAAATCGTTCATATTTAGTGTCACTGAAGGACAGACTACTAATTAAATTAAGTCATATTATGGCACCATCCTTCGGCCCAAAATCTTACGCTTCTTTGGGTGAAGCAGTGGTTGGTAAATGCACGCTAGACGATAGGCCGTTTGGAGGATGAATGAATCAACAACCTAAATGATAAACGGTCTGGAGGATGGAAATGAAAACCAGAAAAATATATTTTAAAAAAGAAAAATAAGGTTGGACGAATTTGGATGGTGTAAAGAAAAAAAAATATTAGTATTATTTTAAAATTTGAATAATTCCCTCCACATTTTTTTTAATATAAAATAATCTTTACTCTCTAGCGAGTGGAGCTCATGGTTGTTTGTTTGGAACTTTTGGAACTTAAACTAGTCCAACAAATTTAAATCGTCATATTCATTTATGCTAATACATATATACCAAGATAAAATTGAAAGAATCCATATTAAATGTGACATTTGGATTCAATATCTGAATAAAACCGGTGGACACGATTGATTAAGGAATATCAATATTAGAGGGGATTGTAAAATTCCAAAGATCGATATTCCTCATAATCACCAATGAATAATTAATAGATAGAAGCACACCTTGTGATTGGGGTACAAACATTTTCGTAACGGAGAAATGACGGGTCCCACTCAGGGACGAAGAGAAGTGGGTGATTGTGGGGTCCATGGACCCCACAAGATTTGGGATTATAGCGAGAAAGTGTTTGGGATATTTGTAAATTCAGTGACCTGACGTGTGGGTACTAATTAATGTGGCATAGTTGAAAATTTGAATGTTGATTGGGTCAATTAAACTTGTTTTTCTTATATTAAGACGAAATTTTATTAGATAATGGAATTGAGTACACCATTCATGTCCGTATATAATGCCTCCACAATAAAATTTGGTGGACACTTCGTCCAACTTCTACTAATTTGAAAATTGCGTGAATGTCTAGCCAGCTTATCAGCTGGTTTATTATCTTTCCTATTGATAAATTTGTAAGTCCATAATGGATGCTTGCTAAAGAAACAAATTATATCTAAGATCAGCGATTGTGATTTCCATCTGACTCGCTGATAGTCAACCTTGGCTGCTGGTACCACATTCTGAGCATCAAGCTCAAAACACACTTGTTTTCCTCGGCCCCTCTATCTCTGCATGCACTGCATCTATGTGTCCACATTCATGGATGCAACGTCCTTATTCAAACTCATCTGCAGCATTATGAAGTATTAGTCCCAGTCTTATATGAGTTTCGGATAAGACAATTTTAAAAAAAAACATCACAGCATATAGAATAAAAAAAAAAGCATTAGGGTGGTATCCATTTATCCTGTGTTAAGTTAGTCGAGCTGTTGGTGCTGCTAGACTGTGATATCCTTTTCATGCTTGATCCTGTCATGTGATTTAGGTGTTGAATACTACGAATAACTTCCACGGAATTTGGTTTTTTCCCTTCAAAGAAACATCTACAACGTTCCTTCCATATTTCCCAGATTGCATTTGCCATCTTAACTATCCCATCCTTGTCTAGTTAACAAACTCGTCTGTAAACCAACTTTTGATCCATCCATCAACACTAGTATCTGTAGATTCCATACTTCTTCTAGCACCAGGGATTGAGGTCCAAACAGCACGAGCAAATGGGCAATCTCATATTATGTGATTAGTAGTCTCAACTTCCTGATTACACATGTTGCATCTTTCCCCACCATAGTTCACTAATTTTCCCATACGTTCGCTTGAAGGTACAACATCAATTATGCATTCCCGTAAGAAAGTTTTAATCCTTGGCAAGGTATCCAAATTCCATAGTTTCTTCCACAGTGTGGCCATATTCGCATCATAATTTGCATCTGCATTTGTCTTGATATCCACAAGCTTTCTGTATGCAGATTTTACAGTGAAATGACCATTTCTGGTAAGTGTCCAGATCAATCTATCAGTTGAGTTTGTCGGTATCCTCATGCTCAAGATTTTGTTGGCATCTTCAGGGGAAAATAGCTAGTGAATAACTGCGACTTTCCAAGGTTTAGTGTCTGCATCAATTAGATCACTGACAATACTATAAGTGACTGCCAACTCAAAGTCTTCAATGGAAACTGGGGGTTCTTGTTTCCCTGAAATCCAATTGTCTTTACAAGTGATAATTTTCTTCCCATCTCCCAAGAGACAGAAGCTATGTTTTTGAATGAAACTGATTTCACCATAGCTGCTTTGCCACTCCCATGTCGAATTCTTCTTGTTGTCCTGATACGGAGCTGAAGTCAGTTATAATCAACCTTCAAAAATAACAAACAATCGTCTGCAAAGATAAGATGTGATACTGGTGGTGCGTTCTCTGCGATTTTAATGCCTTGTATCTTCTTCTCAGCTTCTGTTTTGGCCAAAGATCTTATGAACACCTACATAGTGAGCAAGAACAGATAGGGTGATATTGGATCACCCTGTCGTATTCTTCTGGTGGGTTTAAAAGGTGTACATGGTGAACCATTTAGCATAATCTGAATCTTTTTAGTGCTGATGCATTCATGTATCAAGTCACAAAAATGATCAGCAAAATCAAAAGTTTCCATGACTTTGGGCAAGAAAGACCATTCCACTTGATCAAATGCATTGAACATGTCTAACTTCGATTCCATGTATCCCATTTTTGTCTTCTTTCTTTTCATCCAATGGATTAATTCATGTGCAAGAGTGATATTGTCTCCTATTTGTCTCCCTGGGACATATGATGCCTGCATTGGTGAAATTAGCTTATTCATCAAAGGTTGCAGCCTCATTGCCATAATCTTTGTGATCAGCTTATATGTGGTGTTACATAAATCTATTGGCATGTAGTCACCTGGTGCCTGTGGTAACTGGATGTTTGGTATCAAACAAAGATTAGTCTTATTCATCTTCCTTAGCATTCTCCCACTGGTAAATAAGCTCTGAATCATCTGTATTACATCCTCTTTTGTAGTGCCCCACTGAGTCTGGAAGAAACCTAGTGGAAAGTCGTCTGGTCCTGGTGCCTTCCATGGATGCATCCTTTGTAGAGCTTTGAGGATTTCTGTATCATCTGGAATGCTAGTAAGTGCAACATTTTCAGCTTCTGTGATGCACTTTGGTGAGAGGCTAAAGAGATATTCATTATTATCTGATGTAAATTTTACACTTATCCTAACTTCACCCTTTGTTGCTTTGTTTTTTTTTTTATATAATTTTTTTACTATAACCGAAATTTTTTACTACACCATCACTTAAATGTCAAGTATGTCAAGGTAAGTTCTTAAAAATTATTTTTTCTCTCTAACTCTATTTGATTCTGATACTGTGCTTGTTTGGTTTGATAATGTATTTTCAAGTTAGGATTTTGGCAAGTTGGTAATGATAGAAACATTAGAATAACGTTAGACAACTGGATACCTACATGGGTCGGTTGTCTGATTGGCAACATGAAGAATTGAAATATGTCTTTGATCTTATTGGGGAGGATGATAGTTGGGATTGTAATTTGATTAATTCAGTTTTTACACCTGAAATTTCCGATAAGATTAAGGCTATCCATATTGATGTAAACAACCATGATAAGATAAGATGGACATGTAGTAGGGATAGAGAATTTTCAACAAAATCAACATATAAAATTTTAGCTCATGAGCATTCCAGTAATTTGAACTTACTTCCTAGAGTAACTTTGTTTGTTTGGAAAATGGTGGCAGGTGTCTTAATTCTTAGATCAAAGTTATATGATGTTTTAGGACACTCTAATCCTTATTGCTTGTTGTGTATGAATGATATTAGAGAGACATCAAATCATCTTCTTAGGGAACGTACTTTTACAATGGAAGTTTGGTTGGTTTAGGTTTTCAAATGCCAGATGGTACCAATGATTTTCTTTCATGGGTAAAGTCTTAGTTTACACCTCCTTTTCATGAGTGGAAGGAGATCTTCAGCATTATATGTTGGAAGATATGGAAGTACAGATTATGGTAGTGTTTCAGGGAGAAAAACCAAATCCCATAACATGTATTAATCTGATTAAAGCTGCAATTAATGAATGGGCATTAATGATGAAAACAGAAAAAGTTGGTACAATGAACATGAATTGCACGAGTGCTAGAGGCATGAGTAATATTGCACTAGCTCACAGGAACACGAGAAGAAGTATATATGCAGATGTTTCTTTTGATGAAGACACGGGAGCCTTTGCGGGTGGGATTAGGGTTGTGGATTAATGATAAGATTACTGATATTGAAATTTTTGCAGGATTCACAACAAGCCCAGAATGTGGAGAAGCGCTCGCAGTAAAAAGAGCTTGCGAATGGGCAGAAGAACTAAATCTGCACAATGTTCAGGTGCACAGTGACTACAAGAATGTGGTTAATTTTTTGGGTAATAACCTTCAAGTTGCGAATGGAGATCTAAAGTCAGGTTCTTTTGGGGGATCATGGTAATGAAAAGGCAGTTTATGTACATGGGAAACTAAATAAGGAAGCTGATTGTTTAGCGAGATGGACAAGATGTAAAAAGAGTTTTTTTTTGATGTAAGTAACTCCCTTCATAAGAGCCTGAAATGTAATGTTATAAATGCTATGGCACATGGCTGTGATATCTTCCTTCTTAATATATTTTGGTTTATTAAAAAAAAAAATAGTGAAATCAGCCGTCATCTTTAACTGGAATGATCCAGGGTTTTCAGTTTTCTCAAATTAATGTATTCTCAAATTAATGTATTCATCCTGAAAGTACTTGGTTGATTATAGCACTATGTACCTGGTTGATTATAGCACTATCAATTTAGTGATTCTATTCAGCCGTAGCGAAAGAGAGTAATCTTTCGGTTCATTGTTTTCTGTGCTTTCTTGACAACCAAAAAAGTTAATTCCTTATCGCAAACTTATTCCCTGCATCAATGTTAGTGTGACTGAACTAGTGGAGGGAAAAATGCGAGTGACATGTTGCATTTTAGTGTAATGTTTGACTCTGGTGCCTCATTTTCACATTTAAATGATCCAACATACACGACCATTAGTAGGAAAACAGATTATAGATTGTATAATACGCTATTATTTTTATGAGTACTAGTATAACACGCACGCGCGATGCGCCTGCTGTTCCGTTCGTCCCATAATTTTGTTGTTTTTGTTGAGTAGTCAATGGTTGAAAGCTTTCGCTTGTTTGGTTGAATTTCAGATACTTTAGTATGCGTACGTCATGGTTTGAGGTATTGGCTAGGTAGCAGTATTTATACGATGGTTTTGGTAGTTAGCAGTACTTATACGAATATGATACTTGATATCGGTCATGGTTTGCGGGGTTTAGTAGCACTTATAGAGAAACTATACCATATGGAGGTGTCAATGATGATTGTAAACTATTGAGGTTACTGTCGTCTTCCATTGTATCGAATTCGTGTATATATAGTTGAGTCAGGCAGAGTTTTCCAGTCTTCGATTGCACCACTGCAGCTGCTGTAGTCGAGAAGCACGCGCTAAGCGCCTGCCGTTTTGTTCTAAAAAATAATCAAAATTTTCGTTCAATAAATTTCCAATCAAAAACAACCATTTACACTAAAAATGTGTGCGTGTACGTTCCAACTTTTTCTCCCTATCATGTATACAATGTTAAAATTGAAAAGTAAAAACGTAGCAAGAGAACTAACTGAAGTTGAATCTTTTAACACTCGGAATAACAGAAAAAAAAAAAGTTCTACGTAAGATAATACTTCTATAAAAACCAATGTTCTCTTAATGCACGACCAAACACTAATACATGAAGCACACACGTTTAGTTTCCACTTGCGACTACAAATTTTTGGGTTGGTGACACGTGCACTTCTTGCGCGTTCCATGAAAAAAAAAAATCGTACGGTATTTTCTCAAGGCATCTGCAGTTAGCAAATCAACTTTTGATCACCTCCAGTGCGTCAATGGCCATATGGGGATCATGAATACACTTTAATGAAAAATTAAACTACAAAATAATTATATTGCCAATTTTAAGTTTAATCACCTAGTTTTCAGATTAAACTTCCCTGCTTGTAGAGGCCAACGACCTTTCAAAGTTATCAAGTACCGAGCATTTAGACTCATCACCGACAAAGTCAGTTTGGATTATGCGACCACAATTAGTTGCAATCCGTCGCTGCCTGAGTGGCAACTGACCTTAAATAGATGTCTACCTATAAGAATACACTTGCTGAGACACCAGTTTTTCTTCTTCTACAGATAGGCAATGACTAACAGAAGCCATTTAGATATAAATGAAGAAAATTACAGGAACGCATGCCATCATAATGATCTTTTCAGTGCTGGACTACTGGAAGGCCATTGTGTTTCTGATTGGGGGATTTAGAGACCACACTGCTATTTGATAGTGATATTCAATTAACTTTAGCTGTGACATTCAGATACTTGTAATAGTTGCAGACATCCAGTGCTGGTACTTGATAGTTCCAAACTTAGGAAGGTGGAGAAAGAACCAAAGCAAAACAGCCAATCATTTTCTATCATGCATTTCAACAAACAGTTGGAAAAAAAATTTCAGCAATCAGAGTAAACCCTAATAAGTAACTTTTTAAGCTAAGTTTTCAACTCATCATATGTCGGAATTACCTAATCAATTTACAAAGCTAATAAAATTAAACTAAGACATTGAATGTGAAAGTCACCTGATTTTTGAAGTGCGAAATTAGCAAAATGTAAGCCCACATTTGAAAATCCCTAACATAATTCCCACATACCTGTTTAGATCTTCCTTCTTTCCGATCCTTCGTAAATCACTAACTAAATTCATCAGAATTCGAAATGATGCCAACAAAATCAACTCGATAATGTAACTGGTATAATGAGAGATGGTTTTAATGGTGTTAATGGAATCAGTGGTGGAAAGATGTGGTATTTGAGAAACCCAACTCCAATCCCTGATCGAGAAAGTTTGATTGGAAATTTGGTATCCAAAACACCACTTTGATGAGAGATCTTTGGAAATAAAAGAACACAGTTTAAACCATTATCAAAATCAAAACCCTTTTCTATTTTCATTGTTGTATAGCCTCTGAGGAGAACTCTCAAATGTGACGGCTGTTAGGGAGAAGAACACCGCAAAGTTTGTTTTCGTTTAAGGATCATATGGACGGCGATAATCAATTTCCGTGTTTTTAAGTCATCTGATCCGACGGACTGTAAGAAAGTACACAAAGAAATTTGTGATCGTACCAAAAATCCCTCTTTTCTTTATATTAGTAAGAAGATATATATTCAATTGTGTCTTGTGCTCGAGACCAGGTTCGAAAGGTGTATCAGCAGATTGGACCGTTTTCAAATGACATAAGAGACGGTTGTTGTCGTGATA
The DNA here is from genome assembly GCF_003573695.1 of Papaver somniferum. NCBI lineage: Eukaryota > Viridiplantae > Streptophyta > Magnoliopsida > Ranunculales > Papaveraceae > Papaver > Papaver somniferum. The sequence goes on along the minus strand of NW_020618825.1, from coordinate 8,933,314 downwards.
GTGACGTGTTAATCTAGTTTTGCAAAAACGATAACGTTTCTATATATTGGTAAGCTTTACATTTCTACCGGATTGGAATAACGGTAAGCCTGTATTAATTTTCCACCTCTTGCTAATTACGATGATGTAGTACATGAACTTAATTTGCTCTGGCTTGCTTTTTATCCGCATGAGGTGATGGAGGAGCGGCTTCTAATAATACACCATAAAACACCTCTAATGGAGGAGTGGCTTCTGGATAATAGAAACGCACTAGTACTTGCGTTTAAAGGTAAATCTCCAAACTATGATTTAGATTAGGTTAAAAAATATAATAATGAAGTACATACCATAAAATACCTTGACACGGGGTGGGTGATTAGAAACCGCAGCTAGATACCAGTATATAACAACACATACCAAATCAACTCTAAACCTGTTTAGAAACTAAGCCGATATCATTTTAATAATAAATGAGTATCTCTTTTCCCTATAAAGCAAAAGAGATAAGTTGAAGAAAGAGGGAGATTTTTAGTTGGTTAAAAAAGAGAAATAATCCTTCGTTCCCATGGACCTTCGCTCACCTAATAACCTCACTGAATATCACTTTCATCAATGGAGTTCATCAACCTTGTAACACCAACAAATAATAATATTCATCTTTCATTTTTTTTCATAGATGTGGACACTCCGTTGTCGAACCACGTTAATTATCTTTGTCGAACTCTCTTATTTATTTGTTTATGTCATTTTTTATTTACTGTTTTTATTGGCATAAATTAAGATCCAATGATTTTGAAAGACAATTGTCTTTTGATTGTGCTACTAGATAAATGGTAGTCACGGTAGAATTTTATTTTCAACCCTAATACTTTTTAGTCCTGGCTCAATCCCTGGTCCCACTAGTTAAAAAAAATATTTGTTTATGTTTCAATTCGTTTTTTCTTTTGATCATTAACTAGTTTAGTGCTGACAAATTTCGAACTTGAATCTCTAATTTTGACCTAGATCTTTAGGGTTTTTTTTTCTTTCTTCTTTTTTGGTGTCGATGACTAATTCATTGGTAATGAAATGGTTAAATTTATTTCACTGTATGTGCATGGATTAAAATCTTAGAAACTTATGTTTGTTTGTCTTTTTTGATATACAAGATAAAGAAAATTTGTGTTACCACGGTTCCCACTTCAATTAAAAAATCCCACAAAACAACGTCATGCTGATTATTGAACCATGTAAATACAATTATCGTTACGAGACAACAAATGCATGCAAAAAGAAAGAAAGAAACAAAAAAAAAAAAAAAAGAGGAAGGCACTTCATATTGATATAAAGTATTTGGCAGCCAAGTACTACGTTCCCCCGGTTATAATATCGATGCCAGGCAGAGTGCTTGTGCAGCCTTTTCCCGAATACTCATCGGCCACAATTACCGACCGAAACGCTGACTTCGCCAGGATTTTTTGGTTGGTTGACATTGACAGCCGCCGGATCCACATCATCATTCAGTCCAACATTAAGATTGCCATTATCACCCGGAACCACGCGAAAATCCCGATTAAAATCAGAGCCAAGAACCACTGGTTTCACGTCGGGGATATCCACGTAACAACCGCCAGGACCCATAAGCCTGATACCCATAACATCTGCAGATGTATGCAATATCATCAAGTAGGGTGTTGAGAAAGATACTAGTAGTAAATATATACTAAAGGTGAAGAAGATGACAATGATAACTTACGTGGTAATAAAGCAGCAGACATCATAATGAAAACGGAGACAAGTGCAGTAGTCGACACAACTCCTCTCATGAAATTAGTCTTAGCCATGATTTGTTTTTACTAATTTCCCTCTTGCAATTTATGATTTGATACGATGATTCAAATATGATCTGTTCTAGCCCTCTACATTTATAGATGAAGAGAATAGAAGAAGAAACACTAGTCTAGGGATGTGCTTTTGGTCATTATTATCAATCGGTACCATAAACACACAACCTAACCACGTCTTGCACGATTACTTATTTTAAAGTAGATAGAAATCCGATTTGATTTTATTTGTATATAAAACGGTTTCTAAGGTTTAAAATTAAGATAAAGGAATTTAGTTTAGTTCTAAAGAGTGGACTTCACGTTGGATTTTGAATATAAAAAGTGAAACATAGAAAATCATGGGTGTTAATGGGGTTACCATGTTTGGGATGCACCATGATCCATTTAGCGCCATTGAATTGGTACATCCGCAAGCAAATTAGCAACGGATATTGCTGAAAAAATGCACACAATGGCACTGGTACGGCAGCTACCTCATCTAGCGCCATTCGTCTAGGAAAAAAAAATGTTCTTCGGCCCATTAAGAAAGTCAAGGTCAATGATTGTGATCATAGGCCGAGTAAATGCCCCAGAAGTCTAACGATATACTCCCTGGCTTGGCAATAGGGGAAATTAGGCTAAGGCCAAAAAAAATGTTATTTTTCTCGTTATCAGGCCCAAAATATTTTACAGTTTCCGTGAGACTCATAATTATTTGAAATAGTTAAAAATGTTTACATAACTCGTAATACATCTTAATCTTTTATGGATATAATTGGCAAGCAAATTAGAATATAACATATCTAAAAAAACGTGCCTTGAAATTTAACAAATTTTATCTCGTTGGAAAGCTTTTAAAGAGATCTACACAACGAGTACAAACAACAATACCAAATTTAAGTTTTTTACGAAAAAATTGGAGGTGGTTGTTCTTTTAGGAAAATTTTTCGAAAACTTGGTACATAACCATTATACAGCCACCAAAAAAGATGCATAACACATTATGCAGACACAACAAAAGATGCATAAAAAGTTATGCAACGCATGCAACCACAAAAACGATATATATGCCTAAAAAAATAACATCACAACAAAAAGCATAACGAATTATGCAATCATTTTATCGACTACATAACAAGTTATGCATCCATTATTATTGTAGGTGCATGACAAGCATTTTTCTTTTTTATTGGTTTCCATACTAACAAAAAAAGTTGTTGCATAACGTGTTATGCAACCATTTTCTGGACTGCATAACAAGTTCTGTAACAATTTTTATAGATGCATAACAGGTTATGCAACCAATTTCATAGTTGCATCATTATTCACAGCTCCATTTCCTTTTGTAGCAGCAACCAATTCTAACATCTCCAGCTCATCTTTATCAGCACCACCTACAACTCATAATTTAACACAGACTACTCATTGCAACATCTACAACAACACCTTTAGCTGAAACACCACAACCTATTCATTTTCAGTATCAAGCCATTGTGTCATGCAGCTGCAAAACCATGTCAGTAACCTTTCAGTCCATTACCATTCTTATTCACCTGCATACCCATTTTCACTTCTCAACTTCATGCAGTCATCCTCTTGACTACAACCACCATTTCCATCTCAGTAACACCACAATTTTCACTTTTCATCCATCATCTTGCCCTAACATACATCTAAATACCTTCTTAAGCATGATCAACTCATCGTGTTCCAACCCATTTCAGCTTCATACACAACCTAAATCTTCACCATAGTTGAACGCATCTCTCAAATTACTTTAAGTATCAGCATCAGCTACCACCAGTACCCAAACCATTCACCCATTAGATCCATTAGCTCATTGCTCCCTCAACTGCAATCATTTCTATTTCAGTTACCACCATGAACAACAAACACAACTTTTCTGTAATATTCTTTACATCCAAAATCACACACACCATAAGCACTTCCTTCTCATCTTCTACAGACTCAATACTACCATCAGTTTATATCGGCTTCCTCCAATTTCATCACCAGACCCCATCCAACAAATCAACCCTCCTATCCTAGTCTTCTCATCCCCATCTCTGTCCATATTTGACCTAATTTCTATCTCAGTTTCATAATATCTTCTTATGTTCTTCTCCTGATCTCGACAACATCATCACCATCTTCAATTTATAATTCCAGATAACCATCATCAATTTCTTCTTCTATTTCGGAAACAATCTCAAACCAGAAGAAAAAAAAACATATTCTGATAACAAAATCAATTTCTTAACCTAATTTAACAAGCATATCACAACAATTAAGTAAGATCTAAGCTTATATTGAACAAACAGAGTCATTATTGTAAACCAAATCTATAAACTTACCGGTAAATTAGAAGATATTCAGGGATCGATCTAGAGAGAGAAAGAAAAAGAAAAATCAGATGAAGGAAATTACGGTTTAACGAAAATTTGAACAATTAAGGGTTTGGGAGAAATTTTCACTGAGAAAATGGATGCCCCCGTGAACTTTTCTGATGGTGGGTTTTACAATAAAAATTCTAAAGAATGGGTTTGACTGTGGTTTTCACTTGGCAAAAACACTCCAACCATGGATGGGGAAGAAGTCGGCTAATGCCATGGGAAGGCAATTGTCCCTTCATACCATGATATCCACTTTCTTTGTCTCTTCTGGGGTTTGAAACTAAAGGTACTTATAACTTAATTTGGTTTTTACTCTCTAGAGAGTGGAGCTCATGTTTGCTCGTTGACAACTTCTTCTTTTTTTTTTTTTTAAAAAAAAAAAAAAAAAGAAGTAAATACTTTATTAATCATCATCAACAGAAAGGAGTTTACAAGCATTGGATGGATGCCTGGAAACAAGCTGGGCTCTAATCCTTTTTGGATAACAACACCTAACCTATGAAAAAGGAAATCTCCAACAGTAACATTCTCATCATGACTAGACATGTAATTCCGCAGCCTTTTCAGGAACTCCGCAGTATCACTTCCTAGCCCGCCCAAGGTAGAAAATGAAAGAACACCAAACCCCAGCCTCTAACTCGTACATTTCTCAAGGTACTTGGCATTTTTTTTTGGCAACCGCGCTATCAATTGCCTGACCAAGAACAAAATTACGCTCCCAGTTACCCGTGAAGGTGGAGACGCCCGTAACATCCAAGCACATATCGTGTCCACTGTCCCAACCATACACAAGGATATCCGTAACTCGCAAGGCCACCCCATTGTCTGCAAGGATCCCAAAATACAATTCCTTTCGTCCTGAAACACCCGCTCGATAACAAATGTCCGCAAAGGTGTCATGAACAAGATCATACCTGTATTTGATACCAACCCATTTATTGAAATGTAAGGCTTGACCCCCAAAGATATCCATACCTTACCACAGCTAAAACACAAATCTCCATCCTCAAAGAGGGGGATCCGAGCCTATAACGCACAATGACACGAAACTGTCTGTCCCCAATAGTTTGATTAAGCCCATCAATAGGAATTTCCAACAAGTAATCATGAGCATGTTTGACTCTATTACTCTGCCAAAGAGCTGAATCACGCACCAGCATAGCAAACTGGGTGGGTATATTCTTCTTCACCGCATCAAAAGATTTAATTGCCAAGGACCTCATAGAATGGGGGGAAATATCATCAATGCATCACAGGATCAAAAAATCCATAACCTCCACACACAATTACCTTAACCTTCAGCACAAGACTTCAAATCCTTCCCAGCACAACCAACCACACACACTTATCTTCTCCATTCAAAACAACAACTACAGATCCTGACATTCACCTACCCATTCATTCTACAGCAAAATCAACCGATTTCTCCCATTGCAGCAACAACACCTTCAATCAATACTCATCACCTCTACATAACCTACAAAAAACTCTATAGAAAATACGACCCCAAGGTGAAAACAGTTCTTGTAAGATACTAACCAATAACCCAAATTGGATAGCAATTTCTTTAAAATTGGGTTACACTGAAAATCCTAAATTTAGTGATAACATTGTTTGGGCATGTAAGTTCGAGCCAAGAAAGTTGAACTAATCAACACATCACTGGAACTTCTTACTGAACAAAACAAAACAGAACTGCTAATCAACCAAAGAATTTCAAAATCAATATCTGTCTAAACCAACAATTGATACAATTTAAAAATTAAAATTGGAGACAAACCCAAATTTCTTAAAAACCCTCTTTTAACTATTGGTAAACAGCCACCGCACCATAGTTAACTGCCAGTAACAGCTCGGTTCATTGAAAAACAAAAGCTGCAGCTAATCTAGTCGTTCAGGCATTTTAACAAACAGGTAAATGCATTTGGAGTTGTTGACTGGGAAGACATTATAGGTTCTCTTCTTGTTCGAAAACGCTAGAATAATTGGCAATTGAATATGGTGAATGTCAAATTTGTTGGAGTAAGTGGTGGAGGGAAGAAGATGGATTCAGGAATATCTCAGCTTGCTGCACTTGATGTAATCATTGTTTGGTTTGTTGACCTGAACTTAAAAGCACCTATAGGAGCAATCAAACTAATCGCCAACTCAGTGCAGAGATTCAAGGGCAACACATCCTTCATGATCTTCCACAGACTCGCATATTCATGTTAACAGTACACCAAATTCAGCATTAGCAACCCAGATTAGCAACAGCTATAGTGTTGTTGCTATTTAGCAACAAAGAAAAGTTGTTGCTAAATTTTAGCAAATGTTGTTTTCTGTTGCGGATCTCGCAACGGCCAGGGTTATGTTGCTAGTAACAACTGCAGAGATCATCAGCATGCGATTCACATGCTTTCAGGTAATACTTTTCAGCTCTTTTTCCGCCCATATTTTTTATATCCTTTTAAATTGGTATATTTCCACCCCCTTGACTCCTTGAACTTAAACAATCAGTATTTCTTCCACTTGTTTTCGTCGAAGAGATAAGTTTCTCTTCAACCTCTTTCTTCTTCCTTATATGCAGAGCATCCGCAGCCGAAACCTTTTCTTCCCAAACTCTCTTTGAGTCCTGCTGTGGCGAGATTACCCTCGTGACAACTATCATAAGGGTGCATCTTTTAACCCTTGGATCCTATCTCATAGATGTACTCATATATTTAGAAAATAAAAATATTTTTATTTTTTTTTATTATCTTTTGAGTATTTATGCTTCATCGTATCTTTAAATCTAAATTATTGATGGTCTTTAAAGGGCTCCATATATTATTTGTGATTGATTTTCTAATATCTCATTTTTTACATATATCTACACAACCCAAGTTTCTTATCTGTTTTGTTTTCGAAATAAATGAAGGCAGGTAGATTAATGGAACTTTCTTGGATTTTGAAAGTGGTTAAATTCTCCTTCTCTTGGGTTGGAATATGGATCAATTGGTGGTCCTACTTTAATTTCCACGATAATCACTTAAGCAACTATGCTCCAAAGTGGGAAGAGTACTAGTGTAATTGAAACTCGAAGGTGTTTTTTGTTCACCGTGATTTACAAATAAAAGTTTATACAATAATCAAGGATGCAGTATATTGTATATAGATATTAGAGCTGGAAATAAAAGTTTATACAATAATCAAGGATGCAGTATATTGTATATAGATATTAGAGCTAGATATTATTAGGTCATTGATCATCTTAGAAATGAAAATCCAAAATATACATCTAATGCCTCAAGATATATTAAGGCCAATAGTAAATCTTGTTCTTCGTATGATTCATCCTTTTAAAGACATCACTATCGATCACAATCATCTTCATCCATATTCAAAAATGAAATAAAAACGCAGGTTTAGGTCTAAGAAAATAGAAAAAATAAAAATAAGAATTTGATATCACAGGATTTTTTTGTATTTGGTAGAGGGATCAAAGTGCAAATACAATTAAATATAGGGATTTTAAAGATAACAAAAATAATAAAAATAATAAAAATAGTATAAAATATTTTTTGTTTTATGAATGTTGCCTCGGGATGTGTGTGCATCTACGAGATATTATCCAAGGGTTAATATATGCACCCTTATGGTAGTTGTCACGAGGGTAACTGGTGTGGTTTTAAAAGAACCTACAACTTAGACCTGCAAGTATACAGGGTCAGTTGTAGAGAGTGAGGTAAGAAGGGGTTTGTCCTCAGGGACTTGGTGTGTGTAGTTGAATCTATGGTCTCACCACAACTGACTTCAGAACAAGAAGTAACACAAATAAGGGGTTTTGTTTGCCGATACGGCTAGATGTTGGTAACACAAAATAGAAAAGTAATATGCAAAGAAAGTAAATAGATCAAATGATGAGAATGGTACTAGGGCCTTTGAGTCCACCACTAACTTACACTAGTTATTCTGCTCATAACACTAACCTTGTCCTTATATCTGATAAAAAAAGGGATGTCAATCCTATGTATATATAAGGTCACCTTGATATGAATGATTCAATCACAACTAAGGTATTTCTCCTAAGCATTAACTGTCTTTTCAGGGAACAACTAATCAAAAGATCAATATATGGGATTAAGTATGAGTTGTAGTTCTTCAGCACAGTATTATTCTAACTACAATGGATACATGGCATACACTGTGAAAGTAGAGTACTGAAGTCCTAAGATTGAATTTTATTCTAAAACAATTAAGCACAACAAGGTTACTGCCATTAACAGGAATAACTAGTAGCAAACTAGGGCTTCATCTAAACCCTAGCAGAAGTAATTAGAACATAGTGAACACAATATACTACTACATCTTGGTGCACCGGCTAATCCGGGCATATCCAATCTCACACCCAAGACGTCAATTTATACATATAACAACGTTCCCCCAAAAAACCCTAAAACAGTGAAATTAAGGTTTACCAAAAATTGAAATTAAGTTTTACCTAATCACTGAAAACACTTGAGAGCTTTGACCCATGCTTCCTCCTTGTCTTCTCCTGCTTTTACCATGCTGTGATTACAACTCTGTTCCGACCTAATTTATCAATTTCACCTTTAGGGTTTCTGACATGGGTGAGGCGTGAAATTGAGAGATTAGGAGGCCATAGAGTTGGTGAAAGTGGTAATAATGATGGGGGTAGTGATGGGTTAGTGATTTGAGAGCTTGAGTGGTGGTGGTTGAGGCGGCAGAAAGTTGGTGGCGGAGCAGGTGGTGGTTCTGCTGTGAAGAGAAGGAAAGGGGGAAGAAGAAGAAGTTGGGGTCGATGGGATTAGGGTTAGGATGTGTTTGGTTTGGGGATATAAACCTAGGTGCTATGGTGTTAGACGGGACATCAAATTTTGATATTTTGATTGTGAAAAACGTAGGATGAAAAGGTGATAAAATGATCCAACGGCGCGATGGAGATGGATGTGGAGCGACCGTTGGATGATGGAATACATCAAAACTGACGGTCCAAGATGGAGTTAGGTACTATGATGTTAGACAGGAACTTCAAAGCTCGATGTACTCTGATGAAGCGACCGTAGGATGATGGAATGGATTTAATCTGACGGCTAAAGGGAAAAACGGGTTTGGGTTTGGATTTTGGGTTTAGGAAATGGGTTTGGGCTTAGATAGTCTTGAGCCCACTTCTTCTTTAAGAACAATTTCTTCCTTTTTAAGCTCATTTTCATCTTTGATTCTTCCATACCACATTCTTCACTTCTTTTCCGCTAGAGTTTCCGCCGGCTTTTTCCCGTGTCTTTGTTCACTACAAGAAAATGACTCTGTTGCCACACTACTTTGACACATTTTTATGGATAATGTTGCAATAGGTAGGTTTTAGCCTCACACCACAATAGGTGTGGCATTAGGCAGGACTGTTTGCCACATCTACAAATAATTGAGGCAAAAAACTAACTTTTTGCCTCATGCATTTCAATGATTCTGCAATAAGCTAAGCTCTTGGCACATAAATGTGGCAACACGTTAAAATTATACTTAAATAGATTTTTTTAATAAAAAATATGATTAATTGATAAGATATAAAGAAAAGAAAAAAAATAAAAATTCAAATAAATGATGTCTTTAGCCTCATATGTGAGCCAAGAGGGGTTAAAAAAAGTACACCTAAGTGATCCAAAAGTTTTCACGAAAAAAAAAATCTAATTATAAAATCTTGCGACAAATCTAATTATAACCCTAAAAAACGACTCCCGTTTCTCAAAAAACTTGTCACTCTGAGACCGTATCTCAACTACACGAATCACCTTCTTCCACCTTAAACATAATCTCGTCACTCTGAAATCCCTAATTTGGCGAACATCAAAAGGTGTAGCCCTAATTTACCATTTCTGTCTGATTAATCGAGAGGTTTCTGTTTTCGTTACTCTCCAAAGGGTTATAGCAGGTCATATTCTCACCCTTCTCTCAAATTTCAATTCCAAAACGGGTTTTCTTTAATTTGGATTTTTGATGACCTTAATTATTATTTTTATTTTTGTAGGGTTTCTTTCAGATGATACAATTTGAACAGGAGTAAGTTTTAAATCCCTTTTTGTTTATTTTTGCTTATAGCCTTATACGATTTCTGTAGGATTTAATGTTATCTGTTTTCTGGTTTGGTGTTGTTTATGTATTCAAAATTAGTGATCCACCACTAGGGGGAGTTTAATTTCCATAACCTCCAGGATGAGCTCAAGAAATTCTTGTTAGATAATGGCAATATGCAGTATTCTGGTTTTGTGTCTGTAATTGCTTATATCTGCTTCATATGCAAAGCTTGGTTTTAATTCGAGGAATATATGAATATTGAGGTTAAAAAATTTAGTTTGCTTAATTTTTTGGTGATAACTTAAAAGTTTGAAATACAGTAACATATGAATTCATCCATGATAGATGTTTGTCTTCTACACATATATTCATTGAATTTCATCTATCATATACGATACCTCTATGATAGATGTTATTAGTCTTCTACACTTTGATGTGATGGAACCTTGTGACAGTAATGGGTCACAGTGAAAAGAATATCCATCAGAGGTTTTGATATACCAGTTATAGTGTTACTTGTGTACTTGTGTTGGTGTCAACACTCCAGTGGCATGGTGAGTAAACACAAGACCATAAGGCTCGATTCTTACATATACTCATTTTTACGGTTAGGATACTTTCATTTAATATATTATATACATAAGATGTATCATCTGGTTGATTAAGTAAATGCAAGGCATATGTGACAGCAGATTAAGTAAATGAAAGGCATATGTGCCTATGGTTGAGTAACCTGATTATCCTGATCTTTTGTTATTGGAAGCTTCATGTATGCCTGTTTTTTTCCTTAGTATTTCATATCCCCATTGGTTTTCCATGACTTTGTACTTGCTAATGTGGCATGTTTTTTTTATTCAACAACATTTATCTCACACTTTTATTTGACTTTTGGTTGGTGGAAAAGAGCGGATTATTTGAAAGTGCATTTTGCCGAAAGCGGGATTGAGATACACCACCTACTTATCATGAAGGTGCCAACCATTTTTCATTCAACCCTCCAATCTTCTGTTTTAGTCACTTATTCCCTTTTAACTGATTTCATATTTGTTTAGCGTCTTATTGTACTTGAGCAGTTTTGACAACTTTATACGTTGTTACATCACTTATTGATTTGAATACATTAGTGACAGATTCTGGCCAGTGTATATATATACCATCATGAACATGAATCAGACTATTTTATTTGAATACATTAGTGACATTTTCTTTCACTTTTATATTTTGCGAACCAGCGTAAAGGGTCTTAATGCTTAACCTAGTCCCAAGATCTGAAAAGTATCGAGTGTCCTAAACATTTTTTTTTCTTTTGGCAGATCATTTTTCTGACTGTGTAGATGTATTCTTTTGAAACTTATGATAAGTTCATAAACCTTCACCGTGGTATGTATTCTGATTATACCTGATAGTCATATATAATGGTTTATTGATAAACCAATTATTTTTTTATAAAAAATTGATTAATTGTAGAGCAATTCTGGTGCATTAGTCTAAATTACTGAACAAAAGGACGTCTTTTAGCCCTTGCAGAGGTTGCAGTTATCAAAAGCAAGGATAATTACTAAGTCTTCTAGGAGTTTAAAATAGACATCCATTTTCTTAATTTAATGTATTTGATGTGAAAATTTAATAGGCCATTCGTGTTGACTAGTAATAGAAGCTGTTATCTTTATTTATGTTCCCCTCTTTGTTTCGTTATTACTATGATGTTGCAAACCACAGTTATCCAATATAATAACATGTTTCTTGGTTTTTGCTTATTTCATTGGTACACATGAGTTGAGAAATTTATCGTCCCCCGAGGTTGTTGTTAAATACTACGCAGAAGGCAAGCTTAATGGAGACTAATCAAATACATTCTTCTGATGCCAGCAGGTGTTGCTAGAACAATCTCGGTGGTTCAACTAGACCAAGAATTAGAATATGCAAGCTAATGAGGATAAGGAATGGTTGTGAGTCGAAATTCAGGTGAACTTGCTTAGCAACACTTTATATTATGTTTGTTTATTTTGTGTTCCACATGATTTATTTGCTCAATGACAAGTAGTTCTGTTGTATCTATTGCTCGTGGAATATTTAGAAATAAAGTTAAATGGAAAATGTTTCACTATGCACCCCACGATACAAAGGCAGATTATTTTGCAGATAAACCCAATGCGTTAAACGAGGGGGAGTTGAAGGATCTTGTGCAATTTTGGGTTAAGTTCTAGTAATGTTTCAGGTAAGTTCAGTCATCTGCTATGTATGGGTATGAGTTTAAGTTCTAGTAATGCATTCATGTCTAATTAATTCTGACTTGTGTTTTTGTAAGGTACTTTCCGATGGCAATGTCAAAGAGTAGAAACCGTTTTGTTTTGTAAGGTATTTTCTGATGGCAATGTCAAAGAGTAGAAGCCTCACACAGTGTGCAGCAAAAACTATTCGACGCAAAGCTGAAGTGGATACACAAGTTGGTGGTTACAGTCACTGTTCTCTTTGAAATTTTAAAGTATATTTCTCATATTTGGATTCGACTATTCATGGTTGAGGTACATTTCTCATATGTGTCTGTGTACAAGTACAACTAGTAGAGAGGAGTTAGTTAGGTCTAAATTGAAGTATAAAGTTTCGCTACTTTTAAGGTCAACTTTAAAGTCGGAGATTCTGTAAGTTAATTTGTTTCTTTTCTTATGGTGAAGTAGGATTTTTTATAATCTGTAACATAAACTTCTTTTTTGTTAATGAAATCCGAATTGTTTGTTTTAATTCAATCTATGTATGAAATCGATTTTGTTGTGCATAAATTATTACATGATGATTACAGTAGTCCCTAAATTTGTGAACATGTTTTTGCCGAAGTCAAGCTGTTGCAGCAGCAGTAAGTAGTGTAGCAAAACAGTTTTAAAGACAATAAATAAATTAAAAAATAAAAATGATGCCTTTTTGTCTCATTTTATTGCCTCGCTAGTTGGTGTGGCAAGAGATTTTCCAAAAAAAATAAAATAAACAAATTAAAAAAAATAAATAAAAAAAATACTTTTTTGCCTCATGTTATTGCCTCACTATTTGGTGAGGCAAAAAAACCAGCTATTGCCGCACCGTACTTAAGGTGTGGCAATAACTTCTTGTCACACAGGTTGTTTCCACACGGTGTGGCAAAAGTTTTTTATGTGGAAAAAGGTTTTTGCAACATGAAACATGGGTTCTTGCCACACAAATGAGGTGTTGTAATACATTAGTTTTCTTGTGGTGGTTCTTTTCGCTCCACAACTCATCTAGTCTTTATTTGGTACCTAAAAATGCAAAATTAAACAATATTAAGTATTTATCCTTGAGGAGAGTAAAATACAAAAAATTCATTACAAAAGGGGGAATTATGGTATGCAAAAAGGGATGAGTGCCAATAAAATGATACAAAAATAATGCAATATTTGGCACCTATCAAATACCCCTAAACCTGAATTTTACTTGTCCTCAAGTAAAACAGAAACTAAGGAAATCCTAACTATACCACTGTCGCTGGTCTCTCGATTGCATTTAGCGAATGCAATAAGCCTTTTAAACCACTAAGTGTCCCTAGTGGACGAGTTGAAGTCTCGTGAAGGTTTGCTTAGAACGTACCTACAAAGTTCTAGGACAAAATATAAGCTCAAATTCCATGAAATGTGACATGTGCAAGACAGTAGAAGCTCACAGCAAAATGGAGATGTCAATCTAGCTATCAAAGGCACAATCCTAGCACTGATAACAAATAAAGACATGTGATAAGAGTGTAAAGTGTATCTACACATGTGTAAAGAAAGATCGGATGTTATGACTACTAATCACCAAGAGATAGTTTCTCAGGCTAAGAACCGAGGTCGAAATCTAGCTAGCTGTCCGGACTTTACGAGAATTGTGAATGAGTTGGAGGTATTTCACAATTACTCGCATTGTACATCAATGGCATACACCCTTCCTTGCTTATAACACAAAAACACAAAATATGACTCTTTACATACTCTTATTTACATTGACTACTCTCTTTTATTTTTGGAACAAGGGAGGATGAAATTGATAAATACTTGATTTTTTTTTTTTTGATTTTTTTTTTGATATTTTTCTGAATATATACATCGTTTTTTTTTTTTTGATTTTTTTTTGAATATAATCATTTTTTTAACATGGTAACACTTTTGATACATAACAAAAGAAACAAAAAATTACATGACTCTTAGCAAGAGGTAGCCCTTTTTGATGCACCCAGTTAAATTCGATGGTTGTTTTTCTTAACGTAACCTCCACCTTCTATCCCAACCAACCAAAGAACAAGCTAGTCAAGTCTCGTTCAGTATTCTAAAGTGATTGGAAACTAAAACTTCTGATAGAACACCTCAAGGTTGAGGCTATACATGTATTGGTAGATCGTGCGTGTGCGAATTTCTTATCACGATGTAAATTGTGCTAGAATCAGGGGTGCCTTTATATCTAGACTAAGAATCCTTATGTTTACATATATGCACAAGAGTCAACATTTCAAGTAAATGAGCTCCATTTTTATGTTTTTTCAATTTTTTATTTTTCAAAAAAGAGGGAGGAGTTTAGTTTTCAATTATAGCATGATATCACGGTATCTACTTTTCACCCCTAAACCTAAACTAAACATTGTCCTCAATGTTTCTAATGATAAACATATTTATAATTTTAACATAACAGGAGAACATGTTACGTTTTGAGAGAAAGGAAAGAGATTACCCGATTTGACGAAAGAAAAAACCGAACTCCATTATTCATGGTTAGAATCCAACATATTTCATCCGCGATCACCATGGAGTAACCAAATATATACAAAAATGGAAAAAGAAATCAAGTCAAAGTGACTCAACCTGAAGATTTTGAATCTTCAGGATTATATACAAAAATTCACTATATACATAAAGTCTAAAGAGTTGAGGATCAACCCAAAAGACAAAGTGTTGAAACATAAACAGTTTCAAAACACTAAAATTGGACTGAAATGAGAGTGAGAGTGAAAAACCAAATGATCTACCCCTAAACCTGGATTTTACACTAGATATACTATTGGATACAAAATCTCGCGGTTTTGGGGGTTCATCATACACAAGGTCTAACTCGAAATGGACTTTGTTAGGGACGGGCAAACATGCATATTCCAACTGTGGCTCCTTAAAAGTATTGTATTTAGATGCAAAATAGTCCAAGAGGACTTGAGAGGCACACATTTCCAATCCTAGGTTGGGAATTTTAAGAAAAGTTGGTTTAAAATTTTTGTTACAAACCAAATCTAGGTTGGGTGGAATAATCTCAATTTGTGACTTAGGCAAGAAGGTGACATCTAAGTTTCTCACATGCATGAGATCAAAAGTACCAATATTATCAGTCACATCAGCATTTTCTAAGTCATAATCAAGTTGTGTAGCATGCTCATCATCGCAAAACAATTTCACAAGTCCAAATTCAGAATCATGGTTATCCGAAATATCCAAATTAACATCAAAAGAAGTAATATATTGTGGCTTAGGTATGGAATCAGACACATCAACTATATTTTCATGCATAGGATCATTAGTGTCAACAGAAGATTCGACATTACCTAAGTCATGCTCTTCACAGGATAACTGCACAATATCTAAATCATTAGCCTCATGTATTTGAACCCAAAGGTTTCATAACATTTTGAAGGTCGGGGCAGAAAAGCCTAATGTATTTGAACCCAAAGGTTCCATAACATTTTCAGCATAGACATGTTCTTCTAATATAACATCATCATAATCATCATCATCACAAATACATGAAAATCCTATTTTTTCAAAACCATTAGTGTTTTCCGCCCATACATCTGCCTCTAAAATAGGTGAATATGGATTGACATTTTCCGCAATAGGGTATGAAACACTATATCCAGAATTAAGCTCATTGGGAAAATCAACATCTGACTCATGGTGATCATCCATATCATGTGGCATGGTCCTAGTTCCCCTATAGGTTTCCCACTGATGGGTTTTCTCTGCGACTTCAGCTAGAAATGACCATGCATCGTCCACAGTTTTATCAATGAATTCACCATTACACATAGATTCAACCAAGGCTCGAGACTTAAAGTCTAGTCCCTCATAAAGAATGGCGACCAGTCTCCACTTCTCGAGGCCATGGTGAGGACACTCAAACAACAAATCATTAAACCGTTAAAAATAATGAAAAAGTGTTTCTCCATCTAACTGGACAAAACAATTAATACTTCGACGAATAGAGATGGTCCTATGATGTGGAAAGAACTTGATTTGTGAGTTGGTCCCAAGTGGTGATTGACTGCGGTCTCAGATTGTAAAACCATGTTTTAGCCCTTTCCTTTAAATAAAATGTAAACAAACGCAATTTCAAAGAGTCTTCAGACATATAGTCAGGTTGTATAGCCCGGACAATTTGTTCAAACTCTCTTACATGATTATAGGGATTCTCAGAATCGAACCCTCGAAATATAGGAAGTATTTGTATCATGCTAGCGTTTAGTTCAAATGGGCCATAAGTCTGGGGTAAGACGATACATGATAACTTACTTATTCTGTTAGGGTACATGTATTCATGGAGACTATGGGGTTTATTCACACACTCGCCCATTTTTTTCAGAAAAATTTGGTTTTGATGGGTTTTGAAAATTTTTGGATTTGTTGGGTTTTGAAAAGAAAATTTGGTTTGAATGTGGGAGAAAAATTTTGTTTATTGGGAGCAAATTTGGTTTTAAAATTGGGAGCAAGCCCACATTGGTGGGATAATGCACAACCCACTAGAAGTTTGAAAAAACAGCCTACAACTGTGAATTTGGATGAAGTTTGAACAGGCCCAGTTAGTATTTTAACAGGTCCCAAAGCATAGCCCAGTAGTCTTCAGGAGGCCCAACAGGTTATTTGGAAAGTGAGGAGCCCAACAGGAGTTTTTGAAATTGGAAAACTTGATAGATTTTCAAAGATTTTAAGCCCACTGTTCTCAAATTTCCAAAGTTGTTGTTTTGAGTACAAGACCCAGTTAATGTTCAAAGTTATAAGCCCACAGTCCATTTAAAATTACAAGCCCAAAAGTCCAAAAACACAAGCCCACTGTTGGGTTTACAATAATATTACAAGCCCAGAAAAAATATAAACCCAACAGACAATAAAGAAGGCCCAGTTGGGCTTTGCTAATGGGTTTGGGCTTACTTGTTTTTGGAGGGAAGCCCAGTTGGGCTTTTTATCCCTTTTTTGTTGCACAAGCCCAGTTGGGCTTTGATCTTCCTGACTTTTGCACAAGCCCAGTTGGGTCCAGCAGTTTGCAAGGCCAATGCACCAGCCTAGCAACTTCAACACCAGCAAACTAGGCTCAGCAGGTTCACAGGGCCACAACAGAGAAGCAGCACCAGCAAGAAGCAACGCATCACCACAGCCCAGCAGCAATGCACCAGGACCAGCAAGGGAGCTCAAGATTAACCACAGCAGCAAAGCTCCAAGTACACAGCACAAGAAGCAAATTCAAGCAAGGGACAACAGCAAATTCAAGCAGGGAAAAAAATTGTACCCAGCTCCTAATGCTAAATGCAACAGCAATGCAAGTATGCAGATGGTGAAGATGCAAACAAGAATATGCAGCAGGAATATGATATGCAAGATGAAAGACGAAGATGAAAGACAGAAATGCTATATACAAGATGCTAATGAGAATACAAGATGAAACAGCAAAGACCAGGTAAACAATGAGCAAGCAATGAAGAAAGGTTATCAGAGAAACAAAAGAAACAATAACAGCGCCCAAAAACTTGATTCTCAGCAGCACCACAAGCTGTTGTTCTTGCTTTGCTCCTCTCGCCTAGCCCACAACTGCTGCCCTCCCTTTCTTAGCCTTGACTTGATCAATCAGTAGCACCACAAGCTGCTGCTCCACAGCAGGTACCTGCTAGCTCAGAAGAGAGGGATCAGTCTCTTTGTACTGAAACAATGGAATTACAAAGAAGCAATGAGGGATCAAAACAGCGGTGATATGCAGCTACACTAAGAGGAAAGAAAATAAGATGCTTACAGATGAAAATGCTTACAAATGCTTACAGCTACAGCTACAGCTACAGATGCAAATTGTATAGCTAACAGACAAGCTACAGCTAATTGAGGCAAGATGCTACAGCAGAGATGATTACACTAAGATGCTTATCATAACTACACAGCAGGTTATGCAAGAAAAGATGATGCAAGTGACAACAAACTAAGCTACACTAAGTTACAGCTAAACTACAGAAAATCTAAGTTACACAGTAGGTTGAAAACAGAAAAGCAAGTGCAAGAATGTTTTTTCAACTACTGCAGCGGCGCCAAAAACTTGGTGTGGTTTTAAAAGAACCTACAACTTATACCTGCAAGTATACATGGTCAGTTGTAGAGAGTGAGGTAAGAAGGGGTTTGTCCTCAGGGACTTGGTGTCTGTAGTTGAATCTATGGTCTCACCACAACTGACTTCAGAACAAGAAGTAACACAAATAGGGGGTTTTGTTTGCCGATACGGCTAGATGTTGGTTATGTAACACAAAATAGAAAAGTAATATGCAAAGAAAGTAAATAGAGCAAATGATGAGAATGGTACTAGGTCCTTTGAGTCCACCACTAACTTACACTAGTTATTCTGCTCATAACACTAACCTTGTCCTTATATCTGATAACAAAAGGGATGTCAATCCTCTGTATATCTAAGGTCACCTTGATATGAATGATTCAATCACAACTAAGGTATTTCTCCTAAGCATTAACTGTCTTTTCAGGGAACAGCTAATCAAAAGATCAATATATGGGATTAAGTATGAGTTGTAGTTCTTCAGCACAGTATTATTATAACTACAATGGATACATGGCATACACTGTGAAAGTAGAGTAATGAAGTCCTAAGATTGAATTTTATTCTAAAACAATTAAGCACAACAAGGTTACTACCATTAACAGGAATAACTAGTAGCAAACTAGGGCTTCATCTAAACCCTAGCAGGAGTAATTAGAACATAATGAACACAATATACTACTACAGCTTGGTGCACCGGCTAATCCGGGCATATCTAATCTCACACCCAAGACGTCAATTTATACATATAACAACTTTCCCCAAAAAACTCCTAAAACAGTGAAATTAGGGTTTACCAAAAATTGAAATTAAGTTTTACCTAATCACTGAAAACACTTGAGAGCTTTGACCCATGCTTCCTCCTCGTCTTCTCCTGCTTTTCCCATGCTGTGATTACAACTCTGTTCCGACCTAATTTATCAATTTCACCTCTAGGGTTTCTGACATGGGTGAGGCGTGAAATTGAGAGATTAGGAGGCCATAGAGTTGGTGAAAGTGGTAATAATGATGGTGGTGGTTGAGGAGGCAGAAAGTTGGTGGCGGAGCAGGTGATGGTTCTGCTGTGAAGAGAAGGAAAGGGGGAAGAAGAAGAAGTTGGGGTCGATGGGATTAGGGTTAGGATGTGTTTGGTTTGGGGATATAAACCTAGGTGATAGGGTGTTAGACGGGACATCAAATTTTGATATTTTGATTGTGAAAAACGTAGGATGAAAAGGTGATAGAATGATCCAACGACGCGATGAAGATGGATGCGGAGCGACCGTTGGATGATGGAATACATCAAAACTGACGGTCCAAGATGGAGTTAGGTACTATGATGTTAGACAGGAACTTCAAAGCTCGATGTACTCTGATGAAGCGACCGTAGGATGATGGAATGGATCCAATCTGACGGCTGAAGGGAAAAACGGGTTTGGGTTTGGATTTTGGGTTTAGGAAATGGGTTTGGGATTAGATAGTCTTGAGCCCACTTCTTCTTTAAGAACAATTTCTTCCTTTTTAAGACCATTTTCATCTTTGATTCTTCCATACCACATTCTTCACTTCTTTTCCGCTAGAGTTTCCGCCGGCTTTTTCCCGTGTCTTTGCTCTTTTCGCTCCACAACTCATCTAGTCTTTATTTGGTACCTAAAAATGCAAAATTAAACAATATTAAGTATTTATCCTTGAGGAGAGTAAAATACAAAATTCATTACAAAAGGGGAAATTATGGTATGCAAAAAGGGATAAGTGCCAATAAAATGATACAGAAATAAATGCAATATTTGGCACCTATCAGTAACCCCGTCACAGCACGACTCAAATCTCTTTTCTCTCTATTTCTGTATCTGCAGTTTCTAAATCTTTGTTGTTATGTTTCATCTCAGTCTCTCAATATATATATATATATCTCGATTTATTCTTTTATTTCTCATATTGAATTAGATTTTGATTTGGTTTCTGATTCATGTTATTTATTGGAAGCGATGACGAACACCTAAAACCCAAAACACATACTCTTCTCCAAACATCATCATTGTTTGAAGATGATCAAGATCTGTGAGGCATGGGGTAACTCTCTTTTCTCTATTATTTATATCGATTATCCCCAAAATATTAAGTTAGCGTTTCCAATTTCCTATAGTTCTGAGCTTTTTCAACTGATTTTGCAAACTGTAATTTCAATAAGGGTTTAATTTAAAGTTAGCATTGTTTACAACCTTTCAGTGGTTTTGAGATCTGTTTTACCTTTATTTGTTTATTTCAGTTTTGTGGTTCCGTAGGTTTTCTACCATTTGGGTGAACTAAATTATGTTTCAGCAGTTTTGTTCTGAACCACTTGTTGTGGTTGGCACTAACTGGGGTGTTGGTGATTGTAATTCAACTAGATCTTTTTGTGTTTGTCAAATCGTAATTGTTTGTGGATATTCAAATTGCTAAAAATGGAATGCTACTTAATCTTAAAGTTTAACTTATTGCAGCGGATGAACCATATTGATGAGCCTTTTACTAATGAGGAGAATGCAAGAGACCTGGAGGATCAAAAACATCACCAAGGTTACCATCCTACCCTAAAAATTCCCTTTGGTTTCTAAGCATGAGAGCATACACACTCAAAGTCATGAGCATTTTGCATAGAACGAGTGATGTAAACTAATTATGTATCGTTCCCTTTTTCTTATTCAGCTGATAGAGACAACATCACCTTATTTGACCCTTTTGATTCAAGGAAACATATTCTACTATGGGATTTGTCATCTACACATCTGAAGAAAATCACTTTATAGAATCTTTGTTTCGATGTCTACCTTAGTTGTGTTGTTTTGTTAGGTTCTGAAAGAAAAATATGATTAACCACTTTTGTTGCTTGGTATGTTAACAGCGTTGCTTTTTTACTAGTAATCATTCAATGAATCTGCCATCTTAACTCTCATACAGGTTTTATATTGAGGGAAATGAAGACATGTGTGTGTACATATTTCATCATCAAACACGTGTATACAGGAAGACACGTGGAGAGCATGCGGACAAAGTCATCAAAACATGATGACACACGCCCACAGGCCACACCCAAGAAGCCCGTCCCGTCGACGTCGGATCTTTGCCCGAACAAATCTAAGGGCAGAAGTTAAAAGATTTATCGAAAACACGGTGTACTGCGGAGCACCAAATAACTCCCGAAGAGTTACTTTATCTCATCCCCAAAAGAAGCTAAGATCAACGGTGAAGAGAAGGTTAACTGACATGGATGTGACAGGGGAAGAAGACACTTGTCTGACACGAGCATGCGTCTCAACTTCCCGCATTAAACACTCTGAGCAGTATACGTGTCGATCAACCCGTGGAACGAACGAGGATGACTCTGCGTGAGAAAGTAATGAGAGAAGATCTCCGCGTGATGGACACAAAACAGAAGAAGATAAGGTTCCAACGGCCCTCAGAAATGGGTCCCATACTCCAACCCTATAAATAC
Source organism: Papaver somniferum (assembly GCF_003573695.1). Classification (NCBI taxonomy): domain Eukaryota; kingdom Viridiplantae; phylum Streptophyta; class Magnoliopsida; order Ranunculales; family Papaveraceae; genus Papaver; species Papaver somniferum. The sequence goes on along the minus strand of NW_020618825.1, from coordinate 8,911,301 downwards.
CCCCTCTCCACCAAGAGTGAGGGTATCGGAAAAAAGGAAGGAGAGGAGGAGAGAGAAGGATTATGAGTGTAAGTTTGTCCTTTACAATACACAGACCTATGTAAACTCCAAAGTCATTCGACTATCTCTGTAATCATCAAGTAAATAGTGAAACAATAACGCCGTGGATGTAGGCCTTAGTGCTGAACCACGTAAATCCCAGTCTTATTTACATTTCAACACTTTATATTCGTCTAACGCTCCATGAGTTTTACTTTTATACTTCGTTTTCTTTATCTTCCCCTGCGTAAACGCCTCTCGCGATATTATTAGATGAGGCTATGATAAACCCGAAGGTTTTGAGCCAAGGAATCAATGCAATTGTATCATCAGTGCGAGTACGTACCTAGAGTGCGAACATTGTTTGTGAACATATAGATGCCTTCGTGATTTACGTGTTCACAATTTGGCGCTAGAAACAGGGACTTCGTCCCGGTAAAAGATTTATCTTATCCTGTGATTTCATCTTAAACTAGCATATGATTGCTCTGCTTCATTAGCTCTGACAGTATTTATTTTACCATATTCAGAAAGCGCACCCTTTATCTTCGTTAGCTCCGGCAGTATCTTCGTTTATTGGTTAAAAGATTTACTACTAGATCCATGAATTTACTTTTTTTTTAGATCTCGTACGAACATGTCTTCCTGGAGGGTTTTCGTAAATTTTCAAAGGATCTACAGGCATTTTGAAAAGGGATATTCTCGCGTTTCCACGTACTTTCAATGAATCAACACTTTTAGTAAGACTTTAGCCCGTGTATTTTAACTCGTGTGTTTTAATCGAATGAGCCTCCTTAAGAGTTCTCTCTGTGGCCGTCGGGAATTTTTTCCATGTCTTGGAGTAAGGTATTTCACAAACTAACCCGATCCGCACGGACATTTCTGTTTCTCGCTGTTTGAAATTCCCTTGTGCAGAACGAAAGCGACAAAATGACCCACTATGGAAAAGATGCAGGAAGCAGGAAAGTCCAAAGCCTCGTCAAAGGAAGCACCAAGAACTACCCCGGTCATCACCCGAAGCAAGCAGAAAGGGGACAAAGCCAAAATGACTAGTCAGAGGCAGGATACCGCGGAAATCACTTCCCCGATGAATGCTAACTCCGTTGCAGCCGCGACTCTCAGAGCAGCGGCGACAAAGTACAGTACGGCGGCGGCAACCCTGAAGGCTGCAGAAGCCAGCAAAACTTTTGCTACGAATCAATTTCATCAGCCAAAAGAAAAGGTGGATGAATCCAGAACACATCAACCCGCGCACCCGCCAACCTTCAGAATGCCATCAACAAACGATCAGAATCAAACTGTGCCGGCGGCTCTAACACTGCAGATGGGCACTCAGCCCGATTTGGAAATGCCAACAATCGAAGCTGAACCTCTACCACCTTTAGTACAGACCGTAGAAGAAGGCGGCACCATGGACGTAGTAGCACGAGCTGGGACTCCCAATCAGGGGTCAAACCAATCACATCGATTGATGGCTGAGCTTGAAGAGTTGAAGAAGAGCCAGCAGGTTTACGCAGATGTTGTAGCTCTGCTGGCCAGAGAAAACCAAGATTTAAAAGACCGGATTGCCCTAAGTACGAAGACCAGCCAACAACTTGATGAAGCCAATTCAAAGGCACCAGAACCTAATCGAGACCGAAGAGTCATCGTAGCAGCTAATGGAGACGCGGCTAGGGGAAGTAGCGCGTCCGACCCGGATTCTAATGACGCAGAGTCAGAATATCACGAGCAGAAGAGCGTAGGGCACCACCGTGCGATGGAAGAGCTGCGTGATGAAATGATGGCCGAGATCAGGCAGTTAAAAGCTAGACAAGGCGGGGGAAGGTTAGAGGAGGTCATGAGAGAGGCTAATTCCACGCCCCTAACTCATCGCCTGGCCAACACCCCTATTCCGCTGAAGTGCCCTGTCCCGACCTTCGAATGCTATGACGGATCCAGTGATCCCGCTGCACATATTCGGTATTATAACCGTGTTTTAGCCAGATGGAGTCAGAACGACGCCGTACTCTGTAGATACTTCCCATCAAGCCTGAAGGGATCGGCATTGTCTTGGTTTGATAATTTGCCGCCGGACTCCATCCACTCCTACGACCAACTCGCAGAAAAGTTCTTAAGAACTTACATGTACAACAAGCTTAACACCGGAATGGATAAGCTCTTTTCGCTAAATTGGCTACAAGGAAACCACGAGGGAATACACTAACAGATGGCACAAGATCTGCCAAGCCATAGGAAGTGTGGACCCAGTGGTAAGTATCAACTGCTACAAGTGGGGATTAGACCGAATGAGTCCACTATTTGTTGAGATTCATGGAAGCGTGCCTAAGACAGGGAGATCTTCGAATAATTATTGAAAAGCACGCTCGTCTTGAAGAAATCCAGCGTGAAAACCCGAGGGCGTATCCGCAGAGGTCTCACCGTACCAATTCCGCAGAACAAACCAATGGGGTCAAAAGGAATAGCTCAGTGGAACGGCCCACGAAGAAAGGAAGGAACGAAGGGATGAACGACGAAAAGACGATCGAAAATTCGAAGATCAAGTTTACACGAAGCTCAATGCTAGCTATGCCCGGATCCTGCGAGAGATCAAAGGAAGGGAAAATTTGGAGTGGCCATGGTCTAAGGGAAAACAGCCCCTAGATCCGAGAAGTCTAAAGATTACTGTGAATATCATGCTTCAACGGACACCAGACCGAGAAATGTAAAAACCTCAAAATAATGATCCAAAAATTGATTGATGCTGGCGAACTCAAGCATACATACGAAAGGAGGTCACCGAGGACAGATCCAAACGAACAAGCAGTCCAACTTCCGAGGGGAACCGCACAATCAATACCATCTCGTGTTCTGAAGCCGTGGGCCCTCACTTACAGCACAAATAGGAAAGAGGCTACGGAAACAGTTCGAGGACCACTGCGAATTGTATAAGATTGATGGTGTAGAAGTGGACGAGCACGAAGAGTGGATGGACTCACCTATTATCTTCGACGCTGAAGATATCGAAGAAGATATGGAAGACCATAACGACCCCCTGGTCCTACACTACCAGTGGCTGGATGTAACCTCAAAAAGATCCTCATAGACGGGGGAAGCTCAGTAAACGTTCTATTCTACGACGCATTCAAACGAATGAAACTCCATGAAGAACAGCTGATGACCTCTTATTACACCATCTACGGATTCAATGGGCACCCACGAAGCCATTGGGAGACATCGTGTTGCAGTTAACGCCGGACCCATGAAAGTAGAAACACGATTCAGCGTGGTTGACGCCCCATCCCCCTACAACGCCATTATCGGACGAAAGTGGTTACATAAACTCAAGGGAGTGGCGGCAACTTACTACCAATATCTCAGATTCCCTACACCTGAGGGAGTGATGGAAATCAAGGGAGATCGGGTCTCTGCAAGAGAGTGCCAAGCCACTCAGGATCGTATCAACAACGAACAAGCAGCAAAAAACCCGAAGAATTAAAAATAAAGAAGCCGCGAAAGAAAAGGCCATAGACCTGTTCCTCAAGGAAACCACAGGAGGGGTTTGACAAAGGATGATAATGCCTAAACACAGAAACAGGTACTTCAGCAGCCAACAAGGACAGAAGCATACCAAATAGCAATCAAAGAACGTCCCAGTCCTCGGGGATCCGAAGCCGGTGTTCACACCAGTAGAGCCCGTGAAAGAAATCAACATAGGAACGGAAGAAAACCCGAAGATGATCAAAGTAGGGACCATAATGGACGAAAGAAGAGAAGATTCCTTAACCAAATTACTTAAAGAATACGCGGATGTATTCGCCTGGAAGCTAGGAGATATGCCGGGGATTGACCCGAAAATAATCCAACACGAGCTGCGCATCAAACCAGGCACGCCACCTTTCAGGCAGAAAATAAGAAAAGTTGCACCGGAGTACCATAAGGCAGTGGAAAAAAACTTCGGAAACTACTAGAAGCGGGGTTCATCAAAGAAGTCAAGTACCCTACATGGATCTCCAACATGGTCGTCGTTCCTAAGAAAAATGGAGGGGTTAGGATATGCATCGATTTTACTAACCTCAACAAGGCATGTCCAAAGGACAGCTATCCCCTGCCAAGCATAGATCAGCTGGTTGAAGCAGTAGAAGGATACGAAGAGCTGTCTTTCATGGATGGATATTCTGGTTACAACCAAGTAGCCCTGGCAGAAGAAGATCAACTACACACAGCATTCTACACCCCACATGGCCTTTATTGCTATACTAGAATGCCCTTTGGACTTCGAAACGCAGGGGAACATACCAAAGAATGGTCGATGCTATCTTCAGGCCATGGATTGGTAGTACCTTAGAAGTCTACGTTGATGACATGCTCGTCAAAAGTAAGCTGCGCAAAGATCACCATCAGGATCTGAGAGATATATTCGAAGCAATGAGGAAACATCACATGAAAGTAAACCCAGAGAAATGCACCTTCGGTGTCACTTCAGGGAAATTCCTCGGATATCTGGTAACAAAAAGGGGCATTGAGGTAGACCCAGCGAAGATTCAAGCCATAGTAGAAATGTCCCCGAAGAATTTAAAAGAAGTGCAGAAGCTCAATGGGTCCATAGCAGCCTTGGGCAGATTTATTGCCCGATCCTCGGACAAATGCAAACATTTTTTCAATATTCTCAAAAAAGGGAGTAAGTTTGAATGGACCGCAGAATGCGAAGAGCCTTCCAGAAAATCAAAGAACACCTGCTTCAATTCCAATCCTGCAGAAGCCTGATCCTGATGAGGTTTTGGCATTGTACATAGCAGCGACGGAAGACGCAGTTAGCGCAGTTTGGTCAAAACCAATACGAAGATAGAACACCTATCTATATGTCAGTAAGACCCTCAATTCGCGAAAGGAACTACACGAAGATCGAACAACTTATCCTAGCATTGGTATGGGCTACTCAAAAGCTGAGAACCTACTTCCTAACTCACTTCATCCGGGTCCCATGCAAAGCACCACTGGAAGCAGTCCTTAAAAGCGCAGGAAAAGTGGGCAGAATAGCCAAGTGGAACACCCACCTGGACAATTCAACATCATCATGAAATTCAACATTCCCGAAAATCCCAAGTTTTGGCGGATTTCTTAGCAGACCTCCCCCTGGACAACGACGAGGAGATTGAGGGAATACCAGAAGCCGAGGAAGAAAGCAAGGATCCAATGGATATCCTCGAACCCGCGAGTCAAAGACAATGGGAAGTCTTCGTCGATGGTTCCAAAAATAAGGAAGGAGCAGGAATAGGCATCGTCATCACCACCCCAACCGGAGAAAGGATCGTACAGGCACTCAGGTTAGAATTCAAAGAGCATACTAACAACATCGTCGAATACGAGGCAGTCGTACATGCCCTCCGTTTAATAATAGAGATGGGGGTAACCGATGTAAGACTGACAAGTGATTCGCAGCTTGTCATACGACAAATAGGGCTCGAGTACAATGTGTACGACGACACCCTCTCAGCTTACATGGCCTTGGTCCAAACATTGGCATCACAAATTCCAACATCAAGTTCCGGCACTTATGCAGAAGGGATCTCAGGCACGCGGATGCCCTAGCATATATATCATCCATGCTGAAGGACAAAAGCGTCGAAGCTATTAATAACAAGGGTATACGAGCCTTCGATTGCATCACAATTCTCCTTCGCTACCAATCAAGATACAGTGGAAGAAAATATCGAAGACCAGGTAGGAGAAGACATCCATAACGATTTTGACGAAGAAGACATCCTGTCAAGAGCAAATCAAGACGAAGATTTCAGCAACGAAGATGATTGGAGAAGGTGATCCATGCGTTTCTCAAGAAGGAACTTACCCGCGGATCATAAACAAGCCAGGAAAATACTCTCCAAAGGGAAGATATGACCTTCGGGATGGAATCCTGTACAAGAAATCCTTCCTCGGACCGTTACTACGCTGCTTGTCCAGGAAAGAGGGGCATCGAATTCTAAACGACATCCATTATGGTGACGCAGGGAATCATAGCGGCATGAGATCACTAGCCGACAAAGCAAAAATGCAAGGATATTACTGGCCCACAATGATACAGGATGCCGCAAGAATGTCCCGACGATGTGAAGAATGTCAGCGTTTCGCCAAAAAGATACACGCGCCAGCAACAACGTTAAATTCTGTAGGTAGCCCGTGGCCATTTGCAAAATGGGGCATAGATATCGTCGGGCCTTTCGCGAGGATCAGGGAAAAGACGATTTTTGATAGTAGCCACGGACTATTCAGTAAATGGGTGGAAGCTAAAGCCTTAGCCAGGATCAGAGACGTGGATGTGTTTACTTTCATATTCCAAAACATTTGCAGGTTCGGCATACCAGCAGAAATCGTGTCCGATAATGGTAAGCAATACAGGGAAAAATATAGACATGCTCTTCGATACTTTCAAAATAAGGAAGAACAAATCCACCCCCATATACCCTCAAAGCAACGGACAAGCGGAAGCCACTAACAAGACCCTCGCCCTTATCCTCAAAAAGCAATTAGACGAACATAAGGGGCGATGGTGTGAACAGTTGCACAATGTGTTATGGGCATACAGGACAACACGAAGATCTGCCACTGGGGAATCCCCGTTTCTCCTCACTTATGGAGCTGAAGCGTCATCCCAACAGAGATCCTCATGCCAACCACAAAGACTGAAGCATGGGAGAAAAATCACAACAGACATGATGTTGAGAGATTGGACGACCTGGAAGGAAGAAGGGAAGCAGCATTGCAGAAGATGGAAAATTATCAACGAAGACTAGCAAGGGAGTACAACAAAAAGGTAAAACTTCGAAATTTTGTAGAGGGGCAGTATGTGCTAAGAACAATCCCACAGTATCAACGAGAAAAGAAATGGGGAAAGCTAGCACCTACGTGGGGAGGACCTTTTATAATACACGACATTGCGGGAACGGTTCCTACTCTTCGCAATCTGAAAGGCGAGGTTCTCCGACATCCTTGGAATGCTAAGTGGCTCAAACCATACTACCCATAGGAGCAACGCAGCTTTGCATCTGCGTGAAGAATCCAGAAGAAGAAGGCAGCGTAACCGCTCTACATGTTTCTATCTCTGGACGAGGAGTAGCAGCCTCAACCTATCAATCAAACAAGCTTTCTGAAATTCAGTAAACAAAACTATCAACAATATTGGGGAAAGTAGTTAATCTACAATCTCTCAGGGCTCCCCATCAGTGTCCATAAGTGTAAGACCGGGGAAGGCACCCAGCAGAAAGAGATACCCAACCAATCTTAAGGCAACGGGTCGACGGAATGGGTGTATGTAAATATTTTAACCCCATATCCTAGAACGTTGCCTCGACCCCCACCGTCTGGGAATCCTCTGGCCAAGGGTTCGCCAGCGGGGTGACAGGTCTCAAGACGATCACGAAGGTACCTCCCTTCGGTATCGCACCCAAACACTTAAAAACTCTTCTTTTGTTTTTAGTGTCCTTCCTCACAATGCTTAAAATAAACAAACTGATATTGCAGGTATATCAAAAGAATGATCCATTTCATAAAGGTTGGTTACAAAAAGCGGCAAGGCCAATACAAGGAAAACACATCAAAAATATTCTTTTTACAAAATACTAGCAAAATCTAACGGAAGGCTAATGATGCCGCGGTCTCTACTTAGATGATGCGCCCCATCAGCAGGGTTGTTCCGAAGAGTTGAAGGGACGCTCCCACCAGATGAGGGTCCCGAGGAGCCAGGCAAGGAGGAGGTACAGGACGACGCGGATAGCTCTTCACGAGGCCATGCTCGGTCTTAAGGCCAAGCTCAATCTTCTCCAGCATCTTGTTTGTCTCCTCAGCCAATTGACACCGAGCCTTATGCATAATAACTGTCGTCCGCTGGTGGGCTTGAGATAACAACGAAGATAGACGATTCACTTCTTTAGAAGCAGCACCAACGGCCTCCTCGCGGGATGCCGCCAAACTCTTAAAATGATTAGTCTGTTCTTCCTGCTGCGCTAAGGAAGATTGAGCCTTTTCAAATTTTTCATTTGCAACGCGGAGTTGTCCCTCGAGCTCTGAAAAAGACAACACAAGGGAGTTAGCACAGAAAAGACACAATCACACTCGACGAAATAGGGTTATACCTTCGACACAAGCCGAAGCCTCTTCATACTCATTAACAACCGCATCTCGCGCTTCATCAAGATAGTCATATTCCTCGGATAATTTCTTATAATCTAGTTGAAGGTTGGTGAGAGTAAATTGACTGGCATCTAATTCTACCTGCTTCATCGAATCCATGTGACGAAGGTGGTTGACTTCGTTGTTTATCTCTGTTACCCCTTTGCTAAGTCTGTACATACATACTTCAAGATTCCTCTCAGACTCAGCCTGGCGGGCTATTTCAGCGCGAGACGCAGCAAGGGCTTTGCTGAGAGCCCCAACTTCGGCTCTGGCATCGTCCCTTTCTCTAGTAAGCACAACATACTCTCCTTAATTCCCGGAAAAGGAAGGGAGCGAGCCTTTTGTAATTCCTCTTCCAGAAGATGTATTCTAGACTCCAACAACGAAGTACGCTCACGGGATTCCCGCAGATTCTCACGTGTCCACAGCAGCGTACCATTGAACAAAGTACGGTCATGATTATACAGATTCTGCATATCAACCATCTGAACATGCCTTGCGCGCCATCCCTCAGCTCGAGCGTCCCACTTTTTGGCTTCGCTCTTAATTTTTTCGACCAGCTCTTTGATACGAGATTTTTGCCGGCCCTTTCGTTTCGAAGCCATATCAGCTCGGGGACGCCACCCACTGAAGATAGGGTGGGGAGGCTCAGACAGAACAACTAAGTAGTAGAGGAATTACGAGGGATAAAAGATGAAGAACCAAACCTGTGAAAGCTGAAACTTGGCCGCGAGTTTGCTCTAACTCAGCACGAACCGGCAAGCTCTGAACGAAGACCAGCCTCCGCTTCACCCAACCTTTCTTTCTCTTTAAGGCTTTTCTTCAGTTCTTCTATCTCCACCTCAGCCGCAGATAATGCCTTTTCTCTGTGACGAAGCTTAGCCTCCAGCTTCAAAGATTTCGCTTTAAAGAATTGATACAACACATGGTTACAATGCTCACTCCTCATCATCTACACGTCAAACGGCAAACATTATTACACCGAAGGATTCAATTGTCACGAAGAGATACGTACGAGGACTTACCTCCAAGACACGCTGCTGGGGAAAACCATATTGGTACCCATCGGCTATGGCCATCATGTCAGCAACAGAAGAGGGAGGGTCCGATACGAGGGTAGCCTCTGGAACACTCAAGCTTTTCCCCCACATCTCAGCAACACGCGCCTTGGGAGATAGTTCCATCATCCGACGGGTATAAGCATCGGAATCTTTCTCACCAGCAACCACCGGGGCAGGGTGAGGAACAAACAACAGACTCTTTTTCTTGAGCCAATCCATTATGGCATCCTCACCCTCAAACATCAGCGAATGAGGGAAATCCTCGGACGGCAAGTCAACCACAGACTTCCCCTTATCTGACATTTCCCCATCGACACAAGTTTCGGCATCACCACGCGCATTATGATCATCCGCGCCCTCATTCTTAACAGCAGCACCTTCCTTACCAGAACCCCTGAGCACATCCCAATCATCATTGGGGGAAAGCAAAGAAAAGTCTTCGGGAAAATCAAGGGCATCGTCAAAGAGTTCCCCCGCAGAATATATCCTGTCAAACGAGAACTCTTGAGAAATGGTGGGGAGAGTTTCCGCAGCCTCACCAGCAGGAGCAGACATGTCCGCGATAACACCTTCGTCAGCCACCACGGCGTTATTTCTCCCTACAACACCATCACACCCCGCACCAACCTCTTCCTCGACATCAGGAGGGGAAGTATCAGTGCGTTCTTCCCCATCAGAAATTTCTTCATCCTTGGCAAACTCTTCGTTCACCAGACTGGTAACTTCTTCATGAACCTCAGCCTCACCCGTTACAATGGTAGAAGACTGCTTGGGCCCAATCTTTTTCTTCTTCGACACCTGCAAACCAACACACGTACCACAAAAATATTTATTTCTTCATACAGTTTGATTTTCAACAAAGGAGGGGCGCGGACAGAATCTACAATAACCATACCTTGGCAGTAGTGGCACTTTTCGATGGAAGTATAGCACCAGAACCTTCCTCCTCGTCTCCTTCAACGACGTCGAGAGCATAAGAAAAATTCATGACTTCGAAATTTAAACGCCAAGGACAGAAATCTCCATAACGAGCAGGAGGAGATTCACGAGGCCTGCTGCTCTCAGAAGGACGCCAACCGCGCGGACCGGGAATCCAACCATACGCCCAAGGACCAACAATTTCAACAACAGTGGCGTTCCACTCATAATCATGGTCACGCTTGATCCTTTCGCGCGCGGGAAAAGTTTCCGCTAACTCGACCCCTCGGTGCCTGGAACATATTTCAGTTTGGCATCGCTCACCTCACTTAACAGACGAATTTCGCCCCGAGGAGAAGCGAGGTTCCGAAGGCTAACACTCCACGGTTTACGGTTCCTACTATTTACATAATCCCCAAAGGAGTTGTTGAAGTTTTCAGGAGTATACCATTCCCTCTCAGCGGGATTTGGAACGTAACATGTCATCGTCGTCTCCCCCTTACTCCGCAGATAACATTCCCTCAGTGCACGGAGATAATTCCCAGATAATTGCGACACGGAACGACTGTGAGTATTGGTGGAAGAGCCTTCACGACCAGACAACACATCATAATAAAAAGAATCACCATACTTTTACAATGGCAGCATAAGACCCGCCTCGAAGGCTCCAACCGTAGTCAACAGGTGAAACTCATCAAACTGATACTTCGAGATGAGCTCGTAAGTAATATCATCCTCAGGGGCATAGAAAAGAACCTCGAAGGCTTGAAGCTCATGATTTTCCTTGAAAACTTCAAGGTCAATGTGCTTGAACGTGACTTTCTTCTTGCTTACCGAAACGCTGCGTATCACCGGGGCAGCATCATCCTCTTCCGCGGGATCGGATGAACCAACAAAAGCTTCGGAACCAACACACCACCTTTGGAGTTCTTCCCTTTGAAAGAAAGTACTGGAGGCGGCGGCAGAGGGTGCTGCACGGGCACTACAGAACGAAGAGGAGGAATATCGAAGGCGCCACCACGAGGAGGTGTCCGCGTACACCTAGAGTCATCACGAGGACGAGAAGCAACACGACCAGCAGCATATCGAGACCCGGAAGGACTCTTCGATGGATCCCCTTTCCTAGGAGGAGAGGCCTTCGTCCCAGAAGAAGACGAAACTTTACTTCCGCGGGGATCCATTTGAGACAATCTAGAGAGATCTCCCTCAGGTGGATATGTATCAGACTCTCTACGAGGAGGGGATCTCGGTAGACTGGATGCCGGAGTTGGATAAGGAAGCCGCGGACGGTCAGACATGGCTGCGAAGACGTACAACATAAACAAGTTAGAACCAAATACGAGGACATCACCAAAGATCAAAAAACCACAAAATTAGCAGTTCATCTCAATATAACCCAGAAACCCTAAAACTAGCATACATGCTTGAATTCCCCAAAACCCTAAAACCTTAACCTTAAAAATCCAATCAAAACAAAAAAATGGCCTCCTCGACTTGAGAAGAAGAACAGGGGCAAACTAACATACATGTATCAAAAGTTGTTCTTCATCACAAAAAAGGGACGACAACAGCAGAAAATTTACAATCAACACAACTTAAAACAACAGAAACGAAGAAAAGAAACCTTACCACCACAAACAAAATCCCGAAAGAAGACAACAAACCAGAAACAAAGAAGAAACGAGCGTGATTAATGCTAGGGCAGAGAGAATTTAATGGTTGAAGAACAAAGAATAAAGACTGACAGGGAGAATGAAATTAATTTTGTGGAACGTTGAATGAAATTAATTTTTCTTCTCTCCTTAATATACTCGAAAGAAAAAGAAGGAAGTTAAAGGAGGAATGGGAAACGTGCCCATTAAATGAGCAGTTAATGCACAAGTAAGAAACATGCCCAAGTATCTAGGAGAAATTATTAGGAGAGAGGAAGAATATGTAACGTATGTTTTCTTCAATGCTCCCACTAAACACTCAAGCCCGAAGAAAAGGGGCAAATTGTGTGTACATATTTCATCATCAAACACGTGTATACAGGAAGACACGTGGATAGCATGCGGACAAAGTCATCAGAACATGATGACACACGCCCACAGCCAAGAAGCCCGTCCCGTCGACGTCGGATCTTTGCCCGAACAAATCTAAGGGCAGAAGTTAAAAGATGTATCGAAAACACGATGTACTGCGGAGCACCAAATAACTCCCAAAGAGTTACTTTATCTCATCCCCAAAAGAAGCTAAGATCAACGGTGAAGAGAAGGTTAACTGACATGGATGTGACAGGGGCAGAAGACACTTGTCTGACACGAGCATGCGTCTCAACTACCCGCATTAAACACTCTGAGCAGTATACGTGTCGATCAACCCGTGGAACGAACGACGATGACTCTGCGTGATCAAGTAATGAGCGAAGATCTCCGCGCGATGGACACAAAACACAAGAAGATAAGGTTCCAATGGCCCTCAGAAATGGGTCCCACACTCCAACCCTATAAATACCCCCTCTCCACCAAGAGTGAGGGGATCGGAAAAAGGAGGGAGAGGAGGAGAGAGAAGGATTATGAGTGTAAGTTTGTCCTTTACAATACACAGACCTATGTAAACTCCAAAGTCATTCGACTATCTCTGTAATCATCAAGTACATAGTGAAACAACAACCCCGTGGATGTAGGCCTTAGTGCTGAACCACGTAAATCCCAGTCTTATTTACATTTCAACACTTTATATTCGTCTAACGATCCATGAGTTTTACTTTTATACTTCGTTTTCTTTATCTTTCCCTGCGTAAACGCCTGTCACGATATTATTAGATGAGGCTATGATAAACCCGAAGGTTTTGAGCCAAGGAATCAATGCAATTGTATCATCAGTGCGAGTACGTACCTAGAGTGCGAACATTGTTTGTGAACATATAGATGCGTACTTCACAACATGAATGAAAATTTCACTTCTAATGAGCACTCACAGATGCATACTACTCTTATACCTTCCCGCCACCAGAAATTCCTTAACCAGGTTAACTATTCAAACAATTGCCTGTTTCATATTAGTCATCCACTGCTTCAGGACGCCTCCAACCTTGTAGGAAGAAAAAAGGTTTTAATATTATGCCGTCTTCTATCAAAATCTATGACTGGGAACAAAACTTTTTGGCTCTGCGGTCTTTTCATTGTAGCTAAAAATTCCTTTGTACTCGATTTTGTTGTTGCAGATATCCAAATCTATCACTAGAATGAAGATAGCATAGCTCATGGACTTCCCTCTTGTGGCGCTTGTAATAGGATTGGCAGGAAATTATAACACAAAGATGTATTGTCCGAAGCCTCTGATAGACCTATATATGAGAAGCATCAAGATTCGTCCGCCTCGTGATTCCCCTGCCGGTCAGTCTTCAGTCATTTGCTTTCCATAAATGCTCGCAAAGAAGATAGAAGTAACTGATATTATATGATTCTGCAGGAAGTACTTCAGGACCCCAACCACCTGAGATAGTATCACCATTTGATGTAAGAAAAGAATCTCATTGTTTTTCCTGCAATTGTTTATCCATGAGATAACAACTACTATGTCTTTGTAAAGGCAAAAAATGTACTAACCTGACACAACAAGAACGATATACCTGTAACAAGCAAAAAAGAAACTCCGACATTTTAGAAATATAAGGGCAAATTAAGATCGAGGTAGGGTTAAGAATGTTTACCTTTTGATTTGACATGTAACTGGTTTTCTTCTTTCTCAAACAAATTGAACACAAGATTTAATTTTGAAAGAAAGAGTACCAATAGCAGTATATAAAACAAAAGCTAAACAGGGCTAATTTAGTTGAAACATTACCCAAGCATCAAGCTGACCAAATGCCAAGTATTCTTCCTTGTAAAGTCTCCCTACTGAATATTTTCTGTCCCTGGAAGAAGTCATCAAGTTGTGCAACAAAGTAACAAACAAGATACATAGTCGGGGAGTTAAGAATTTGTACCTTTGGAGACAGATAGTTAGATTCTTTGACAGAATAAGCATTCGGATGTTACCGGAGCCACCAAACGCATAAGCATTCGGGTGTCAACCGAGCCACCAAATGCGAAAGCATTCGGATGTCAACGGGGTTAAGGATTTGTACCTTTGGAGACAGATAATCAGATTCTTTGACAGAATAAGCATCCGGATGTTACCGGAGCCACCAAACGCGTAAGCATTCGGATGTCAACCGAGCCACCAAACGCCTCGGCATTCAGATGTCATCAGAGCCACCAAACACGTAAACATTCGGATGTCAACGGAGCCACCAAACGCGTCAGCATTCGGATGTCGGCGGAGCCACCAAATGCCTCGGCATTCAGATGTCAGCGGAGCTGCCAAACGCCTCGGCATTCGGATGTCACCAGAGCCACCAAACGCGTCAGCATTCGGATGTCACCAGAGCCGAGGGACATGACTTTATCCTATTCACTTCAGCTTTGCCCTAAAACACAAAAAAAATACATATGGAAATATTATATTTCTGAACAAAACAACAAAAAAAAAAAACATAAATCATTTAAGTATTAGAGACTGATTTGCTGATGCTTTTCATTTCAAGTTGGTTGGTTTCTTATTACAGGGACAGAACATATATTTTGTTTCTTATAGATCCTCTGGGCTAAGGGCTGATGCTTAGTAGCATATTTTAGGAGGTGATTTTTTATCGTTATGCCTGATTGCCTGGTAATTATTATATTAAATTGAGAACAAACGGCAGTGTAAATAGACATTTTCGGCTGCGATTATGCCTATGCCAGCTTGTTCATTCATACAGATTAAAATGTAACAAATAACAAACAATATCAGTAGATCTGATTACAGAAGACAACTTTATAAACTAAAGGCAACTAACAAGTTGAATTAATCTTTCAATCATGATTACTCAGTAAAGCAAGTTTTCATGAACAAACACAAAGGAGGATCTGTAACAATAACATTCTCGATCTAAGCAAAATTGTAAAATGAAAAAAATCTAAGTAAAACTAGACGAAATCTTTGCATTTTAGGTAAAATTATCAAAGAAACAAAAGATATTCGGGTACCGGATATTATTGGTCCCTAACAGTTCTACCAGTCAGGTAGTAATTTTGTTAACGAGCCCAATTTTAGGACCCAAAACCGGACCCGACTTATCTAGGTTCTATTCGGTTCCAGCTAATCGCTTCTCATTGGCAGCCCTAGGTTCCACTAATTATTTTTAAAAACTAGACCCATATTCATTGGTGACCAGATCCTACTCAATTTATCTCATGTGGCATCCAATTGTGGAATAGGATCTAGTTTTGTATCTTTTATACTCCTTCGGGGCTGATACGTTGCCTAAATAGGTTGTCTAGGTAAAATAATTAGATAAAAAAAACAACCGAGTAGGTAAAACAAATTCCAGAAATTTGAGAACATAGTCTACAATCGTGCCATTGATACCTTTTTCATGAGTGAGACTCTGCTGACTACACCTCCGCAGCAAGCGGTAACAGACAGAATTGGCGAGGAGACGAGGCATTCATACTTAGGATTAGACAATAAGATCCGACCTTCCTCCTGGTGTGGAAGTGAGTGGCTGGTGCACAGCGTGTTATCGTCTGTACCAAAAGGTATGCTTCATAGTGTTGTCTCTCTTCTTTGCTATCTAGTAGTAAGAATTTCTCCCACTGCATGCAGTATCCACCCCAAAGACAAAAGGGTTACGTTTCAGAATAACTTTTTAATTGATAAATCAACTGATCGGTTGAGGTAACTTACATAGCGCCATAACTGGTGGCGGATGTCTCTTCCGTGGCTAACAAGTACTTCTAATGACATATGGTCTAGAGTGCAGTTTAGAGCTTCTATCAGTACTAGTAAACGATGATCCTCCTTTCCGTTTGTAAGAAAATGAAAAGGTCCACATTAGTTCATCTATTCAATTATCAACACTTCATTGTGTGGTCATAAAATAAATCTTATGCAGGAATATTTGATGCATAATCAACAATTAAATTCTTATGATCCTTCTTCAAGCATACAGGTAACTACAATTAAATTCACAAACCAAAAGCAGTTCAATTTATCTTGGTTGGAAAAATGGTAACTGTAATTGATTGAATTTCAGATGCAGATGTTTCTGAATTGCTCTGCGACATCCGAATGCTCTGCAATGGTAAGAGGTGCTACAATTCGTTCTTCAAAACCTGGTGTATTATATACTACATGCCGTGACTTCTCATTCTCGTCATTACCTACTAGTAGAGACTGCATAGTGTTCGCCATCTCTGATAATTGGTTTTCTGATAAATCGTTTTATACCACTAGATGGGGAAACAATAATTGGATGGCAAATAACCGAGATGACTTACTGTCATGCTATCAGTTACAAAGTTGTAAGAAAATTAAATGGAAAATTTTCAGGTTCTCTATGGAAGAATTTAGGTTTGGTTATATAAATTTCTTGGTTTCCTGTGATGGAAATGTCGTCTTAGTGCATTTAGGCCACCCTCTGGGAAAGTCCATTGGTGTCTATAAAACTGATCTATCGAAGGGCGAGTGGGTTAGAGTTGAAAGGCTGGGAAGTATATGTTGTTTGTCAGCAACACCTCTAGTTTCTCAGCAATCGCACCTCCAAATAGTCACATGGAAAACAAAATCTATTTGATATCAAATAGTCACATGGACAAAATCCCTGGAATAAGTAATCAAGTTGTGCAACAAAATAACAAACAAAATACATAGTCGGGGAGTTAAGAATTTGTACCTTTGGAGTCGGATAATTAGATACTTTGACAGAAAACATTCGGATGTCAACAGAGCCACCAAACGCGTCAGCACTCGAATGTCAGGGGAGCCACCGAACGCGTCGGCATTCGGATGTCAAAACGCCTCGGCATTCGGATGTCAGCGGAGCCACCAAACGCGTAAGCATTCGGATGTCAACCAGAGCCACCAAACGCGCCTCGGCATTCGGATGTCACCAGAGCCACCAAACGCGCCTCGGCATTGGGATGTCAAGAGCCACCAAACGCGTTAGCATTCAGATATCTGCAAACACTGAGGAACATGACTTTATCTTACTCACTTCAGCTTTGCCCTAAAACACAAAAAAAATACGTATTGAAATATTAAATTTCTGAAGGAAAAAAAAAAAGCATTAGAGATTGATTTGACTAGTTGAGATATTAAGTCTCAGAGGTTTCTTTCATAGTAGCAGCTTTATGAATTGCTGATGCTTTTCATTTCAACCACAGGACAAAATCAAAACCAGTCTAAGATCTGAAAATGTCTTGCAATCAAAATACCTAAAAACAAAAATTAAGACACAAATCTAAGAAATACTACTCACGTGTTGCTGAGTTATATCTTTACTTCCACTGAGAGCGTCCATAGTGGTGCGAGTATAACTAAAGACCAAAGACTAAAAAAAAGACCAAATTTGGATTTAGTTGACGAGTAAATTTGGTCGCGCGTTGATATAAAGTCCGCTTCATCGTCCAGCGTAGATAAAGATTACGCCTGGCATGGGGCGTTGATAAAGATAACGCCTGGTATGGGGCGTTGATAAAGATAACGCGTGGTATGGGGCGTGAACTATAGCAATGCCTGGTGTGTGGGACGGAGATTATACGTTCGCCCGGGTTCAAAAAAAAAAAAAATGGGGCGTTGATAAAGACAACGCCCCAAGCAAATTTCCTAAAGTTTTAAAACTTTAGGCGTTGACTATATAAACGCCTGTTGCCCGCGTTAACTTTACGTACGCCCGACGGGGCGTACATTTAACCAACGCCCCATTCAGGCGTACATTTTACCAACGCCTGTTCGTTGGGCGTTACCAGTGCCTGATGAGTGGCGTAGACTATATCAACGTACGTGGTGTAGGCGGAGATTATATAAACGCCTGACTATATTTTGGTTTGGTCTTGGTTTTCGACCAAATTTGGTCTGGTTTTTACTCTTTGATCAAATTTTGATCGATAGTCCATCCCACTGCGCCAGCCCACTGGACCAAATATTTGGGTTTACTCGTCTGCAGTTGCTCTGATGAATTACAAGACCAAATTCTAAGAAAGATAATCAGAACAAATAACTGGACCAAATTCTTCAAATAAAACAATAATTTTACTCACTTGTGATGATTTAGCTCCGATGTTTGAATTGCTATAGAGTTTTGAATCAAGGAAGAAGAAGAAGAGTGAAAGAAACAAAAATCGCCCCCTCCGATAGAAGGAGAGATAAAAGAGTAAAATGAAATGGATTAGGATTAGGGCATTTGGGAATTGATATTTATATATCCAGGTGTATAGATGGTGTAAGAACATTTTTATTTCTTTTTTGCCTTTAAGATTATAGCCCGGGCCCGGCCCCGGCCCCAAACCACCCTTGGTCTTGTTATTTTTCTTAACCAGTAAAAATGGTGGAATTTTGTTGCCTTAATTTTATTGCTAGGAAATATTCTGTTTATTTCAAATTAATGATTTGAGTGTCCGCATTACAGATGATGCATAACCTTTGATTAACAGGACAAGTGATGGTGCGAGACAAAATCTGTAGCTATATGAAAATGTAGAAATTAATGGTGTACATGTAAAGAATCTACGACCAATAAACGGTTAATGTAGCACACCATGCTGATCTAGGCTTCAAAGTCACTGGCTTCAGAGTGTATGAGCAGATTGGAGTATACTCAAGTCGAGATTTTTCAGCCTCAGTGCTGATTCCGTGTGTGCACTTATACTATGCAACTCTCCCATCCTGGAAAATGCACCATTAGTATGTCTCTTAACCCATAAACATAAATGTTAGTTGTTTGCATTTGATCTATCATTTATTACCTGGCTATTTCCGCGCGCCGTCTAGCCTTTTCGGCTAGTATTGAGGACCTCCATCCAGTTGTGTCTAAATAAGTGGAGTTTATCCCTTCTAGTAATCTTTGAGAAAGTACCCACTTTGCTTCTCTATCTTCCTTCCCGTAATCTTTCTTAGTAGTGAAGGCCGTCTGCTGTTGAAATAAAATGAAATGATATTAGCATTTGGGCTCTGTCTCATAGCGCCAAATCTGAATTCCTGCACTCATGTACCTTTCTATCAAACACCAGATTCCAGGCTGCGCCGCTGAGAGCATAACGAACAGCAAATTTGATTATGTCGAGTGGTACGTAGAATACCAAGCTGTAGAGCCATATTGCCCCAGCCCAGCCCCATCCAATGCCATGGATTGATGCAAAGCTGACGTTTGCATCAACAGAATTCCTGGCCTTTCAACAAACGACCAGCTTTGACTGCGGGTCACAAATATTAGAGCTTGGCTGATGACGCTGACATGTAGATATACCGCAGACGATACCTCCCCGTTAGTCAAGCTTAGACTCCTCAAATGGAAGTGGGTCTGCATTAGAAAAATGAATGTGATCAGTAAACACGCGCATTCGATCAATTGGAGCCGAAACAAGAAACGTTGATACCTGAAAGAATGTTGTGGCGGTCACTATCCAGTAAAATAAGACGGTAACTAGTGCAAGATAAGTCCCAATGACAATGCCAGTTGCGAATATCTCATTCAGTTTCCAGTTGTCTGGTTTTGGAGATGGCTTCACACGGTCTTTGGATATCGTCATAATGGTACCATCGTTCAGTATAGCTATTACCAGAACCATGAAAGGTGGGAAATCATATTTTTCAGATCAATGTAAGAAGCACAAAACCAAGCACAATCCTTATGGTTATCGAAACCGCATAAATCTGCAAATGTCATTTTACATTGTTATAAGACTACTGCTTGAAACAATAAAATCAACAAGATGACTGCAGGGAGCTACGGATTAGCAGAATACCGTATAATTTTTCATTCTTTGGAAAATGGAACGGCTTGTCAGGACGGCATGGATGATGACGCTTAATCCTGGTTCTGTTAGAACTATGTCAGCAGCACTTCTGGCTGCATCTGTAGAATCTGACACTGCAATACCTATATCTGCTTTCTTCAGAGCAGGTGCATCGTTAACCCCGTCCCCGGTCATTCCACATATGTGCTTCTTCTCTTGTAGCATTTTCACAATTTCATACTTGTGTTCTGAAAAACCAAGCATTAGCAAAACAAGAAAACAAATGATTGATCGATTTTAGTCAGAAAAATGGTGAATTACCGGGGAATACACCGGCGAAACCATCTGCTTGTTCAACGAGTTCATCCACAGGAAGAGCTTCATGGTCACTCTATTACGGTCGAGCAACGCTGAAGATGGATACATATTTGTGCCCATTCCAAGACGGCGACCAGTCTCCTTTGCAATTGCCAACTGGTCACCTGTAATCATCTTGACACAAACCCCAAGGTGAAGTGCTCTCCGAATAGTCTCTGCACTGTCATGTCTAGGTGGATCAAATAATGGTAACAACCCACAAAATGTCCAAGGACCTCCTGGACTAGCTTCAGATTTCTCTGGAACTTCCTGCAAATTATAGTTGTCAGTGAACTAGCATATTCGCGCGTCATAAAAATGAAAGCGGCATAACAGAATTGAGCTAGTCAAGTGTTTTAAATCTAACTGACAAGCAACCCCAAGAGACCGCAATCCCCTTTCAGCAAACTTGTCAATGATGGCATGTACTTTGCCAGCTATCTGTTCTTTTTCTTGGCATAAGTTGAGAATCTGAAGTTAAAAAAGAAAATTAGTATTCCGGTAGCTCCCATTATATGAAGATCACTGACAAAAATGTGCGCATACCTGTTCAGGAGCTCCTTTGCTAGCCCTATGCCAGTTTCCGTCAGAATCGATGTATGTAATTGCTGTCCGCTTTTCTACAGGATTGAACGGTAGAAAATGAACCGGTGTGATGT
This sequence comes from Papaver somniferum, assembly GCF_003573695.1. Lineage (NCBI taxonomy): Eukaryota > Viridiplantae > Streptophyta > Magnoliopsida > Ranunculales > Papaveraceae > Papaver > Papaver somniferum. The sequence continues at coordinate 8,890,313 of NW_020618825.1, read as the reverse complement.
TCTCGCGTGCCTGCAGCGAGAAATGAAAACACGGAACTTTCTTGTTAGCAGGGGAAATTTACTCCAGTTTGTCTTGAACTGGATTATTTTGTTTCTGTTCCTCACCTCCTTTGGATCAGCAAGCATGTTAATAATGGCCGTGTCGATGGCGTCCTGATTTTCAAGTCTCGAGGCTCTAGCTGCAAGCAACACAACAGTGTCTTTGTCCATGTTTTTGCTAAAAACCTACAGAAGATGCATATGAATTCATTAAGACATCTCCAAAATTTATGTTGCTGACAAACACTTATTATTTGGTTCAAGTACCTCAATAAGGCTTCGATCAACAGTGAGGCGATTCAGGGTCAGGGTTCCGGTTTTATCACTGCAGAGGACATCCATTCCTGCCATTTCTTCTATAGCGGTCATCCTTTTTGTAATAGCACCCTTGATACAAGAAACAGAGATGAACAACATTACACACAATGGACATATCTATCATATGGTCCGCAGGAGATATTATGTACCTGTTGTGAGAGGCGATGAGATCCAATCGCAACCGTAACGGATAACACGGTGGGCATAGCTATGGGTATTCCTCTAATTAAGAGAACCAGAAGGTTATTGATTCCAGTTCGATATGCCCGATGCTGGATAGGAAACATAACGATGATTTCAAGGATCATTCCCACGGCTATCGAGCAAATGCAGAAATTTCCAATGGAAGTTAGAACCTGCAGGGGAGAACATTTTTTCAAATCAAAATCCATTCACTTAATAAGACTTCAGAGATAGTTGTAGAATTGAAATTTTAACATGCCTTCTGGAAATGGCCAACAACATCGGTGAAGTCAACCAAATAAGCTGCCTTTCCAAGAAACGAGTAACGCCCTGTAGCTATAACAACAGCTTCAATCTCTCCTTGTTTGCATGTTGAACCAGAATAAACTTCATCTCCTGCCTTCTTTGTCACAGGAAGAGATTCCCCGGTAAGCGCAGACTGCAGCAGCATATCAAATTAATAACAACGCAGGCCACTTAGAAAAATCAAAAAAGCCTTTAATTCTTGAAATGGAAGCTACGCTTTTATTTCTGTATTACCTGGTCAATTTTTAAGGGGTCTCCTTCAAGAAGACGAGCATCGGCAGGGATGATATCGCCGAGCTTGATGCTAATTATGTCTCCTGGTACCAAAACTGAGGCATCTAGCTCTTGCCACCGCCCATCTCTGAGTACCTGCATCACAAGCAGTATAAGTGCAAATGAGGAATGGACACTTGTGCCATGCTCTATTGCATCTGACGCTGACCTTGGATTTTGGAGCCAATCGGGCCATAAGTGCTGCAGCAGCGTTCCCAGCATTATTTTCCTCGATAAAGCTAATTGTCGAATTGATGAATAACAGGCACACGATTCCCACAAAGTCTTGCCAGTCAGGGCCTTCTCCCTGAAACAGAAAGCGAGAGAGATGGTTAAAAGAAAATTCAATGTTTTGAGCAATTTCCAAGTAAATTTCTGAAAGGCTACTCACCCCGCCATTAGCAAGGACAATTGCCATGACAGCTGCAGCTTCCATGACCCATGACAAGGGATTCCACATAAAACTAAGAAATTTCAAAAACTTGTTCTCCTGCATATAACGATTAAATTATACCTCATTTTACGAATTTCATTATCAGTAGAGCAAAAATTCATCAATTTAACGCTTATGAGCAATTGGCAATTACAAATTAGTAATCTCAATGTGTAGTACAAGTTACATACCGGATTCTCCTCGAGCTTGTTAGCCCCAAAAATGATCACTCGAGCCTCAGCATCCTGCGATGAAAGTCCACCGCGCGACGTTCTCAATTCTCCAAAAACTTCTTCCAGCGGCAGTCGCTCCTGTTACCGCAAAGAGTTAAATCATCAATCTGTTAACCCTGTACAGTCCCTAACAATAACAAGAAATTAGTTACCAGATCAATTGCATCTCGATTGAAATTCTCCGGTCCAAGCTACGGCTTCTCTAAATCATGAGTCGACATGATGACTCAATTGAGCTTCTTCAAGGACTGAATTTCTGATATAACCCTTGAAATGGGAAATGAATTGATGATAATGAGCTCCGAATAGTAAAGTTAAGAACTCATTCCCATGTTTCCTCATTAATAAAGATTACCAGATAATATAACATTACATATCTTGGCTGCTGAGATTTATTAGCGGCTCTCTATAACGAATTTTCTGTACATTTAGAAGGTTTCCGACTATTATTTGTTTTCCATTTAGAAGATAATATAAAATATTTGGATGATCATGCTGCAAGCTTCCAAGACTCTCAAGCAATTGCATATTCGATGAGCAATGTTTCGTTGAAGGCTGTTGGAACTAATTTGTAATGCTGAGAAGATTCTAGAATTATGCAGATAAGTCTAGCAAAGTCCTGTAGTATCGACTAACAAGAAATAGTCAATGGTAATTTGTAATACACGAAAAATCTAGAAACTATAAACATGGTCACTTTACCTTAAAGAAAGTAAGGTCGGTATTGTAAAGAAGACTCTAGAGAGTCCATTGGTTGGTTAGTCATTTAAGTGCAAATAAAGTTTGCTATGTTAAAAGTCTAGATAAAGCAAGACAAGTCAGAGTCCGTTTGTTATAGAAATGTAGAAAGTTCAAATTACAAAGTCCTTGATTCCACCTTCTCTACTAACTAGAGTTCAAGGAGCTCTATACGAGCAACGCAGGTGTGCTCGTATATCTCCCCAAATATCATTCATAGTTAAAATTATAAGAATTTCCAACATGGTATCAGAGCTTCGAAATATTTCAATTTCTAAGAAAGGCTATTATATGTGGTTTGAAGTCATTGGGCTAGTTTCTTATAATGAAACTTAAATTTTGTGGGCTAGTCGAATAAATCAGACTATCAGACTATTGCCATTTGATATAATTCACTTGCAGAATGTGCAGTGGGTTTTATGCTAAAATGTAACCTTTTCCTTAATCGGTCCATCTGGTGAAGTGTGGGAACACTGGGGAGAATGCTTCAGAATATGTATGTTGGGATTATGAGTTGTCTAATGTTTTACTCCCGTTAATGTGAACTAATCTATGTTACTTTTGTGGTCGAGCACTGTCCAGCATTTAGAAGGGAATTGTAATCGCTTGTAATTTGTATGCTTTGTAAATTTATAGAGTTGCTTTATATTTTTTGCCGAAGATCTATTACTACATGCACTCTAAGTTACCTGAAATCTAATTCTGATTGGACGAATTTGTGCTTAACCCGTAATGAACAAATCCTTGAACAACTGTACCAGCACCTAGGCCATATGAGAAACTGTCCATGCAGCACACTATTGTTTGTTAACACTCAACAGCACTTCAGCTAACTACCAGGAACGAACTAAATCTAATGGCTGGAACATTACTAGGGTTAGGGTCCTAGCCATAACAACACTTATGGCTGGGAAAACCTGGCAGTAATTGGTTCTGGAAACCAAAAAAAAATCTGAAAAATAATTTCGGTTGGGAAAACCAAGCCAAAACATGTACTTTCGGATGGGAATCTAAGAACTCCCAGCTGTAAACTCCTTTATAAATTGTTTTATTTTTTACCCGAAATTCATCGAATCATATTTTTTAACCATTCAAAAGCAAAAATAAATGATTGATTTTCTTAGTTTTTTCTTGTTATGATGATCATCATCTTTATTATGATCTATGATTGAGAAGGAGAAGATAATAGTTTTGGTTTTTTTTTATGATAATCATCCTCATCATGATGAAATTATTATCATCATCTTCATCATGATTTATGAATTAGAAGAGAAGGATGGGGAGAAGATAATAGATTTATTTTTTCTTTTTATGATCTTCATCGTGTTCAAATCTGAGTCATGATGATCATGATTTATGAAAATTATGATCATCATCTGAAAATCGAATATTCTTTATCCGCATTTTCAACCTTTTGGAAGGAGGTCTCTTACCGCTACATTTGCGGGTTATCACTTTGGTGAGACAGTCTTCCCGTCGTTAGGGGGAGACAAGAAAAAGTATTTTCTAGGTGAACGACAGGAATTTTCGTTGTGTGTTCCCACTGTGTCTCATATTGATTCTTGTAATCCATAAATGTAAATGGGAAGTGATAAAGAATATTCAATTTTCAGAATGTACATTGATGTTGCTAAATTGATGAGATCACACATACCAACTGCAACTTACCTGCAAGGTTACAAATCCTCAATAAGGGATATACGATATAAACTAAGGTGTTGTAACTACACTCAGTGGAAGTGTGGTTGAGTCAGTGACTCCACTTGGTTATATCAATTCTCACCTAGAAAGGAAGTAGTTGAGTAAGGAACAACTTATTTATATCATCATAAATCACCTCATAAGATTGTCTTTGAATATGTCAATGAATCAAACTGGAAGACGCTCCGAAGTTTAATGATTCTAAAGAACAATGACATCCCAAGTGGATTATGAAAACGCGCACAAGTCAATGGAAGGATCATGCGAGTATACTGATGATTAATTTCATATATACTTTCTTTAGGAAATAGAGCAAGATGAGATCGAACCAAGATCTTTGTTGAGATGTCAACGAAGAGCATATTTGGCCTATACAATCCAGGTAGAACTTGGTTCTTTGACAAATATACAGGTATCTTGTGTGGTAGTGCTAACCAACCAAGTGTAAAACCTATTGGACATACATGATTAATTTTTCATAAAGCATTATGAAAAGAATGTAGTTTTAAAGTATAAATACTCGCCTTGTGGCGCAAGGTTTCTAACAAAGCCCTGGAATTGTTCTCCTGTAATGAACGTTATGGAATTCCGCTACTTATTTAAGTTGGGAATTTCAAATGCACTTGAAATGCAACATATGTATGTGTAGCACCCCCAAAGCTAGCAGCTGACTAATCCAAGAGATTAACTAAACAAAGAGGCATTAAGAATCTAAATCATTTTATTAAACAATAAATTAAGAAATATGCTATAAAACTTAACCAAAAACTAACCCCGCTCAGAAATATATATACAAGAACTTCTCTCAAATGATACATATACAATAGTCATTTTGTTTGAAAATAGAATAACCAACATAATAAACATAGCAGAAGCTAACTAATTAACGAAGTCAACTCCTCGAAGATTTCGTTGCACAACTCCGATCTGTCTCTGAAGCTGAAAGTGGGAAAAGGTGAGCATGTCATCCCTAGAGGGGTGCCCAGCAGGAATAACCTTTAACTTTCAAGTAATCATGGAAAGGTTTGGAAAACAATAATGTTTTCCCAAACATCAAAAAGTGACCAAGTCACTGAAATAAACAAACATGTATATGGACAAACTTCTTCTTCAAACATTAACAGAACTCGAGCATAGGAGAAGAAAAAAAATGAAGGAGAGAAGAAGAAGAATAAGAAAGAAGGAAGAGAAAAGAAAACTTAGGGTTGAGTCGATAGATTTTAGGGTTATAAGTGTTAAATTTAGGAGAATTCTCCACCATTGAGATATATGAAATTTTGAGCGTACACGTGTAACGTTAGGACTTAGCAGGTCATTGTTACTAAAGTTAATTTTCTTTTAGTAATTTTCTAATTAATTAACAGAGAAGTGGACACGTCAAGGTCAAACCGAGTCCACGCGGGTCAACGTCATATCCAAGTACCAAACACCAAGCTGGACAAATGTTAGACCAAACAACAAAGTTGGTCAAAACTTGAGTACCAAAAACAAAATAACCCTAAAAAGATATATATAGATTCAGATAAGGGTGCACACGGTACGGTTCGGCTCGGTTCTTGCCGAGGCCGAGTACCTGTACCTCCCTAGGATCGGGACGAAGATTTTGGACCGTTACCGTGTACCTCGGTTCCGGTACCATTCTGTTCCGGTGCGGTTCCGGTACCAGTCGGTACCTTTTCAGCACAAAAATGATTGCCTTTTCTTTTACCTAAGGGTGCACACGGTACGGTTCGGCTCGGTTCTTGCCGAGGCCGAGTACCTGTACCTCCCTAGGATCGGGACGAAGATTTTGGACCGGTATCGGTACCGTGTACCTCGGTTCCGGTACCAGTCGGTACCTTTTCAGCACAAAAATGACTTCCTTTTCTTTTACCTGTTTTTTCTATAGAAAAAATTCTCATTCAAAGCAACAACTAATAAGTAGCAATATTACTAACAAACCAAACAAACAATGTCTTGAAAATATGGAAAAAAAAGTAGCAGTAACCACAGACACACACACTAAGTCTTGAAAATGAGAAAATCTGAAAAAAGAACAACTACTCAACTAGCAGTGCATCTAGTGCTTCTGTAATCTTGAATCTTGATCTTCTAATCCATGTCAGCAGCACTTGCGGTGTCATCACTGTTGATAGGACCAAGTAACGCTGCAAAAAAAAACAAATAATAGCAGTTAGTAACTATTAGACTATGTCTATTACTGCCAAACACAAGTAATAATGTAATATGATACCTTCTTCAACTTCAACATCATCATCTGGTATGTAATCAGATAGAAGATCAAGTTGTATTGGCTTCCTTAGCCAGCTTTGTGTGCAAAGCAATGCCTCAACTGTCCTTGTAGATAAAGAGCTTCTACAAGGACTTAAGACTCGCTTTCATGTGCTAAAAGCAGACTCAGAGGCAACAGAAGACACATGAATGGCTAATATGTCCTTAGCCATATGTCCAAGTATCTTATACTTTGTATTGTTGGTCTTCCACCAACCCAATAAGTCAAACTCCTCATCATCATCTTCTCCTTCACCTTCTTCATACTCGTCAATGAAATATTTATCCAACTCTGTTTTTCCCTCATCATCATTTGGGCTTTTCTTGAACCTCTTACTCCTTGACATCAACTCTTTCATACGACTTGGCCCTGCCACTGGTTTACTTCCCACTGCTTTGGCTTGTTCCTGGATAGAACTACTTGACTCCTCCTCATGAACTGAATAGGCATCCTTATATTCTTCAAATAGAATCTTAAAATCCAACTTAATAAGCTTCATAACAGATTCAACCTTAGAAGAATTCTTCCCATACAAGAGCTCAAGAGCAAATTGTAGTCCTTTTTCTTTCTCTCTAGGATCCAACAACGTGGCAAAAAAGGTTGTAGGGTTCATCTTTTCATAATCACCCCAATATTTGTTATACTTCTTAAACATTTTTCCAGCCATAGTAGCAATAAAAGGATCTTCATCTACATTATATCTAAACTCAACTAGTTGCTCATATATGATATCTAATTGCCATAAGAAAGTGTTTGTTGTTACCTTAGTTGAGGCTGAAAATGCAACAGGGGCATCAAAGAATACTTTCAAACATTTGACAAGGCCTCTGGAAAAGATCCATTCCTCTTCACATGGAGCAGGTTTCCTCACTACTACCTTCTTCTTCTTCTTTTGTGCCTTCTTCTTCCCTGTCACCTCAACTTCTTCTTGTTCTTCTTCACTAAATTCTTCTTCTTCTTCACCAACATTAACATAAATATCAAAATCTTTAGCATCAGGTAGATCTTTCTCACTCTGTTTTGGGTAATAAAACAACTGCCGATATTCCTTGTCATACCTTTCTAACCTAATAAATGGTTTTTCTAACACTTCTGCAGCCTGTAGCATCAAGAATGTGCTGTTCCACCTAGTCTTAACATCTAATATAAATGTTACCTTAGACTCTATTCCAACTAATTTTGCACAACGCTTAAGCTTAGCCAACCTAGATGGAGAAACCTTTACATACTTGACAACTGACCTGATTCTTGCAATTGATTTGTTGTAGACCCTCACAACATCTTTTACCACAAGTGCAAGTACATGAGCTGCACACCTTACCTGAAAAGGTGAATTCAAACAAGTTAGAAAGTAATAAACATAATCCTAAGTTAGAAAGTAAAAAAAATAACAAGTCATATTCATATACATATACTTACATGCAAGTACTTAGCTCTCTCTTCTGCCCTTGTCTTTGAAACAATACTAGTCTTCAAATAATCCATTGCTACCTTGTTGGCACTCACATTATCCAAAGTGACAGTAAACACATCTTTAAGCTCCCAATATGACAAACACTTCTCTAACATCTCACCAATGTCAATTCCTTTGTGACCGCTAACCTCACAAAACATAATAATTCTCTTTTGATACTTCCACTGCTGATCAATAAAGTGAACTGTTACACAGATGTAGGTTAAATTGTTTGGTGAAGTCCATGTGTCTGTATTCAAACTAACCCTCTGCTTGGTTGACTTGAAGTAATTTTTCAACTTTTCTTTCTCTAATACATACATGTCTAATAAACATCTACAAATAGTCATTCTACTTGGCACAACAAATCTAGGCTCTAAGACATGCATCATTCTCCTAAAACCTTCACCCTCAACTGCTCTAAATGACATCTCATCAATTATAATAAATTCAACAAATGCCCTTTTACATTTCTCTTGACTGAAAATAGTAGAGACTAACTGACCTTCATCCTCACCCAGTTGTGCAGGATTTAATGTCAGAGTTTGTTGTCCTTTTGGCTTTGGCTTGTTAGGATTCTTCTTGCATCTGTTGAAGTGCTTCCACATTCCACTTGTACCATTCTTTCCAGTATGAGCCTTTATCACCTTCTTGCAGTAATTGCATCCAGCATCTTGAACATTCAACCTATTGAAATGATTCCAAATGTTAGAAGTTATCTTACCACCCATTCGAGTAGAAGTAGCTTCTACATCTACTGTTGTTGTATCTGGCTGTGCTGATTCATTTGTTGGTTGGACTGAGGATCCAACAATTGCATCTGTGGCAGTGGTAGGTGTAGCAGTTATAGGTGTAGGGGTATATGTTCCATGAGCTTGACTTGATTCATCCATGCCAGCTTATCACTGAGAAAACAAATGAAACTGAAATGAAATGAAATGAAACTGAAATGAAACTGAAATGAAATAAGAAATGAAATAAGAACTCAACTGAAAAATTAAATAAGAACTGAAATGAAATAAGAAATGAAATAAGAAACTTGATCCATCCATATATTCCATACTTATAAAATGAAGAAGAAATAAGAACTTCATAACTGGACATTGTTCAAGGAGCATTGAGCTCTGTTATAAAAAATAAGAACTGGACATTGTACTAAGCATAACTGCATAAGTTCTAAGCATAATTTCATTAAGCATAACTGCATAAGTTACAAATTCTAAGCATTATTTATGTGAGCTATGTTATGATTAGGATTGCTGGGGCATCTTTTAAAGTGCTTCCACAAGGCAGAAGTTCCATTTCTGAACATGTTAGCCCTATAAGTCCTTCCACAATAATTGCAAGTGGCTTCTTCAACATTTCTCCGAGTGAAATGGCACCATATTTCCATCACTGACAAGAGAAAAGACTTTTAATGATAACAAAAAGATACAACAAAAATTACTCAAAACTGAGTATGCAGCATAGCAATTCAAGGAGCATTGAGATAAATGGCATAGCCCATAATTACTATCACACACACATTACACAAGCAAGCTCTATATATGCATGTTAATGTGAAAGAATGAAAGTTGTGTAACTCATCAGCAGGAAAAGATGTCTCCAAAGACATGTGTTCTGCTGCAAAGATTACATATGGACAACATAGACCATTTCTAGAATATCAACAAGTGTTACTAGCTCTATCCTAATCTCATAGATAAATTCCTATCCACGAAGGGAACCTAATTAGCAACTTGAATCTTGTAATTCAGCCACCACACATTCACATTTACATATCCCTTGAATGCACAAATACCAAATGACAAACCTTAAATGTGCAGTATCAGCAACCCTCTAGAATTACTGAATTAGTGAACTCCAAGAACTTAAATCTGCACTTCAGCACCTAATCAAAAGCACAAGAAAAACAGATAAATTAGATTTCAACAACATTTAATAAACCCAATTCAGAAAACCCACTCCACTCCAAGAACTTAAATCTGCACTTCAGCACCTAATCATACACTTGATCAAGTCAGATAACTTCTCAGTACCTATTGATTCTTCATTTCAATAAAATCCATTTTATTTAGACAAACATGGAGGTGATCAAACATAAGAAGATTCATGAAACATAAGAACTAACTACTTGTCATTCTTGTCCTGCTCTAACATGTAATTGCAGTTAACTACTTGGTACTTATATAGCATCATCAACAAAGTCTAACAGCAGTATAATGAACCAAATCGTAATCCCAGATTGCTAATTGTAACTAGTAGGAACACCTAACCCATATTAACTTTATAAACAAAAGTTACAAAACCACATAATTGGAGCATCACTGCAAGTAAATGCACTTTGACAACACCAAAAAGATTGAGTAACTAACTAATTATCTACCTACTTCTAGCAACCATGTAAATTAGAAATCAGAACAATTACTAACACCCTAATTTCATTAACAAAAAGAAAAAGAAGTACTCAAATTACTAAAACAACACAATTACCATTCAAAGATTAGCACTAGACACTAGACAGTGAATTAGGAACAACATAATCCAAAACAACAACGAATCTCTAACCTTTTCCTTCTCTTTCTCCACTCCCTTAGATAATCTGATTGATACTTATCCAGTTCAGTTCCTTTCTTTTCCCTTTGTCTTACCCTGTGAAAGTGAAACCCTAATATAATCAGACATAGCTTTAAAGATCAAAAGATTCAAAACTTCACAAAAGTAATGATTACAAATCGAAGCTTTGTCTTGATTTTTCACGAATCATCAACGAAAACATGATTATAATGAAAGAGAGGTACACAGATAAGAAGATGCAGATTAGAAGAAACGTTGACCTAAATTGAAAAAAAAATAAATCAAAATCCGCAACATCTGATTACCTCTTAGTAAGAACTGAGACATAAACTCATATCAATCAACGAGACAGAGGAGTAATCCAACAGAGACACAGAGTTCTTCACTTATTCTCCTTCTCAGAGACAGAGGAGAGAGTTGACGGAAACAAAAAAAGAAACGAAATTGAGAATAGAAACCGTAGCCCTATAATATTTTCTTATATACCACCACTTAATCCAACGGTTATTATTGATCTATCATCCCCTAAATCTGACGGCTACAACTAATCGGTACAGACGGTACGGTTCGGCACGGGACTAGGCCAGGGCCGTGTACCTGTACCTCCCTAGCCTCGGTTCCTATTTTTAGGACCGGTACCTGTACCCCGTTCCTCGGTTCGGTACAAAACCAGGTACGGTTCCACCGGTTCCGGGACGGTCCGTCGGTCCGGCTCGGTTCCTGTGCACCCTTAGATTCAGATTTGTTGAAATGCCTGAATGGCTGAATCTGAAATAATCTGACTGCATCAAAGTCAAATTGAATTAAAGTCAAGTCATAGTCAAGTCAAATGGAACTCAAATAAATTCAAGCAAAAGTCAAGTCAAATGGAACTCAAACTGAAATTCAAATTTAAACTCAAACTCAAACTTGAGAATTCCACATTCATTCATTCATTTCCATTGGGTTTAAAATTACACAAAAAAGATGAAATTCTGAGATTTGTTAAAGAACAGGTGCAAACCCGCAAAAAGATAATTTGTCCAATGATCAACTCACCTGCAACAAAAAATTTTCAATATCAGTTAACTAAAATAAACTTGGATAGTCTGATAAAGTTTTAATAATATCACAATGAACCACTCATCATCATCCACTTAGTTCTTAAACAAAGAATGACAATTGGGAAATTGTATATTTGGAGTGTGATCTCACTTGTTGCATATGTTTTCCTCCACTGATCACAAAGTAATCTATTTCATCTTCCCACCAACACAATAAGTAGTGTAAACAACCAATCTGAATTAGACAATGAATAATAAAATTGTTAGTCTAAATACCTTTCTATGAGAAACTCCAAGGAAATAACTTAGTTAAGCGAATCCCACATGTTTTAGATTTCTTGATGGGACCATATTGATTGTGAATTATTTCCATTGGGATTTTCAGGGAATACTAAGATTAACAATATAAATAACAGATACATTGGTGAATTACCTAGAAAATCTGCAATGAGGAAGACGAGGATAGAACCAACGAGACAGCTCTTTCTTCCATCCACTGCACTGCTTCAGTAACTGTAATTTTTGATACGCTGTGTAGTTCATCCTGAATAACACAAGGTGCATATCAAGGCTCAGAGGCTCCTGGTTAAAGAACAAACTTTGTAAGGATAAAGAACACAAGCGAAAAACTTTAAATGAAAATATAAATCTATCTTACTCCAAGTACAAGCTAAATGTAGTGTTACAAGTGCTATTATATTTACCAAATCATATACAACAATGAACAGTGGAGTAACCTAGGAAATACGTCAAGCAAAAGAAGAACTATATATCCATTATTTCCTTTACGCAAAAGTCTGTGTTATAATCTAAATAACCAGCACACTACTCAAAGCTACAACACAAAAGAGTTAAGACTTGCATTACCATTCTAAAGATACTTTCAGGATTAACATGAAACAAAAACATCAAAATAGAACATGTACAGTGTAAGTAAGTCAAGGTTTTAGACCTGAACTTCCATAGTAATCACCATGGAAGATTTGGACCAATAGCTGGTCCTATGTATTAGAAAGCAACATTACCAGATGAGTTACATGACAAGTTATGTCCAAATGAGCTACATGACAGTTACGGGAATAGAGAATAATTCTCAAAAAACCTCGAAAATGTTATGCACTGAGCTTATTAACTGGTTAAGTTAAGTTATGAGGTATAAGATTATAAGTGAGCTCATTTATTACTATCTACCTTCATATTTCACAAATCAAAAATAACTTGTATGCTTTCACTCACAAGCAACATACCAGCATAAGGTCTTAGTAATTCAAACCATATGGGGGTATAAGTAAAGTAAAGGAATGATTATCATTCAAATAAGCCACATCTTATAGTTTAATCATCTCAGCTTTGTAGTTGCGGATCATACCCAGGCGAGCAGCACAAGCATTTCCAGTATTCCCACCTCCTTGTATTCTCCTTGATGTTAACTGAACAATTCAAGTGCAAGGTTCTGATAAGGAGACAAAAATAAAAGTAACTAAACCATTTGGAGGAATCCAATTCCTTTATAGTTCACTAACCTGTCATGTAATAAGAACTCATCTGCAGTTCTCATTATATTGTCCTCGTATTGCAGCTCTCCTTGTATACTCATTGATGCCAACTTCTCAATTCAGGTGAAAGATTTTGATAAGTAGACAATAATAAAAAGTAACTTGTGCATACTTTAAAACTGCAGCAGTATTAAAGAAACACGTAACTTATAGCACCTGTTCAAATACCCAAAAACTTAAATAATTTCACATATGCAGTTTTACGAAGTTTGATGTCAATACACAAATCTTTACTGTGTGTTGTGATAGCCGGGCTCATATATATATAGCTGTTAAAACCACAAACTTAACACAACTAACAAAATCCCATAAGAAATGCTCTTCTAGTACACAAAACATATACTATATTCTAAGCACGTAAATCCCTTGTAACAAAATCAAAATAAACTCGCATAACAATAATAAACATTTGTTATCTTAAGCCAAACAATTGTAGAAATGGATTAGTGATTCTAAAAGTACGCCGATCCGAAGAATTATCAAAATCCCTATCCTTACTTTCACTTCACGACTATTTTCTTTTTAGACAATCATCTGCATAAAACTTCTAAAAGCTAAATAATTTATACAAATTGCAATTCCCCACGTATACTAGTGGCATTCATGAAATTCAAAACTACATAACAGGTTCATGTTGTTACCTCATGCCGAAAATAGAAAAATAAAAAGCATTTATTTCCTCCTAGAATGCACATGGCCTCCAAGGCTCCAACCAGTAGCTAACTTAATCCAATATCAACAAAGGCTAATGCTTGAAGTCAGTATTTACGAACCTGAAATAATTGAGTTATTCATCAAAATAAAACAATAAAGGAAAGTAAGGTGTTAACAACAAATTATACAAACATTGAGATAAAGGAACTAAGGATCTAACAATCATTTCTGCAAGCACCTTGAGTTCCTTAGTGAAAAAAAGCACTCAAAATTGTATTTCTCATTTTTAGCATCACGCGTTCTCATTGATATCACTGAACATATATTAAATTACGTGCACAAACCAACTCTGAAAAAAATCACTAATTGATTCTTTAGTTTTCAAATCCGACAAAACCTCGTAACAATTCAATCTTAACATACATTATACGGAATATGTATTCAACCCCAAAGTTAAGTACAGACTATACTAGTATGCTAGCATCAAAATCAATATATTCTTTCAAAGAATGGAATGTTAAGTTGCAAAGATGAATCAATAGATTTTAAAAAGTATCGACAGAAGCAAAAGAATCAAATTTTGCAATACTGATGTACATGTACTTATTTAAAATCATAACCAATAGTCCGAGGCAAGTTTGCAAAACTGCAACTACTCTACTCTAGACTTAAGCTTCAAACAAAATCCCAACTACAGGAATTAATATTTTGGAGCTAAGCAAATCCTAAATATTGAATAACAGTAAGTGAACTTTTCCAACACACACTTTCATAGTTTTAAAAAATTGAATAATCGAAATCTAATGAAAAGGAAAAATCGGATCAAAACACACGAACCTTGGTTTTCTGAGAGTGTCATTGTCATATGATGACAATTATAATCCTTGAATATGACTTCGGATTATCTATTCTGCTGGTGTAGGATACCCTGTAACCAAAAAAAAAAAACAGGACATCCATCAAATATTAAAAAAAATCATAAGCAATCATCTAACCAGTAATACCAATATGGAATCATGAAATTTATACCATTCTATGATGGGGTTAAATCCTTCTTTTGCGAAGTTCTAGAAAGACTCGACCAAAAGAAAAAAAGGAATTGTTAGCTAGGATTAAAGATCAAAGTAAAAATAAACTTATATTCAGAATTAGAGTTAGGGGTTTTCATTCTTACTATAGGAGAAGAGATCTTCTACCCCTGGATTAGCTCTCTTGCAAGGAAAAATAGAAAAAGGAAACACCTAACTGCAAAAACGATTGAACATCAAAAGAAATTAAATCATTTACAATACTAAAAATTTATCAATTTATGAAACAATAAAAAGATTGATATTACCCTGCTGATTTCAGGTATAAAATAACTAGATCTAGTGTTACAGAGTTTCCTCTTGATTTCTTCTGATACATGGGTTTTGATTTTGAGATATGGGTTAGGATAAAGCTTTGATTTCTACAGTAACTTTGAATTTGTGAAGTGAGAAACGATGCAGATTTGTATTTTAGGGTTCTTGTGGGTTTCGTTGATTTTGAGAAAACGAATTAAATCAGTGGAGAAGATGAAGAAGAAGGTGTTGTTGTGGTGATGAAAGTAGTGGATGGAGATTCCGTTGTCTGTGGTGGTGAATGGTGATGGAAGTGGTGAGGTGAAGGTCGGAGGGAGAGGAGAGAGGAGATGGTTTCTGTGGTGTGAGTGGAGAAGATAGAATAATGGACAGGTTTTTGAGGTTTTAATAGAGATATGGGATATCTTAATCCCAACCGTCAGATCAATTTTAGTTTCAATCCCCAGACTATGATCAGTGGTCGCTGAATCGGTGGTTCTATGGGGATAAGATGGTAAATAAATTTTTCTATTCAGAGACGGTTTATTAGTCTCTCGAATATTTTCCATTTTTTTATCATATCAGAGACGGCTTCCTTTGGTCAACGGTCTGACTGCAGTCAACGAGGGTCTCTGATGTGGGTTGCTAAACACCCATTTTCCACTAGTGTATATACCACACGTGGAAATGCTTATTTCCCAAAACAATTCATAATGACAAACATTACAAGTCCTTTCCAATTCATGGAAAGATTCAAAGAATCAACAGAACAATCATAACACAAACTAAACAATTAATGTATGAAATGAAAAAATAGATAATGCATTAGTTTGAAAAACATAAACTTTTGTAAAAGAAACAACAATGGTTTCAAAAGAGTTAAAAGTATTCCCACCTCTTTTGATGACAAGACACGCCTACCTCGAGATCCACGATCCACTGGTTCATCCTTTGAATCGATCATTGTTAATAGACTAATTGTTAATCACACAAGAAGTCTAAGAAGCTAGCCAAAATGGCTCATACAAGAATCATACAAGTCTATCTAATTGATCTAAGCCCATTTATGGTTCCACACTTGTTCATTATCCATCTCTTGCATATCTAAAGGTTTAACTAATCCAATTACATTGATTATATAGTCCATAGTTAAGTCTTATGAATATCTATAACTTTGTAGAAGATGACAAAAACTAATTTAGACTATAAGAGTCCAAAACATCAAACTAAGAATACAAGATACTAAACCCAAGTCCACTAGACTCAGCCCATTACACAAGTGCTGACCCAACTGGGTCAACTAACGGTCAATGGAGTCAACTAACAGTAAACGTCAGGTGAAAGTCCAGGGTCAGAGGTCAAATAAGTCAAACAGAAATCGACCAACAAAGTCAATTCGGGTCTAGACAGTGAACTCGGTGAGTCTAACCGATTCAACTTAGTTAGATACTGAGTCAGGTAAGTCAGCTAGACTGACTGGAATAGCTAATAAGCCTAAAATCAAATTACAGACTTCATGTCAAATCTACTTCAAAAACATTTCATTTCTATCAAACTTAAGAATTCTTAAAAGATTACAAGTTCAGTTTACCTGAAATGTAGCTGCAGTCGCAAGCTTTAACTGAATCACTAACTATAATTCTATATCTACTATTTCCAAATCATTATAGCTACAACCCTGCTAAGTTTCCACACTAACAATCAACATTTTTACTTCTTTCACAAAACAAACAACATTCTCCAACTCATTCGCATAACCTCAACAAGCACTACTATCGAACTCGGCTATAACAACTTCATAATCACAATCTTCATAGCTGCAACAACACTCAACATCAAACACACACAACTGATTCGATCATAGTATCATTACTACTAGTAACTCCAGTTCTGCAACTCAAATACACTGAAAAAGGACAACTCTATTCATTCCTATCTCTACAACTCTGCAATCCATTACACCAATACTGCCAGCAAACAATTGAACTCTTATTCTTTATGATAACCAACTTCAACTTCCACCGAATTCAAGCAACCACTGTTTCCAACATCTATTCCGTGTAACTCAACAGAAAACCTCCATTGCCAGCATCATAACTCAATCTCCAGCACTACCACTAAAACCTCATACATTTCCTGAATTTCATTTTCACCAATCTCAGACACAAATAATAGACATCATAAAATAACCCCAGCCATCTTGTTTATCACAGCTCATCCAACAAATCATCTCACTAACACCAATTTCTCGTTCAGATCATAAAATTTCCATATAAATCTCTGTAACTCAACAATAACAACAATTTCCTTTTGCTCATCATAAATCTAACTACATATTATAGCTCAATTACCAAACACATACACTTAATCTAAGAAGCTGAGTAACTTTACTAAGACAATTTAGGAAAACAATTACCTCAATCTGGTTTACTAAATACATTCTCCCTGTGCTTCACCATTTCAATTCAGCCACCTCTAATCCAACAACACACTCTCAATTTAGTTTAGTCAACACTCAACGATCTTCACTGTTAGTACAACTCGATCTCAATCTATACTCTATTCACATCAAACCCACTTTTATCATCCTTATAGAATTTCAATTTCAACTTCATTATTCTCTGTAATTCAACTTGAAACCCTAACTCTTAATTTGGTGAAGAACACGAGAAACCCTAATTCTTCGATTCATCTTCAGAACAACTCTATAGCTTCGATTACACATCAATTTCATCATCTAATTCGAATTATAATTCCATTTAAGAAACCCTAATTTCTCAATTACTCTTCTTCTCTGATTCAGACTTAATACTTCCATTCAAATCTTCAATCAATCAAAATCCCATCTTTAATCAGTCTCGTGGAACCTCAAATTCACTATCTAATCTTCGTATGAGTTTCTTCTTACAAACCATACCTCTAAATATTTCTCTACAGATCTTCAAGAGCTTCTAACCAACCTTAACCAAAACTTCATATCGCCGCACACCGTCAGTTACTACTTGATTTATTCCTCTGGATCTCAAAATAATGATTTTATCTCTCAGACTCGTCTCAGAATCGCCACAGGAGAAGAACATAGAAGAAGAAAGAAATAAGAAGAAGAAAGAGAGAGGAATAAAAGAAGAGAATGGTATTTCTTCGATCCGTTTTGGTGATAAGGCCGACGAGGTCATTAAATGCACCCAAGAATATGATAATGGAAAGCCACAACGTGTCCATGTTGCATCAAAAGCGTTTTTCCGGAAATGATGATTTTACACTTCATAATAATCTAATGATATCTTCTTTGTCCGGTGTCCGAAAGACACGTTCGAGTAGTCCATTTCGCATAACTTTTCGATACCTATTCGATGATACTAGTTTCATAACTATGTCGTTGTTATATTAATTCCTATTAATTAACGTTCGTGTTAAACTAATCGAGTAATTAGCGGCTAAGACATTTTTTGACTAGTCTAATAGCGTTGACGAGCTTGAGGGTATTTACATTCTCCCCACCTTATTTATTTTCGTCCTCGAAAATCAATCCATCCTTCTGGTCTTCAAAAACTCCCCACCTTATAGAGATAATCCCATCTCTTATCTAAGCGCACAGAAAGGAAACAGAGCACAAACCTATATGACTTTCTACAACTAAAATTTGTGGCTCAAAGTTCAATATACTAGTTCTTGTTTCGGTATGATAATTGTCACTAATTTTCAAGGAAGAATCCTACGAATCTTTTTAACTGAAATTACATTTATCGGTTTCTAAAATAATTACACTAAACTTCTATGATCGGTCATCTCTGAATGCAGTTGCCCTGTCAAGGTTGGCCAGTCCCAACAATTCCTTCCTACGAACAGAGAAAACACAACCTTCACTATTCCCCAGTGTTGGATTAACTAAGTATTAATTTGTTAAGATTAATTAGTCTTTAACATTTATCTTAACTGGTGTAACCTAAACTTTTAATTTGTAAAAATATGAATAGTTCACATCATTTTAAGAAATTTAATCATCAAAATATTATTTCATCTATTCCTTTTTACCAATGTAGATAATCCCAATTCGATTTTATGTCAATTTATAACATTTCAATAATTTTAACTTAATGTAATACCGTATACAAAATTTTTCAATATTATCTATTATAAATTTACTACCAAACTAATTGTTCGCATACTATTATCACTACTGCGGATATATTTGTTGCAATTTAGAAATTTAGTTTATAGATAATTTGTAATTAATTTTGTTTACAGAACTTAATCATAGATAGGCGCAAATAAATTTCCATAGTTATTTAATCATAATTATTATTTTTATCGTTATATATCCATATTGAAATTTTAGTTAAATTAAGTTCAGTATGATACTAACTGAGAAAAGCTAACATTACTTATCAAAATTATTATTACTTTTATTATCATTTATAGTACTATTATAATATTTTTGTTATTAACATTGATGGTCGAACTATGATCTAACTATTCTTATAAAATATTATTTAATCCCAGAAATATTATTAACATTTATGTAACTATAATTTGCTTACTTTTCATATAAGTCAATGTGTTCGATAACTTTCTATGTGATTTACAAGATCTATTAATAATACTAATCTTAATATTATTATAATATTAGATTATCTACGTGTTCATACTTTTTAGATTAATTATTTTCAAATCCTTATTAACTAAAATTATTAGTGTACACTACAATTTTTACTTCAATACTTATACAAACAACTAAACAAACAAATCAATCAATCAAATAATTCTTTTAATTATTTATAGCTTTTAGTGATTAATATTTATCTCACACCCAACCAGTTCTAAATTATTCTAGTTCACTAACTGCATTGGCTAATTCTATCTTTTCCCATATAAGATCTAATAATGAGCTGTGAGACCAACATTGTAGCGCCCCCAAAGCTAGCAGCTGACTAATACAAGAGATAAACTAAACAAAGAGGCATTAAGAATCTAAATCATTTACTTAAACAATCGATTAAGAAATCTGCTATAAAACTTAACCAAAAACTAACCCCGCTCAGAAATATATATACAAGAACTTCTCTCAAATGATACATATACAATAGTCATTTTTTTTGCAAATAGAATAACCAACATAATAAACATAGCAGAAGCTAACTAATTAACGGAGTCAACTCTTCGAAGCTTTCGTTGCGCAACTCTAAACTGTCTCTGAAACTGAAAGTAGGAAAAGGTGAGCACATCATCCCTAGAAGGGGTGCCCAGCAGGAATAACATTTAACTTTAAAGAAATCGTGAGAAAGATTTGGAAAACAATTCATGTTTTCCCAAACATCAAAGTGACTAAGTCACTGGAAATGCACAAACATGTATATGGACAAACTCCTTCTTCAAACAATATATATTAGTGATGCCGGGTTTTTCCACACCTACATAGCTATATTGATGCCGGGTTGTTCCACACCTGATAAGCATAAAAGCTGAATTCATGTAGATATAAATGAAGGAGCGTATCCTATATACCACACGTGGAAATGCTTATTTCCCAAAACAATTCATAATGACAAACATTACAAGTCCTTTCCAATTCATGAAAAGATTCAAAGAATCATCAGAATTATCATAATACAAACTAAATAATGTATGAAATGCACAAATAGACAATGCATGAGTTTGTAAAACATAAACTTTTGTAAAAGAAACAACAATGGTTTCAAAAGAGTTAAAAGTATTCCCACCTCTTTTGATGACAAGCCACGCCTACCTCGAGATCCACGAACCACCACTACAAGAAAATTAGTGTATTGCAACATGTTCTCTGCATGGAAAGAACCCATGTTTCATGTGGCAATAGCCTTTTGCCACATCAAAATATTTTGCCACACACTGTGGCAACAACCTGTGTGACAAGAAGTTATTGCCACACCTTATGTGCATTTTAGCAAAGGGTAGGTTTTAGCAACAGCATATAGTGAGGCAATAATGTGAGACAAAAGAATATTTAGTTCATTTTAATTATTTAAATATTTAATTTTATTTTTTGTGAAAATACTTTTGCCACACCACTTAGGTGCTGTTATAGGCTTCTCTTGCAACAACGTCAAGAAAACCTGCATTAAAGCAACATTTCTTCCGCAAAAGCCTATTAAGAGAATTGTTTTCTAATATTGTTTATAGACCATTGTTGTGGTATATGATTCATAGTCGGTAAAGTAATATCTAAATCAAGCATTTCATAGACAAAAACTGATTTCCGAACAAAGATTTCAAATTTCATAAATATAAATATGTTTCAGAGTACAGTGATTTACACAATAATAAAAAATTATAAACTAAATCTACACAATCTCAAACTCTAATAGAATTGATACTTCAAATTACACCTATTTTGTGCTAAATCCACGCCAGCAGTCCATTCCCAGGCCACAAAATCCTGCTAAACAATCAAAACAAACACCACCAAGCAGAACACATCAAAAAATGGTCAAGTTTATTGAAAGCTTGAACTGTAATTAAGATATTATCATAATAACATGCAGACTCAGTTAACAGATTAAAGACAAAATAGTGCAAATCAGTTCAAGTTCAAACATTGAATACCAAAAGTTATACTTGCATTCATGGAAAACAATTCACATTAGCTAAAATGTACGGAAATTACAATTCAAATGACAATTATAACCCTAATTCACATATTTGTTTAAGAAAGTTTTCCATATTTTATAATGCAAAATTAAGGAAGAACAAGTACTTACAATTAGTCTGAGGTCTGTAAAGCTGCACCCTGGGTTTATAAAGGTGATCTAAAGGTCCTAAAAGTTGTTCAGGAGTTGTTAATAGTTGCACTGACTAGCATACTCCATCATTAGACCGCAATGTTAGTAGTTGCACTGATCGGAATACTCCATCATTAGACTGCAGATGATTTAGTTCACGTTGGATGAGTAGCACAAAGGAGAACGGTGATTTAATCTAGGAAATGAAGACCGCTTATAATTCTGGCAAAGGTACAAATTCATATTCACGCAAGTAGGAATCAGTTTGCAATGATATCCCAAATCACATAGGAAATGCTACATCTGCTCCACTTCCACAACATTATTTAAACTATGATCTCTGACAGCTGCAGTAAAATTAAAATGAAAAAATCTCCTTAGTCCCTGCGAATGTGTACCACAGAGGATTGCAGATTAGCAATAAACTGACCACGACTTTAAGGGAACACATTTAAGGATGTCAAAAATGCAAAAGTTGAGGGAAACTGAGAAATTATATTGCACAGAAGTGCATCATAGAAAAAAACAAAAAACAGAAGTAACGTTATTGTAGGTATGTGTGCATAGTCTTATGGATGCATTTTTTGATGTTGCTGACCAGACCAACCTCATTGGTCTTAACACCGAGAAAAATTTATGTTCTTGTCAGCATTAAAAAGCAAGAGTAAAACAAAAAATGCTTAGTTGGGAGACAAAATTGGACACTCCACTTACTGACCGAGATATTATCCTCAGTCTGTTCAAAATCAAATATGTAGTAGCATTGGTCACACACAAGCATTTTCCAGTAGGATAAGAAGTATATTAATCATTTGACACCAAATCAGAGCTATCACCCAAGCTACCACCACCACTATGATAATGTCATGTTCAATTTTTTCTTTTACAAAATTACAATCCATACACTATTACTTCTACAATCCCTATACCAAATCATAGTGACAACATTTGAGACAATCAAATTTGCATCAAATTGATTAAATCCAAGAACAATTTCACAAACAAATGCATGCATAAGGCCATGAACAAATCCATCCATCCTATCAAAAAAGATTGGCGAAAAAATGAAAAATACCTCAAAAATGACTGAACAGGGTAACAGTTAAAAGATCAATATGATTCTTGGACGTTATTCACTGGTATATTGCGGTATATATTGATAGACACATTTTTGTGTCTAATTTGATCTCAATACTATATATTGTTGGCACTCGTTTTTGTACTAATATTTTGTTTTTATGTATTTTTAGGAAATAAACATTTTTGGAAAATTCGGCTCAAAAAGTTGATTTTGTCACCCGGAGGAAAAGTGTTATTCGGACACCCAAGTTTGGATAAGAGGTAACATAATTACTAAGGGACACCCCCAGGTCAACCCCAAGGCATCTGCTATTCGCACCCCAGTCCAGGATAAGGGGCACCTTCTTCAACAATTTGAAAACTGAAAATTGGCGGGAAACGAAGAACAGTTCTGCATGATGTTTGATCGAGAAAATGAAGAGGTTGGAATGCGATTCAATCGCTGAAAATTGGCATTAAGATGTGATATGACATAGGGAAGACATTTTTGGCATCGAATTTGATCTACTTTGGCTGGAAAGCTCGTTTTAATTCACGAGCTCAAAACAGAGCAACACGCATTGTAAGCAAGCAAAAACGGAGTTATAGCGTGCATGGAGGAGTTCTACTAGCATTGGACGAATGCTGAGGCGTGGAGAAGGCAATTGGGAGTGTGCAGGAAGCAAGAGTACGTAAGAATCTTCTATTTTTGGCAATTATTCCCTATTTTTGGACAGCGGAAATAATGAAGATTATCTCGAGTTATGGGGAGATTAAACGCGCCTGTTGGGTATAAAAGGACCCCTTGTGTTTAGTATAGAGGTTGTCGAGAGTATGGGGGGCTGAGAAGATCCAGAGAAGAAGAAATTCGAGTTTTCCCAAACTCGGTTTCTGCTGCTGCTGCTGCTGATGAACACCAAGAACACGAAGAACGGACTCGCAGAAGCAGTCGTTTATTAACAGTCGTAGTTACAACGGCTGTGGGTCTTAAAACGGGACAACAACACTTTTCATGTATCGTTCTTCTTGTAACATCTGAACAGCACCTTTGCAACAGTTATTTCTGTTGCAATTTTTCTGTTCAATTGTTTTACTCCCTTTTAATCAACTTTTGAGATTTATACATGTATTTTGAGATCATGATTAATATGAGGAGCTAAACCCCAACACTGGGGCGATGCAGGAATCCTTATTTCACACTTGGGTAATTTAGTTTATTCTTTTTATGACTTTTGCATTGATTTAAAATTGATTTATGATTCGAATTAATTTGTTGTGATTCAATTAGATAGGTTATGCTTTGATTAGATAATCTATGCTTAGGGGATACAATTAATGTTTTGAGGATCTACTTTGGCAAAACAAGAGTCGGTGTTTTATTTATCTATTGAGCGATAATTGTTGAGAATAAACAATTGAACCTAGTGTTGTGAAAAACGGCTAAATCCTTAGTCCCAGTACTCTTGCCCATATTTTTAATATTTTTTGCATATATTTATTTTTTATTAAGTCTAAAAAATTATCCTTCACAAATCCGAGAGTTTGAACCTTCATTACTACAACCACGAAAATTTTTAAATCATTTTGGCGCCGCCGACGCGGATTTGTGCTTAGGTAGAATTTTTTTTTAGGTTTATTATTTTTTTTTAGAATTGTTTGTTCCTTTTTACGTTTCTTTTTGTCTTTATTTTGCAGGTTCAAAGTGAAAACTAAGGACTTGGAGAGGAAAAAGCTTAAAGGGAAAAGCGAAAAGAGAAGAAAAAAAAGGACAATTTTAGGATTTAATTTTTAATTTTTTTAGAGTGTGTGAGGAAAACTGTAATTTTTTTTTTTTAATTTTTTGGACTTTAAACAATTGGACTTTATTTTTTTTTAACCCTACGGAAGGGTATTATTAATAAAAAAAAATAAATTATTTTATAAATTGTGTGCAGGGAAGGACGACGATTACTATATCGTCTCGGCCCCTCGGGTTCGCACACGGCATAGGAGTCGTGGCCCGAGTCGACGACAACGGTTCATCGCCCGTCTGGTACGGGAGGTAAGTCCAATCGAAACACCCGCGAATCTCCTGCAAGCGGGTTACTGTCTGCCTTAAGGTGATAATTGTTTGAGGACGAACCAGACTATCTTTATTTTCCTAGTAAAGGGCAAGGCCAGGCCTAAACAAGATAAGGGTTCGGATTTCATCACCGTTCCCTTCTTGCCCGCCTTAGGAAAACGAAACCTAACGCGAACCCAAGCTTAAAATTTGGAATAGAACGAGACCGATAGGGTAACGAGCTTAATAGGAAACTCGTTCAAAAAATATTGGTTTCTCTTTAAGCACACTCCAAAGTTCATGATGGTTTCTGTGAGTTGAATGCGTGACTGCGCCGCCTTGTGATAGCGGTGAGGCCTTGGGTATCAAAGCTCCACTGAGCTTCCCTCGCCTCAATTCAACTTACTTTGACTCGGATTGATTCCAGAGGGGTTTGCTCAAATTGCAACGAATTCCCTTTCGAAAGATAGAAGCTGGTCTAGAAACAATCTAAGTGGAGCCATCATGCTTTTTGTTTGCTAGAAATCTTTAGGTTTGCTTTGGTGGAGTCGAGTCGGCCTTGTTTGTGATTGTATAGAATCCCTCTGTAGTTTATATTTCTTCGGTGATGAATCCTTTTGAGGAGACGCCACCTGCGATGACGTTGCGAGAATATATGTCTAGGAATTCTCGTTATCAAGAGACGTCTTCGGAAATGACTCTTGGTGAATATATGCGTGGGCAGCGATATATGGATACTCCAACTTTTATTGAGGAATCACCTCTAACGATCTATGAGAAATATTATAAACATAGACCATGTAGTTTGGAACAAAGATTGAGAATTCTTGAATTTCAAAAATTGTATCATGATGATGAGGATAGTGATGATGAAGAATCTGAAATATGTAGGCAGAGTAATCAGGAATTTGTTTCTCCAATTGAGCCTTATAATGATAATGTTATTTCTAGTTCAAATCCAAATAATTTTAATAATTATTCACCTATTCAAAAAGACGAGGTTTAGACTAGAGATACCACAGTTTTAGACGAGGATTACGAAGCCGATAATGGTCTAGAGGAACGAGTTTATTCTGAGAATATTGTTTTAGAGTCTAGCGATTTAGAAACATTAGTCTTAGACGAAGAACATGAACTCGTAGAGATTTTAAATATGAGTAAAGATGCACCACCTGATAATAACTTAGAAGAATCAATTGACCATTTTCAAGAATCTAATGATCCAGAAATTAGGGAGATTGTGACTAGTCTAGCTAGAGACACTGAAAACTCTAAGTTTGGGGGTGATTATCACCTTCCTAGTGCCTTACCTTTAACTATTAGAAAGGTCCCCCACTTGGGACTTGACATATGTGCCTCAACCATTTTACAATATTACCTTCATACTCGTTTTCCCGAACCTAATGATGTCCAAGAAGAAGTTCAGTCGTTAGAAACCCATCCTCTGGTTGATGTGGTTTTCCCAGGCTATGATCCCCAGATTGACTTTGTTTTCCCACCAAATAGTTTTCTTCCAACTGTGGGAACGTTTATACTCCAAATGTGTCGAATATTAAGTTGTGAGACTAGACCTAAATGCTTTAGGAAATTAGAATAGATACATTTGCTTAAGAATGACCACTACTCTCATTGTGGTAAAATTTGTAAGTCAAATCTTATTGACTTAGAGGATCCTCAATTATTTAGGTTATTATTGTGCGCTTCTAAGATCATATTTGAGTTTTTCCAGACTCTAGGACCTAATAATTTGGATCCAACCTATGAGGAAATGCATCCGAGGAAAATATTTTATTTAGACCCTTTCATAGAACCTGAACCTGAACCACAATTAGATATAAATATCTTAATCAGGAAACTAGATAAGGGCATGTTATTCTTGTTCACTTTCTTGGGTTATTGTAGTTTCCTTTGGTCAGCTCTTTTTAGTTTTGAAGACCCACAGTTATTTCGACTGTTACTTTATGGTTCGAGTTGACTAATCCTTTCCTAAGTCTGGATGAAGACTTTAAACTTAGCACTTCTTGGGAGGTAACCCAATATTCTTGCGACACGGTAATATCCTTCCTTATCTCTTTTGCTTCAAGTGGTAACAGTTTCTCCTTGTTCATGCTTTTAGTTTCATCTTTAGAACATTGAGGACAATGTTAGATTTAAGTTTGGGGGTATGAGAGAAACTTTTTAGTTGCAATAAATAAAGTCTAGAGCCTAGAAATTTACGCCTATTAAGGATAGCACTAACCAATCTAAGTGGATGGAAACATTTTTATTTTAGGAGCTGAGGAACCAAACTGACTAGATGGAAACATCTATAGAGTCTATTCATAAAAGCACAGAGCTCAGGTGTTAGAATTAACATGAATTTTCGCCATATCTCGTCGAGTCCTTTTCACTTTCTATTTTTAGTTTTCTTTTATTTCAAGTGATTTGGTGGGGCACACGATTCAAGTTGTTACCACTGCTAGGGTAAAATAGAGTGACTGAGTATTGAAAAAAAAAATGAAAAAAAAAAAAAAAACAAAAAAAAAGAAAAAAAAAAGAAAAAAAAAAGTTATGAAAAAAAAAAGAAAAAAAGAAAAAAAAAAGAAGTTTTAGACCAGACCATTTGACCAAACGGAATAAAATTCAATAAAGTCGACCACTGGTACCCTTGTATATGCCAGTTGTGTTGACCTAGAATTAGGATTATTGACCACTGGTCCCCTTGTATATGCCAGTGTGTTAATATTAGTCAGACCGGTATCTCAGTCATTTAGGTTAGGTTCACCTTGGCAGAGGCCTTCAGACAGATATGGGAAACACCGTTCACTTTTCAACCATCTACATTTTTCTTTTTCCATCTTCTTAATCTTTTCATGTGATTAGTCTGACTCCGAGTATGATGTCCATCGTGAAACTATCTTAGTAGAGCTCTGTCACTTATATGAATTTTAGTATGCTTGAGTGCAAACTCGTATACAGCAATTGAAATTTCGCGTCAGGGTACTTCCTCCTATAATTAATAAGTATGCCAACCAAGGAGGTTCTTTAGTGCTTTCCAAGATTTTTTCGTAGATAGCTAGGGTCTGGAGTATTGGTTTTTGTGGGTACACCTCTGATAAACCCACCCGAGATTAACTCGGTCACTTTTCAAGAATAAATTTTGCTCGAGGACTAGCAAATAATAAGTTTGGGGGTATTTGATAGACACATTTTTGTGTCTAATTTGATCTCAATACTATATATTGTTGGCACTCGTTTTTGTACTAATATTTTGTTTTTATGTATTTTTAGGAAATGAACATTTTTGGAAAATTCGGCTCGAAAAGTTGATTTTGTCACCCGGAGGAAAAGTGTTATTCGGACTCCCAAGTTTGGATAAGGGGTAACATAATTACTAAGGGACACCCCCAGGTCACCCCAAGGCATCTGCTATTCGCACCCCAGTCCAGGATAAGGGGCACCTTCTTCAACAATTTGAAAACTGAAAATTGGCGGGAAACGAAGAACAGTTCTGCATGATGTTTGATCGAGAAAATGAAGAGGTTGGAATGCGATTCAATCGCTGAAAATTGGCATTAAGATGTGATATGACATAGGGAAGACATTTTGGGCATCGAATTTGATCTACTTTGGCTGGAAAGCTCGTTTTAATTCACGATCTCAAAACAGAGCAACACGCACTGTAAGCAAGCAAAACTGGAGTTATAGCGTGCATGGAGGAGTTCTACTAGAATTGGACGAGTGCTGAGGCGTGGAGAAGGCAATTGGGAGTGTGCAGGAAGCAAGAGTACGTAAGAATCTTCTATTTTTGGCAATTATTCCCTATTTTTGGACAGCGGCAATAATGAATATTATCTCGAGTTATGGCGAGATTAAACGCGCCTGTTGGGTATAAAAGGACCCCTTGGGTTTAGTATAGAGATTGTCGAGAGTCTGGGGGGATGAGAAGAGCCAGAGAAGAAGAAATTCGAGTTTTCCCAAACTCGGTTTCTGCCGCTGCTGCTGCTGATGAACACGAAGAACACGAAGAACGGACTCGCAGAAGCAGTCGTTTATTAGCAGTCGTAGTTACAACGGCTGTGGGTCTTAAAACGCGACAACAACACTTTACATGTATCGTTCTTCTTGTAACATCTGAACAGCACCTTTGCAACAGTTATTTCTGTTGTAATTTTTTTGTTCAATTGTTTTACTCCCTTTTAATCAACTTTTGAGATTTATACATGTATTTTGAGATCATGATTAATATGAGGAGCTAAACCCCAACACTGGGGCGATGGAGGAAGCCTTATTTCACACTTGGGTAATTTAGTTTATTCTTTTTATGACTTTTGCATTGATTTAAAATTGATTTATGATTCGAATTAATTTGTTGTGATTCAATTAGACAAGTTATGCTTTGGTTAGATAATCTATGCTTAGGGGATACAATCAATGTTTTGAGGATCTACTTTGGCAAAACAAGAGTCGGTGTTTTATTTATCTATTGAGCGATAATTGTTGAGAATAAACAATTGAACCTAGTGTTGTGAAAAACGGCTAAATCCTTAGTCCCAGTACTCTTGCCCATATTTTTAATATTTTTTGTATATATTTATTTTTTTATTAAGTCTAAAAAATTATCCTTCACAAATCCGAGAGTTTGAACCTTCATTACTACAACCACGAAAAATTTAAATCATATATTCACCTAGATCTTCCAAACCTGTAAAAAGAAGAAAATGTAAACTTATAATTAAAGACTGCACAAATCAAATCCTGTCTTCACTAGTATTACTTCCGTCGCCCCAAAAAATCGAACACATAACACATAACACATCAATTAACAGATGAATAAAACCCATAAAAGATTAAACTAACATTGAATCACTAAATCAGTTACAAAAAAATATTTGAAAAACCCATAATCAAAATCCCTAAACATTGCTCCAACCCTTAAACAAAATCCCCAAATTCAGAAATTGAAATCATAACAAAAACAAAGAAAAAGAAAAGATTCAATACATTATACCTGATGAAGTTGATGCTCGAGATTGTAACGAGAATGATGAAGAAAAGAACAAAAATGTTGAAATTTGATGAAGAAAAGATCATCGGTTAGAAAGAAGTTAGGGTTTGATTGTTAATCTAGATGCGATGAGAGTGGTGAAAATAATAGTTTTGTATGGAACGAGAGATCTGGTGTTGAGGGAAAAAATGAAACCCTTAGGATTCTGATAATCACGAGACGAGAGAACACCACTTGTTTTGGATGAAAACCCTCCATTTTTTCTTTATGAGATGGTCAGTTTTAAGGGGAAACCTAGCGGTTGTTTTAGGATCCCTTCAAAAAAAAAAGTTTTAGATGCGGAATTAGTGGGGGAAATTTTTGTTTTTCACGAATTCTTCTTGGAAAATGATTGTCTACGAATCCTTTTTGGAAAAATTAGTGGTGGGCCTTGGAGTTTTAGTCGTAATCCTTTTATAAAAATAAAATTTTAATAAAGAAAGACAGTTAAATATTCAATCTTTTTATATGTTGCAAGGGAGATGTGGAGAGAACATGATATATTGCTACACCACCGAAATATATGTAGCAAAAACATGACTTTTTATCTCACCTACCCTTGGTTGTGGCAAGATGTCACCCTTCATGCCTCACTCATCATCCACTGAGGCTAAAACCCACATATTGCGGCATTGTTAATAGGTGTGTGGCAAAGTGATGCGGCAAAATACTCATTTTCTTGTAGTGCACTGGTTCATCCTTTGAATCGATCGTTGTTAATAGACTAACTGTTAATCACACAAGAAGTCTAATAAGCTAGCCAAAATGGCTCATACAAGAATCATACAAGTCTACACTACGGGAAAAAACATCATTGACGACACAAGATAAGAGTTGCAGTACCCCTACGACAACTCCATTCCATGCATTGTGGAACGGGGGTATTGTAGAAAGTCCAAGTTTTTCTACAATGGATGACAAGTGTTGTCAAGGGTGATGTGATTCATGGTTCGGCAATAGTTTTTCAATGTTGTGATTCTCTTTCGATTTTTTTTGATAACCTAACACAACTCTTGCTTGTATTGTAGAACAATCGTGGACAACATAAGTAGTATATCGTAGAAACATATACAACAACAATTACCAGTATTATGAATAATATTTGCACAACACTTGTATGAATTGTCGAACTATCTTGGACAGCACCTGGTTATGTCGTAAAGACATTTTTCACAACCTTTGGTATGTGTAGTTGAAATATGGAATACAACTCTTATTAGAAGTTGTGTGCATAAAACTATTTTGAAAAAAAAAATTATAGCTGAAACCGAATTGCATGAATTGCCGAAAGTATTTCACATTCACATTAACATGCCAGTGTAGCACATTTTTTACATTCATTCAAGTTAACCTACCACTCCAATTGCATTACCTAGCTAACTTCAAATCACCTTGTATGAAAGTGTGTTGCGCAACGAAAGAAAATAAAATGATAGATTCTTTGAACATGACTAAAAATATCATATAAATCGTACGTGCGCAAATTTATTCCATAGATGGAAAAACTAGGTGATGATTAAAGTACAAAAGAGTAACTATTCATTCATATACAACCAGCTATTGAAAACTGATGCTGAAGATGGTTGGTTGGACTCGAGACTCATGGCAAGAGATTTTCTTCAACTTGGTCCACATTCTCCAGTTTACAGCTGCTTCTGTATGTTACAAGTTGTTGCTTTATTGAAAAGCAATTGTCACCCTACAATTCAAAGTTTGAACCACATATGAGAGACTGAAAAATCAGACTGAAGTTTCTGCAAGCATTAAGTTTTTCATCAAAGACATCCTAGGTTCCCACATATTTTCATTTGTTAGGCTTTCAGATCAGTGATACTAGGTTGTTGCAACTGTATTTACAGTTTTCTGCTATGTGGGAATGCTCACATAGCAAGAGTCAAGTAAACACACTAAGAAAATAATTAGGCAGATGTGAATTCCATGCAACAGCTTGAACCTGAAACAAGATGAAGTAATAACAAAAATGGAAAAACTACATATTGATAGAGCGGGCTGCCACGGACTTCCACTTTGGAATTGTAAGCTACATTATGGTCCTAATGGTTAAGAAAATTGGCTTTTCATTTCGTAGCAGCGATTGTTGATTTGTTTTTGTTCTAATGACAAAATTTCCATGGGATCTTATAAAGTCAAAGGATGGACGAAAATTTTCCATGGGATGTTATTGCTGATGTGATTAGTTGGAGTGGTAATTATTATGGCATATGCAATATAAGCAATAGAGAAACTCAATCCTCAGTCCAGTTTCAATAACTTCAAAATTAATTAGGGAAGAATGAAAAATACCTAGAGAATCTTGGAGCAAGTGAGTGAGCTTTGAATTCCTGCACAAATTGGGAATATTCAAAAATCAGAATGTTAGTTTGGCATTAAGTAGAAAATTATAATCATATCAAACAAGCAAAATTAACAATATTAAATTTGTATCTTCATCAGATATCCTCATAAAAGATGACCTGAAAGGAATATGTGGGATTTTGGTCGCCAGCGCTGCTATCACACCTCCCAGTGCAGATAAGGATCTGTTAATAATTTGAGTTTCTTTCAGAGGATCTCCTTAAACGTCTGGCTTGGCTAATCTCTCACTTCCAGCAAGGTCATGAAGCCATAACTTGCTTCTTGTGTATTCTCCATTCATCAATCAATGCTGTATCATATACCACGATTGAATTTCTAGTAAAACAGCAGTTAAAATTTCACAACAACAAATAAAAAGGCCATATAGGTTTCTTACACAATTTGGTATCAGAAAATCATTAACTATAACTTTATCTATCTGTGTGGTTTGTTTCTCATGTCAATAAGAGAAGAAAAGGGGTACCATTTGGATCACCTGTTGTGCTCTTTGCTCGCAAAGATGTCACCAACTTTAAGATTCACAAACATAAAGAGGATGCTAACCGTCACTATAATCCAAAGAACATCAACGCCTTTAGCAGTCTGAAAATCTGTGCTGAACTTTCTCCTACCCAGTGACACTATCTGATTTGCGTAGCCCGGGAAGCAAAAAAGCATATACAGAATCAGCACTCATAGAGGAAATTAATAAGTTGTTGAGAATCAGCACTCTGTAAGCAGTTAACGCGGATCACATCTAGCTTGTCAAAGCAAGAAGAGCATAATAAAACATCAGATCCAATATCTTATACTCAAAGGATGACAAGGGACAATTTATCGCTAAGGTTGGATGGAATAGGTCCATCGAAATTGTTGAACCCGGGTCCTAATTCTTTAATTGATATAGGGATTGGTTCTAGAGAATGAGTTGTTGCGCAGTGGGAAAAGCTCAGTTAACATCCTTGCACAAGTGGGTTAATATAACTAAAGAAACTAGGCTAGTGCTCACAGATTCTTACATCAACTTCGTGTACAAAAGATTACAAATTTCAGGAGCCAGTGTTCCATCCAGAGAAAGATCCTTCAAAGCTCTGCAAGTAGAAGAAATTTCACATCGTTAATTCATATTCTCTCCACAAATCCAACAAACTTTTCTCTCTCACAAGGTTCAAGCTCGATAAGATTAAGTTTGAAGCCCTATATGTTTTTCCCACAAACCATTGAATTTCCAACTCTCCACCAATACTACTACTTTTCAGTTCAGGACTGAGATCTATGTCGTCAAGGGAAATAAACTGACACGAGCAATTTACACTCCGCAAATCATGACAACAACAAATTTAAATTTACACAATAAAACAACCAATTTATCATGAACAGCAACAAAAACCCTAAATCAAAAGACAAAACCACTTACAAGACTAGTGGCATCGATGTTGTGTACAGAAACTCCAATTCCTCCAGCAGATTTACTAATAACAGCACACTCCTTCAAAGTGTCGTATATTCCTTCAATATTGTCCTCTATCATGCACACATGGAAGCCTCTACTCAACTACAAATTCCAACAAAACCTCAATTAGTCAGAAAATTAATCCTAATATCAAAATAACAAACAAAGAAAAAACATAACATACTTGAGGCCTTGGTGTCCTTGCATTGAAAAGAGTAGGAGAAGCATGGGCAAACCAACGCCGTGACATAAGATGATATGTTTTAGAACAGGATCAATATTGTCTTTGTGGATTCCAACAGCAACCTCAGGAGAAGAAATCTCCAACCAGCTTGGTGGTGTTCTGTATCAACCCAGATCAAACAGTCAATACCTTCTCACACCCAAAACACCCCTCCAACATTAAAATCATACCAACACATCAGAAATACAACAGATTTGTAAATTGAAGCTACTTTTTATTGTCAGTATATACCTGAATGAGTGATTGAGTTCTCTCTACTTCCATGTGTTAAAAGATAACGCCATTTTGTCTGTACTTAATTACAGGTTGTACATCTAAGCTGCAATCCTCAGAGAGTCCTTCCGAAAATTAGACTTTAAGCCTTCCTCCGTCCTGATGTAAAGGAAATAAGAATCAAGTCAGATTCAAAATAGAGAGCTTAGAAGACAGAATAAATCTAAAATAGACCGCAATTAGACCTCAAATGGCTAAAAAGGAAGACCATTCAAAACAAAATTAGAAGGAACTAAGAGTTACAAAACAAAATTGGGAACTAGGGTTCCTGAGAAACTAAAAAAACAAAAAAATCAATAACAGAACTTGGAGATTGAAAATAATTTACCGCATAATTTAAGTTAATATTATCATTACGACGCTTACAACTATTGATAGTTAAGGCACCCATGGTGACAAATCTTCAGAAATTCGTGTTCGAATCTTCAATATGAACAAAACCCATCTTTAATTTCTCCATTTCTAACTCAATTAACGATTCACTAAGAAAACCCTAGTTCTCGATTCATAACAGGACTCAATCTTCTTCTTCATAATTAGCAGAAACACCAACTCCTTCTTCTTTTATACATCCTCACGATTTAAATTTCCTCAAGCCATACCTCAATTTCACCTCTCGATTTTCAACTGAAGAAGAGCAGAGAAGAAGAACGAAAAAGAAGAAAGAAAAAGAGAGAATAAGAAGAGAAAATGAGTTTCAAAGAAGCCATTGCAATTTGAAAGAACCGATCTACAACTTCCGTAAGTTTTTTTACATAAGAGAGTGATCGAGAAATAAATTCTGTGGTGAGTTAGGGTTTTCTTTTGCAAGGGAGGCGGAAGATAAGGTTAGCGACGAAGATAAGAGAGGAAAATGAAGAAACTGTGAGAAATTTTCTTTTGATCTTCTATATACCTATCTTTAAACGGCCAAGATTTGATTTAAATATGGTCATACGGATTAGGGATATCTTTGGACGGTGGAGATTTGATTTGAGACTGTCATACAGATCAAGGAAAGTGTGTTTTCTTTGTGTATTTCTTTGTGCTTTCTCTATGTGCTTCCGGATTGAATTTCGACTAGTCACATATGTCGTGAAGTAATTTCGACTATCCATACATGTCATGAAGTAGCTTTAGTTCACACCGGAAGACTCGGGTTCTCAGGATACACCATTGAAATCGATAAATATGAAGCTCTTTGTGTGTTTTTTTGTTCTTTTTTTGTGATTTCGATTTGTGCTTTTGTGCTTTATTTTTTTGCTTTCGGTTTATTTTAACTAGGGTTAGCAAGATACATCATCGAAATTGATAAATATAAAGCTCAGTGTCGACTCGAACTTCAAATGTGGCATAATGGCATACAAACTATGAATCGGGAAGCTCCAGGAGGGTTCTGACTTCAAGCTTAGCATAATACATCATCGAAATTGATAAATATGAATCTCAATGTCGATTCGAAATTAGGTATAACGACAAATAAAGTATGAATCATGAAGCTCCAAGAGGGTTCTGACTTCAAACTTGGCATGATACATCATCGAAATCGATAATAAATATAAATCTCAGAGTCGATTTAAACTTAAAATATGGTATAACGACATAGAAACTATGAATCATGAAGCTCTGGGATAGTTCTGACTTCAAACGTAGCATGATATATCATCGAAATCGATAAATATGAAGCTCAAAGTCGATTCGAACTTCAAATATGGTATAACGACATAGAAAATATGAACCAAGAAGCTCTGGGAGGGTTCTGACTTCAAACTTAGCATGATACATCATCGAAATCGATAAATATGAATCTCAATGTCGATTCGAACTTCAAATTCGGTATAACGACAAATAAAATATGAATCATGAAGCTTCAGGAGGGTTCTAACTTCAAACTTGGCATGATACATCATCGAAATCGATAAATATGAATCTCAGAGTCGATTCGAACTTCAAATATGGTATAACGACATAGAAACTATGAATCATGAAGCTCTGGGAGAGTTCTGACTTCAAACTTAGCATGATACATCATCGAATCGATAAATTTGAAGCTCAATGTCGGTTTGAACTTCCTAAGAACGATGAATTCATTCATCTACAGCTAAGATTCCATCGGAATATTCTCCGAAACCTTAAACACACCACAAATTTGTTAACTTCGACATTGAACCTGGCTACGATCTCAAAATCTGGCCGCGAGTAGACTACAATAAGTCGGAAACTGCGTAAGAACGATGAATCCACCCATCTACAAGTAAGATTTCATCGGAATATTCTCCAAAACCTTAAACACACTACAAATTAGACATTGAACCAGGCTCTGAGCTCGATAGTTGGTCGCGAGTGGACTATTATAAGTCGAAAACTTTATAGGAACGATGAATTCACCAATCTACAGATAAGATTCCATCAGAATATTCCATTTACAGGTAAGATTCCTTCGAAATATTCTACGAAACATTAAAAAAATCATATTTCTGCATATTGTATGCGTACCCGGATCCAAGATCGAAACCTGGCCGTCGAATCCCCCAAACCTCATTTTTTCCCACATTATATATTTTAACTTCAACAACACTTATAAGTGTTGTTATACGTTTCTATTAAAAAAAAAAAAACTAAACTTGTGAACTGTAAGGATGGTTGATGAGGTAGACATCCATGCATTAGGTTCATGTTCGAATCTCCCCTCTAACGTATTTTTCATTATCATATTTTTGTGTTCTTCAACAACACTTGTGAGAATTGTGATAGGCTAAGTCACTACACTTATGAAACAAAGTTGTTATACCTAAATGTCGTCACAACAGTTTTGCTAAAGGAGTTGTCGTTTGTTTTCTTAGCGCAACCCCTTATTCCTAAGAGTTGGTAGTGATGATATACGACAACTCTTCCTTTGAAACCAGTTGTAAAACATAGGACTTTCTACGATGTATAGCGAAGTGTTGTAAATCTCCAGTTGTAGATGTATATTTTTCCCGTAGTGCTATCTAATTGATCTAAGCCCATTTATGGTTCCACACTTGTTCATTATACATCTCTTGCATATCTAAAGGTTTAACTAATCCAATTACATTGATTTTATAGTCCATAGTTAAGTCTTATGAATATCTATAACTTTGTAGAAGATGACAAAAACTAATTTAGACTATAAGAGTCCGAAACGTCAAACTAAGAATACAAGATACTAAACCCAAGTCCACTAGACTCAGCCCATTACACAAGTGCTGACCCAACTGGGTCAACTAACGGTCAATGGAGTCAACTAACAGTAAACGTCAGGTGAAAGTCCAGGGTCAGAGGTCAAATAAGTCAAACATAAATTGGTCAACTGAGTCAATTCGGGTCTAGACAGTGAACTCGGTGAGTCTAACTGATTCAACTTAGTTAGATACTGAGTCAGGTAAGTCATCTAGACTGACTGGAATAACTATTAAGCATAAACTCAAATTACAGACTTCATGTCAAATCTACTTCAAAAACATTCATTTCTATCAAACTTAAGAATTCATAAAAGATTACAAGTTCAGTTTACCTGAAATGTAGCTGCAGTCGCAAGCTTTAACTGAATCACTAACTATAATTCTATTTTTACTATTTCCAAATCATTATAGCTACAACCCTGCTAAGTTGCCACACTAACAATCAACATTTTTACTTCTTTCACAAAACAAACAACATTCTCCAACTCATTCGCATAACCTCAACAAGCACTACTATCGAACTCGGCTATAACAACTTCATATTCACAATCTTCATAGCTGCAACAACACTCAACATCAAACACACACAACTGATTCGATCATAGTATCATTACTACTAGTAACTCCAGTTCTGCAACTCAAATACACTGAAAAAGGACAACTCTATTCATTCCTATCTCTACAACTCTGCAATCCATTACACCACTACTGCCAGCAAACAATTGAACTCTTATTCTTTATGATAACCAACTTCAACTTCCACTGAATTCAAGCAACCACTGTTCCCAACATCTATTCCGTGTAACTCAACAGAAAACCTCCATTGCCAGCATAATAACTCAATCTCCAGCACTACCACTAAAACCTCATACATTTCCTGAATTTCATTTTCACCAATCTCAGACACAAATAATAGACATCATAAAATAACCCCAACCATCTTGTTTATCACAACTGCATCCAACAAATCATCTCACTAACACCAATTTCTCGTTCAGATCATAAAATTCCATATAAATCTCTGTAACTCAACAATAACATCAATTTCCTTTTGCTCAACATAAATCTAACTACATATTATAGCTCAATTACCAAACACATACACTTAATCTAAGAAGCTGAGAAACTTTACTAAGACAATTACCTCAATCTGGTTTACTAAATACATTCTCCCTGTGCTTCACCATTTCAATTCAGCCACCTCTAATCCAACAACACACTCTCAATTTAGTTTAGTCAACACTCAACGATCTTCACTGTTAGTACAACTCGATCTCAATCAATACTCTATTCACATCAAACCCACTTTTATCATCCTTATAGAATTTCAATTTCAACATCATTATTCTCTGTAATTCAACTTGAAACCCTAACTCTTAATTTGGTGAAGAACACGAGAAACCCTAATTCTTCGATTCATCTTCAGAACAACTCTATAGCTTCGATTACACATCAATTTCATCATCTAATTCGAATTATAATTCCATTTAAGAAACCCTAATTTCTCAATTACTCTTCTTCTCTGATTCAGACTTAATACTTCCATTCAAATCTTCAATCAATCAAAATCCCATCTTTAATCAGTCTCGTGGAACCTCAAATTCAATATCTAATCTTCGTATGAGTTTCTTCTTACAAACCCTACCTCTAAATATTTCTCTACAGATCTTCAAAAGCTTCTAACCAACCTTAACCAAAACTTCATATCACCGCACACCGTCAGTTACTACTTGATTTATTCCTCTGGATCTCAAAATAATGATTTTATCTCTCAGACTCGTCTCAGAATCGCCACAGGAGAAGAACAGAGAAGAAAAAAGAAATAAGAAGAGGAAAGAGAGAGAAATAAAAGAAGAGAATGGTATTTCTTCGATCCGTTTTGGTGATAAGGCCGACGAGGTCGTTAAATGCACCCAAGAATCTGATAATGGAAAGCCACAACGTGTCTATGTTGCATCAAAAGCGTTTTTCCGGAAATGATGATTTTACACTTCATAATAATCTGATGATATCTTCTTTGTCCGGTGTCCGAATGACATGTTCGAGTAGTCCATTTCGCATAACTTTTCGATACCTATTCGATGATACTAGTTTCATAACTATGTCGTTGTTAGATTAATTCCTATTAATTAACGTTCGTGTTAAATTAATCGAGTAATTAGCGGCTAAGACATTTTTTGACTAGTCTAATAGCGTTGACGATCATGAGGGTATTTACAGTATGTGGTTAGTACGTATCTCTGAAAGAATCAAGAGATAAATGTTATTTACAAAAGTACTTGATAGCCTTTTGTTTCCCAAATCAAGTGACTCTAAACCACAAAGTGCATTAACAGTTGGATAGTACGTTCACTTATAGATTGAAGCAATCAGGCGGATGTGGCATACCCGTCTATGTTACTATTTTATTCGGAGGGGGTAGACAAGTAAGTTATTTGTACTTGCGTACTCACAAGAAAGTTCCTGATTTGGAAATATAGCTATCTATATCGATGGTACAGACATGATGGGTACTCTTGATGTAATATGAGACCTTAAAGCTATTTGAAATCCGAATTTGAGATGAAAAATCTTGGACGCTCGACCGAATACTGATCTGGTGGTATATTATTCAACCAGTTTTCATAAGTCTAAAGTTGTCAGGAAATTTAACAAAGACATGGATCCTGATAGCACTCCCATGATTAGTCAAGGTTCAAATGTAAGTAAGTGACCATTTCTTATAAAGGAAGATGACGAAGATGTGTTGGGAGATGAAATTCCCATATCTAAGTACAATAGACGAATTGTTGCACTTAGTATAAAAATGTACTTGATAAAATTTTGCATCCTCGGGGAACTTATTATATAGAAAAAGCTCAGTACCAACACAACGTCATTGGAATGGTATAGTGAATGTTATCATGTACTTAAAAGTCACCATTGACGTAAATGTGTTTTGTCCATGCAAAGACATTAAAAGGAATGCTAACGAAAGTGCAATCCAAAAGTTGTTGATTATAAAGGAACAATAATCTCTTCTCCAACGAAAGTAATCATGGGGAGATACGGTAGACTATTTTCTAAGTCATTACCGATATTCAGTTTTAAAAAGTACATGACTAAAGGAACAACCTGGAACAACTCTGAAAGTAATCAGGGGAAGATGCAGACATCAGGGGAGGATCCAAGGATATGATGTTGACATATTTTACTTCGAAATTGAAGTTTTGTTGAACTCTTTTTCTCTTCAATCGAGAGTATTTTTCCCAAAGGATTTTGTTACTCGACAAGGTTTTTAGCGAGACAATACTAAAAACATCAAGTATGTTGAACGTTGAAGACATAAAGATCACGTCGATATTACTGAAAATATCTGAATCAATGAAATGAAATGCGATAGTCTGTTAAGCAACGTAACTTCCAGAATCAACAACAGGGTCTTATAAACATTCAAGTCACCAAAATACAGTGTGATAAACTCCTTTTGACTGCATTAGACTAGTGAAAATTTTCTGACATCAGGGGGAACATCTAATGGTGTGTTGAACTGTTTTCCTTCAATGAGGTTACTTTTTCCCATAGGGTTTTGTTACTCGGCAAGGTTTTTAATGAGACAACAACAAACACCGGGAATGTGATTTTCCATCTACGACTGTTGTCTTTCCCACGAGGTTTTTCTTCCTTAAGAGTTGTGAAGAAACTAGTCAACTTCAACGGAGCAAAGTGATTATCTGCAACAAATCACTTTTACTTGCATCTGTCACATTGTACTCTTTTCCCTTTGTCAAGGTTTCATCCCATTGGGTTTTCCTTGTCAAGGTTCTAATGAGGCAACGTATACGCATCCAACTATGCTCTAAGTTTACTTAATGTAGTAATCTTTTTCTTTAGTTCAGGTATTGTCCCTCTGGGTTAGCCTGACGAAGTTTTAATGAGAAAACTAACTTAGACTCGACGATCTTTGAAGATCATATTACATGTAATGAACTACATGTAAAATACGAGGCAACATGTGAAGTACTACATGTGAAGAGCTGTACCAAGGTTTTGCCCCGCTGGGTTTTTCCTTTTCAAAGTTTTAATGGAGCAATTGTCTTAGACACAATAGTCATCAAGGAGAGAACTACATTTGAAGACCTACATTCGAAGAACTGTATGTGAAGTACTGCATATGAAGTTCTATTGGACCGCACAAGGGGGAGCGTTGTAGGGATTTAGCCCACGAATGTGCATCCCAATATAGTAGCTAGGGTTCTATTCCTATTGTATATAAAAGACTACCTACGTAACACACTAAAGCTAATTAATGAAATATTTTTCTCTTTGTGCATCTTTATCTTTCTCTATTGTCTACTGCAAAAGTACTTAATAATTGTTGATTAGATGTAATGAATCGGATTCAGATGACTAAATTGAGTCATTAAAGAAATAAATAACTTGAGAATCTTGTCGTATTTATCATGATTTACTTTATGTATTAAATTTACTTTATCTATTTTGATTCTAAATTTTATAGTGAGCTATTTTTGATTGGATCTGACCAGCGATCTAAGTCGTATTCATGAGATTTTGAACTGGTTATCCAAGTCAGATGTCTGTTTTTTTTTTCTTTTTGCATTCTTATTCTTCAAATATTTATTTCGAGGCTTGAATCGGTTCATCGTATAACTCCAAGCTATTTGAGTCAAATAACAATACTTATTGCTCTAACCCGATTTAAAAACTTTGATAAATTTACTACTCCATTTTTGAATTAGATGTAACGAGTCAGATTCAAAGACTAACATCTTGTTTGTTTTTGAATCGCGATCTGAATTCAACTCGCCTGAGTTGGATGTTAGATCGTTTGTTTTTTCATTTTTCTGATGTATCACTCTAGATCTGCCTCAGCTCATACGTTTGACTCGAAGCTATTTGAATCGCGTACGTACCATTTTGTACCTGACTGGATCAATTTTCTTTTGGTATTATTTTACTTCCTATTTAATAATTTTCAATAAATGTAAAATCACTAATGGAAAATGGGATTTAAACTACCCACATCCCCGACCCTCAATAGCGGTCAATTGACCGTGTACCGGTCAAGACTGTCTCCGATTAAAAAAAAAACATGGAAAAATTACCCTATGAACGGTCGTTGTTGCATAACAAATTTTTATTACCGTACTAATCCTTTTCAACTACGGATGCCGAGACTGCTGAGCCTCGATGTTTCCATGGTTAGATATTATCAAGATTGGGTTTGCTTATTGACCTATGGCTATATTAAAAATCTCCTCTGAGCATTAAAACCCAGAGTAGCTTATCTTTTTATTCTCTCACCTCTTTCATAATTTCCTCTCAATCGAGAGAACTTTATCTCTTTTATCTCCATCTCCCTCCCTCTCACCGCTCAACTCTTTCACAGAGGAAATAATGGACGATGGGTTTTTTCTCTGTAACTGTTAGTCAATGGACATCGAGTCTGCTCATTGAATTCCTCTGTTACCTCTTCCATTATTTTCTCTCAATCGACCTCCGTCGTTTTCTTTACAATGTCTCCAGATCTGGAAGGTGGAGTAGAAGTCAATACCCTCTAACAAATAATCGATTTCAATGTCTGTGCTTTCAGTTATAAAATCCTACTCGAGATTACTTGGGTAATTATCTATGACTCATTCTTCATTATCATCTTTAATTACAGGAATTTAATTTTTAATATCAAGGTTAGGGTAAATTTTCAAAGCTCTTGATTTTCCTAGTAATAGTTTCGATTAAATGTTCTTTTTCTTGATTAGGGTTGCGGGTTACTTCAGCCGGTTCCTATTGTGATTCCTGGTGATGATGGTGTGGTGGTGGTGATGGATTACAAGATGTCTCAGTTTGGTCGTTAAATTGGTTGTCTTTTTTCTTTTGAGGTGAGTTTATTTGTTTTTTGTTTCTTCAATTTGGTTTTAAGAGTATTCTGATATCGTGAGTTGATTATGTTTCAGTTTAGATTTTGGTTGATTCCAGTTGATTTGAAGAGTTTATGGCAAGTTCCTCTTTTTAATTTTATTTTAAATATATCATTTGATGGAATTGTGGATGGTTGTGTTTTGTAGGTGGCATCTGAATTGGAGATATAGAAGTTAACATACATGGGTATAGATTTTTTCTTTTGCTTAGTGCTTTAGATTTGGGTTCATATAGTGTTCTGTTCTACAAACATATAAATTTATCCTTTATTTTTATCTTTTATTGCTCTTTGGATTCCTGTTTATACTCTTGGGCCTACTAAGTTGATGTTGTTTCAGTTTAGGTGATGCTGGAGAAAGAATTTCATTGTTTGAGTTTGGGTGGTGATTTGAAGTGTTCTTTTGAAATGGGTATCATTGGTGGGTTGAGTTTAAATTTTGTTTTCGTTCTTTTTATTGAAATTTCCAGTTTGCTTACATCCTGTAGATTAGATTCTAATGGATTATATACTATTTTATTAAATGTGATTGTTTTTTTTGTGTGTAGATCTTTGGTTTAACAAGAGTTTAAATCAAAAGTAAGTATTGGGTTTTCTAGAAGTTTAAATTTTCATAATGAAATTAGTGGAATTGGTTAGTATTTTTATTTTATTTTTTTTATGCGAAGGAATTTGTACGGACCTTCTTCATAAGATGAACCAATTTGTTTACTGCAAGAGCATAATCGACCTGCTTATGATGTCAAAAGCCTTTGGTAATTGAGATGGTTCTTCACTGTTGAGGTCACTCTCTCACTCTTTCTCTTTGTATAATGCAAACAGACATTAGCTTAGTAGTAGTGTTATGAATGGGTGTTGGTTATGATGGATGTGAACGTGGAACTATAGTTGGATTGTATTTAGGATTGCAAGTCTGAAGTCTATAAAACAAGCCACGGTTACGGAGTGTTAGGTCCACTACTGTTCGTTTGCCTCATGGTTTGCTATGAGGTACTTAATGGACTTTGAGTAGCATGTATAGTTTTGTGAAAGTAATTTAGGTGCTTAACGGTGTGGAATGATCTTTTTTTTATCAGAACACCAATGGAGCGAGTTATTACTAGGAATGAGTTGTTAATTGTAGTTGGTTCGTTATCTGTAGA
The DNA here is from genome assembly GCF_003573695.1 of Papaver somniferum. Lineage (NCBI taxonomy): Eukaryota > Viridiplantae > Streptophyta > Magnoliopsida > Ranunculales > Papaveraceae > Papaver > Papaver somniferum. The sequence continues at coordinate 8,845,762 of NW_020618825.1, read as the reverse complement.
AGTGAGCCCGGCTCTTTCACAAGCCATTCACTCGGCTTTTAACTGTTAATTAGATGGTTTAATAACATACCGACTCAAACTTGTGGAACTGCAGGGTTGTTCTGTGTAGAGGTAGTGTGGCTGAAGCTCGATCTCACAACGGAGCACATAACTCGTGGAACTGCAGGGTTGTTCTGTAAGCCATTTTTATACTAAAGCTTCCCTAAAGTTTCTATAGAAATAAGTACATCAAGAAATAAGTTTTGAAGTAATATTTTTCTTTTGCGTTGAAGGTCTCTTTTCGCAAACTTTAAGATTTCCAGGATGTTTCTGACCTCCAATTTCCCATGGCTAGAAATCAAATTGAAGGAAGACTGCAAACTAAAGTGACGTCCATAAAGGTAAATAGATTCCTGCACACATTTGTATACAAATGTATTTTGGTTGTTTGGTATTTGTATCTCTTCTTGGGATTGCTGATACTTGACTGTTTTCACATTTGGTACTTCATTGTCTTCAGTTCCCGAATTATCTATGTTGTTCAGTATTAGGTAACTTGAAAATGCATCATGTTTTAAAGATGTTGAAATGTTTCCAAGATAAATCAAATTCAGGACTATTGGTGCGCAGTGGTGTATTAGAATTTGTAATGGGCGTTATCACCTACACGTCATATCTTGGTAAACCATGGATATGGCTATTGGTTTTACTAAATATCTTGGTAAACCATGGATATAGCTATTGGTTTTACTACATCAGATGGAGTTGCTGGGTTTACCATATTATCTGTTTAATCCCACTTCTATTTTTTACTTTTGTCATTTCATTTCATTTCAGGCATCATTACAACCATTAGATCCTTGGGTTGTATATGCGATCATTTCATATTTTTAAGTGTCTCAGAGATGATAGCTTAATCGCCTGATTAGTAAATTTGATGATTAACCTCAGTTATGTCTCTGTGTTGTTTTCATTGGTCGCGCTCTTCGATCTTTGTTGTCTCTTTTCCTTTGTGTTTTTACTTGTGTATTTAAAAATGTGTTGCAGGTGTTTGTTCACATATGCAATGGCTCAATGTAAATGCCTAAAGAAGGGCATGCACTGATTAACCGTAAGGAGTGAACAAAGCTTTCCCTGTTTGAGGCAGTGGGTACCAACAATTCATCATTTAGGTAATATTTTTACTATGAATTATTTTTCCTAATAAAAAACGTGTGTATACATACGGACTTGGATCCAAATAATGACTTGACTGTGTGAAGTAGAATCAATGTGATGGTTTTTCCTAAATGTTAGTAAACTTGCAATTTACTGTCCACTTATCTGGAAAAGAGATCTATTTTGATTTGTTCAGTAGGTAAGATTGTTGGGGTTGGGGGAGCATACACTGCATTTCTAACTTACATCTGATTTTCAGCCATTAAGTTGGATTGAGGTTGGTTAAGAATCACACGCATTATGTTCAAATGAAGAGACCTTAGTTGCAGTACCACTTTCCAATTTTTAGTTTATCCAAGACTGCCAGAACAAAATTGTGTTGAAGCATGTGGCAAGATGGTACTCTTTGATAAAACACTTGTGTGCGAGTTATTTCTTTTTGTTATGATCACCACTATTTGAGAGTTTTGACTCAATAAGGTTCTTCTTCTTCTATTTTTGGATTCCTGTTCACCCGAGTCCTTGACAGATAATTTGAATGGTCCTTTAAATTTGACTGCTGATGTAGTTATGTGTTTTTGGAGTTTGATGTTGATTCCAGTGTGTATTCACCCATAATTATGAAGGTGGTGACAGACCAGCAATATTTGGTGATCCAAGAGTTTGGAGGAGAAAGGTGGTGCTCCGATTGAGCAACCATAACTTGTTTGTTTGCACCATAAATTAAGTTTGAGTCAGAGGTCGAGTCAGATCTGACTCAAAATAACGGTTTGAGATCTGATACGTGATGAGTCAGAGGTCGACTCATATCCATCTAGCGAGTTTATTTTTTATTTTTTTGAAGGCTCATCTAGCGAGTTATATGCAAACAAACATGCTCTTAGGCCTGCTTTTAAAAGCTACTCAGCACTAGCTTTTAAAAGCTGGAAAAGCAGAAACCGTGGATCCATATAATTCGATTTAATTGATTTTCTATTTTAACCTTGTTAATTTATTATAAAGACAAGTTTTACCCTCAAATATCATACATTTAACATTGTATTTCTAACTTTTAAAGTAATAAATTTTTTAATAAATATTAAAATAATAATATTTTCTAAGCAAACCATAACCATAAAATTCTTTATTATATAATAAAAATAATTAAAAAAGTAAATAAAATGATAAAATAAATATTACTTATATTTTATTAAATATATTAAAATTAGAAATATAATTTATTATAATAAAATTGTATTTAAAACTAATTTTTAAAATATGTTTATTTTCGTCATTAACTACATCATTAGCACTTTTAAATACCAGTTTACCAAACAGAATTTACAGTTTGTTAATTGCACAGTGCTTTTTCAATTATAGTTTATCAAATGTCTTGCCGATTTATTTCCATACCACAGCAAAAAAGCGCTTTTCTAAAATTCATAGCAATACCAAACTAGCCATTAGTCGGTCAAAAACAATTTCAATTGTCATAATTATTACCATGGTCCATGTTATGTATTTACTTCATATTTATCATGAAGCAAAAAAGAAAGGAAAAAAAAAACTCCATATTTATCGCCTGACTGACGCCCCACCTGCTCCGCTTCGCTAAACCGTCAAAACCGTAGCGCGCCTTTTCTTTTCTCCCTTCTTCTTCTTCTTCTACTCTCCTCTTTTTCCCAAACGAAAACAAAACCGTCTTTCTTCTACTTCTTCATATCTCACCATGGATGAAGTTATTGCAGCTGCAAGTCCGTACTATCCATAAACCCTAGAATTTTGTTTCATAGTTTATTCTCTGCATTCAAATTACCTCTTCATTATTAAACCTGTTTGTTTCTTCATTGTTTACAGCCGCTATGTTCGATGCTGCTCACGGTGAACTCGAACGATTCAAAAGTATAAATCAATTTTGGAGGATTTCTTGTTTTTTTTTTCTCGTCTTCTGTTAACTTTTTGTTGATTTTTTTTTTTGGATCAGAATGTGCAGAAGCACTAGACCGTTTAATTGGAGATGGAATAGCAGAAACAGTTAAGAACACTAAATCTGATGACGGTAAACGTGTGTTCTTGCTTTTCAATTTTATGCTTGATTTTGTTTATTTCTGATTTTGGGTCTGGGGAGGGGTAGTTGATTTTCAAATTGTTGTGCTTCGGTTGCTTTGTTTGTCATGTTTACGGGGTTTTTTAGAATGGTTAGTATAAATTTACGACTTTAGGTTGGATAATCTTCATGAATGTTTCTTTTTCTTGAGGGATTTTTGAAATTGGATACTAGGCGAAGACATTGATTCCTGAGTGGGTAATTGTAAATTGTTGGTACGAGTAGTCCACATGAGGGTGTGACCAAATTTCTTGATTATGAAAGTTCTATACCAATAGAGTTTGAAGATGATAAGCTTAAAAGTGGGGAAAATTTTAGTAAATCGTTCCAACTGATGAATGTTAACATTTGTGCGATGAAAATGAGATGGGTGTTTTAGATTAAGTATTAGGTCTACGATTACCACATGGCTAAGTGGGTTAATATACTTCAGCGGTAAGATGTTGGCTAAGTGAGTATATGACCATATCCTGCGATGTTGGCTAAGTAGTATTAATTGATGGTAAAGTTGATATCCTAAAAAATTGGCAAGTGCGAATGTATGTTTATATACTCTGTGGTGATGTGTTTTGCAAGTGTAACTCCCTTATCCTGGGAATCCATAGAAGGGCGCTTGGCTGCTGTGGAATATCTTCTTGAAATGGGTGCTAATCCTAAAATTCCAGACGAGTTAAATTGTACTGCTTTGCATCACGCCGCTATGAAAGGTAGGTTGTGTTCCAACTGATCTGGTAACTTCCGAATGTGTTATTCAGGTACATTCTAGAGTAGCCTAAACGAGGTCTGGTTATTTTTTCGTGTTGCAGGACATAAAGATGACATACCCTTGTTATTTTCAAAAGGTATTAATGTGGATGTTACGAGTGAACTTGGCTAACCGTTGCAATATGCTTCTAGTTTGGACCTACACGATACTGTTAAAGTTCTTTTGGATCATGGTGCCAATGTGAGTATCCAATACCCGTTAATCCAACCCACTAATTAAACCCTACTTAAACCTAATTTAAAACAAAAAATCAGTTTTGAAACTGATTGTTTTGTTTTTTCATTTTCTTCTTCTTCTTCTTTTTCTTCTTCTTCCTCTTCCTCTTCTTCTTCGTAAAATCGACGTTAATCGTCGATTCGAAAAAAATTCATCGTCGATTAATCAATCTTAATAAGCAATGCGTACCAAGCAAACACCCAGACTTCCAGGATTGAGTCCGGGACTCCCACATGTAGTGATTCTCCCAAAAAAATTGCTGCTTAAAAAACAACTTGAACCACCGTTCAGAGGCAAAATCAATCATCCAACATTCTATCCGGATTAAATGCAGGCCAATAAGAGGTTCCACATATTGGAGGGAATGGACAATCAGGTTTTAACCGGGGACCTATAATGTGGTTGTTGTTGATCAATGCCATGACACATCTCCTTCGTTTGAGTTGCTCGACACATACGGTTGTTTTCGGGGTGAAGGTGAAACTAGCATGTTTTTGAGAAATAATGAACCACACAATTGAATGCCTCGGCGATTAAGTGTCCGTATATCGGCATGCTCATCCAATAATCTGTTGTTATCGGATGGCCCCCATGAAGATGACGTTGATACCTAACAAATTGCTCATTGATACTACCCTCCCCATCGCACAACATTGTCTTGTAAAAGGACGGATTCTCCTTTAGTTTGGACAACAACCTTTGCCTTATATGAGTGATTGCACACCCATTATTTCGCTTGGCACCTTCGATGAAAGGCCCAAGTTGTTGATTGACAACATGAAAACCACAATTACCATCCGAAGGAACGTCATCGGTGGATATAACGTATTCTCTAATGTATAGAAGTATCTCATTCAAATAGTCTCTATTTAGAGCCTCAAGCTTCACGTCTAGGGAAGATGGTTGAATGGGGCACATTGGAGACTTAAGCTTCACGTCTCTGAAAGATGGTTGGCTGGGTTGCGATGGACACATCAGACCCTTTTTCTTCAAATCTCGCTCACCTGTTTCGCCTTTCTCCTCAATACTCCTACCCCGTTTCTTGGTTTCTCCAAGTACATTGCCGCGGTATATTCATGGCCACAAGGATCTCTAGTATTTGCGTTTTGCTCACTTTTCTTCTTACGTAACATCTTTGCATATTCACGTAGTTGCTTTTTAGTTTCTTTTTTGCTTGGTCTACCTTTCGGTTTGCCTTTTGCCGGTTCATAGATATTCTTTTGCGCTTGTGGATATATGATTTTCCTTATGTCATCCCAAAAGATTTGTTTTTGGATCTTGTTCATGCGACAATACATCTCTAGTACGGTTCTACCCAATTCATTATCACCAATCTCTTCTTCGGCTTCTTCTTCCTTTGGAGGAGGGATGAAACCTAGGTGCTTACAAAATGGATCAATGTCGCTTAAAGGGATTACGCCATGCTCGTATTTGATTATCATATGGCGACAAGGGAGTCCCATAGACTTCTTCATGTTACATACACACACCTCATCCGCCTTGGTTTCCCACTTATCAATCAACTCGACTTCTATAATCTACAACTTCATACATTGCCGAGATACGTTGTAATGGATTCCCTTGAATGATGGGTGGTCAGCATACTTTACGTTCATTTTGAATATACGGCTTTTTTGGAACTTCTTTTTGATTCTACCAATGTCGTGCTTGAAGTAATTTTTCATAGCATTCCACACGGTCATGAAGTTATCAACACATACAAAGAGATTCTTCTTCAACCGGTGGTGAAACGACTCTACTAAACTTGTCGCTTGATTTCCCAAGTGTTTATATTGGTTGGTATAGGCATAAACAAACCTCTCTTTGTATGGTTCCAACCATTGGCGAAGAACATACGATACAACACCGGGGTAATCGGGAGTACCCAATGGGCAATAAACTCCTCAAGATTTAGATAATACTCTTCCTCGGTAAGGGACCAACACAATGCTTCCCATTCACCATTGAATGCAACCCATTTAGCGTAATTTTCATCGTAATGTTTTTCAAGTTTCTCTTTTGCATCCACTCTTTCTTTTTCCGGTATCATCTTAGTTTCTTCATATCCTATTTTCTTGGGTGGAAAAATTATTGGCTTGCACCTATTCATCAAATTACACCATATATGGAACATACAAAGCATATTATGTGCTAGTGGGAACACTTCCTCTATTGCATTCATCAATGCGACATCATTATCCGTCACTATAACCCCGTGGATATCATCACCTCGGAAGATTGCCTTAACTTGTTGTAGTGCCCAAATGTAACTAGGTTCTTGATCATCTCTTAAGAAACAAAACGCCATGGTAAACGGTGACTTTGTCGAAGTACGCCCAACAATATTCAACAATGGCATCTCGTACTTGTTCGTCTTATAAGTGCAATCCATTATTAGAACTTGATGAAAGCATTGAGCCAATTGGACATTCGTCGGATGCGCAATTAAGAGTTGTGTTATCTCTCCTTGGGAATCCACATCCTTTTGAACCGCGTAGATTTTCCTTGGTCCAAAAGAAACAATTGTTGCATTACTTTTCTATCTCTCCATTCCTTCCTTTTAATTGTCGCAATTGCATTGTTAATGGTGGACAAAGATGAGTGGTTATCCTTGTTATCCTCCTTTAGAATTTGAAGCATTTGAAGCGGTGAAATATTCATTTTCCTCATTTTAGCTACCTTGTCCATCTCTTTAGGAGTTAGCTTCGCCGCCATGAAGTGTCCTTCAAGATGCTCCGGACGAGGATGATTATGACAACCTTGCATAACCTTGTAGAGAACCCATCCAACCAAATCATTGTTTAAATTAAATGCAAGATATAATGGGCATTTAATCTTCTTTGAGAAAGTTTTGTTCTTCCTATTTGTCTTTCCTTTATAAACATAACCCTTCCTCTTGTGGCTTTTCTTGGGATCACCGCTTCTCTCACAAACCATTTCAAAGAGAGTTTTGCTTTCTCTCCCATTCAATACTAATACGCACATGTCTTTTTGTGCATGTTGTCTATCCAAACTCTTTGCATCTTCCGGAGTTGTGAATACCAAGTCATTCATGTAGTATGGGATGTGTCATCGTACAAAATACCAACCGGGGAAGGTTGGTTTTCCATTGGTTTAATTGGATCACATGAAACCTACAATTAATTGCACAACGTCGATACCATAAACAATTAACACTTAAAGTTCGGTAATCTAAATTTTTTTATCGACCCAACCGAATAACAAGTTCGGTTATGTATTTTCCAGAAATAAATTTGGGCCTTACCGAACTCAATCTTTAGATTTTCTAGTTAAAGTTCGCCCATGAAACTGAAAAACTCGACTAAACCGAACTCATGAGTTCGGTTAGAAACGCAGTATACATATATTCTGCGACATTACCGAACACAAAGTTTGGTAACAAAATTATTCATATCGACTAAACCGAACTATGCACTGTAAACTCTATAAAAATAGTTCCGTTACCCGCGTGTGCAAAATTCAGTAACCGAACGACACATTAAGAACGGTTCGGTTACCTCGCAAGCTAAATTTGGTAACCGAACTAGGTTGACCTAACTGAATTTTTTCCAGAAATGTTGAGTTTGGCCAAATTTTTGCACAATTCAAGCTACTAAATATGAGGCATACCTGAGTACCCATATCTTCATCTTCAGGTTGTGGCTTATAAAATCCATCATATATTTGGTTAGGTTAAGCTTGAGGAAAAACGCTTCATCCTCTAACAAATAACTCATTTCCGGATCATTAGAAGTATTGACAAATACACTATGAGGTGAAGAGGGTTCTGATTATGAGGATGAGGTATCATCACATGAATCACTCAAATCATAATTACTAAACTCAAAAAAAAAAAGATTTTTTTGGGTTCACCCATCTTCTTCTTCATATTTCCTTATTCTTCTTCTTATCGCTCAATAATAATGTTATAACAAAACAATCTCACTGATATAACTCACTAATCACTAATCACTATTCAGTTATTAATCATTACACTAACATAACCAATCATCACACTAACTAAGTTTATCATCAAGGGTAAAGTAAGCATTTAAAAAAAATCAGATAAGGGGTAACTGAAAAATGCTACCAATATCCACCCCAAAAACTTGATAGTAGTCCCCCACCTTTTTGAGTAGTCCCCAAAAAATCGTTCTTAAGTTTGACCTTTTTCATTATTATTCATAGCCCATAAACTAGGTTAGTAATTCATTGGTAAATCAGTGACTTAGTGTTCTGTATGGCTTGAACGATCCCATAACTTCTTCTCTTGTTTGCCTCCCATGAGCATCAAAGACACGAATCACAATATCCTTAAGTAGCGCCAGATATCATATTAGAAATTAAAATCTTTATCTCCATGAATGAAAAGAATCAAGCACAGCAACATGATACCTCTCTGATCTCATCCAATGCCGACATTTGTGGACAAGAGCTTCTTCCGTTTATACTGTTTCAAATTTGTGTGTTCTAATCTTGTTTGCACAAATTTGTATGTTCATCTTTACTTGTGTATGAAGGCCCATAGTTTCTTAACTCAATATATTCATGGAAAATGTGAGGCTACAACTAGATACGGGGATAAAAACTTGTCTTTTTGAATGATAACGCTTAAATGTAGAAAACAGGGATATTCCCTTTTGTTAACTATCTGTTCTAGCAAACATCCTTTTTTTCGATTTAGTTCATCCCATGATGTACTCATTAAACCTAGGAGATGATAGGGTTGACTGACTTTTTAAAAATTCAAAATATGAAATTCTAGGGTTTATGGATAGAGGAAGAAGAAGAGGGGAAAATATTTTGGTCGCATAATTTGGATCGGTAATATCTCAATTTGACTCACTAACTAGCTATAAATCCTTAGTAACTCACTAGATATATTTTGGGTTATGATTTGGATTATGGTTAATAAATTGATTTTTTTTATGAGTTATGCTTAATACGGGCTATCGTTATTAAAAGAATGGCTATATCTAAGAGAAGCCAAAAGTATATTTTAATTGGCTTATTGTTGGACCACCGTCACCCACCATTAAAGAAACGACTCAGAATCTTCCGATATCGGTGTTTTCAGTTCGTATGGGCTATGACATCTAGCTCCAGAAATATCAACTGTGCATGTAAATTGTTTAGTGCAATGATTACAGGTTGTTATGTTAGAATGGGAAGCATTGGATTTATGGGTGTCATTTCTGCCTTTACTAGAAAAGGTAGTTAGACTCTGGGAAAAGGATTATTTTTCATTCAAGATAATAGACAAAAATGCACACAAGCCGTGTCTGGGCGGATACAATATACAAAAAGAAAAAATCCCAGAAAATAAAAAATAAAGCTAAACAAAGGAATTTCTAAAAATACAAAGAGTGTCAACAAAACCTGAAAAACCTGAAAAACAAAGAGAAACTTGCAAATCGTAATGAAGGCCACTTCCTAATAACAATTATCCTTCGTCAACACCTTTTATTATTAGATCATCATGTTTTTTTGCGAGATCGTTAAAAATTTCTTCACTGTGAATCTTCATCGGTGGATTTTTTTTTTGTTGCTGCCTTTCTTTCTTTCTTTTTTTTTTTTGAAAAAAACCCACTCACCAAGAACCTTTTCTGGTTCAATGGCTTCTTCATTGCCGGCACTTTCAATCCCAACTGGTCTAGGAGCATCATCCCTTTTCCTACTAGACGACTCTCCTGACGTGCCATCAGCCCCCGGTTTTTAGACGTTCTCGTTTACCAGTTTGAAAGATTTTGGGTAACCATTTCCAGAACTCCATTGATTGATAGTCGATTCCAGGTGCGTTTCCCAGTTATACATAGTTTCAAATAATTGAGAAGATATGAGAGATTACTCAGGAGAAACAAAGCTTTGAACCAAGTTAGAAAGTTTCTGACTGGTGATGCGTTGTTTGAGATAACACTACTGTCCATACATTCAGATTCCTACAAACACATACTTAAGAGGTCTTAAACGTGTTTGCATTCTCTGATACCAATTGAAAAAGCGAGGGCCTAACATCCACACCCAATATTTCATTATGCAATTTGTATAGACTAAGTCAAATATAATTCCAAGAGAATCAACTAGACGGTCAGACTCAATCAAGGAAAATATATCCAAGAGTTATATCATTGTTTCTCAATGTAATAAGCAAATCAAACAGATAGAACTCCGCGAGCCTGATTATTATGAGAAACAACTTGAATGGTACCAAAGGCCAATATTCAAGTGTCAATCAATTTCAATCAACAACCAAAGGTTGGATTTACCAATTGATTGAACTATGAACAACCTGATATTTCAATTATATAAACAAATATAATGCGGAAAAGAAATAACACAGACACCAGAAATTTTGTTAACGAGGAAACCGCAAATGACGAAAACCCCGGGACCTAGTCCATATTTGAACACCACACTGTCTTAACTCGCTACAGACTCTAGCCTACTACAAGTTAACTTCGGATTGGAATATAGTTGAGCCCTAACCAATCTCACACTGGTTAAGGTACATTCACAAACTTACGCCTCTGAATCCTAACAGGACTCTACACACTTGATTCTCTTAGCTGATCTCACGCACAACTAAGAGTTTCTACGAACCAAAGTCCAAGAGTTTATAAATAAATCTGTCTCCCACAGAAAAGTTTATTCTGAAAGATAAATCTGTCTCCCACAGAAATACCTACGAAGTTTATTGTTCCGTCTTTTGAGAAATCAAGGTGAACAGGAACCAATTGATAATCAGTTCTTATATTCCCGAAGAACAGCCTAGAAATATCAATCACCTCACAATAACTTAACTATATGGTAGTAGAACAAGTTATCGTGGAATCACAAAGAATGAGACAAAGAGCTTTGTAATTACTTTTTATATCTTACCTATCGTAGATAAATCTCGAGCAAATCTTAGAGGAGATGGTACTCAATATGATAGAACAAGTAAGATCAGAACACGCAACTATAGAGAAAATAGTTGGGTCTAGCTTTAGAATCCCAAGGAAGCCTTTCAGTCATTAGCCTATAATATTTTTAGGAAAAACCTAGGTTAAAAGAGTTGTTCAATTTTTTATATTCTCATAGAAGTATACAAGACATAATTGGAGCAAAATCGGATTGATTCAAAAGAATTAGTTCATGAACATTTTATCCACGGTTTGAAAAGATTGCATTGCTTAATATATAAATGTATTTTTTCATGAGTATGAAAACATACCTAGACGATTTCAGAACTTAACCACATAAGTTTGCAAACGGGTACGCAAATTTAAGTTTCGGACTTAATCCTTTCTGACAATTCGCAAACGGGTATGCATACTGTCGTTCCAGACTGAACTCAGGTGAATAAATTTGCAAACAGGTAAGCAAACTTAGTTCCCGGAGTTTCACAGTTAAAATCGTTAGCATACAGGAATGCATACTTGGTTCCCGGACCAGAATCACTTCTATAACATTTTGCATATGGGTATGCATACTGTGTTATATCCAGACAATGATTAATTTTTCTAAACTCCCATTTCAATTATTGAAACATTCTTAGAAGACGACAACAACTGTCTCACACAAACTATTAGCTTATAAGCAATTCTCAAGTGATCGAATAATCAATACGAAACATTCCAAGTCTACATCAAATGACTGTCTCACACAAATCATGTAAGATGTTTCCAGGTGATTTTCATATGATCATCTTTTGAATTTCGTCAAGAATAATGATGAACGTAGTTAAAGCAAAAGCTTTCCACACATATTTCGAGAAAGATATAAGCGAGCTAAACTCATCTTGAAATATCAAATATGTATATTGTAAAAGTCTATATTGCTATACGACTTTGTCTCAATAGGAGATGAGTTCAAGTCTCCACATACCTTTTGTTGATGAAGTTCTACAAGCTCCCATTAGTAGTTCTTCATCTTCAATCGATGAACGCCGTGGATTCTAAAGCTCAACTACACATTCTATCCTAATCCAAGACATAACTATAAGTAGACTAGAAATCAAGACTTATAGTTTTTAAAAACAAACTTGACAAACAAGCTTGATATAGAAATGCTTGCGAGCTCGACAGAGTAGTGCTCTAACAGTGTTCATATTCTGTGGGCGCTATAGCACTCACCAAAGGCAGGAAGTGAGGCTATTCAAATAAAATAAAAACAGTTAAATTTGCTTCTTAGCAAACAAAAATTATTGTTGTACCTAAGAAAACACGTCTACCAATTCCATATAGAATATCACCGGTGGGAAGTTAGACCATCGACAAGTCAATTGTTGAACCTGTCCTCTCTACAATGACATGGCAAAGGATTTCAAGGTGATTTTTCTAGGGTCAAATTTCATGGATGGATGCGAAAATCCTCCTTATCCAATCCCTCCCTCGAGATTAACCTAGAGACGTAACCCTTCTAAATCATCTTCTAACTCCAGTTTCAACATTATGTTCGAAGATTTTCTAAGATAGCCTGGTTCATCTATTGAATACGAAATTTGGGAGGTTTCAAACCCTACATCTACTGATAATCAGAAATGGATTTCATGTCTCAAGAATCCTGCTAGGATGTAAACAACCACAAAACTTGTGTTTGATGAACCTAAAAACATCGATGGAGAACCTATTTCCATCTTCTCATCATGTGAGCTTCAATCTTATATTAAATTAAATGAATCTTTCATCATGGGTTACTTCGTGGGTAAGAGACCTGATTTTATTTTTGTGAAAGAAAGCTTAACAAATCAGTTAGAAAACAAAGGGAGATTTTTCTATGACTATTTATGGTGAACAATCTTTCATGTTCAAGTTTTCACAAGAAGAGGATAAGACAAGAATTTTAGAAATGGGTTCCTGTATATAACTAGTAAATTGTTCTTAATTCGTCCATGGTCTACATATTGGTTCAATCATATCTGTACCTGTAGATATTTACCAATTTATCTTTGGAATGTACTAGATTTTCTAGGATATGTAGTGTCGTAGGAACTCCAATTATAATTGATACTCCTACAACAGTGAAAACTAGAATGTTCTGTGCTAGAGTGTGAGTGGAAATTGATTCAGCTTCCTTATCAAATTGATGATAAAAAGTATAAGGTGAGGGTTGAATATCCTTGGAAACCTACTCTATGTTCTCTTTATAAGAGTTTTGGGAATTCTAGTGCTAAGTTTGGATCTACTCGTGTACCTAAGTACATAAAAAGTGGGTTCCTGAGACTAGCAACACTACAACAGCCACAACAGAGTGTTATGAGAATGGTGTAGAGGAGACAACAAAAGTGGTTACAGAGTGCATCATGATGGGGTTATAGAAGTGGTAGCCCAACCTTCAATAGAAAATTGGATTTCTTGTACTAGAAAGAAGAATAAATCAAGCAGAAAAGTTGCGTCGCAAGTTCAATCTTGCACCCTCAACTCTTTTTCTGTTTTGGAGACAGATGTTGAACTTGTTAATGCATAGTTAGGAGAATCGTTGACAGGGAGTAGAGAAGAAGAACATGCAGAACACGATGGTAACAAGAAACTCAACGATGACAAAGTCACAATTGAATCTTGTGATGATTCGTGTGAAGAGTCGGAGTATGAAACAAATAATGAAGATTTGGAAGTTGAGAAGATGAGATCTGTAGAAGAAAAACCAAGTAGGAGACCTATGTTTAGGGAGCCAAAGGATGAGAATTTTGTCAATGTTAGCCTTTTTTTTGTTAGATCTTTGGAGGTGGGGGGATGTTTTCCTTTGTTAGTTGTTGTTAAGGCTTAGAATAGGCCATTGTTTGTTCCATTTGAAAGCTAGACCATCCAAAGAAGGCGAAAACGTTACGACACAAACACGTTCTTTTAAAGGTGAAGAATATGCATTACCTCTTTCTTCTGGATCCTGGTTCTATAGTTTAGTCGAGCATATACCTCATTCCAAGTTTCCATCCTCAGATAAACCACAAGAACTGAAGTACATGCATCATATATATATATATATATATATAAAGATGAGAACTTCAACTGAAAAAAGGATCTGGTATCATATTCTCATTAGCTATATTACATATCAAGACCTAGAATTTTATCTGATCTTTAAACAGTTTGCTGCATGAACAGAAATATCAACAACAACCAAAAAAAAAAGAATCACGTCATAAGTTTTTTTTTTTGATAAGAAGAGAAGTTATATTGAAGAAAAGGAATTTACATGAGTTCTACCAGAGATAGATCAAAGAAGAGTCACAAAACACCAAAATTACATAACGAGTGAACACCAATTATTACGTCATAAGTTGGTTGTAGTGTCTTTTTTATTATTATTACATTAACCTTTTCATCAAGATAAAACAAACTAAAACAAAATATATAATTAGAATTAGAAATTTAGAACAATCATGAGCTAGATATTGTTATTATTCCAATCATAATCCAATCTGAGACACGGGAGAATGGAAAAATAAAATAAAAAATACTACGGATGTTCAAATAAATAGTTGCACTACGGGACATTATGAATCGAAAAAACATAAAAAGTGAAAAACAGGGAACGGCTATAGCAAGAAAACGGGACGTTTCTGAGCTGCATCGGTGTATTCATAAATATCTGTCCGTCGTAAGTCATCCAAATGTTCCACATGCCTTCGTGATTCATCACAATATTTCACATACAGTTCGTAATCTTGTAGTTCATTCTTCGGATATTGCCTTCTCTTCGTCATCTTTACCTCGTTCTCCTTTGATTTTTCACTCAAAGTTGTTGATGATACATGTATGCCGGTAAAATTGTTTCCCATCTTGGTTTCTTTCGTTTGATCAAAGTTGCTTGGTGATCTGTTTAGTTCGTCCCTTAATTTCTTTTCTTTTCTTGGTCTTTGCTTTTCGTCTGACGCTAGAGAGATGTAGCAGTAATAATAAGATGATGATGGAAAAACAAAAAGCTCATCAGCATGTATATATATACACGATACGAAGTAAGGAAAAAGAAAATATGGGTTTCCGAATTGCTTATTGATATGGAATGCTGGGTTTGCCACATAATCACCAAATCGGAATAGGGAAATATTCTTTTGTCTGTTAATCCTATTCTCTATGGACTTCTTCTGGCTTAGCATATTTGAGAACCCTTGGCTGCTAAGTAATCTGATTAGGTTGCATAATAAGAAGGCTTAAACGTTAGCAAATCCAAACTTGAGTCATATGTTTTTTTTTTCGAGAAGTGAAATTTTATATTAGAAGGAAAACTGCCAGAAGCAGAGTACAACCCAGAATCAAAAGATTACTGGCAGCAAAACAAGAGACCAACAAGTGAAGCTAATTATGTAAAACAGATTCCCGGTTATGAATAACCTGGCTACTATCGACACAGTTGAACGTATTCGTATCACAACTCCAAAGAACTAGAGATTGCTTAACCAGAACTATAACTTCTTCCACTTCATTTGGTCTTCCACCAAAAACTCTCTGATTTCATTCATTCCACACATTCCAAACGGTCGCAAAATGAAGGATGTTCCAAATATGCTTGCACTTACCGGTTAAGACATTGTTATCCCAAGCTTCTAACAGTTGCAAGACGGTGCCAGGTAACGGCCAGGAAATCTTCAACGATTTTAGGAAATAGTCCCCGATTTTGAAAGTGTAAGGGCACTGCAGGATCAAATGGTCAGAAGTCTCCAACACATCAATACAGAGCGGGCAGGCCATACTATCCAAATTAACTCTACGATGCATAAGCATGGCTCTCGTAGGTAGCGATCAATTGAAAATAGCCCAAACCAGAAAACTTGCTTTTGGAGGTATACAGGTTCTCCACAAAAATCTGGAAAAAGAGCATTCCGGTACGTTTCCAGCAATGGTATCATAACAAAGTTTGTTTTTGTCCCTTTAAGTTCCAAGTATCTCGTAATTCTTCCAAATGTAAACCCGTCTACAGTCAAACCTGATGCTAAACCAACCAATATTCCTGAAACGCAAGGACTCGGGTTTTTACCTCTGGTCGGTTATCTCTCCTCTCTTTAGTGCCAAATTGGGTGCTAGCCTAAATACAAGATTCATATACGAGGCACAAGGGTATATTAGCGGGTGGCAGGTTAGCCATTCATGTAAAACAAAACAATCCCGAACACTGGATCTCTGGATCGGTACCCTTAGTACCGGTATCCATTATTGTATAGTGAATTCTGATTGGCTCCATGTGATCCATTATTGTCGTTTTTTGTTGTGCTCAATTTCTGTTAAACCCGTAATCTTCAATGGTATCTTGCTATTATTATGGGACTTGTCCCCAGAGAATGAAAATACTTGTCAGTTAAAATGAAGATAATAGAAGATGCGATCCTCACTAAAGCATATTATGTGGTGGAGAATCTGGAATACCACAATGTAAAGCATAAGTAATGTAGAATTAAAACACCTCCTGGATGGGTTGATTTAAACCTTTAGGGATCTATTAATCCTGACTTTAATTCATATTGTCCTGATTTTTATTTATACTCTAGCTAGATGAGATAGGGGTGTATCTAAACCTAATCGGAGCAAGAGTCAACGGAGAACAAGAGGCCCAAGCAACAAGAGACTTGCAGCATGTAGTTGTAGGGTACAATGCGTCTTTGAAGTTGGCAACAAATTAATGCAATGAAACCTGAATTTAGAGGTTGCTCTTCGTTGTTCCGGAAAGTCATAGCCAAATGAAACTTCGGGTACTTTTGAAATATTTGATCTAAATCCCTTCTAATAAAAAATAAAAATTAATTTAAATCCCTTCTAAAAAACAAAAAAAAAACAAATAAATAAATTAAAAAAAAAAAAATCTTCTAATCAACAACTCATATATCGGAGTCTGTGAAGATGTAATGATGATTACATTCTTGCTTGTGGGAGTGCTCTGAACAAGCTCTTCAAAATGAAGTAAGTTGGGTGACACTGTCCATTTTCCGTATAGTATATACTGCCTATCTCTTTATCTATATATATTCAGGGACATGTCTACAAAGATGGTCCGTTCCGTTGTATTTGGTGCATGGTCGGGATTCAGGGATATGGCAATACGTGTTTGGAAGGCCTCCAAGCAAAGATCATAAGGTCCAAATGGAGGTCTTAACATTGTATAAATAGCCGATTCAAAATTTGCCAAACTTCAAGGGATGTACTAGGTTCATCAGGTATATATGCCGCCATATTGTCCCAACAATAGTACGGAGGTTGTGAATATCTGAATATATAACTGGTGTTATACAGCCATATATGGCTGCAAGAAATTGCTGCTCGGTACACTTGAACTCGTATGCCTGGGGCTGCAATACTACGGAGTCTGAGTTTCAGAGTACTATAATAGCACAGTCCTTTGGTCTCCACGACTTGTTTGGGTCGCGTATCTATTTGTATATTATCCTTCTCATTTGTTTGTGTCGCGTATCTATTTGTATATCTTTCTCATGGTATTGGTATTTATTTGATTTATTTACATATAAAGTAGATAATTCAATCCAAATATAACTAATTAACATTCAGATATATCAAAGATCCCGGTATACTATAATATAACTTCTTAAAATTAGTACTCTGTAAGTTAAGATTTCTGTAAATTATTGAATATAATTATCTAATCCCGACTAGGCTTTCATAAGAAAGTTTTTAACTTGTCTAATTATTTAAATTTGCTAAACTTACAGTTTTTTTCCTTCCAATGACGATTCATTCAAATAATAGATTTATGTTATTATTTATGTTCACAATTTATGTTCACAAATTGCTTAAAAAAAATGTTCACAAATATATCTCTAAATTATTGATGGAGTATAAAGTTTTATTCCAAAAAAAGTAAATTTATTATAAAAATGCCGTCTCAAATAAACAAAATAAATAAATAATTAACACCTTGATCAAAAGAGAAACAAATACTATTATTGGTATTGTTTTTGTAAAGGAGAAACAAATAATTAATTTGCATGTAATAAATTGATTACGTAGTTTAAAACAAGTAAAATGATCATAATACTTCCATATGAATAACAAATTATTTATAATTTGCATGTAATAAATTGATTACGTAGTTTAAAACAAGTAAAATGATCATAATACTTCCATATGAATAACAAATTATTTATAGGTGACAATAAAATCTTTCTTTTAAATTGATAACCGGTTATTATCATTCAAAATTATTATCATCAAAATTGAAGGTTTTTGAGTGGGTTCTATCAGCTACATAAATATACTGATCATGGCGACGTATAGAAAAAGGCTCAATGCAACTGAAGCAGAAAACCATAAAATTGATATGGATGATATGGAAAATGTCAAAGCTTGCATTTTGGATAAATTAGGTATTGATGAGATCCAAGTTAGAAATAAAGTGAATCTTACGTTCAAGCAGAACAGTCAGTCCTATGATGTGGTACTGTCACGTCCTTTCATTTGGGATCGTTATACTATATCTGCACATAGATTATTCAAGGAGTCGGAGCTAAGGGCTGGAGAGATGATTCACTTCAAACATCTTCAAGGAACTACGTTCCAGTTCTGGATTGGAGATTAGATATCTGTGTGATCAAGGGAGCCATCATATGGTTACTATAAAGAAGAGAAAAATAATGGTTATGAATAGTTTCTTGCTAGGTTTGCTTTTTATTGCTGAATAAAATGGTAATATGTCTCCTTTATGATACGGTTGTGGAAGTTCTTCTTCTTTTGTTATTTTCATTTTTAACATTCCTATTTTCTAATATTCAAAAACTCTAACAAGAGTTTGAAGATAACACTAGACATAGTGAGCCGATTACTAACTGAATCAGTGTTTGATTGCAAATTATCACTTGAAATGATCGTGTTTCTCATGTTCCATCATTCTTCAAAATGCACTTATATCATTCTCTTTTTCTTTATATCCAGGGAGAAAATCCCGAATTTATACCGTACACACAAAAAAAGGGACCTACATCTGCCCATTTTTTGATCCAAATGCTAGAAGGTTTTTCCCTTGTTCGTCCCATCCCCTCATGCACTGACGGACCCATGAAGGGGCTAAAGGGGGCTATAGCCCGGGTCAAATGTGTAGAAAAATAAATTTATGTATGAGTAATCTCATAGTTTTTGGATAAATTTTTGATGTGGGCGTTCTTTGATGGGGGCATGAGGGACAAATCAAGAGTTGACATGTGTTTTTCATATTAATTGATTCCAATAAATTTTGTTTCCAAAAAAACAAGACAAGTTTATTTTTTGAGAAAATATTGGTTATCTTAATTGCTTATATTTTATCTTTGATATTTTTGGAAGCAAAATTAGTTGAATCAATTAATATCAAAAACACATGTCAACTCCTGATTTGTCCCTCATGCCCTCATCAAAGAACGCCCACATCAAAAATTTATCCTTTTTGGTTTAGCCCACACGTAGTTCGACAACTGTTCAGAATTAGTTGTAAAATCATAACAACTTGCTATAATTTTGGTCGTAGTCTATGTTTTTGTTGTTTTCTTTGCTTCACATGCAGTAGAAAGTCTTCGTTTGTTCCCTTATTCCCTCATATGCAATATTTTCTCTATTAGTTTGTACGTTTAAAATTATTTCTAACCCTCTAAAAATTTATCGCGGCCGTTGGCCGCTTAGTGATTGCCTTACCTTATGAACTAGCCCTACCCAACAAATAATCCTGGGTCCGTCCCTGCCCTCATGGGATTTTTCCCGGTTCTTTTGGTTGTCAACCTAGAATCATTCTAATTTATAACCACTGAACAAGTGTTTTTGGGGATTTAATTTGAGTTGAGTTATGTTGACACAGGGATTTGATCTTGCAATCTCGGTAAGAACATCGGTTAGAGTGATCTGAGTTGAGTTATGTTGACACATGGATTTTATCTTGTGACCTCAAAAAGAACCCCCTACCTGCCACCGGTGAGGTACTTAGATATTAGTTACATTTGCCTCATGGGGAATCACTCAGCATAGATAAACGCATGACATCAAACACTCGCATCCAATTCTTTTTGGAAAAGATAAAATTCATTCAATAAAAAAGTGCTGAGTTAGCACCAAAAGTAACAGCATCACATCCGCCAATACAAGAGGATCATAAAACAAGCAAAGGAGAGTACAGACGCTGTAAAAATCCTTTCCCGCTTACACCTTGGAACTAGTAATTACCGGTTAAAAGCCCCCCAGTCATGCATAGAATCCAGAAACTTAAAATGTTTAAAGGAATCATGAACCCTTGCCCAACTAAATGAACAAACATTCACTAGAAGAATAACCAGCTCTTCAGTTTTTTCTTTGTTGCGAAAAATTCTGCTCCCAGATTCACTGCCATATCGCGAGGCAAGCAAAACTTAAGGAATTAAGCTGGTTCAGTATTGAGTTTCAACTTCCAAGACACAAGGAAATCCATACATGAATCTGGCGGTCGCCATTGAAACTCCAACAGGTCTAACACTCGCATCCAATTACTGGGTTGTATCCAAGAACCGGGTAAAAACAAGCAAGATTGTATATTCGACGAGGATTCATTGTCAAGTGCCAACATATAGGATACAAAAACAAGATCGACATGATCCTTCTTTGCATTCAATATATCAAGATCGCTAGTTAAGAAAAAAGAAAAAGATCAATCCTAGCAAAAGAAAAAAAGTAAAAGTAAACCAACTATGTACTGTTATTTTTATATGTGCCAACAAATTACACGGATCGTGGTATAAATTGACAGAATCCGACTTGGTTCGGAATTCGGATGATCAAATAGTTATACTACGTACGGAAATTAACGTGTTTAATCAATGGCGCTTCAGTTTCCGCTCGAATTCTCTAACCATCGAGAATACATAACATAGTTTTCCTATGTAAGTGGTTGTTTAGATTTGTGTAGACAGAAGATAAATCTACGGTCATGGTTAGTTCAACTTAAATATTAATTAGTGTAAGTGTTTTATTAATTGGTGTCTCATTAATTTCTCATTATAAGTAAATGACTTATTAATTTTACATCATAAATATCCCTTAATTAATGTATTAATAAATATATCCATCAATAAATAATTTTGACAAGAAATTATTTCAATCGATATTAGTGGTGGTGGTAGTAGATGAAGTAGTATGTGGTGGAGGCCGTGGCGGGTATTATTAAGTGGTGTAAACGGTAACATTAGTTTTGATGGAAGAAATAGTGGCGCTGGATGGTTTTAATGGTGGTGGTATTGGTTTTTTACTTTTTGAATCAAAAATAATGAAAGAAACATTTTTACATGACGGGTAACATTGTATTGTGAAAAATATAAGAAAATAAAGGCGGGTAACAAATGTTTAGTGGATGACAGAAATCATATAAGATAAAATGATCATGATCGTTGGATCAAATAGTACCATTGCTATCTTTGGTCATCGTTTGTACGCATGGTTTTCAATTTTAACAAAAAAAACATATAGTTGAATAAATTAATTGACGACTTAAGTTTGATCAACCTAAACTTCATACATGACTATGGGAATAAAAGTTATAAGTGTGCCTAATATTCTAAGAGGGATGAGCAGTGGTGGTGGTGGAGAAAGAAGTGATATCCGTGGTTTTGTGGTGTTTGCATGTATTCATAAGTAGTCATTGACTATGTTAATTATGTGCCGCTACAAAAGAGTAACATTGTGAAGTAGAAATGTGGTTAATCGTTTTAATGCTAAAATAAACTTGGTTAAAGTACATGACATTTTAAAAAAAACACTTGGATGTCACGTTATATAATAAACACTAAAAATTAAATATTTAGTATCAAGATTTCTCCCTCCAATAGATAAATCTATGGTTGTATTGAGATCACGTAAGAAAAGAGCGAGTTGGCTCTTGGATTTCTGAATGATAATGAATATAATGAAATACTCTCCTTTTTGGTTTCTCCAATGCAAATCGATATCTTATAAAAAAAATAATCAAGCGAACAGCACTTAGATGGAGCGCATCAACACTTGTTTGCATTACTTTAATTCCTTGATTTATATAATTTTGGATTTGTTATTATAATCTATTATCTTCTAAAATCATTTTCTTTATGTTCTGTTTTTGTCCTTTTATAGGTACAAATTTGATGTTTTCACAAATGCATAATAGCAAAGGTACGCAAACCTTATTGTATTTTTGGCCTATTTTGTATAAGTTTGTCTTTAATGTGATCACCTGCAACATCTTCAACTTTTTTTTTCCAGTTTCAGGAGCCTAGTAGTATGATGAAAAAGTAACAAGATTTTGTTCTTAGGGAGCAAACAACTTTTCGAAGGTGCAATTCAACAAGGTATGTCTATCACTAATAAGACTATGTTAAAGTTTTAGTCTCCATTGCATAACATTTATAGATCCAAATAAAGGCACTAAATGTGCAAATATTTTATTCAGTTTGTTTTCACTTCTAGTTAGCGACCATTATTAAGTGACCATGTATAGGAGGGCAGGAGATGTCTTTGCACACTTAAACCATTTTTTTTTTCAGTTCCTAAACATCAAGAATTCTTAGTATCTGTTTTGTTAAGTGAGCTCATGTATTTTCTACTATCTTATTTTAGACAAGTGTTAATGGAACTTCGAATTTATATTTAACTTAGATGTAGTTCTAGTTGTAGATTTTACATATCTTTGTTAAGTATGTAAATGTAATATAGGTTAGAACATTTTTAACTTAGTAGAAGTTTTTAAATTTTCAACCAAGTGTCGGCTGAATTTTATTGTGAATACAGAGTTTATGAATCCAGTATTAAAATTTATTTGGTTATTCTAGTTCAGTCATATCATTTCAGCCCATTTAGTTAGTTTCATTTTAGTTCGAGTCAAATTTAGTATGTCTAGACAAATTCAGTGTAAGCATTCAACCGATCCTAAATCTATTTTTTTAATATTAAAATGTATATCTATGACTGATGGTGGTCAGTCTTAAACCCTTGAAGTTAAAATTGGTCGTTGATATAGGTTGTTCAACGACCCACATAACCAGGTCATATATGAAAAAGAAGCTCAAATAGCGACCCTATCCGCAACTATTAAAACTTTAATTTGTATCTATGACTTGACCTAGCGGTCGCGAATCTTTTATTTTCCACTAGTGTCATCTTGACAATTGGTGAGGGTCACAACCGTTGTATCCTACAATGGCTGATGATGGGGCGAAATTTAGATGAGAAGAGAGACTTTTATAAGAGCGGATATGGGAGAAATATATGATTTCTAGGATTCATATGGGAGACTCTAGAATTCATGATGTTTTTTATGTTCTTGCATAAATTCGAAGTAACCCTGGTCGTGGAGGTTTATGGAAGAAGAAAAAAAACAAAGGAAGAGGTAAACTCTTCGTAATATGTCTGGTTGTTACTAAGAAGTTTATCGCTAGTGTATTATATAACTAGTTGATTATATGATGTGTATCGATGTAACTTGTTATGATAGTGAAAGATTCCCATGGTAGTTTTGGCCATGGATGTATCCTACAAAGGGTATAGGTGAACCACATAATCTTTGTGTCGTGTGTGATTTGATTGTCTATTGTCGTATGGATTATATACCTGTGACAGATCAAGAAATTTCCGCTTCTAACAGCTTGGGTTACGACCCGCTTGGCAAGATCTAAACTTCCTGATACGCCACTCGAGAAATAAGGATTCTCTGAGGATATGTCCCATACCATAGTACTCAGAAAATCCCACAAGCGCAAGTGTCACCGAATTGGATAAATTATTTCAAAATCAAGCACACATAACTTTTATACTTCGAGGTTGTACCGTTTTACTGTGAAGATACAATATCTCTTTCAATTAGCCAGTTGCCAATCTAATACTTTACGCGGCCAGTTGCCGGTTCTAACACTTTATATGGCCATTTCCCAATTTCATACTTTATACGGCCAGTTGCCAATTCTGATAATTTAGATAGCCAGTTGCCAATTCTGATAATTTAGATGGCCAGTTGCCAACCTAATAATGGCCAGTTTCCAACTCTGATTATTTAGATGGCCAGTTGCCAACCTAATACATTATATGGCCAGTTGCCAATTCTAACAATTAATACGGCCAGTTGCCGATTCTAACATTTCATATGGCCAGTTTCGAAAAATGGGATATGACCAGTTGTCAACCCCAATAATTAATACGTCCAGTTGCCGATTGTCAAGGTTGTAATCTCCTCTGAATAGATGATATAAACTTCCAAAACAACAACCAACACTTTCAGATTTTATGGACATCCTTGTAGATTTGTGCTGAACCGCATAGAGGCTGCCTACGTACCCTCTTTGTTGCTCAAAGGGATTAAGCACGACTGTAGCTCGTAATTCTTCGTTTGGATAGTATGAAATACACAATGGTAGCAACTATCTCTCACTAGATATCAAGTAAACTGATTCCATTTACAGATTTTAAGAAATATGTATTCACATGGAACACACCTTCCATAAATACCAGATTCTAGGCAACTCATGCAATTGCCAAAATAAATGTTAACTTCTACTGACTCGAATTATGTACACAAATAATTACTTAACCTATCTACTTGTGAATTCTATATCCGAGCCATCAGTACCCGCATCAAACATTGGACGATTCCCCAGAATCTCTGATCTAGAATCCTTTGATTTCACCCTTTCTACAATATCTATTTTCCGAATTCCTTCTCTCATTATCCACTATCTATTCCTTCACTTATGTTCTAACCCCAAATTTGAATATAGTGTGGTCTGGAAACGACCATGAACTACACTTCCAGCACAAGAATGAAATTGCATTTAAGTCAACATGCTACAGAAACTGTTTATCAATTTCATAAATATAGCAACAATATTATTTAAGGCCAATTCCATCAAAGCCAAAGTAAATCCCCACATTTTCTAGATACTGTGCACCACATATCTACATAAATTCTACAAGCTATACACGTAGGTTAAATAGGATTGCCAACTCAAATTATCGCTAAACGTAATAGAAATGCAAGACGGAGATAGATACTGAAGTCTCAAAAATGCCAGTAAGACAAGAGT
The DNA here is from genome assembly GCF_003573695.1 of Papaver somniferum. NCBI lineage: Eukaryota > Viridiplantae > Streptophyta > Magnoliopsida > Ranunculales > Papaveraceae > Papaver > Papaver somniferum. The sequence continues at coordinate 8,820,598 of NW_020618825.1, read as the reverse complement.
ATATTGTCTGCCATATCTTTACAAAAGACATAAAACTCCAAAATGCAATCATTTATATTATTTATTTATTTATAACACAAAATTATTTAAAAAGACAAAAATCAACAATTCCTAGGTGAAAAGGACACTTAGATTTTGATATTGTTTAAATGGACAAAAATGAAAAAAGAAACAGGATGTAAACAATTTCATCTTACCCATTTTCAAATACTTTTTCTTATTTTTAATTTACATTAGGATGCATCCAGTTTCATCCTTGCTATTTTTTAAGTTAAAGTCAGGATGAATCCAATTTCATCCTTGCTATTTTTTAGGTGTCCATTTCACTCATATTAATTTTTATTTGTCCAATTGAACCATGTTTTAAAAATATTTCGACAAATGACCCGTTTTCCGTATTTATAATCCACAATAGGGAACACCAAAATAATATGACGCAATTCCGGATAGTGAATAATGAGTCTAGAGTCTAATACCATTGCCAAGCATCCTTGTGGAAGGGGATCCACTTATTTTTGTAAGATGCGCATCCTAAAACCATCACTCAACATCTCTGCTAGCTACATCATTTGAAATTTACTACTGTATAAAGGTCGAGAATCTGAAATGTAAGTAATACGTGAAACATGAATAATCCATGGACATATATACAATCACAAATGGAATCAATTACCAATGATAATGTCTCCAATTAATTACCAAAGTGTAAACTCAGTTAACACAACTGACGATGTTAAGTGGAGGTGGGACACCAAGTATACAAGGCCATAATAAGAAATTCTTGTTGGTGGATTCATGACATATATATTTCCACTAACTTGGCTAATAAAAGTGCGCATAGGCACATTTATACGAATTGGAAATTCTTAAACGAATTTCGTTAGCAGATGCCAGCAACTTATCCCACTGGATTGCAAGAAACAAACAGGCAGTACTTCAGTTACATATAACATATTAAAATAAATTCTAACGCTTGGCAACACCAATAAATTTATCTTCCATCTATAACTAAATTACTGCTGTAGCAGTGAGGGCCGACCAAAAGAAAACACGATTTCAAATTCAATTTTCTATTTACTGGATGTTATGAGGATTGCACGGTAATAGGTGATTTCTCTAATGCGATAAAACTTGAGACTACAAAAAAAATCTCAGAGACATGACAATCTGTTTTTCTGGGCATTTTATCAAACAGGATTTCATCAATACTGTTTTCTTTGTTTATTGGGTACATGAGAGAAAATTTAATTGCGAGTCGTAAAAAGTGATGTAGAAGAGATACAAACTTGTATTAGCCAAAAAAATAAATAAATTTTGAAGCTGTATATTAGTCAAATATAACCGGTAGTTCCATGACAGAGAAATTTAAAATCTACAACTTAAGCTTTTACATACATAAAACCTTAACACACCCACTTCTCAAAATCATCCATTCAACTAAATTAGGAATACATATTACATTACATAAAACCTTAACACACCCACTTTTCAAAATCATCCATTCAACTAAATTAGGAATACATATTACATTTATCAATATTCATAATTATAGAAATCAGGAAGGATACCCATACCTTTCAAATTGCTTATAGTTCAATTTGAGAAAGTTTGAGCTATCACATGCAGTGACATCTTTATTCACATGCAGTGACATCTTTGTATTTCAAATTCTTCTGTGTACTCTTGCCTAACCTTTGCTTTGACAATTAAGTCTGGAATTCATTTCCAAATTCCATTTTTAATGTCCTTTAACAAACTAAATGATGGTTAGTTGGCTATAAAAGGTAGTTAGCTACTGGTAAAAGTACTATTTTTTCTTTATGGATCGTTCAAGAGAATAAACTAAAATGCACACAAGCCGCGTGCGGGAGGAAACAACATACAAAGAGAAAAACGCCCAAAATATCAAAACAAAAGCTAAACTATATGAATTTCTAAAAATACAAAGAGTGTCAACAAAAGAAGATACAAGCTGTAAAACCTGAAATACAAATAGCAACTTGCAAACTGTAAAGAGGGCCACTGCCTAATAATAATTATCCTTTGTCAACACCTTTTATTATTAAGTCATCGTTGTTTTTTGCGAGATCAATAAACATATATTCAGGTTATTTTTTATTGGTGTCTTTCCTTTTATTTTTGAAAAAACCCACTCAGTATGGAGTGTATGTTATGTTGCATGTCTTTGAAAGTACAAAATTTGAGTAAAAAAGCATGTATCTTTTCAGTATAATGTGTATGGTTTGTTGCATGTCATTCATTAGTTAAGATATTGTTTAGTCATTCATTAGTGAGTTGCTTCATTTGAGTAGCTTTAATTTGATCAGGTAAGATTAAGTGCAAATGTTGGAATTCTTTTTTGCTGGAGGTACACAATTAAACTTAGTAATTGCTTAGTATACAAAACAGATGTATGTGTAGGTGTAACTCCTAGTTAATTACACATGCTATATGCATATGTAATTCCTCTTTACACAAAACAAATGCAGGCGTAACTCCTAATTATATTAGTCAGAACAATGTGTTATTAGGAGTTACACATGCTAAAATGAACAAACCTTACAAACATAAATTTGTGCATGTTAGGTATCCAAGTTATATACATGCGTAACTCCCAATCACGCTAGACAGATGCATGTGTAATTTCCATGGATGTTTATCTTGTGATGATTTGTAAGATGCCATGGCTTATTTCTAGGACTATTTTACGTATCTTTATTTTAGCTCGTTTATAGTGTTCAATAACGACCGATTACTATAACTGATAAATAGAGAAACTACTATAAATGAATATTAAAAAAATACATGTATTTCGTGTATGTTTCTTTTTGATGTGTAACTGTTGACTACACATGCCATATGCATGTGTAACCTCTAGATACACATGCCACATGAATATGTAATTATTTCTATGTGTATCTTCTGGATACACATGCAATTGCATGTATAACTTCTCGTTTACACATGCCATATGGATGTGTAATTTTTAGATACAATGTGTAACTTCTAAAGACACATTTCATGCGCATGTGTAACTTCTGTGGGAGATGGTGGTTGGTGATGGGAGGCGATGGTGGTTGGCGGAGGTAGTTGGTGGTGGTGGTCGTAGGTGGTGGTGGGCGGTAGTTGTGGTCGGAGGAGTTTGTAGTCGGCGGTGGTGGTCAGAGACGGAGGCGGTGGCGGTGGAACATTATTTTACTATTTCGTAATACTTTTGGGATTAAATGTAAGTTTTATTTAATTAAGATCTTGACAATATTCATAAAGAGTATAAATGTTTTTTGATAATTTGGCACTTAAATTTAATTTCTTTTTATTCAGGGCTTAATATTATGGGTAACCCATGATGGGGCCTTAGCCTAAATTCCCCTTACAAGAAGTGATAACTGTGGTAAACCCATATTATGGGATCTAAACACATAAACCCCACAAAATGGACTCTTCTCTCCCATCCCTATACTTTCAGTTTTTGTTATTTTTAGGTCCAAAACTTTCATTTTCGGGGCATGATGATAAAGTGACATTTTCGTAATGTCAGTTTTACCCATTTTTATATATACAAGAGGAAAATCATTAGATGTTTTTATTTCTTCATTTTTTTCTCTCTCTAGGTTGCAGAGAAAATAGATTTTAGGGTTTTCCTGAGATTTATTTTCCATCTTCTACTTTTAGATCTTCTACTGCAACAACGGACAAGAAGTTATTTCGCATGTTCTCACCTTCTCCTTATATTCCTCTATTGCATCTGATCGAGAGAAATCATATGGAAGACAAAGAAGATTCTTTTGTTTCAATTATTAACAAAAGAAGATCAACTGCATCTAAAGGTTGATCAACATAATCAAACCGACCAGCAAATAAGTTTCATTTATCATCATCATTTAATTGAATTTACCTTGAAGTAATGAATTTCAGATCTGTTGCAGGTTAAATTTACAACTAAATTCTTGGACCTTGTAAATCGAATCTGCATAAAATGGATTGGAGATGTGGTGGTGACTGAGATGTAAATGCAGGCTAGTACTATATGCAATGTATAAGAAGCAAGACCATAGACAACTCAATTTTTGAACCTATCCTCTCTGCAATGACAAGGAAAGGATTTCAAGGAGATTTTTTCTAGGGCCAAATTTCATGGCTGGAGGCACAAATCTTCCTTCTCTCGAGATTAGCCCAGAGAAATAACTATTCTAAATCATCTTTTAACTCCAGTTTCAACATTGGTTTAGAAGATTTTCCAAGATTGCCTGGTTCATCTATTGAATCTAAAATTGGGGAGGGTTCAAATCCTGTATCTACTGATAATCAGAAATGGAGTTTATGTCTCAAGAATCCTATTAGGACAAAAACAACAACAAACTTGTGTTTGATGAACCTAAAAACATCGATGAAGAAACTATTTCCTTGAGATTTAATCTCATACTGAATTGAATGAATTTCTCATCGTGGGGTTCATTGTGGGTGAGAGATCTAATTTATTTTTCTGAAAAAAAGTTGAACAACTTAGTAGCAAACAAAGGGAGATTTTTCAATGAGTATTTATGGTGAACAAGCTTTCATGTTCAAGTTTTCACATGAAGATGATATGACAAGAATTTCATAAATGGATTCTCTGTATATAACTAGAATTTTTTTTTTAATTCGTCCATGGTCTCCATTTATTGAAAAACATATTTGTTCAATTAGATTTCTACCTGTATGGATGATAATTATATATTTACCAATTCATCTTTGAATGCTATTAGATTTGACTGGGTATGTATTCTCGCAGGAACTCCAATTATGACTGATATACCAACAACAATGAAAACTAAAATATCTTTTGCTGGAGTTTGTGTGGAAATTGATTCAACCTGCACATTTCTTTCGGGAACATATCCTTGGAAACCTATTATATGTTCCCATTGTATGAGTTTTGGGAACTCAAGTGCTAAGTTTGGATCTACTCATGCACCTAAGTAAAGAAAAATTGGGTTCCAAAGACTAGCAATGCTGCAACAACCACAACAGAGGCTCATGAGAACGGTGTAAGGGAAACAAGAAAAGTGGTTAAAGAGTCTACGCAACAAGACTTGGCGGCTTAATCATAGAAGATTTTGACTGCTGGTGTACATGTTGATGGGGTCATAGAAGTGGTAGCCTAACCTTCAGCAGAAAATTGGACATCTTGTATTAGAAAAAAGAAGAAATTGATCAGAAAAGGTGCATCGCAAGTTCAATCTTTCACCCTCAACCCTTTTTCTGCTTTGGATACAAACGCTAAACTTGTTAGTGCATATTTAGCGGAATCGTTGACTGGCAGTAGAGGGGAAGGACATACAAAACACAATGGTAACGAGAAACTCAACGATGACAAAGTCACAACTGAATCTTGTGATGATTTGTGTGAATAATCGGAGTATGAAACAAATAATGAAGATATGGAAGTTGAGAAGACGAGATCTCTAGAAGAAATACCCGGTAGGAGACCTATGACTAAGGAGCAAAAGGTGGACAATCTTGTTAATTTAGTGGTTTGTTAGGTGTTGGAAGAAAGAAAGCCTACAAGAAGGAAATATTCACTGGCATAGTAGAAAGTCAATCCAAGCCTATGTTGGGAAAGGCGCACAAATCGAATGCCTAACTCCTAGCAAAAAAAGGTGCCAAGGCATGCCCATTTCTGCAGTTTTCCATTTTTTCCACAACGCCTAGGTGCGTCTTAGGCGTTAGGTTTGGCGCCTCGCCTCGCCTAGCACCATTCACAACATAGATCCAAGCTAAACCCTGATAAAGAACTTGCTAAAATCAATTGTCCCAGGTTAAAAGAATGATTCGCATGGTATAGAGAAAATGACACCTGCCAGGAAGAAATAGGTTATAGCATTTTCTTGTTTTATAGTTTTATTTTTTATGTTTTTAGATCTTTGGAGCTGGGAGGGATGTTTTCCTTTGTTAGTTGTTGTTAAGGCTTATACTAGGCCTTTTGTTTGTTCCCTTTGCGACACTTGAAAGTGCTCTCCTCTTTGTACCTCTCTTTTTATTCTTTATCTAATAAATTGTTTTTAACCTTTGAAGTCAAAAAAAAAAAAAAAGCTAGACCATCCAAATAGAGCGAAATAGTTATCGAAAGATGCCTGAAACAAACACGTTCTTTTAAAGGTGAAAAATATACATTACCTATTTCTTCTGGATCCTAGTTTTAGAGTTCAGTCGAGCATATACCTCATTCCAAGTCAAGGCCTCTTCAGCGATTTTTCTGTTTCTCCTAATAGTATTGTAGTCAACCATCTTCATTATGCGGATGACACAATTTTCTTTTTGGAAGATAACAAGGAATAGAAACCTGTTTTAAGCTTTGCATTGTTTCGAGTACATAGTCGGGCTAAAGGTAAATACTTTGAAAACCAGACTTATTGCCGTGGGAGCAGTTCCAGACTTAACTCTTTGGGCTAAAGAATTAGGTTGTTCAGTAGATTGTCTACCTTTCATGTATTTAGGAATGCCACTTGGTGCTAAATCTAACTCCATTAGAATTTGGGACCCAACTATAGAAAAATTTGACGCTAGACTCTCAGTTTGGAGGCGTATTTCATTATCGAGGGGAGGTAAGTTAGCTCTTTTGAAGTGTATTTTATCCTCTCATCGGACCTATGATTTTTCACTATTTAAGGCCCCAAGCTCAGTTATCAAGATTCTTGAAAAGAAGATGCGGAATTTTCTATGGGAATACAAAGAAGGAGCAAAAATATCTCATTTGGTTAATTGGGATATAGTTCGTGCAACTAAAGATAGAGGTGTCCTAGGTGTGTGCAACTTTAAACTTATGAATTTAGCATTTTTAGCTAAATGGTGTTGGAGGGTGTAGAAAAGAGTAATCTTTGGTATAAGATAGAAGACAAGTATGGAAAAGAGTTTTCCAATTGGATTCTCGGAAGAGCTAGCCAAACCCTATGGGGTCTCTTGCTGGCGCGCTATAGTCGATTCTGCAGGTTTCATCAGTGACCATTTAACTTTATTCCTCCATTCTGGAACTGTCATTACCTTATGGAATGACCGCTGGTGTGGGCAGCAACCTTTATCTTCTATTTGTCCTAACCTGTTCAAGTTGACCAGAAACAAAAATACTTGTATTGCTGATATGATTTCTATTGAAGGAAATTGGAAGTTAAATTTCAGGAGGGATCTTTCATATGCTGAAACACAAGAATATTCATTGCTCATGACAGTCATAGGTGATGTTCCACCTGCTCGTGATGGACTAGCAGATACAAGAAGGTGGAATCTACATCAATCGGGTGTGTTTACCGTCAAATCACTGTATTCCAAATCGGTGGAAGAACATGGCGTTCCTCACTTTACTTCAAACTTCATCTGGCAACAAGCAATACCTCCAAAAATATGTTTTCTTATGTGGTGTTTGGTTCACGACAAGCTAAACACTGTAGATATGCTTCAACTGAAAGGTATGTCTCTTCATAATGATTGTGCTTTGTGTGGTGAAGGAGAAGAGTCTCAGGATCATCTCTTCCTAAACTGTAAGATTGCATACAAAATTTGGTGCAACTTAACACCAACAACAGGTTGAACTTGGGTTCTGCCGGGTTCAATTAGAGCTTTGGTAGAAACATGCACACAAAACAATTTTCTTATTCAGGAAACTATATTTGGAGCTTGATCCCAGCAGCAATCGTTCACACGATCTGGAAGGAAAGGAATTGTAGAAGATTTGAAGCTAACTACCTCTACAAAATTGATGAAAATCTCATTTTTGAAGTCAAGTCAATGTTTTTGTAACTTTTTGTTTGTTTGAAACCTTCTTTTGTTTGCTTCATCTACCTCTGGTAGAATTATTTGTACATACATTCTTCTTTTAATACATCCTCTCTTTCAATCAAAAATAAAAATAAAAAAAAGTTTCCATCCTCAGATAAACACAAGAACCGAAGTACACGCATCATATGTATATATAAATAGATGAGAACATCAACTGAAAAAAGGATCTGATATCACCAAAATCTAGATTGATGTATATACACATACTAGTGCAGAACACATCATATTGTCATTAGCTTTATTACATATCAACACCTAAAATTTGATCTGAAGTTTGCTGCACGGACAGAAATTTCAACAAGAACAACCAAAAAAGAAAAAAAGAAACACGTCATAAGTTGGTTGTAACGTCTCTTTATTATTATTACATTAACCTTTTCATCAAGATAAAACAAAATAAGTAATTAGAATTAGAATTTAAAACCATGAGGAGCTAAATATTTTTTATTATTCCAATCATAATCCAATCCGAGACACGGTTGAATGGAAAAGTAAATAAAAAATATTACGGATGTTCAAATAAATAGTTGCACTACGGGACATTATGAATCGAGAAAACATGAAAAGTGAAAAACAGGGACCGGCTATAGCAAGAAAACGGGTCGACGTTTCTGAGCTGCATCGGTGTATTCGTAAATATCTGTCCGTCGTAAGTCATCCAAATGTTCCACATGCCTTCGTGATTCATCACAATATTTCACATACAGTTCGTAATCTTGTAGTTTATTCTTCGGATATATTCTCTTCGTCGTCTTTACCCCGTTCTCCTTTGAGTTTTCACTTAAAGTTGTTGATGATACATGTCTGCCGGTACAATTGTTTCCCATCTTGGTTTCTTTCGTTTGATCGCAGTTGCTTGGTGATCTGTTTTGTTCGTCCCTTACTTTCTTTTCTTTTCTTGGTCTTCGCTTTTCGTCTGACGCTAGCTAGAGAGATGTTGTAGTAATAATAATAAGATTATGACGATGGAAAAACAGAAAGCTCATCAGCATATATATATACACACGATACCAAATATGGAAAAATAAAATATGGGTTTCCGAATTGCTTAGTGATATGGAATGCTGGGTTGGCCACGTAATCACCAAATCGGAGTAGGGAAATATTCCTTTTTCTGAATCCTATTCTCTATGGACTTCTTCTGGCTTAGCATATTTGAGAACCCTTGGCTGCTAAGTAACCAGATTAGGTTGCATAATAAGAAGACTTAAACATTAGCAAATCCAAACTTGAGTCATATGTATCTCGTAATTCTTCCAAATGTAAACCCGTCTACAGTCAAACTTGATGCTTAACCGACCAATATTACTGAAACGCAAAGACTCGGGTTTTTACCTCTGGTCAGTTATCTCTCCCCTCTTTAGTGCCAAATTGGGTGCTAGCCTAAATATAGGATTGATATACGGGGCACACGGGTATATTAGCGGGTGGCGGGTTAGCAATTCATGTAAAACAAAACAATCCCGAACACTGGATCTCTGGATTGGTACCGTTAGTACTGGTATCCATTATATTGTATAGCGTGGTTAGCTCCATGTGATCCATTATTGCCTTTGTTTGTTGTGCTTAATTTCTGTTAAACCCGTAATCTTCGATGGCGTCTTGCTATTACTATGAGACTTGTCCCCGGAGAATGAAAATACTTGTCAGTTAAAATGAAGATAATAGAAGATGCGATCCTCACTAAAGCAAGCTATGTGGTGAGAATCTGGAATACCACAATGTAAAGCATAAGTAATGTAGAATTAAAACACCTCCTGGATGGGTTGATTTAAACCTTTAGGGATCTATTAATCCTGACTTTAATTCATATTGCCCTGATTTTTATATATACTCTAGCTAGATGAGATAGGGGTGTATCTAAACCTAATCGGAGCAAGAGACAACGGAGAACAAGAGGCCCAAGCAACAAGAGACTTGCAGCATGTAGTTGTAGGGTACAATGCATCTTTGAAGTTGGCAACAAATTAATGCAGTGAAACCTGAATTTAGAGGTTGCTCTTCGTTGTTCCGGAAAGTCTTAGCCAAATGAAACTTCGGGTATTTTTTGAATATTTGATCTAAATCCTTTCTAAAAAGGGCTTGTGGCGCAGCTTGTTGCTGGCTTGCCTACTATGTAAAAAGAAATAAAAATAAAAATAAATTTACATCCCTTCTAAAATAAAATAAAAAAAACTAAAATAAAAAAAAGTTCTTCTAATCAACAACTCATATATCGGAGTCTGTGAAGATGTAATGATGATTACATTCTTGCTTGCGGGAGTGCTCTGAACAAGCTCTTCAAAATGTAGTAAGTTGGGTGACACTGTCCATTTTCCGTACAGTATATACTGCCTATCTCCTTATCTATATATTCAGGACATGTCTACAAAGATGGTCTGTTCCGTTGTATTTGGTGCATGGTCGGGATTCACCGATACGGCCACATGGGTTTGGAAGCAGTCAAGCAAAGGTCATAATGTCCAAATGGATAAAGAATGGAAGTAACCATTAGCTCAACAAAAGCTCTTCACATTGTATAAATAGGCTTGTGCCAATTCAAAATTTGCCAAACTTCAAGGGATGCAGAAGGTATATATGCCGCCATATAATGTCAACAATAGTACGGAGGTTGCGAATATCTAAATATGTAACTGGTGTTATACAGTCATATATGGCTGCTAAAAAATTGCTGCTCGGTACACTTGAACTCCTATGCCCGGGGCTGCAAAACAGAATACTACTGATTTGCAGATTACTAAAATAGCAGTCCTTCTGTCTCCACAACTTGTTTGGATCGCATATAAATTTGCGAATCTTTCTCATGGTATTGGGTATTCATTGTGCATCTTTCTCATGGTATTGAGTATCTATTTGATTTACATATAAAGTAGATATTTTAATTCAAATATAACTACTCCCTCCGTCCCTATTATAAATACGGAGTTGTAAAAATTTGTAGTCGCATTAAATAGGCAGACTTTCAATTCCAAGATGGGTTTCCATATATTGCTTTTATTTATTATAGATAGTTATCACCACAATTAAATTAATGTTTCTAGTGTTGGAAATTGTACAAAGAATAAAACAGCAAAGAGGATGGAAATGTAAGAAATAAAAAAAAAAAAATTATTCTAAGAGAAACTCACTTCTCCGTCTATATAATAGGGACGGAGGGAGTAATAAACATTCCAATATATTAAAGATCCCGGTATACTATTATATAACTTCCTAAAATTAGTACTCCCTAAGTTAATATTTTCTCTAAATAATTGAACAGAATTCCAATTTATTTGAGTGTGAAATTATTAATTTCTCTAAAATTACAGTTTCTTTTAAATAGGCAAGAATCTTAGTATTTCCATACCAGGGGTGAGCATTTTATCAGTAATACGAGGATTTAATCGGGACCAACCGTATTTTTGCGGATGGATGTCCGGACCGTTCGTTAATGGGTTGGACGCGGATGAGATTTTTGAAATCCAACGGATTGGACCCGGATGCAACCTTGAAAATCCGTTGGACATCCATATCCGTTAGATTAAGGGCATTTATATAGTTTCTAGAAAATATATTGATAGTTTTGGAATTTTTAAGGTGTTTGTTTGGAGTGTTGTCCATGACACTTCTATATATATAGACATATATAAAATGTGTAGGTTCTATAAGAAGTCATCTATATTGACTTTATTTTTTTTCAATATAAATTTTAAGTAACACAAACCCATTGGATTATCCGTATCCAATCCGTTCATCCGTGCATCCATTGGATGTTGGATTGAATGCAGATGCCAAATTTGAAATCCGTAGTGTATTGGATTGGATGTGGATGAGGTAAAAACCGGTCCATAATGGCCCATGCTGACTCCTATTCCATACAGATTTATGTTTACAATTTGCATAACAAATTCGAATATATCTCTAAATTATACTGGACTGTAAAGTTTTATTCCAAAAAAAGTAAATTTGTTAAAAATGCCATCTCAAATAAATAAAATAAATAAATAATTTACACCTTGATCAAAAGAGAAACAAATAATCATTGGTATTCTTTTTGCGAAGGAGAGACAAATAATTAATTTTCCTGTAATAAAGTAAAATGATCATAGTACTTTCATTTTAATAACAAATTATTTATAGGTCACAATAAAATTTTAATTATAAATTGATAACCGATTAATATCATTCTAAACTATTATCATCAAAATATATAATTGAAGGTTTTGAGTGGGTTCTATCTTCTGCATACATATACTGATCATGGCGACGTATAGAAAAAGGCTCAGTGCAACTGAAGCACAAATCCATAAAATTGATATGGATGATATGGAAAATGTCAAAGCTTGCATTCTGGATAAATTAGGTATTAATGAGATCCAAGTTAGAAATAAAGTCTGAGGGTAAAATACCCGATGACCACGTGTCAATATTCCAAGGGATGAATCCATTATAGAATGATGAGATAGGAGCATCGAATCATCCTTTCATAAAGGTGCTTTTGTCTGGATCGAGGCACCTGCCACATCATCGCATGAACGACGCGTGTGAGGTGTAGTCTAATCTGCTCAGAGGTCAAGTCTAAAAAGAAGGACCGCATTTAATGAAGGATAAGGGAAAAGATGTGGGCAGATCTGCATCGTGCCAGAAGACTCGGACGACCTATGCTACAACCTATATGAGATAGAGCACGAGGTTCTCCAAAGAAGCTCTATCTAGAGAACGAGACGACTCGTAGGGAGAACCAAGCAAGCCATCACGAGGGTATAAACAGGGTCCAGTCCGAAGTAGCAAGGGTGATGCACGATAGATCCATCAACTTGGACGATCTCGCCTCCACGAGTCTATTCCGCCTATAAATACCAATCCATGTAGAAGGAGATGGACAACTTATGTATTACTAGATGGTCTTTCTACAGATAATTCCTGGGAGAGATCTAGACAGAGAGAGAGTAATAAATCTAGGTGATATTTGTAACTCTTCCAAGGGTAAGACCTAATAATCAATAAAGAAAACATCTTCTTTCCCGTGGACGTAGGTCTTCATGACCTAACCACATTATATTCTTTTGTTAAGATATACTTTCTATGCTCTTTACATCTTGTTCATAATGAATCTTGTATGTTATTAGTAGTTTTTTGTCTTTAGATCTTGTTGGATGTAGTAGTCAGATTTTATGCTACTACATTTTGGCGCTAGAAACAGGGAGGTATGAAGATTTAATCTACCTCCCTAATAACAGATCTATATTATTTTCAAAATATCCATGAGAAAAGTAGTTTTCATACTACTCATTAGATTCCTGTTAAGATGAGTGAGTAGAGCTCGGACTCAAATATGGTCTACGCGACCTGTAAAGTCTAGAACAACCTCAAAATCAGCAGATCTACAATTTTTCGTTAATTTTCTTTTCAGATTTTTATCTAGTAAACATATTTCTCAAGGTACTCAGGAGAGTTGAAGATCGGGGTGGAAATGGAGTTCTAATACTTCGACATTCAAACGATTTCCTCCATGAAAGAGTCGGAAAGAAAAAATCTAATCAGTAAACTTCATGGAAGAAAATATCTTCATGTGAAAGTTGAGAAGCTAATCAGTAAACTTCATGGAAGAAAATATATTTATATGAATGCTGAAAACCTAGTTGTTCTTCGTTCTTATGAAAACTCAAAATAACCTACAAACTTCTTCTTAGAAATCTAACTCTAAGTCAAGGGGAAGGGTTAGTGAGTACATAATCATTCATCAAACTTAAAGGTTTGACCAAAGTCCAGGTTAAAAGATGATGAGAAATACTTCTTAGAATGGGAAAATATGATCAATCGTCATAATTTGTCCTTTTTCCAATAAGAGGTATAACGTGTTGAAGGAGGTATTTTTCTCGAAAAGAGAGAACTGACGAAACACCTTTTTCTTCATCAATAAACACCTCATATTGGAAGCGAATGTTTTGACATCTTCACATGTCTCCAAAATTTACTGCAAAGGTCTTCCTGTACTAAATTGTCCAGTCTGAACTATGACTTAGTAATTGCATGTGACCTGCTAGTCTAGGGACCCTCTTTTCTGAAAGAAGAGACAAATTAAGTATCATTGCATGTATTTGCAGGAAAGGTAATGGTGACGCGACGATTTACTCGCGCGAGCCAAGGTGAAAATTATGGAACCCAACCAGGAGGGCTCGATGCCATGGAGCCTAGCGAGACTATGCTAACTGAAAATTCTAATTCCGAAGGATAGGGAAACCCCTTCGAGAGGCCTGATGACGTATTCCCGACCCAACCAGGAGGGCTGGACCATTTGCCAAGGCAAACAACAAACCATGAGGCAAGAAATAACAACCTTTCAAACCTCGACGATGCCAATGCTACCATCGCGGCCATCCTGAAAGAGTAAAATGCTCGGGATGAGAGAATGAAGAAATTAAAAAAACGGAACATAAGGCTAGAACGGAGAAACCGCAGGTTGAGACGTAAGACAAAGAAGAGGAGGAAAACCCTTTCGAAAATTTACAAGATGATGAACGAATCAATATCCATGAAACCTCGAACGAGGAAACAGCGGATCGTTTCTCCAGAGGAAGCAGAAGTGTCCACAACGAGGAAGGTAGCTCGTCCGATGGATCATTAGATGTTGACTCCAAGCATAGGCGAGATAAGAACAAAACCAACGAAGTTAGAACCTACGGTGAGGCTGAGAATATTCCATCCATGAAACCAAAGCGAGGGGAAAACTCGCAGTCAAATCGCTCTAAGATTTTATCCTATGATGAACAATCAGACGAGGATTCAGGACGATCACGATATCGTAACCATGAACTCTGCTTCTCGCCCGAAAGATCCCAGGGAACGCAGAAGAAGGCCGAAACGAGGCAAAATGATGATCAGTTGCAGGCCCGACTCTGCCAGCTCGAGGCAATGTGTAGAGAAGCTACCGGGAAGCAGGAAAGTAAAAAACTAGCGGAGGTCATGCAGGAAGCAAGACGATCTCCTTTATCAGAGATCCTAGTAAAAATGCCATTTCCAAGGAAATGTTCCCTACCAACGTTTACAACTCCGTTCACCGGAACCGGAGACGCAATTGAGCATCTTCGAACTTATCGCATGACGTTAACCCAATGGGACTACTACGATATGGTACTCTGTAATTTTTTCCAGCGATCCTTAAGGACGAGGCACTGATGTGGTTCAATAATCTGCCCAAATGCTCAGTTAAATCATTTTATCATCTATCCGAGCTATTCTTAGAAACCTACATTCACAATAGTAGAGTCAAGCCAGAGGTAGACACACTGTTCCAGCTAGCACGAGGACCCAATGAGTCCCTCCGCTTGCTGGTAACACGATGGAGAAAGCTATGCGCTGAGATCGGGATAGTCCCTAAGGCCTACGCGATCTTAGGCTTCAGAAATAGCCTAAGGAAAACAGACCCAATATTTGTCTGCATGTACGAAACCATGCCAAAGAATTTGGGGAAGCTAAGGGAAATCCAAGAGGATTATGTAGCCCTTGAAGAGCTCCAAGACGACACTTATGATAAATTGGTGAAAGGGACTAGTAGAGGGGCGAATGCGGTAGAGCCACAGAACCCACAGGCATCAACCCAAGGAGCATGGAAATCCAATAACGTGTCAACTCAGTTTGAAAAACATCGGACTGGGGATGGAAAGGGCGAGACCAGGCCCAACAAAAGAAGGGAAAGTTCGTAGACCCAATCTACACGAAGCTGAACGCTTCCCTATCTGAGATCCTCAAAAAGATCGACGGAAAATATAAAATCACTTATCCATGAAATAGAGGTCAGCAGCCGGAACGTAGAACCGACTTCTGCGAGTTCCATCAATTCCATAGACACACGACTTCTGCGAGTTCTCCCTTTGTTTTCCATCAATTAGTAGTTTTTAGTCTTTATATCTTGTTGGATGTAGTAGTCATATTTTATGCTACTACAAAGTGAATCTTACATTCAAGCAGAACAGTCAGTCCTATGATGTGGTACTGCCACGTCCTTTTATTTGGGACCGTTATACTATAGATATACATAGATTATTCAAGGTGTCGGAGATCAGGGCTGGAGAGATGATTCACTTCAAACATCTTCAAGGAACTACGTTTCAGTTCTGGATTGGAGACTAGATAGCTTTGTGATCAAGGGAGACATCGTATAGTTACTATAAAGTAGAGAAAGATAATGGTTATGACCAATAATTAGTTTCTTGCAAGGTTTTCTTTTTTATTTCTATTGCTGAATAAAATGGCAATATGTCTCCTTTATGATACAGTAGTGAAAGTTCTTCTTTCGTATTAAAAAAAAATTAATAAGTTGTTCTGCTTTCGTTATTTTTTGTTTTCCACCTTTACTCTTTTTCAACATTCTAAAACCCTGACAAGAGCATGAGTTTTTGTCAATAAAAAATAAAATGGTTTGGATTATATCAAGATTCTTCTCGAGAAAATCACCTTAGGGATAGTGAATCGATTGCAAGTAGAATCAGTCCTTAATTGCAAATCATCACCCCAATGATTTTGTTTCTCATCGTCCATCATTATTTGAAATGCACTTGTATCATATAAATATGTTGATAATATCTATATCCTTGGAATAATATTTGTGATTATAATACATATTTTTTTTAAATCCTGAGAAAAAATCCCGAGATTTTTACCGTACACACAAACATGAGGGGCTACCTCTGCCCACTTTTGATCAAAATGCTAGAGGGTTTTTCCCTTGTTCATCTGATCTCAGTTATTATTATGATTACAAGCACCTTATCCGGTGCATAAGCATCGAGAGTTTCTGGAGTGTCTAAGTTTTTAAGCGGATAAAATTGTATTAGATCCAAATGTAGTAGTATCATAGCGCTTTAGGAAAATCCCAAAAGTTAACATGATTTTATTCAAATTTGTTATGAGATGAGCTGCGCTCTCACTCTCGCATCTCATCTTGAAATTCTCATCTTGTATTGGATTTTTCTTCTTTAGTTAATTTCTTGCTTTTGACCTTGTGAATACTGTTCTGCTGGCTATGAGTTTTAATTCTCGAGTCCCCGGTGTTAAAATCCGGTGTATATTGGGGTTGCCACCTTCCTCTTAATATGAGTCGACACGTGTTTAGTCATGCAGAAAAAAGAGGGGTGGTGGTGATTAATTGCATGGTAATCCATGCCAGCCTCTCTTATATATGTGTCTTCGTATGTAGTTCTTGTTTCTTGGTTTAATCCATCATATCCATCTTTATCTTTTCTGATCAACAAATTGCCAGCATGGCCAATTCTCTTCATGGGTATGTTCTAGCCTTTGCAACCATCCCCATGTTAGTTTCAAAAACGTTTAAGCGGGACGAGCTGAAACGACTTCTGCTCGTAAAAGACGAGATTGAAGAGCTTCGGTCCCAGAGGAAGGTGAATAGGGATGCTAAACGCGCGAGTTTCAGGGCACATTATGAGGTGTACCAAGCATCTCAGCAAGCCGAATCGTCCGGTCGGGTTTCGTTGGAGATCCAACGGGCATTGGATGAGGCTGTTACTACTCATGATGCGGCCAATCAATTGTTCGCGGATTCCATGATGATGGTATCTACTATGGATCGCGCCATCTCAGATTGCCATGTTTGGATCTCTCATCATGGGGGCTTACCACTTCTTGGTCATACCCTGACCTTAGCAACTGCATCCACGCTTGTATCTTACTCTTATCTCGAGGACGAGTTGGTTCGTTTACTGATTCTGGAGGAGGAAGCGGGTCTACTATGGACGCTCAGGTTGATTCATCAGGATAAGGTGCGCAAGGAATACGACGATCATAAGTATACTCTTTCAGTCGCACGTGGGGCCGGGGCTTAGAGTAATGTTATTCAAGACATCCTTAAATTGGTGAATGAAGCTGATCAGGATCTCCGTTTGTCTACTGCGCAACGCGACGATGGCCGATTGATGGTGGAGGCTTTGGACGCAGACATTGCTCGTTGTCGGGCATTGATAGCTGGTTAGGTTGTGTGTCCCTTTGTGGGATGTATTTAGTTATCTAATTCTTTTGTGTGTTGTTTGTGTTTGTGTTTTTGTTTTGTTTTTTTGAATTGGTGCAAGTGATCTTTTTAATTTGAAAATATTGTTGTCCGTTTGTATAGCAAGGGGTTACTGGTGGAGTGGACGTTTGCTGAACGCACTTATTCCTTCCCCATCTCCCCCCTCTTTTTTTTATGAGGATGGTGAAGTGGAGGTTTTCTAAACGCACCTGTTTCCCCTTCTTTGTATGCAGAGTTTCCTTTATTTCAAGGATACTGGGTGGGCGGGCCTTAGTTAAACGCGCCTACTCCCCCCCTTTTGTCCTTTTGTTTCAAGGATACTGGGTGGGGTGGGCATTGGTTAAACGCACATACTCCTAACCCTTTTTGTCCTTTTGTCTCAATGGTTTTGGGTGGGGATTGCGTTGGTTAAAACGCGCCTACTCCCCCCCATCCCCTTTTTGTCCTTTTGTTTCAAGGGTTTTTGGTGGGGAGGGCGTTGGTTAATACGCGCCTACTCCCCCCTCCCCTTTTGTCCTTTTGTTCCAAGGGTTTTGAGTGGGGAGCGCGTTGGTTAAAACCCTCCCCCTCTTTTGTTTTTGTTCTTTTGTATCAAGGTTTTTGGGTGGGGCGGGCGGTGGTTAAACGCGCCTACTACCCTCCTTTTTGTCCTTTTATTTCAAGGGTTTTGGGTGGGACGGGCGTTGGTTAAAATGCGTCTGCTCCCCCCCCCCTTGTCCTTTTGTTTCAAGGGTTTTGGGTGGGGAGGGCGTTGGTTAAAACGCGCCTATTCCCCCCTTTTTTGTCCTTTTATTTCAAGGGTTTTGGACGGGGCGTGCGTTGGTTAAAACGCGCCTACTCCCCCCTCCCCCCTTTTTGTTTTTGTTATTTTGTTTCAAGGATACTGGTTGGGGCGGGCGTTGGTTATACGCGCCTACTCCCCCTTCTTTTCTTGCCTCGAAATTTATTGGTTAACCAGGCGCCTTCGGCTTCCCTGAGGCTCTTTTGAAGAATTTGAGACTTTTGCAGGATTTGCCAGTCAATAAGGCGCCTTTGGCTGCCCTGAGACTCTTTTGAAGACTTACAGTCAATCGGGCGCTTTTGGATGTCCCGCGGCTTTGTATAATGTGTTAGTCGATCAGGCGCCTTTGGCTGCCCTGAGACCTTTGTAGAATTTGTCAGTCGATCGGGCGTCTTTGGCTTCCCTGAGACCTTTTTGTAGAATATGTCATTCGATCAGGCGCCCTTGGCTGCCCTGAGACTCTTTTGAAGACTTACAGTCAATCGAGCGCCTTTGGCTGTGCCACGGCTTTGTATAATGTGTTAGTCGATCAAGCGCCTTTGGCTGCTCTGAGACCTTTTTTGTAGAATTTGTCAGTCGATCAGGCGCCTTTGGCTGCCCTGAGACCTTTTGTAGAATCTGTCAGTCGATCAGGAGCCCTTGTCTGCCCTGAGACCTTTTGTAAAGTTTTTCAATCGATCAGGCGCCCTTGGCTGCCCTGAGACCTTTTTTAGAATTTGTCAACGATCAGGAGCCCTTGGCTTCCCTGAGACTTTTTGTAAAGATTGTAATTCGATCAGGCGCCCTTGGCTGCCCTTAGACCTTTTGTAAAATTTGTCAGTCAATCAGGCGCCTTTGGCTGTCCTGAGACCTTTTGTAAAGTTTGTCAGTCAATCAGGGGCCCTTGGATGTCCTGAAACCTTTTGTAGAATTTGTCAGTCAATCAGGCGCCTTTGGATTTCCTGAGAACTTTCGTAAAGTTTTTCAGTCAATCAGGCGCCCTTGGTTTCGCTGAGACCTTTTGTAAAATTTGTCAGTCGATCAGGCGCCTTTGGCTGCCCTGAGACCTTTTGTAGAATTCGTCAGTCGATCAGGCGCCCTTGGCTGCCCTGAGACCTTTTGTAAAGTTTGTCAGTTGATCAGGAGCCCTTGGCTTACCTGAGACCATTTGTAGAATTTGTCAGTCAATCAGGCGCCCTTGACTGTCCTGAGACCTTTTGTAAAGTTTGTCTGTCAATCAGGCGCCCTTGGCTGTCCTGAGACCATTTGTAGAATTTGTCAGTCAATCAGGCGCCCTTGGCTGTCCTGAGACCTTTTGTAAAGTTTGTCAGTCAAGCAGGCGCCGTTGGCTCCCCTGAGACCTTTTGTAGAATTTCAGTCAATTGAAAGCATGTTTTTTTTTTTTACAACTTACTTTATTTATCGAGGAGGGCGTTAAAATGGCGTGACTCATGCGTAAAATTTCTTCAACCATTTTCCATTGACGGGCGTCTGAACTTTAGTTCCGCCCATGCGTCGAAGCTTGTAGTATCCGCTTTCTGCCGCTTTTCTTATTGTAAAAGGGCCTTCCAAATTTGCTACCAATTTTCCAGCACTGGCATTCCTTTGTACGTGCGGGGCGATTTTCAAGACTAGCTCACCGACCTTGAATGTCCTCTCTTTTACACTCTGGTTGTAGTAGTTGGCTGCGTGCTTTCTGTAAGCTTCCGCGAACCTTTCTTCCCGCGTTCTTCTTTCCTCTGTTGTATCTAAATGGGCAAAGCGGTTCACTTCATCTGGCGTGGTATGGCTAGCCATTGCTACTCTCACGGATGGGATTGCTATTTCTGCAGGTAGAATTGCGTCTTCCCTGTAGACCAGTGAATAAGGGGATGCGCCGGTGGAACTTCGTTTAGAGATTATATATGCCCAAAGTGCCAACGACAGTTGTTCGTGCCACTCCCTATGGTGGTCATGCACTAGCCTACTGAGGATGTGGATGAGCATTTTGTTCGTTGCCTCCGCCTGCCCATTTCTTTTGGGGTAATAAGGGGTAGACGTGTGAAGTCTTACATTGTATTGGCATAGTAGATCGATCACATCCTTGTTCACAAATGATTTTGTTCGTTGCCTCCGCCTGCCCATTTCTTTTGCACCGAATCAGCTATGGTTTTCAAGAAATCAAAGCAAAAAACCAATCAGCTTTGGTTTTCAAGAAAGGAAAAAGTTAAGAGGGATATAGATTATCAGCATAAATTGTTCCGGCAACCAGAAATAACAAGGGCTAACGCAGGATATGGGCACCGACAGGCCACATGAGAAAAAGGGTGTCAGAACCCTATGCAGATGCAGTAGTTCTAAAAGTAGGATTGGATATCCAGCATTGTCAAAAATTCCACACTGACAATTTTCTTGGTTGTTTAATGTATGTCATGAATAATTGTCAACTGTTATATCGCCATCCATCGAGCTTCTTCATATCAATTGGACACTCATATTAGAAAGTATATGCTCTGAGTCAAAAATTATGCATGATCTTGTTCAACTTTGTAGTAGCTTTAGACAACAAAATTCAAAAGACCGGACACTGACATGAATCGAAGATAAGTAAAAGGAATGAATTTTTTTTTCCAGTAAAAAACGAAATTCTATAGAGTCAATTGTTATCTAGATAAACACAGTTGTATTAGCTTTCTAGGCTTCTTCGATCTGAATGCTTCAACCATATCTATTTCTACCCACGTAAGTAGCAGAGTTGAGAGAAACTAGGCTTTCCACAAAAAATTCTGTTTGGTGTAAGTTATACCAAACAGAATTTTTTTTTTCAAGATTCATTAATTCCATAGCACTTGAATCCTTTGGGTCATATAGAACTAACTTATAAGAATCATGTTGTAGAATAATCTTACCATTCTTAAAAGACCACTTAAGACTCAGTGTATAGGTATTCTGAATTCTCTCATCAGCAACTGCTATAATATTTAGTCCACGATTCTGGAACTCCATAATGCTTCATCACCCAAACTTCAAGATCAACCCTCGTGTTAACAAATACGCAAAGGCGCTCTTCCAATACTCCCATCGTCATCGACATATAAAGCTTATGATCTGAAAGTTGGTTTGGTAGTTGCAACTTTTGGAATTCCTCGTCTCTGACATCCAAAGAGATTATGAACTCGGAGGTGCCTGTTTCAGCCGTGGTGCCAAAAAAATACAAAGCTCCGTTCAAAAGCACCCCTTGGAAAATACGAAACACATAAGGTACGGTCTGACTGGTTTTCCATGAATCTGTTCCTAAGGTACAGGTATACGAATGGTTCTATCTGTCAAAGTACTGATGCACAACTATGAACTTGTATTCATTAGTTTTCCGGTCATAGCCAAAACCATATATGACGCTGTCGTTATAATAATGAGACGATATTGTGGGTAGTTTTTTGAACTCTCTAGTGGCTGGGTTCCAAAGACAGAAAAACTCCTCTGCATTCCTGTAAGGTGCTTCCGATACCTTAAGCAAATCAAACCATTTGTTGAACCAAAATCATAAGAGTCATAGCGTTACAATTTAAGGATTTGAACGGGTAATCCAATTCGATGACATGATCAACTTGCGATAACGGGATATCGTGATGAATGGAGTATAGGGCTTTATTGGCCAAACTTCCTCGAGGCTCACCTCTGGCAATGATGCTAGGGCGGTTATTGTTGTTTTGGGCAGCATGATCATGGTGCATCTTAGCAAAGTAAGGATCAGAAATTATTTGATACCAAGACTTAGAAACGCACTTGCATGTAAGCAATAATTTCACTGGTACTCTTGCCAAGATCTTAAGATAGGCATCGTCTGGAACGCAAGACAATTTTGACGCCTAGGGCTCTTCCGATCTGGATCGTCTAGTATTCATTTATTTATACAACATATTGTTTTTGTACCCTAATATTGAGCACCAATACAAATAAGTCCATGTACGCTGGCCTTTTTCCTCCGGCCCGTTTCTGTCAATCTATCTTGAACGTTACGTTCTAGTTTAATTGGCAGACAAGTCTACTTCACTATGTACATGGGTCTAAACCGTATGAAGGGGAACCTATTATGTGCTATGTAACCCCGAAGTAACACGAAAAACACCATTGTAATGCTTATCAATAAAACATCTCTCCCGGATGGAATTCATGGAGGCATTGTGAATGTAATATTTCATATTTACGGACGTATAGATATTCCAAACGTTGAACCCAAGATGGTGACTCTTCTTGGATGCTCATGATTACACACCATTCCTAACGAACCTAGTGCTCTGTATGCGACTTGCTTCTGAAATCGAATGAAGTAAACAATCGTAGTAGTTTCCATATATAAAGTCAGATTGAATGGCAGGCGAAAAATATAAGGTGAACCAAACAAGGGTGACACTTCCTGGGGACTCATGTTTTAAAATTCTGATGACAAGATTGGGCAACACATTGGTAATAGAGGATAGAGGATGTGCATTTCCACAAAACATTGTAGCCAGACAGAGACTGGACTAAATCAGAGTCGAGCAAGACTTGGACCATCATCTGACCAGTTAATTATACCATGGAATACCTATGCCATCAATTTAAAAAAAAAAAAAAAAAAAAAAAAAAAAAAAAAAAAAAAGAAAAATCAGCAAACAGTTGCCCATTTGAATATTTTAAGGGCTGCTCAAATATCTGATGATACCTTGATTTCTGAGAGTGCCAGAGGCTGCCGGATTCTAGACCAAGAAATATAGATGCTACAGGATGATGTTATTTCAATTTGATATGACAAGTGTTATCTAGTATATAAAAAAGGGGTAATGTTAATATTATTTCAATGTGAAAACCCATCTAGTTGCAACTTACATTGTGCAATATAAAAATACATTACCTACGATAGTTGATTTACTTTCTACCATGCAGGAGAGAGAATAGCTGAATCAACATATGACCCTAGTTAGCAATTCGCAATACGGGATACGTACGCGTATTATACGGATTTGTAAAAATCGAATTCGGTCAAGAATCCGGTGAACGGTTCGTGATACGGGAGTAATACGTAACGGCATACGTACGTATATAATTCGATTTACAAATATAAGTTCGTCATCGAAAATTCGGCACACGTATAATAACAGATATTCCGAATTTATATATAATCCTGCAAATACATAGTTCGAACTTCGAAATACAAAATATTTATACATATACATAATATATATCTTAGATTCTGACAGACATAGATACATTACAGTCTATTTATACCATGTCCCTGTGCATATATAACAAGTTAAGTTACTGAAGTAATGTTTTAACTCCACAAAAAATCAAAATATAGACACAAATTAAGCAATTAGATGTGTCAGTTAGAGCCTAATTTGTTGCAAGTATTAAATACCTACTGATGACGATAATTCATTCTCGAAGATGTCCCAATGCCGCTACACATTCTATCCATCCAAGCAGCATTCAGGTCACTTTGAGCATCGGCTACAAAACCTTCATCAATAGCTTCATCCAGATTGCCATCAACAAGTTCAGTGTCCCACTCTGCGAGATTTTCAAGATTAATTAGGTCTCTATCTTTTAACTCAAAGTTCACGGAATTTTTCAGCATTAACGAGTTCATCCTTATGTACACCAGATCTTCCAACATCTGTGGAGCCAATCTGTTTCTCTTTTTTGTTTGTGCAGCATCGAAAGCACTCCAGTTATGTTCACATGCTGAAGCACTACACGGCTGACTTAATAAACAAATGGCAACCTTTCTTAGTATAGGAACAGAGCCTCCATTTGCTTCCCACCACACCCCTATAATAAGGCCATAAACTTAGATAAACAATACACCCTAGATACGACTAATTATCCAAAAACAAAAAATAAAATTCATTAAAAAAAAAACTTACTTGGATGACAATTACTGATTTGATCTATTGAGATGCTTGTAAAGATCTTTGGATGTTTTCCATTATAGAGTAAAAGCTCTTGCGAAAACTTGGTTCTTTCAGTGGTATCAATCAGTTTGTCATAAATATATGACAAGGCAGCTTGCACAGCTTCATTAGTATATGAAATCTTTCCATCAAACATGAAAGGAGGGTTCAAATACATGGCAGCAGCATGAAACTCATGAAGCAGGTTAGATTTCGCTCTGAATTCAAACAATTCTCATATATGCATATACTTAACAGGATCCTCTTCACATCGTTTTTTAATTGCCTTTCGTGCTCTATCTGTTGCTTCATAAATGTAGCCTGAAGTTGACCCATCACCGTCGACTAACCGTAATACCTTTACCAATGGCTCCATTGCTGAAATTAGCTCTTTCCCATCCCCCCAAAATGGTGTTCCTTGTATAAGCTCTTTGACTATGTCAGCAACAGCTCCTTTGCTGTACAACATGTTTCTATATTCAACCGATGCGACCAGGTTTCTCAAACCATCTTCAACATCTAAAATAGATTGAAGCATAAGAAAGTGAGACGCAAACCTGGTTTTAGAATACTTTCTCAAATCTTTCTTGGTATGCTCTCTCATTAAGTCCAAAAGAATGATATGCCTGCATAAATGGTCATATATCTTTCTTGCTTTGAGAAAAATATCTTCAACCCAATCAACAGAATCATATATATCCTCAAACAGCAATTGAACTCCATGAGCATCACACTTTGATTTGATTATGTGGGGATACTCTTCCATGATCAGGTTACAAGCAAGTCCAAAGTTTGAAGCATTGTCAGTCACAATTTGCACTACATTTTCAGCACCAATCTCTTCAATAACTGGTAAAAGTACCTCCCTTATAAATAAACATGTGTTCGACTCTCTGGATCTTTCAACTGATTTTAAGAATACTGCCCCTTTTGGTGAGTAAGCAATCACATTTATAGACGACCGTTTTTTCATATCAGTCCATATGTCTGACATGATGGTGCATCCAGTTGAACTCCAAGATTCTTTGACTTCATTTACATAACGTTCCACATCTGCTTTAGTATTGACAACCAACTTAGTTCGAAGAGTAGAATAACTAGGTAATGAATATCCAATACCATATTCCGAAACAGTCTTAATCATCTCAATAAACCCTGTTGTCTGTATAACATTAAAAGCAATGTTATTCAAGAAGAAACAAAGAGCTACTTTCATGTCCACCGCATCTTTATCCTTTTTGCTGAGCATTGCAGGTATTGAAGTTTGTTGCAAGCTTGGTTCTTCACAGACACTAACACTGCTCTCCCAACACTCCCAGTAGATGATTTAGCTCTTTTAGTCCCACTAACATTAACACGGGCCTCCCCAATTGCAATAACAGCAGATGCTTGTACTTCCTCAGGTACTTGTGCACAAACAGCAATGTCACGGCCTTTAATACCCGAAAATGAGACTTCACTCTTGCTACTCCTCCAGGAAAATCTCTTTTGCAGTACTTACATTTGAAACGGTTATTCAGTTTCTCGGCATATTCCCAAAATTTGTCTTTTATCTTCGTCATGTCCTACCAAATACACACTGAAACTAGTTTTAAGTATCAACAAAACTAGAGAAAGAGAATTTCTTGAACGAATAACGATATTAATTTATTAACATATGAATCCAAATTAAGCTCATAATATTATTCATAAATCTATAACCTAATTCATTATTCATAATATTATTAATCAACTAAAATTGCAGTAACAAAATATCTAACCTAAGGATATAACCAATCATGGATTCAAAACAATCCAATATAAATTAAACATAAATAGATGTACTGTTGATTCAATTGATATTGAAAACCAAAAAATCAGAATCAAACATAAAAATACAACACATAATATGTTGATGGAATCATGCCATACCTTGTCGCCAGCCTTAGAAGCAGATATCGAAGGATTTGAAGATAGGAAATCAGAAAACGAATTTGGGTGCGATCTGTTCAGTGACTGAGAAGGTAGAAGAAGGAGTTAGGTTAGAAGAAATCTTCATTCTCTCTCCAAATTTTCTATTTATACAGACTCATTTCTTAACCCTATTTTTCCCGTCCGAACGAATAAAGGTTGATTCGGGACGTAAAAGACGCGAATAATTCGGGATCTTCATATAACACGCGTACCCGGGTCGGTCTTTCAATGGGTCGTCCGTATGATTCGTTCCCGATTGATACGGAATAATTCGCGAATTATTCGCCGAATTGCTAACTAGGCATATGACACAAAGGAAGGACTTCATAGATATTGGACGGGTTTTATTTGGTCCTACAGAGTATAGACAAAAACGGAGAATAGCTGAATCAACATATGACACAAAAGAAGGGATTGATAGATATTGGACGGTTTTATTTGGTTCTACAGTGCACTGACGGACTTACAGCTGGGCTAAAGGGGACTTTAGCCCGTGTAGGCTTCTCTGTCCACAAGCCAAAAAAAAATAAATCTAATTCGATCAAGGTTTCTAGCCCGGGCCTTAAAAGAAAATTTATCCTTCCTGAATCCGTCCCTGCTACAGTGTATAGACAAAAATGGAATTCCTCCACATAAGAAAGATAAATCTAAATGTCTAGATACACTCAAGAAAGGTACCGAGCTGGGCACCGTGTGAGCGGAGGGATTCGGCCCATTTCTGCCCACCCAATTCCAATGTAGAGAAAGTGACACTCCTGCCGTTGGATCTCTTCTCAGTGTACACTTCCAAGTGTATGTAGCAAAGATGAAGGTAAATAGAACCCTAACGCTCTGTCAGCCTGACAAACTCTATCTTGTAATTTACATCTCATTTTCATGAACTTTATACAACATGCTAAATTAAATTAAGAAATTCATTTGATACACAATCTCAGCAACAGGTTCAATATCGCTTCAAGAATATTTAGCTATTGATACATCATATATTGCCACACCATCAACATAAGTGTTGCAGAAACAAATTTCTAATCACGGTACTTTTCAGCTGCGGCTAAAAGTTATAATTTATTACTGCAAAATTAAACTTTTTCCACACAACTGTAGCAACAATATGAAAACAGTGTGGTAAAAAAGTATAATTTCATGCTGCAGCAATAAAGATCGGGTGCATCAATAGATTTCTTATTACATAGGTTATCGAGATACTAGTAGGGATTTATGTCATATCGATTGGGTGCTGCAATATATTATGTTTCTAGTAGTTAATTAATATTGATATTCATAAGAACTTTAACACTCTCTTTGTTGTTCGGGAAGAAGAAACAAATAAAAGCCAACCTGTCAAAACAATGGAGTTGCATTTTCACTATTCTCAATCACCAAAATGAAGAATGTGTATATATATTTTAATGTATTGGGAACGAAAACAAAATTATACCTCATTTTACATGTTGAGGCTCCAGCCTCCATGCATATACAATACATGTCTGGAGCCTGCAACAATGTGTAGATGCTAAACTTAGTTCCCCATGCAGATTCAAAGAAATAAGAAACACCACCCATATGTAGCATTAACTGGTTACATGAAGACCACAATCGACACTTTACACATTCACCGTAACTAGAGGGGGACTGTAGTAACGTGATAAAGGAAATAAATAGGGCGAGAAGCTCAGTTAACTGCCAAACAAATTCATGGATAGAAGACATTATTGTTATTCTTAATAGTTCGGTTGACTCTTGGCTATGTTCTTTTGATTTGAGAGAAGCAAATAATGGAGCGCATAAGCTGGCAAAACATGCTATTTCTAATTCTAGTAGTGAAATTTGGTTTGATCAAGTTCCTGGCTGGCTAAATGAATGTATCCAGCAGGATCTTAACAGTATTCTTCACTAAAATCAATGAACTAATCTTCCTTTCTTATTAAAAAAAAAATATTCACCATAACTGAGTTTCTATCGGTACAATCAACCCAAATTCCAAAGCAACTACGTGGTAACTAAGGCGCATCTCCTGCATCTATGAATTGCCTACAAACTTTTCAAGCCCTAATTCACAAGTTTGGATTACTGACATCACTAAGTATACTCAGCTATACATGATAATAATAACACAATTCTTAAAAACTAGTTTCTTGAAAACTAACAGAACTAACAGCTGAAATTTCAGGCACGTATTGTCAAAGAAAAAAAAAAATTAAAGTCACACAACAGAAATTAAACAGCATATTCCCTGCTTCACTAACTGAATTTATCCTATGAAAGTTTCCAAAATCCTGAATTTTTTCCCTGGAATCATATCACTTGCTATCTATAAGTGGAAATCCAAGATCTAAGGACCATTTCCCAAATTCTAATGTCAGATGTAGAGGTGGGAGTTTATATAGTTAGTGTTCTGTGTCGTTTCCAAGGTGATCAAAGTTACCAGAGATTTTTCCAGGTAACTCAAACTCAAAAACGTAAGCATGATTTCATTTTTTACAACCACAAGTATGAAGTAGAGAATTGTAACTAAGAGTCGTGATGTGACGGGATCATCCTCGTGATAGCTTAAGTAAGGGTGCACTTCTAAACCCCTGGATATTTCATCTTAGATATGTACACATTCCTAAATTCCTATATTTTATTTTAATTGTTACTTAGTCCCTCTAAATAATCAAACTAATTTTCTTCGTTCATAAGAAGTGGGAAAATGGATCCATGACTATTTCCATGTCCATGAAGTTTATAATCAAGAAAAGAGTTATTACGACAACCGCTAACAAACAGCTAAAACCATTAGTAATGGATATCATAAACGATCAGAATTTAAAATCATGGATTCGTCGATTTTCTGTCAAAATTCATTCAACCTCGTTAAAGGAGTTCTTGCCGTTATAACCATTGTTCCTTTCTTCCTCTACATGACCTGAAGATCAAAAATTAAAAACTAATTAATGTTAATATAGAGGATGCCCAAAACTTAATAACTAGACTTTGTATATATTCATGTAATAATAAGTGGATATTATATGTTTATTGTTCTACTTTCTTACAGAGAAGAAAAAGATAAACTTACACATACGTCGTTCATACAAAAGAGAAAAATGACGGACATTAATTTATATGTTTCTTGAGCCTCATTAATTCTTACAGTGTTGCTGCAATCTAACATAATCAGTTCTTCTTTATCTATATTGGTTTTTAATGATTTTTAGGGTTTTGTTTTTCGTTTATTAGATGATTTCCAGGTTTAGGAAACAACAATAGTAATAATGATTTGATTGTGACCGTGAGAATGAATCTGATTTGTTAGGGGGACTGATGAGAAAATTCAATTAAGTGATGTAAAAGAATGGAAGATAATAATAAAGTAAAAAAAAAAACTTAAATGTTGTCTCGAGATTCAAATTCATCCAAATGTCCGAGAGTTAAAAGGTGCACCCTTACGAAAGCTATCACGAGGGTGACCCCGTATCACAACACGGCTGTTATCTGAACTATGTGACATTTACAACTACAAGTTATCAAACTACCTATGGTACCTTCTATTTTAAAATCAATAGCTTCAAAATTCATACAATGTTAACGTGGTAGACCAAATTTAAAGGCATCTGCCATCTTAGAGCTTTTCCTATGGAATGTGTGTGAAGAAAAAAGTCTTCATCCACGTAGGATGCACAAACATTTTTATAAAAAATCATCTCCAACCTATTGAGGTGAGGATGATGTGATAAAAAAAAATTAGACATCCTCTAGATGAACCTCTAGTTTTAGACATTCATTTAAAGGATGTCTTCCCAATACCGGACCGTCCCAAAACCGGTGGAATCGTACCTGTTTTTGTACCAAACAGAGGAAGGGATACAGGTACCGGTCCAAAAAATAGGAACAGGGGCTATGCAGGTATAGGTACACGGTCATGTCCTTATCCCGTACCGTCCTGGACCGACTATACCGAAGAAAACTTGTTGTTCTTCAAAAATTTTGCGTCACGGTTTTCATTGAAAACTACTTTGGTTTTTTTGTCAACGGTGCTTTTGATTCCTTGGAGTATCGTTGTACCTGTTCACCTCGAAAATAGGAATAGTATACAGAGAGTACTGAACATACCATATGTGAGGTTATTGCCGGTAAGTCCCTGCCATGTGATTGTCCAGCCACCACATTGGTTACCAAGGTTATTAGCATGACCTCCTGCAACAAGGATCTTTGGGGCCTTCTTGGGAAGCGACAACATTGGATAAACTGCAGAATTACCATTCTTCAATAGTACTAGTGATTTTCTCACTGCATCTCTCGCTAAATCTCTGTGTGTTCTTGGCTTCCAAGTTGTTTAGCAAGGCTAAGATCAGCTATTGGGTTTTCAAAAATTCCCAAAGTGAATTTAACCCTCAAGATTCTGCTAACAGCATCATCGGTTCTACTTCGCTTGATGAACTTCTTCGCTAAATCTCCATTAGTACCGATTGGTATCACTACAAGAAAACTTGGTTTAAGCGACCAAAATCTTAGCAAGCTCTCAAAATTTTGGTCGCTTTAATAGTTAAGCAACCATGTTTGCAATTACCAAAAATTTTGGCTGCTATTAACATGCCCCCATTAAATCGTAGCTACTAATTAAATTTATGGGTTGCTCCAGCCTTTTTCCCAGTATTACATAGCGGGTGGAATAGTAGGTTAGTAGCTATTTACTTCAAGCTACCGTGTATCAGCAATTCAAAATATGTTTGGCTGCTAAAAACCTGTCTCAGCAACTAAGGTATAGCGACCACCAATTCAGAAAAGGAAAGTGGATGATTCTAATAATGGAAAGGGAAGCGATCACCAATCTAGTGTTTGATGTTTGATATTGAGATGTTTAATTTTGATTTGTAGAAATTTTACGAGGTGGGTTTCTAATAGAAGTTCTACAGTAATTTTACGAGGTGGGTTTCCCATTCTTTCTCATTTTTCTAATCATTTTCATTCAATTGATTTATACATTTTCGTAGTATTCAATCCAAAATATATATGTTCTACATATTTTCTACGATAATAATTCACTTGTTCATTCCGTCCATTTCTAATACAATACTCGAAATTCTATCTAATTGAAAACCGAAGGTAATTACCGAATTTGTTTCCAATCATTACCTAGCTCTTGGCTTTCTATTGGCCAGATAAATTTGAAAAATCGTATTCCTTGTTTGTTTTGTAATTAACACAATTTTATATGATCTAAAATACTCTTTATATCCTAATTGCGTGATTAAAAAAAATTGGGACAGAAAAAAGAAAGAATCGGAAAAATCTGATTCCTATGATTCAACATGAAATTGTTTTAGGTGTTTTATCAAAACCTTGAAAATTTAAAAATTATATCATTAATTCCTTTTTTTCAAAAAATCGGTGGAACTTGGTCAATTTTCCCGATTTACTGTAAGTAGTTCCCATCCTCGGTGAACTAATGATGGACATTCAGTTAAAATAATGAATAACTGGATAAACCAATTTATGTAAGATAAATTGAGTAAGGTCGAGCGAATTGGATAATATTGATAGATATAGGGTGAAATACACAAAGGTCGATGGACATTCAGTTAAAATAATGGATAACTAGATAAACCAATCTATTTAAGAGAAACTGAGTGAGGTCCAACGATATTGGGTAAGATTGATGGATAACAAGTTAAATTAAGTCAAAGCGAAGGAAATTTAGTTTATTTGATCGATAACCATATAAACTCATGGAATCTAAGAAAAATTGAGTGAGATCCAGTAATATTGGACAAGATTGATAAATAATGTCTTTAATTAATTAAGGTCGATGAACATTCAATTAAAATGATAGATAACTAAAGAACCTTATGATTTTTGGGAAAATCTGAGTGAGGCCGATTGACATTGGGTAAGATTGACAAATAACAAGTGAAATTAAGTGAAGCCACGAACATTCGGTTTATTTGATAGATAACTATGTGGCGAAATTGACTAAGGTCGATCGATTGAGATGCACTTGTATAAACCAAACAGTAGGTTTCGGATAACAATGCCGGTCTAATTTATAATCAGGAATCTATTTTTAATGACAAAGCTGGTTCAAGTAGTGATAGTGTGTTATACCGAATTTGAAGTTCGAACGGACATTGAGCTTCATATTTAATGATTTCGATGATGTATCATGCTAAGTTTCAAGTCAGAACTCTTTTGAAGCTTCGTGGTTCATAGTTTGTATGCCATTTTACCACATTTAAAGTACGAATCGACATTGAGATTCATATTTATCTATTTTGATGATGTATCCTTCTAAGTTTGAAGTCAGAACCCTCCTAGAGCTTCTTGGTTCATAGTTTCGTTGTCGTTATACCAAATTTGAAGTTCGAGTTGGCATTGAGCTTCATATTTATCGATTTTGATGATGTATCATGCTAAGTTTGAAGTCAGAACCCTCCTGAAGCTTCGTTGTTCATAGTTTCTATGTCGTTATACCGAATTTGAAGTTCGAATCGACACTGAGCTTCATATTTATCGATAAATATGATGTATCATGCTAAGTTTGAAGCCAGAACCCTCCCGGAGCTTCGTGGTTCATAGTTTCTATGTCGTTATACCAAATTTGAAGTTCAAATCCATACTGATCTTCATATTTATCTATAATGAATAGTAGAAATTACTTCATGACCTACATGACTAGTAGAAATTACTTCATGACCTATGCGGCTAGTCGAAATTCAAACCGGAAACACACAAAGAAAG
Source organism: Papaver somniferum (assembly GCF_003573695.1). Taxonomy (NCBI): domain Eukaryota; kingdom Viridiplantae; phylum Streptophyta; class Magnoliopsida; order Ranunculales; family Papaveraceae; genus Papaver; species Papaver somniferum. The sequence continues at coordinate 8,787,438 of NW_020618825.1, read as the reverse complement.
CACAAAAACAAAAAGAAACACACCAATTATCGATTTCATTTTTCATTTTCCCGATTCATTTTTATGTATTTTTTGGATTTTTTTATATCATAATGTCGATAACAATGTCCTAAATTTATTAATATTTTTTTTGGATTTTTTTTCGTGTCAAATGTTGATAACAAAACCGGATACATGAGTACGTATTAGCACAAACAGAAAAACACTTACTTCTCAATCCGCATGAACATCCCAAATATAATATCAACCGTCAAGATCTTTTTCTTGATCCGTATGAGTGGATCAAACGAAATGTGGTCCGTCGATAATTTTAGTTTTCATTTTGGTTGTATCATCAACTACTCGAACTCTAACTCCTTTTGGTTCTCTCTTTCTTTCTTCCTCTCCTCCGAAGCACACCGTCGGCGCTGCATCACCACCGCTGCTCTTCTCTCAATCCCTCTTATTCATCTCCATTTCTTGATAGAATCGACCCATCTTAATTCTCATCTGCAATTTCTGGTGAAAATCATCAACCTCAGTCACAGAAACTCATCAATTGAATACCTCAGATCCACCTTCTACAAACCCTAAATCAAACGAAACCCATTTGAATTCGTAATCTGCTACTGATTTCTTCTTTCACCGATTAAATCTCAGAAACCCTTTCAATTCTTCATTCAACATCTAACCTAGCCATAAGAATCATATCTCTCCATCCCTGAACATCGAATCAATAACAGAAAATTCATTATCTCTTCCATCTCTGATTAAAGTTTCTTAATCATGGGTTCGATTTGTGGAATTGGTGTTGCTGCTGCTAGAAATCAAGATGGATGGTGAATTACAGTTAGGGTTTGAACAAGAAATTGGAGATGAAGATTTTAACTGAACTGTAGATGGAATTGATTACAGAAAAGAAGGAATTGAAATCAAGATGGATGGTGAATTACAGTTAAACCCCATCATTTCTAATGTTTATAATTTTGTTTTCGTGGCCATACAAACACTGAAGTTCGGTCATACAAAGATCTTGAAAGTAAAATGCTTAAGAAACTAAAGAAATCAATGTTTTTAGGGATTTTTTTTCTCTGATTGTGCGGCTTTTTATGGGATCCCATATTATGAAAATGTAGTTTCAGATGTAATTAGGATTTTAGAGGGGTTTTTTGTTTGGTAATACTTGTCTGAGGCTTTAAGCATCTCATTTTGATTGTTTGATAAACATTTTGTTCCATGCTTATGATGTGTTTGTTAATATTCCTCTGAGAAATAATTATTTTGAAGTGATTTATAGTGTGATTCATTCAGTAACTTGAAGGAAGTTCTTTGATAATATAGTTGGATTATAGTAGCCTTTGATAATATGGTTGATTATAGTAGGTCATTCTCTGTATTGTTAGCATGGGAGATGAGGGTGAAGTTGTTAAAGTTTTGGTGAATTGAATATGGTTTAGTCTTTCATTCGTAGTCACTTATTCATTTTTGTTTCTTTCATAGTGTTTACATTGGGATGAGCTAGAACGGGATTATCACAAAGTCTTGGCGAGGTGATCCCTTGCACTATTCTCTGCCAGGTAGAAGTGTTATTGCAATTCTGGCGAGTTGAAATTTAAGTCACTTGACTTCTTACATTTTCTCAATTACCTTGTGTTGGTTTGCTAATTTATGCAAGTGGTTAATTGCAGGAACAAGTCAAATTAGTTCTATTTGGTAATACTTGCAAGACGATGTTCGAATCAATCATATTTTTGTTTGTCATGCACCCATTTGATGTTGGAGATCGATTTGAAATTGATGGAGTTCAGGTAATTTTTTTTTTACCGAGTATTATCTTTATTTTTTGGAAATGGCCTTGTTGAATGTTTTCTCAAGAAACTCGTTTTCATTGAAATTTCAGATGGTAGTTGAGGAGATGAATATTCTGACCACTGTGTTTCTAAGGTTCGACAATCAAAAGCTAATCTATATGTAGGTAGGACATTTGTGTCCACCTTCATTACATTTTTGGATCATACTAGGTGGTTCAAACTACCTGCAATGAACCCCATTTGCTAAAATATCTGCACAAGCATTTCCCTATTTGTGGATATATGATTCGTACTGTTCCGTTGATTGATAGTTGCATTTTCTGTAGGAATTGATGCAGAGGTCAAGGACATGTTATCCATTATGTTCAGTTGATGATGTGAGCTCCCAATATTTTGAAGCAAGTTACCAGCCAAAGACTGATTTCTTGAAAGCGTTTGCAATCGTTGGAGCAGTTGCGGCTGGGGCTGTGGGTTGCTGCCAATCAGGTCCATCCCCATGTTTTGTTTGCCTGAATCGTCATTTAAATTGTGCTTTCTTTGATTGCTTATGAGTAGAACCATTGCATATAGCCATATAGGTTAAGTTTCTCTTTAAAATTGTTCGTTGTTTATCTCCATTGAAGTGCCTATACATGCAAAAGAACTTGCTGACACTGGTTTAACTGGAAGTTGTATCATGGTATAGGACATAGCCATGGCATTGGTATTCGGATTAGGATATGCAGGGATTATCTTTGAGGAATCTTTAGCATTCAATAAAAGTGGAGTTGGATTATTGATGGCAGTTAGTTTATGGGTTATCAGAAGCATCGGGGTAAGATTCATTTCAATTTCTTGAGATTTCAGCTTAATGGGAAAAGTATATAGAAACATGATACTGGCTATTTTCTTTTTCGAAATAATCAGTTGCTCCTTTCATTTCTAACCTCTCTTATATGGAGGTTTTCATGTTTGTTTCTTTCCCACATTAAGTTCTTATTTGTTTGGTTGTGACAATTTGTTGTCTTTTCTGGTACAGGCTCCCTCGACTGATATAGCTGTGAATGAGCTCAGTCATACATGTGCGGAAGTTAGTGAAATAGTATTTCTTTTTGCTTGGTGCAATGACCGTAATAGAGATAGTTGATGCTCATCAAGGATTGAAACTGGTTACTGATAATATAACTACTCGGAAGCCACAGACTCTTCTTTGGGTGGTGAGTGGTCGCTACTCCTCATTGACTGATTCTTCTGATTCCATTTCCATATTATGATATGGTGTATTGGTGTTACCTCTGTTGTTTCTATTGATCCATTTGCTCCAAAAGCATATAAGTAAAGTGTTGTGCACTTTTTACTGTCAGATGCCTACATATGTATTATACAGCCAAACTAATCCTTGAAGTGTTTGTTCACACTATTGTAAAACGCATTCTCAGCTGAAACATGTATATCTGTTTTTCATTCTAAAAATCTGCAAGGACAGAGAATCACTGCCATATTTTGATGGCTCATGTTATGAAGTTCTGGTGGCTTCCGATTATCCCATCCATGTCTAAGCTGAAATATTGAAGTACATTAGATATAGATTTTCCTAAGAGTATAGTCATGAAAATATATTCTTGATGTAAGTATACGTTAGATGCTTTTTAATATCTTCGTGTGATTGAAATGCATGACGTTGTTGTGATAACACCATGGGTTCTTGCTGTACATTTCAAGTTAGAATTGTCACTTTCTTTCTAAGCTCAGTCCTTGACAACCTAACATCCACCATTGTGATGGTCTCGTTATTGAGGAAACTAGTGCCTCTATCGGAATACCGAAAGTATGTCCCAATCATGTCCTTTGTTTCAGATGTTCCTGGCTAATAATGACATTCTTCATTAGATCATTTCTAAAATTATATTATGAATATCATTATCTTTGATTTGACATGTTCGTGTTTTGTATAATCTGAATTAGTAACATTGTGGCAAAAAGCAGACTACAAGTTGTGGAGATTCAGGATTTGTTGGTTTCTTTACACTTGAATGATGAATGATCAGATAGGAACTTAAACACAAGAATGATGGCAGTATGAATCTCTTATTATGAGCTTGGTGCTACAAAGTCGAGGGAGTGTTCATCTTTAGTTTCAAAATTAAGGAAATTGTAATCAGCATTTTTTAAATAAATGATTAGTTTGTATTTTTGATCTTTTTGTTCCTCTAAAGATTGTCTTTTTTTTAAGAAATGATGTAAATTGATCTATGTGATATAATAAAACATGATTCAGTTTTTAATTTGGTTCATAATTTGTTTTAGTATCAATTTTAATTGTAATTTCAATTTAGGATTATCTAAATCGAAATAGGCCAGATATGTTCGGCACCAGAACAATAGATGTAGCGGACAAAAAGTTTGATAGCTCAAAAATGTAAGCAACCAACTTCGGTAGCTCAAAAACGCAAGCAACCAACTTCAGGGCAAAACATTTGGTAGCTCAAAAATGTAAGCAACCAACTTCAGGTATTTCACTTGCTCTATTATGGTTGGTCTATCTATGAAGTGATCAACGTTTTACTTGCTGTATTTTGGTTGGTCTAGCTTTAAAGCGATCACTATTTTGCTTGCTCTAGGGAGGTCGGTTTATCCATGAAGCAATTAAGAAAAAAACGCTACATGATAGTTGCTTGATTACTAAAGCGATTGCCTAGCTGCTCTAGACTTGTAGAAATTCCACCTTTTGCAACTCGAGAGCGAGAGCCAAATTAAGTCGCTTTAAGGGTTAGAGCGACTCAATATGGGCTTTTCCAACCAAAAATGCCTGGTCGCTTAATCCAACTTTTCTTGTAGTGTATCGGAACCGTACCTGGTACCGTACGTGTACCGAATGTTACGGGAACCGAGATATAAGGTACAGGTACTCGTTCTCGCCAAAAACCGATCCGAACCGTACCGTGTGCACTCTTAATGCAGGTTAATTGAGTCATGTACTGTAGCCTATAAAGGCATAATTTCGAGTTAATGAAAATTGTGAAAAATAGCTAACACAATGTAGCACTCTAGTATGTTCTGCGTTTCTTCCGCTCTGCTCTCTTTCTATACCTTGATTTTCATCACACGTGTCATACCGTCTTTTCATTAATATCCTTCATACAGGGCGTACCTAACCTGACCTAATATAAAAGACAACAATATCCCTTGTCAAGACTGATTCAAGTCCAATATATTGCTCATAAGCACAAACGTTGAATATTGCTCATAAGCACAGCGCCATTTTACTAATCAACCAGCACAGCGGCATTTTACTCATAAACATGTAGTATGACGCTTTATTTTGCTCTTGTGTGGTGAACGGTGAGTCAAACGTTCAAATGAATACTCAGACCTGCCCTGTAATATTGGATTTAGTACGATTGGTTGGCATTAACATTTTAGAAGTGTAAAAATAAGTTCAATTTAACGAACATAATTAGGTTCATTATTAGGAAATCAATGAACTACCCGCAAATTAAACCCTAGACAGCATATGTAAAGACCTCCCAAAGCAACCTCGAAGAGACTCACCAAGGCAGTAATTATATTGTGTCACCCATGTTACAGGTGGAAAAATCTTTAAAATCCAACACAAATTCAAAATCAAATTTGATTGATTGTTGGAGCTGCTTAAAATCACAATTGAAGAAACTGACAAAAAAAAATAAAAAAATAAAAAAATTAAGAGATTACCTGAGCCAAGACAGCGAAAATCTTCAAGTGGAAGAAGACCAGAGAGGAAAAACCATTTGTGCGAGTGGATCTTCATCAACGACAAGACGGGTTTCATCTTCTTCTTCGTCTGGAAGTTTCAGTGATGAGATCGATGCAAGATAACGAAATCTATGAAGAAGAATCAATTATTGACGAAGAACTTGGCCAATTTGAGCTTGACAAGTTTTGAGATCTAAAGAAAATGAGACGGCCGAGGGGTATGTATGTTAGGGTACCTTATGATGTAAGGGCATAGAAAGAAAAATGGATATGATCCAACGGTTGAGGTGTTTGAGATTTGACCTAGAACCACATTAGGGTACTTAAAGGATTATAGAGGTGTAGTGTTAAGTTCATGGTTGGGGCATTTCTATCTCGAACTCAAAAATAGCCCGGAAATGGTTAACGCTTATGAATGCACTGCTTTGCACTAGTATGTCTCATACGTTTTTGGTCTAGTTCACCTTGTTGTAGTTCTATTATGTATTGCATCCCTTCAATATTAATGGCATATACTGTTTAGATCCATAATGATGATGACCAAATTAAGGCAACTTGTCAAAGTGGTTGTAGTAGGTATTCTTAAGCCAAATGTTTTCATTGTTGTCCATGTAATTTCTCAAAAATATGCTTTTCAGACTCTAGTTTCTACTACCGTGACTTGGCAGAAAAGTGCTTGAAAAGTGATAAATATTCCATATTGAAAGGACCTCCAAAAATCAAGAGCAACACCAATCATCCTAGGTAAAAATGAAGTGCTTAGTCATAAATTGTGGTCTGGTTCAGGTTTATATTAGCTTTAGGCCGGTTCCTATGGAAAATGGATAAACCCTCCATTTGTCATGCCAGCTGGCGTGGCAAACTGGCCGCGCCACTACGGGAGAAAACAAAAATGGTCTAGTCTAAACCGTTCTATGGAGAAAAGAAGAAAACCGCTAGCGGTAGTGTCTCCACCGCTAGCATTAGAGTCTCAACCGCTGGCGGTTTTCTTAAAACCGATCGGTCTTATAATCGTCGCTTGTTTTATTGAAGTAACAGATATTTCCCCCAACATATATCTATAAATTTTCCCCATTCAATTCAATTTAATCACACCTCTTTTTCTCTCATTAAATCTATCTTTAATCATTCTTTTGTACCTTAATCATTTGTTTAATATTTTTTTCAACTCAATGGATATGGATTTTCCGACGAAGAAGTGGGTATTCATATTGATCGATTTAAAGAACAACAATGAATATTTGTTCAGGCCATGAAACAAATTGACGATGAGTAAAGAACTAACCAACACCTTGATGGAGCTAGATTCATTAAGGAAAATACCTAGACATCCAGAGCCAAGAGAAGTGTTCACAAGAAGATATATGTACCGTGGTCGGGATGAATGGCATGAGAAGCTGAAGCACGGTTATTTTCTTCCTGACTGTGTGTTCTCTGATGAAAATTTCCAAGGCCCATTCCGCATTCCCAGAATTTGGTGCTAAAGATTATTGGTCAGCTTTGCCAGCTAGAACCTCAATTTAGTTATCAGTATGATGCATTGAATATTAGGGGTCATAGCCCTGAACAAAAGGTTACTTTGGCTTTGAGGATTTTAGGATATGGAATACCTCCAGATTCTAATGATGAGTACCTTCATTGGCAATACAACTGCATACAAGTATCTTGCGTTGTTTTGCGAAACAATGATTAATCATTTTGGTCCTACCTATTTACGAAAACCAACTGATGCAGATGTTAGTGAAATATTAAAGCAAAATCAGGAAAGGGGATTTCCCAGAATGTTGGATAGTCTTGACTGCATGCATTTGGTATGGACCAGATGCCCTACCTATTGGTCCGGCCAGTATAAAGATCACTACGTAAAACCAACGGTGATCCTTGAGGCTTCTTATGATTGTTGGATATGGTACTTCTTTTTTTGTCTCCCAGGATCTCAAAACAATATACATGTTTTACACAAATCGCCTTTGTTTAAAGACTTAAAGTATGGAATTTCTCCTCAGTTAAATTTCGCTATCAACGGGAATCATTACACTCATGGTTATTATGTTGCAGATGGAATTTATCCAAAATGGTCAACTTTAGTTCAATGTTACCGTCAGCCACCTGCTGGTGAAATGGGTCGTTCATACTCGTATACAAATGAATCTGAGAAAATATGTGGAACGTGCTTTGGAATTATGAAGCGGAAGTTCGCAATCATTTGTGGGCCTTATCGTGGTCTAAGTGCTCGTGAAATGCATAAGACTATGCTGACTTGCATCATTATGCATAACATGGTTATCTAGGAGACTCGTCGTAATAAGAATTGGACTAACCATCAAGATGAAGACTTAAGGCCCGAGATTAAACCAACAAGAGGATTACCTTCAAGGAACTATGCGCAAATGACCAGTCATATTGAGAACAGAACTCTGTATAACAGGTTAAGGGAAGATCTCAGAGCGAATCTGTGGGCTGAGTTTCAAAGAGATGGGGGACGAATTGAGTATTTTTATTTCATTTTTTTTTGTTTATTTATTATTGTTTCATTTTTATTTTTTTAAATTGTTTAATTTTCAATTGTTGTTCCATAATTTTGTTTTGTAGCTGTTTTAAGTTTAATTTTTTAACGGTCATTAAAAATAGCGGTCTAGACTGAATCGCTAGCGGTCTAGACTCAACCGCTACAATTCCTTATAAATCCTTCACTTCATCCGTTTCAAACCACACATCACTTCTCTATAAAAACTTCTCTAATTTCTGGTTAAATTATGGATGATCCTAGATTTACTGAAGATGAAGATTTATCTCTATGTAGAAACTATGTAATATACTACCCGAAGAGAGGTGAAGAACGACGGATGAACGTTTTACCTAATATGAGTTATTTGGGTAAAATTCATGATGCCTTATGCACGGAGACATGTAATCCTCATAACCGGGATCGTGCCGATTTTTTTTGCCGATTCATGGATATCAAAAAAGAGATTGTGGATTTTATAGATATGAAAAGGATTGTCACTCGATACCGTCTTAGAAGTGAGACCAATGCTGAATTGGGAATACAAACTCTAGACGAGTGGAGAAGATGGAAACGAAAATATTTCAAATACGAAGCGCATTACCAAATTCTTAAGGAGTTTTTAATAACTCGTATAGGATGTTAGGCTTAATAATGTTTTCATGGATGTTGTCAAGTTAACGTTTTAATGTAATGAAAAAAATAGTTTAAGTTTTAATTTAATGAAAAAAGTAGAACAATTTGTAATGAAAAACTAGAACAATTTCATTCAGCATAACCAAACTACTACATATTCATTAAAATTAAAGATGATACATTAATTAATTAAGTGGCACTATTTCATCGTTGTCTTCATCATCCTAATCTTCAGCTTGAACCCCAAATTGTTTTTCCATGTTTCTCTTGTTTCTTTTTTCTTCCAATTCCTCTGTTAACCTGTCCATCTCTATCTCCCATACCATAAATTGGATGGGATTCATTTTTTCGGTGTTTGCATTTAAAATCTTATTCTTGTCATAGTCTGAAACAAATTTTTCTTGAGTTAGTCGATATTTTTTCATCTCCTTAGTCAACTACTTGAGGTCTGCAACTCTTTTTTTTTCGACGGTCTTCTGATGCTCTATCAAAGTTTCCATATTACTACTACCTCTTTCAGTTGCTTCTCCTTCTTGGGAAGCTTTTATCGCTGCTCTTGCATGATTTCTTCCTAATATAATTTTTTCTTAATTGCAGTATTGACATTCAAGTTGGAATTGTTGTTTTTGGTGGTTTCTGGTGAAGAAAATGGATTATCTGAAGGGGGATGAGATGATTGAGATGGTTGTGAAGCTGGCGTTGAAGGTGAAGAAGTGTATGATGAACTTGCAGGTATATTCTTTCATAATTTAGTCCTTTATAGATTATATTTAGGAAACACTTTCAAAATATGATCACAACTTTCATAAGAAAAATTTGTCCCATGTTTATGGTGCCAATCAGTTCGGCAGTTTCGTTCGACATCACCATCAACAAGACCGCTCTCACGACCACGAGCAGCTTGCATTATAGCAGCGACATACAAGGCAACTTGGGCGTTGATTGTAACAAAGCGACCGGACAATTAATTTGCATCACGCTTGTTGATGTTCATATTTTCTTGACGAAAGTTAGCAAATATGTTATCCCACAACTTGGTAGATTGTTGACTGGCATCCTCGATACTATCTTGTGCAAAGAACAAATAGTTTTTGCAAATGCTTTCATCTTCGGCTACGGTAAATTTTGGACCCATAATCTTCTTCTTTGATTGTTTAGATTGAATATTAGATTGAGACATATTAAAAAAATTATACAATACGAGTGAATGAAAGAGTCAGATGATAAAAAAAAAAATTTAGATTAACAAATGTGAAGAGTAGAGAAGAGAAGGTGTGAGTTAAAATGGGTGAGGAATGTGGTATTTATAGGAAGGAAGATTTATGGTCGTTGGATCATATTCTACTTAGCGGTGTAAACTACACCGACAGGTCTTACGGACACCGCTAGCGGTGTTGTAAACACCTAACAGTGTTAACTTGACCGAGCGGTCGAGACTTGACCTTTCCTGGCTAAGTGGAAAAATTTCCACTTATCCAGGTCGGTTTGCCTGTTTGCACCTCCAAATTGGGTGCATAAATGGAAAATATTCATGTTTGCCACACTCATAGGAAGAGGTCTTAGACAACAAAATTCAAAACACTGAACATTCACATGAATCAAAAAATAAATAAAATTAGCAAGTGTGATTTTTAGGAATTTTTATTACCCACACGCGAGTTGCGCGTGCACAACTAAAAGGGTTATACCGGCTTTATAACTGGGAGGGGGTCTTTCCAATTAGTGATTTAAAAAGGGAAATGCAAAATGGCTATTTATTTTGAGGGGGAAACACAAAATCCCCCTTAGAAAATTAAGAAAAAGTAATTTGAACTAAAATTCTGCGTAAGTAATTGTATTGATATCTGCTACCATTCCTTTAAAAATGTTTCCCAAATAGACTAAAATATTGCAACAAAATCCCCCTTATAAAAGTAATTTGAACTAAAATTCTACGTAAGTAATTGTATTGATATCTGCTACATTCCTTTAAAAATGGTTCCGAAATAGACTAAAATATTGCAACAAAATCCCAAATTAGGATTAACGAGTCAAATCAAATAAATTGGGTTTCCTTGCTAAATCATAATCTGGTGCTATGAGAAAAGTTACTACCCATTTCGTTGAAGAGCGTCGATCTTACAACATCTATTGCAGAACTTCTTTAGATCCAACATTGTCAAAATTTCCACACTTACACCACACCATCTACCGATTTTAATTTCCATCGATTTTTTTTTGACGGTTGAGTTTTAAAGGGGTAGATGGTGGTGTTGTAAATCTGGTTTTGGGTTCATTTTTAGTAAATATGAAGGGTCCTGTATAAAAACGTATCATCCGGATATTATATTTAAACTGGTCGCCATTTGAGTTTTTTTCTTTTATTTTTCACAAAATTGCACAAATCATTGTATTAGTATGTGCATATAAAAGTGTCTACCCTCCCTGTTTTTTATATTTCATTAGTATATTATCCTGACATGAATCATTGTCAATTGTTTTGCACATAATATTAGAACGTTATAATTCAACCATGGTTTTCAGCCATGGATTCCCAATCATTGACACTCACTCACATCACATGAATCAAAAGAAAAAAAGGTGAATGAGAAAAAAAAACGTTAACCAAAATTCTATATATATTCATATCCGGGAGATAAACACAAAATATCCATTCCTTTAGAAGGTTTGCACGATAGACCAAAAAGTAGTAATTTTAAAATGCAAAATACTACATACATTGAAGTACTTTTGTTTCCTTTTAGCTGTTCTTTCTAGGCCTCTTCGACTTTTATGTTTCAATTATAATACCTATCTACCCACACCAGTATCCGAGTTGGGTGAAACTAGGCTTTCCACAAAAAATTCTGTTTGGCAGAACCTTGACCTACGAAAATTCATTCATTCTGTAACACTGGCATCCTTCGGGTCATATAAAACTAATTTATCACGAGCTCTTAGTAAAATCTTTCCATTCTTGAAAGACCACATAAAACTGAGATAGAAGGTAATCGCAACTCTCTCACGGGCAATGCTATAATGTTTAGTCCAAGATTGTTGAACTCCATAATCCTTCATCACCCAAACTTCAAAACCATCAACAAGCGTGTTAACAAGTACGCAAAGGCACCCTTCAAATGCTCCTATTGACATCGGCAATTGATGCTCAAGATTTATAAATTTGTTCGGCAGTTGCAATTCTATGAATTTCTCATCCTTGACATCCAAAGAGATTATGAACTCGGAGTGTATATAGAGCGTTTTCCCAAACCAATGCAAAGCTCCATTAATAAGCACTCCCTTGCTTTGACAAAAGGCATAAGGTACGGTCTGACTGTCTTTTCATGAATCTGTTCCTAAGCCATAGGTATAGACATCAACAGAATTGTACTGATGCACAAGTACTAACTTGAAATCATGTGTCTCCCAGTCATAACCAAAACCATATATGCCGTTGGTGTGATTATATTTAAACGGTGATGTGGGTAATTTCTTGAACTCTTTAGTGGCTGGGTTCCAAAGACAGAAAAACTCCTCCCAATTTCCTTCACTACTTGTGACACAATAAGCAAAACATACCATTGGATTCTCCACTCCATTGTTTGCATTGGTACGAGTTGTAAATTCAGGTGGACACTCAGAAGATCCATCAAGATATTTCATTATCCTGAATTTTCGAATCACAGGTAACATAAAAGCCTTCCATATGAGAAAATTGTCATCTCTGAGTTTCAATTGAACAATACTGGTTAATTGGTTAAAAAGAACCTTAGAAATCGAGTGAGCTGTTGGATTTTTCATTAAAAAGATCAAAAAAATTTGAAAGAAAAAATCAAGAAAATATGGGATTGAGATCTAGAATGAAGAAGGGGAATGATTCGAATGCTGTAAGCAACTATTACTGCTGTAGTGATAGAATTAAGATTGAAGATAAGAACGAAATATTATGAAGATGAAGATTGAAAGAGAAGAAGATCAGAATTGAGCAGAAGGTGAGATTGGATCGAACTTTGTGTCTATACCATAGTAGAGTTGAGAGAAAGAATTATTGGTGATTCGTTCACCAATCCAAGCGTCTGTACAAGGTATTAAAAGCATAAAGACATTGGCAGAAGAGATAACAGCCACACAAGTGTAGAGATCTTAGAGCAACCACAGTCACGACCAAATTTGGGTACTAAACCCAAATTTGGTCCCAGAAAGTGCCGCGGTGGTGAGGAGTAAAGCCATATTTAGTCCAGAGAATTAGGGTTTGTGACCAAATGTGGTCGCCAACCCAGACTAAAATGATCAATAATGGGACGGGGTTATTACGAGCGTATGAATCGAGACGGAAGTATAGTGGGCGCTTCACACTGGGCGTATGTATAAAGAACGTATGATATTGGGGCGGATGTATACAGAGCGTTTGAATTAGGCGTATTTATAAACACCGTCGGGCCATACGGAGATAAAACATACGCCCCATAGCAGGCGTAATTAGAATGTACGTTCCAATGGGGCGCAATTATTAAAAACGCCTGATTTGGGCGCATGTATTACGTGCGCCTGTGTGACGCGCATGTATTATGAGCGTCTGTGTGAGGCGCATGTATTATGAGCGTCTGGAATGGGCGCACGTATTATGAGCGTCTGGAATGGGCGCACGTATTGTGAGCGTTTGTTAGCAGGCGCAACTTTAATTTACGCCTGCTTTGGGCGCATGTATTACGAGCGTCTGTTACCAGGCGTACACCCAGACGTCCCCTCCTTACTTTCAATTTCCCCCAATTTTAGAAAACACAAAATTAACAATCCTCCATTCTCTTTCTTACTCACCTTCAATTCTTTTGCCGGAGTAAGTCCCCTTCATGGACACTCGCCGGCGAAACACCATCACCACCACTCCCTTCTTCCATCACAAATCTCCATCAAATGAAGACCGTCATTGATAACAAAGACATAAGAAAAAGAGGCTATGACAAGAGCACCTGTTGTTAGGTTTGGAACTGCAAAAAGAGCTTCTGAGCTCAAATTCTTTATGGAAGATCTTAACAATTTCGATACCTTGGCTCACGTTTTTAACAAGTAAGTTTTTTTTCCCCCTTTATGAGATTTGTACAGTTCCGTGAATTTGTTGAGTGTCAGGTTTTTGCTAATTTTGATCGGAAGTTTCGTTTTATTTGGGTTAAATTTATCGTTTTCATTATGACCTCAATTTAGCAAAATTTTGATTTGATTTTGATTTGAATCTGTCGGTGGTTAGATTTGTGTACGTAATTGAGATTCTATTCTTTTACAACGGTAAAGTTGTGTTAATTTGAGATTTAGGGTTTGACGTATGAAGTTTGAGATGAAAATTTTACAAAGGGGCAATTTGTTTTGGCTTGGTAAGGGTGGACACTTGTTTGGTTTTTGTACTAATTGATCTTATTGTCAATATTTTACAGATCTAGCAGATTTGGAAGACTCCAAAAAGTTCAGTGTGCTATTGCTGGCATGAATCTATACATGAGATTCAGCTGCAGCACAGGGGATGCAATGGGGATGAACATGGTTTCTAAAGGTGTTCAGAACGTTTTGGATTTTCTTCAAGCTGATTTTCCCGACATGGATGTTATCGGAATATCTGGTTCGTTCTCTTTCTGAATCCTGTGACCACCGTCATACCTACCAGATTGTGTTTGACTGTAATCTATTTGGAAAGTTTTACTTATAATTTGGTGATGTATCACTTTTTTTTTGTGCATCTATGGTTTTTGATTTTTCTTTGGATTCATTTGTAGGGAACTTTTGTTCCGATAAGAAACCAGCTGCTGTAAACTGGATTGAAGGACGTGGTAAGTCGGTTGTCTGCGAGGCAATTATCAAGGATGAAGTAGTGAGGAATGTGTTGAAGACTACAGTTCCAGCTTTGGTAGAGCTTAACATGCTCAAAAACTTGACTGGTTCTGCCATTGCATCTACGCCTGAACTAGACGCACAATCCATCTACGCCTGAACTAGACGCACTTTCTATGTCCGCCCAACACAGACGCACCTTCCATATCCGCCCTACCCAGACGCACCTTCTATGTCCGCCCGAGTCATACGCACTTTCTATCTCCGTATGTATCAGACGCACATAACTTCTCCGTCCCAGTAGACGCACTTCCCATCGCCGTCCCATGTTAGGCGTGAACTATACCTACGCCTCAATCAGGCGCACGTAATAACTCCGTTTTATTCAGACGCATATTTTAAAGAACGCTCGGTCAAGAAACATGAGTATAAGTTCCTTCTGCACCAAGCGTTCGTATAAGTTACGCTTCACCAAATTTTGGTCGTCCCCCATTGCGCTTGAACACCCAGAATACCAAATTTTTTTGGCTTTTAGTCTGGCTTTTGGTATTTGGTCCGTCTCATGACTGTGGTTTCTCTTACTACGGGATTAAGACAGACATATTGACAAATACAGTAATGAACAAACAGCAAAAACAACTGAAATAACTCTTGCTAGTATGAACTTTCTCCATCTATGCCATTTAAAAAGAAGTCTTCACACATTAATTTGTATTATGAATAAAAATCTATAATTCCAAGACAAAATGTAAAGGTGTTTGATGATAAACTTACGAAAGGTAAAGGTGTTAATGACAAAATATGAAAACCTAAGTATTATAGGATTCTTAGAAAAACCTTAAATCCTCATCAAAGACTGAGAAAGTAGCATACAAAACTAAAACAAAAATCTCAAACCAAATTCATTTATTTGTTTTATTTTCTTGTACACTCGTTTGTAAAATCAATACCCTTCGCCGGTGGCAAGAGATATTAAATTGAACAATAGTATATGTATAGCTGCATTTCGTAATTCACTCTCCATATACAGAGAATGTGCCATCGAGTTTCTACGTAATCAAGCAGTCACTAATCACTTTGGCCACGAATACACCAAATCGTATGCATCATCGTTATACATTTCTTTTCTATAGATACCGTCTCTGCGAACAAAAAAATGGCATTCGTTCTCGCACTTATCCCAGTCTCTTTTTGCTTTGTAAATAGCATAACTACCTTCGGTGTATTTTCCATTTACATCTGTCCACCACATTTTACACCAATATAGTGTTGTATGCCAAATATTTATCTTAAATTTCCAACGGAATTCAGCACCATATGTTAGTCTGTGGTGTCCGAAATCTGTGTTTTTCGATTTGCACCAAGTATTTAGCACGACTCCATGTGCTATATCATTCTTTATGGAGGCGTGAACGGGATCAAAAACGCTACGTTGAGATGAACACTCACCAACCAACACTGCAAATATCACAATTGAGACTACTGAGACAGATCTCAGCATCCTAGTAGTTGTTGTCACCATCATACTTATCAGATTCAGAAAAACTTTTTAATATACCTGGTGAATGAGTTCCATGTACATGGGATGGGGGCCTTTAAATAGGCAAATGTTTTCTCCCTCTCATCTCATCTACATCCAAAGAATTGTTGCCTGCTGCATGCTTTCAATGTTGTCAAAATTAACGCTAGCAGCACAATTAACGCTACTTAAGGTGATAATTAATTCTTAAGAGTTAAAACAGTACGCTAATGAAGGTGATAATTAATTCTTACCAGTTACTACAGTACATTGCATGCCTTCAATTCTTTTATTTCTTCTTATTTTTCCTTCTTTGGTTTGTAATTGTCGTTATTTATCAATTCAAATGAAGATATGTGCATGTCGTAAATTCCCCGAATCACGTTTTCTAATTATACAAACACCCTAGGGAGGTAGGGGGTCGATTCTCACTGGGAAAAGTTAGATCTCATATTTTCACCAATTTCTTCTATGAATAATAGTTGAGATTGGGTCTTGTTACGGGTGGCGGTTGGATTAGTAGTGAGGCTAATCCAGCTTGCTAGGTCTGCTCAGGAGGTGGGCTATTTGTGTCGGAAAACAAGAAACTAAAAAAATGATACAAACACCCTAAATCAAGTGCATGTCATAATCCTCCTCATGTCAATCCTTTCCGCGCAGTTCTTCTTATTCATATATTATGTAGCTGAGATTAATTCTAAATACCCCTTTTGTGACAGAGAAAATGAGAATGTACGACACTTATTGATTGAGTGTGATATTTCAAAAATCATTGGCTTGCTGAGAATTCTAATAGTGCAGGTGTATGCAGTGGTGTTAATCTCATTGATTGGGTCACTAGGTATACAACTAATTAGCTTAGCTATTGCTAATAAAGAACGGGTAGAAATTCCTTCTTTCGCACTATGACATATCTGGAAACTGCGGTGTACAGTGGTTTTGGATAATGTTCATAGGAAGGTATCTACTGTAGTCAGTTTGGTCAATCAGGGTAGACATGATTGGGGTACTAGTAATAGTAATCAAGTGTTTCGTTATCTACAGGGGGCTACAGTGAGGATGCATATTCCTTGGAATAGACTACTTCAGAATTCTATAAAAGTTAATTTTGACCTGTCTTTTTCAAACACAAAATTGGTTAAAAAGACCAAAATCAATAATTTCTGGGCGAAAAGGACATTTAGATTTTGATACTGTTTAAATGGACAAAAATGTAAAAATAGTCAGGATGTAAACAGTTTCATCCTACCCATTTTTAAATAATTTTTCTTATTTTTAATTTACATCAGGATGCATCCAGTTTCATCCTTGCTATTTTTTAAATTTAAGTCAGGATGAATCCAGTTTCATCATTGCTATTTTCTTGGTGTCCATTTCACCCATAATAATTTTTACTCGTCCATTTGAACCATATTTTAAAAATATTTGGACAAATGATCCATTTTCCGTTTTTCAAAAGACTCCAAGCTTATGGTAACTGGACTAATAGTAGTTGATGATGCAGAGTATTTGAGAGCAGCATGGTGTATTCCTGCAGTAACTCCGGATGAAAAAAGACTGAGGCGCAAGCTTCTTCGGAAGGAATCAGGTGGGCGGTTGCAAATCAAGTCACCAATCTCCCTCTTGAAGGAGACTATGTCGATGTAGCGAATGCCTCTAATCCCAAAATAGGTTCAGTAAAAAGGACAACAAATAGTATAATTCGTGACTGTCCAGATCTTCTTATGAAATTTAATAAATGAGAATGTTGTGATGTCCCTAGGGAAACTAATGAGTTACCAGATCTATTAACCACATATACAATGCTAAGTAATAGTGCTTTTTTTTGGTATGGGAATTTTGATGAAATTATAAGGCATAATTCCTTAATCGGTTGAATAGAAATTAAGTATGGGAACTTTACCAAGGGTTGGCAACAGTTTGCAACTTGGTTTCCAAGTGGTAACCAAAATACAGTTCCTAGTTCTTAAAGGTGTGTCTTTTCGAAAGGGATATGAGTCAATTCAAGGACCAAACTTGGTGCCTTTTGGGAACAGATTCTTGTCCCTAGTTTTCAGTCACCATTCTTATTTAAATACTCCTTTGATTTCCCAGTCTCAAGTATGAGTTTTCACTCCCTGTTTTGTTTCAAGTTCAGAGTGTGAAAGAGATTACATATTTGCACAATTTAGTTTGTTGTGTCTTGATTGTTTGAAGTGCTGCATCAACCAAGAAGAAGATTGTTGTATCCTGGGAGACGAACGCTAATCAACCATACAACATCATTGTGGGGGCGTAATCTTTTTAAGGACATAGAGAATTCTTTAGCCTCAATCCTCTGTTTGCTATTACTATTCCCTAATTTTATATGTCTTTTTCTTTTCAGTTGTATTATTGATTTGAATGCTTGAATTATGTTGAAACTGTGTTTACTAAATTTCCTGGAGTGTTTATGAAGTTGGGTATTGAATGAAATACACCAACATTGCATTTGTGGCAAGCATAGGGGATGAATTGAACTAACAACAAAACATAGTTCTGTTGCATACAAGGTGTTCGTTAGAATGCCACTGTGAAATATTTACAAGTCTAAATTTCATGTACTTGTAATCTTGGTTGTTTCTTACTCAACATACCTTGTATTCTGTACATTAACTTGCCTCTTGTAATTATACTTACTCCCTCCGTACCTATTATATACGCGGAATTTTCATTTTTCCTTGTACCACTATATAGACAGAGTGCAAATTTTAAAACCATATTTTACTTCTATTATTCCTATTTATTTGCATGGGAATCATCACAATTGGGTACATATATCTAACATTGGAAATACAATTAAGGAAAAAACATGAATATTTGTGAAATCAAAAAAGGTTTCTTAATCTAAGAGAATTGGTCCTTCCGTCTATATATGTGGTACGGAGGGAGTAGTATATTTTCCAACAAGTTTTCCCCAGCGTTTATCATCTTTGATCTCTGAAAATTAAATGTAGTTTATTAATTTGTCCATTGAAACTTTCTTTAATATTAAAAAACAAAAAATATTGTAAAGTATATTTTGTTGTAAGATTTTTATTCTAAGACATTCAACATTAATGTCAAAAATAGTAGTGTGCAAATATGCTTGATCTGAGTGGTAAGGGAAGTTTGTCAAATGAAATTTTTTGGCAAGACGGGTGAATGAACAAATCCACTTCTCCATTTCCAGTATGGTAAAACTAATGGGCGACAGACAAAAAAGTGCACGGCAGGACTAAGAACGCGCGGTGATGATTGGGGTACTGGCGGTTATGATTGGGCATATGAATAAGAACCGTCGGCGCACAATGAATAGTTGCAGGAGGTTTGACATGAACTGCCAACGGGTAAAACCTGACCTCTCTATTCTCAACAACCATAACTTTCAAATAAAATAAATACATCCATTTACAATTATTTTCACTCGCACCATTTCACCCTCTTCTTCCTAATTTTTTTAAAAGAAAAAAATCTACTTATTATTCACAATTCTTAGTAAAAATGAGCAATAGAGTAAAGGCCGTCATAAGACAGTGTAAGGGTGAAAATAAGTCGAGGATATGATTACCTTCATCTGCTAAAAATGTTGATCACACTCAAAATCGTGATGCAATGTTTTCTTCGCCGAATGTAGTTGTTGGTCTAAAATTAATCTCAGATCATGCATTGGGGCACCAACAACGGTCCGTATTTATAGGTTATCTTAACTTCATTTATGATAACCTTGACACTGGTCAGTTTAAGTGATGTTTGTCAGAAATTCTATCATGTCTTGGGTTAATTCAAATTGTGTTTGTTTGAAATACTATCCAGTAATAGGTTAATGTGAATATGTTTATTTCAAACTCCAGAGTTTATATACTATATATAAACCAACATCTACATTTTAAAACAAAAATAAAATGGTAAAAACTTTATTAAAATATAAATTTCAAAACAAGAATTCCATAAAAAAAATAAAAGAATCTTAAAAATGAAATATGAAACAATAACTCGATGAAAAATATAAAAATTTCTTAAGAAATATCAAAATAAGAATATGATAAAAATTAGCAATAAGAAGCTAGATGGTACGGCGACGACGTTGATAATTATTCCACATTGCGTCCGCAATTAGATGGCCGTAACCAGTCTAAAAAGCTAGTACGAGTAACACAAGTTTAATATACCCACTAAGATGTGAAAGGCAAAATTAGTAATCCGGAAGGATTTTGCCTTTGGGTCCAAGAAGAATGCATTTGTTTTCCAATGTTAAATCACATGTTGTTGGGTGCAATAATCAAAAACAAAGAAAAATCAAATAAGCAAAAGTTATTGATACTTAGCACCTTTATAATGGAAGTGATTGCTTTGATGAAACGAACAATTGTTCCAACACATGTAAAACTAGAAAATCTAGTAATAGAAATGTATATCTCTGCTTAGGGCTATGGCACCTTGGTGAGGGAATGATTGAATCCGTACTAGTAGCTGATTTATATACACCAACCCACATATATTAAGCTGACGCGTACCTAATGATCCAGCATAAACTAAAGATGTTCGAGATGAAACTTCAATTCCGAAGCTATGATCTAGACAGATAATGGTTGTGGATATTATAATACGTGACTAAGACATTGGGATTTTTGGGCACACACGTTGGTTCAAAATCCAAATCGAGCCTGCTATAAATTCAAGATAACAAACGCATTCGCTGACAAAAGTGACAAAATAGGATGCATATATCGAGACAAATAAAGTGAAGAATTCTAAATTTGAAAGAACAATAATGACTTGGCCAAACACATTTCTCAAAACTAATGGGAAAAAAAAATAGAATTCCCATTAAGGAGTTTTATCAAACATCTATGGACGAGTGACGTACTTTCCAGTTTTCAATCAAATTCTGACATAGTAACACGCGAAATTATATCATTCTCGTAAATCATAGATATCAACGATTAACATATGATAATGGTTTCAATACAGGAAGAGAGATATTGTACCTCAAGACCCGTACATGTGAAGATAGTTTAAGTTGTTTAAAGACAAAAGATAACGCTAGTTTGGTGAAAGAATATGAGAACTTAGTTATTGTAGTCGTAGAATCTCTAAAAACCTAATATGTTCACCTAAACAAGCACAAATAAAGTGATGGATAACAGCAAAACGAAAAGCCGAAACAAAGTTCATTTATTTATTTTATTTCCATGAGTACTCCTTTGTAAAATCAACACCATTCGCCAACAGCAGGCGATACGAATCTTCATATGTAGAGAGAGTGTATCACTTTGGCCAGGGATACACCAAAACGGGAACATCGCTATCATGATTATTTTGATAGATACCATCTCTGCGAACAGAATAACGGCATTCGTTCCCGCACTGACTCCAGTCTCTTTTTGCTTTGTAAATAGCGTAACTACCTTCAGTGTATTTTCCATCTACATCAGTCCACCACATTTTACACCAGTATAGTGTTGATTGCCATAAATTTATCTTGAACGTCCAAACGAATTCATCACCATATGCTATTCTGTGGTGTCCGAAATCTGTGTTCTTCGATTTGCACCAAGCATTTAGCTCGACTCCTTGTGCTATATCATTCTTCATGGATGCTTGGACGGGATTCCAAAGTTGAGATGAACACTCACTCACCATCACTGCAAATATCACAATTGAGACTAGTGACACACATCTCAGCATCCTGCCTGTAGTGATCATCATCATGCTTGATCAGATTCAGAAATAATTTTTGATTTGTCTGGTGAATGAGTTTCATGGACATGGATGGGGGCCTTTATATAGGATAATGTTCTTCTCCCTCTCATCTTTTCTCCATACAAGAATTTCTACCTTCATGCAGTCAATGTTGCCAAAATTAACGCTTGTAGCTAGCACAATTAAGGACCTTAAGGTGATAATTCTTAAAAGTTAGTACAGTATATTGCATGCGTTTAATTCTTTCCTTTTCTTTTCCTTTTTTTTCCCTTTTTAATTTTATCAATTCAACGAAGATTATTTATTTCTTTTATTTTTTTTACTTCTTTCGTTAGTAATATCGTCGTTTATCCATTCAAAATGAAGATTCTTGATGTGCATGCCATAAATTCCCCGAATCACGCTTTTAAATTATACAAATTCCAAATTCCCTAAATCAAGTGCATGCATGTCTTGATTTTTCTCAATTCTTTTTGACACAATTACTTTTTATTCCCTAAGCAAACTCCGCCCTTTTCCGCACAGTAATAATTACACGAGTTCTTCAATGTTTGAGCGGAGACTCGAACTGAGTCAGACTCCTGGCCAATTGGGCTAACCCCGAATGGTTACTATGCACTAGGTTTTTTGACACAATTACTTCTTATTCGTATGTTATACACTAGTTTGAAATCCGTGCTTTGCATCGGGATTGCCGGAATTTTTAACACCGTCAATTTATTCCACTGAGACGGGGATTCACCCTGCACCCGTCCCAATAGGAATTCTAATAAATTATATAGAACTAGGTGCTTGGCCCATGTTTGCACGGGCATTTTAATATGTTACAGAAAACACCTAAACGAATTCCAGAAACATCAATTAAATTGCTGACTTTTATTGAAAGAATATCAAATTTAAATTTAATCTCAAGAATCGTTATCCTGACTTCATGCACATAGTGTATCAAACTGTTAAAAATTATGTATTAATTCAAAACGATTATATAGCGAATAGAATGACTACTACTGATTAACTTACTTTATTCTCTCTCAAATCCTTACCAAATGGGTGCTAATTTTCTTCTTTTTGTCCCGAGTGGTTTAATGACTTTGATTTGATAAAACAGCCGCCAATATACTTTTACACGTTTGGCAGTGCAGATATCTATCTCATTTCTCAGTGGGAAGAAATCATGCCTGAAAATGTGATAGTAGTTCTGCGGTTGCTTACTTTAATTAATGTAGGGTAAATCATTTCAGGAGAATCATCTGCAAATGGGGGATTCCAACACAATAATGAACTTGAATTTTTGAATGATTGAATTGTAGTACTATAGTTAATTATCAAACTATCTCTAGCTCTAGTAGTTATTTTTACAGTGAAAAGCTCATCTATAGATTACAATTAAGTTCAGAAGTTACAACACCAAAATCTCTGCCTAAAATTACCCAAGATTAGTTGTTTTATCAGTCAATACATCGACTTTATATGTTGTAAATGTGATGCCTGGCAGGAGAAAAACAAAAGAGTGCAACAACACCAACGTACTATGTTACCGATCCAGAGGCCCAAAAAATGCAATGACTCTCTATGCTCTTCAAATAAATCTTCCACTGTAGCTAGCCAACCGAAACTTCAACTGAAAACCTCCCCTAAGAGCCATTTCCACGCATAAATTTGGCTTCCTGGTAAAACCTTCTAGAAAACTTCTATTTTCTCTTCTCCACACACAAATCCAGACAAACAATTGTAAGAAAGATTCCAGAATGCCAATTCTTAAAAGGAATTAAAAAACCAATGTAATTATTTATCAGTTTATATCTCTTCTTTCTAATAGTGTAACCGACCAATGCTTACTTCATAGCTAATTTATTGAAATTTCATATTTCTGTTTGAGAACTATAAATTAAGTCTGGAATTAATTTATCAGTTGTTAAAACTCAGTAGAATAACTTATATCATGATCAAGAATAGAACCAAAATTTGTATGTCCTAACCTTAACTGTGTGCATGGAATGTTTTATTCGGTCAGGAGCAATCAATCACTACGTCACCAGATGCAATAACACATTCTTTACTTCCCATAAACATCCAATTGAATTTTCTCGTCTAAATACTACAAACATAAAGCAAAAACGCAAGGGTCCAATCACCAGTTGAAAGCCTTGATTTTGACCAAGTTATTACCAGCCAGGCAATCTGGAAGCATACTCATACATCGATTGATGCTGAAGAGATGCTAGTTGTTCAATCTGATTTCTTAATCTTATTTTGATTTATTGTCTAAAGTCAACCTAAGTAGAAAGCTATATATGATTTCTACTATATTCATGGTATCAGTGGATAACACAGGCTCAAAGACTTCTTACCTTTTCAAGTTCAGTAAGATATCTTCAGCTTGCTCGGATGCAGTTAGTCAGTAAGCTCACTCGGCAATTTTATGCGTTCTTAACCTACAATTGCATGAAAATGATTACAATGCATAAAGTAATGCATAAACCTGCAATATCTTCGGATTATGGAGATGCTATAGGTATAAATTGTTTTTATATAATAGGTTTATGTTTCTTCTGTATTGCGTATTCTCATTTCTTCTTACTTGAAAAAGAGTTGGCACATTTTAGAATTTATATGTAGGTACAATTAAATCTTTTCCATATCGTCCCTTTACTTTATATGTAGGTACATATAGATCATCCCGATTTGATGATGATATCGTTGATTTGGCTCTGTTTAGTATCTTCTTTAGTTGTCCTGCCAATATGGACCATGATTAAAATTCAAATCATAAATTCGAAGTTTTTTTTCTTTTTTGGTTTGATTCATAGATAAAGAGAGATAGATAGAGAATAACCTATGGGGACTTTTGGATGTATCGAGATGGCAAGAAAAATAAGAATAAGATAAGAAAGAGTTAGGGCTTCGAATTACTTTGAAGCAAATTAAAAGAGGGAGCAAACACAGACATGAATGAACATGCTTAGTGAATTTACATTACCTAAAATCTTCACTGTATAAATTTTTTTGCTGGATCTATTATCATCGTCATCACAACTAATCAATCACATCGACCCTCTCCTGCACAACAGAAACACAGAAATAACATCAGTAAGCATGCTTATTGCTAAGAGAAAGACGGAGAGGGAAAAAGAGTGAGATAATTAAGTTTTTGCGATTCATTAAACAACTTGTTCTTCTCTTCTTTTATGGTTTCCCTTTCGAGTGTGGATCTCCCAGGTATCTTCTTTTTGTTGTGGTCTAATCCGAGAAGAAGAACTCTAGCTAAAAAAGCCAAATATGTTACTCTAGCTAAAAAACATCTAGATTTCTTATTTGATAGTCACTTTCCTCAACATTCATCTGAAGCGCAGTGAAATAGCAGGAAATGATAAAAAAGGGTCTCTATACACACACACCCACAGCCAGCTAGATTTTATTGTTCACCCATGGCACCAACTGGCCTTGTTATTCCATATGTCAGTAATTTCCACATCAACATATTGCAATGTTACTTATAAAATGATAGGAATCAATGACTACGATACCTATGTACTGACTTAATGAACCTTACCATTTTAGAATACAAAAAAGGACAAAGTAAGGAATTTCTGGAAGAATTATAGATGATAGCAATTTCCCACTTTGATGATGTTGATAGGGTGTCAATCTGGATATCTAATGAGGCCTTCCCAAGAGGTGCAAATCTCTTAAGCTTTAACATCTGCTTGGATACAATATTCTCCTCTTTCTACTCCTCCAGTGATGCCAAATAAATTTGCAATTAAAGTATCACATCCATACAGGATAACACCTTCCCATAATTATTATTCTGCAACTTTCGGGCCACTTGCACTCCAAATGCCTAAGATTAAGCATGATTTCAAGAGGCGTACATCCATTAAGGAAATTAGTGGGTAATCTAAAATAAAATGAAACTCAAACCATAAAAATTCGTCACAGTTACAAAGGAATCATTTTCATAAATAAAAACTAACGTAAGCTAAATTACTAAAATTATAACATACCTAAAATCATTCTTTACTTCCCATAAACATCCAATTGAATTTTCTCGTCTAAATACTACAAACATAAAGCAAAAACGCAAGGGTCCAATCACCAGTTGAAAGCCTAGATTTTGACCAAGTTATTACCAGCCAGGCACTCTGGAAGCATACTCATACATCGATTGATGCTGAAGAGATGCTAGTTGTTCCATCTGATTTCTTAATCTTCTTTTGATTTATTGTCTAAATTCAACCTAAGTAGAAAGCTATATATGATTTCTACTATATTCATGGTATCAGTGGATAACACAGGCTCAAAGACTTCTTACCTTTTCAAGTTCAGTAAGATATCTTCAGCATGCTCGGATGCAGTTAGTCAGTAAGCTCACTCGGCAATTTTATGCGTTCTTAACCTACAATTGCATGAAAATGATTACAATGCATAAAGTAATGCATAAACCTGCAATATCTTCGGATTATGGAGATGCTATAGGTATAAATTGTTTTCATATAATAGGTTTATGTTTCTTCTGTATTGCGTATTCTCATTTCTTCTTACTTGAAAAAGAGTTGGCACATTTTAGAATTTATATGTAGGTACAATTAAATCTTTTCTATATCGTCCCTTTACTTTATATGTAGGTACATATAGATCATCCCGATTTGATGATGATATTGTTGATTTGGCTCTGTTTAGTATCTTCTTTAGTTGTCCTGCCAATATGGACCATGATTAAAATTCAAATCATAAATTCGAAGTTTTTTTTTTCTTTGGTTTGATTCATAGATAAAGAGAGATAGATAGAGAATAACCTATGGGGACTTTTGGATGTATCGAGATGGAAAGAAAAATAAGAATAAGATAAGAAAGAGTTAGGGCTTCGAATTACTTTGAAGCAAATTAAAAGAGGGAGCAAACACAAACATGAATGAACATGCTTAGTGAATTTACATTACCTAAAATCTGCACTGTATAAATTTTTTTGCTGGATCTATTATCATCGTCATCCCAACTAAACAATCACATCGACCCTCTCCTGCACAACAGAAACACGGAAATAACATCAGTAAGCATGCTTATTGCTAAGAGAAAGACGGAGAGGGAAAAAGAGTGAGATAATTAAGTTTTTGCGATTCATTAAACAACTTGTTCTTCTCTTCTTTTATGGTTTCCCTTTCGAGTGTGGATCTCCCAGGTATCTTCTTTTTGTTGTGGTCTAATCCGAGAAGAAGAACTCTAGGTAAAAAAAGCCAAATATGTTACTCTAGCTAAAAAAACATCTAGATTTCTTATTTGATAGTCACTTTCCTCAACATTCATCTGAAGCGTAGTGAAATAGCAGGAAATGAGAAAAAAGGGTCTCTATACACACACACCCACAGCTAGCTAGATTTTATTGTTCACCCATGGCACCAACTGGCCTTGCTATTCCATATGTCAGTAATTTCCACATCAACATATTGCAATGTTACTTATAAAATGATAGGAATCAATGACTACGATACCTATGTACTGACTTAATGAACCTTAACATTTTAGAATACAAAAAAGGACAAAGTAAGGAATTTCTGGCAGAATTATAAATGATAGAAATTTCCCACTTTGATGATGTTGATAGGGTGTCAATCTGGATATCTAATGAGGCCTTCCCAAGAGGTGCAAATCTCTTAAGCTTTAACATCTGCTTGGACACAATATTCTCCTCTTGCTACTCCTCCAGTGATGCCAAATAAATTTGCAATTAAAGTATCACATCCATACAGGATAACACCTCCCCATAAATATTATTCTACAACTTTCGGGCCATTTGCACTCCAAATGCCTAAGATTAAGCATGATTTCAAGAGGCGTACATCCATTAAGGAAATTAGTGGGTAAGCTAAAATAAAATGAAACTCAAACCATCAAAATTCGTCACAGTTACAAAGGCATCATTTTCATAACTAAAAACTAATGTAAGCTAAATTACTAAAATTATAACATACCTAAAATCTAGAATTCAAGCTTTTGGACTAACTTAATGAACTTTACCATTTTAGAATACAAAAAAGGACAAAGTAAGGAATTTCTGGCAGAATTATAAATGATAGCAATTTCCCACTTTGATGGTGTTGATAGGGTGTCAATCTGGATATCTAATGAGGCCTTCCCAAGAGGTGCAAATATATTAAGCTTTAACATCTGCTTGGATACAATATTCTCCTATTGCTACTCCTCCAGTGATGCCAAATAATTTTGCAATTAAAGTATCACATCCATACAGGATAACACCTCCCCATAACTATTATTTTGCAACTTTCAGTCCATTTGCACTCCAAATGCCTAAGATTAAGCATGATTTCAAGAGGCATACATCCATTAAGGAAATTAGTGGGTAAGCTAAAATAAAATGAAACTCAAACCATAAAAATTCGTCACAGTTACAAAGGCATCTTTTCATAACTAAAAACTAATGTAAGCTAAATTACTAAAATTATAACATACCTAAAATCATTCTTTTGTGATTATACAATCTTCTAACATTACTTTTCTTTTAATCATTTCATAAATACCATATTGCGCTCCTAGTTTAACTACAAAATTTCAATTCTGGTACCTTATGCATGTGAGTAACTGTGATGGTATCCTCAGGTCACTAAATTGAAGTTGCCTATGTTGTTTGCAATTCAGTTATTCCCTTCTCACCTAAAGATGAAATCCAGATAATGGATAGTAGCTCAAAGAAGAGATTAATTATTCATCCATTAAGTGAACATGCAATGCAATTGGATTGCAATTTATTTATCAAGTTTAAATCGCTTAGGAACTTACCTCTGCAATCAGAGAAAAGACTACAAAATCAAAATCCAAAGGACAAAAGGAAAAATATGGAAGAGAATATAATGCGATTTTACCAAGCCCGTTAGCGCAGCAAACTTATAATTCTAAGTGCATAGTTAACTGATCCATCAAACAATCCATAATAACATATAGGGCGGAACTTCTTAGTGCGTGCTACGAACCAATTAAACAATGAGTCAATATCATCGAATAAAAAAAAATACGATGAGAAAGAAAGAGATCCAGTATACCGAAACTGAGAAAATACATTAGATTTTAACAGAACAAAACTTGCTCGAAGATAATCTAGCGCTTATGTGTATAAAATGTTAATTGTTCCCTTAAATCGAAGAATAGGTTATTAGGGTTTTGGGATATGGAATTGAAGAACGAAAATCGATTATGACAGGCCTCATCTATTATCAATGATAGTGTTGAACATGTTGTACATCTCCACGTTTTTTTGACAATTTTTCTTCATCAAAGTTTTAGTAGGGTTTCATAGAGATTTAAGAGAGTGGGCGGAGGGAAGGGAGAAGGGATATGTTCTTTACGTGAGCGGTGAGTAATCTTGACCCCTAGTATTTGGTGTGCACGAAGAGTTGGCAAATAAATCCGAAATCCTCAATTCCTATTGGTCGGGGACCAGAAACTCTAGAATTCAAGCTTTTGGCCTAACTTTCAACGTGAGGCCAGCATTTTCCACTCAAATTATATATAAAATTACTATGTAACGGATTGACAATTAACAATTAATCAAATGTATAGTACTATTATATATAAAGATTTCACGTGGTTTTGAAACTCTTTATAATACAATTATAATTTAAAGATCTCACAAATTCCTAATACTATACAACTTAATAGCAGAGAAGCAAATTTATAATAATATTCTATCTCAGAACCCCTAATAAAAGCTTTCCGCTGGAGCTAAATCATGTTTGTACTTCACCTTTTATACACTCCCCACCTTCCTTCCATACAATATCATATATTTGTGTTAATAATCAGATGCCCAACTTAAAAATGCTCCTTTAGGCTCCAGCTTCTTATAAAATAAAAACTTACACTTACTATATAGTTGTATATCAATATTTGTTATTAGACACATTAAAGAAAAAAATATGAATTTAGTATAAAATAGATTGTGAACTTGAAATAGTGCAAAGCATACATTTGCATCAAGATTCAAGCAACCAACTCAATTTCTCTTCCAGGCTCCAACTCAGTGTAGTTAAGTGAAAAATCACAACCATTATTTAGTTGCATCAATGTCTGATATTAGAGACACTAAAAAGAAATATAATACATTAATAAAAATAGATTGCCAACTCTAAATATTTCAATGCGTATGAAGAGTTTCCATCGAATATGATGTAATCAAGGAAATACACTGATATATGTTTTTTTTCAAAAATCAGATAGTTGTGTTAAGAATCAAGCGGCCAACTCAAGTGCTCCTCCAGGATCAAACTTTCTGTAGTTCAATAAAAAATCACACTCATTATATGGTTGTATCAATATTTGATATTAGAGACACTAAAAAACATATTGATATAAAAAAATTACAAATTCTAAATAGTGCAAAACTTATGTATCTTCCTGTAGAAGATGATTTAATCAAAGAAATGAAAACAAAAGAAAAAGTCATTAGGAAGTGATCCCTATTAGTTCTTTTAAAAAAATAAAGAAGTGATCCCCGTTAGTAAAGCGAGGATTTACCCCGCACCCGTTCCAGGAGGGGTCCCAATTAACAACTGCAGTGCATAACAAATCATCAATTATCATTTACAAGGGGGTAGTCAAATAAGATTTTGAATTACTCCTGGGGAATTCACAAATTATTGTTAGTCCATAGGAACTTTTGTAAAGTCTCTTAATGTCTCTTGTTATTGGTTAGAGACTTTTTATAAGTCATTTAAATTCTCTGAAACTCCATGTTGGATTAGGATTTTAAAAGAATCACTTCAACACTCCTGTTATTCGAATGAGAATTGAAAGTCATTGATTTGTTGCTTTCAAAGATTTCGAGAGACTTTTCTTAAAAATAGGCATGGTGGAAATCTCTCCTTAAGAGGTGATATTTCTAGACACTTGGAAATCTGGAGATTTTTTGGTTTTGGAAGTGAATCATTTTTTCTTCTCATTTTGCAGTAATACACTTATGGGACACTAGCACGATAATAAAATTGTGCATAAGAAATCAGCGGCGAGATAGCATAGCAAATAAAATGTGGAACGAGTGGAATAATGAGAATGAATATTTGAGCATATGACAACAATGAGATTTACCTTGACAACAAACACATTGTATTAGGTAATCATGGTATTTTTATAATTAACGTAACTTGAATAATAAAAGAAATTGGTAGATGTTTGGAATTAATTAGGGGATATTATTCAAGTTTTTATCTTTACAAATCACATAAACTTTCTACAATTCTCATTTTTTTGCCTCTACCAGTCTCATTTTTTATCTCTATAATTCACAAAGTCTCTCTAAAATACTCTCATAGAATCACAAGAAATCTCATGATTTTCAGAGAATCTCGGGTAGTCACTCAAACTAAAAATCAATGAAAGTCCATATAAACTTTGTCTGACTACACTAGTAGAAAAGTGACATTTAGTAACAGTTCAAACTTTTATAAAGTAACAGTTCGTAAAATGCCTGTTACTAAATGTTAGATGGTTAAATAACAGTAACACTTTTCGTAAGAACTGTTACATAATGTCATCAGGTTGTATACTGTAACTGTTATTATAGTAAATGTTACTATATACCCATGTTACTGTAACATATTTTGTATGTCGACATTACCATTACAATTCTTTAAACCAACTGTTACTATATACCTATGTTACCGTAACATATTTAATATGTCACCGTAGTTGGCATTATCGTAACGTTTTTTAAACTAAATGTTACTATATATCTATGTTACTGCAACATGTTTAATATGTTACCATAGTTGACATTATCGTGACATTTCTGTAAATTATTTATTTGTATAACTAGTTTTGGGTATCCGGTTCAAAAAAATAACTAGTTATGGACTGACATTAATTTAACATCTTTTGATTTAGTTCTAAGCATGAGAGCTAGCCATGGCTCGTACTGATGGTTACCTAAGGTTTGAGAAAAAATCGAATATAATACAAAATAATAAACAAGTTGTAAAAATATGTAGGAATATTAAAAATATAAATTGTGTTGTAGTTGCGTGTTGTGACGACGAAGGTGGTGGAGGTATAGTTTACTGTCTAATGAGAGTAAATATTTTATTTGGATAACATTAAACAAAAGGAAAACATGGAAGAGTGGTTCAAGAGTTATAATTAATGCAATAGGTCTCAAGGTCGAATCTTGTGAAGTGTACTTTTATAGAATTTATATTTCATGACCAAGAAGACCAACTCATGGTAGTGGACGCGGCGGACATGGTGGTGACGGCTATGGAGATGCTAGTGTTGATGGTTGTGGCAGTGCTGGCGGTGGAGGTAGTGGTGGCGTTAGTGGTGGAGGTGATGGTAATCAGTAAAAACTGTCAGTTTTTATGACAGTTTCAATAAAAACTGTTACGGTTACTCAAACAATAGCAACAGTTTGTTCCCAAACATGTTGCAATAAACTGCTAACGGTAACGTTTTTATGTAAAATAGTTACAGTAGAAATTATTCAGTAACATATATTTTATAAAGTGTTACCGAAAACTACCAACATTAATAGTTTTAGAATTTATGAGTAATTTTTCAATAGCCTTTCCGTAACAGGTTTTATAAACTTTCCGTAACAGGGGCTTTAGTAACACCGCAGAAAAAACTAAAACTGTTACGGAAATAATACAGTAACAGTTTTTAACTGTTACAGATCATCATTTTTCTACTAGTGCTACCACCTTGTTAGTAAATTAACAATTGGAACCTAATTCACCAATAACGTGTTATCTTTAACGCCTCCATGTTCAAAAGGATCATGTTTCTCTCCAGCGCCTCCATCTCTCTCTCTCTCACCAGCGCCTCCATCACTCTCACCAGCGCCTCCATCTCTCTCTTGCCAGCGCCTGTTTACTCTTCCCAGTGCCTTTTGAACGTATCAAGACAGCGTCGCCTCCATCATCGACGTTTGTATCCTCAGATACCCCTACTTCCAGCGGCTATCTCCTATCTTCCCTGCTCAGCGGCTATTACCTCAGTCCTGGCTTATCGATTACAGTGGCGATCCTATATTGGCGTTCCCATATCAGCGTTCAATATCAGCGTTCCCGTGTCAGTGGCTTTCAATTCGAGCTTCGATTGTCACTTGTATAAAAAATTTTTTTGAAGTGGTAAACAAAAGCTAAGCATGTAGGCTGTAGCGGAAAAGGGCGTTGAATGCGCACCAACTGTTTACTTGGTAAATATTATACCATTACATAGCAATTTGGGTTTGGCACATTTGCTCACTCCTAAAGGATTAAGATTTTATAATGAAGTAATATAGCATGTTTGCATCTGACGTCAATAATGAATATTCACATTCCTGGTGAAGCATGTCTTAGACACAAATTGCAGTCACCAGCTAGCAGTCCAATAGGTGAAACAGAAATACCTTAATTTAATACATCATAACGTTCTGATGTTTTTACGCGCTTCAATTTTATAATGCGCATGCATATAAACTCATAGCTAATACAGCCGCAGGGGAAATACAAATATCTGTATTAATACATCCCATAAGTATTTAGTATATTAGTCATCCAGACATTAAAATGTCATGTTTACTTCTTTTTAAGTTTCCTCACCTGTTTCTCTTGAAAAGCATTTAACTTAGTATTATTGCATCACTGAATGAATCTAGGGATAGAATAGAAATCCAACGGCTGTTGGCAAAATATATATGTAAAAATAAATCCTTTTTCCCTCGACAATCAAGAGGCTCGAGTGTTTAAGAAATCCTCTTTCCCTCGATAATCAAGAGCTTCGAGTGTCTAAATTCTCCCATCTTCGATAACAGGGGGAGTGTCTAAATCCTCTTGTGCTCACTCTTTGAGACTGGAGTGTCTAAATTCTCTTGTACTCACTCTTTGAGACTTGAGCATCTAAATCCTCTCACCCTCGATAAGAGGGGGATTGTCTAAATCCTCTTGTGCTCACTCTTTGAGACTCGAGTGTCCAAATCCCCTTGCACTCACTCTTTGAGACTCGAGTGTCTAAATCCTCCCATCCTCGACAAGAGGTAGGAGTGTCTAAAAAACCCTTGTCGAATTCCAAGAACTATGTGATGATTATCCTATCAAATCACCAATCATGGGTTTCACGGTTCTACCAAAACAAGTTCGGTTCTACCTCCATGTGAGTATTGTGCATAGTCACGCTAGTTACCAAAATTCGGTTGACTAGGTACTTGGATCGGTTCCCTACAACTTATGATAACTACCTGCATTCGGTTGCGCATGTCCATAGGATCGGTTCCCTCAAAACTAAAAACTTGTTGCACATTTTCATAGGATCGGTTCCCCCATCTACTAAAAACGTGTTGCACCTCTTACAAGGATCGATTCCCTCTTGTAAATGGGTTGCACCTCTTACTAGAATCAGTTCCCCAATGACTAGATAAAAGTTGCTATTTACAAGGAATCGACCATACCATCTTGAGTGATTACTTAAGATCGGTTTCAGTAATAAAAGTCATACCAATACATAAGTCAGGCCTTGTGACAACTTTTACCAAGATACATAAACAATTTTATGAGCGGTTATACTAAACACACATATTGGTAATTCAAAATAGATTTGCAATGAATAACAATACCAATAAGACTAGCAATTTCCCTTTCGATTCACTAGACTAGTTTATGAACTTACTTCCTTTAAACGAATGTAATACATTATTTCCTAGGATAAAATCTTCACTCATACCCATACATAATCACAATAGAATTCATATGATCATGTCGATGTCTTATATACAAAGTTCAAGGGTTAAGCAATAAACCTCGTATTGTATTCCTTAATATTATGTCTAACTAGAGTATCATATACAGCTTCGTAGTTATGTTTTCAATATGTACGACTTGAAAGATACGTTAGAGAATGAAACAGTTCAAGTCAAATATTACTAACCTCAAGAAGAAGGATGATGTTGTCGTTGTATCTCCATACTTCTTCACATTCTTCAAGTCTTCATGTAATACTTGTAAGTCTCATATCCTAACATTTTCAAGCTAACCTATACGAAGTTGACTCTAGTATATAATCAAGCGACTCTTTAAGTGAGTTTTGATTCACTAAAATATGACAACCAAACTTGACATACCAACGCTTGGTCGGTCCAACCGAGTTATGGTCTAACAATCTCCCCCTTTGTAAATTTTAGTGACAAAACCCTTACATCATATGGATAAACAAATTACAAAAATTCATTATACACATACGCTTGATTCCAAGTTCAATAACAAAAAATCTGTATTAAATTCAATCCTTAAATGTCGCTGCTGACATTATAATAACAAAGCTAATACTCCGCCTAAAGGTAAGATAAGTAGATTTTCAATCCGCACGTATTTTTTATTTCCATGTAGTTCCTCATAACAATATATCATATGGTATGTGACTCCCCCTTAGTGTATGCTTTCGCTCTCTTCGTTAGAATAAACATTTTAGCACATATGTCTTTTCCCTTAGTGATACCAACTCACAACAAGTCAATATCACTTGTTTACTCCATATATTTCTCCCCCTTTTTGTCGCAAAATGACGAAGAAACGAAAAAATAAAGGACAAACCGAAAGGATCTTACAAATCACACAAAGTGAATTTGCAAACCTATAAGAGTTGGGTACGTTTTGCACACCATTTCAGTTGTGAATCTCAACAGTTTGATATTCCACATGTGCCACTCGTGTGTGTGGCTGGGCACAATTTAAGATGACTCAGTATTCAGCCTATTCAGCTTGAAAACTGAATCGGCTGTATCTTAT
Organism: Papaver somniferum; assembly: GCF_003573695.1. Taxonomy (NCBI): domain Eukaryota; kingdom Viridiplantae; phylum Streptophyta; class Magnoliopsida; order Ranunculales; family Papaveraceae; genus Papaver; species Papaver somniferum. The sequence goes on along the minus strand of NW_020618825.1, from coordinate 8,752,002 downwards.
CTTATCGACCAGACCTCTCATTCAGTCATTCTTTATCTTATTCTCCTCTCTTTCTTTCTTTACATATCAGTTTCAAAGGAAACCTACGCTCTTCATCACTATACAACATCTTTTCAATGGAAAACTAATATCTAACCCTTAATCCTAGATTTACGTCAAACAGATTTGATATTCCTACTACAGAAATTGAAAGTTAGGGTTCGAGGTGATGTCGTGAGATGAATCGGGTTTTTTATGCAAGAATCAAAAGCTGTGAGTTGAAAGTTAGGATTTGAGATTGAAAGAAAATTAGGGTTCTAGGTGATGTCGAGAGATGAATCGGGGTTTTTTTCTGCAAGATTCAAAAGCTGTGAGTTGAAAGTTAGGGTTTGAGATTGAAAGTTAGGGTGGATAACATTGGAACTGAAAGTTAGGTCTTGAGGTGATGTTCTGAGATGAATCAGGGTTCTCCTTTAAGAGTTGAGATTGATTAGGATACAAGGTATGAGAATATTCAGAAATTTACAGATCTATTACATTTGTATTACATAAATTTAGGAGATGTATTTGGATATTTCTGGGAATCAAGGTTTGGACTTGATTTTTTTCTTTTTTTCTTTGGTGACTACCATTGTTTGAATTTTCAAATTTTGATTCGATAAAATTCAAGCAACAAGAGACCAAAAATTTAAAGATACAGGGTACTATTTTTTTTAAGAAGGTAAACTAAGTGTTTGGGTAGTATCAAAGGGGGTTTTAAACAAAAAATAAGTTGTATTGCATCCTCCTTGTATAGTGAAGCTTAAATCTTTCACATGAAATCAAGTGGGCATTTGTAGACTCTAAATTTGATATCTTTGATATGGGTGATGTTGTGATTTACCTTCTTTTGGAGTGCAGTTGATGGAGTGTCAAGATTAAGCGAGAAAAAGCGTACAAACAGTTCACACAACTTGTCCAAGGATGTCTAAGCTTATTTGCTAAAAGCAGTCTGAATGGTTAGTTAATATGACTTGTTTCTTTGTTATTTAATAGTCTTTTTCCAAGTTTTGAAACTATTCTAGGTATGGAACACTATGGTAAAACTGGACTTTATTTTTTCATGTATGAAATAGTTATTGTTAGAATCTAGTAGTTGTTTCATACATCCCGTGCAATCAATTCGATAGAAATTGACAGATCATTGTGTTTAGATAGTATCCTGATATACTTGTCACTCCCTGATCTTCACTATGTGTTTCATCTTATGTTCATTTGTAAGCAACTTTAAATTTATTCACTGCTACTACTTTTATGGCATTCATGATAGAACTTTCGTGCATAGGAAGGGTATGAAGTGGGATACAGGGGAATTGGGATGTAATTGCATTTATGGTAGATGGTTTTGGTCATGTATGGTTTTGGATTCTCTAGTTAATATGTTTTGTCTCTTGATATTGTAACATCATAGTGAGTTGGTTATGAAAAATTATCTAGTGGAGGGTCTTGTCATTACAGTTGTAACTTCAAGTACTTCAACCCCAGATATGGTAAACTAACTCCTATCTTCATGGTAAACTTATCCTATTTTTAAAAATACCTTCACTATAAGTTAGCAAACTGCGATAAGGTTATAATTTTCGTTTTTTTTTCCCGAGATGGCATAAAAAATGGTTGGTGTTATGCACCTGAATTACCTCGTCTTACCATATGATGTTTCACTGAATTTCTATGGTTTATGTTCTCATGAAGGTTCACTTTCACAAGTATGGCTTTAGTATAAGGCTTAGGTATTCCGTCTCCCATGTTGCGTATCTTTATATTTGTAGGTTCACTTGGTGACCATCAAAGAACACAGGATCGTTGATTTCTTGTTGCAAGACATTTTGCAGACACTAATGAAGCATTCTCTTTTCCTCTATGTAGACATTTTCCAGAAGTTTTGTCGGCTCAACGATCCGATAAGGTTTGCTTATTCTTCCTTTACAAAAATGAATTAATGTATCAGTTGTGTCACAATCATGTAATGTCAAATATTTTGTTGTCCATACATTTTTATAGTCTTTTAATTTGAGGAACTGATCAATCTAATCTTCAACCTAAACATGGTTCTAATTAAGCTCTCAATTGCTTTACTGATGAGAGATGGTCAATAATGGGAAATGATGGGATAAATGATGTCACCAACCTTGTCAACTCATCTTCCGAAAAAATTATGGGGGCTAATAACTCTTTCATTAACAGGTTTTCAGTTGTGAGTAATGTAGTACTACGTGCTAAGACATTCATGCCTTTTCTGGTTAGGATACTGGCCCTAGTGGTTTTATTTTACTTTTAATTGTTAGTATTTCATTTCTACTATGTTAGAGGGGACCTTTACACTTTTTGATTTCATTTTGGTTTGCAGAATGTATGTGATGCTGTGCTTCTCATATTTCTTCGAGAGCATAGGCAGATAATAACATTGATGCTTACCCACCTTCTGGGGTCAAAGATGCTCCTTAAGCTTAGGGGCTCGGTTTAGGGGTCTAAATTTGCATATTTTACATTATTTTGATTTGATTGTCTAAAGCTTCTAAATTCAGTCATTACTATGAAGTTTGTAATTTCTGTGTTATCTGTGTTTTAATTGTGCAGGATGATTTTATGTTGTGTATTAAGTTGGGTGAAAGTGCTTTTGGAGTAATTTATAGAGAAACTTGAGCTCAAGGTAATTATCACACTCTAATTGTCTTGGATTAACTTACCTTTGGTTATTTTTTTCAATATGTCAATTGGGTTTTGGAATGCTATTATCAGATGGTATTTATCTTGGGTCGATAGTTTTTAGTCATTTCTAGAGAGGTTACTTTGATTGACAATTTTGTATTGTGATTCACAGTTTAGGAATCTGAAGTACGATATTGAAGTAGCTCAGAAACTTCACTTTAGCCAATGTTTTAGATTTGTCATTAGAGTAACAATGTAGCAATTGCATAAACACAATCAGTTTGAGGTTGTACTGGATGGAATCACGAAAGGAAATGAAACTATTAGGAAATGGATAGACTTCTAAACAGTTTAAGATTTAGCTTTTAGTATGAGATTACTCATCAACTATAATTTTGAAAAAGGTTAGAGTTACAAAGTGCACTTATAACACAAAGGATAGAATTCAGTGTCTTTAACTGAAGTGATTACAGTATTATAACCTTGAAAAAGACTTGAATAAAGAATACCGACAATTGAATTTGATTTCTTTGTAAGTGTTGTTCTCGGACTTGAACATGATGAACTGAATTGCATGCTAGAGAGGGATAATTTGTAGTATATTGATGTGTATGTATGATGGCGATAGAGGAACTGCTTCTAAGCACTCATTTCTATGATTGCTGATGAGGTATGTCTACATTTGACGGTCAATATATATTTGGGAATTGGAGTTTTAGACTTTTATTTATTTATTAGTTCCCTATCTGACACATATGATCTAATCAGGTTTTCATGTTTTTCCAAAGTTCTTAAATTTTCTATATTGGTTACATGATTACCACTATCAGAAGATTTGTCAACTTGCTCATATGATTAATTTTTTATTTAACTCTTAGTGCAGGACATTGCTTCAATGATGCAAATGTGTAATTGTAATCTCGAAAGCTAATATGATGCATGGTTGATGTCAACCTCTTTTAAGTGTAAGAGCTTTAGAACTTTCTTAATTTTTGAATTCAAAGAGTCTAAGCGTACAAGTTAAACATAATAAAACAGAAAACTTTGATGAAGCGGTTAGACTTCCTCTAACCTTGAACTCACTCAGTCCCTCTCAATTAGATGAAAGAGTTATGATAAATATGATGTGTAAAAGATGATTTTGACTGAACAATCTTAGGTGCTCATATTTCTTCTTAGAATTAATCCGAGCATTTTTGGTTGGGCTAGTAAGAGATGATCTGAGTATACACTACACGGAACCAGAATAGTCGAAAGAAAATCAATGGAAATTGGAGATAAATGCATTACCAAACCACTTTCATTATATTGCTGAATAATTCGAGTCATGTTTACTTTTAGTTTCTTTTATTCTTGCAAACATCTGATGAAGAACTGTAGAATTTCATGTTGCAGATGGGATTTTATGCCTCAAGTAATCAACTTTATACTTTTCTTGTGTTCATTAATGGTTATTTTTAATTTTTAAGAATTTTTTTTGTTTAATACTCCTAATTTCTATGTGTTCCTCCAGGCTATCTTGCCATACTGTCGAGCACTAGAGAACTTTCCTCCTCATATCCAACAGGCATGTGTTGACAGTGTTACAGGGTTGTTCTCCAGTTACTTAATGTGATGGTGTGACTGCTCTTGCAGGTTAGCATGAAGAGCAAAGGGAAGGGCATATCAATTTATGATGTTCCTCTTTCTTCCAAGGAAGGCGAAATTTATTTTGGTGAGCTATATATGAACGGCAGATTAGCTTTTACCCACTAATTCACTAGATAAATTTGGATATTCGTATCCATAGTTCTCTAAATGTTACTTCTAAATTCTCATGCTTGCTTTAGTTTATTCCCAATGCCATAATAGAGTTATATCATAGATCAAGTTTTCTTGAAACTTTCAGGGCCGCGTGATTCCTTGTGATTTTATTGGTGTTGTTAAGAGTCAGCAACCTGCGTACCTGATAGATACTACCCTAAAAATAGTTTCCTTAATTTGCTTTCAGTTGCATCTCTGTCTTAGCAACTTTCGCACTAGATCTTTGTCATATGTAAAGTGATGAAAAACGTAAAATGGTTGTGCAAGTCACAAGCTTATTCAAAAAACTGTTAAGTGTTGGCTATGTTCTCTTATTTGGTTATTCATTGAATTTTAATGTGCAAGTTCTCACTTGTTATATACAAATTTTAATGTGTATGTTCTCACTCTAAAAGAACTGTAATTAATGATCGTATGTTGCTAGTTTTTCAGAATGCAAGTAGCTTGATTTTGATTTTGAAACTGGAGAAACTTGATTTTTTTACAGAGGAACTAGTGGTTTTGACCAGGTCAAAATCTGGTTTTTGACCGGTCAAAACCACTATTTTTTCGAAGTTGCAAAAATTTCGCAACTGCATCAAGCTGTTGCGAAGTTCCAGTTTCGCAACTGCTGCAAACTGTTGCGACCATTTAATTTCGCAATAGTTTAAAACAGTTTCGAATTTTTGACGTTGCAACAGTTTTTAACTGTTGCGACCGAAAATTTGCAACGGCAATGAAGCCGTTGCGAAAAACTGCAACATCGACTTTCGTAACCGAGCTAAACTGTTGCGACCCCACTTTGCAACTGCTAGTTACCGTTGTTGATCACTAAATCTGGTGTCGTGTTAGATAACCAATATCAAAACCAAAACTATAAGTAATTTGGTTTTAACCTGTTATCTAGGAAACAATTTCCCGAAGCAATTTTCCCTAATAGTTTAGCACATCAAAAAAATCGACTAAGCATCTTAGTTCTCTTGCTAAACTGATTGTACAAATACAATCGATTGTTCGATAAGACCAAAATAAATATCAGAATTAACTATATTTTTCTCATCAGGCTCTAATTATTCTCAAAAATAACATAGACCTTTCACTTTTAAACAAGACAAATACTAGGTTAGTAATTCTTGTTAAGGCATTCAGTTAGGCTTAAATAACCAAAACCTTTCACATTTGATAAGTCTAACTAAGATCCGAAAAGCTTAGTTTCTCTTATCCAGAAATCACTTTGACTAAACAAATGATCCCGAAACACTTTTGATAAGCCATAAAGAATCCATACAAACCAAATAAATTAACTTGTATAATCATTTATCTTAACCGGAAGCAATTGAAACAAACATAGATATTATAGTACCGCAATTGCACAGAAATTTTGTAAACAATAACGAAAGATAACAATAGTTTTTCTTAACCAGAAACAATTGAATCACAATTAAACATCCATACACAAATAATGGAATAAATATGAATTGTACTTAAATTTTATTAAGCAAAAGAAATAAACATATGAAATAAAATCATGCTTTTATTAAAAAGGAAAATAATTAACTAAAAAGATTGTTACCTCAAATTCCGCATCCTTTTCACCCCTTTAGATATGTCATTAAACTCAAGTTCACTTAGAACTCTCCCCCATTGAAGTTGTCATCCTCCCGCCAAAACAAAAGAACAACAACAAAGAGCAACCTTTACCAGAGAAAGGTTTTAACTATGCGATGCAAAAGTTGAAACCTCGAAACACATATGATTTTATGCTAAACCAAAAGATTCAACATATTGTGACTTTTTCACATATTTTTTTTACAGGAACCCCTCATGATCCTTTGATAAAGACTACCAACATGGGCTAGAACTTAATCCCTCTAAATCAAAAAGTCACCCAAACCACAAGGGTTCACACATTATAAGATCGAATATCAAGGTAATAAAACCGAAATCAAACATCCCACAAACATATATAACAATAAGATAAATCATTCAAGCACAGGCTATGTAACCGAAAACTACCACAAGAAAAATTATAAAACAATAATTTTATTCATAATAAGATAGTTTTATTCATAATAGACCTAATACAATTAATGAAATAAATCAAAAATTGAAGTTTATCTTTCAGGATTAAGTATTACAGCATATGACTTACTCTTTAGTGGTGCTCGTGTTGTTCACCGAAGTTTCTTCAGTGTTCAAACTTTTGAAGCATGTCTCAAGAGACTTGTCTGCAACCACTTCTTGTTTCTCAAGCTTTTCAACTTGAACTTTCATAACAGCAAGATCAACTTTTGTCTCAATTTTATCTTTTAGCCAATCTTGAACCGTTGTTATGATGTTGGTTCTCAGTTCTTCAAAATCTTGAATATAGTGAAGCATACTATCAGAACGAATCCACTTGTCTTTGGTTGGATTTTGAAGATTGTATGCCAACATATAAGACTCATCTTGAGATCCGATTAAACTATCAGAATCATAATCAGACATGACTTTTGAAAAGTTTTTCTTCCTTCTTTCTGTATTGATTCCTTGAAAATCCTTAACCTTTTAGGCTTCCTCCTTATTATCCTTTGTGACACTAAGAGTTATTGGAGACATACTCGGTTATTCAAATAGGGATTGATCAGGGTTTCAGAATAAAAGCATGAGATAGTTTCTATTTAAGAAGAGACAACTTTTGGACCGAAAATATTAGGAGATACCGAAAATACTACAAGAATATATTATATTTTCTTTATCTGAACTTCTCATGCTAGAAGGTTTATTAAAGTTCGAAAATTCTAAATAAAACCTATTTTTGGAAGATCATGATAACCATGAACATTTTTTAGACAGACATGGATCCGCAGTTATCCATAAAATGTCACAGATTTTTCTGATTAAACAATTATACAAAGATGTGCTCCCTTTTTATTGTGCTTTTCTAATCCATAATTAAGAGCACGGAAGAGGATGAGAGTGCACAAATTCTATAAAACTAAGTTGTACGGAGTAAGATTTTTCTAGATTACAGCGAGTATTAAAACCAAATTTCATGTTTCTCCTTGGGAATTTCTGCCCAAAATATTTTCCCAAAGAATAATGATATTTTCTAACTCTAGAGATATGATCATGTTGAGAAAATGTACTGATGTGAGAATCTTCAAGGATAATTAAATCTCTCTTAATTCTATCAATGAGACTTTCAAAAGATTTTCTCATTCTAAGGATTTCCTTATGATGCACAGCAGTAAGATTGTCTGAAACAATTATCGGAAATTCCTGATTGTTTCTTTTAGCAAAGATTCTTTCTTTCCCTTTTTTCTGGAGTTGTTATTTATCAAAACACGAGTTGTTTCGATATGTGTGAGGATGAACCTTTTTCCAGAGGCGATTATCAACTCTTTGCTCTGATTCTTTTGAGTTGATCTTATCGGGTAGTGATATGATCTGTCTTTCTACTGAGGAATGGTCATTCAATTTTTTAAGACAAGAAACTTCTTTCAATACTTTTACCACCATTTTTTGAAGAAGAGAAAGTTTCGTGTCAAGTGACTAAAAGTTGTATTCCTTATTTCTTACACGGAATCGCTTCAAAGTTTCCTAGGGACAAGATTTCGTTTGATCATCAGTTTCCTTTGTTTCCTTTGTGACAAGATTATCACAATCTTCAAAAATCGAACTAGGACTTTTTGTTTCCTTTAAAACAGCATCATTAATCAGAATCATAGGATGATTCTCTTATAATCAAGAGTAAGAGATTTACCCAGAGCTTCTAGTTTGACAGTGAGATCCATATTTTCTTTGGATAACAGATTTAGTTGAACATATTTATCTCTGATCTCACGTTTAAGAAGATTTGACTCTTCTTTAATATCATCAATCTTGTAGACAGATATTTGATTGGCTTTAGGAGTTTTACCGACTCTTTATTAGCATCTTCTTTTCCATCAGAGATAGATTCATATTTTCTCTCAATTTTCGTAACTCCTGGATCATGAGTTAACAAAATAGGAACATCTTTAACATTTGAGTATTCATACTCTTGCATTACGTTAATTGAATCATTCATTAGATTCATTTTAGTATAGGATGGATCGCACCGAACACAGATTGTTAGATCATTTTGTGTTTGCCTGCTCTGATACCAATTGAAAAGACGAGGGTACCCAAATATACCTCAATCTAAAAAATTTCCATCTATAAGTCCTCTTCCGAAAGTGATTGTCTATGGACTGAGTCGATACAATACAATTAATCGGTTCACACTTTGTGTGATCGTCTATGGATACGAGATCGAGACAATACAACAACGAAGTATGTTTACTTGATAATAGGTTCGGACTTAAAATTTGTGTATTTTACTTCTAATCATAATAAAAAAATTATAATTGTGGAAATAGAAACGTAAAAGACACAGCAAGATTTTGTTAACGAGGAAACCGCAAATGCAGAAAAACCTTGGGACCTAGTCCAGAATTGGATACTCTGAGAATTAAGAAGCTATACAAAATCAAACCAACTTCGTATAGTTGAAACGAAGCAACTAAACCTATATTTCACCTAGTTCCCTCAGTATCCATGCGCCTCCAACTTGTAAATAAGTCACGCACTTGGAACAATTCCTTTGATTCGTATTCCAAACAGTAAAGGAACAGAAAATATGTTTGGTAACAACTATTTTCAAATAACGTGATATGAGTTTGACAAAGGCTCTTGCGTTTAACCAATAAACTCCTTTGTCAGGTCCTTAGATCAATCTCTCAAGAACTACTATAAGTAATTGTTAGACTATGCAATCAATAATATTAATCATAAAGAAGTGTATTTATGTCGATCTACTCAACTAATTAATTCAATCTATCACAAAGATAAACCAATTATAATTGGATCCCTTTCCATCCGAAACAAGTATTGTGCACACCAAAGATTACGAACCCAAATCAGAAATCTTCAAAGTCGTCTTTGTCTTCAAATCTTCTTAGATCTTCAATAAACACCTGCACACAATAAACTTGAATATCTTGTGATCAATCACACACAAAACGGAGTTTGTTAATGTTGGATTATCACAAGACGTCTTTAGATCTACAAACGGTTCTAAATATCCCCGTCGAAACTTCGATCTAGTTTGAGTGAATCTTATATCAGAAGAGAAGATTCTCAAGCATAAAAAAACTAGGTGGAATCAAAGTTCATACAACCGTTAGTCAATCAAATCAATCGAAAACTAATAATAAACTGCAATTATCTAGTTTCCCACCAACGGTACTAATAGATCTTGTCAATCCCAAAGAAGTCTTTAAAATAAGCGTCCGTAAGAAATTTCGCCTAATTAGGTTACTTTCCTCTCCGAAGAGGCGGATCCTCCTGTAACAACACAACTAGGTTGTTTTACTGGCTCTGAGGATTAGTTTGCTAGAAATGCAAACTTCAATATTTATAGACAAGGAAGTTTGGACACCAAGAAATTTTCAAAACCGAATATTTTCAAAGATATGCAATAAATACAAAATCGGTTTTCATAATTCTTGGAAATGCACTGTCCAAATGTTGACCGAAATCCCAATAGAAAAATCTATAATCAGTACGTAAATGCACATTAGTAATTATTATTTTCTAAAGATATGCATTTAATTCCTGGAGATTAAATAACATACAAAAACTAAGAAACCTTAAATAAAAGATTCTCAATTTATTTCGATCCTGGAATTTTTCCTTTAACTATTAAGGAATATCTTTAAACAACTAATGATAAGAGTTATTGCACACTACAAGAAAGTGAGTCTGTTGCAACATCACTTCGCCACACATCAACAAAGAGTGAGGCAATAGGTAGGTTTTAGCCTCACCACACAAAAGGTGTGGCATTAAGTGAGATCTTTTTCCACACCAATAAGTAGTCGAGGCAAAAAAGTAACCTTTTACCTCATATAACTTTTAACTATTGGAACAAGTATATTTTATGCCATATCAGTGCGGTAATGTATAAAAATAAAATAATTAATAAATTTTGATTCCCTTTTTGCCGTTGCTATAATTATTTAAATAAATTTAATAAATCAATATAATTATTATAAAAATTAATAAATTAATATAATTATTATATAAATGGGACATTGATGGATGACCCACCACTAACCGTCAGAACATTCCATATTTTGGTGAGACTAAATTTTGTTTCTCTTACGTGCCTCATATTCTCTTTTTAGTCTTACAAACGAGATGTGACCATTTTGTTACCAAACTATACAGTACCTAGGTGCACACACGATATGTACAATTAGAGGTGTAAAACGTGCCGGCCCGGCACATCCCCGCACACGAAGTCGCGTGCTTCACGTGCATGTGCCGTGCTGGGCTGTGCCAACGATTTAAACATGATGTGCCGTGCTGTGCTTTACTAGTCAAAAGCTAGGCAGAACATAGCCCACAGGCACAACACGTGCTGGCACACGTGCTATAAACAATTTGAGATCACTTAATGGTATACATTAAGTCGGGCATTATCAGGATATCTAAATAGACAACATGTGAATTAATGCTCTAGTCAAGTATATATAGGTAATGATATTATAACAACAATATTTCCAAATATTTAGGTATTATATGTGTTGCTATAAAAATAAGCCGGTATAAAAGGTCAAAAACTAGATAGAATAGTAACTCTTTTGTAAAATATACACAAAATGTGATGTATTATACCTCGTTATATTATGTATTTGTGCATTCTATGACGTGCTTTCTTAACGTGTTGGGCTGGGCCACGTGCTAATCCGTGCCGCGTGCTGTACTGGGCTACTGTGCCCATTAGTCAAACCCAGCGCGTCCCATTTAACTAACGTGTTGTGCCGTGCTGAACTAAGTCACGTGCTGATTTGGGTTGGGCTCAATTTTTAGCGTGCTGTGCTGGGCTGTGCTCGTGCTGGCACAGCCCAATTTACAGCTCTATGTACAATTTGTAAGCAAGATTCCATGACCCATTAAATTCATTTGTTTCTAAAATTAATAAAACAGAAAATTGTGTTACTTGATGTGATTCACACGCGCCCATGAACTAAAACCCCATTACTTGATGGAGAAAACGAAGAAAAGACGGAGAAAACGAAAAAAAAACAGTGAACTTTGAGTTCGTAGGAGTCTCTCTGAACTGCAGAACGGTTAACTGATTACAAGGGGTTCTTTGTTTGCCGAAAATTGAGGTATGTTTTTTTAATTTTTTAAAGTTCGATCATTTCTAAATTCATATTGGGTATAAATTCGTAGATTTAGATTTGGGTTTGTTTCTTGTCAGGGCAGAGAGCTATTTGCATCCCAAAATCTTTTTTTTGTTTGTTTGTTAGTGTTTGATTTTTGATGTTTTTGAGATAATTGAGCCTTAGCTGATCTTCCCAATCTTGTTCAACATCAAATTGCATCTACTTGATCTTATTCTTATCGGAGCAGTAAAAAGAAGCCGCCGCTGCTCAATTGGCAGCGTCGTTGCCCACCTTCTCCGGTGATCTGGTAGCGTCTGCTTCTCTATTAGATTGCCTTGAGAACTGCCATGTTGCTTCACTGCAATGAGGACTGTCTGCCTAATGAGTCCCTACACAAATCTTTTTTAGATGGGACTATGATGGAGTCGCCTGCCTCCCATCATCAGAACTTTTGGGTTTTTCATTTTTGTTACTTGAATTTTGTTTATTTTATGTGTTTGCCGAATCTTGCAGGAGAGTGTGGTTGGGAAATTGAAAAGTCTATTTTAAACTCATTCTCGCTGGTTCCTGTTCTGTATGTGTTATTAGCAGCTAACAGATTTGGCTCCTAACATGACGCTAAGTTCTTTTTCCTACTTTACATTGCTTATTGTGGTGCAGCACTATTTGGCTAATGAATGAATTTTGATCTCCATTCAGTTAAGCACTAAAAAAGGTAAATAGTTGGTGTCGCTTTCCATTTTCCAGTATGAAATTTATTTTACTATGGTTTTCCATTTTTTACCTGCTGTAATGTTGTCTGACATAATCCGCTGAGATCAATTGATTCCACTCATGGTGCTTATGTTTTGTAAATGGCTGTGGCTCCTGGCTCTATTGTTCAACTGGTTACTCTGATTTTCTAACCCAATTATGCCTATTTCAGTTGCCACTCCCAGTCTGTTGACACTCGCTACAACTCTATATAGATTTCGGTTTTTTGGTTTTCTCAATACTGCTATAAAATGTGCACAGCTAGGCATCCTACCAGTTTTCAAGTGCAAGGGCCTGTCAGAGGTAGCGGCTAAGCATAAATTTGCATTGCCCAAATGATTAGTTGTAAAAAATAATGATTAGTTAATAATTTACTTGAGTCGTCTCCTCCCACCTGTCTCCTACCCAACCCAAGCGCATGGTTAGCAAGTGTATTTTATTAACTCCACTGATGACCAAGTTAAAGAGAATACAGTTACATTGAATTATTTGAAAAGATTAGAAAAATTGAGTTGGTGACTGGTCATTGTTGTTCCTGAAACTAACTTTGAACCTTTTGTGATCATATTGCAGGGATTTTGGTGCATGGCCATTGCACTGTCGAAGTATCGGTAAAAAGGAAGAGGGTTTATTTTCTTTTTTTTCGATCCTGGACAGTTCACAAGTTAGTATTTTTGACTTCGTTTTCATTTGCAACAGAAATTCTAATAAATTTTTTTCAAGTACTTGAAGATAAGTCCAGATTGTAGACTTTGCCCGAAGGTTATTCAAATTTATCAATTTGAAGACCGTAGAGAATGTGGTTCGAGATTTAGGTTCTATGCCCAGATTAATTGGGTCAAAATGCGTTACATGAACATGGCAGGCATAACTATATAGCTGATCTAGGAGATATTGACTGCCACCACCAGCATATTAAATTTTCAAATATAAACGCACATTGAATAAATCTCTTGATGTGAAAACTCTGTTTAATTAGTTTGAAATCCGAAGACCATGCAACTGATGCCACCAATTCTTATGGAGTAACCGTGTGGGATGTATGGGATTGCTGACTAAGTAATAGTAATATGTACAATGAATTGTTAGATATCCAAATCTTATATGAGATGTATGAACGTGCGTGGTAGTAGTTCAATTAGGATATGCCAGCGCCAGCTTTTCCTTATCGTATTATTTACTATTCAGATCAAGTGTTAAATAATACTGTTCACCATGCTCACCATCTATTATGATTTTGGAGTTCATCCTGTTCATAGGTTTTCCTGAATTATAAAAAAAATCATTCAAGTTAGGAATCTTACAAAGTTTTTCATATTTTGCTTTCAATTACTATTATTCACTGTACGTGATGGAATTTGTACAGGCTGAAGATAATGGAGGGAATCTAGCAACTGATGGTGATGTATTCATTAAAACCCATGTGAATAAAAAAACTGGAAAAGATTTGGACCCAATTTCACAAGGCTTCATAGTAAGTATCTGCTCCAGTAAGGTTCATACACTTCTTATTATAGAAGATAAGATCTTTTATCCTACATTTTCTCTGATATACATAGGTCCAAATGAGCGAACAATCAGGGTTGGATGAGGATGGTAACCAACAACTAATTAGTGATGAAGTCTATGGAAATGTAGTACCTACAACAAGGCAGAAACGTGTAAGAGCTGAAAGATATCCGACATGCTCTAGTTATGAGAGAAATGAAGATTTTGAGAGACGAATGAAATAGCGGGATGAAGATTTTGATAGGCGAATCAGGGAACTAGATGCAGAATCGGAGGCACGGCTAAAAGCACGTGATGAGGAGGCTAAGATGCATGAGAACAAAATGTTGGAGTATGTTAGATCGTGTTGCAGGCCAGGGAACGTTTTAAGTCCGGGGCAGTTTTCAGGACCTTCAAATTGCCACTTCAGACATGCGCGGCCAATATTTGCACCTTGGGAGCAGCCTTACATACCTTTAGACCAGCTTAACGGATCTGAGGAGCAGCCTTATATACATGAGAAACATCTTGTTAGACCTGCGAATCAGCCTTACAGACATGAGGAGCAACTCGTTAGACCTGCGGAGCAGTCTAACATAATTGAGGAGCAACTGTACTGATCTCAAAATGATTGTAAGTATCATTTTCCTTGATTTTAGATTTATAGAATTCTGAATATCTCAAACAAACATGTGAATTAACTTTTAAGTGGTCATAATTGTTGGTATGTTAGTATGATATTTACTCTTTGCATGTTGGTGTTATATTTAATATTTCTCTTATAGCCCAATATTTTTAGACATGATGATTCTCCGCCACTCCGTGATGTTTTTTTTACTTGTTGGTGTTTGTTTTGATATGTGATGTTCTTTTTTCTTGTTGGTGTTTGTTTTGATCTGTTTAGCAAGAGCGCGAGGCCTAGGGGTGGACGGGTGGGATGGATTTGGCATTGGATAGGTCTAGTTCGAAGATTAAAGTTTCTTTGAAGTTTCTTTACAGGGATTGTGTAAATCTTTTCTTATGTGAAAGTTGGAATCACCATACTCTGTAATAGATATTTTTCGTTTTAATTCAATTTGAATTCTTTCTTCTGATTTAATTCTTGCGAGTAAAATGATTTTCTTTTAATACAATTTTACTGTATAATGTCCCTGTTTATGAACGCGTTGTCGCACATGACGCAATAGATATTTTGTTGCTGCACTTAGGTTTTTGGTGTGGGAAAAATACTTTTTAAATAAAATAAAATTAAAATTATATATTAAAAAAGGTTGTTTTTAGCCGCACATTACTGCATCACTAGCTGTGTGGAAACAGATTTTTAGAATAAAATGAAACTGAAAATAAAATAATAATTAAATTATGAAAATGCCTTTTGCCTCATGTTATTTCCTTACCTTTTGGTGCGGCATAAAACCTATTTATAAATAAAATAAAACTGAAAATAAAATAATAATTAAATTAGAAAAAAAAATTTGCCTCACCTTTTGGTGTGGCATAAAACCTATCTATTTCCTCGCTATGTTAAAGGTGTGCCAACAACTTCTTGTCACACGGTTTGTTTCCACCCAGTGTGGCAAAAACAATTATGTGGGAAAATGATGTTGCCTCGCAAAAAGTGGGTTCTTGCCATACAATTGACGTGTTCAAGTACATGAAGTTTCTTGTAGTGGCACATGTTCAAAGTATTTCGACATCTTTAATTTGCAAGTCCTTTTTCATACTTACAATCTTGGAAACGATTTGCCACACTTCCAACGCAGTTTATAATTGGTTCGTCTGAATTCCAAGAACTGTGTAATTGATTATCCTATCAAATCACCAATCATGGGTTTCATGGTTCTACCAAAACAAGTTCGGTTCTACCTCCATGTGAGTACTGTGCATAGTCACGCTAGTTACCAAAATTCGGTTGACTAGGTACTAGGATCGGTCCCCACAACTTATGGTAACTACCTGTATTCAACTACACATGTCCATAGGATCGGTTCCCCCAAAACTACAAACTTGTTGCACATGTTCATAGGATCGGTTCCCCCATCTACTAAAAACGTGTTTCACCTCTGTTGATGGTGGTTTTTAGCTTAGGGTCAAAATCGTAAAAATGTACATCTGGCAAGACGTCACTATGACCATTAGCACATTTATTGAATCAATCAGCATGCCTGCGCAAGAGTTACTAGGGTACCCTTTTTTTTTACATGGTTCATGTTCCACGGAAGAACCCTTAACACTGACTGACATCATCTATGCCAAACTCTAATTATCATGTTACCGCACCAAGGCATGCCAACCATGCCAGCTGCACCACTGTGCCAATGGCAGACCATGCCAGCCAGTCACCGCGCCAAGGCATGCCAGCCACACCACTATGCCATGGCATACCATGCCAGCCACATCTCCGCGCCAAGGCATGCCAACCATGCCATCCGCACCTCCGCACCAAGGCATGCCAACCATGCCAGCCGCACCACTGCACCAATGGCATGCTATGCCAGCCGCACCTCCGCGCCAAGGCATGCCATCCGCACCTCCGCGCCAAGGCATGCCAACCATGCCAGCCGCACCACCGCGCCAATGGCATGCCATGCCAGCCGCACCTCCACGCCAAGGCATGCCAACCATGCCAGCCGCACCTCCGCGCCAAGGCATGCCAGCCGCACCACATGTGCCAATGGCATGCCAACCACCTTGCTGCGCCATAGCATGCCGGCCTTCCCTATGCGGCTACCAAAACGAAGGCGTGCGATGATCAACGGTCACCCTTCCATCTTAGATGAAAATATTAGCCGTCCAAGGTCGCCAAATAATGCATGATAATCTTTGGCCCAAACCCTAGTTTTGGCCACGCCAAGGCATGCCATGCCACATGTGCCAATGGCATGCCAACCACCTTGCCGTGCCATACCATTCCGGCGTTCCCTATGCGGCTAAAAAAACGAAGGTGTGCGATGATCAACGGCCACCCTTCTATCTTAGATGCAACTCTTAGCCATCCAAGGTCGCCAAACAATGCATGGTAACTTTTGGCCTAACGCCAAAACCCTAGTTTGGCCGCGCCTAAACCACGCCAAGGCATGCCGACCATGCCACATGTGCCAATGGCATGCCGCGTCATCCACCTTATCGCGCATAAGCCATTCCATGCCTCACCATCCACCTTGTCGCACCTAAGCCATGCCATGCCGGCCTTCCCTTCACGACTGCCAAAACGAAGGCGTGCGACAATCAACGGCCTCCGTTCCATCTTAGATGCAAATCTCAGCCGTCCAAGGTCACCAACCAACACATGGTAACCTTTGTCCAAACGCCAAAACCCTAGTTTGGCCGCGCCTAAACCACGCCAAGGCATGCCGGCCATGCCACATGTGCCAATGGCATGCCAGCCACCTTGTCGCGCCATACCATGCCGACGTTCCCTATACAGTTACCAGAACAAAGGCTGGCGACGATCAACGACTATCCTTCCATCTAAGATGCAAATATCAGCCATCCAAGGTCGCCAACCAACGCATGGTAACCTTTGTCCCAACGCCAAAACATTTGTTTTGGCCACGCCCAAACCGCGCCAAGGCATGCCAGCCACGCCACATGTGCCAATGGCATTCCAACCACCTTGCCGCACCATACCATGCCGACCTTCCCTATGCGTCTACCAAAGTAAAGTATTGCGAAGATCAACGGCCACTTTTCCATCTACGATGCAGATCTTAGCCGTACAATGTTACCAGCTAACGCATGGCAACTTTTGGCCCGACGCCAAGCCCTTTGGTCGCGCCCAAACAAAGCCAAAACCCTAACTTCTGGCCGCGCCTAAAATAGGTCATATTAAAGCCGTACCGGCCATGCTTTCATGCCACTGGCTACCAAACGAAGGGTTACAATAATCAACGCTACCCTTCCTCTCAAGATGCAAAATCTCGACCATCGAAGGCCACCACCGAGCCGGCAAGTCTCCCAAGATCAACTTTCCGAACAACAACATGCTACATGTTTTCCACGAAAACACTCGAGACATAAACACATGTCACAAACTGGGGGATGCACATTGGGTATTGGTTTAGCGGTTTACAGCGTGCGGCGTACACTACGCCCGTTATAAGACAATGTCATAAGGATGAGGCGGTTAGTAAATACAGGGAGTAATGGTGAAACGCTTTCTTTTATGGAACATCAATTCCAGGCATTACCGGTTACCAACTCCTCCCATTTACTCATCCATTTTCCATTTCTTACGAGACCAGGGTACGTTTCACTTCGACTTGTATAAATAGGTTTTACCTATTTCCACCGAACAACAAGTTCAGGTCAGGAGGATACAACACTCAGAAAATATTTTCTAGCTTTCCATCTGTTAGCTTCCCACTTTCTGATACAAGTCGTGAAACAACTACTCTTCCATAATCAACTATTATGGTCTCAACACTCTCTTCGCTTCCCTCCCCAAAACCAACCCTTCTCCTTCACTTTGTGACCGAAGCAAGTCTGGAACGACCATTTCTTGGTTTAGACCGGATTTGTACAGATTGATCTCTCGAATCTAAAGTACTCCCTTGCAGTACATTGTTTAGGGTTTAAACTCGTTTCTCACTCACACACACGAAATTATCAAAATCAGCAGAAATCGTTTTTACCCTCAAGCAATTGGCGACCACGGTGGGAGGTTGATCTTTCGGTCACAATGTCAATTTTGAATCCTCGATCTCATACCTCGACCCAGACGTCAGGACAGTAAAATCAAACGATTCGTTCAGGAATCGACGACTCAGCTACTAGACGGCTCGATTACCAGTCGTGACACGACAAGGGACGACTGGGGACTTCCGAGGGGTTAGAAGCAAACGATCGGCCCACGGATCGGCAACACGACAAGGAATGACTGGGGATTTTCCACAGTCACGGGGATGTTTCACACAAAACTCGTTCTTACATCCGGGAGATTCCTTTTTCACCAGAAGATCCAAAAATCGAGTAAGTCTTGCCTAGAAAAAATACGTGGTTTACTACTTCAGTTTTTCACGGGAATGATGAAACCAATGGCTATGTTATGTTTCATCTCATGCTCTCTGTCTCCAAGCAATGCTCACGATTCAGTGGCTCTCCTGGGATGTTTGCACCTTTCGCAATCATAACCAAAAAGCATCGTTATTCTAAAAACAGTTTGTTCCAAATAATAATCCAAAACCCTCAAGATAACATTTTTCAGTCAAACCAAAAATCCAGGAAATCAAAACCGTAAACTATGGATTTCATTTTCCTTTCAAAAAAAAAACAACCTAAAATAAGAAGTTCAGAAGACAGAAATACGTTCAAGGAAAGTTTTTCAACAATGGCTTGCTCTTCTTGGAAAAAGCCTATTTCGTGCCTTGGAGAGATTCCCTCTTCAACTTCAGCTTCCTGGACAACTTTTCGACTTCCGCTTCCTTCTTTTTCACCATATCCGCCGAAGGACCTTCGACTCGGCCAACAACTTTTCAACCTCAGAGAAACCTTAAACGAACCAAGGAACATTGAACTCGAAGTTTACACACGTGTCACGATGGAACCTCCAGCTCGAGACTTCATCCTCAGAAACAGTATTACCAGTCACATTGCACATGTCGTCAATCGAAGACAAAGCTTCCTCCACACGCTTAACCAACACAAATCAACTAGTAATTTTCTTGGTCATGGAGATATGTTCGTAGCTTTCCCATATCCTGGTGTATAACACCGCGTGTTTGGCTGGCACGCTAAATCCCCCGATAAACACATGATCCAGATGAGGAACCAGATATGGATTCCTAACGACAATTGCACCTGCGGCCACTGGAATACTCTCTATTGTCTGAGTCACAATGACGTTTTCATCTTGATCAACATCCATTTCAAGGTCTCCCGGTGCGGCTGTCACGGTTGGAGACAAAGCTGTATCTCCGCCAGCCTCCGTCTCAGGGCCATCTTCAGAAACGGCTTCCCTCTATGATATCACGGATTAGATATTTTTCAAAGAGAAAGGAATATAGGAAAGAAGAAAAAACATGCGGGAGACTCACTGATTCGCTTTCAGACTGACTAGAGGAAGATTCAACACCGCTTTCAGAAGAACTACTCTCACCATCACTGGATTCTGAACTTTCATCCTTCTTGGGTTCCCCATCACCATGGATAGGCTCAGCACCGCTACCCTCCGTCTCTAGAAACTATGTTTTCTGACTACTTGCAAGTTTGGTAAAGGTGTTCACGTTGCTGAGACCCCTGGTAGGATACAAAGACGGATACTCAGAAAAGAAACAAGGATATATGCGATCCAACTAAAATCAAGAGGAAAAGCATACGTCACGCATATTAGACGAACTGAAAGTCGATTGGGCTGTCGAATCTGACTGGGAACCGTCTGCACGGCTTTTAGACCTTCGCTCCTTCACTTGGGGACTATCTGCATTCGGTCTAATGGATTTTCGCTTGGTCAAAGAAGGATCCCTCACCAGTGGGTGCTCTTCTAAAACCGCAGGAGAAGGCTTACCACGACGGTTTTCTACCACATCATTCACGAATCCATGGATAGCGAGAAACTCATCCTGCCAAAATATGTTATATTTGGAGAATGTTGATGTATTTCGTTCCGCGGGAGGAAAAGGGAGAATTTTACCCGACAAAAGAACACTAGCATCGAGAACAGTTGGCAACGAGTCTTCTTGAACAACCGGATGACGAACGAGTGAGACCCCTTGGTCAAAACCCATATGCCGAGCCGCCCTATCGATATTCTAAGAAACTGCTTTGCAAGATCCTCGAAAGAAAGATGACACATGACCGGGAGTGCAGCTTCGCATGAACACCATCTCTCCAACACTCATATCCTCTTTATCAGAAGACAAAGACATGCTCGGAGAAGGATTAAAGGTATTGATCTGAGTTATGGACGCATGCACCGGAGCCCATGGACGAAAAATGACCGTGTGCGAGTTGTCAAGGAATCCAACCAGGTTCGAACCAATCTTTGGACGCCTATTCGACCAGCGCAGTATCTTAGAACAACCCCAAGACTCGGGAAGTACGGCCAACAATTTTGGAGCATACCTTTAGAAGTGCTCCCACATCCACGCTTGGAGAAAGGCGGCATGAATATATGAATCCACTTTCATGTAGCCATTTTAAGCGCACATGTCCGCGATCAGATGATCCAAGTGTGTGTATAAGGAACCAAGAAACAAGCTGCCAATAGGGAGAACGACACCTTTTTCCAATTTTATAGAAAACTTGATAAGTTCATGTCTTATCTCCTTCTTACCAGAGCCTTCATCGAAAATATCTCTGGATAACCAAAAAGCCAAGAACGCTGCGACATGAAGAGTAATATTTTTATCATTTGGCTCCAACTCATCAGGAAACCATTGAGACACCCACCAGCCATAGAATCACCTCGTCTCGTTTTATTTCCGAACGAATCCTTTTGATTTCGCAACCATAGCTGCACGCATTTCTTCTTCATATGCAGACAACTTGACATCGAGGTTTCCTATTACGGCAAGGTTCAGCAAGACGGCTACGCTCTCTAAATAGATAGTCATTTCACCCCACCTACATATGGCCGTGTGAGTTCCGAACACCGTATGGAAATAAAAGCAACCCAGCCTGGAATATCTTTCCTAATTTGAAGCACTGCGGAAGCCGTGACGGCATAAATAATCTGCGCCTTGGTCAAACTGGCTTTTATACATTCCTGGCTCATCATGAGTCGCATCCATTTCTCAAAGGGACACAACGGACTCACACACATTTTAAAGTCAATGGGAGAAGCAGAATACTCTTTTTTCTGAAGACAAAACCTTATTAAATCTCTAGGCCGAACTGACCGGGCCTCTCTTTCACTTTCCGGACCAGTCAGAAGAATCGACACATACTTGGGATGATTTTTCCTAATTGTGGCGGATGTTGTAAAGAACTCATCGTCTATGTTTGTCTTGGAATTGCCAACATCTTTCGGTACGTCAGAAGTTTTCTCAAATGACATCCTAATAAAATTCTCTCACGCTACTTTCACCTTCGAAATAACTACAATGGAACAATACGAAGAGAAATTATTACGGAAAGTGCATGGAAATTATTTTATCAGACACAGGAGATCCATATTGGACGCAAACCAATTTGCTGCAAAGTCATAATGCGCATGAGCAAAGAAATGGGGACTAACAGACCCTGCATCACCACCTCATGCCAAGGCCGTACCTGCAGCAGGAAATTTGCGCCCGGCCGAGGAGTCGCACCCCACCATGGGAACAATACACACGTCCACACCAGGAAAAGGGAGGAAACCCTAGGAGCTAGGTTTTCACGGGAAGGGAATGACAACTACTAGCTCATACATGCCTACTTTGCACATTAATTGAGGGGGCCAACATTACTACGGTATTCACGCCTAAATGTTACTACAAGTTCACGCAAAGCATATTTACGGCTAGGATTCATACCAACACAAAAGAACAATATTTTTACAAGTTCATGAAAAGGTACGCCTACAGCTTGGGTTTGCACTAACACAAGAAAACAAGAAAAACAAGTTAAAGAGGAAGTGTTGGAAGACATACCTGGGATTCGCTCGTCCGCTTTACTGTTACCACACATCTAGAATAAGAAATATATATATAAAGGTGTGAAATAAACGGAGAGGCCTGCCCCCTTTTTATAGGCGTGGTACTTGGGAGTTTGAATAAGGAAAGTACTTCTTATTTGAGTCAAGTAAGGAAAAGAGGCAACCGGGCCCGCGAAGACAAATTCCCATGCCAAGCCGTCCGCGCATGATTTGCCTCACCAAACCACGCCATTGCCTTGGCCACACCATGCCAAGCCGTCCGCACCATACCTTGGCCTCACCACGCCAAGCCGTCCACATGCCTTGCTTCACCAAACCGCGCCTTGCCTTGGCCCCACCATGCCAAGCCGTCCGCGCCATGACTTGTCGCGCCAACACAAACAACTCGCCAAGCCAGCGTCATGATGTTCCCTAACCCAGCCAAGGTGATACATGGCCAGACTAAGACGACGATCTTCATCTCACCACTTCACGGTCTACACCACAAATAGAATATACGCAAGGCCGCCAAACGTGAGGATCATGAACTCTCCTTACCTCTCGAAAAAGGTTAGTTGGACTTTCCTGACCATCTTTTCACGACCTGTCATTTCGATTTTTGTCCTCGCCTGTCACCATCTTATTCTTACCTCGCAACAATGCTCATGTTCCGAGTTAAGCATGGGACTTAATGTGGATGGTGGTTTTTAGCTTAGGGTCAAAATCGTAAAACTGTACATCTGACATGACGTCACTATGACCATTAGCACATTTATTGAATCAATCAGCATGCCTACTTAAGAATTACCGGGGTACCCTTTTTTTTTACATGGGTCATGTTCTACGGCAGAACCCTTAATACTGACTGACATCATCAATGCCAAACCCTAATTCTCATACTACCGCGCCAAGGCATGCCAACCATGCCAGCCACACCACTGTGCCAATGGCATACCATGCCAGCCACATCTCCGCGCCAAGGCATTCCAACCATGCCAGCCTCACCACTGCGCAAATGGAATGTCATGCCAGCCGCACCTCCGCACCAAGGCATGCCAACCATGTCAGCCGCACCACTGCGCCAATGGCATGCCATGCTATCTGCACCTCCGCGCCAAGGCATGCCAACCATGCCAGTCGCACCCCTGCGCCAATAGCATGCCATGCCAGCCGCACCTCCGCGCCAATGCATGCCAACTATGCCAGCCGCACCACTGCACCAATGGCATGCCATGCCAGCCGCACCTCCGCGCTAAGGCATGCCAACCATGCCAGCCGCACCTCCGCGCCAAGGCATGCAAACCATACCAGCCGCACCACATGTGCCAATGGTATGCCAACCACCTTGTTGCGCCATACCATGCCGGACTTCCCTATGCGGCTACCAAAACAAAGGCGTGCGATGATCAACGACCACCCTTACATCTTAGATGCAAATCTTAGCCGTCCAAGGTCGCCAAACAACGCATGGTAACCTTTGTCCCAAACCGCGCCAAGGCATGCCATGCCACATGTTCCAATTGCATGCCAACCACCTTGCCGCGCCATACCATTTCGTCCTTCCCAATGCGTCTACCAAAACGAAGGTGTGTGATGATCAACGACCAGCCGTCCAAGGTCGCCAAACAACGCATGGTAACTTTTGGCCCAGCGCCAAAATCCTAGTTTGGCCGCGCCTAAGCCACGCCAAGGAATGCCGACCATGCCACATGTGCCAATGACATGGCGCGCTATCCACCTTGCCGCGCCTAATCCATGACATGTCGGCCTTCCCTTCACGGCTGCCAAAACGAAGGCGTGCGACAATCAACGGCCACCCTTCCATCTTAGATGCAAATCTCAGCCGTCCAAGGTCACCAACAAACGCATGGTAACCTTTGTCCCAATGCCAAAACCCTAGTTTGGCCGCATATAAACCACGCCAAGGAATGCCGACCATGCCAATTTGCCAATGGCATGCCAGCCACCTTGCCGCGCCATACCATGCCGGCCTTCCATATGCGGTTACCAAAATAAAGGCTGGCGACGATCAGCGACCATCCTTCTATCTAAGATGCAAATCTTAGCCGTCCAAGGTCGCCAACCAACGCATGGTAATCATTGGCCCAACGCCAAAACCTTTGTTTTTGCCACGTCCAAACCGTGCCAAGGCATTCCAGCCATGCCACATGTTCCAATGGCATGCCAACCACCTTGTCGCTTCATACCATTCCGGCCTTCCCTATGAGGCTACCAAAACAAAGGCTTGCGAAGATCAACGACCACTTTTCTATCTAAGATGCAGATCTTAGCCGTCCAAGGTTACCAGCTAACGCATGGAAACCTTTGGCCCGACGCAAAGCCCTAGTTTGGTCGCGCCCAAACAAACCCAAAACCCTTACTTTTGGCCGCGCCTAAACTAGGCCATATTAAAGTCGTACCGGCTACCAAACGAAGGGTTGTAATAATCAACGTCTACCAAACGAAGGGTTGTAATAATCAACGGCTACCCTTCCTCTCAAGATGCAAAATCTCGACCGTCGAAGGTCACCACCGAGCCGACAAGTCTCTCAAGCTCAACTTGCCGAACAACAACATGCTACATGTTTTCCACGAAAACACTCGAGACATCAACACATGTCACAAACTGGGGATGCTCATTGGGTATTGGTTTGGCGGTTTACAGCGTACGGCGTACACTACGCCCGTTCTAAGACAGTGTCATAAGGATGAGGCAGTTAGTAAATACATGGAGTAATGGTGAAACGCTTTCTTTTATAGAACATCAATTCCAGGCGTTACCGGTTACCACCTCCTCCCATTTACTCATCCGTTTTCCATTTCTTACGAGACCAGAGTACGTTTCACTTCGACTTGTATAAATAGGTCTTACCTATTTCCAACGAACAACAAGTTCAGGTCAGGAGGATACAACACTCGGAAAATATTTGCTAGCTTTCCATCTTTTAGCTTCCCACTTTCTGATACAAGTCGTGAAACAACTACTCTTCCAGAATCAACTATTCTGGTCTCAACACTCTCTTCGTTTCCCTCCCCAAAACCAACCCTTCTCCTTCACTTTGTGACCGAAGCAAGTCTGGAACGGACATTTCTTGGTTTAGGCCGGATTTGTACAGAGTGATCTCTCGAATCTAAAGTACTCCCTTGCAGTACATTGTTTAGGGTTTAAACTCGTTTCTCACCCACACACCCGAAATTACCAAAATCAGCAGAAATCATTTTCACCCTCAAACAACCTCTTACAAGGATTGATTCCCTCTTGTAAATATGTTACACCTCTTACTAGGATTGGTTCCCAGTGACTAGATAAAAGCTGTTATTTACAAGGCATCGACCATACCATCTTGAGTTATTATGGAAGATCGGTTTCACTAATAAAAGTCATACCAATACATAAGTCAGGCCTTGTGAATAGTTTTTCTAAGATACATAAACAAGTTTATGAGTGGTTATACTAACCACACATATTAGTAATTCAAAATAGATTTTCAATGAATAACAATACCAATAAGCCTAGCGATTTCCCTTTCGATTTACAAAACGAGTTTATGAACTTACTTCCTTTAAACGAATGAAAAAAATGTTTCCTAGGATGAAATCTTCACTCATACCCATACATAATCACAATAGCATTCTTATGATCATGTCGATGTCTTATATACAAAGTTAATTTAATGGTTAAGCAATAAACCTCGTATTGTATTCCTTAATACTATGTCTAACTAGAGTAACATACACAACTTAGCGGTTATGTTTTCAATATGCACGACTTGAAAGATAGTTAGGGAATGAAATAGTTCAAGTCAAATATTACTAACCTCAAGAGAAAGGATGATGTTGTCGTTTTAGCTCCATACTTATTCACATTCTACAAGTCTTCATGTAGTACTTGTAAGTCACATATCCTAACATTTTCAAGTTAATTTATACGAAGTTGACTCTAGTATATAATTAAGCGACTCTTTAAATGAGTTTTGATTCTCTAAAATGTGACAACCAAACTTGACATACCAACACTTGGTGGGTTCAAACGAGTTATGCTCTAACACTAATTCATATCCATCATCGAATTTATTTCGTAGTCCTAATACTGTATTATAGGTGGACAGAATACTAATTACAGAGGCAAGCGACCTTTTAATTCATCATATAGAGGTGTTTCTCATTCTTCATCATTTCGATCTGCTTCTCCAAACTTTGCTTCAGTTCCACCTCCTGCATCTATGGTCTCTGGTGTAAATATTTCATGTAAATATGTGGTGATGTTGATCATTTGGCTCCAAAATGTTCAAATAGGTTAAAATTTGCATATCAAGTAAAAGCACCACCAAAGAATCTACAAGCTATGTGGGATTCAGCTACATTTTTAGTGAGAATCCATGGTATTTTGATAGTGGAAAAAACCATCACATAACTAATGATAGTTCTGCTTTTGAGGATTACACTTCCTATGATGGATATGAGTATATTCATACAGCTAACGGAGAAGGTATCTCTATTCATTCTACTGGTTCTGCTAAGCATTTGACTCTTCAAAATGTTTTACATGTACCTACTTCATCTCATCTCATAACCTCTTATCAGTTTAAAAATTCACAACTGATAATCAGTATTCCATCACCTTTTCTCCATCTGATTATACTATGCAGGATCTTCAATTTTGGAAGATTCTGTTGCAGGGCCCTCATGTTAATGGATTATATCCAATCAACTTTCATCCATCACCTAAAGCTCTTCACATCAGGAAAGCTACTTCAGCTATCTGGCATCACAGATTGGCTCATCCATCATTTCAAAGCCTGCAAAAAGTGTGTAAACATTTTGATTGCAATGTAATAAAAAATACACTCTTCTTTGAGTGTTTTCAGTTAGGAAAATGTCAATAAATTCCTTTTAGTCTTTCTACTACTAGTACTTCTAAACCTTTAAAGATTTTACACATGGATCATTGGGTCCCTGCACCTGTAATGTCAAATAGTGGATATCTCTACTATGTAAACTTCATTGGTTATTTCTCCAAGTTTTGTTGGTTAATTCCTCTTTAAGCTAAATCTGATTTCAAGACTGTTTTCTTTACCTTCAAAACTCAAATAGAAAATCAATTATCCACTAAAATTGTCACTATATCAGAACTGATGTTGGTGGTGAATTCATTAACAAAGAAGTTTCAGATTTTACTAAACTCCATGGTATTCAACATGAGTTCCCTAGTCCATATACCTCATAAAAAATGGTGTAGCTGAGGCTAAACACATGCATTTACTAGATGTTGGTAAAACTTTCCTTACACAAGCTAATCTCCCTAGTTCTTTTTGGGTTGATTCTTTCATCACTGCAAACTATACAAACAACAGACTACCCACAAAAAGCATTCAATATCTCTTTCCATTTGAAAAGTTATTTGATAAGCCTCCTAAGTACTCTATTTTAAGAAGTTTTGGATGTGTGTTCTACCCTTGGTTAAGACCTTATACTTCTCATAAACTTGCTCCAAGAAGTGCTCCTTATGTGTTTGTTGGATATAGTTCTCAGCAAAAGGGGTATGGATGTTTGGATCCAATCTCTGGAAAGGTATATATATCAAGACATGTGGTTTTTAATGAGAATGTTTTTCATTATGCTTCATTAGTATCATTTCCAACATATGCTTATGTTATAACAATTTAGCAAAGGAATTTTCTGCTCTTCTCAGTCTTCCTCCACCCAATCTACAACCACTACAAGTACTTCCTTGGACTTAACTAGGGTACCACTTTCAACAACAATTTTATCTCCTTCTTCTCCACAACATTATTCCATAGTTCACAATGAACATTCTATGAAGACTAGAGGTAAATCTGGTATTACAAAGCCAAAGATGTACTTTGCCACCTAGCATCTTCTTTCAGCAGCTTTACTAAGTCCTACAGTTCATATCACTCCAACTTGTTTCACTCAGGCTATCAAAATTCCTAAATAGAATAATTCTATGGTAGAAGAACACACTGCATTACAAAATGCTAGAACTTGGTATGTTGTGCAACCTGAACCTCGTCAAAATATTGTACGCTGGAAGCGGTTCTATAGAATTAAATATCATGCAAATGGTTCGCTTGACGAGTTCAAATCTAGACTTGCGGCAAAGGGATTTCATCAACATGCTGGTTTGGATTAAAATGAGACATTCACTCTTGTAGCAAAACAAACAACTATTAGATTGCTTCTTTCTTTAGATGTGCACTTTGATTGGAAAATTCACCAACTAGATTTAAGTAATGCATTCTTACATGGATATCTACATGAGGATGTATTTATGGAGCAACCTTCAGGTTTTGTTGATGCTGATAAGCCTCACTTTGTTTTTAAGATACATAAATCCATTTATGGCCTCAAACATTCTCTAACGACATGGTATGACAAGCTCTTATAAATTCTAGTTGCTCTGGGCTTCAAGACTTCATCGGCATATCACTCTTTTTTTTTTCCAGATAATTGGCTCAAGAATAGCAGCTCTACTTGTGTATGTGGATGACATACTTATGACATATTTATTGCATAAAACACAAATGGTTGGTGCTAAACCTTGTTCTACTCCAGCTTCTTCTTCTGGAAAAATTAAGTGCTCATGATGGATTTCCATTAGCCCTTCCAACTAAATTTAGATCTTCAGTTGGGGCTTTGCAATACTTGACTTGGACTAGGCCAGAAATCAGTTTTGCTGTCAATCGGGTATGCCAGTTTATGCATCAACCTACTGATATTCATATGAGTGATGCTAAGAGCATCTTAAGGTATGTCAACGACACTATCAATCATGGTTTACTATTTCCCAAAGGGATTCAAACTATGCAAGGATTTAGTGATGCAGATTGGGCTGGTTTACCAGATGATAGGAGATCTACTACTGGTTTTTGCATTTTCTTTGGTCATAATCCCATTTCCTGGAGTGCAAAGAAGCAATCCATTGTTGCCAGATCCAGTACAGAGGCTGAGTATAGGGCTCTTGCACACACTACGGCTGAGGTTGTTTGGTTATGTCAGCTTCTTCAAGACTTGTATATTTTTGTACCAGTTCCTCCAGTGCTACATTGTGACAACAATAACAGCATTTCTCTTGCCTCAAATCCTGTTTTTCACAGTAAAATGAAGCATATGGCCTTGGATTATCATTTTTTCAGAGAGTTAGTAAAGGATAAATCTCTTCAAGTCACTTATATATGCACTATTTATTATATTGCAGACATTTTTACAAAAGTTCTTCTTGGTCCCAGATTTGCATTGTTAAAGGAAAAACTTCATGTCTCCATCTTTCAAAAGCTTCAACACAGTTCAATTTGAAGGGGTGTGTTAGTTATCAATATTTGTAACTATAATTGTATCTAACTGTCTGTCATTATGAGATGTCATTGTAAGCTGAGATGTCATTGTGAGTTGTCTCTGTGAGCTGTCTCTATGACGTGTCCTTCATAGATTGGTCAGTAAGTGTGAGAATACGTGTGTCTGTAATGAGAGTATTAATATCTCTCTGGTCATGTCTTGTTTGTGTAATTCATTTTCTGAGAAACATAATCTAGAATACATAGCAAAATTTGGATAACTTTGCCTATGTAAAGAGTGGTCAGGATTTACTCTCATAAAATATAAATCAACGACTACAGATGCTCCCACCAAAAATAAACTTACACCCATTAAATTGATATCTCATTAATTGCTCATGATGAAAGGTTTATTAAAAATTCATTTCACTCAATTAATTTAATAAATACATAATTTTATTAATAAAACTATTAGTGGTTGTTTCTCACAAGTGATGGTAGTGATTGAGATTATAAATGCATCTAACGGACAAAACTTACTTATCATATCACTAATGTCTCATTACTTTTTACAATAAGTATTTTGTTATGTAATAATAAATGTCATATTAAAAACTATAATTAATAAATTACTCCATTATATAAATATATTTTTATTGACTAATGCTTAGATTTGCTAACAATTATATAAGTGGAGTGGTGGTCGTGGACTCGTGGTGGAGTCGTTGAGCAGTGGAGATGGCAAAAATGTTATGGCATTATGGACAGTGGTGGAAGAAGCTGTTTTGGTAGAAAGAGTGGTGGTGGTAACTATTGGTGAACAACGGTGGCCTGTGAAAAACAAAATGCACACATGTCCTTCAATCATGATAACATGTATTTGATTAATATTTTTATGTTTCTCCAAATCGAGTTAGTTGCATAGTCTCAAATCACTATCACTTTATTCCTTGATCATAGGTCATCTTTTACTTATTTTCGTAAGACTTGAATCTCAATCAGAACAAACGAGTAAAGAAGAAAATTATGGTTATTTCATAGAATATAGTATGATTTATTTTAGATGTTCCACCGGGATTTCGACAAGCACAAATATTATGTTATTTTCTCAATTCTTCAATGGATTATGTTATTTTAGATGTTATTTTCGACAAGCACAAATTTTAGATGGGCTTTTCTCAATTCTTCAATGGATTATGTTATTTTCATGAAGTTCACTTTCCCAAATATTATCCATGGTTATCTGTCTTATTTATTTTTACTTTTTATTTAGTTAAACTTTGAAAAATTGGAACTCATTGATTTTTTTTTAGTCCGATCGTTATTTTTATTCTTTTTACGCAAAATCTCTTGCATTTGTGATTCTGGTTATTTTCTCCTTATTGTTTTTTCCATCTTCATTTTCAGATTACTACAAACAAAGTTCCTTAATGCTGGTGGACATGAGTATTGGGAATCATAAATCATATATCCTATACCAAATAAGCAACTCATCTTAAGGTCAACCACCTACGTATTTTATTCTTTATAGGAATTATAATGTTTTCTATGTTTTCCAAATCATCCATTTCGTTCGTGCTATGTTAATGTTCCCGCATTCCTAAAGGCGTTCAACGTAGAGAAATAAACAACGAGCACAATAACACTTTCAAATGCTTTATCATTTTGTCCTACCAATCAGATACGTGACTCATCATCTTCGGATAACTAATTTGTTTCCTCCTTGATATCAAGTGTATGATGTTAATTTAAGTTGCTGCATCTAAAAGATTCTTAAAAAAAAAAAACCAATATTCCTATACGACTTTATATAATTTAGATGCTTTAACAGTTTAGTTATATATTCACCTGCTAAGTTACATGGCTTGGTCAAACAACTACCCTGATATAATCTATGGCTCATAATTTTTCTTTCTATTTGATTTCATTTCGCCACACAAATCACAAGCTTAACTTCTTATTCTTAGTCTCTATCCTATTACTAATTGTTATCCTTGAATGATTTACGCTTTGTTTGTTATATTCTTAAACTTTGATCCCACTGCTAAATATTTTATCTCAACTTTGTTGTCATGGATTTTTAGAATTTTACTCTTTTGTAGATCAGTGGCAACAATATCATGGTTTTAAAACAATACTATTATAAATAGAACATATATTTCTTTTGCGCACATGTTTACTACTATTATAAGATAGTGCAAAGAATATATTGATAACGTCCACATGTTTACCGCTATAATTTTTTTCATCGAGACTGTTTTCCTACCTTACTAAGTGGTTTTCTTGGGCACACTTACATGTTTTTAAATTTTTAGGTAGCAAACACAAAAATAAAGCCAATTGATGAGTCATAATATTATAGTCAACAAAAGTTAAGATCTAGCAAAATTTGGTTGTAAGAATTAGTACATACAAGAGATTCCATAAGGCATGTCACACAAAAATATTCCTTAATAAATGTTTTAGCGTCATTTTTATTAAATGATGGATAACCGATCCTATTGTTATTAGGTTAAGTGGTTAACCATTTGACTGACTAGCTAACCACGGCATCATCATTTTTCTGCAGTGAACAACCACACATTTGGAGGGTCAATATCGTATAAGGTGTAGAAGTTTTGAGGTATTAGAGATCTTATTGTGTTATTGAATTCGTAAGAACATACAATGTGATATTTATTGTTGAGTCCATACTAGGTTTTAATATTTTTGGACTGTTTTTCGAGTGGAAAAAGTCAACAAGCACTTGGACATTTTTAAGACCTACCCAACTATCCAGAACAAATGAACTCCGATGACTTAATAACTAACATAGTCCAATTTTTTGGTTTTGCATGGTCACTAAAATAAGGGAAATTCAGAAGTGCAGTATCATTTCAAATGACTCACAAAATACCTTTGTAAACTAAAAAACACTATAACTTATTTTTGGAAAGAGAGTGTGAACATTAATTATAATAAATTTGTGGCTTGAGGAAACAATTATAACATATTTAGGAAGATGTGAAAATTTCAAACATACTAGAAATAAATAATGTACAAGTACATGAGAAAGGATTTGTATACTGAAGACCAGAATATCAATCAATTTTTCTTCACTTTTAATAAGAAGGGTAACACGACAAATAATAAATATTAAATCAAATATCCAAAAGTCGGAAAATACATATCAAATAAAAATCATGCACGTGTCTTTATGACACGGGTTAAGCCCTAGTCAAGTTTAGGTTTTGAGACTGGATTGCAACTTATCTTTTTCTTTTTTCAACTACAAATCAGGAAAAAAACAAAGAGACGGACAGAAAGGGGTTCAGGTTTACAAATAACAAAAATCGTTCCTG
Source organism: Papaver somniferum (assembly GCF_003573695.1). Classification (NCBI taxonomy): domain Eukaryota; kingdom Viridiplantae; phylum Streptophyta; class Magnoliopsida; order Ranunculales; family Papaveraceae; genus Papaver; species Papaver somniferum. The sequence continues at coordinate 8,718,944 of NW_020618825.1, read as the reverse complement.
CAAAATCAAACTAAAAAAAAAAAAATCAGAACAAAATCAAACGAAATCTTAACGAAAATCTTAAAACCTTTTTCGCAAAAGGTAATAAGAACAAGAGTCGTCTTGTGACGGGGCCACCCTCGTGACAACTTCTTTAAGGGCGCACTTCTTAACCTTGGATTTTTCATCTTAGATATGTACACATTTCTAGACAAAGATTAGCTAATTAAATTACTTTTACTATTTTCTTTTCTCTTTTAAAGTTTTTATATTCTAATATTTAATTTTAATTGTTACTTTCTAGATGACCAAACTAATTTTTTTCGTCCATGAGAAGTGAAAAAATCGATCGCATGCTAAGCTTTACCAATTCTCGATTAGAAGAACTGAATATCGAAATTTTACCAAACTAAATGTGTTATATCGAAGTGACTGTTTAGGTTAAGTCAATGAAGTTCAAACCATTCTCTTGCAATAGGGATTAATTAATCAGAGTTACTGGTTTCGATCGAACTACTTAAATAGCTATCGTACGGGTGCATCAATCAATCATCCAATGGCCATGAAGTTAATAATCAATCATTTTACATAAGGGTGCGCCAATCAATCATCTGTTCTATAAGTCAATATAGATTAAAAAGCCATGCGAAACAAAACAATAGACAGGTTACTCGAGTCGGTATGACAACAAGATGGGTTAGCCTAGGTAGTAAAGGGTACATCAAATATCTAAATTTGCGTCCCTGTTTCGCAAAACCAAAACTAAAAACGGCCCCACTCACGGTTGAAGTGGGTTAGAGACTAAAAAGTTTTTAATACTGGTAGTATATAGCTTTTCATGGCTGCATAATGAATTGCTAACTTAATTGTGCTCTCATACAAATTATTTATCATGGTATAGCACTTCAAACACGTAACACAGTCTTTACACAACAGCTAGAAGAAAAAGGACATACCTTTATACGTTTCGTGAGCCTGATTAGTTCTTACAGTGTTGTTACAATCTAACATAGCATGTTCTTTTTCTTCATCCGCATTGGAAGAAAACAAGAATGACTTTTAGATTTTTCTTTTTTCAATCAGATGATTTCATGATTTCTAGGTTTAGGAAACAACAATGGGAATAATGATTTTTTGTGACCGTGAATGAATTTGATTTGTTAGAAGGACTGATGGGAAAATTAAATTATATTAAGCGATATTAAAGAATGGAAAATAATAGTAAAATAAATAAAAAATAATAATTTCTTAAATATTGTCTCGAGATCCAAACACATTTAAGATGAAAAATCCAATTGTTAAGAAATGCACTCTTACAGAAGCTTTCACAAGGGTGATCCATCACAACATAATTCTAAAAACAATTACGATGAATATTGTTTTTACCTGGTATTCGAAATTAGGGTTTATACCGGAGATAATAAACGAAAGAAGAAGAAGAGGGAGAAAAGAGACTAAAGTGAAAAAATAGAACGCCCGTTAGGTTAGGTTTTTTAGGTTTTTTCTTTTTGAACAAAGAAGTTGAGAAGGAGAACAGAGAGAACAGAGAGAGAAAAGAGAGGGAAGTAAAAAAAAAAGTCTGCTAGGTTAGGTTTTTTAGGTTTTTTTTTTTTTCCCTCTCCGAAGTTTTTTTCTCTTTAGTTGGATCTTTTTTTTATTCTCCCCCATAAATTTGTGAAAAAGAAAGAAGAGCTTGCTCTAGTTTGAGAGCTTGGCCTTTGGAGCAATTTTAAGAAGAGAAAGAAATTTTGGAGTCTAAATGATGGGTGATGCTTACTTGAAATGGGTGACGTTAACCCTGCGATATGGGCTCATATGACTTAGAATTTTAAAGGTTTAAATAACAACGAAACAAAAAGCCGAAACAAAGTTCATTTATTTGGGTCGAGATCCCATGTCCCCTTCTTCCATGTGCCCTCGTGTCTCTCCTATAATGTATCGACACGTGTATCTTATTTACTTCCCATATTTTCTACAGTTTGAAGATTTTGTTATTTTAAGAAACAATAGGGGAAAGATAAAATACTTTCCTTTGTTGGCGCTAAGAGAATCAAATTCCTTCTCAGTATTAATTTTTTTTAACAAGTTCATCTTTTCTTAATTGTATGAGATGCATCAGTGAGTTGCAGTACGTTAACAAAATAAACCCAAGCTTAAAATAAAATTTGATTTGATTTTTGTATTTTGTCGAAGGTATTAGTAGTAGTCCATCATTCATGTAGAATAAAATTTTGATGATGTTGTTTTAGAAAATGATACGATTACCCCATCTACCTCAGCTTACTGGGCATGGAGTATTAAAACATGATCGTAACGAACATGGGATATTAAGAGATAATCCTTCAAACTCATGCTTGCGATCATCAACTAGCCTTCAAACCAAGTGGGATTGATATTCACTCCTTCCCTTCTCCAAACATTACTGGAATTTGTGCTTTGCTTATTCTCGAGCGTATTGATTTATCACTGCATTTGACTCTTAATTAGAATTAGCATCTAAAGAAATTCTGAAATCTATGTTCTTACCAAAATCCAGCTTGCGTTGTGCTTGACGATCATTTGGCACATGAATAGTTTTTATTTTTAATCGTTCATGATTTATGAACTGTGTTGATTTTTTTTTCTTTCAACAGAAAACATTGCTGATTAACAAGTAGATATTAGGTTCAGATTTGGTTTAACGCCAATAAAGGAAAGTGATTATCTTTCTGCTTTCATTTCTCAAAATAATGAGATTTTCTAACAGTAAGAATTATGGGAAGTAAAGAAGAGACACGTGTCGATACATTATAGGAAGGGACATGAGGGCACAAGGAAGAAGGGGACATGGGATCCGGACCCCATTTATTTATTTTATTTTCATGAGTTCTGGTTTGTAAATCAACAAATTGGCCAATGGCAAGCGATAAAATTGAACAAACAATTTATATATATATATATATATATATAGTTAGTTAGATCTCATATTTCAGTCTGCATATATAGAGAGTGTTCGATCGATTTTGTACTATGGCCAGGGATACACCAAATCGGAAACATCGCTATCCTTATTATTTTGATAGATACCGTCTCTGCGAACAGAATAATGGCATTCGTTCTCGCACTTATCCCAGTCTCTTTTTGCTTTGTAAATAGCATAACTACCTTCAGTGTATTTTCCATCCACATCAGTCCACCACATTTTACACCAGTATAGTGTCGTATGCCAGAAATTTATCTTGAACGTCCAAACGAATTCATCACCATATGCTATTCTGTGGTGTCCGAAATCTGTGTTCTTCGATTTGCACCGAGCATTTAGCTCGACTCCTTGTGCTATATCATTCTTTATGGAGGCGTGGACGGGATCCCAAACGGTATGTTGAGATGAACACTCATTCACCAACACCGCAAATATCACCATTGAGACTAGAGACACACATCTCAGCATCCGGCTAGTAGTTATCATCATCATACTTGATCAGATTCAGAAATACTTTTTAATGTCTGGTGAATGAGTTTTCTGCACATGGGATGGGGCCTTTAAATAGGAAAATGTTTTTCTCCCTCTGATCTCATCTCTATCCACAGAATGTTTTTCGTCAATGCTGTCAAAATTAACACAATCAACGCTAATTAAGGTGATAATTCTTACAAGTTACTGCAGTATATTGCATGCGTTCACTTATTTCCTTCTTTTTTTTCCTGTATTTTTCTTCCTTTTTTTGATTAATAATGTCGTCATTTATCAATTCAAAATGAAGATTCTTGATGTGCATGATGTGCATGCCATAAATTCATCATGAAGATTCTTTCTTTCCCTCCTATATATGGGTCCGTATCTTCTGTGCCAAAAGATAGGGGAGCCACAGGCCAATAGCATTGTGACACCTGTTCTTTTTTAATTTGTAACAGCAAAACCGGTTGTAATCCTCTCAGTTAGGAAACAGAATCAAAATCAAACTTATTACTATTACTTGGCATGTTCCAGTGAAACCTGTGAAGGATAGAAGAAATATATACCTTTAGTTGGACCACCAACCGTAATCACAGTAGAACTCCCCATGTATTTTTTTGTAGATCAAAAGTTGAAATTTGGAGATTTGAAAAGAAATTGAAGATTCTTGTTACTTCCCTTGCACAGTGTGGTTCTTCACTCTTTATTATACAAATATTTAAATTGAGAAACTTTTTGGATTTTGTCAGATAATTCAAGGTTTGTCGTACTGTAATTGAGAGAGTGATGACAAAATAATGGGAAAGCGAGAGGAAATTGAGATTTTATGATTTAAGATCTAAGAAGAATGGCGGATATTCTCTGCTGATAAAATCATGGGATGCTCTAGTAATAATAATAACAGATGATCATGGGGATGAGATCCGGATCAAAACACAATCAAAATGATTCGATTAAAGAAATTGGGAGAGAAGCGGATCAATTATCTGTTCGTGCAGAGTATGGCAGTAATACCAGTAGTAGGAGAACTATTATGTTGATGGAATTGAACAACTATTTGTTAACCCCCACGTTGACGTTTTCCCTGAACACGTCGATCTTCTCCTTTGCCATAATTTAGTGATTATCTAGCTTTGGGCATGAATGCAAATCTTTTTTTTTCTGTTTTTGATCAGACAGCTGGGATGAACACAAATCTTGGTGGAGGACTTGGAGGTATTTGTGTATCCTAACTGAGAGGATTGCATAAAGGAAACCACGGCCCGTTTTGCTGTTACAAATAAAAGAGAACAGGTGTTGCAGTGTTATTGGCCTGGCACAGGTGGCTCACCTTTCTTTTGGCACAGAAGATACAGACCCCCTATATACAAGTTGTTCTTCCGTTTCCTTATCATTCCTTACAATCAATTGATAAAACTCTTTGGTGTAGTCGTTAATCGACTTGGAACCTTGCCTAGAATTTTGGAGTTGTTGATAAATAAGTCTTGTACCAAGATTTCATATGCTGGTAGAAATGGAACTTTCATATGTTTTTTAAGCTTCTCTTAAGATTCAATTTTATCCTGACCTCTCCTCAACCTCATTTGTTTAAGTTGTTGCCACCAAGCACCGGACCTTCCTCGCAATCTAGTTGCAACTAACTCAACTTTTTTACTTTCGGGCACTTCCTTAAAATCCAAGATTTCTTCGACCGTTGGCAACCAATCAACAAAATCTTCCGGAGCTAGACCCCCATGGAATTCCGGAATATCAACCTTTATCCCACCTCCTCAACGATTTGAAATAGTAACATTGCGTTATCTCCATCGTTCTTCACACATTTGTCGTCTCCCTTGTGGATGAACATGACTACCAAAAGAACTGGTCTCCTTGTCCGTCTCATCGTCTTCATAATCATGATACTGAGTTCTAGGTTGATTTTGATGGAAATCTTCAAATTTTGCATTTAGTTTTTGTTGCGTTTCATCAAACACTTCATGTTTAAAAGTTGAGAATTTTGATCAAGTACCCCTATATATGGATACCCATAAAAAAATACCCCTGCTTTTTTAAAAACTTGTTAAACTTCGCCCTTACAGTCTATTTTCACGTTTTGGGCTCATATTAAGTCCATCGTCGTTTACCTAGTCAAAGAATTTGGTGAAATTACCATAAACCCCTACACTATATCTAAGAGTAAGAGAAAGTTCAGCCGACATTGTTCTCCATTTCTTATGTTTCTTCTAATCTTTCTTCTTATTTTCTTCTTCCATGTTTTTCGCTCTTGTGATTCTGAGAGTGATTTTGAGAGTATAAGATCGAGAGAAAGGGGGGCGGAAGTTTAGGGAATGGCTGGTGATGGTGGTTTTGATTCATACAATCAACTCGAACTCAGGGAAGGTAAATCAGGTAACAAAATTTGGGGTTTCTGGTTTATCTTTTGATTTTATGTGAAATTATTCATGTTACCGAAGAATGAAAGATGGGTTTTCAGTGATGATAATGATAAAGAGGGATTACTAGTTGATTTTAAACTTAAGTGAGGATTTGAAAGAGATTTAGGGTTCTTGGAGATTGAGTAATTTACAGGAAATTAGAGGATGGGTTTTGAAGATCGATGGAGGTTTGGAATCGGTTGCAGTTAAGAACACAAAATGAAGAAATCAATTGGGTTGTTCAAAAAAATTTGAGTATGTTGTTGTTATCAACATTGAGGATGAGAAGTTGTGGGTTTGAGTCTGTCAGAGAAGATGAAGATGGCGATGAGTTACGTCAGAATTTGATTGAGGTGATATCCTGCAATCTGTTGCTGCAGAATTTGAAGCTAGGGCTCTTGGTCTGTAGATTAGATGGGTGTTTGCTGGTTTGATGTTTCTGGCATTGGAGGTAGCTGAGTCTGAATATGAGTGAATGATGTTATATTTGGTATTGAGAGTCAGAAGAACAATGGTGATGGTGGTTGAGAAGTGCAGGTGGCTTCTTAGATGTATGCTTAGGTCACGGGAGATGGATATGCTGAGAGGGTGCAATTGCATGTAGTATCCAGTGGTGGTGTATAAATGAGCAGCTGTCAATGATCCATATGCTATAAAAGGATGGGCAGACAAGCTTCATGCCAGAGATGTTGTAAGTCCTTATTTTTCATATGCAATTATTTTTCTTGTGATGTTCAATAACTAAATGTCGTGACATAAATTATAGTGGCGCCCAATCCGTGAAATTTAACCTAACTCTTTTAATCTAAGGATCAGGTAGACTATGGGTGACTTGAGTGTTGTATGTCAGTATGTTAACAACTTTTCTTACCTGCCAAATCTGTGTTAAAAATTTGGAGATCTGACACCATAAATAATATGTTTGAGGAAACAATATTAACATTTTGGATATGTATGAACATTGCGTTTGCTCGTTATGAGCTCCTATACTTTAGTGCATTAGGTAGTGGGCCATGATTACTAAAACTCAAAGTGTGATGTTAATTGTCTTGTTTAGTTTACAACTAAAATCTATTTAGTGGATGATGTTTAACTAACTGAATACACTCTTTTTAAGTCATTTCCAGAATTAACTTAGTCAACACATTAGAAGACATGTGTAGACACTCCTGGTTTTGTCTAACGATTCAAGACTTATCGAGGCATAAGATAAGATAGACTAGTGACTTACTAGACTACTACCAGTAGTCCTGTGTTAGTAAGTCAAGTCTTTTACTACAAGAACTAGTTAGTGTGATAGCTAAACCAATGCACCGATAACTTTTGATGTTGGAAGGTACTGTTTTCATTGTTAAAGCATACAAGAGACATATGCTCCAACTGTGTTTTCATTTCCTTGTCAAGAAGATTGGCTTGAGGTATTTGCATTTTTCCTAGTCATTTCTTTATTATTCCCATTTTGTTCTAGTTATTTGCATTAGTGACAAAGACATGGTATGAGCCTAAATAAAGACATATTTTGTAGAAGATGTACTGGTCATAACAAAGCTGCATGTGAAGGTGGTGATGTTGGCCAGAATCCTAAAGCAAGGAGGAAAAGTAAATGGTGCTACGTTCACAAGATTTTACACCTGCTGCATCTACTTCTAAGGCTAAGAAAAATCAATCGTCTCAAGAAACAACAGCTACATCTTCTTCTAAAGAAAGAAAACTCAACCATCTAATATTATAAGGAGATGTAACTAATGATAGTTACATTGATCACAGATAAAACACACAATTTATGGTATAGCCAGTGATAATCAAATCAGAATAAGTAATAAATGCAGCTTTCACTAACGGTATATACTGTGATAATCACAATTATCACAATTCAAAACAAGTGATAATTGTAGATTTCGTTTTTCAATTTTCAATCATCTTAAATAAAGTATCACGTTGCCAGTGGAAAAATAAAATTATCAACCATATTTTCTTTTATGATGTAGTTTCCAGGATAAACAGAGTGAATAATCCCAACTATTGTCAAGTACAGCAACACTTGGGTAATTGGGCTGGATGACGATTTTTCAAATTTCGTAAATTCGTGAAAAACAAATTATTCATTCAGTCATTATCAGTGATGGAGCCAGACATTTTTCAAGTGGGGGAAAATTCACATAGTAAAGTTCGGCCATTTTCTTTCACATTTTAATTGATTTTATATCGGTTTTTAAGTAAAGACCTAAGTTATAAAATATTTTCATTAAACTAAAGCAAGTAATTTACATCGTTTTTCATATTTATGCATATATTTAATGCATTTTTTATTGATTTAGCTTATAATTTTACCCCTATTAAGTGGAGTTTAATTTTATGATACATATTTTCCCCACAAGACACATAGTTTATAAGCAATGACGGACCTACGGCTGGGCTAAAGAGGGCTTTAGCCCGGGTAGGCTTCCTAGTCCACAAGCCAATTCTTTTTTTTTTTGCTCAACCAAGATTTCTAGCGCGGGTCTTAAAAGGAAATTTATCTTTCCTGCGTCCGTCCCTGTTTATAAGAATACCAAACCTAGTTTAGTTAAGTTGTAAAATCAAATGGGTCGGCGGACCTCATTTGTCTCCATTTGCCTCCGTCCCTGGTCATTATACAAACATCTTCAACGCAACAAAAAATAAAGACTACAACCAAATCATACAGAACTTATAAAAACAAACCAGAGCACACATAATTAATCAACATGAATGGCTGAAAATTTGATTTATCAACCGTAACCCTCAAGAATAACAAGCTCAGTACTCTAATTGAATACAACACCAGTATTCCCGCAAAAAAAAAAGGGAAAAAAATGTGATAATCTGATTTCTTTTCCAATCACGAATCATCTTATGTGATTACGAAATAAATATCTTCGTTTAGCCAAGTTTACTAGAGAGATTAGCCGGTTGAGAATGGTCGAAATGGGGTTTTCGGCGAATAACTGAAACTTCAAAGTTAATTTTGGTCTTTTTTATGACCGGCAATCGGGACAGTAGACATTCAGGACTAAGAAGAGAAACTAAATCCCTTCGGTACGATGACTTGAAAAGTGAATCTGATAAGCCTAATTTAAGGGATTTTTTATTTTTGAGTACTGTATTTTTTTAAGATCTTTCTTATCTTCCTTGCTATAAGAGAGGTTAATCTAGTAATGTGATGCCACTATATCCAATTATGGGTCCATAAATAGTAATACTTACACAAAATTGGTCAATTAATCCAATAATGATAATTTCTGGGGAAAAAGACATGTAAAATTTGATATTGTTCAAATGGACGAAAATGTAAAAATAGTCAGGATGTAAACAGTTTCATTTTACCCATTTTCAAATAATGAATCCAGTTTCATTCTTGCTATTTTTTTGGTGTCAATTTCACCAATACTAATATTTACTCGTCCATTAGAACCATATTTTAAAAATATTTGGACAAATGACCAATTTTCCTTAATACTTAAGACAATACAAATATCAACTTAAAAATTTATTTAGAAAAATAATTATTTTCTTCCAAAATTTATTTATTTTACTCAAAATTTGCCTTGTTCCTGGTCATCATTGATTAGCATTTTTGTTACATTGGAAAAAAATTGAATCAACGGATTTAATGATCTACAAAAAAAACATGTCAACTCGGTGTAATAATTAAAAATAAATTTCAGCCATCCAAAATCATATGTCGAGCATCTAGCGTCCATCATAACAAACAATGATGTCAAGACAAAAAATACTAGTAGTTTTATGGAAATATACGAAAACTTAATTACTTTTTTTAAATCTTCGTCTAAATAGGCACGAATAAAATACTAATAGATAACAAAAGAACGAAAAGCTGAAACAAAGTTCATTTATTTATTTTATTTCCACGAGTACTAGTTTGTAAGATCAACACCATTAGCCAATGGCAAGCGATATGGAACTGAACAAACAATATATATATATAGCTAGATCTCATATTTCACTCCACATATATATAGAGAGTATTCGATCTGAGTTTGTACGTAATCAAGCTGTCACTAATCACTTATGGCCCCAGGAATACACCAAATCATATGCATCGGTACCGTGAATACTTTGATAGATGCCGTCTCTGCGAACAGAATAATGGCATTCGTTCTCGCACCTATCCCAATCTCTTTTAGCCTTGTAAATAGCGTAACTACCTTCAGTGTATTTTCCATCCACATCAGTCCACCACATTTTACACCAATAAAGTGTTGTATACCAAACATTTATCTTAAAGTTCCAAAGGAATTCATCACCATATGCTATTCTGTGGTGTCCGAAATCCGTGTTCTTCGATTTTCACCAAGCATTTAGCTCGACTCCATTTGCTATATCATTCTTTATGGAGGCGTGTATGGGATCATAATCGGTATGTTGAGATGAACACTCATTCACCAGCACCGAAAATATCACCATTGAGACTAGAGACACACATCTCAGCATCCTGCTCGTAGTTGTCATCATCATATATACTTGATCAGATTCAGAAATACTTTTTAAGTTGTCTGGTGAATGAGTTCCATGTACATTGGATGGGGGCCTTTATATAGGCAAATGCTTTTCTCCCTCTCATCTCATCTCCATCCACAGAATTTCTGCCATCATGCAGTCAGTGTTGCCAAAATTAACGCTAGTAGCACAATTGGGTACCCAGCGCAATTAAGGTGATAAATCTTACGACATATTACAGTATATTGCATGCGTTTAAGTCTTTCCTTTTTTTTTTTTTTTTTATGTTTTTCCCCTTTTTAATTAGTAATGTCGCCATTTATTATCAATTCAAAATGATAAATGAAGATTCTTAATGTGCATGAAGATTCTAGATATGCATGCCACAAATTTAAGAGGATGTTGGTGCCCAGCTGATGACTAGCATCTCATCCAGTTTCTTAAAGTAATTGTTTTTTTTTTTTGAATTCTAAAAACTATCAAAATGAATTTTTTAATATGGTTTAAATTTTTTCTTCTCGTTGTAATTGTGGATTCTAAAAAAAAGGGAAAAAGGAAAAAAAATATCAAAATGAATTTTTTTTTCTTTGGTTAGTAATATCGTCATTTATCCATTCAAAATGAAGATTCTTGATGTGGATGCCATAAATTCCCCGAATCACGTTATTAAATTTTACAAATTCCCTAGATCAAGTGCATGCATGTCTTGATTCTTCTCAATTCCTTTTGACACAATTACGTCTTCTTCCTATACTATACATTAGTAAGTATATTTTGTTACAAAATTTTATATTTTTATATTTTTGGATGGAGTTTTGACATTTCAAATTTGGATTTAAGATATTTGACATTGAAGTCAAAAATACTGGTCTACTTAATATGTAGGTGGAGGAACTAAGTCCGGTTTGTGCACACTGTCTATGGAGTATGCACGCTTGATGTGAGTGGATAATACATGCAGATCTTAATCCTCGTCAACTAATTTGGATGTTTGAACATCTTCAACTAAGTTAACTGGCTTCATTCAGTTTCAAATGCACAGCTTGTAAGTCTCTCTTTCTGCCCCAATGAGTTCAATTCAAGGATCCTTTCCTTCTTCATTCTAAGATCTTTCTCGCTTGCAGCATTTAAACCTCGCTCGCTGCCAATAAAATAACATTTTCTATTCATTCTTTAACTTCCAATCTAAAAGATTTAAACTTTCTTGATTTTTTTGAAAACAGATTCCAAATGTAGGTGCAAAATATAACTTCGCCACTATAAATACAGTGATTCATAACCCTAAAAATGGGAGAGAAGTATACACTAATTAAGAAAAACCCTAGAAGAAAAATGATTGTAATCTCAGAATTAATAAAATATCTTTCCCAAGGGAGATTCATGCGTGGATGTAGTCACAACTAGCCGAACCACGTTAAATATTTGGGCTTTTTTATTTTTCTTTGATTCATGTTTGAATATGTAGATGGTGGATTTTCGACAAAAGATAAAATCGTATAAATCATAATTGTACGTACTCCTGATCCAGCAATCAGATGAGTATTGAGACTCATGTATCTCGTCGAAAGCATGAAAGCTGGTGCCATAAGAATCCCTGATTGAGAATACTATCTCTCAGAGTATATGTGGATGTGCAGTCTCTCAGCTGAGGCAACGACATATCTCATAAATACTGAGCAAATTCAGTAATTATTCCTATATAAAATCAAATGATGGTACGACTCCTAGTCAGCTTGCCTGCTAGTATAGAGAAATGACGTCTTCAGGATGCAACAATGTTTTCCCTGACTATATAAAAGAAGTATGACGCTTCAACAAGCTCATATCTCTCAATAAACAAAAAATTAATGCTCCAAGACAGCATGTCTGCTAGTATAGAGCCATCAATTAATTATTTTTAATCGTTAACTGAATATTTAGAAATATTCTACGATTTTTCATAATATTTCATCACTTCAATTCGTGGTTCTTCCCAGCAGTATTCCACGGGTTAGTGATAAATATTCAACGAACGGGCATCCGAGCCGCTATCGAGTAAGCGCGGATCAAAATGGTGCAAGTGTACTCAACAATAATGCACTAACGAGAACCTGAATGCACGAGCATTCAAAATACGAAGGAACGATGAACCTATGTAAAATAGGAAGAAAATAATAAATAATAAAATATTAAACAAGGCGCTTGGGAACTAGGCCCACCGGCCAGCCAGTCACGCTGTGGACGGTCCCACGCCCAATTTTATATTTTATCATATTTTTTATTTTCCCTGATCTCATGAAAATCGCTTCATTTGAGCAAATATCCTTCGTTTCATGAAAACTCCTTAAATTCATGAAATTTCCTTCAAGTCATGAAAAATAATATAAAATTAGGGAAACTCGTGGGACCGGGCCCTAGCCGGCCGGTCATGCCCTAGCCGGTCCCACATGCCCCTTATTTTATTATTATAATTTTTTATGTTTCCCTGGTCTCATGAAAACTCCTTGATTTCATGATATTTCTCTAAAATCATGAAAAATATTATAAAATTAGGAAAAGTGCCTTGGGACCGGGCTCTTTGGTCGGCCGGCCATGCCTTGGCCATATCCGGTCCCACATTTCATGATTCTTTCATTTTTTTTTTTTATTATTTTCCTTCATCTCATGAAGTTTTCCCAGTTTCAGCAAAAATCCTTGATTTCTTCATATTTTCTCGAAATGTTGCTCAAACGCACACCAGAAAATATCAAAATTCTCAGGATTGAGAAACTGACACTTTGATGACACCAGCATGTTACCTTGACCGACCAAGGTTGGCTCTTTGGCTTGCAAGAAGCCGGTCTCACACATATTTTCACATTTTTGACCTAATTTGTGCAATTGCACGTATTAGGTCCAAAACTCTTCCAAACAACATGGAACTTGAAAAAATGATCATCAATCGATCCCATGACTAACCAAGGCCGGTTTCATGATCCCTTGGCCAGTCCCTCATCCCATCATAATTAGGTTTTAACACCTGAGCTCAGACGAGCATTATTTTAATAAATGATTAAACCAGCATTTAATCATCTTTGCACCAACTGGTCTTCAAGGGACTTTGATATTTTTCTCACTTGAGCATATGGGCGCTACATGGTCGATTCATCATCCCATGTAGCCGGTCTCTTTTTCACTTCGTGAATGATTTTCAATGGATCATCAATTCAACAATTGATCAAATTTAGGGTTTTGGATTCAAGGTTCATAATTCCAGACTCAAACACTAAATTTTACTGGCGACCGAACCAAGTATAATTAATTAGAGTGTTGATCCCATGATCAACACTCTAATTAATTATACTTGGTTCGGTCGCCAGTATTTTAAATTAATATCTATTTGATCCTGCTACCAATACTTCATCAAATGAGCAACATTTGCTCAGACGTGCAATATTTGCTCAGACTAAGGAATATTGGTTCAACTATCAATATTCAACAATTCATCAAACGAGCAACATTTGCTAAGATGAGAAATATTTGTTTACATCAAGGAATATTGGTTCAACTATCAATATTCAACGACTCATCAAATGTACAATATTTGTTCACTTTAGCTATCAACATTTACTCGAGAATTATACCTCTGTCTCAACAGACACGTTGAATTCGTGATTTTTATAAGATTTTCAAATCACGTTCGACTCAGCAATACAAGGATTCATCGTCCCACGAAGTCAGCAACTGACTAACAAAAACCACGAGACATCAATCGTGTCACATGGGAGATATTAACTAGGGTTTTGGTCTGGCGGTCTACGGAACGTGTATTCAATACACACGATGAGAATGTGAGCAAGTCGTGCAATCAGTTGGAGGAGTTAGCAAAGTAGTGGGTGAAAAATCAACCAAGTCTCTGCACGATGAGTAACTGGTTTTGACACGATTTCTCACTTCCCCACTATTTGACTACAAGAACTGTCACACTTCATGGGATCAAGGTATTTACAATTCCAGCAATATAAATAAGTCTCTGAACCATGATTGAAACAGACAAGAATTTATCGACAAGTTCATACAGACAATCTTTCGTCTACACGAACTCATCGTCTGAGCAATTACTCTCGACTGAGTAAATTCAATCATTCAGAACTTTCTTACGCAGAATACACAACACACCTACAATCTCGATCACCATTGATCTCACACATTTCTCAGCTTCCTCTTACAGATCAACCCATCCTCTCTTGTGATCGAATTTACTCTAGAACGACCATTGTCTAGGTTTAGGCCGGAGTACTATAGATTGATCTCTCGAATTCAAAGCACTCCCTTCTCGCAGTGCATCTGTGTGAGGTTTCACAGTTCGCTCGGTTCAAGGAGTTTCCTCCGCACGATCGTCTTCTCAATTCCATAAAAACCAGCAACTCGTTTTGCCCCATCTACAGAATCATATTTTATCATAATCTGATCGCGTTTGGTAGGATTTGTTCTTGCATAAATGAGGGTGACTATTTACACCCCCGGTAAACCAGGGTACACGCTCCTCTCATCAAGATTGGTCCTAAGCTTAACCCTAGTTATCATCTTGTTTATAATTTTGTAATTAAAAAATTGGAAGTATAATATTAATCGTACTTCTCTCCTCTCTATCTTAATCTTAATCTTAATATATGTATTCAATCTGTCTTCTTTATCATAACTTGTATCCACTGTTAACATGATGTATATCTTCATGGATTCTCCAATCACAATTCCTAGAGGAGTGATCCGAAGGGGTAGATTAATAAGTGTATCTAACAATTGACATGCTTGGATAAAGAAAAGGTTAATGCTTTTGTCGATCCGAATAAACACACTATCGATGGCTTAAGTTGAAAAGAGATTGCTGATAGAAAAAGTGTTAGAAGAAAAGAGATTTAGGGTTTCAATTTCATTTTGAGAATATAAATTTGGAGATTTATTTATTGAACTACACATAGATGGTATGGTTTTAAAGAAATTATGTTTTGTTGATAATTATTTTAAAAGAGATGAATCGACTGAGAAGAAGATCGACGCATGTTCAGTAAAAAAAGAAAACCGAAAAGAATAATGATAGTTGTGGTTAGATTGTACCAAGAAACCAAACCAGATCTAATATTTTATCTCACCTCTTTTATCCTATGATGGAGTTTTTAACGGAGAAAAGTGCTAGAAGGGAAAACGGAAAACTTGAGTTTCTGTGCAACTTTTGTTTCTCTCGTGTTAACGATTAGGATTCCTATTTAATAGTAAAAAAATTAATTAGTTTTAAAGCAAAGATAATAGTAAAAATTAATTTAATAATAAAACTGAATCAAATTATTTTCAGAAATATGTTTGTTTTTGTCATTTGTTACAAAAATAATGGTTGAGTCTGATATTTTACCAAACAAATTTTGATTATTTTCTTAATCAACTTTAGATTTAATTAGTATTTTACCAAACATCTAACTGCTTCTTTCTCGCAGCACAACATAACAACGCACAACGGAAAAGTGCTTTTATAAAAGCCGCAACAATACCAAACTAGCCTTAATATATAGGTGGAGGAACTGAGTCCGGTTTTGTGCCACTCTCTAAGGAGTGTGCACGCTTAATGTGAGTCGATAACACATGCAGATCTTAATTCTAAGAGCAACTCCTATAAAGGGTAGATTTATTTATTTTTAGTGACACATAGGATTTTAAACCCTCGTTTGGCATAAATCCATCTCCAATAGTAATGTCCTACAAGTTAGGAGGGACCAATTACTAAATATGAAGGTGTTCAAGAAAGTGTTATCTACACCTCCGGTTGCACCTCCACGTCATATTTTTAAGTAATTTTATTTTAATTCTAACGGTTGAAATTCTCACTGTTGGAGATGATTTTTTAGATAATAAGTCTTATATTTACTCTATGTGTAGACCCCATAAACAAAAAGACTAAATAAAAAATCCACATAGGATATTTTGCACCTTCTCTTGGAGGATTCACTCAGTTTCAAATGCACAACTCTTAAATCACTCTTTCTGCCTCAATTCGTTCAACTCAAGGATCTTTTCCTTCTTCAATCTACCATCTTTGTCACTTGAAGTATTTAAACACACCCGTTGCCAATAGAACAACATGTTCTTTTCATTCTTTAATTTCCAATCTAAAAGATTTGAACTTTCTTGATGGGAAAATTATCGTTTGGTCATTTTTTAGGTGGGTCCATGTCTGTTTTGTCCTTTGGGAAATGCCTTTACTGTCTGATCCATAATTATTTGAAAATATTAAACATACAAAAGTAACCTTCCATGTTAATTTTTACTTATTTTCTTGTAGCAGTTCATTCCAGAAATTAGGTCCATATAAAAACCTAAAAAAACATAAATGAAGTCCATACAAAAACCTAAAAAAAAACAGACTTCATTCCAGAAATAAAGTCCATATAAAAACCTAAAAAAAACAGACTTTCATTCCAGAAATGAAATCCATGTAAAAACCTATAAAAACAGACTTCATTCCAGAAATAAAGTCCATATAAAAACCTAAAAAAAAACAGACTTCATTCCAGAAATCAAGTCCATATAAAAACCTAAAAAAAACAGTGTTCATTCCAGAAATGAAATCAATATAAAAACCTAAAAAAAACAGACTTCATTCCAGAAATGAAGTCAATATAAAAACCTAAAAAAACAGACTTCATTCCAGAAATGAAGTCAATATAAAAACCTAAAAAAATAGACTTCATTCCAGAAATGAACTCCATATAAAAACATATACAAACCAGACTTCATTTCTGGAATGAACTCCATATAAAAACATCAGCAACATCATCTTCATCTTCTTCGACGTCCTCAACAGTAGCAGCAAACATCATCATCACGAAAAAACATCAACACGAAAAACATCAACAAATCGAGATTTCCAACACGAGCAACAAACAAAAATCATCATCAACACGAAAAACATCAACAAATCGAGATCTTCAACACGAGCAGCAAAAAAATATATCATCATCTCCGTCTTCAACACCAGCAAAAACATCAAAACGCATCTTCATCTTCGTCTTTGTCTTCAACAGTAGCAAAGAAATCAAAAACGCATCTTCATCTTCGTCGTTTTCATAATCTTTATATGATTCTTCGTCATCTTCATTTTCAACAACATCATCTTCATCAAAATCAAACACCAGCAGTAGAAACGGAGCAAGAAAATCTATGTTGCACAGACACGGACATGGGACACGGTTACGGAGACACGTCAAATCTCAAAAAAGCTGGTTACGGAGACACGTTTAAATTGAGATTGTACACTAATCTTCTCAACTTAATAATTATTCTTATTTTCAGAATACTTATTTACTAATATTTTTCTTGTTAATAATAATGAAATTATGATCAAGTTTTTCATAAACAATGTTTATATTTGACAAAAAGATGAATAAATTAGATTCACACTTAGTTTATTTTGATTTTCCAAACCAAAATTAATCATTTATGGTTGTCCAGAAGTGTCCAAATAGTTTCCGCAAAGTGTCAAATGTCGATTTCTACGGGACACATGATGTGGCGTGTCCATCGCGTGTCGTAACCATGTCGGACACGACACGGTTACGACATCTTTCTAGGCGTGTGCGTGCAACATAGAAGAAAATCAACAACAGAGAAACTAGATCTGAAAAAATTAGGAGAGAGAAAACAAATCTGAAAATAAAGAGGAGAGACAATGTAAATCTAAGAATGAGATATTTTTTAGTGATTTTGTCTATATATGTGGCCCCAAAAAAGTATTTCTGCCATCACACAATGACATTTACATCATCTATGACATTAGTGTAGGACCAAACCATAATTTTTAGGACCAAACTATAATATATTTTACCAAAAAAGATCAAACAGATAGTTGACTGGGTCAACTGGACTAAACTCTCTCTAATATATTATTTCTAGGACCTAATGGTATTTCCTACCTTTCTTGATTTTCTTGAAAACAAATTCCAAGTGTAGTTCCAAAATAGCTTTGACACGTGTAATAGTTTGAGAGCACGAATTTCCTTAAGAAGAGTTTATGGCGAGCTTAGAAGTATAATCTCGAGTAATCATATACAGACCAAGATTGAGACTCGGGTAAAGTAACACCAAATGGTCGCTGGTTGATCTTAGAAGGGTAGTTGGAAATTACGAGGTCATTTACGAGGTAAGCAGTGATGTTAAATATTTCAGGTAAATTTCCTTTTGTTATGGTTAAAGGCTGAGTCAAATTCTCTTTTTGAATTTTCTAGTTTCACCGAAAATTATTTTGACCAACAGAAACTTTTTATTGTTTTATTTTTTTTGAAAAGGAAAGGATATATTAAAAAGAGAGAAAATATTTACAGAGATATGAATCAAAAGATCCCATGATCAGAAAAAAGCTAATATTTACAAGATAACCATATCCTCCCATTGATACAGGATTTGATACAGAAAAAAGCTAAACCTTCTACTTTTTCACACCACCAGTATTTTGTATTTTCCACCAATATTCTACTACCACCGTCATATACACCAAACCCTAAACTGCAAACTGAGTCGTGGGCTGTAGCACCACCATTGCCGCCATCACCAGAACATTCAATTGAAGTAACTGATCAGCTATATTTGCATTAGGTTCTTTTTAGTTTACATTTTTTGGTGTTTTTGGATTTCGATGAACTGTTAAAAAAAATAAGCAGTGTTCGCTCAATTTGTTTGGTTTGAATTAGGTTTTCTCTCACTTTCGAGCTAGGAATTACTTCACAGTGTTCACACCAGTTATAGGCATGACGTTGTCGATGTAAGAATATCACTTCTCCAATTCGCTTTCAGGTCCACTATTCTCTTCTTTAGTTAGCTATACATCGGTTTTGTTCGTCTTCTGAATCACTTCTTATCAGACGTAGTTAAACAAACTCTCATATCTGAATACAGTAGATATAGGAGTTCTCGAGTTGCATCATCGTGTTTCATATGTTTGTGTATTCGCTATGATAATCGAACTCTTTCTAGAGTTCGAGTTCTAGAGATGCATCATCATATTTCATACGTGTCTATGTGTTAGTTAGGGTCCATTAAGATACTGTTGGACTTCCTATGTGCTTTCGTTGGTGTCGAATTGAATGCAATAGTGAAGATGTCTTCTTCAGTTTAGACCCTCTTGAATTGGTGTTAAATCTTTCTATCCCTACTCCTGGAAAGCTTGGCCTCTGTATATAGATCTCTCTTTCTTTTAATTATTCAAATTGACTTAGTGAAATAGTTGTTTACTTAGTTAGGTTTGTATTTGTTATTTTGCTAATTTTTAGATTGACCTTTTTCAGGTCCTTTTACTTGGATATGGGGTTGATAGATTTACCTAACATGCCAGGATGGTAATTTCACTTTATGAGTTATATGCATAATGCATAATGATTGAAGGTGGTAAAGTCCGTCCACAAGGTAAAGTTCCACTTAAGCGGCGTGCGTATTTAGATATATTACACTGAGAAATGCTGTGATCCTTCATAGACCACTCCACCTGAAAAGGCTTCCAAGTATGTTCTCTGAAATGGAAACCAACTCAAAAGAGAATGATCATGCAAAAAAGCAATTAAGTAAAATACAGTATGCTTCTAGGAAGAAAATCATTTGAGTGTGCCAACCTAAAAAAAAAGACTGCACATTGCTTAGAAGTCTCTATTATGTCTCCTTATCTTTAGTATTAAGAGGTTTATTTGTTATATATCTACAGAAGTTCCGGTATAAATTTAGCAGACTTTTAATTAGAAACCTATTATTGGGGTTTCACAATCCAATAGAGGGGCTTCATTTGGATTCCTAATGACCAAAAAATTAATTATGGGGTATTTTTGATTTAATACCAAATATCTAAGATATCCTTCAACTAAAATAAAACCTAAAAAACTAAAATCAAAATCTAATTGAGATCATTTTATCGTCTTAGATTTATCCACGATTCAAAAAACTTGTTGTAATGGGGTTATATATTCACTTACGGTTATGTATTCTTAATTTCCTAACTGTAAACTAGTTTTCCGAAATTAATACTAGCAAACTAAGAACTTCTAACCGTAAAAAAAAATAAAAAAAATAAGAAAATAAAGTATGTAGGTGTTACGGTTAGATTTGTAACCGTCACTAGGTTTACGGCTGGAGTCACGCTCCTGGAACCTGACCATAAAAAATCCTAAACTAACAAGAAAGTTTGAAATTTTTGAGTAGATTTAACCGTAAATCTTTAATTACCTACCTAAACATGTTATAATTAAGATGAAATATCTTGTTGGTAAACGTTTACCTAACTTCCTTTAATTACCTAATTTTGTGGATCAGAAAACCTATGGTTTGGTTTCTTATTACCAACCGGACAGACCTTCCCGTAACAAACATACGGTTGTTTACCAACCGAAAAACTTGGCTGTAACAGAAAAACGATTGAGTGTTTTTCCCTTTTTATAGAACAACCAAACCTGACCGTAATTTACCTACATTTTTTTTAAACCCAGCCGAAACTCTTTTTTTTTTCAATTTGGGTTTTCCTCAATTTTTCTCAATTACGGTTAGGAGTTCATTGCCACCTAGCCGTAAATTTGTCTTACGGTTGGTTAGGAGGGGAAATATCCAACCGTAAATCGGTCTGAAAAAGAAAAAAAAAGTTCAATTTTTTGTGTATTTTAACCATTTTGGTTTCACTTTATAATATAAGGATTCACCTACTTTCTCATTGAAATCGTAAATCAAAATTTAGGGTTTGTTTTTTTTTTAAATCAGTTTTAATAAGGGTTGTTTAGTCATTATAAAATTATTTTAGATAAGGGGTTTTTGAAATTACTTATGGGTGACCCTTTTTTTGGAACGCGCAATTGGGAGATAGTGAAACTAATTGGGGGATATAAATTACTTGCCCCAACCCATAGTGTCTGTTAAGGGGTGATTTTTGGGTATGAAAATACTAAAATACCCTTTGGTTAATTAAAAAACTTTATGAAAAGACTGTACTACCCTTTCCCCTAAAACTTGAAATCCAAAAACAAACTCAAATATCCTCCATTCTCAAATCAGTACCGGCAATGCTCTAGGTTTAGGTTTTTGAAAAAAAAAATTCTTCATCGTTCTTCAATCGTTCTTCGTCGATTAATCGTCGATTCAAAAATTTCTTCGTCGATTAACCTACCCGAATCATAACAATGCCTCCACGAAAGAAACCAAATGCCCAATTAAACCCGAGATCGATTGCTGAACATAAATTTAAACAAAGACTTGCTTTGACTGCTCAAGAGCAAGAAGACGACGAAGCAACGAACTCGGACAATCAACCTCTCGCAAAAATGGCTTCTGTGAGAAGGAAAGTCATTTTAAACTACTTTATGAGTGTTTAAATCTATTTATAGCAATGGGTTTAGGTTAGAATCGCGAACCCTAACCCAAACAGTTGAGTTACAGAAAGTACCGCCAATGAAATATGTATAAATACAATGCCGGTACTGAATAACGACATTCAATCTAGAATGAATACAATGTCGGTTTTAAGTTACAGCTTAGATGTTAGAATGAATGCAATGCCGTTTCCAAATCCTGAAACTGAATGTTATGTACCGGCATAGAAATTGGGTTGAATACTATGCCGGTTTTAGGTTACGACATTCCTTAATAATAATTCGCGTATGCTGGTAGTGGACTTAAAACATACAGGAACACCTCTGAATTTGTCACCAGTATCGGCATAGGATTTAGGTTGCATTGTATGCCGGTATCCAGTTATGGCATGGATTTGATTTAATTCGAGAGTGTCGGTACTGATCTTTTGGTATCCAGGAGAATTATATATGGCTACCGGCATTGTCGATAGTTAATGTTCACTGCCGGCACAATGAACCAGCAAGGCTTATTTACAACGTTTCTATGCCAGGAGATATGTACCGGCGTGGTTGTTTATGTGACTCTATGCCGGTACTTTAACTGAAAATGAGTTGTCTTATATTCATTTCGTGTGCTTATGATACCGGCGTGGTTGTTTAGGTCAAAATCCAAGGAATCTAACAAAAGAAAAACTAAAGATGCTGTCACTAAGAGAAGAAGGAAGGACGGTCTTGATACTCCTCAGTCTCTGCCTCATCGAGGGAAAGATGAAGGTCACAAGAAGCGTTTAGGGGATGATACAAGAGGAATAATTTGGGAGACTGATGATCACCGTAGTCGACTTGTAATCCGTGAAGGTACTGGAATAGTTGAGGACGATGAGCATGGTGAAGAGGAAAGTGAGGAGGAAGATAATGAGGTTCTTCCAAGTCAATTAGCAAGCCAAAGCGAAGTTGGTGGGCCGAGTCAAGAACCGACACAACGCAAACACAAGGGAAAAGCAAAAGTTAAAGGTTCGCACCTTCCTCACATTGATGACATAATACCTGACCGTGATCGTGGTAAAATTTGGGGTGAAGCTCCGTACCCAAAAATGCTATTTGGATACAAGGACTCGTGGGCTCGTACTATTTATTATCACCCTCATGTTCGTTTCAGGTAAGTCTCTCTCGTTCATCATGTATAACTTATTTTAATTTTTACCAATTAAATTAGATCTGTTTTACATATATAGCAGCATCAGGTACAAAAGCGGTAAACTTCTGCAGTGAGCTGTGGGGATGCACGTCGGGTATCAACGATGAAGGCTGCCGCAATAATGGGACAATATCATGTTGTGAAGATCCATGTCAGGCAAAACATGGCAAAAATTACGTCGGTGCAATTTACCAAGAACCAGGACATCATACATGCGTCTGCACATATAATTGTATGAATCAATCTCTGCCTGATTTCCGATCTCATGCACCTTCTTCTAGCAATAAAGATCAGTGTATTATTAATTTTTTGTTATTATTCATAACAATAACAATTTTATTGTGATAATAATCAAAGCTACCTACGTAATTCAACTTACTATCATGAGTAGTATTTGTTTTAGAACTGCACTTAATCAATACATTCTTTCTTTCTTTTTTTCTTTTCACATAAAAACTTAATCAAAACATTCACTAAGACGGCAAATATATCTATACAGAAGCGATCACCATGAATAGCCAAAATAGGTCATGGGACAAGTTCAGTTTCTTCCGGGATACTCATAAACTAGGTCTCCATGAACGACGTTGTTTCCCATGACCTTTGATGAATTTAGCAAGTTTCTTCTTAATAGTTAGCCCGTGTCCTTTAACTTTTCATAGTAATTCATTCCAATCTTTCTTGCTCGTACACATATTCCAAAACATTGTCGATGATATATGACAGGTTCTGTCATCTTCAACATTCTCCATTGATGATTCACATGTATAATTATTTCCATAATATATTTTGCCTGATCAAGTTGCTTAGTACTGTGTACGCACTTTTGTTTGTCCCTTAATTCGTTCTCTTGCTAGTAGCCGTTTCTTATGTTTTGCTGAAGGTAGGAGAATTGCTTAGCAATTCTGAGTTATGTTGGTTATAGTTTTTTTTTGTTTTTGTTTTGATCAGACCTGTTGGTTATAGCTACCGGATTGGTTAGGGAGATGGAATATCTTTGGGACTGTCTCCTTATCTCACCGGGAGTTTGAGAAAAAGTTAAACTGGTTTACCAGGTGCAAAAAAGATACAGACACGGTCATTAGAGAGAGGCCGGAAGTGGCAAATTAAGAAGCTAACTGGTGACGAAGTTACATGTAAATCTACGATTCCCAATTGTGAACCAAATCAATCAAAATACAAGCCTTCAAAAACTTGATAGGGAAGTCCCCATCGGAAGCTTAAGAGACTTAACAGCAACAATTATACATTGTTTGGTGCAAAAATCCTTGTTGTGCAAAATCCCCATAGTTTATGGATTCTTGGATTTTTACTTAAAGCCATAGGGACCAAATAATAATAACTGGAATGTCTATTTCAGATTTCTTTAATGGTGCCTGTATAAAGAAACTCCGGACCTTCTGGGCGAAACTGTAGGCTAGAAAGACATGGAAACTGATTCCTTCCTGTTGGTGTCAGAGAGTACATGTGTTAACAGTTGGGTTCCCATTGGCAGTTGATGTTTGCACAATTCCTTCTTCGAAGATTATTAAAGATTGGAAGTCTGCTGAGAGAGAGGCTTGACAAAGGAAGAAAATATAATTTTGGGCAGCCAAGAACTGTCGAGTTAGGATAAAAATTGACAGGACGCGTAGTAGCTATGAAGTACCGCAAATATTTCTAGATTCAACAACCGCAGCAACTCACGGAGAAACTTAAATGATCTGACATCTCCAAGACGACCATCCATGCCCTACTGGTGTCTGGCACTGGTGATTAACATAATCTAATGCACAAGCATCATCCATGGATACACATAGTTTCTCAATAAATTTCAATGGCCTGTTTATTGACCTATGATGCTGTCTACGTTTTGCTGTCGAGTGCAACCAGTTCTCAACACTTCCGCGTGGATTCATAAACCAGAGCTTTGAAATTAATTTCCTTCAAATTCGACACTAAAGCAAGAAGTTAATATCTTCGTTACATTGTGATGTCGAATGCATATCCACGCTTCACATTCGACACTAATCTCAACGTGCACCTTGAGACCTTTTAAAGCTCCTCGTCTCTGAAGATCTAGTACTCGTGTCGTTGAAAATACCTTCTTTTAGTACTTTATTGTCAAAGTTATTCCAAGAAATTTCCAGTTTATTTACAAAATGAAATGATTCGAGACACCGTGGAAGTGTACCAGACAAGTAATTGCGTGAAAGGTTTAACACTTCAATTGCCTTCAAACTCTGTAAGGACGGAGGAATTATCCCATCAAGATTGTTCCTCAAAGAGCTTCGAATTCCACAACAAAACCAATGGTATGACAAATATAGAAATTGATGCCATAGCCAGGAACCCAATTCCAGATAACTTGGATCCAAAATAGTAACCATTCTTGGATGCTCACGAAAACATAAATTTTATATCCAACTAGATCCTGGTGCTCCGGCTGTGTCATATTGTAACTTACTTTTGAACTCAAGTAAAGCTAACCGATCAGTTTCCATCTGTAAGGTGAGATTGAAATGCAGGTGAAAAATTCATTGTCAGTGAAACAAGGTGAAACAGATAATCAATAGGAAACACATTTTACTAAATTTGGATGAGAAGGTTTGCAAATACAGTGGTAATAAAGGATAGAAATATTCACATCCAGAATTTTTCAACACGGAAATACATAACATGGTATCACTAAATGAGAATTTTTTTTGAAATGCAGGCTGCAGAAAAAAGGGAAGAAAGTCCAGAAAAAAGAAATTTAGCAGCAGAAATAGAAGCCAAAGGTGAAACAAGACTCTATTAGTCTATTGGTTTATCCGCAAAAGTGTAAAACCCATAGGTAACATTAACTGATTAACATGAAGACCAGTCGACCTGTCCCTATAAAGATAACCGAGTTTCATTTAATCCAAATAAGAAAGCAACTACATGGTAAAATCAGCAGTTACCCACTTAAGTCACAAGCATGTCAGACGATAACCAAGTCACATCTCCGCCGTCTATGAATTACCAACAAACTTAAGTCCTGATGCTCAAGTTTTGACTACTGGCATCACTAATCATATTCAACTACACATGATCATAAGAACATACCAACAAACTTAAGTCCTGATGCTCAAGTTTTGACTACTGGCATCACTAATCATATTCAACTACACATGATCATAAGAACACAATTTTTAGAAACTAGTTTCTCGAAAACCTACAGAACTAGCAGCTGGAAACATCAATGCAGTTTGTGCTCCAATATGGATACTTGGACCAGTAGTGTTACAAAGGGTTCTTGTTTGATGTCTAGTATTTGATCATGCTCTGTTTTGGCTTTTTTCACGGATCTAAGCATTCTAGTTTGTTTTATAAGTCTGCATATAGAAAGAAAAAATATTAAATCCGATAGCATTCTACTTGTAGTATATAAATTATGCGAGTTAGAATGGTTAACACTCGGAATTTATATTGAGTATGCGTTACTATAAATGCAAGTTAATGTGGAAGTACCTTATGAATACACAAGCCTGAATTAATTAGACATGAAAGTAAAGAAAAAAAAATACCGGGTAAGCATGACAGAGTTCTGAAATATTTACCTGATGCTCTTGAGTAGATAAAATTTCAGAAGATCCTTCCCCTCCCTGTCGGTTAATGTGTTCCGGGTTTATCTGCAAGACGTTTTTAATTTGTATTGTGGGGTGTTGGATAGTGACGTCTTTTCCATTTAGCATTCCAGTTTCTAGATATTCCACAGGCATTAGACAAGGTAGGTCTTTTATAACGTTCATCTAGTGCGAACAAATCCTGAAATAGATAAAACAATAAACTTATCATTCAGTGCATAAATCCCATAAACGAACTATATAACACAGAAAACAAGCAACTGAGTAATCTTTCGTCATTCAGTGTTCAATCACAGATGTCCTGTCATAAATGCAGCTGTCAAAACTACTGAGTACTTCCATAAATACTGGAGCAAATGATTGTTTGTCAATTGTATCCAGCTTGAGAGCATACATATATCAAATTCAAATGAGATCCTCTACTGGTAAGCTCTCAGAGCTAAGATATCAACACCAGACATTAACCTAAACATAAAAAACTTGCAAGAACTTAACATAAGAGAAAACATGTAATACTCAGACATTTCAACCCAGCCAAGGTTTCATTAAAAACAACCATGGGTGTCCAAATCAATCTCTATGCACTAGCCACAATAGACTTATCTCTCACACATAAAATATTTTGTACATAGTACAGCATAAATATGACCATTTCACCACAGACCCATAAGTGAAGCAAGTTCTACAAGTAACTCATTTCTAATTTTGCTTCCAATCAAAAACTTATTATGCAGCAGAAAATAATACAGATAAAAGGTAGAATTGAACCGAAAGGCACGAAATCTAAAATAGAAGCATGTTAATATAGGTAAGCTTACTGACCGCTAGACCGATACAACAAAATCTAATCCTAGGTCTTTTTAAAAGGTGATGGAATCTCAAGGGGTGTAAAAAAACTTCAGTACAAGCAGGAATTGAGTGGACATATACAACCAAACATTCAACAATGGCACCGGAATAGTAAATACCAAGACCATTAAATCTAAAATTAAGCAAATATATGCACATAGTAAGTAACCCAAATAGTCATGTCCAACACACTTGCCCATCAACATTTGTAACGAGACACTAGCAAAATATTTATTAAGTTAGATAAATGTAAGGTACGTTCTGACATCAGTGACTTGTGTGACTGTATTCAAGCAGCTTTCTTGAAAACATTGCTACAGAAATTTAGAATATAAGCATTGTCAGAAAACTAGGCAGTCAGTTAACTGGCAATTGAAATTAAACTCTCCCCTTAAACCACTGCACTCAAGAATTCCTACTGAAGGCAGAGTTCTCAAAGAAACCAGTGTTGATCCTTATCTAACTTCTCAGTCGTAATCAGTACCTGATAGTGACATTCAGAAAGATGTTCATGATGCTTTTTCAACCGATTCAGCCATGTTCAGCCCAACCAGGATCTTACCTGTTACTTTTCTGGTTCCGCCCATACCAAATTACCAATTATAAAGATTAATACATTTTGTCTCTTCTTTTCTTTTTGATCTTTTGAGTGTTTAGCAGCAAAGACCTTAACATAACTGAGTAACTAAGTGACTTCTCCCATGTCTATGAATTACCAACAACCCAATTAAGTCCTAATGCTCAATTGTAACTACTAACATCACTAAGTATGCTCAAACAGACATGCTCATAGAAACATATTTAATAAAAACCAGTTTCTAAAAAACTAACAAACTAACAACTGAAATTCAAGTATGAATTGTAAATAAAAAATAAAAGAAATCATAGAACACAAATTGTACCGCAATTTCCGCTGCTCCAACAACTGAATTTATCCTATTCAATTTTCCAAAATCACTAATTTTTGCCCTAGAATCAGATCATTAACTACTATATTACATAAACAATTTGATATCAATGCATAGCTACACCAATAAGTTCAAATCCAAGATCTTAGAAGCACCATTTCCTACATACTGCCAAATTCTAATGTCAGATGCAGGTGAGAATTTATACATGCGGTTTCCAAGGTGACCAAAGTTGCCAACAATTTTCTCAGGTAACTTCACAACATAGGCATGATCTTCATTATTTACTACCACGAGTATGAAGTAGAGAATACTAACTTTCTGGCCTATGTGATATTAACAGCTACTACAATCAAACTAGCCGTAATACCTTCTATTTTAAAACCAATAGCTAGTAAACTAATACAGTGAATCTAAAGCCTAGCACCTATGAAATTAAAAGACTTAAGAAGTTAGAATTCATCAGAATTAAATCCCTCAATAATGCAATGCAATAAACTAACAAATTGCTAAGCCTATAATGTCCTTGTGAATTGTACTCAACTGATAATGGTAAAGATCTTCAAACTAGCACAACAATGAACAACAAGCCTACTGCATGTAAACTGATTTTGAGAAGGGTTATTAGAAACAAAAACAAGAGGCCCAACAAAATCTTACCCAAACCTAAGCATCCTTATCATCCTCATTTTTCTTCTCTTCTTTTCCTCAGCCCTAAACTTCTTTTTTGGTGTATCTTATCCTTTTCGGTCCATAATTTCATTTTGTCAAATTACTTCCAAAACCGGTAAACGATAGCCTGGACGATTAACAACTGGAGATTTATAAGATTACTGATATCTAACTTATTATTGGTAGCAGTAATCCACCATCATTCTCAGATTTTCATGCTATTACTTGGTTTTGAGAGGAAATATCATAATGTTATGTCTCAGTGTTATTCTTCATTCCACCAGAATCTCATAGGATTACAAAACCATTAATACTCCATCTTGAAGAACCCATCACTACCTTCTTACTGGTTACTTAGGGTTTTGATATTTAAGGGAAAATTAAAACTGAGACTCAGGGTTTTGATTTGATTTGGGGGAAGAAAAAAAAGAATGAAAATAACAATTGAATCTTTATCTTAGGGGAAAATTGAACATGGATCGAGTTGCGACATTTGAAACACGAAAGAATGGGAGATTTCATGCAATCTGATATCGAAGACTTCACTTTCTACTAGTTTCTAGTCTCTTCCGGATCTTGTTTTTGTCTCCCTGCTGGATTTCAGATTTTAAGGTGTAGATAAGAAGAATGCTTTAGTTCTCATCAGTGAAGTTACTAAAATTGCCCTCGTAATATCATAAATTAACATCAACTCCATAGATTTTTTAATAAGGCTCTCTTTTCTTTTTTCCTCTGCAAAGATAAAAAAATTTTAAATGCAACCCAAAGGATAGATAAATTATCAGATTAACTTGCAAGGAAAAACTCGATTTTACAGGTGAGATAAACTTGTAAGGAAAATCTCACGAACCCGATGCCAAGACTTATAACAAACCCAAGCCTTACACCGACAGCGGAGAGTCTTAGAAAAAGCCCATAAAACCCTAATCTCAAAGAGAAATCAATTTTACCCTCATCAATGAAAAACTTCTATTGACGGCGGCTCCACTTCCTCCTGAACTTCAACACCACTAAACAGCCATAGAAACACTAAGAAGCGTTTCTGGCAAAACCCCAGATAGAAGATTGAAGTCACTCCCCACCACCTCCTATGCCCGAACACAGAATCTTCTTTGGTTCAGCATGACCTTCTTCAACTAGCCACTGCAACCACCAGCGATGAACTAGCCTTAAAATAGCACCGCCTCCACTTTATTGAGGCTTCCAAAACCCAAACAGAGATGTCCCTTAATACACCATGTTGTGATGGACTCCGACATCAAATAAACATGATTCCCCAACAGGACATCTCTAAGGTAGAAAATAGCATTACCACAAAGCACAGTTCACCAATAGAGTACAGCTCCACCATTAGCCTCCACTAACCAGAGACGGGCCAAGCCAGATATTAGCACCGCTTCCACCATATTCAAGCTTCGAAATACCCAACAGAGATGAAACCTTAATACACCATATTGAGATGGATTCTGAAATCAAATATGGCTCCCCAACAGGTCATCTCTTCCCAATCCTTGAATGAAGATAGAACATAGCACCACTCCTCCGCACATCTCACTATTGAAGTACAGATCCACGTTAGCCTCCACTAACCACAGGAAGAGAGGGGAATCCCCAAATCACTGTGAGGGAAACACCCAAAAACTACAGAAATCGAAGAAATAAAACTTAAATCTAGACTAAACTAAACACCTCTCCTCGGATTTGTCCATTAGAGAACAGATCCGAGGAGAGAAAAGGGCGACGGCGGCTAGGGTTAGGGTTCAAAGGGGGAAGAGACTAGAGAGTGGCGTAGGAGAGAGAAAAAGTTTGGCGCTCTCTTTTCTAATCAGAGCATATGGTAGAGGCATTTGCCGGTAAATATATTATCTATTGATCTAGCATGAGTTTGGAGAATATGCTTTTTCAGTCAGTCACTGGGGGATTGAAAAAAGTTGTGGCTGTTGCAGTGTTCCTGAAGAACACTAAGGGAATATAAATTCCTGAGAGCAACTGCAGTGGTGCGAGTATAACCAAATTTGAGTTTAGTCTGGTGTGTGACGCTACGGGTGGAAGACTAAATTTGATCGAGCGTAACACTGTGCATTCGCCTGATGTGGGGCGTGTGACTATACGTCCGCCCGTTGTTTTATAAAAAAAAAAAAAAAAAAAAAATTGGGGCGGAGGATTAAATCTCCGCCCGTCCCACTAAAGAATCAAAGTCATCTTATGGGGCGGAGGTGTAAACGTCCGCCCCATACAAAATTGAAAAACAAAAGAATCGTGCGGAGATTAAAAACACGCCTGGTGTGGGGCGTAAACTAAATGTATGCCTGGTGTGGGGCGTAGCCTTCAGGTTCCGCGCGATCAAATTTGGGTTTAGTCTTGGTCCCAGACCAAATATAGTCTGGGATTTAATCGATGGTCAGGATTTAATCGATAGTCCGTCCCACTACGTCTCGTTAATAAACCAAATATTTGGGTTTAGTCGCCCACTGTGGATGCTCTGAAGAACTGTTAAAAGCACTAAATGTCACACATTCCCTGTTGTCACTAAGGGAATTTTCATCATCCTCTCACTTGATTTTGTGCTAATTTTTTTTGGTAGCCTTAGGGGAGAGAACTAGTAGGTACTTAATCGTACACTGGCTTTGAACAGGAGCCAATACTCCAGCATACTTCAAAAGAGGGCTAGTTCGAAATAAATGCATGTCCAGGTAAATGTAAATAAATAAATAATAAGGTTTTTAGTAGAGCAGTTTTATATTGCCCGTATATATATACTTATGACGTGGCCACCAAATTTATGTAGAACTAGCATAAGTTAGAT
Organism: Papaver somniferum; assembly: GCF_003573695.1. NCBI lineage: Eukaryota > Viridiplantae > Streptophyta > Magnoliopsida > Ranunculales > Papaveraceae > Papaver > Papaver somniferum. Next base: position 8,687,286 of record NW_020618825.1, on the reverse strand, counting down.
GGATGTTCATGTCCTAGTGCACCTCAGCATCTCCAAAACTTTGTATAAGCTCAGGAACATGATTCCAATGAATGTCAATAATATTTATGGAGAAAGCTGGGCTTTCAACAACTACTTTGTTTAGCGAGAACTTTAGATTGACTTTGGTATTTTCAATGCCGATTCTTTAACATCAAACTGTGATTGCTGTTTGAAGGATCAGTCGACCACTTATTTTCGGGTGGGTGTTTTAGTTTAGTTTTAGTTGGGATGGCGGGATGGGACGGATTTGTATCTTACAAAAAGAAAAAAGAAAAAAACGTTTTTGCTTTCCTATCTATGTAACCTCTTGTTCTGAAATATCAATTGGGTTTGTGTCTTACGCCACTCTTATGGTCTTACCTCTCTAAGTAGGTATCTTTTCTAGTATATTCTTAAACCTTATTAATTTGATAAATTCTTTTCAGGCAAACAAGATAGTATTTAAGAATCCCCTGAAATCTTATTATTCTCACATATATGATGGTCTCATGCATGAAGAAGACATTTATGAATGAAGCCTTCGGAATAAAGTAACCTGACAGTGCATCAGCCGAAGTGTCAAAAATAATACTTGAAAGATCTTTCAGCGAACAGTTCTTTAATTTGGTGTTTTTGCCAAAGAATGGAAATTTTAAGTGGCAGGAAATTCTATGAGAAACACTGAACATAGTGTAGTGATCACATTTCATTGTCTAAATGTAGATATAATTTAATTAGTTGGGTTTTATTTTTTGCCTATAAGCTTCCTTGAATGTTTTCGTCTCCTTTTATATCCTCTATGTCATGCATTATCCCCCTTTATTCTTGCTGTAGGTGGAGAGCTGAAAATCCTTCAAATTAGGTTGCACAACTCCAAGAAGACGTTTTCTTGTTGGTTTATTTATCCAGAATATGAACAATCATAAGTTCATATAAGGAATCGCTTACTTGTAATCCTTTGATTTGATATACTCTATAGATGTGCTTCAATATCATCATCATCATTGCATACATATTTATCATGTGAGTGTTCTGATGGTCAGAAAAGAATCAATAGGTTTCTAATGACGCCTTTGTATTGTTTTCATCTTTCATTTTTAATGCTAGCCTTTCATTTGAGCAACTAGTTGATAAACATACTGTACGTGCAATGGGATTTCAGAACAGATTTTGCAAACCCAGTACTGGTATCTTTTACCCTCTTTAAATAGCGGGCTATATTCATCTTTCAAAATCAGTGTAATTTTATGATGGTATATATTTTAGTTAGTAGTTGCTTAACACAGTGGAGTTGTTTTCTGCTTTGTATTGTTATACCTTGACTGACCTACGATTCTATTTATTTGAATAGCTTGGGTCTGAAGCTGGGTACGTAGCACTGATGTGGTACTCTCGGAGCAGTACTTTACCATAATAAATCATCCAACCTATATCATCAGTATATATCAATTCAACAGTATATATCAATTCAATCTTGGTCATGCTTTATAATTTGACGACCCCAATACATCTAACCATGCCTTGGGCGTTATCCTCTTGTTAGAATCCTATTAACGGGAAAAGAAGACTGAAGACCCTAGCCCCATTACCCGTAATTCGATATGTACATTTATGGATGGTTTTCCAATGCAAAGTCCCTCGAGAAGTTGATTCAACTCCTCCGGTTTTCAAAACTTCTATTTGCATTGTCAAAAACAGTCATGAAATACACATCTCATTCGTCCCTACATTTACCACACAAATACCTTAAAAATGTAAAATCTTTTGAGCTTAGGGTTTGTTAAGTAACATTATAAGGTCGGAATACAGAAAAGACAACGCATTTCATAAGATTGACATGATCCTTCCATGCCTTCACTATAGTACAGTCTAAAACAAAGTAAAAGATTGCTAGTTGTTGAAACATAACCGAATTGACAGGTATAAGATTACAACAATCCATCGCATACTATATTCTGTTATTTTGCAGATTACGGTGACTGTGATTCACAATTGGTTTTAATCCTACACACAGAAGATTTGAAAAAACATCTGGGTTTGGATGATCAAATAGTTGCGCTGCTGATACTAACATCTGATATTAAAGACGGTGTTTCAGTTACCGTGGAATTCTCGAACGAAAACTAAAACAAACATTCACCGAAGCACTAAAACGGATAGACATTAAGTAATAAAACCCATGGTCCGAGGAATGTCTCAGTGTTCTTCTGTTCTGGGATACTAGATAAAGCCGGTTTCCAATGCTGCCGATGTTTCTCTTCATACTGTGGATGTTTCTCTTCATCTTTGCTAGATTGAGCAAGATTATTCTTATCCATAGCTATCTGCAGATCTTCAACATCGCGTAATAATTGAGAAAGACTAATCTGTACTTTATTCTGATCTTCTTTCCTCTTAACCTTCTTCTTTCCCTTTGATTTTTTACGCAACTGTGCTTGCCTGCTTTCTTTCCGAAACGTCTTCATCGATGATGATCCTTGACTACTGATCCTCCAATCATCATCAACATACCTTTCAGGTGATGATGTACAATTATTTCCCATATATTCCTTTCGTTTGATCAAAGTTGCTTGGTGATCTCTTCATACTTTGTTTTTCTCTTATTTTGTTATCTTTTCTTGTGTTCTGATGAAGATTGAGAGATGTAGTAACAGTAATAAGGAAGGCCATAGCTATATTTATATGCGTTAAACGGGAGGAAAATCCTAATTCATATTGGTTTTCCAAATTGCTTAGTGATATGAAATGTCCCGTGGACTTGATTGGGTAGGTTTAGATTTGGCAAGCAGCCAGCTAAGACGGCTACATATATGGTTTCTATGAATAAACATCAAACCCGAATAAGGAAATCTCGGATACCTTTTGGCAGAACCAACAAAATAACTACACCGCCAAACACAATGAACATTCTTTTGGCTGCGCCTGTGATCCCACCATTAGCTCTTTCATAAATGGCATTATCAGAATATACACATACTCTGACCTGATCAGTTAAAAAGCACGCAAAAACGAATCATAATCTCGGAGGTTATGGTAACTTTGTTCAACAGTAGCTGTTCCCATATTATGCACTATAGAGTATATGGACTTCAGCTTCCAGATAAAAATAGAACGAAAAACTTTGGGCTGTTAGGACCAATAAAATAACTAAACGAACCACCGAACACAATGTGTAGCTGCAGGAAAACCTACAATACACCCAGGTAACGAGTTCTAAGAGATAATCAAGACATAACTATTCTAAACTTAAAATGATGATATTAATGGAAGAACAAGTTTTTTCTCCAACCCTAAATTAGAACTTCCTCTCCAAGAAACCACAACTCTCTTAAAATATATCTCTGTATATGAAAATTACTCAACCCTTTACATTGTTCACATGCCCCTTATATTGGGTTTACATAATGGATGACAGCTAACATTACATTATGGATGACAGCTAATAAAGCCCGATATTTCGCCTAATAATGGGTTATATATCTTTGCGCGATGTTGTCTCCTTCCATCGCGTTTATGCTGGTTGGTCAACCTTTTCCTTGCAGGTAATGTCACACTTTTCATGTGAACATTATCTTCTTCGCATGGTAAAGAGTATCAATCATTATCTTCGTCCTCTCACTCTTCTTCGCACTTTATCACATCTCTGCATTCTATCTCCATCGCATTGATATTTGTCGCACTCTCTGTATTGTTTATTATCGGCTCCCCTTAAATCAGTCCACGTAATCGATGTGATATTTGTATATACACAATGAATATTCTTTGGGCTGTGATCCTGTGATGAAAAACTGATCCCAGTATCCCACCATTAACTCTTTCACATTATTTAAACCGATCAAAAATATACACATACGTAATTTAGACGTAGAACTGACCAGTTAGAAAGAATGCAAACCTCTTCTTCCTTAACTAGTTACAAAGTTTGGACCACTTATTTCTGAGTTAATACTGTTATTGAACTTTTCCATTATGACTTGATTGTTGTTCAGAAAATGAAGATGTGATCCTCTCAATACGACTGCTGAGATAAATCATGATCAGCAACTGATATACTAAGCAGAGAAGTTAAGTTGCTCGGGTATAAGATTTAGAACAATATTGGGATTAAAGTATACTTGTAACATATTCTTGTTTACTTCTTTTATGCTGAATGTCGACATCTTTCTTTACAATGCATGTCGACATCTTTTGTAACTCTCTGTATATAATGCCATGCCTAATTCTCTAACAAATCAATGAGAATATTTTGAATTTCATTCACGTTTACAACATGGTATGTTAGAGCCAGAATATTATTTTGTTTTCCAAATTTTTTTTTTGAGTAACAATGGGAACACCTTCTTTCAATGCAGAGATCCCACCATCACCTTCTTCAGTCCTTCCGATCCTTTGAATACCCATAATACAGTTGTTACACCCAAAGTGAATGCTGTCTTGGGTGAAATGTCTGCACCTACCAATCCTATTCGATTAACTGGTAAGGGAGTTTATACTTGGATTGTTGACACTATTGCTTCGAATCACGTTTGCTGTGATGAAAATCTGTTTGACTCGTGTCATAACTTTTATTAACGTTGGGTTGCCTAATGGTGCTACTATAAAGGCCACCAGAATAGGGGAAGTTACTTTAACCGATTCTTTGGTCTTGAAAAATGTGTTATTCGTCCCTTCATTCACTTGTAAGTTACTCTCTGTCTCTAAACTTCTGTCTTCTCGAAAGTTAAGCATACAATTTACATTCTCTTACTATGTTGTACAGGACCTTGTCTTGAGGATGAAGATTGGTATGGGTGAGCTTATTGGGGGGCTTTATCATTTTCCGATGAGGGAACCAACTCGTGTTAATGTTTTTCATGGGAAAGACATGGAAGATTTATGGCATAAACGGCTCGGACATCCTTCTCGACAAGTAATGGAGCTACTACCTCAAGTTTGTCGTAGTAATAATAATAAGTTGGAGTTTAAAGCTTGTGATATTTTTTATCGGGCTAAACAAACTCGTAGTATCTTTCTGTTAAGTGAAAATAAAGCAGTCGATTTATTTGATTTAATTCATTGTGACGTTTGGGATCCTTATCGTGCAAATTGTGCTTGCAATTCTCGGTATTTTTTTACTATTGTGGATGATTTTTCTAGATGTGTGTGGGTATATTTGATGAAAACAAAGGACGAGGTTCCACGTTTATTAATAAAAAAAAATTCCTTGGTTGATCGTCAATTCACCAAAAGAGTAAAAGTTTTGCGAAGTGATAATGGGACAAAATTTAAGGGTCTTGGTACTTATTTTCGTACGAATGGGATAATTCACCAGACATCCATGGTTAAAACACCTCAGCAAAATGCTAGAGTAGAACGTAAACACGTCATATTCTTAATGTTGCTCGTGCTTTACGTTTTCAAGCTTGTTTCCCTATTGATTTTTGGGGTGAATGTGTTCTAACCGCTGCATATCTGATTAATCGCACTCCTTCTCATCTGCTGGATTCTAAGACACCTTTTGAAATTCTTTATGGTCGTGCTCCTACTCTCGATCTTCTTAGAGTTTTTGGATGTTTATGTTATGCGAAGAATATTAATCCTTGTGATAAGTTTGATAGTCGAAGTCGTCGGCGTATCTTTCTTGGATATCCTTTTGGGAAGAAAGGATGGCATCTATTTGATCTTGCGACGGGGGATTATTTTCAGTCTCGTGATGTTAGTTTTGTTGAAGATGTTTACCCTCTAGCTGATCCCGACGAAATGGATCATCTGCACTCATTATATCCAACAGAATTTGGTGATTTCCATATTTCTGCGAACTGTGGAGATCTTTTTGAGGACTGTACACAGTCATCAGTCCCTGAACAGTCGCAGCAAGGGCCTCCAGACACTCCCATACTTCCATCTAGCACGTTAGTTTATGATGCACCTTCAGACACATCTTTTGAGGATCCGCCGACTCTTATTCCACTTCATACACATGCACTGCCCAGTGACACCCAACCTTCATCCAGTGACAGTGTTTTATTACCAGCAACATCTGAAAATTTGTCTGTTTTGGGAGATCTTTCCAGTGGAAGTTTGGTTGAAAATGAAAGTGTCCCGGCAGATGCTGATGGAAATATTTTGGTTGATGATACTTATGGTGTTGAAAGCACGGAATTGGTTGATGCAAATCTTGGTCGTGGAAAACGTACCAAATTCGAAAATGTCCGACACAAAGATTTTGTAAAATGGCAAAGTGTGGAGCCGAAGACTAACACGACTTTGGTTCCCCCTCACACTTCACACATACCAATCCATTCCTCAGGTACTTCGTATCCTATAACACATTATGTAAATTGTAATGCTTTTTCTGTTGCGCATCCACATTTTCTTGCAGCTCTTTCGTCTGATAAGGAGCCTACATCCTTTAAGGAAGCAATGAATGATCCTCGCTGGAGAAAAGCGATGGAGGAAGAAATTACGGCTCTTGATTCCAATGGAACTAGGACAATTGAAGACTTACCTCCGGGAAAATTGGCTATTGGATGCATGTGGGTGTTTCGGTTCAAGCGTCGTTCTGATGGTACTGTTGAACGATACAACGCACAACTGGTTGTCTTAGGTAATCATCAACAGGATAGAATAGATTTCAGTGAGACTTTTGCTCCTACTTTAAAAATGGTGATTTACAACAAACAATCTCCTTGTTATTTTATATACCAATTACATGCTTCACAGAAAAAAATGCATACCAACTACAATGATCGTGCTATAATTAACATTGACATGATTATATCAATCCGACACGCAGAAATAAAAGCAAAAACTGGTTGGATGATCAAGTGTTGCACTATGGACACTAAATTTAAGGAACTACGTAAATATATATGATATTATTAGGAAATAATATATGAGAGTCTATATTTAGGAGATATAATTTAGGTTAGTTGGAGTTATACTTCAAGAGAGTTCTAGAAGAGTTCTATTTTAGAGTTTGGTTTATGTTAGGAAAGTGTCTATGTTTAGATTTTGATCTTAGTTAGGAAAGTTCCTTGAGTGATCGTCAATTTTGTGAGACTATAATTAGGCTATTGAGCCATAAGAATTGTACACCGAATTATTATCAATGTAGTCTTTTATGCTTCCGCGTTTATGCTCTCCTCTCTCTTGCTCGATCTTTAACATGGTATCAGAGCGAGGTGAGAGGGAGAGAAAGTTATAGAGTTTTCGGCTTAGCGTTTAGGTAATGAGTTAACGAAGAAAAAAAAAATTGAATAAGAGAGACATCAAAGGAGGAAGAGAATCGTGTTAAGTTTGAGGATAAAGAAGAAGGTGTAACTCTTGGTCTTATGTTGCTGCTGAACCGTGTTCAAAATCGTGTTGTTCACCAAATCAGGGGAACAAAACCTTGGTAAGATGAGTTTGTTGTTGTGAGCAAGCACGAGGAATAAAGCTAGGTTGCTAACAAGGTTAACGCCTCACATGAATCAGATGGGGCAGTTGGGCGATGAAAGAATAAAACCAGGTATCTCGTGGTGGTGGTACGTAGGGTTCCTGGAAGATTGGAGTTTGCTTCCATATCATCGCGATCTGTGGTGGTACGTAGTGTTCCTTGTGGAACTCAAAAGGCAGTAATGGTGATGGGGAATACGGAAGAAAATTTGCTGGAAGTTGGCAGTGGTGATGAAGACGAGTTCACAGCTCGAAGAAGACTGTGATGTTGTTGCCACTAGTGGGAGTTGTGAACAGAGTTTATGGTGATAGCAGTTGAGCTCGAGGGTGTGATGGTTTTGGGTCAACAGATCGAGTTAATGGCAGTGAAGAAGATGCTCGTAATGGCTCTGCTGTTACATAAGAATTATGATGGCAGCAATGCCTGTTCGATATTAAGATGGGTTAGATGGGTTAGCTGCGACTCGATGGGAAAGGACAGTGAGTCTTGAGCCGGAAAAGGAATAACTCGATGGAGATGATGTTGTTGTCGATAGTTCAGGAAGGTGCAGTTCAAGTGAGGATTATGGTGAGAGTTTACGGCTAGAATTTTCGGCCGTAAAACTGACGAGAAAATAAGATTAAGTTCCATGAGAGTTTGCGTCTTCTGTGTGATATTGAGAAACGATGAGGTTATGATGATGATTGGAGGTTATGGAAAGAACGTGACTGAAGTTGGATCTCGAGAAGTCGTGGTGATCACGATGGTTCTATGGAAATAAGACGTATGTTGCTGCTCCAAAACCTAGTGCAAACTGTGTCCATGTGAGTCTACACCAAGGGACAAGACGAGAGTTAAAAAAAATAAAATTGGTTGATTGATACAGAAGCGTGACTGAATAATTGTCACAGTTGGACAGAAGTGTTACTGGGAGATAGTAACAGAATGGGTGTTACAAAGGTTAATGCACAGTTGCGAGAACTGTTACGAACAACAGTGTGATTGAAGGGCAGTTAAGTGTTATTGAAAAATTGTTACAAATATCTTCCAGTAGAAAGTGTCACAGTCAACGACAGTAACAAAAGTGTGATAACAGTGGAAAAGTGTGACAGTTTCTGCCAAGAGACGTTGCAGAAAACAGTTTTTGGTGAAGGTAAAGAAGTTATAGGGTGAGCGGTTGATTCAAAGGGTTAAGTCATGAATTTTAAATCAATGAGGATGGAGGATCAAAGCTTCTATTGCAGTTAAGAAGGATTGGTACAGTTTGATGGCGGATCAAAGGTATTTCAGTAAAAATGACTGGTACGGTTTGATTAAGTTGACTCGAATTTAGAAACTTAGAATGACAAGGTAAGTTGGGTGGTTATGTTTGAGGTTAAGGGAGAATTTGTGGCAGAAACATGGTGATTGAAGAGTTTGTGGAAGAAATTTGGAAATCCTACAAAGTGTGGCAGACTCTGTGTTAGTTATTGCTTGTGGCAGAAGCATAACAAGAGAAAGATTGTGAGAGAATCTTAAAAAAAATAAGTGTGAAGGTTTCGCAACAAAAGCGTGACTGAAACAAGAGAAGAAACAACATTCATGTTGTGAAGAAAAAAAAAAAGAAAAAAAACAATCACCAAGAGGTGATGAGAAAAGAATAACAAGAGTAGGTTAAAATCCTATGAGTTGTCGAGAGAGTACACAAAGTATTCTATCGAAGAAACCAAGAAACCAAGTGTACAAGAAGTATTCTACCGAAGAAATGAAGGGGACCGTAATGTCCTTGAACTACGAAGAGGACCGAAATGTCCCTAAACTACAAAGAGGACCGTAATGTCCCTAAACTTCCGAAGGGGACCGAAACGTCCTTAAACTACGAAGATGACCGAAAGATGTCCTTAAACTACGAAGAGGACCGAAAAATATCCTTAAAATACGAAGAGGACCGAAAGATGTCCTTAAACTACGAAGAGGACCGTAATGTCCTTAAATTAAGAAGATAAGACCGAAATGTGCTTAAACTACGAGGGGGACCGAAACGTCCTTAAACTACGATCTGAAGATTTTTTTTCACAAAAGTGTTGAAAAAAAAAAGGAAGAAAACTGAAGTTAAATTTCTTTTGTCCAAGATGGGCATTCGTGATCTACATGCTCCATCTTGAGGGAGGGTATTAGGAAATAATATATGAGAGTCTATATTTAGAAGATATGCACATTAAGTTGTGAGAGTTATATTAGGAAAGTGTCTATGTTTAGAGTTTGATCTTAGTTAGGAAAGTACCTTGAGTGATCATCAAGTTTGTGAGACTATAAGTAGGCTATTGAGCCATAAGAATTGTACACCGAATTATTATCAATGTAGTCTTTTATGCTTCCGCGTTTATGCTCTCCTCTCTCTTGCTCGATCCTTAACAAATATATATATATATATACATGCATGCCTACACATAGGGATGTCGATGAATGCATCAGTTCTCTTCCGGGATACTGAATAAAGCGGGTCTCCAAGACCGACTTTTCCCATGACGTTTGCTGAATTGAGCAGGATTAATCTTGTCCGTAGCTAGCCTAAATTCTTCAACTTTCCGTAGTATTTCATTCCAATCTTCCTCCCTCAGACGCTTATTCCTATCTGATTTATGCCAATCCTCTATCGTCTTTACCTCCTCCTTGGATTTACGCCAATCCTCTATCGTCTTTACCTCTTTTTGCTTGGATTTTTTAGGCCACTCTACCTGTCGCTCTTTCCTAAACATCGCCGATGATGAGGATACATAACAGGTCCAATAATCATCATCCCTTGCAGTTGATGATGTACAATTATTTCCCATCTTAGAGGGTACGTAATTCTCTCGTCTTGTTCTCTGGTGTGTTGCTGAAGCTGGAGAAAGTAATAACTAGGTTTTGTTAAAAGTGAAAGGCCATAGGTATATATATACACACATCCATGGAGGAAAAAAATCAAGGAATCCCAAGTCATATGGGTTTCCGAAATTCTTAGTGAGATGGAATACTTTTCCATCTGCTAATGGGATTATTCTGCACATCCCATATGTTTCAGAAATTTATGGGAGGATTATTTAAATATCCCTTATTGTTCCTATATTTGTAAAATACTCCAAAAATGTATATTTTAAGTGGATAACGAAAATGAACTAGTATTTGTTTTTGAGGATAAAACTGAATGAAATTTTTGCCACATCAGGACTTAACAAAAAATGGTGATATTCCGCGTCCCTCAGAGTCCTCGTCAATTCCAAAACATGAAAGTACGAATAAAAGGTAAAATATGACCAAAAAAAAATATCGTCTACATCCTTGAAATGATGACGTACATGACTGCACGATAAATGCATTAAGAACAAATTTTTGAATGCACTAATAGTATGTTCTGAATATTAAGTGTTTTATTGGACTAATATCTATTATCCAGAGCTAGCACTGTGTTCGAGTGTCCAGTAAGACTGCACCTTCTCCCTTGACTGGTCAACTGGACTCAGTGAACTGGTCAAGGGATTAGTCAACTAGAGTTTAAGAGGACTCGCTCACCAAAAATGCCGTGAAAAGTCTATTGCAGCAGTAAAAGGCTAAAAAAACATCCCAAAAGCCATGTAGTTTTTGAATTTTTTTATAAGGAATAGTAAAATCACAAAATTAGACATTTTTTTAAGTTTTTTTTCCAGTAAACAGCTCCAACAGAACTATTATGTTTTTGACACCCGAAAACATCGTCCCAACCTCCTTTGGAGGTTATATAGCATAAAACTTAAAATATACCCTCAAAACGAGACTCTCAGAACTTAAAACTAGACTCTCAAAACTTAAAATATACCCTCAATAGTCAATAGGATGACTGTTGGATTTACGCCCATTATGTATCGTCTTGTATTATCTGTATGACTATTCAAAAACCTAAACAGAAAGCTAAAAGTTCAATTCAAAAGGAGAAATTAATAAATCTTGTTAAGTCGTTTGAAAATCGAACCCTGATTATTAAGAATTAATTTAACTGTTGGATCACAGAGTATATGCATTTACCTGTTGGATCACTCAACTTCAATCCATACACAGTTCTACTATGGTTTTCTTAGTTCACATTGACAAAAACATCAAAGTGGAAAAGAGAAAAATGAAATCCAAGAGAGTGTTTTTATTTACTAATGCCTAACGGATTTATCTCCCGGTTCTTATTTTAACACGTTAGTGACGTTACCCTAAATGTACAAAATTTCAGCTCTAGATTAAACTATAATGGACGATTTACAGCTAACTATTGTGTTGGTCCGTAAGAGTTGGGTGTTTTTATAAGCGTACAACACGTTTTTGGGGTCCGAATACTGCATATAAGATAGTTTTGGGGTCTTATTTTGACATTTGAAATGTCAAATGTTGGTATACGTTACATATAACTATAAGCATAAAATTAGAGAAGAATACATGATCAAAAAATTAACGAGCTAACGTGGGTTTTATATATTCTGTTATGGAAAAAATAAAATAATTGGTTAGATTTCTCAGTTGCAGTGTTCTTTTCTTTTTTTCATTGTTTTTTCTTTCCTGCACCTCTCTCTTGGAATCCTGGCTCCGCCCAATGTGTTGGTGATGTTCTCTAGACTGTTGGGTCGACTTAACTTTCAGGAGAACCTTAGATGCTGCTGAGAGGATCGATCTCTTGGAGCTTAAACATGATATTAATAGCACTCCAATGCTAACAGACCAGGTTGACAGCTTGAAATGTGATATTTTCAACAGGCTAAATATATACAACATGCAACAAGCCATGATATTAATAGACCAGTTTGGCTTCAAGGAAAATATACAAAAAGCAGGTTGCAGAAGTCTCGGATATGGCCTGATTGACAGGCTCTTATTCCTAAAGAATCCTAAAATACCTCAATGTCCAGTTCTTCTTATGGGCCTCTTTTGACAGACCTTACCTTTGCACACAACTTTATGTAGTGATTCTTCTTTTTCAAACTTTATGCGGTGATTTGTCATCACTGTAATTATTATTACGAAGAACATATTAGAAGATTGAAGATTCCATCAAGTGATGACATTAAGACTTAAACTTCAAGGATGTTATTCCTACAGATATCGAGAGCTTTACTAATCAACCACGCAACTTGCAAACTGTGTTCCGCAAACCACATAGACACATGGGTTGTCACTTGTCACCTCACTCGAAAAAGTGGACGTCGTTGAGGATATGAAATCTTCATAGATTGATCCAATCCTAAATTGTAGACCATAGAAAATCCTTTCGTTTACGCAAGGCCTTTAGTTTAGTAGGGTAATCACCTTTGTCCCTGAGTGGTTAAACCATGTTTATATCCTAATTAACCTCTCTAGCAGACTAGCAGTATATACTCGATAAACGTCATTCCAGAAAATGAAAGCCAAACAAGAAAAAAAATAAAAAGTCTGATGTGTGATTGGAATGCCACCTACTTTATAGTGTAGTAATAACCGCAGTCAGAAATCATAGATATTTTCAAAATTATAGTTGCGAAATTAAGGTACGCATTATTAGTTGAGATGATTTAACATAAAGCAAACAGAGAAATAATGTCGTTCTAGGCCCCGGTATTTGCAAAGACAACACAGCAGTATGGCCACAATGTCCTTGATGTATACAACCTAATTTTTTTCAACTTAAAACTTTAGACGCAATCAAGAATTATACGCATGCATTAGTTAGTTTACCATTAAGAATTAGTGACTGATCCTATAGTAAATAAATCTATGAACGTCCGTAATTGGATAAATACCTAGAGATGTAACACGTGTCGTGGAAGCGTTCCTGTCTAGTGATTTTCCTTTTATTATAAATGAAATATCTTGATATTTGCTTGTTACCTGACTTGATTATCGTAATGAACCTCTTAGCACATTATGATGATCTGACAGGGGAAGGGTTTCTTGTCAACCTTTCTCTTTTAAAGAATTCTTGAAGCAATTCTTCCTATAAATATCAAGACCATTGGAGTACTTATGAAGCCAACATCCTTATTTCTCTCTTGAGTCTTTATAATTGGTCTTTATAATTGGTCTTTTAAAAAGTGAGACATAAATGGCTCCACAAAAAAATGTATTCTCAAATATTCTGTTTTCGATAGTATTAATCTTCATTCTTTGTAACAACTCGTACTGTTGTCGTGGGGGTGCTACTCCTACTTCACTAGACCTACATCCCACAGATGAACAACCTAGTGATAGTAATAATGAACAAGGAGAAATCCTCAGGTTCCGTGGCATTAACAATGGCCACATAAAGGTTTCAGCTAAAAGGATGATGAGTGTTGCTGACTTTGGAGCTAAAGGTGACGGTAAGACAGATGATTCTAAGGTGCGTACAGACTCTGCATTAATAATTAAGTTGGGTTTTGACAGTTATACTCCTCCGTCCCTTAAAAATGGATGTTTCTCTTTTTCATTCTTTCCTAATTAAAAACATAGCATATCAATTCATTATGTTGGCCGTGTTTAGCGTTAGATACATCCGATTGAAAAAAATATAGGAAGTTAATTTGGTTGATAATTTGTTTATCAAAATGGCAGGCTTTTTTTAAGGCTTGGAAGAAAGCTTGCTCCTCCAAAAACGCTATTGAGCTTGTAATACCTAAGAAGAAAAATTATTGCCTCAAACCCGCTACATTTAAAGGTCCATGCAAATCCAATATTACAATTAAGGTGATCAATACTACTTACGTATTCTGACCTCTAAAAAAATAGACAAATAATTGATACTAGATAATTTAGCTTAGAATATCGGTCATTACAGCAAGCATGCATGGCTATGAGTATGCAACTATGCGATGATCCATTTTAATTAGTAAAATTCAAGTCTTTTGTATTTTAACAATTAATTCAGTTTAGCTAAATAAATAAATAGTTTTATTTTGTATATGAATAATACGAGCGGATCTCTTGATTTAAAAGTTCATGACTTAACTTATTTACTAATTTCTCCAAAATGTAATATGGTTCACATGAACCCCTTTGTATTTTCAGATAGATGGAGCCATCGAAGCTTCTGCAGATCGATCAGATTATAAACGGGATGTCAGACATTGGATTATCTTCAAGAAGATTCAAAATCTCGTAGTTGAAGGTGATGGAACAATTGATGGAAAAGGAGATATTTGGTGGAAGAATTCATGTAAAATTAATAAATCTCGTGTAAGTATATGCATGTTACTATACATCCTTAGGTTTGGAAATTGATTAACTCCAGTCTAATAACTCTACTTTTCCTTCTTGCAGCCCTGTACACATGCGCCGACGGTACCACATGCTAAACCTTTTAAAAGGATTCATTTTTTGTTTTGATATTATCATGCAGTATCATTTACAATGTCTTAATGATGACGAGCAGGCTTTAACCTTCAAAGAGTGCAATAATCTAACTGTGGAAAACATAACCATAAAAGATGGGCAGCAAATGCATCTAAGTTTTCAAAAATGTACGAATATTGAAGCTCACAATTTACTGATAACCGCACCAGAAAAAAGCCCGAATACAGATGGTATTCATGTCACACGAACTCAAAGTATCAGTATCATCAACTCTGTTATTGGTACAGGTGCATATATATACACTGACGAAGGATCCTAATTTTTTGAGGAGTATATTAATTTTCTTTACGAGAATATAACTTAGATATACCATTTTAATAAAAGAATATGTTATTTCAATTAAATATATCTGAACCATGAACCCTGATCAGGTGATGACTGCATCTCTATAGTTAATGGGTCTCGAAATGTACAAGCAACTAACACTACATGTGGACCAGGCCATGGAATCAGGTAATGATCTCTTATTAAACTGCAAACAACCATTAATTTACTGAACTTTCTGTAATTATATTAATCAATTATTGATTTTCATTTCTCATTTATATGGTAGTATCGGGAGCTTGGGTTCTGGAAATTCAGAAGCCCATGTTTCAGATGTTATGGTGGATATCGCGATACTTAATGGAACCACAAATGGTGTTAGGATCAAGACTTGGCAGGTGATCGATCGACAATCTATTTTGCGTATATTTATAATTAGAACTTCCGTAAATTTACTTGATTAGGAGCCGTTTCTAGTTGTTGTTCCCCTCCCAAGGGCAGCTTCTTACTCGTTACTCACCCGTCGGCCACTGGAAACACCACTTCCCGTCGGACATGGATTTCTTTTAATACCAACGAACAACCTTTACATTCAGACAAAATAACATCTTCGTTGGTGTATGAATGTTTTCCCTGCAATATAACACTTTGATTTTTTCCAGGGAGGGTCGGGAAACGCTAGCAACATATCTTTCCAAAACATAGTTATGTATAATGTCAAGAACCCAATAATCATTGATCAGAACTATTGTGATCAAGATGATCCTTGCGATGAACAGGTAACTGAAAAGTGAAAAGTATCCCTTGGATAATATCGAACTAATTTGAACATATATATATGAGCCTATGTTAATTTCAGGATAACCATAATCCTAAATGTTAATCATTTAAATTTTGTTGAGCAGGAATCGGCTGTTCAAATTAGCGATATAATATACAAGAACATAACAGGAACTAGCGCTTCAGAAGTTGCTGTATATTTTCATTGCAGCAAGAATTATCCATGTCAAGATATAGTTTAGCAAGACATAAATCTAGTGAAAGATGAAGATGGGAAAGCAGCTAAAGCTTCGTGCAAGAATGTTAAATTGACTCAAGTCGGAAAAGTTTCGCCTGGTTGTAGTAGGGATAATCAACTCAAAGAGTGGTTTCTTAAGAGTATAGAAGAGGAAGAAGAAAAAGAAGAAGATATTTTCCATGGCCATGACCAAGTTGTCTATTACACTGATCATTAATCGATATCATGCGGAAAATTAGTAAGAAGTAATTATGATTGGTTGAACACTAAGTATAGAGTAAATCAATAATTAATTCTTCATTAAAGAAATTAATAAATAATTATAAGTGTGATCAACAATTTATAAATAAAGGTAAAAGGAACATGAGTGAAAGAAAACTTTTATCTAAATACGATTGACCACCTTTATTTTTTATCCTAAAACATGATTTACTACCTACTTGATTAATAGTCTAATACTACTAGGCACTGTGCATAATGACTCGCGCACTGCTGTAATAAGACCTTATTGAAAAATAATTTATGAATTGAAGCAGAAAAAGAATCCAATCCGGCTAGCTACTGAGCCACTCACAATTCAAAACTTGACTCCTAGCAAATTTGGCAACAGAGTGTGCTATATGGTGAGCACTTAGGATCTCTGTTAACATAAGACAGTCCAAGAATTGAAAGTACTGATAATTTGTAAAGCATCGTGTAGTTGCAGGAATCTATAGACTACTAGGTAATCATGGTAGAAGTTATCTCTTTATTATATGAAGATCTTACAACCAATTACAAGATGATATGAAACTCTAAATTTCTTTAACACAGACTCTCTCTCTCTCAATTTTTTGACTTAAGATTCCAAAAGATCTCTCCCTTCACAAGGCCGGTCTACCCTTTATATAGGGTTTTACATAGTGGATGACAGCTAAGATATCCCCTTATTTCGGAATGACCGCACGATATTATCACACATGTATACCTGCTAACATCGTATATCTTCCATACTTCGCACAGATCTTCACTCTTTACTCATGACTATGCTGATATCATCTGATACGTCATCTTGGTTTGGCTGTGTGCGATTCACATCGCACATAATATAACTTTAGTAATTCGCATAGTTTATAATCGTGCGATATTTCACTCCTACGTTTGCCTCTTCTCATATCGTTCTTTCCGTGAAATGAGCGAAATGAGAATCTTTTAATTTTTATTATCGGCACATGTTCAACTTTTCAAATTCTACCCCACCGACACATCTCCTGATTTTAAGATTTCTTTTTTAATGCGTATCTTTTCAACCGTACGCTTCTTGACACGTTTTTCTAACTGCCTCTTTCTATCCGTTTATTTCTCGCATTAATGAAATAAAGCCTCAGGAACGCTGAATAACTTCCCCTTTTAAGTCTTTCTTCTTCTTTTTCTCTGCTACTGCATCTTTTCTGTATATTTTTTTTACAGTTCAGTTTTCTTTCTCACCGTTATTCACGTCCTGATTTAATCTTATTTCTTTCATCATTCCCATTCTAAAAATGGTTATGTCAATTACTAAGAAGAATGAATTGGCCTTCACATCTTAAAAGAAGAACTCGGCAGAAGAGGTTATTCACTCACTATTCCCCCTGGATGTAATTATTCATCCAAACTCACTCTTGATTTGATCAACTCAGAACAATGGACAAATCAAAGAATCATTTTTTCCTTAGAGCAGCTTCAAAATGGCCTTCTTATTCCGTTGTATAATCCTAACATCCCTTTATTTTATGAAATCCTTGCTGATAAGCGGTTTGCTCGAGCCGTTTTTCAATTGAGTGGTGACGCAATCAGAATAGTTCTTGAATATGCTCGTCGCGCAGCAGGACTGTGGACTTCTTATGAATATGCAGTGCGAAACGAACTGTATCGTGATAGAGTTATTGACCCTCGTGAGTATACTCTTGATAACTTCTTCCAACATTACTACGTGGCACTTATGAAAAATGAATCTACAAAGTGGGCCATTCGCATAAGAAGAAATGAGAATATTGATGAAGATAAGAAAATCATGCGAGATGTCGATTGGAATAGTAACTCCAACAAGACTTTTCGTATATCTAATGACCTGGGTTGGGTGAATTGTCATGTTATTGTAACGGGTCCTTATGTAGTTGGCGGAGCTGTTGATAACTCGGATCTTCCTATTCCTGAGGAATTTTCTCATTATCATCCTTGGGAATTCATCTTGTCCGAAGAAGATAAAAAGTTATGTAAGATCTTCGCATTGGTATTTATCTTCGCATATTTATTATTTTCGGAATAACACTTAAATTCTCCTATATTAGACTATAAAAGGGAAGAATAAAATTAAGCAAGCTAAGAAATCCATTGAAGACTCTCCTTCACGGAATAATAAGGTAGGGAACATTCCTCCTTTCGTTTTAACAATATTGTTGTCTCTGTTACTTATCATTATTATTCGCACAGGTGAGTTCTTCTGGTGTCAAGAACAAGAAGAGGATCAAAATCAAATCCAAAAGGACTCGATCTCCTTCTTCTCCCTCAAATCTTGAAAAGAAGCGTAAGAAAGTATATGATTCCACTTCAAATGTTGAATCCAGCGATGATGATACTCTCGCATCCGAAGACCCCCCTAGTGGAAAATGGGTATTATACAACTCACATCAGAGACCCTCATTGACCGTAGTAGGACCGTTGACCAAATATAACAGTCCCTGATATGGTAAAAATACGGACAAAATCCGAGAGTATATTCAGCCGTCTCTGAATTGGAAAATATATTTACCATTCTGCCATCCAAAACAGAGTCCCTTAAACTGCGATTCAGATCTGGTACTTCTGTGTCAGAATTTTTTGGGCCCACGCAGTGTACTGCCACGATTGAGCCATCTGAAGTGAACGGCTGGATGAACATACCTTATCTCTTTGTTTTTATCACTAAACCAAATACCCTTCGTACTCTGCCTCACATGTCTCCCTCTCCATCTAAACTTATCTTCTCTTTCTCTTCCCAGAAACTAAAACAAAAAACCTAGTTGTTTCTCCTCAAGAACATATGGGTTGAATTATTAATCGAAGAAGAAATCTTCCACCATCACTAAGTCATATATTTGCATCGTTATCTTCGATCTGAAACCAATTTCATCTTCCATCATATTAACTCAAAAGTAAGTAGTTGTCGGAAATAATTTCTTTCCATCTCAGAAAATCAGATAATTGATTTTTTGGAATTGAAGAGATGGATAAAAATGGAGGAGGGTATAATCTAAGAACAGTAGAAGAAGTATCTAGATATTTTAAAGGTAGAAGAGCTGGAATGATTAAAGCTCTTACTTCTGGTTAGTATTCAATTTGATTCTTCTACTCATCTACAATTTCTTTGTTAACTTTGGGTTTTTTTTTTGGGAATTTTAGGGTTTATCGGTTTTGGTTCTAATTTGTTTTTGTTTGTGTTTATTTGTGGATTGTACATATGGAAGAATTTTTCACGTAGTGCGATCCTGGTGATGATATTTCTTCTCCTTCGATCTTATCTCTATTTACACCATTTTTGTTAATTATCGGCTATTATTTCATGTTTCTTTTGGGATTTGTTTTTCGAGTTTAGTTATCAATGTTGGTATGATTAGTAGATTAGGGTTGATTTGAGGGGTTTTGCTTGTTAGGGGTTTTGTTTTCTTGATTTTTTTGATGTACTGATTTGACCGAATTAGAGTATTTTATTCGATTTGGATTAAATAGTTGTTATTGTTTGAAGCGGATTTTAGTGTGTTTTAAGAGGATTTTAATGTGGGGATTCAAGATGGGTGACTTTATGTTGTTTTAGATTCTGGGATTGTAGTTAAATCTTGGTATTGTTGTTCAAATTGAGTTATAGTAGTCAGCTTCTGGGGTTGATGCTAAAATTGGGTTTTTAATTGATCATGTTAAGCCTTGGTTTGGAATTGTTGGCGATGTAACCTGTGTGCTTTTATGGTTTACAGTGGACAAAAAAATGGAGGTTATGAAACCTATGGATATGTTTCAGCTGCTCAAGATCCTAACATGTATTTTAACCAAGGCTATATTCTGCCAACTACTAGGTCTATATTACTTATGAATACATAAGATATCTTATAAATGCATTTTGTTTTATATAAATTGGACTCAATTAGGTCATGGGATTCATGTATAGTCAACAACTAGAAGACTAGAATTTGAGAATGATATCGTGCCAGATTGAACGTGGTATGGCTAGCTAGTCCAAACTGGTAGCTAGGATTATCTTTTAAATTTCTATATGGTAGATTGATTAGTCCTATTTTGGAAAACTACTGCAATTACATTCAAGTGGTGTAGGATAGGAGTATCATATCTTGTGGATTGGTTCCTTGTTTGTCTTTAAAATGCAAATACTGCGAATGTCTCCATAGAATATGATGACTGTTACGGCTTAGGATGGATGGATTTTATTTCAAATACAAAATAAATTCCATTGGGTACTGATAAGCTAGGGATTCTTCATGTTAAATGGGTTTTCCCCCAAATTTATTTAAAATGTCAGAGTGTCTCTTTAGATTGTGTGTACTCTATTTAACTTGTAAATCTCGTTATCCATATTTAGACCATCCTCATTTAACATACATTTTTAATATCATGGGTTTGTTATATGTGACCTAGGTTGCAATTTATAAAGATTGGCAATGCGAAAACTCATGAACTGTTTTTATCTTGTCTGTATTACAATTAATGCCTTTTGCCAGTGATATTTGTTCGATGTTATACTTCTTTGATGGTTTTCAGTAGTAGACACTAGATGCATTCTTGTGTTCGCACTGTCGATTCTCTGCTGTTCACTCATCTAGAGTTCAGAAGCACTATGATCCTGGGTGTCATGATGATCTTGGACTAAACTTCTGTGCTAAACTATTTATGTGGTCAAGACTTGCATAACATTACTTTTGTCTTGTTAATGACATATTTTTAACTGCCAAGGAAGGGGTTGGTCCGTGTATGGGGGTTGATCTATTGAATGATCACGTGGATAAAAATTTCTTATTTTCATTTGTAAGTTTGTAACTATTGATTTTCTTAAACATGGTGCACATGGGTTGTATATTCAAGTAGTACTTGATTGATGTTTATTTTCCCTTTTCGCTAAGGTAGTAACAACTTACTTTGAACTCATAATTTCCAATTTCTTGTTTTTCGCTTCTATGAAATTTTGTATAGCATAGAATGTACAAGCAGTCTAGAAATAGAAATTCTAGGTGGCAGCACCTGACAGGGTTTTGTCGGTAAATTTAGGAGCCCTCAGGCTATGAATTAGTCCAGGGAGTCTTCTAAGAATTAATAGGTGGACTTCTCTATTTTCCAAGGAGATATCAGAAACTTATTTTTGTCGAGTAATGAATCCCGTAGGAATTTCTGAACACTGCTGGTCCAAAATAAAATTTCTGGGCTGGAATTCCCGTTATATATTTTATTTGCGATATTCTTCCGTGTTCTCGAATCATTTAGAGTTTAAACTAACTTGAGTGTCTTGTAATGAAATATAGTCCTTAGGATGACGTTTTTGGATTCATACTAGGTGACTCATGCTCAATTATGGTTACGTCTATATCCTGGAACACTCATTTTCTTAGAGTGAAGTCCTTATGTGTCCTTTGTAAAAGATCGGTAGATACCTCAACTTTAACATATCTATCGACTTGCAGACAGTAAATGTAAGTTTACATGGTCATTAGACCATGATTCCTACATATTGTGGACCTCTTTATTAGACCATGGTTTCGCTATTATACTGTGATTTCCTACATATTGGGGACCTTTTTATTAGACAATGTTTTTGTCACTAATAAAGAGATTTTTCCTTTAATTTGATTTCATTATCCTTTACCCTGCAGCCGAATTTTTTAATTTTAGCAATTTCACCTGTATTATGATGCACGTTTGTTGTGGAACAGAGCAGAGGGTCAATCAAATGATTTTCTTTTCTTGTGTTGTCTGGCTGTTCCCAAAATTATACTTGGTTATATATGAGCTTTGGTGTATTTCATACTCAAATTGATGCACAATGGTCGATTTTTCACTTGGAAACTGTAATCAAGTCTCGTATCCCAGGCCTCCAGTCGCTAATTAATAAAAGTATTGCTGAACTAGAGGCGAAATTCAGTCGTTTTGGCAAGCCTTTTGCTTCTGATGATGGAGTAAGTCTAGCTTAAATCTCAGTCTTCAATTCAGAGCCTATTGTCTTTAGTCTTCCATATGCACTTATGAGCAAACATGGACTAAGTTATGGAGATTTGCCGTCTTTTGACCTAATTCACTAATTGTGGTTTTTTGTAGGGTAAATTGTACTCAATTATGGAGATTTGTCGTCTTTATGATGGAATTTTCAAAGAACATCTTGACGGCATGTATGTAGCTGGTAGATTGGAATGTAGCTGGTGTTAATTTCTGGTAGATTGGAATGTAGCTGCCTCGGCGCACACATGTGAGTTGAAAACAAAACTTGAACCTCCTTTTGTGATTTGATTTTGAGTTTTATTTGTTGCCTTAGAATGATCTATATGTCCCCTGTGATGTTGTTACTTACAAAAAAAAAACATGAGCTTCCAAAGGATTCAACCCATTTCTTTGTATCAACCTTCCATTTCCATGAAGCTCTTGTTTTGTTTCAAGCTTGTCCTTTCGTAGTCATGGTTGTGAGATAACTTTCCTGCAGTGTATGGCCAATACTTCATGTCTTGATGGTCATCTTTACCCCAGATAGTATTATTAGTTGTTAAGTTACATATGCTTCTACTAGAGGGCAGTTTGGAGTCCAGCTCATTGATTGAATTCTGTAACATATTACATAACTTACTTTTGATAATACTGTCATCTCTTAACTTATTTTTCTCTACCATGTATGATGAACTAAACGAAGTTGTTGATTTGCTTTGCAGGAACGATGTTCTTTGTCGTATGTGAACCAGGGACAAACACATGGATGCTCTACTTGATATCAATCATGAAGTATTGGCTAAGTTCATCGTCATCGGAGGTGCTTATCGTTTTATTGTTTAAAATGTTGTTGTTAGAACTTACTAGCTAGCTCAGGCATATATTGTTATGGACTCAGAATTTCATCCTTTTTTGTGTAGTTTTAAACCCAATGGATAAAATGAATGAATCTTGAATTCACAGTTTGAGTTTAAATTTGAAGTATCATTCGAATTTCAGTTAAAATTGAGTTGCATTTGAATTTCAGTTCAATTTGAGGTTGCATTTGAATTTCAGTTCAAATTGAAGTTGCATTTCAATTTCAGTTTGACTGTAATTTGACTTGACTGTAGTTTGACTTAACTAGACTTGACTTGACTTGACTGTTTGACTTAAATACCAGTAAGATTAATCCAGATTCATCCATTCAGACATTCAGCTGATATGAATCTGATTTTTTTTATATTATAATTCAAATCTACGACCAATGTCGCGGGTCAACGTTTAGTTACTGTTAGAAACGGTCTCTATTCAGAGACCCACATCTTAGGGGTCGTTCAATTAAAAAACGCTTTATAAACGACCCTTTCAGAGAACCCTACAATGGGTCGTTTAACTCGTATATATGACGTGTCCTGACAGTCGCGGAATTGTTGTTTTCCACTAGTGCTCATCAATTGATTCTTCAATGAAAGTCTTATCTGGTGTGTTTTTGGATTCCATGACTTCTATGGGTAATGATGAGTTAACTCTCACCCTTGAAATGGTATCAAAAATTTGTAATTCTTCGCGCTTAGATGATCTTTCGCTTCGCAGAGCTTCATCTTTATTAACTCCCAGCTTTCAATTTTCCTTCGATCTTCTGGTAATTTCTATCCTTTTTTAGTTTTTCAACAAGTTTTAATCTACACATCATTATGTTATTTCCTCATTCTTATATCATTAATTTTTCATCTTCACAGATGTCTCGCATGTCATAAACGGTATCTTCAGATTATGAGAGAAGACTTCAATCTCTTTCGACTAAGAATTCCAAACTTGAAGCTGAAGTTTCTACTTATGCGAATGATATATCAGAACTTCACAAAAGAAATGATCAATTGTCTGGCATTTAATCCTATATCCATTTCTCCATCTTATGCCTTTCTATTTTATACTTGCTATTCTTGAATTATGTATTCTTGCAGAAATTTATCGACTCTCCGATGAAGCAGCCTCTTTATTTCGCTCTGCTCATCATCTTGTTGATGATGACACTCTTCTGAACTATCTTAATTCTTCTTTAAATAATCTCACTGAAGATAAAGTAAATTCCTTTTCTTTTGAGAAACTCAAATCAGAATACCAACTCCTCAGTATTGATCATAGAAGTTCCCTAACCTCTTGTAACAGCTACAAACGTCGTTTTCGGGAATCCAAAGATAGAATTAAAGTTTTAGAAACAAAAAATAACTCCCTTATTGATGAGAAAGATAACGCTATTCTTAAAGGTGCGAAGGAATTAGAAAAATTTCAAAAACTTTTACTTGAAGTCCAAGTTGAGCGAGATTTAGCTTTACGCGATAAGGAAGCACTCATGAAGGAAAGAAATATTATTCGATCTCAGCTCCTTATAGAGAGTAAAGATGAGTTTAAATGGGATGCTATGGTTTTGAATGATGCTAGAACTGATTTAGCTGTAAAAGTGAGCCTTGAATCCAAACATACTGCTTTAGTTAAAGATATTATTTTCAATAATGAAGGTCATTTACTGCTCTTTTATACTTGCCATTTCTTCTGAAAAAGAAAATATCTTCTTTCCAATTCTAACCCCACTTTATATTTCGGAGAAAAAGAGAAGGATTATCTTCGGCAAATTAGAGAATTTCAGAAACAGCTCGATGAATCCAAAAAACTATCCGAAGAACTGCAGAAGCAGCTTGAAGAATTTAAAAGGATATCCGAAGAATTGGGCACGAAGTATGATGCTCTTGATTCTAAGTATCGCAAGCTTAAGAATAATTATGTTGCTACTGTCTCAAACAATAACAAGGATGCCATTCGTGGTAACAACGCTGCAGTAAAGATAGTGTGCGAAGAAAATAATATTCCCCTTTCCAATTATCATATTGAAGATGTTTCTCCAAATGAAGATATTCCTGAAATCTCT
The DNA here is from genome assembly GCF_003573695.1 of Papaver somniferum. Classification (NCBI taxonomy): domain Eukaryota; kingdom Viridiplantae; phylum Streptophyta; class Magnoliopsida; order Ranunculales; family Papaveraceae; genus Papaver; species Papaver somniferum. The sequence continues at coordinate 8,662,167 of NW_020618825.1, read as the reverse complement.
GATAGTGAAGTAGAGTATATGGAATACGAAGATGAAGAAGTTGAAGAAGAAATTCATAACTATGATACTGAACGAAGTAATCATGATGGTTCGGGTGTTAATCGAAACAATGAAAATAACCTGAATGAAGATTGATTATTTCTCGTTGTTGTAAATTATTCTTTTTGATCCTTTGTATATCTCTTTCTCATCTTTTCTCTTAAACTTCTTCTTGAACATGTGTTTTACTTTTTTAGTATACATGAATTCTTCTTCAACTTGTATTTATGCGTAAATATCTTAAATGTCAACCTTCTTCATATGTGTATGAATATATCATATGTGGAAAATAACATCCTTTCTGTGCTTGCATTCCCATTCTTTTCTCTGGTATTTGTCACAAAATGATAGATTCATGGTTATATGAACTTCACATACCTCAGTTTTTATCTTCGTATGGTGTATATCTTCATAAAATCTTATTTCCTGCAAAATAATTGTAGCCTATATTTTATTTTCTCTAGAGGTCTTATTGCGCCTTCCTAAGTAAAGGTCTTATTTTTCCTATTTTTAATTCTCTTGTACGATGAAATCACAGGACGTTTCTACACTGTAATGTATTGACCCATTGATCTCGTCTTAACTTTTTCTTAGTATTATTGCCTCTGCAGGATATATTGATGCGACAGGCCTAAGTACTCCCGTGAGTAGAAGCCCCATGACATTGTCGTCTTTTGACACAATTCAGCTCCCTAGTGGAAGGTGCCGTCCTTATCTTCCCCCTAGTTACCCCTTCAAGGAAGCTTACCCCTAGTTGATTTCGCAGTCTCTTTTCCTTCCACCGATAGGTTTTATAGTTACGAGGCTGCACCCTAAGTGGGGTATATTCGGACCTAGTGCATCATAGTCAGGACTTGTCAAGAATGGCGGAATACGCTCCAGACGTACCCGGCACGCTTGACTCAAACGTGTACCTCGGCTCCCTGATCGATTTTCTGCACTCCTTGAGAAGATCTTATTACCTTAATCTTTCGATTTAGGTGTCTTCCCGGATGGGCTTTTTCGTTTTTCTCACCCAAAATCTCCATGACTCAAGTTCCAGGGTTGATGTAGATTTCCCTTGAGTCATGCACAATAGGTTTTCCCCGACTATGACGTTCTTTAGGTCTTATTGTTTCCTCTAGAATTTATGTGAACTAAGGTGCACGGCACATTCAGATGCCCAACCCCCCCTAATGGATCTTTTATTTCTGTTGCCTTCTATGAAGGTCTTATATCTGTCTCTTTATTATAAGAGAATTTCTGAAGAAGAAATAAAATTCATTCCTCCGAACGTTACATTCAAACTCAAGAGGAAATTACATCGCGAGGAATACATGTACCACACGTCTTTGCTTTTGCGATCAAATTCGCAGGCTTTAATGAGTTGTACATCGTTAAGAAAGTATGAAAGTGTTCTTCAACCATCAATTTTGAGTTATATAACTCTTAGTACAAAGAATTCTTACTATGTCTTTGCTTTTCTTCATATCACTTCATCATATTCTTCATTTATTCGATGTTTATTCTTGATATATTTCGCGCGCCTCTTATTTTATTCTTATTTTCAAGATACGGTCTTTCTAGTCCGTTTGTTGCGAGCATTCGCAGAATATTCAGCCTCAAAATTATTCTGCCCGCAATTATGTTTTGGGGATACCATATCAACCATTAATCTCTCACCTCTTTGATTATTTTAGACTTGTTTTTTCCAACTTCTTCTTTTATTTTCTCGCTCTTCACTTTTGTCAACATCAATTTCCTGACAGCTTTTTCCTTCATTCGGATCCTCTCTGATGATTCCAAGTCCTTGAGGTAAAGGGAATTTTATGCATTGATGGAATGTTGAAGCCACTCCCAAGATACCATGCAACCATGGAATTCCAATTAGAGCATTATAAGGGGACTCCACATCAACAACGCAAAATAGAATTTTTGTCGATAGACTTTTTACTGGAATCCGCATCGTTACTTCACCTTTGGGCTTGTTCGCAGTCCCGTTGAAACCATAAATTTTATAAGTCGACAAAATCAATTCTTCATATTTTCCGCCCATTGTCTTGTAATTGCGGTAGAATAAAATATCGACAGAACTCCCTGGATCTATAAGTATTCTGTTAATAGCCCATACATTTGCGTCATCTTCCTCCTCCTCATCATCATCTAATTTCTCTTTTGGGTTAATACCTAGCTTTACCACCAATGGACTCTCATGTGGTTCTCCTCCTCCTGGTGTTTCTTCAGTGCTGAATGAAATAGACTGTTTCTGCCAATCCTTTAATGGTGAAATCTTTGCAAGATTGAATATTTCCCTTCTGTCACTATCTCTCGCATGCACTCTACTGAGAATATTGTCATGAAAGTCCCCAATACTACGGAACAAATGAATAATTGAATTGCAATATAAATTTTTGGCTTTCGCACCTACTTCAATTACATGTACATTCCTTACTTTCTCCACATTGTATGTGTTTCCTCCAGGTGGCGGTAGTGGTAATTTCTGTTATTGTTGTTCCAAGAAGTGGTTTAGTTTTCCTTGCTCGATCATTCGCAATATAATCTTTCTCACATTTCTATAATTGTGTGTTGTGTGACCATGGAAGCGATGGTACGCACAGAATTCTTTACTCCTCCTTCCTGGTGGTGGTTCATCTCCTAAATTCGGAGGGTCGGGAATTTCTTCCAATGAAATAACTGCTTCCCAAATTTTGTCTATTGTTGTATTTAGTGATGGGAGTTTTATCTGTTCCCATATTATTTTTTGATTTCCCTGCTTGTTATTATAATATGGCTGCTGCTGTTGTTGTTGACCTCCATAACTTTCTTGTGGATTATACATTCTTTGAATTTTATTGTTCCCTCCGCGATTCTGAATCTTTTTTTTCTCTGTATTCTCTTTCGAACTCTTCTTGATCTGCACTGCCCATTGCCACTAATTTTTGCTCTACTTTTGTTATTTTATTTCCTTGGCTTCCTTGAGATGTACTTGCTATAACATTTGCTAACCTTGGGAGTAAACTGCCATTTCCTTCTTTCGTATTTGGCATCATCATTGAAAAGGACTCCATTTCCCTTTGATTTTCTTCCAAAACTATATATTCCTCCTGATAATCGCGCAGTTCTCGCATGGTAATTGAGTCTTTTAACCTGAAAATTTGAGTGTATAGTAAATCTGTAGGAAAGAGCGCGTTAATGAAAGCTAATATCAAATTTCGCTCGTCCACTCTTCGTGTCATTTCACTACACATTGTTCTCCATCGAGTTGTCAAACCTCGCAGACTTTCATTTATTCTTCTTTGCAGACTGAACGCCTTTTCTATTCTTGGTGGTGACATATTATTGTTGATATATTGTCCGAGAAAGAGGTTCTGTAAATGAGAAAATGACTCAACCATTCCTACCGGCAACCCTCCGAACCATTGTAGAGCTTCCCCTGTCAAGCTGGCTGGAAAATACATGCACAATACCGCATCGTTCTCTTCCCACTGTAATAGAGATCTACTGTATGCTTTTACATGTTGTATCGCACAGGTTCTTCCTTCAAATATGCTGGTAAAATTAGGTAGGCTGCATTTTGGAGGTATGATCGCAAGTTGTATTCTTCTGGAAAAAGGTGTTTTTCCTTCTTCTTATATCGCTTCATCCAAATTTCTCCTTACGCCGTCTCTTCGTATCTTCATCATCTCTCTCAAGTCCACCATTTCTCGAAGAATGTTTTCGCTCATTGTTTGGTCTAAAACTTGCTGCAATAGGTCTTTTTAATCTTGCTCGTCTTATTATATTTTCTTGATTATTTTGACGCATAGCCTCTTGAATTTCTCTTTCTTCATTTTCTTATCTTTGTTTCCTACGCCTTTCCCTATCAATCCTTTCACGTTCAACTGCCTCTTCTAATTCACGTTGATTTCTCAACATTTATCTTCCATGTAATAGCAATCTCCCTTGTTATGCATCATTCTCTTCATTATTCTGCTCTTGACACGTAAGATTACGTTCTCCTGTATGTTGGTATCTATCGTTCCTTTGAATTTCAACTCTACGATCTGGTTCGTGTGGTTGATCGTACCTGTCATATTCTACTTCTTGTTCCATGCGTCTATCTTCTTGACGATTTTGCAAGTTACCATATGTTTGCAAGTTTTCATCAATGACCTCTACATTTTGCTCTCTCCTTGCGTGTATCTGAATAGATTAGTTTTGTCTTGACGAACTCCTACTAGTCCTTGATCTTGATCTTGTACGCGTTGTGCTTCTCGATATCTGATCTTGCAATCTAAGATTTTCTTCCATTAAATCATCATTTTGTCGTATCAAATTCGCACGCATTTCATCTTCTCTTCGTCTCTCCGCAATCAACCTTTGACTCAATTCCTCAATTGTCATATTTCCTTCATCATCTTCAGTTCTTTGCTCTTCCTCTTCAGTTGAATTAGTGTGTGCAGTATGAATACTTACTCTGTCGTAGTCAATATCATTGTTCTGCGCCGGCGTTCGCTGAGGTCCACCCAGAACTTCATTTCTTTGAGCACTCCTTTTTTCCATCTCTGATTGATCTGGAATCTCACCTCTTCTTATTTTAGCAATTCTTTTACTTTTCCTTGCTGCCATTCGTTCAACAACAGATTCAAGTCGTACCATAGCCGTTTCTTCGGATTAACAATTCAAGAAACCTAGATTTTAATTTTCTGGTATTGAATTTCTTAACAGGTTTACCAACAGGGTAATAATCTATAGACAATCATGGTAGATATTATCTCTTTATTATATGAAGATCTTACAACCAATTACAAGATGATATGAAACTCTAAATTTCTTTAACACAGACTCTTTCTCTCTCAATTTCTTGACCTAAGATTCCAAAAGATCTCTCCCTTTACAAGGCCAGTCTACCCTTTATATAGGGTTTTACATAGTGGATGACAGCTAAGATATCCCCTATTTCGGAATGACCGAGCGATATTATCGCACATGTATACCTGCTAACATCGTAGATCTTCCATACTTCGCACAGATCTTCACTCTTTACTCATGACTATTCTGATGTAATCTGATACATCATCTTGGTTTGGCTGTGTATGATTCACATCGCACATAGTATAACTTTAGTAATTCGCATAGTTTATAATCGTGTGATATTTCACTCCTACACGTCGTATATGGTTAGCACTAAGTTCATGCATACTGTCATTGATTCCCAGAAATCATCTGGACAAAGATTAGAAAAAAAAACTAGTAACAATGAAGTTTCAGAGTCCTATTGTGGGGTTAAATGGACATGAGTCACTTCCAACTGCGGTATATTGTTACCTCTACGGTCTACCCTTCCAAATATTATTTTCTTTTTTTATTTTATTTTTGCAATTTCCATTTGCCGTTCTTTGGTGAATACAGCGAGCACGTTACTTATATGGTTTTTCCTACCAAACCTGATTACTCTGCACGTTACTTGTTTAATTTGATACTCCCTCCGTTCCTAAATATTTAATTTGATACTCCCTCCGTTAATTTGATACTCCCTCCGTTCCTAAATAATACGCTGATTTTATAAATAAATGTTTCAAAAAAATAGACTGGTTCCTAATTAGAAAGTCAAATGTAACTTTAGTTTTCTGGGACCACTTTTCTCTTAACTTCTTTTGATGACAAGTGTCATATGGACCATTTCACTTCACTTCTTTTATTGACAAGTGTAATGGGGACCACTTTCAATGATTAGTTCTCTTAATTTCCTTAATTTTTCTCAAAAAACAAAACCAACTTATTAAAAAGGAACGGAGGGAGTACATATATGGTTATTCCCATTCCAGAATTGCTGTGCAGAGGACTTGTACCTTCTCGGATGCTCACAATTACATACAATTCCTACCTAAATATACAATGACCGGAATGATTCCACGAACCTAGTGCTCCGGGGCATACCGTAACTTACTTTTCAACTCGAGTAAAGCTAATCACATTGATGAGAAATTCATTTTACCAAAAATTTTAGGTCCAAATACTTGTTCTACCAGGATGAATTAATATGCTACGGATGATTTAATATGCTACGTTTAGGAAAAAGAATAGAACATTAGCACATTCCAAAAATGATTATCAATAGAATCCAAGAATGCGTGCACAAATTCAAGACCGAAAGTTGTTGCAGTATTAGATGTGGAGCACACCTCGGACATGCAGAGCCAGGTCCATCAGTGCGTGGTGCAGATTTGTTCTTCAAATACTGAACTGAAATTTATTTTCCTATCCTCTCATTGCGACCGCTGCCTGATAGAGCCTTGGAAGCTTAAATGTGAACTGCCTCTGGATGACAATCCTGAATATTGTAAACATCGAGGTCATGAGAATAACAACACATTCATCTCCAGCTTACAGAACTTTCCATAATATCAATACCAACTTTGAGATTATTCTAACATTTTGGTCTCTATGAAAAAGAAGAAAGTTTTACTGCCTGAATTTCGAAATATAAACAAGGTTACAAAGAAACCATTCAATCAATAAACAGTGATTCGACACATTAAATTGTTTTATTTGTATCTAGCCTGGACCACCAGGTTTAGAAGACGGACATTTCTTATGGATGCAATGATACACGAAGATGTCCACAATGTATAAACATAATTACAAACAATTTTTTTCATAGTCTACATACGAAATATTCTGAACAACTAGATTTAGAATAACCATCAGAAATCCATTTTAAACATGAAAGACCTCTTTCAGGTTACTACATGATAATCCAGAACTAAAATTACAACAACAAAAAAAACACTCTTGTATGCATAATATGATATTTAAGAGAATAGGTAAAATAGACACTTCTTTCCTGCTCCAACACCTTACGGTCATCTGTAGTAGTTTGACCACAACAAAATCATATCTTTTTGGTTCATAAGAAAGTAGGGATCTCATCATAAACCTCCTTATACATTAATCTACAAAGCATGTCACGCATTCAGGGTCTGATCGGTCTACTTCTAGAATTCAACAAGTTGACACTTGTCAGCTCCTCCTACTAATTTAAAGCAAGGATTTATCACGTCGCATCTATGTTCTTCATTTATAACCGAGACTCTCAAAATGTGGCTCCAAAGAACAATAAAGAAAATCATGGGCGAGAATGCTAATCATGAATGGAGAAACCTTCCTACTGGTAAATTGAGGATTGCAGCCGATAAATCCATCAACACATAGTCCTCGATCACTTCCTCACGAGCATGTCAATTAGGTACATAACAAAAAAGTAAAACCTAAATCATGTGTATCTAATAGTTAACAAGCAGTGAAAAGGTGAAATGTTGTTACCTTGAATAATTATACCCAGGCAGAGATTACCATGACATACATGACATTAATATTAGGCGATGCAGCTTTTGTCTTCCTATGCGGAGGCCTAACAAAAGAGGTGTTCTTCTGTTGTATCCGAACAGCAAAATACAATAAAATACACTAGTTTTAAGTGTAATACTTGGTTTTGAGAGGAAATACCATAATGCTAGGGTTGTCGTTGTGTTTTCGATATTCCACCAGAAACCCATACAACAAAAGCTGATGATTGTCGGCCTTGCTTGACTTTCAGTTTGGTCTTCACCATCTCCAAGCCTTATCTCTTTTGGAATTACCTCTTGGCCAGGTACTTCAACTGAAGATAACACTTCAACAACAGTCTCATTCCTTTGCAATTTTTCCCTAAGTGGAATGCTAGACTCACCTAATGATACCACCTGCAACTCTATCCCTGATTATCGTCTTCACGAATCCATACATTTCACAGTTGAACTCTTGTCCAAAATCACAGTTGAACATACTTAACAGCTCCAAAATCTAGTGCAGTTTCGGCTTGCTCAATCTCATGTTTTGACCACATTCCTCCAACGCCTGTTCACAAATGAAACAACTACCGACATTCAATAGCAGAAGAACAATTTAGAAGGATAAAAAGGAATATGTAGAATGATTATTATCGACCAATGCAACAGATAAGCGGTAACAGCTGCCTAACTAAACAAATAAAATGAACCCAGTCATACTTCCTTTAGTGATTAAATCCTTGCAACGTATTTTTGCTGCATTTAAGAATTGGACCATATCATTGTGAGCAGCCAGGGAAGGTACTGAATCATCTCAAAAAGTAAGAAAAACTTTCAGAACAGGAGTGCCTTTGACGTAAGTAGTCAGACTCTCCACGAGCATCTCCAGAGACAAAGACCACACGCTGAGTTTTCTCTTCTTGCAAGCGATACCTAACGAACACTTACAAAATCCGTAAAATTGGATTGAGAGAGAAAAGTGTCTAACAACATGACTGCTGGCAAATTCAGATGGAAACACAGTTACAAAATCAACTGAAATTATCGACACAAGTATAACTAGACACTTGGCACTATCAGAACCCCATTGCAGTCTGAATCAGAACTAATATACTGTAAATTATCCAACATAAACTTAGCACTAGCCGAAAAATCATGAAACCAGAAAACATAAGAAAACCAACATATGAGGAAACAAAAAGAACTGAATCACGGATTAGGTATCACAAAAGCCCCCAATGCAGTTTGAAGATGAGTTTCGATTAGGTAACACATGACCCAACCTCAGAACAATCGTGTCCTCCCCAGACGAATACTCTCTTATTGGATTATCCAGGTAGCAATTCCGGTAGGCGCTGAGGTTTACCTGCACGACATGACTCAGACTCGGATTGTACTCAGAGACTGAGTCAAAAGAAAAACAGGTCGCGTTCAATTCACACGTGCCCAGTTTAAAGGCTGAGATCAAAACAATTAATTCTTGTTCTTACAATCGAATGGCTGCTACACTTTTCATAATCAAATGGCTGATTCCAAATATTCAAGTACCAAATTTCCTAAACAGCCTCACTAATTTGATCAGCAAGAGTATCAAATTGATACATGCCGTCCTGTGACAAATCAATAAAAGCACATATTAGTCACAATTACTTACTTGATTAATAAAATCAATCAAGCATAACTTCCTTGAGGAATTCCTGCAGCAGCAAAATACCTTGATCCTTATACCGGCCTCCATGAATTCATAAGGCTCTGTTTTGAGAGGAAATATCATCATGCTATGGTTGTCTTTGTGTGTTCCGATCCCTCCACCAAAATCCCATATAACAAAATGAATACTCCACTTATTGGGGTTTTGATTTGGGGGAAGATCAAAAATGAGAAATAGGAATTGAAACTTGTGGGGAAATTTATTGCATGGATCGATCTGCAAAACTTGAGATAAGATCTGAAATTGTGGAAATCTGAAAATTGAAGGCGGACTAGGACTGATTAGGGTTTTACAATTTCTGATTTTAAGTGGAGAAATGATTTGTGTAATTACCAAAAGTGCCCTTCTGACAGGACTGTGAAATTTCGAGAGGAACTCTCTTTTCTGATCAGAGCACACCCTAAAAGCACACTTGGCCGAAGTAGCTTGATATACATGGGGCATGGCCAACCAAAATGAAGCATAATGATAGTGACCACCGGAATGAATCACAAGGTTGCTAAAAGTGGTTATCAACCTCTATGGGAGATTACCATTAAGAAAAAAATTTAACTGCATCCTATTTTTCATGTCAAAGATAATCCAATCACATCTTAATGATCTACACTTTGATAAGGAACCGAAATTGCAATTGCACCTGCAGATCGGTGCTGCTTAAAACGGAAAACAAAAGTCGGTGGTTAGACTAGATTTTTTTGAGCTAACTGTTTGTTACCTTCGATTTATACATCACTGAACAATACCAAAAAAAAAGTGGGGATCCAACTGTTAAAGAGGCTGTCCAAACAATGGGAACTTGAAACCAATTAAACTCAACCCCAAAATAAACTTGTGCAATATTTTTAGCCTGAAGGGAACATACAGTTTGGATTTTGCTAGGGTTTTGCTAGGGTTTTAAAAGGGGCTTCGTGGCAGCCTCCAAGAATAGTGGTCAATCATAAAAAATGTAAACGACGGGTATTACAATTGAGTATTGACACCCGCTGGAACTGCAGGTGACAGCTGACAGGTGGTTCAAATTGTTTACCTAATTGTATCACTACTAGAAATTGGTATCAAATATGTCGGTGGCTTAGATGACAAAACCTCCCACTTTCAATACTCTTCTTCTAAAGCAAGCAAGCAATCAAGCACCCATTTCAGATAACTGAATTCTGACACGTACAATGCTCAGAACTAATGATGTAATAGCAGTTAAACAGACTCAACATATAGAACACAAATAACAATTCTCTGCTTCACTAAGTATCAAATTGCAGTCCTACACAGATCAATCATTCATGTATTCTAGACAACCTAAGGCTTCTCAACATTTTTACGAAACCTAGATTTTATATCTCAATTTTATTCACAATACAGAGACAACCAAGCAAGCAATACACATGTCACATATCATGTACTACAATTTACAACACAGACACATCTCCTTAACAGCTACAGATATAATGCCAAACAGCCAAAGAGGCGTGAACATGGAAGAGACGCCAAGGTCAAACATAACATGACTGATATGGATTAGAGAGCAACAAACCTGACACAATGGATAAGCACTGGTAAACCAAATATTTCCAATCCTCATAAACTAAAGGAATGAATTAAAAAGCACTTCCCAAACCAAGAAATGGCCAGCATATCCTTCAAGTTGAGTAACGAATCTTGGGGTATTAATTATATACCCTCATGTAATAGTCCTTTAGTAGTTTAATAAATTTCATGCTTCAAAAAAAAAAAAATTGAGTAACAACTATGGACCAATTAACTAGTTCCCACAGGGTGGTAGTTTAATTTCTAAACTCAACTTCTGAACTTCATCAACTAATAAGGCTCATTGCAGAAGAACATAATCAAACATGGTTCACGAGATATTATTCGAAACAATATTTTCCAAGTCAGAAATTCAATTCTAAACAAATATAGTTGTTATAACGTATGACCACAAATTCTATGGATGTTTTTCAAACTCATTCAAGTATTATTCAGATTTGGGGAAAATCGCCAAAATTCACAGTATAAACCTTACTTCACAATTTCCCCAAACCAGATTAGTAATCAAGAAATTGAAACAAATTACAGTAAACCCAAGATCGAATATCATCCAAATTTTAAGTTTGATCATCAAACTTTATTAAAAAAAAAAACAAGTTGTGATAAACCCTAGCTTCCCTGTTTTCACATCAATTTCACATCACGGATGAAATTAACAAGACTAGGTACTGAATCACAACCCGTATCAAGTGTAGTAACACCAATACTCAAGTTGGTAAGAACCATATTCGATCATTTGGGTAAAAACCGCTCACCACACAAAATCGATTCAAAATTGAAAAACAGAATGGAGTAATTTCTTTACCTCGTTTATAAAACCAGACAATACCAACAACTCCAAGTAATCAAATCTCTCTCGTTCACGATTTCCGTCGATTTATCTCAATTTTCTCCGATTACCAGAGAAGCAGCAGAAGACGAAAGAGAGAGAGAGAGTGAAAATGAAAGAAGAAGAGCGCCTTTGGGTTATTGTTAACCTAAAATTACCTAGGTACCCATGCTGGGTTCTAGGGTGAACAACGCGTAATGACTCACTTGTCCAACTACACTCGAACGTTTTACTAACACCATTATGGATCCGATTTCGAACCAAAAACCCGTAACGTTACAGATATACTACAAGCTTCCATTTGAAATATCAGAGTCTGGCACCAAACAACACAGTGCACTAGCATGAGTTGGCAAAGGAATGGTGGTGTTGTCAAAAGTAATACATCACCAAGAAGGTGGGGGTATCGATGAGGCAGCTGCCAATAATACTCCAGGGGATTGTTGGGCTATCCCTTCCTTATGGCCCATCAGTTTGACCTTTCGCTTAACCAATGGAGGGAGCTAAGTAGTAGCTGACTAGTTAGGTTAAATGTTTCATCGAAACGTCTAGGAGACGTTAGTGTCTCTTTACCGTCTCTTTTCTTTTCTTCACGAACTGAGAAGACTAACTTCTCCTGGATATTTCGATGAAACATTAGAGTTCACCAATCGCCCGTGAACGATTGTCCGTGTTCGGTTTTCCACGTAATTATCGGTGTTGTGTGATTGCTTCTTATATGGTCGTAATTATGTTGTTTCCGTATTATGTTTTATTATTTGTGTAGTTTTCATATTGCGCACAGCGTCTCGGATCTGTAAGTCTCCTCCAACAAGGATATGATTTGGCCAACAATCCACATTGTTCTACATGCATGACTACCGATAAGGAAGACCAACTGAGAGAATCTGTAATGATCAAAAATAGACCTGCAGCGTCGGGATTGCCTTTTGGGCAGGTCGGGACAAAACCTCAATTTTAGTTGGTTTCTTAATGTAGAATTTCCTTTTTCTAAGATTTCACCTATTTGCCACCTATATTTTTCCTATTTTCCACACACCTTAATTGCCACCCCCGCTTATCCTCTTTACCACTCATTAGGATAGGATCATCTTCGCAGAGGCAGTCAGACAGATATGGGAAACACCGTTCACTTTAACCATCTATTTTTCTATTTATCCATCTTCTTAATCTTTCCATATGTTTGGTTGACTCCGGTTATGATGTCTAGAAACTATCTGCGTAGAGCTCTGTCACTTATATATGAATTTTAGTATGCTGAGTGCAAACTCGTGTACAACAATTGGAATTTCGCATCAGGGTACTTCCTCCTATAGTCAATAATTGTATGCCAACCAAGGAGATTCTTTAGTGCCTTCCAAGGTTCTGCGTAGATAGCTAGGGTCTGGAGTAAAGGTTTTGTGGGTACACCTCTGGTAAACCCTCCGGAGACAACACTCCGCCGCTAGGGCCATCTAGCGGTTTAACGGCTTAATGCACGTGCTTAGTGTAGTCATTTTATTTTTCTAGATTAGTTTTGCTCGAGATCTAGCAAATAATAAGTTTGGGGGTATTTGATTGACACATTTTTGTGTCTAATTTGTCCTCAATGTGCTGTATTGTTGGTACACGATTTCGTACTTATTATGGTGTTTTTATGTTTGTGTAGGTGTTTTTGGAGAAATACACTTGTGTGGAAAAAGTTCCTCAAAAAGTGCTATTTGGACCCCGGAGGACATTTGTTATACGGACCCCATATTTGGCTAAGGGGAACTCAGGGTTATGCATATCCCGAATTCATCCTCGGCACCCAATTACTAAGGGGCACACTACCTTCTATTTGCACCCCCAGAGCGCCACCTGCTATTCGCACCCCCATATCTGTTAGGGGCAGGTCATCCCCTACCTTTTAAATTCTGGTTTTTGGCAGGAAAAATGCACAGTTTACTACCAGATTAGGGTTCGAGTTTTGGGCGTATTTTAGGCGGATTCAATCGCTGAAACTTCTTGGGACGACTGTATTGAACTGAACAGAGATGGTATGTTCTCCGGAATCGAAAGAGCTGGGCTAGATAATCCTCTTGAGGCTAAACAGGGAGGATAGATGTTCTCGGGTTTTTGAAGATGTTATGTGGATAATCAATCACCGAAATTGATTGGGATGGACTTATTCAACTTAAAAAGGACTGGTCTGATGAGTTAACTCGTCTGAATTGGGATGGATAATCGGATTTATGGAAAACAGGGTTCACAGGTTTTTGGACGTTCACCTGCGTATTCCCTAGAAGAGATTTGCGAGAGATTTTGTTTGATTTATTCGCTTATATTGTTTGGTAATGACCTGTTTCAGTCAAACATGGGTGGTACTTGTGTTAGTTTCCATAGAAAAGGGAGATTTCGTGAAACAAGGCAAGCAAGTTATTCTCGGGATATTCCATGTTGTATCTGGCAAGTTTGCGTGAGGCTGTAGTGTGCTATTCATCTTCAGGGAGGTGTTTTTACAGATTTGGAGTGATTTTACACATTCAGGCGCGTGAGAAATGGAAGAATCAGGAATTATTCCCTTAACAGGCCATGAAGAATAATATGAGTTATGAAGAGATTATTTTGAGTTATGAGGAATTATTCTTGATCCAAAGGTGTATTATGGAGTTACAGAATGGGGGACAGAGAGTTTGGGGGAGATTACAGAGCTGTGAAAGTCGAGTTGCAGGAGAATCACCATTTCTGCTGCTGTGAAGAACACCAAGAACATTAGGCGCGCAACAACAGTCGTTTCTCAACAGTGGAAACGACACACAGGCGAGGGTCGAGAATAAGCAACAATACTCTGTTCTATCGTTCTTTTCAGTTTGTAACACTTATAACTGTTGCAAACCCGGTTTTTAATAGTTTTTCTCCATTTCATCTTTTTAAACACCCTTTGAGCAATAAAAAATGAATTTTGAGTGTGTTTCCAACATGATGATGAGCTAATTCTCCTACAACCAAGGAAATGAGGAATTTATTCACGCATGAATAATGGGTAACTATTTCATTTTTTCTAATTTTTAATTATAATTCACTCAATCACTGCTCTTGCAGAGTTTTTAAATGTTTACATAGTTTTCTTAATTACTTGTGATTCAATTTGATAGATTATACTTTTTTTAATCAATTGATAGTCTATGCTTGGGGAAAACAATTATTTGAGAATATGTTTAATTAATTGTGAATTAAGAAATAAGGGACTTAAAAGATAATTAGAGTTTTGGATTATTTTCCATAATTTATTCATGTGTGATAGTGGAATCAGTGTCTTGGTTATTCCTAATAATCTTGAATTAATTCTTGTTTGTTTTTAAATTTCATTAAATCTAAAATCTTTGCTTTCACAAGTCTCAACCAACTTTTTTACAACAACTCAATTTGAAATCACATCAATTTTTGGCGCCGCCGACGCGGACTTGTCTTTAGGCTAGAGTTTTTAGATTTTTTTTTGTTAGGTTTTTCTTTGTTTTTCATTTTTATTATATTTGTTCTTCTTTACGTTTTTGGGTTTTTTTTCTTTTCCTTACAGATTTTGGAATTTTGAGCGAAAGAAAAATTTGCCAAAGCTTTTGGTGAATACTTAAAGATTTGGAGTAAAAGCAAAGCGAAAGGAGCGAAAGAAAAGGAGAATAAATTAATTAAAAAAAAGAGAGAGAGAGAGAGACAATTTTTTTATTTTTTTATTTATTCCTTTTAGATTATCTTTTTCTTTTGCACTTTATTTTTGGACTTTGGACTGTGGACTTTGGGAATTTTTTTTTAAACCCTACAAAAGGATAGTTTAAATATCAAATGTTTGCAGAGAAGGACGGCGATTACGATATCGCCTCGGCCCCTCGGGTTCGCACATGACATAGGAGTCGTGTCCCGAGTCGACTTCAACGGTTCATCCCCCGTCTGGTACGGGAGGTAAGTTTGTCGAAACACTCGGGAATCCCCTGTCAGCGAGTTACTGTATTCCTTCGTTTGCATATATGTTGAGGATTTGAAAACGGTTGCTTTAATTTTCTAGTAAAGGGAAAGGACTGGCCATACAAGATAAAGGTTCGGATTTCATCACCATTCCCTTCTTGCCCACCTTAGGAAAACAAAACCAAACGCGAACCTAAGCCTAAAATTTGACTAGAACGAGACCTATAGGGTAACGAGCTTAATAGGAAAGTCATTCGAAAAATATTGGTCACTCTTTTAAGCATGCTTCAAAGTTCATGATGGTTTCCGTGAGTTGAATACGCCGCCTTGTAACGTCAGTGAGGCCTTGGGTATCAAAGCTCCACTGAGCTTCCCTCGTCTTGATTCAACTTACTTAAACTCAGATTGATTCCAAAGGGGTTTACTTAAATTGTAATGAATTCCCTTTCGAAGGATTAAAAGCTGGTCTAGAAACAATCTAAGTGGAGCCATCATGCTTTTTGTTTGCTAGAAATCAGTAGGTTTGTTGTGGTGGAGTCAGCCTTGTTTGTGTTTGCATAGAACTTCCCTTCTTTTTAGGATTTCTTTCTTTTTATTTTGTTTTTCTAGTGTATGCCCAAGGTTATTAAAGAGCGTGCTTGTAAAAGAAACACTCTAGGTTGTTTGATTAGTGATAAACCTAGTAGTTCTTCTTGTGAAGGCGGGGAGCTCGAAGACTCTTCTTTTGAGAGCCCTGTTTTTGGAAACTTCAGTTTTGAGAATCTGTCTCTTCGTGAGGAAAATATCCCTAGTACTTCAGCTGTGCCAGCAATGACAACTTTGAAAGATTACATGTTCCCAACTAGGTCTACCCGAGCTTCGTGCATTCAATTGCCAGCCACTACGGCTAATTTCGAGATAAAACCCAATATTCTTCAGATGATCCCTATATTCTTAGGGAAAGATGATGAGAACCCTTATTTCCATATTAGGGACTTTGAGGAAATTTGTGGGACAATTAGAATAAAAGACCTTACTGATGAAGTCTTGAAACTTAAGATGTTTCCCTTTTCCTTAAGAGATAAAGCCAAGACCTGGCTGAACAACCTACCATCTGAATCCATTGAAACATGGAAGGAACTTATTGCTGCTTTCTATATGAAATTCTACCCTAGGCATAAAACTGCGTCTGTTAGGCAGAAAATTAGTGCTAGTGTGCAACAAGAGGGAGAGTCTCTTTATAGGTTTTTAGAGAGATTTAATGATCTCCTATCCCAGTGTCCTCACCATGGATTTGATAAGATGAAACTCGTAGAGATTATTTATGATGGTTTAGACTATTCAACCATAGCAATGGTTGATTCTATGTGCGCTGGTGAGTTCACTAGTAAAAGTGTTGATGATGCTTTTACCTTCTTAGGAGCTTCCGCTGAAAATCCCAACAGTGGGAGTCTTGTGTTGAACCCCCCAAAAGACTCTTGGTCAATATAAGTAGCACCAATGTGGTAGATACAAGCTTCGGGTCTGATGCTAAGTTTGTTGCTTTGTCTAGAAGGTTAGAAGCTTTAAAATTGAATCATCCTAAACATTAGTCTCTTGTTGAACCTGATGATAGGTTTAGAGCTTCTCAAGTGTCTAGTTGTGGAGTATAACCCAATAAATCGTTTTGGGAAGGTCAGGTTAGTGAAGAGCAATCCCATGCTGTCTATAACAATGCTAGGTTTGAGAATCGTCAAAAGTTTGACCCATACTCAGAGACTTACAACCCTGGTTGAAGAAACCATCCTAATTTTTCTTGGTCTAAGGGTCAGAATCAAGGATAGTCTAGTAATTCTCAGCCTCCCCCAGGTTTTGGTTATGCTAAGAACTCTTCAGGTCGACCCCAGTTTCATAACGAGAAAAATATCTCCACCTTAAAAGAAACCCTTACCATGTTAGCAAAGAACCATGAGATGTTATCAAAGAACCACTGTGGTTTTCAAGAAGAAACCAGGCAGAATTTTAAGAATAATTCCCAGTCTCTTGCTAACTTAGAACTTCAAGTCAGCCAAATAGCTAAGTTTCTTAGTGAAAGAGAAGATGAAAGGTTCCCTAGTCATACTAATCCTAACCCTAAAGGAGAGAAATCGTACAATCATGTGAATTCTATAACAACCCTTAGGAGTGGAAAAAAAGTTGACAATAAGGTTGCAATGCCTGATAGTGAACATGATGTAATTCACCCTTCTGAGCCAGAAAATGAGGAGACTGATAGAGTCTCCAAAGAGACCAATGAGGGTCCTGCTGAGCCCGGCTTTGTTCCCAGAGCCCCGTTCCCCCAGCTGCTAGTTCCAACTAAGAGGGAGTTCAACTTTAATGATATATTGGAGGTTTTTAAGCAGGTTACTATCAACCTCCCATTGTTAGATGCGATTAAGAAGATTCCCACTTATGCCAAGTTTCTTAAGGATATATGTACGCGAAAGCGAAAACTTAGTGTCCAGAAGAAAGTCTTCCTAGCTAGTCATGTGAGTTCTATCATCCAGAATACCACTACTCTTAACTATAAATACCCAGGGTCCCCTAGTATTTATTGCATAATAGGTAAATACCGTGTCGATAAATCTTTGCTTGACTTAGGAGCCAGTGTGAACTTACTGCCATACTATGTGTACCTTAAGCTATGACTTGGTGAGATGAAACCTACCCAGATGACACTTCAGTTAGCTGATAGGTCCGTTAAAATTCCTCGTGGTGTGATCGGGGACGTTCTTATTGAGGTCAAAAAGTTTATTTATCCAGTGTATTTTGTTATCATAGATACCCAACCTGTCCCTGACCTAGATAACCAAATACCAGTGATTTTAGGTCGCCCGATTTTAGCTACATCCAATGCGATCAATTAACTGCCGAAATGGTATTATGAATTTGTACTTTGGTAATATGACTATTGAGCTGGACATTTTTAATATTAGTAAGCTACCCTATGAACTAGATAACTCGAGCATAGAAGAGGAGAACATGATAGGAACATTAGTCGAGGAGTCGTTACCAAACAATTTGTTAGAAGATCCATTAGAGAAATGCCTAGCCCACTTTGGGATTGATTTTGATGACACGATGTGATTAATGAGGTGAATGCTTTGTTAGATTCAACCCCTTTGATAGACACTAGTAATGGC
Organism: Papaver somniferum; assembly: GCF_003573695.1. Taxonomy (NCBI): domain Eukaryota; kingdom Viridiplantae; phylum Streptophyta; class Magnoliopsida; order Ranunculales; family Papaveraceae; genus Papaver; species Papaver somniferum. The sequence goes on along the minus strand of NW_020618825.1, from coordinate 8,643,693 downwards.
TGGAAACCTAAGTTCGAACCTCTACCCGTTTCTGAGTCTACCCTAGTTCCTTCGTTAGAAAAGCCTCCTAAGTTGGACCTTAAACCATTACCAGATTCCATGAAGTATATGTTTTTAGGACCATCTGAAACTTTACCTGTGATTATAGGATCCAACTTGGATAGTTATCAGGAAAGTAGGCTAGTGACCGTCCTTCAGAATAACAAGGAAGCTTTAGGGTGGACCATAGAAGACATTAAGGGTATAAGTCCTAATTATTGTATGCATCATATCTATTTAGAGAGTGACACCAAACCTTCTAGAGAGATGCAACATCGACTGAACCCTAATATGAAAGAAGTAGTTCGAACCGAGGTTCTTAAGCTGTTAGATGTAGGCATTATCTACCCCATTTCAGACAGTAAGTGGGTCAGCCCCGTTCAGGTTGTTCCCAATAAATCCGGTATTACTGTAGTCCAGAATGATAACAATGAGTTAATCCCAACCCAGGTGACCACGGGTTGGCGTGTCTGTATTAACTATAGGAAATTGAACAAGGTCACTAGGAAGGACCACTTTCCCCTTCCCTTCATCGACCAAATGTTAGAGAGATTAGCTGGACATAGCCATTATTGCTTTTTAGATGGATACTGCGGTTATAATCATATTGTCATAGCCCCAGTAGACCAAGAGAAAACCACTTTTACATGTCCCTTTGGTACCTTTGCGTATAGACGCATGCCTTTTGGGCTATGTAATTCCCCTGCGACCTTTCAGCGTTGTATGTTGGGCATATTTTCTAACATGGTAGAACGGTTCTTAGAGGTCTTTATGGATGATTTTTCAGTGTTTGGTTCGTCTTTCGATGAGTGCTTGCATCATTTGTCATTAGTTTTGACTAGGTGTAAGGAAACGAATTTAGTGCTTAATTGGGAGAAATGTCACTTTATGGTTCGTTCAGGAATTGTTCTAGGGCATATCATATATTCGAAAGGTATAGAGGTAGATAGAGCCAAAGTTGACCTCATTAAAACTTTACAGCTCCGAAAAACCGTAAGATATATTAGGTCATTCTTAGGGCATGCAAGTTTTTATCGTCGATTCATTAAGGATTTTAGCTTAATTTCTATACCTCTTTGCAATTTGCTTGCAAAAACGTTAAGTTTGTCTTTGATGAGGCTTGTTTAGAGGCTTTTGAGAAGCTTAAGAATTTACTCACTCCCCCCCCATAGTCCAGATCCAAACTAGAACCTACCCTTTGAGATCATGTGTGATGCTTCAGATTATTCTATTGGTGTTGTGCTAGGTCAGCGAGAAAATAAGTTACTTCATGTGATTTACTATGCTAGCAAAACTCTGAATGATGCCCAGTTGAACTATACCACTACGGAGAAGGAACTATTAGCTATTGTGTTTTCCTTATACAAGTTTACATCCTACCTCTTAGGTTCTAAGGTCATAATCTTTACTGATCATGCTGCTTTGAAGTATCTTCTTTCCAAGAAGGATACTAAACCTAGATTGATTAGATGGATCCTATTGTTGCAGGAATTTTCCTTAGACATTAGATATAAAAAAGGTGCAGAAAATGTAGTAGCAGACCACTTGTCTAGGCTTGTTGTGGATACCCTTAATGATTCTCCTCCTGTTAGGGATAGTTTTCCTGATGAACAACTGTTCTTTGTTACCCGAGCACCTTGGTATGCGAATATAGTGAATTATCTTGTTACTGGTTGAATGCCCCAACATTGGAGTAAAAAAGATCGTTAGAGGTTTTTAGCAGAGGTGAAGCACTTCTTTTGGGATGATCCTTATTTGTTTAAGTATTGTCCAGACCATATTATTAGGAGATGTATACCTGAGAGTGACCAGTCCAGTATCATTTATTTTTGTCATGATCATGCTTGTGGGGGTTACTTTAGTGCTAAGAAGACTGCTGCTAAGATATTGCAGTGTGGATTCTATTGGACTTCGTTTCATAAAGACTCCCATAGTCACTGTGTTACTTATGAGCGTTGCCAGAAATTAAGAACCATTTCCCGTAGGAACATGATGCCCTTGAACCCTATTTTAGTTGTTGAGGTCTTTGATTTGTGGGGTATTGACTTTATGGGTCCGTTTCCTAATTGTTTTGGTAAACTTTACATCCTTGCCGCTGTAGACTATGTCTCTAAGTGGATTGAGGCGGTTGCGTGTAAAACCAATGACCATAGGGTTGTGATTGAGTTCTTGAAAAATAATATGCCTACACGTTTTGGTACACCGCGAGCTATAATTAGTGATGCCGGGACGCACTTCTGTAATAGACCTTTTAGAATTTTGATGAAGAAATATGGTATTACACATAAGGTAGCTACCCCATATCATCCACAGACTAGTGGTCAGGTAGAGGTTTCCAATAGGGAGATAAAGCGTATATTAGAGAAAACAGTTAATCCTAATCGGAAAGACTGGTCGTATAGGCTTACTGATGCCTTATGGGCTTACCGTACTACGTTTAAGACCCCCATTGGAATGTCGCCTTATCGGCTTGCGTATGGCAAGGCATGTCATTTACTTGTTGAGTTAGAACATAGAGCTTATTGGGCTGTTAAGCAGCTAAATTTTTCACTTGACAAGGCAGGATCCCATAGGAAACTTCAGCTCAATGAGTTGGAAGAGATTCGTATAGATGCTTACTGATGTATTTTCAAAAGTTGTTGTAGATTGTGGTAAAAGGGGTTCTTTTCGAACTTGTGAAGGTAACTCTTTTTTTTTAAATTTAATAAAAATAAAGCAAATTAATTTTCAAAGAGTGATGTCAAGATTTAAAGTGGGATTAAGGCTCAGGATTCACTATTACTTCAAGTTGATTGGTTATATATAATATTTCAGAAATTATTATTAAGCACTTTTTCTTATTAAATCACTTTTTAATTTAAAAGGTGTCCAAATATTAAGTTGTAATCCTTAAGCATGATTTATCAAAGAATTATTCTAAGCATAAAACATCAAACTGATTCACAAATAATTAAGAAAACCATTTTATCTTTTTTTTATATATTTATCCAAGTGAATTAAACAAAATAAATAATTAACGAAATTATAAATAAAAATATTACCAATCAAACATGAGTGAATAGATCCTCCATTGCCTCAATCACCAAGAATTTAGCCTCTCATCATGTTGGAAAAATACTCAAAAGATTTTATTGATGCTCACAAGTTGATTACAAATGATGAAATAATAGGAAAATCGATTTTAAGACCGTCCGTTGCGACACACAGGAAGCGTCAGGAAGAACGGCACAACTGAAGTGTTGTAAGCGCTGTTGTGAAGACGCGGGAAAGGAACTGAGAATTGTCGCAAATATGCGACACTAATCAACGACTTTCCTGGACTGTAAATGTTCTTCGTGTTCTTGGCTGAGCAGCAGCAGAACTTCTTTTGTTGTCGACCTCTTCTTTCGATTCTCTCGACTCTAACTCTCTCCCAATGACTTTCTAAACTTTTCTAAACTCTTTAGCCTTGTATTTATAGTGTTTTAGAACAAAAATATCCGACCATAACTTGCGTATATTCTCCATTTAATCTGATTATTCTCCGCTGTCAATAATAACGATAATTTCCAAAATTAACTCTGTCACACGTTAGAATTGGTTCTGCACACTCCAATTCAGTTCATCCACGCCTAGTAAGTCGTCGAACGTCCCTTAATCACTTCCATGCATAACCAAAACACACACAACAACGTGTACAGGGTGTGTTCAGTCCGTGTAGCTCTGTTTTGAGCTCGAGAATCAAATCGATATTTCCAGCCAATTTCGATCAAATTCGACACCCAAAATATCTTCCTTAGGATAAATCACAACTTCTTACCAAGTTTGAGCGATTGAATCGCACTCCAACCCGTTCATTTTGCCGATTGAAAATCTGCCAGAGAAGTGTAATTTTTCCCGCAAAATCTAAATTCAAATGAAGAAGATAACTGCCCCTAACCAAACTGGGGTGCGAATAGCAGTTGCCTTGAGGGTGACCTGGGGGTGCCCTTTAGTAATTAGGTTACCCCTTATCCAAAAGCGAGAGTCCGAATAACACTTGTCCTCCAGGTGCCAAAATCAACTTTTCGAGCCGAATTTTCCAAAAATGTTTATTTCCTAAAAATACATAAAAACACAATATTAGTACAAAAATAGAGTTCCAACAATACGGGCATTGAGGACAAATTAGACACAAAAATGCGTATATCAAATACCCCCAAACTTATTATTTGCTAGTCCTCGAGCAAAACTAAAAAATAAAACCGAGTTAATCTCGGGTGGGTTTAACAGAGGTGTACCCACAAAAACCATGACTTCTAATTGGTCACAAGTATCCAAAGAGCTATGAGGACATACATATTCTCAACCTATCTCCAAGTAACTAGAATGCCAGAGAAATTAAAGGTGTCAGCTCTAAAGCTGACTGAAGAAAAGGGGAGACACATCCGCACGACTGCTAGATAAAGAGATATCCGCTACACAGCTAGATAAACATTGTAAGATGCGTCCGCTGCTTTACAGCTGGATAAGATTAGGAGAGAGATAAAGATGAGAGGGACATCTTCTACACAGCTGGACTAATTATGTGTGATGAGTTAAACCAGTGCTAGAAAGATCTTGTGCCAGATTGAAAGCAGACTAACAAAGCAACCAAAATGCATCTTTCTTCGACTCTCTCACAGTGCTCAGTAGAAATAACGTCTTCTTCGGTCTTCAACTGTTGATGATAAACTCTCGAACCTCATAGAACCTTGACAATTAACTCTTCTCTTCGATTTCTTGCTTGACTTATAAATTTCTTCTTCCTTATGGCCTTATTGAACAAAAAGAACGTAATGATGTTTCTTTTATTTTTTTATTTATTTTTTTTTTTTTTTGATTTTTTTTTTTTTTTTTTACAAGACAAAAATTTACATGGCCATGAGAGAAGGACTTTAGAACTTGGATCTTCACAACTTGTGATGTCTTGATATCATGAACTTCAACAACTTATATCATTTGCTCTTGTACTTCTTGTAACTAAGTCTTAACTTTGATTTTTGAATTATTCTTTTCTATTGTTGCTTCTAAACCTTAAACGTCTTCAACTTTTTCATAAATTTTGATGTCACTCCGCTTGTTGATGATGATAAGTTTCTACTTAGAGAGAGTCGTAATCCAGTAACTAAGACTACATTGTGAGGTTGCTCTGTCTTTCTGGCATTTCCTTCTGACCTACTTTCCTTTCCATCATGGATGGTTAGGTCCATCACGGTTACCCTCTAAAAGGAACAAGTTCTCTCCTGAATTTCAAGGATCTCAATGTCTTTTTCTCTAATGTCTCAATAGGTTGTTATCTCTAGCATTCCAATTTCTATCTTTTCGGTGAGAAACAATATGTAAACTTAGCTAACCGGGTACTATGTGACGCTAGAAGTTTCAAAGATGCGACTAAAATGTTTCTCCCATACCCCCAAACTTAAATCTAACATTGTCCTCAATGTTTCCAATGATAAAATTAACAGCATGAACGAGGAGAAATTGTTACCACTTGAAGAAAAAAGGGTTGAGGAAAGATATTACCGTGTTGCGTGAGATTAGGTTACCTCCCAAGAAGTGGTAAGCTTAAAGTCTTCATCCAGACATCAAATACCTCAAAAAGGATCTTCACCTTCCAAATTCATATACCAATAGCCGAAAAAGTTGTGGGTCCATAATACCAAATAGAGCTAACACCAATATGAGACAACTGCACTGGCTCAGAAAAATGAACAGAAGGAGCACATCCTCATCTAAGGTTTCTTGCAAGACAACCGGATCTATCCAGAGCCTCCAGTTGGGCTTCATAAGAGTGTCTTGAAAAATAGATTCATCCGAAAAACGGGTTTCTAATATATAGATTTCCTCCTGAACATTATCAGGCGGATCAGGTTGTGGATTCTGAATAGACTCAAGCGATACCTCAGATGCACTAGGCTTGAGTCCCAAGTTAGGGACTTCTACTGGGGATAATTGACACTCTCTACCCCCAAACTTAGAGTTTTGGGTGTCTCTAGATAAACTAGTCACAATATTCCCAATTTCTAGACTATCCGGTTCCTGAAAAAGGTCAATTGCTTTCTCTGAGTTATAATCAGGTGGTTCATCCTCTAAATTCTTTTGAGGTATACTAGATATAGGACTTATATGTTTCATATCCTCTATGGTCATCCCTAGAGTTTCCTTATTGTGTTGAAGCACGGTTACTGGCCTAATCTCATGATCACTATCCAAATCGGAAGTTATAGGCAAAATCTCAGATGGGCCTACAAAAGCATAATTGGGGTCCAACTTAGGAGGATCTTTAGGCTCTTCGAAATAAGGGCTTAAGGTAGATTCGGTAGCTAGTAATGGTTCAAACCTAGATTTCCATCTATCGGTATCTAACATAGGAATAGAATACAACAGAGCATTTACTTGTTCAATGTTGCTGTCATCGTCGAAATCCATGCTAAAACGGGCTAGAAAACTCTCTAACGGATCTTCCGATTCGGTGTTTGGTACAGACTTCGGAACTAAGGTTCCTATCATGTTGACCTCTTCAATGCACGTGTCATCTAGCTCACAGGGTAGCTTACTAATATTAAAAATTTTCAGCTCAATAGTCATATTACCAAAAGACAAATTCATAATACCATTTCGACAGTTAATGATCGCATTGGATGTAGCTAAAAACGGGCGACCTAAAATCACTGGTATTTGGTTCTCTGGGTCAGGGATAGGTTGGGTATCTAGGATAACAAAATCCACCGGATATATAAACTTGTCGACCTCTATGAGAACATCCTCGACCACACCACGAGGAATTTTAACGGACCTATCAGCTAATTGAAGTGTCATCAGTGTAGGTTTCATCTCACCAAGTCCTAGCTTAAGGTACACATGGTATGGCAGTAAGTTCACACTGGCTCCTAAGTCAAGCAACGCTCTCTCAACACGGTACTTACCTATTGTACAAGCAATGGTAGGGGACCCTGGGTCTTTATACTTAGGAGTAGTGGTATTCTGAATAATAGAACTCACATGACTAGCTATGAAGGCTTTCTTCTGGACACTGAGCTTACGCTTTCGCCTACACAAGTCCTTAAGGAACTTGGCATAAGATGGAATCTGCCTAATTGCATCTAATAATGGAAGGTTGATATTAACCTGCTTAAAAACCTCCAATATATCAATAAAGTTGGACTCCCTCTTAGTCGGAACTAGCAGTTGTGGGAATGGGGCTCTGGGAACAAAATTAGACTCAACATGACCCTCATTGGTCTCTTTAGAGACTCTATCAGTCTCTTCATTCTCTGGTTTAGATGGGTGAACTACAACATGTTCACTTTCAGGTATGTCGACCTTATTATCAACTTTCCTTCCACTCCTAAGGGTCGTAACAGAGTTAACATGACTGTACGATTTCTCTCCTCTATGGTTAGGATCAGTATGACTAGGGAACCTTCCTTCCTCTCTCTCATTAATATACTTAGCTATTTGGCCGACTTGAAGTTCTAATTTAGCAAAAGACTGGGCACTATTCTTAAAATTCTGTTTGGTTTCCTCTTGAAAATTACCCTGGCTTTTTACTAACATTTCCTGGCTTTGTGATAGCATTTCATGGCTCTTCCTTAATATACTAAGGGTTTCCTCTAAGCTTGTTATTCTATTCTCAGATGGGTTCTGGGTCTGTCATGAATGGTTCTTAGTATAACCAAAACCTGGGTGAGGCTGAGAATTACTAGACTGGGCTTGATTCTGGCCCTTAGACCAAGAGAAATTAGGATGGTTTCTCCAACCAGGGTTGTAGGTCTCTGAGTAGGGGTCAAACTTCTGACGGTTCTCAAACCTAGCATTGTTATAGACAGCATGAGCTTGCTCTTCACTAACCTGACCTTCCCAAAATGAGTTATCGGGCTCTATTCCACAATTAGAGATTTGAGAGGCTCTATTAGGTTCAACAAGGGACTTATTTTTAGGTTGACCCATTTCCAACGCTTCTAACCTTCTAGATAAAGCAGCAAACTTGGCATCTGACGCAAAACTTGTATCTACCATATTGGTGCTACTTATATTGACTAAGAGTCTTTTAGGGGGTTCCACACAAGACTCCCACTGTTGGGATTTCTCAGTGATAGCTCCTAAGAAGGTAAAAGCATCATCAGCATTTTTACTAGTGAACTCACCAGCGCACATAGACTCGACCATGGCTTTGGTCGAATAGTCTAAACCATTATAAATAATCTCTACAAGTTTCATCTTATCAAATCCATGGTGAGGACACTGGGATAGGAGATCATTGAATCTCTCCAAAAACCTATAAAGAGACTCTCCCTCTTGTTGCACACTAGTACTAATGTTCTGCCTAACAGCTGCAGTTTTATGCTTAGGGTAGAACTTCATATAGAAGGCAGCGATAAGTTCCTGCCATGTTTCTATGGATTCAGATGGTAGGTTGTTCAGCCAGGTCTTAGCTTTATCTCTCAAGGAAAAGGGAAACATCTTAAGTTTCAAGACTTCATCAGTAAGGTCTTTTATTCTAATTGTCCCGCAAATTTCCTCAAAGTCCCTAATATGGAAATAAGGGTTCTCATCATCTTTTCCTAAGAATATAGGGATCATCTGGAGAATACTAGGTTTTATCTCGAAATTAGCCGTAGTGGCTGGCAATTTAATGCACGAAGCTCGGTTGGTCCTAGTTGGGAACATGTAATCTTTCAAAGTTGTCATCGTTGGCACAACTGGAGTACTAGGGGTACTTTTGTCACTTAGAGATAAATTCTGAAAACTGAAGTTTCCAAAAACAGGGCTCTCAAAAGAACAATCTTCGAGCTCCCTGCTTATATCAGAAGAACTACTAGGTTTTTCGCTAATCAATCGACCTAGAGTATCTCTTTTCCAAGCCCTATTAACAAAATCGGTCATACACTAAAAAAAATCAAAAAGAAATAAAAATCCTAATAGGAAGGTTCTAGCAATCACACAGCAGGCTGACTCGACTTTACCACAGAAAAACCTAGAGATTTCTAGCAAACAACAAGCATGATGGCTCACTTAGATTGTTTCTAGACCAGCTTCTATATTTCGAAAGGGAATTCGTTACAATTTAAGAAAACCCCTCTGGAATCAATCCGAGTCAAAGTAAGTTGAATTGAGGCGAGGGAAGCTTAGTGGAGCTTTGATACCCAAGGCCTCACCGCAGTACAAGGCGGCGCAGTCACGCATTCAACTCACAGAAACCGTCATGAACTTCGAAGTATGCTAAAAGAATAACCAATATCCTTCGAAAAATTTTCAAGCTCGATACCCTATAGGTCTCTTTCTAATCAGATTTTAAAGCTTGGGTTCGCGTTAGGTTTTGTTCTCCTAAAGCGGGCAAGAAGGGAGCGGTGATGAAATCCAAACCCTTATCTTGTTTAGGCCAGGACTTTCCCTTTACTAGGAAAATAAAGACAGTCCAAATTCGTCCTCAATCAATGATCACCTTAAGGAATACAGTAACTCGCTTACAGGAGATTCGCGAGTGTTTCGATTGGACTTACCTCCCGTACCAGACGGGGGATGAACCGTTGTCGTTGACTCGGGCCACAACTCATATGCCGTGTGCGAACCCGAGGGACCGAGGTGATATTGTAATCACCGTCCTTCCCTGCACACAGTTTGTATTTAACTACCCTTCCGTAGGGTTTAAAAAAAATAATAATAATAAAGTCCAAGATTCCAGTCTAAAGTCCAAATAAAGTAAAGTGCAAAAGAAAAAGAAAAATAACCTAAAAAAATACAAAAATCTCTCTTTTTTTCTTTCTCTCTTTTCTATATATAAAACAAAAAAAATTCCTCTTTCGCTCCTTTCGCTTTAAGCTTTTCCTTCCAAGGTCCTTAGTACTCCACTTCGAACCTGCAAATCAAAGTCAAAAAGAAACGTAAAAAGGAAAAAAAAATAATAAAAAAATAAACCTAAAAAAAAATTCTACCTAAGCACAAGTCCGCGTCGGCGGCGCCAAAAATTTGATGTATTTTCAAAAGTTGTTGTAGATTGTGGTAAAAGGGGTTCTTTTCGAACTTGTGAAGGTAACTCTTTTTTTTAAATTTAATAAAAATAAAGCAAATTAATTTTCAAAGAGTGATGTCAAGATTTAAAGTGGGATTAAGGCTCAGGATTCACTATTACTTCAAGTTGATTGGTTATAAATAATATTTCAGAAATTATTATTAAGCACTTTTTCTTATTAAATCACTTTTTAATTTAAAAGGTGTCCAAATATTAAGTTGTAATCCTTAAGCATGATTTATCAAAGAATTATTCTAAGCATAAAACATCAAACTGATTCACAAATAATTAAGAAAACCATTTTATCTTTTTTTTTTATATATTTATCCAAGTGAATTAAACAAAATAAATAATTAACGAAATTATAAATAAAAATATTACCAATCAAACATGAGTGAATAGATCCTCCATTGCCTCAATCACCAAGAATTTAGCCTCTCATCATGTTGGAAAAATACTCAAAAGATTTTATTGATGCTCACAAGTTGATTACAAATGATGAAATAATAGGAAAATCGATTTTAAGACCGTCCGTTGCGACACACAGGAAGCGTCAGGAAGAACGGCACAACTGAAGTGCTGTAAGCACTGTTGTGAAGACGCGGGAAAGGAACTGAGAATTGTCGCAAATATGCGACACTAATCAACGACTTTCCTGGACTGTAAATGTTCTTCGTGTTCTTGGCTGAGCAGCAGCAGAACTTCTTTTGCTGTCGACCTCTTCTTTCGATTCTCTCGGCTCTAACTCTCTCCCAATGACTTTCTAAACTTTTCCAAACTCTTTAGCTTGTATTTATAGTGTTTTAGAACAAAAATATCCGACCATAACTTGCGTATATTCTCCATTTAATCCGATTATTCTCCGCTGTCAATAATAACGATAATTTCCAAAATTAACTCTGTCACACGTTAGAATTGGTTTTGCACACTCCAATTCAGCTCCTCCACGCCTAGTAAGTCGTCGAACGTCTCTTAATCACTTCCATGCATAGCCAAAACACACACAACAGCGTGTACAAGGTGTGTTTAGTCCGTGTAGCTCTGTTTTGAGCTCGAGAATCAAATCGATATTTCCAGCCAATTTCGATCAAATTCGACACCCAAAATATCTTCCTTAGGATAAATCACAACTTCTTACCAAGTTTGAGCGATTGAATCGCACTCCAACCCGTTCATTTTGCCGATTGAAAATCTGCCAGAGATGTGTAATTTTTCCCGCCAAAATCTAAATTCAAATGAAGAAGATAACTGCCCCCTAACCAAACTGGGGGTGTGAATAGCAGTTCCCTTGAGGGTGACCTGGGGGTGCCCTTTAGTAATTAGGTTACCCCTTATCCAAAAGCGAGAGTCCGAATGACACTTGTCCTCAGGGTGCCAAAATCAACTTTTCGAGCCGAATTTTCCAAAAATGTTTATTTCCTAAAAATACATAAAAACACAATATTATACAAAAATAGAGTTCCAACAATACGGGCATTTAGGACAAATTAGACACAAAAATACGTCTATCACTTACGATAGTGCGAAGGAGTATAAGAACAAAATGAAACTTGTGCATGATAAGAATATTTTAAGAAAGTAATTTTCTCCAGGTCAAAAAGTTCTTCTGTATGATACCCGCTTGCATCTTTTCCCTGGGAAGTTACGTTCTCGGTGGACGGGTCCTTTTATTGTTCGCACTGTCTTTCCTCATGGAGCTGTTGAGATCGAGACACCAGATGGTAGTAGTTCTTCGAAGGTTAACGGTCAGAGATTGAAACCCTTTTTAGAGCCCTTTCCTACAGGTGATGTTGACGAGGTCCCTCTGGAGGACCCTGTTTACCCTTGATTGACCATCGAGGCGATTGTATGTTCTATATTAGTTTTTTATTTCTCTCTTCACCCAGGTACTATCTTTCCGACTTCTCTCTTTACTGATTCCTCATGTTACTTTGCTTTTTGGTATTGCTCTTTCATTAGAAACATTGAGTACAATGTTAGATTTAAGTTTGGGGGTGGGGAAGAAACTTTTTGTTAGCTTTTAGTTGCAATAAATAAACTCTGGAGCCTAGAAATTTATGCTTATTAAGGTTGGCACTAACCGATCTAAGTGGATGGGAACATCTTGGTTGCAGGAGTTGAGGAACCAATCTGATTAGATGGAAAAATATAAAGAGTCTATTCATAAAAGCACAGATCTCATGTGTTAGAATTAAAAAAAAAATGGTAGTTCCACCATAACTGGTTGAATCCTAATCCCTTCTATTTTTATTTCTCAGGTGATCTGGTGGGGCACACGACTCAAGTTGTTACCATTGCTAGGTGAAACAGAGTGATTTATATACAAAAAAAAAAAAAAAAAAAGTTTGAGACCAGACCATCAGACCAACCGGAATAAATTCAATAAATTCGACCACTGGTGCCCTTGTATATGCCAGTTGTGTTGATATTAATCATACCAGTATCTCAGTCCATTAGGATAGTATCATCTTGGCAGAGGCCTTCAGACAGATATGGGAAACACCATTCACTTTAACCATATATTTTTCTCTTTATCCATCTTCTTAATCTTTCCATATGTTTGGTTGACTTCGGTTATGATGTCTAGAAACTATCTGCGTAGAGATCTGTCACTTATATATGAATTTTAGTATGCTGAGTGAAAACTCGTGTACAACAATTGGAATTTCGCATCAGGGTACTTCTTCCTATAGTAATGATTGTATGCCAACCAAGGAGATTCTTTAGTGCCTTCCAAGGTTCTGCGTAGATAGCTAGGGTCTTGGGTAAAGGTTTTTTGGGTACATGATGTGATTTGTAGATAGTGGTAAAAGTGGTTCGATTCTCAGACTTGTGAAGGATATTAATTAGACTTAAATTCTAGTATTAAAATAGAAAACTCATTAAAAATTATAGTAAACTCAATTAAAGTTGATATCAATATTAAAAGAACACTAAGGCTAAGATTCCACTATTTTCCAAATTCAAAGTGATTTAATCCAATATTTATATTCATGCAATTTTTTTCGTTCAATTTGATTCTAAACTATTGCAACAAGTAGATTCTCAAAATAACAAGTGTAAATCCGAAGCATAGAACATCAAAAACCTAGGTCCAAGCATGCTCTATCAAAAGAAATAACAATTCCTTAACAAGAATCATTCAAACAATTTTCACTCAAGGCAAAACAATCATAAAAATAATTGCGATAAATAAATAAGAATATACCACTTTTTGTTGGAAAAATAGCTTCCTTTATCGCCTCAGCAATGGGGTTTAGCTCCTCATATTAATCACTTGCTCAAAATACATGTTTGTTGCTCAAAAGTTGATTAAAAGAGTGAAAGGTGTAAAGCAGCTGATATGCAACAGCGTGAAAGTGTTACAGATCTCTGGTATAAAGAGGAACAATGATTATTGTTGTATATAAACGTTACTTATCTTCTGTTGTTGAACAACGACAGTTTTCTGCGACAGTTGCATGTGCGTCAATGTTCTTCGTGTTCTTCCTCTTCAGCAGCAGCAGCAGCAGAAACAGAGTTTGATAAAACTCTGATTTCTTCTTCTCTGGCTCTCCTCAGATCCCCAAACTCTCGACACCCCTTCTATATGACCCAAGCAATCTATTTATATCAAAAAGACCGATTAAATCTCTCCCAAATCTTCCAAAATCTCTTTCCTTCTCTTCACGGCAAACTTGCGGCAATTTCTTTTTTTAGAATTTCTACGCGTTTCTGAGCTTTCATTTTTATTATAATCTCTTCCTTAGATAGATACAAATCTTTGGGAAGGTTTACAACACTTTAATCTCTCTAAAATTCCCTAAAACAGGTCGCACACGTGACTTTCCATATTTTCTGTAGTGATAAAAATCCGTTGATTGAGCCCAGTCTAATCGATTTCAACACCCATATCAGATTCCTAGACCCATAAGGAGTCTATCCTATGAAAATCAGAGGTTTAATCGACCTCAAACTCCTCCAAATCACGATTGCCAAAACTGCCAAATATTTCCCACCAATTTTCTGTTCAAATAGGGAAGAACAGGGATGCCCCCTAACCAGAGTAGGGGTTCCTTTAGCAGCTGCCTTAAGTGGTGTCCTGGGGGTGCCCCTTATCCAAACCGGGGGTCCGAATAGCAAGTGTCCTCCGGGTGCTTTCCGACAACTTTTCGAGCCAATTTTTTCCAAAAATGTTTGTTGGCCAAAAATACCTACAAATAAATAAAACACCATAATAAGTACAAAAATGATCCCTAACAATGTATAGAATCGAGACAAATCGGACACAAAAATGTGTCTATCAAATACCCCCAAACTTATTATTTGCTAGTCCTCGAGCAAAAATAAAATAGAAGTAAAATCCTAACTCACTGTCGCAGGCATCGTCGACTGCATTTAGCGTATGCAATAAGCCTTTAAACCCCTAGGTGTCTCTAGTGGCAGAGTGTTGTCTCCGGAGGGCTTACCAGAAGTATACCCACAAAACCTTTATACTCCAGACCCTAGCTATCTACACAGAACCTTGGAAGGCACTAAAGAATCTCCTTGGTTGGCATACTTATTGACTACAATAGGAAGTACCCTGATGCGAAATTCCAATTGTTGTACACGAGTTTGCACTCAAGCATACTAAAATTCATATATAAGTGACAGAGTTGTACTCAGATAGTCGCACTATGGACGTCAATATCCGGAGTCAAAACTAATCACATGGATAGATCAAGAAGATGGATATAGAGAAAAACATAGATGGTTTTGATGTTTACTAGGTGAACGGTGTTTCTCATATCTGTCTGAAGGCCTCCGCCAAATGAACCTATCCTAATGGACTGAGATACCAGTCTAACTAATATCAACACACTGGCATATACAAGGGTACCAGTGATTGATAATCCTAACTCTAGGTCAACACACTGGCATATACAAGGGTTCCAGTGGTCGACTTTATTGAATTTATTCCAGTTGGTCTGATGGTCTGGTCTCAATTTCTCTTCTTTCTTTTTTTTCAACTTTTTTTTTTTTTTTGTATCTCAATCACTCTAATTCATCCTAGCATTGGTAACAACTTGAATCGTGAGCCCCACCTAATTACTTAGAGAAACATAGTTTAAAAACAAAACAAAATAAAAACAGAAGTGAAAAGGACTCAACGAGATATGGTGAAACTATCATGTTATTTCTAACACCTGAGCTCTGTGCTTTTATGAATAGACTCTTTAGATGTTGCCATCTAGTCAGATTGGTTCCTCAACTCCTACAACCAAAATGCTTCCATCCACTTAGATTGGTTAGTGTCATCCTTAATAAGGATAAATTTCTAGGCTCTGGATTTATTTATTGCAACGAAAAGGTAACAAAAAGTTCTACCCCACCCCCAAACTTATCTAACATTGTCCTCAATGTGTCTAATTAAAGAACAGTACCAAAAATATAAGTAACATGAGGAAATAGTAAAGACAGAAGTCGGAAAGATAGTACCTGGGTGAAGTGTAACCAAAAACCTACAAAAATATTATACAACATACAAAATCGCCTCGATGGTCAATCAAGGTAAACAGGGTCCTCCAGAGGGACCTCCTCAACATCACCTGTAGGAAAAGGCTCTAAAAAGGGCTTCAATCGCTGACTGTTAACCTTCGAAGAACTACTACCATCTGGTGTCTCAATCTCAACAGCTCCATGAGGAAAAACAGTACGGACCACAAAAGGACCGGTCCACCGAGAGCGCAACTTCCCTGGTAATAGATGCAAACGAGTGTAATACAGAAGAAATTTTTGACCTGGAGAAAATGACTTTCGTAAAATATTCCTATCATGCACAAGTTTCATTTTGTTCTTATACTCCTTAGCACTATCGTATGCATCTTTACGAATCTCGTCCAACTCATTGAGCTGGAGCTTTCTTTGAGCTCCTGCCTTGTCAAGTGAAAAGTTTATGTTCTTAATATCCCAATAGGCTTGATGCTCTAACTCAACAGGCAGGTGACATTCCTTGCCAAACACTAAACGATAAGGTGACATTCCAACGGGTGTCTTAAACGCAGTACGGTAATCCCATAAGGCATCAGTAAGCCTCGACGACCAGTCTTTCCTATTTGGATTAACTGTTTTCTCTAAAATACGTTTAATTTCCCTATTGGAAACCTCTACCTGACCACTAGTCTGAGGGTGATATGGGGTTGCTACTTTATGGATAATACCATATTGTTTCATTAAAAGAGCAAACGGTCTATTACAAAAGTGTGAACCTCCATCACTAATTATAACTCGCGGCGTAACAAAACGTGTAAGTATATTCTATTTCAAAAACTGGACTACGACCCTGTGGTCATTCGTTTTACACGGAACCGCCTCAACCCACTTAGACACATAGTCTACAGTGACAAGTATGTAAAGATAACCAAACGAAATAAGAAATGGACCCATAAAATCAATGCCCCACACATCAAAGACCTCAATCACTAAAATAAGGTTCAAAGGCATCATATTTCTACGGGAAATGGTTCCTAACTTCTGGCAACGCTCACAATAAACACAATGACTATGGGAATCTTTAAACAATGAAGGCCAATAAAATCCACACTGCAAAATCTTAGCAGCAGTCTTCTTAGCACTAAAATGACCCCCACATGCATGTTCATGACAAAAGGAGATAATACTAGACTGGTCACTCTCAGGTAGACATCGCCTAATGATCTGGTCTGGACAATATTTAAACAAATAAGGATCGTCCCAAAATAAATGCTTAACCTCGGCTAAAAACCTAGAACGATCTTGTTTACCCCAATGTTGAGGAGTTCGACCAGTAACAAGATAATTCACTATATTTGCATACCAAGGTGATTGGGAAACAGAGAACAATTGTTCATCAGGGAAGTTATCCCTTATAGGAAGGGAATCACTAGGGGAATTAACAACTAGCCTAGACAAGTGGTCTGCTACTACATTTTCTGCACCCTTTTTGTCTCTAATGTCTGGAAAAAATTCTTGTAACAAAAGGATCCATTTAATCAATCTAGGTTTGGTATCCTTCTTAGACAAAAGTTATTTCAAAGCAGCATGATCAGTATAGATTACGATCTTAGAACCTAATAAATAGGATCTAAACTTATCCAAGGCAAACACGATGGCTAGCAATTCCTTCTCAGTAGTTGTATAGTTCATTTGGGCCTCGTTCAAAGTTTTGCTAGCATAGTAAATCACATGGAGTAATTTGTTTTCTCGCTGACCTAGCACAACGCCTATAGCATAATCTGAAGCATCACACATAATTTCAAAGGGTAGGTTCCAGTTAGGTGCCTGGACTATCGGGGCAGTAGTGAGTAAAGTTTTAAGCTTATCAAAAGCCTTTGAGCAAGTATCATCAAAGACAAACTTAACATCTTTTGCAAGCAAATTGCAAAGAGGTCTAGAAATCAAGCTAAAATCCTTAATGAATCGACGGTAAAAACCTGCATGCCCTAGAATGACCTAATATCTTTTACGGTTTTTGGGACCTGTAAAGTCTTAATAAGGTCAACTTTGGCTTTGTCTACCTCTATACCCTTTGAAGAACGATGTGCCCTAAACAATTCCTGATTAACCATGAAATGGCATTTTTCCCAATTAAGCACTAAATTTTTTTCCTTACACCTAGTCAACACTAATGTCAAATGATGCAAGCACTCATCGAAAGATGAACCAAACACTGAAAAATCATCCATAAAGACCTCTAAAAACCGTTCTACCATATCAGAAAATATGCTCATCATAACGCTGAAAAGTCGCAGGGCATTACAAGCCCGAAAGGCATGCGTCTATACGCAAAGGTACCAAAGGGACAGGTAAAAGTGGTTTTCTCTTGGTCTTCTGGGGCAATAACGATTGATTATAACCGGAGTAGCCATCTAAGCAGCTAGTGACTATGTCCAGCTAATCGCTCTAGCATTTGGTCGATAAAAGGAAGGGGAAAGTGATCCTTCCTTGTGACCTTGTTCAATTTCCTATAGTCAATACACACACGCCATCCCGTGGTCACTCGGGTTGGGATTAATTCATTATTATCATTCTGGACTACAGTGATACCTGATTTCTTGGGGACAACCTGAACAGGGCTGACCCACTTACTGTCTGAAATTGGGTAAATAATACCCGCATCTAACAACTTAAGCACCTCTTTTCGAACTACCTCTTTCATGTTAGGGTTCAGTCGACGTTGCATCTCCCTAGAAGGTTTGGAGTCTTCTCTAAATGAATCTGATGCATACACACAGTAGGACTTATACCCCTAATGTTGCTATAGTCCACCCTATAAGCTTATTGTTGAAGTACATAGCACTACATACACTGATCCTACAATCGGAAGCTACAACACAGGTAAAGTCTCAGATGGGCCTAAAAAACCACTACTTTAGAGTATCGGGTAGTGGGTTAAGTCAACTTTGGGGGATTCTAAAGAAGGAATTAGGGTAGTCTCAGAAACTGGTAACGGTTCGAACCTAGCTTTCCATCTATCAGTGTCTAACAGGGGTAGAATCTAATAGCATTCACCTGTTCAATAGTGCTATCGTCGTCAAAATCTAAACCAAAATGGGATAGACAACTTTCTAATGGGTCTTCAGACAAATGTTTGGTAATGACTCCTGAACTAAGGCTTCTATCATGTTCACCTCTTCAACACATGTGTCATCTAGCTCATGAGGTTGCTTACTGACATTAAAAATGTTCATCTCCATAGTCATATTACCAAAAGATAAACTCATCACACCATTTCGACAGTTAATGATCGCATTAGACGTAGCTAAAAATGGGCGACCTAAAATCACAGGTATCTGGTTCTCTGGGTCAGGGACAGGTTGGTATCTAGGACCACGAAATCCACTGGATAATAAACTTGTCGACCTCAATAAGACATCCTCTAAAACCTCGAGGAATTTTAACAGACCTATCAGCTAACTGCAGTGTTATCTGAGTAGGTTTCATTTCACCAAGTCCTAGCTGTAAGTATACATGGAATGGAGTAGTTCACACTGGCTCCTAAGTCAAGTAAAGCTTTTTCTACCCGGGTTTACCTATTGTACAAGCAATGGTAGGGAACCTGGGTCTTTGTACTTTGGAGTTGTGTGTTTGAATATTGAACTTACGTGACTAGCTAAAAAGGCTTTCTTATGGACGCTAAGTTTTCGCTTTCGCGTACACATATCCTTAAGGAACTTGGCATAAGCAGGAATTTGCCTAATTGCATCTAATAAAGGAAGGTTTATGGTAACTTGCTTAAAAACCTCCAATATGTCATTAAAGTTCGATTCCTTCTTTGTTGGTACTAATAGCTGAGGAAATGGGGCTCTAGGCAGAATCAGACCTCTCAGGAACTGAGTTGGCATCATCAGAAATTTTATCAGTTTCCTTAGCTAGTGGTCCTGAGGGGTGAACTACAGTATGTTCACTATCGGGCATGGTTACCTGATTGTCTACTATTCTACCACTCCTAAGGGTTCTAATAGCATTCAATTGATTCGATGGTTTTGTACCTACTTCATGAACTCCTCTAGGATTGGGATTAGTCTGACTAGGGAACCTACCATTATCTCTCTCACTTAAGGTCTTAGCTATTTGGCCGACTTGAAGTTCTAACTTAGCAAGGCTCTGAGCATTAGTTTGAAAATTCTGCTTGGTTTCCTGTTGAAAACTAACATGGCTCTGTGCTAACATTTCCTGAGTTTTTGCTAACATCTTAATAGATTCCTCTAAGCTAGTCGTTTTATTTTCTGGGCCTGATGTATTCCTAGTGTAGCCAAAACCTGGGGGAGCATTAGAATTAGACTGACCCTGACTCTGGCCCTTAGACCATGAAAAGTTCGGATGGTTTCTCCAACCAGGATTATAGGTTTCTGAATATGGGTCAAACTTCTGACGATTATCAAACCTAGTGTTATTATATAGAGCATTGGCTTGCTCTTCATTATTCTGGCCTTCCCAAAAGGCTCCAATCTACCACTAGTGTTACCCACTTCTAAAGCTTCTAACCTTTTCGCTATAGCAATTTTGGCATCTGATTCATAGCCTCCTTCTACCCTATTAACGTTTCCTCTGCCGAGAAGAATTGTTTTCTGGGGTCCCCTACTACTTTCCCATTGTTGGGTCTTTTCGGCGACTTCATGCAAATATGTCATCGCGTCATCAACTGTTTGGTTCTCAAATCCACCAGTACACATAGATTCTACTGTGGTTGTGGTGGGATAATCTAAACCCTCATAAATGATCTGAACTAACCTTCTCTAAACCATGATGAAGACATTGGGCTAATAAATCATTGAACCTTTCCAAATACCTATACAAAGTTTCTCCCTCCTATTGAGAAAACGTGCAGATTTGCGTCCTAATAGACGATGTTTTGTGCCTAGGGAAAAACTTGTTCAAAAAGGCAGATGTAAGTTTTTCATACGTGTCGATTGACCCGGAAGCCAAACTATATAGCCACGATTTAGCTTTATCTTTCAGGGAAAAGGGGAATAACCTAAGTTTCAAAGCATCATCATCTAAGTTTCTAATCCTGAGGGTACTACAAATTTCCTCAAAGTCCCTAACATGGAAATAGGGGTTTCCATTTTATTTCCCTAAAAAGATTGGGAGCATCTGTAAGGTCCCAGGTTTAAGTTCATAAGTTGCTTCCGTCTCAGCTAACCTGATACATGAGGGACGAGTATTCCTAGTTGGATTCAACAAAGCTTTCAAAGTTTCCATTTCTTGCGCTATCGGAGCAACAGGGATTATCTCCTCAGTCAAAGGACGTTCAAAAACAAACTCTTCAAAAGTCGGACTCTCTATATTAAGGTAATCGAGACGCTTCGAACTACTAGGTTTCTCTTTAACAAATCTACCTAGTGCGTCTCTTTTACATTCAAGCATACAATAGAATTTTCTAAATTGGAAGGGTAAGCAAACACAGATCAAGGCCGACTCAACCAAATCAAATCTATTGATTTCTAGAAAACAAAAAGCATGATGGCTCCACTTAGATTGTTTCTAGACCAGCTTCTAATCCTTCGAACGGGAATTCGTTATAATTTAAGAAAAACCCTCTGGAATCAATCCGAGTTAACGTAAGTTGAATAGAGGCGAGGGAAGCTCGGTGGAGCTTTGATACCCAAGGCCTCACCGGTATTACAAGGCGGCGCAGTCATGCATTCAACTTACAGAAACCGTCAAGAACTTCGAAGTATGCTTAAAAGAGTAACCAATATTTTTCGAATGACTTTCCTGTTAAGCTCGTTACCCTATCGGTCTCGTTCTAGTCAAAATTTTAGGATTAGGTTCGCGTAGGTTACGTGTTCCTAAAGCGGGCAAGAAGAGAACGGTGATGAAATCCGAACCATTATCTTGTATGGCCAGGCCTTGCCCTTTACTAGAAAAATAAATGTCCGTATTCAGTCCTCAACATATATGCATACCAAACTGTCCAATAACTCGCTGACAGGGGATTCACGAGTGTTTAGAATCTTACCTCCCGTTCCAGACGGGGGATGAATCGGTTGTAGTCGACTCGGGCCACTGACTCCGATGTCAAGTGTACGAACCCAAGGTGCAGAGACAATATCGTAATTGTCCTCCTTCTCTGCAAATAGTTTATATTTAAAGTACCTTTCCGTAGGGTAATAAAAAAATAATGTCCAAAAGTCCAAAAAGTAAAGAAAAATTACAAAAATAATAAACCCTAAACTAAAATTGTCTAAAATAAAATTTTCTTCTTTTTTGTTCTTTATGCTTTAATCTTTAGCTCCAAGTCTTTATGAAATCACCAAACTCTTTGGCTCACTTTTCTTTATGATCCAGAACCTGTAGACACAAGATAAATACCCAAAAACATAAAAAATGACAAAAATAATAAAAATAAAAATAAAAATAAAATAAATCTAAAACCCCAAAAAACAAGTCCGCATCGGCGGCGCCAAAAATTGATGTGATCTGTAGATAGTGGTAAAAGTGGTTCGATTCTCAGACTTATGAAGGATATTAATTAGACTTAAATTCTAGTTTTAAAATAGAAAACTCACTAAAAATTATAGCAAACTCAATTAAAGTTGATATCAATATTAAAAGAACACTAAGTCTAAGATTCCACTATTTTCCAAATTCAAAGTGATTTAATCCAATATTTATATTCATGCAATTGTTTTTGTTCAATTTGATTCTAAACTATTGCAACAAGTAGATTCTCAAAATTACAAGTGTAAATCCGAAGCATAGAACATCAAAAACCTAGGTCCAAGCATGCTCTATCAAAAGAAATAACAATTGCTTAACAAGAATCATTCAAACAATTTTCACTCAAGGCAAAACAATCATAAAAATAATTGTGATAAATAAATAAATAAGAATATACCACTTTTTGTTGGAAAAATAGCTTCCTCTATCGCCTCAGCAATGGGGTTTAGCTCCTCATATTAATCACTTTCTCAAAATACATGTTTATTGCTCAAAAGTTGATTAAAAGAGTGAAAGGTGTAAAGCAGCTGATTTGCAACAATGTAAAAGTGTTACAGATCTCTGGTATAAAGAGGAACAATGATTACTGTTGTATATAAACGTTACTTATCTTCTGTTGTTGAACAACGACAGTTTTCTGCGACAGTTGCATGTGCGTCAATGTTCTTCGTGTTCTTCCTCTTCAGCAGCAACAGCAGCAGAAACAAAGTTTGATAAAACTCTGATTTCTTCTTCTCTGGCTCTCCACAGGTCCCCAAACTCTCGACACCCCTTCTATATGACCCAAGCAATCTATTTCTATCAAAAAGACCGATTAAATCTCTCCCAAATCTTCCAAAATCTCTTTCCTTCTCTTCACGACAAAGTTGCGGCAATTTCTTTTTTTAGAATTTCTACGCGTTTCTGAGCTTTCCTTTTTATTATAAACTCTTCCTTAGATAGATACAAATCTTTGGGAAGGTTTACAACACTTTAATCTCTCTAAAATTTCCTAAAACAGGTCACACACGTGACTTTCCATATTTTCTGTAGTGATAAAAATCCGTTGATTGAGCCTAGTCCAATCGATTTCAACACCCATATCAGATTCCTAGACCCATAAGGAGTCTATCCTATGAAAATCAGAGGTTTAATCGACCTCAAACTCCTCCAAATCACGATTGCCAAAACTGCCAAATATTTCCCGCCAATTTTCTGTTCAAATAGGGAAGAACAGGGATGCCCCCTAACCAGAGTAGGGGTGCCTTTAGAAGCTTCCTTAAGGGGTGTCCTGGGGTGTCCCTTATCCAAACCGGGGGTCCGAATAGCAAGTGTCCTACGGGTGCTTTCCGAAAACTTTTCGAGCCAATTTTTTTCCAAAAATGTTTATTGGCCAAAAATACCTACAAATAAATAAAACACCATAATAAGTACAAAAATGAGCCCTAACAATATATAGAATCGAGACAAATCGGACATAAAAATGTGTCTATCAGTACACCTCTGGTAAACCCTTCGGAGACAACACTCCGCCGTTAGGGCCACCTAGCGGTTTAACGGCTGATTGCACGTGCTTAGTGTAGTCATTTTATTTTTCTAGATTAGTATTGATCGAGATCTAGCAAATAATAAGTTTGGAGGTATTTGATTGACACATTTTTGTGTCTAATTTGTCCTCAATGTTCTGTATTGTTGGTACTCCATTTCATACTTATTATGGTGTTTTTATGTTTGTGTAGGTGTTTTTGGAGAAATACACTTGTGTGGAAAAAGTTGCTCAAAAAGAGCTATTTGGACCCCGGAGGACATTTGCTATACGAACCCCAGATTTGGCTAAGGGGCACCCATGGTTATGCATAGCCCAAATTCATCCTCAACACCCAATTACGAAGGGGAACACTACCTGCTATTTGCACCCCCAGAGCGCCACCTGCTATTCGCACCCCCATATCTGTTAGGGGCAGGTCATCCCCTACCTTTTAAATTCTGGTTTTTGGCAGGAAAAATGCACAGTTTACTACCAGATTAGGGTTCGAGTTTTGGGCGTGTTTTAGGAGGATTCAATCGCTGAAACTTCTTGGGACGACTGTATTGGACTGAACAGAGATGGTATGTTCTCCGGAATCGAAAGAGCTGGGCTAGATAATCCTCTTGAGGCTAAACAGGGAGGATAGATGTTCTCGGGTTTTTGAAGATGTTATGTGGATAATAAATCACCGAAATTGATTGGGATGGACTTATTCAACTTAAAAAGGACTGGTCTGATGAGTTAACTCTTCTGAATTGGGATGGATAATCGGATTTATGGAAAACAGGGTTCACAGGTTTTTGGACGTTCACCTGCGTATTCCCTAGAAGAGATTTGCGAGAGATTTTGTTTGATTTATTCGCTTATATTGTTTGGTAATGACCTGTTTCAGTCAAACAGGGGTGGTACTTGTGTTAGTTTCCATAAAAAAGGGAGATTTCGTGAAACAGGGCAAGCAAGTTATTCTCGGGATATTCCATGCTGTATCTGGAAAGTTTGCGTGAGGCTGCAACGTGCTATTCATCTTCAGGGAGGTGTTTTTACAGATTTGGAGTGATTTTACACATTCAGGCGCGTGAGAAATGGAAGAATCGGGAATTATTCCCTTAACAGGCCGTGAAGAATAATATGAGTTATGACGAGATTATTTGGAGTTATGAGGAATTATTCTTGATCCAAAGGTGTATAAATAGGCTTATGGAGTTACAGAATGGGGGACGGAGAGTTTGGGGGAGATTACAGAGCTGTGAAATTCGAGTTGCAGAAGAATCACCATTTCTGCTGCTGTGAAGAACACCAAGAACATTAGGCGCGCAACAGCAGTCGTTTCTCAACAGTGGAAACGACACACAGGCGAGGGTCGAGAATAAGCGACAGTACTCTGTTCTATCATTCTTTTCAGTTTGTAACACTTATAACTGTTGCAAACCCGGTTTTTAATAGTTTTTCTCCATTTCATCTTTGTAAACACCCTTTGAGCAATAAAAAATGAATTTTGAGTGTGTTTCCAACATGATGTTGAGCTAATTCTCCCACAACCAAGGCAATGAGAAAGCTATTCACGCATGAATAATAGGTAACTATTTCATTTTCTCTAATTTTTAATTATAATTCACTATCAATCACTGCTCTTGCAGAGTTTTTAAATGTTTACATAATTTTCTTAATTACACTTCAATTTGATAGATGATACTTTATTTAATCTATTGATAGCCTATGCTTGGGGAATACAATTAATATTTGAGAATATGTTTGATTAAATGTCAATTAAGAAATAAGGGACTTAAAAGATAATTAGAGTTTTGGATTATTTTCCATAATTTATTCATTTGTGATAGTGGAATCAGTGTCTTGGTTATTCCTAATAATCTTGAATTAATTCTTGTTTGTTTTTAAATTTCATTAAATCTAAAATCTTTGCTTTCACAAGTCTCAACCAACTTTTTACTACAACTCAATTTGAAATCACATCATGCATAAACCCTAACAAACAGAAATTAATTATGATTGAATCAATGTATCATAAATTGCGCAATTAGCATGGTTATTATGACCCACCACACACTGATCTACCACTTAGGTCACCTAGTGAGATAAATCATATCGAGCCTTATGTTGAGGTGATGGTTAATAATAATTCTAATCTTGGGATACCAAAGTCACAGATATCACACACAATGGATTTTTGGCTTTATCAAAGAGATAAATGTCACGGTGTGTTTAGCTTAAACTACCACTCCAGTCCGCCCTTAGTAGTTATGTGGGGGTATTTAGTAATTCTCTGTCATTGGATGATGGTGTCCGTTAGATTGAGGACATGTGTCTATCATCTATTGAGTAGGGTTAGACCCAATAATTGTTCATTTAAGCTGTAAGAAGACTTTGTTGAATCTTATCTGAAAGTTAATGAATTGTTCATCCTTAGTTGTTGATAGACACATTTTTGTGTCTGAATTGTCCTTAGTGTCTCTATTGCTAGTGCTTCATTTTGTACTTATTATGGTGTTTTTATGTTTGTGTAGGTGTTTTTGGAGAAATACACTTGTGTGGAAAAGTTGCTCAAAAAGTGCTATTTGGACCCATGGAGGACATTTTCTATACGGACCCCGGATTTGGCTAAGGGACACCCAAGGTTATGCGTAGCCCAAATTCATTCTCAGCACCCAAATTTGTCCTCAGCACCCATCTGCTATTCGCACCCCAGAAAAGGATAGGGGCACTTCATCTTCAACATTTCAAAAATAAAAATGGCGGGAAAAATATTCACTTCACTAGCAGAATTTCGATCAAATGTTTGGAGGAATTTTTGTGTGATTCAATCACTGAAACTTCATGGGTAGTTGTGATATGTTCTAACAGAGCTAGTATGGGTGTTTGTTTCGATCAAATTTGGCTGGATAACTTGATTTAATCCAAACACGGAGTTGGAGGAAAAACATGAGCTTGCACGAGTTGTGAGGAATTTAAACATGTATTGCACGTGCTTGGAAGAGTTGATCGATATTCTGGAGCGTGAAGAAGGTATAGAAGGAAAGAAATACAGCTGCAGACGCGTAGGAAAACGATTTTTGGAAACAATATATTTTCGAGAATAAAAGAAATAATGGGATTAAATAAAGAGATTTTGGGAGATTCAATGTTGCAATGATGTATAAATAGGTTCCTAGGATCACATAGAACGGGCACGAAGAGTTTGGGGTCGAGAGGAGAGCTCAGAAGGCGTGCATCAAGAGTTTTCAGAACTCTGTTTCTGCTCCTGCACCAAGAACACGAAGAACAAAAGACCACCAGAGGCAGTCGTTTATTAACAGTGACAACGAAGCCACACGAGGGTCGCAGAGATACAACGACATCAGTTCTTTTTTATCGTTCTTTGTAACAGTGTTTTGCAACAATTATAAACGTTGCAAACACCCTATTTTCATTATTTTCTCTCCATTTCACCTTTATAAACAAATTTTGAGCATGAATCAATATTTTGAGCAAGTTTACACAATGATGAGCTAAACCTATCCTCTGGGGCGACGGAGGAAGCTATTTCGCCAATGAAATGTGGTAATCTCTATTTTATTTAATTTATGCAATTATTATTTGATTATTTGCCTTGATAAATAAATAGATAAAATGGTTTTTGTTAAACAATTGTCATTTCAATTGATGGAGCATGCTAGCCTAGGGTTTTGATGTCCCATACTTTCGATTTACAATTGTTATTTCTAAAAAATCAACTTGTGTAATATTAAGAATCAATTTGAAGGAAGGATTTGCATAATTATAATTAGAGAATATAAATCACTTTGATATTGGTAATTAGCGGAATCCATAGCCCCAGTCTTCTCCATATTTTTCATATCACTTTCATTTAAGTTTCCTATATTTGTTATTTAAAATTAAGTCTAAAATCTGCTTAAACAAGTCTTGAATTAATCTTATTACTACAACAAACATTGAAAAACACATCAGTTGTGGCTACTTTGCCCCATACATTTGGCTTGATTCTTCGATCCAAGAGGTGTTAATCATAAATTTATCCCTCATTTCTATTCATCTGTTTGTCAATCTGTTGTGTAACCACAACAATTGGTATTCAGAGCCTTTTTTTCACCCAAATGTTTTTTCAATGACTCTCAAAGAAATTGAAAATAAAACCTCAGCTAATGAAGCTGCTATCAGTAAACTTCAATTGGATTTCAAAACCCTTTCCGCTGATCTTACTCAACAAATTGATACTGTGAAAGCTAGTTTCAGAGAAACCTTACAAGAGAATAACCGCAGTCTTATTCAGTTTCTCCATAAGCCTGCAAATCACAATCAAACTGAAGATCCAGAAGGTTCACATCAGCAGGATGACGATTACACAAATTATTCTCATCATCATTCTCGCTTTTCTCATCACCATCATCGGATTCCAAATCTCAACTTCCCACGATTTGATGGAGATAACCCACGAGGATGGATTCAGAAGAGTGAAAGATACTTCCAACTCAATGATATTGAAGAACATAGGAAGGTCGACATAACTGCCATCTATTTGGAAGGTAAGGCTGAGAAATTGTTTCTAAATTTTCAAGTTAATTGAAATAGAATTACCTGGCAAGATTTATCTCTCCATTTATGTGCTAGATTTGAAAATCATGTAGAGGATTTTTTTTGTTGGTAGCTTCAATAAATTAGTCCAATCATCTTTATGGATGATTATTATGACGAGTTTGAATCACTCAAAACTTTGGTGCTACGTATGAACCCTTCTTTGAATGAATCCTACTTTTTTATGAGCTTCCTCAGTGGATTGAAGGATCACATTGTCAAACCTGTATCCATGTTTCACCCAAAAACTATGGCCGATACTTTCTCATTAGATATACTACAAGAACAAAAACTTCAGTTAGCCAATGCAGCCTCAAAGCCGTTTACCAAATCCTTCAATACCCATTACAGTTCACAGAGACCATACACTCCTAGTCCTTTACCTCCTAAACCAATTATCACTTCGCCTAAATCTATCCCTTCCACCCCAAAATATTTTTCACACCTACACCAAAGTCCACCCCTACACCTCCTATCATTAAAAGACTCTCTCAGGAGGACATGGACAAGAGACGAGCTCAAGGGATCTATTATAATTGTGATGCAGTATACAAACCTGGCCATTTCTGTAAGGGTAAACATAAACTATACATGTTACACATGGACTCTACTAAATCACAGGACACTGAGGAAGAAGAGGAAATGTTTATTGAGGCACCTGAATCTCCAGTCCAATCTGAAGTTGAAGTATCTCTTGATGCTCTCACTGTCTCAGCCACTGGTGATACAATCAGGATTCCTAATCTCATCAACAAGAAGACTGTGTATATCCTTATTTACACAGGGAGCACCATTAGTTTCATTGACACTGCTTTGGTTACTTCACTTAAGTGCTCCATCACACCAACTTCACATATGCTGGTCACTGTTGCAAACGGAGAGCAAACAACAAGTTCAGACATTTGTTCTAAACTACAATGGAGCATGCAAGGGCACCATTTTATGGAAAACTTAAGAGTTTTACCACTTGGAGGTTGTGACATAGTACTTGGCAGATTAGTTGAAGAAATTAGGTGATGTGACCTTTAGTTTTGCAAAACTTAGTGTTTCTTTTCTATACAAGACAAAACATATTACATTTCAAGGAACACTACTCCAAAACATTAATTCCTGATGATGAATGGAGAGGCAGTCAAAAAGTTCTTTCTAAAACATCCACATGGGATAGTAGCTCAACTATTCTCTATCAATACAACTTCAACACCCCCTAAAACTCCTGACAGTTTACTGCCACTCTTACAAGAATTTACTGATATATTTCAAGAACCTTCCACTCTTCCACCTGAGAGAAGTTTGGACCATACAATTCCTTTACAACCCAACTCATCACTTGTCAACCAAAGGGCTTATAAATGTCATTATGTGCAGAAAGGAGTAGTTGAACAATTGGTTCAAGAAATGCTTCACACTGGGATTATTCATCCTAGTCACAGCCCATTTTCCTCTCCCATTCTCCTTGTAAGAAAGAAAGATAATTCATGGAGATTCTGTGTGGATTATAGGAAGCTCAACAACATCACTATTAAAGATAAGTTTCCTATCCCTATTATGGATGAATTGCTAGATGAACTACATGGTGCCATCATATTTTCAAAGATAGATCTGAGGGCTGGATATCATCAAATAAGAGTTAATTCTCTTGACATCCACAAGACAACTTTTAGAACTCATCAAGGCTATTATGAGTTTAAGATCATGCAATTTGGCCTCAAAAATGCCCCTGCCACATTTGAAGCTCTCATGAATGATATTTTTCAGCCATTTTTAAGAAAATTTGTGTTGGTCTTCTTTGATGACATACTTATTTATAGTAAAAGCATGAGTGAACATTTGGAGCACCTCATATTGGTCTTTACACTGCTCAAACATCATCAACTCTTTGAAAACCTATCCAAATGTTGCTTTGTACAACCCTCCTTGGAGTACCTTGGTCACATAGTCACAGCAGAGGGTGTTTTCGCTGATCCATATAAAATTGCTTGTATGAAATCTTCGACAATTCCAAAGAATATTAAAGAGCTAAGAGGCTTTCTGGGCCTTACAGGTTACTACAGAAAGTTTGTACAGCATTATGGAATTATAAGCAAGCCACTAACTGATCTTCTCAAGAAAAATTCATTCCATTGGAGTCCAGCTGCTACAACTGCTTTTGAGACACTCAAAAAGGCATTGAGCTCTACACCTGTATTGGCTTTACCTGATTTGTCTAAGCCCTTTGTTGTGGAAAGTGATGTTAGTGACATGTGCATTGCAGCTATCCTATTACAAGAGAAGAAACCCAATGATTACTTCAGCAAGCCACTAGGACCTAGAGCTGTAGCACTCTCTACTTATGAGATGGAATTTCTGGCTATTGTTACTGCAGTTCAAAAGTGGAAGCATTATCTCCAGGGTACCAAATTCATCATAAAAACTGATCATCAAAGTCTGAAGTACTTATTGGAACGGAAGGTTACCACTGCTTTCCAACAAAAATGGCTCATCAAATTATTGGGGTTTGATTATGAGATTTAGTACAAGAAGGGATGTGACTATGTGGTTGCAGATGCACTTTCCTGGAACACAAGGAACCACAACGTTTAGAAATGATAAATGAAGACGTTCCTGAGGTTGTACTGTATGGCTTTTGGAAACATGCAAGCTTACAGGGATCATTTAAGGGAATGTGAAAAGTACAATTAAAGTGAGACGGAGAAGACTAACCCCTAACTATGTTCTTCTTTGTAAAATTATTGAAATTGAACTTACCATTTTCATTATCTCGCCTGAGCTAGCATCCATTATGAAGAAAAATTAAAGTGAGACTGATTTTTGCTTTTGGATCTTCACCATTAATTTATAAGAGTCAGGCGAGACAAGAAGATGACCGTTATTACAACGGTCGGCATCTGTAGCCGCCACAATCCTAGCTAATAGGACACACTGGTCATTTTTTAGAAAGAAATCCCCATCTTGGTAAATCTAACCCCTTCATCTCGTGTCGTCCATTTTTTAGAGTATCCACGTGTCGCAATCTCACTAATTGTCAGCCTGATTGACAAAAGGGTGTAAATGCCATTTTTTTGCACGTGCGGGCCGTATGCTTAGGGATTTGACCACTTAACTCTCTGAAACGGAATACATAACAGAATGGGGCATTTTGATTTCATTTTGGGGCATTTTCATCTTTTGCCCAATGTCCGGGGCATTTTCACAACCTAGAGGTCCATTTTAGGACATTTTACCGCTTAACCCAATTAAAAATCACGGTGAATGAGCATTTAGTCTTTCCTTGACTCGCACAATTGTAAACATAAAAATGAAAGGGTTCTAAACTAGTACGTACTTACAAGATTGAACTCCATAATATGCACAAGCAAAGTTGAGGCAAACCCAGCAACTTAATGAAAATTCAAAATAAAATCAACTGGCATGAGCATTTACTTGTTTAATCCATCGATATAGTTTGTGGTTGTGTTAAATTTATGGTTATAGATTAATGAAAGAGGGGCTACAGAGTACATTCCAAGAAAGGCTTTAGTTGGTTCATTGCCTGTGGCTTCCTTCCTCCATTTGTGTTTGCTTCTTCTTAGCTACAACAATTACAAGCTGTCTGCAAAAGAAGAACCTAACATGGATTACAAAAAGAACCATCCGATGATTCAACTAAAAAGATTCCTTGAAAAGATTAGCCTAATTTAAATCAAATTTGAGTACTTACTGCAAATCAGTCCATCCACGACAGGAGGAAGATTATAATGAAAACAAAACACTCAATGTTGGAAACTAAATTTTAGGTTACAACGAGAAGTAGATGTAGATATTTAAATACTGAAATATCAGATTCACACACTAAAATTTGTCGTACAAGAATCTGGATTAATAAATTATTCCAAGAAAAATAAATAAATACAATTATCGTTGGATTAATGAAATTTGTAGATCTCCTCTTCATTCACTGATTTTGCAACAAAAAGAAAATCCCAAATTTAAAATTTGCAGTGACCTAAAAAACACAATGCTTCACCCACAACCACTTAAATCTTGAAGATTAAGATGCATTTTGAAGACGCCCACCACTTGAAATTGAAGATTCTGATCAGAAGCAGAACCGAAGAAGTGGAATCCAGAGAGTTATCCAAAAGACTAATTTCTTTTGAGAGGAGAAATCATTGTGCTAGGATATATTCTAATTATTGATGATGGGCGTGACACAGAAGAAGAGAGGCAGTAGCGAAAATAAGAAACCCTAGGCTAAAACTGATGCGCTTAAATAGTACTCGAAGTAGTAGGCTAGGGTAAATAGAGACTAGAAAACAACTCACAAATTATTTCGGCCGCCCGATTCGTGTGAACGACTCAACTCGCAGACTCACTCAGTAGTAAAGCAAAAGAAAATCACCTACTCCAACTCTAGTAAGGGATTCCCTGCTCATTTGAGTCATTAATTTATGGTTACACATAAGTGAAATAGAGCCTCTAGATTGAAATTCATAATTCAAAGAATAGATAAAGTATTAGACATACGCATAGGCAAAAGCAAAATCATTCTCTTTGTGGATAGGATAATTGCTACTCTTTCTCCAACTCCTACATGATATAAACTCATCTCCTAGTTTTGGTTTTAGACAAGTTAGAAGAGAACAAACAAAAGTTTTGAAGTCAAGAGTCAGAGTCATTTAAGAGTACAGTAATTATCAACATTCGCTGGCCTAATAGTATTGTAGTGCTACTTATTATAAGGCGTGATCATTATATTTTGGAAGACGACATCCGTAAAACCGTGAGCACCATATGCAGGGATGAATTGTCTTTTAAGAAAAGAGGAGTACCTCGTCCCAATCAACCAATCTGATCTCTTCTTGTTAGTATTTTCTTTGTAGCGTGAACCTGATTTCCGAGAAATCGAAACCGACAATTCGGTTTCTAATTTTTCGGCTTCTTGTGAAATCTGATACCTGGAAGTTTGGCATGTTAATCGGTTTAAAATATAACATGCACTTTGATGGATAGTTATACGTTCATCCTCCCATACGCACCGTATACAATATATTTTGTCTAGTATCTTAACACCATGCGAAAGCACGACCGGTTGAACTTTTGAAAGTGGATGATCAAATGCATCTTTTTATCTCTTGAATTTTGTCATTGCTTTGCTTTCCGGAAACGTTGAATTCGAACGTATATTGTGCATACATGATGTATTAGTTATATCCATTCACATGGCTAAATGTTGTATGCATATACATGTCTAATCCCCATAACTGCCATGTTGTATCCATATCCATGTCTAATCCCCGTAACTGCCATGATGGAAATGAAAATGGAAATGATTTTGATTTGATTTAGTCTTTGTTTATTTTTTTATTAGGATTTAATGAGGATAAATTAGTAGTATAAAAATTACATAGAAGATAAAATGGTAGTTTCATCGAACTTAGACACCTCTTATCATTTTCTATGGGATGGGTGAGAAAATTCATAGTCCCCAATTTAGCCAGGTAATCATTTCACGCATTTCCAACCCTATGGACTTGTTCTGTTTTGATACAAACTGGTTGGAATTAAATTTCATACTTGATGCGAATCAGACTTCGATCCAGTGGAGCGATACGTGGTACTTATGACTCCAGAGTTTTCCCAGAATCCCTTCCACCCTTGTCCTCGTGAACTCGTAGAATTACACTGGCACTGCCAAGTGAAATGACTAGGATTGTCCTCATGAACTCGTAGAATTACCGTCTACGGATTTATGAAGGCGCCTTCTTTTCCAACCAGAGCACATCGTAGACCATTTAACTGCATCGTAGTCCTTATGGTGCCACCCGTCTCCCAAAGAAAAGCTTTCTTCTCAGTGCTATACATGGGAGTTTAGCATTCAAAGATTTCCTTGGGTTTCATGGACAAACTTGCGCAATTTGTTTGGATGAGTTAAAAAAGCACAGTGAGATATGCTGCCGACATGCATTTCACTCTATATGTCTCATACCTTGGTTCAACAAAGTTGGTACTTGCCCCTCTATGCCGTTATGGCATGAGGCTCTACCTAACGAGACGGCCACATATAGCTTCCCCACCATAAGAGTTTGATATATTAATTGAAGCTGTGAACTACTCAAACATTCGGAACGCTGACAACCAGGCTCTAGTTGGTTGATTTCACAGATTTAATTTACACAACTTGGCTTTGTACTCCAGTTGCATATTCTTCTTCTTTACGAGATTGTATTCAGTTGTTGCTTAATGTTACATTTCGGCTTGATCCTCCATAGTGTTAGTCAAGGTTTGAGAGGTATTTTTTTCTTATTAAATGTATGTGGGATGGCTTCTATAGTTACTTACCATGTTTAAATGGAAAAAACGCTAATAGCCTAATACTAAAATTCAATCTCCCTATACCCCGACTGATGTGCATCATACATGGAGAAAATATAAAACAAAAAAATCAATTAAGCCAGCCTTAGTTATTTTCTTCCTTTTATAACTGTAGAGTTCTACGAGGATTCGCTTTAAGAATTACTAGCAAAAGAAATGCGGCATGTCAGTTGGATTATAAGGATCCTGAAATATGAATGCAATATAAAGCAGTGCACCTATGAATTAAAAGACTTAGATATCACCGGATATGTTCCCTTGCTAGTGCAATACAATAAAGCAACAAATTGTCAAGATATAATGTCCTTATGAAGTTCAAATTCTTTAGCAACTGATAGACAGTGAACAGCAAGCCTATTTAGCTGCATATAACCTCTCTTCCCTACTTAAACGTAGGTACGACAACATATCATGTTCCCACCTAATGCTCAGGGTAAAAAAAATCCCAACAAGGAACAGATCCACACAATACAGAACATTGTAGTCATCCAATATACTGTGTTTAATAAAAATAGAACCTAGATCATTGGATTATAATTCAATAGATTGAAGAAGCCATAGAAACATTGAGCATATGAAGCACAAGTAGAGCAAACCTGTGACGCAAGAGCACGATTTAGGAGCATAATGTTCGAATCACGGGTCTCCAAGGATCTTCATATTGTTCCTCTTGAATAAGTTTATGTTTATCAGGTGTTTTTCTTTTGAAACCTGCACAAGGAAATATCAAGACAAAACATCTTGAGTAAGGTGAAGGCCAAGGAAAATACAGCACAAAATAAACGGGAAGAATTAATAAAATTACTTACATTACAAATTACCATGGATAAAACTAAAATTAACATTGAGAAACTGAATTGGATGAGTATGAATTAGCAAACCTTACGAACCTTATGGAGCTGTGACTGTAGATTATCCTAGTTATTTTCTTCATGTATCATTTGTTAAGTCTTTAGATTTTTCTTCAGAATCTCAACTATAAAAGACAACCCGCTTGGACATCAATTAGGTCTAGCTCCTGTGATGACTTCAATCTTGTTTCCACCTCTAGACATCAATTCACTGTTTGCAACGGTTTCCAGTCGGGAATCATCTGGTCATAAGAACCCATGGTTCCATCTTTGAGCTTCCCGATGATATTTGGGTCGTTGAAATCTTAAGTTGCCGTTCTTAATTCTGTTATTGTAAACACGATTGCTCCTGCGTCAAAAACATTATCACTCGGCCTATTGGGATTATGAACTCCTGTTTCAAGAAATTAGAAAACTAAAACCAATAGCTTCGGAATTAATACAAAAGCCCTTACAAAATTTAGACGACTTAGAATAAGCTAAGGAAAATTAGAGCTAACCTTTTCCAGAATAAGTTACATCATGACAATTAAGTTATTTGCCTGCTGTCAACTGCCATGAAGCAATCAATTTATGTTTTGAGATCCAGCTGCGCTCTGAACATCATTTTGAGAGGAAATATCATGTTTCTGCGGTTATCCTTGTGTGATTTTTCAGTCCACCGGAATCCCATATAACAAATCCGATACTCATTCTTGAATCCATCACTACCTTCTTACTGATTAGTTGGGGTTTTGATTTGGGGAAGAAAATGAATGAGAGGTAAAAATTGAAAACACAGGGAAAACTGAACATGGATTCAGCTGCGAATTTGATTAGTAATGATAGATCTCGATGTTTTAGAACCGAAATTAACAGGAAATCTGAAATTGAAGACGGACGGACTCGCTTTCTTGTCTGTTTCATATTCTAGTTGCATATTCTTGGGTTACAGGTTCTGAAAGTGAAATGGCGGCGGCCTACACTGGATTTCAGATCTTAAGTGCAAATAACTTATCATGGAAATTACTGTCATTGCCCCTGTAATATCATAAAATTACTACCACAGTACCATTACTCTAAACCCTATGGTAACTCAAAATTTTGTTGAGATGCGTGGATGGCCAGACGGGTTTCTACACTATGGTAAATAAAAAACCTATATAAGTGGAAAATAAAAAACCTATATAAGTGGAGGAAATCATCAATAAGGTTAAATTTTTGATCTACAACTGGGGAACAATCAACAATGGTTCAAATTTTTAACCTTTAGAGATTTGATAACTCATTGGAAGGTAGTCATTGACAGAATGTAGTAGATCAGACATTTGTAAAATGGGGGCATCTTTGCCTGGATCAGTTGCAATTAACAATTCACCGAGCTCCAGAAACTCCTGCAGTTGAATTAAATGGTAAGTACAAATATGAGTAATGCTAGACTACAGAACCATTTGATCAGATTCCTATTTCTTTTTTTCCTCTGCATTTTAAAAGGATAGATTAGTTACAGAACCAATTAATACATAAATTTAGATACACATACCTGTGAATCAATCTTTGTCGCCCTTCAAAGAATTTCCAATGCTTTGTCAGTCTGGCCATTATGAAGTCCAATGTACGCGATGTTCCACAATCATAGTTAGGAAACTAATAAAGTTTGGGTCTTGACTTACTAATAATCCAAGATATCTCACACTTCTTTTTTGGATGGAAGTGTTAAATTTTGTAAATAACAAAGTTCGTTAAAAATGCGTGTTCTAACTTGGGGCGTTGTGTCTTCGCGATTAAGGGCTATAACAACATTCCATTGTAGTCCAGCCCGGTTAGGATACCTGGCTTTCACCCAGGCGACCCACCGGGTTCAAATCCCGGCAATGGAAAAAAATGAAAAGGATTTTGAGAACAACTAGGATATATAGGTTTTGATATTTTGATAAAATGGAGAAATCATAGAAACAGAGATAGTGCTAACTTTCTAACATTTCCCTAAAGCCTAAATCATGTGTATCATGGCGGAGCATAACTAGTTAAGAATCAGTGAAGAGGTGAAACATTGTTACCTTGAATGATCACAACGAGGCAGAACATAACAGTGATGGTTCTTGCCCGCTGCAACATTGCAAGCTCGGAGATTTGATGGTCCCATCACCAATGGCAGGATTCTCAACCAAAACTTCTGTCTCAAGACTCTTTACCAAGACATTCCCAGTATTTATTCAGCACAGGATCTTCGGGTTTTACTTGATCCACTTCTCTGTGCAAACTATTGCATATGCATCAGCAGCATACCTATTTCTGCCAGCCAAATGGGACCTGTGAACAAAAAATGCATTGAAACATGATACAGAATAGGTAAGACGAGGTCAATTATGCAGAACTTACTTAAACGAGCTTTTCGTAATGAGCCTCACTCTGTTGGACTACATAAGCTATCAAAAAACAAGAATTATATGCATAAATGTCAGGAAACAAAGGCTTTACCACACTAAAACGGGTACTTTCTTTGGGAGGGATGGTGAGGAACCTAAGTCGATGAACATAATTGTGCCAAATTAGTAGTCGCGGCTTCAAATCCAAGACTAGAACAATTACTGTTTCTAATATTGCTGATGAAGAGTTGCTAATACGAAACAAGAAAACAAAATTATCCAAGATCTTAGAAGGACCATTTCTTACATCCTACCAAATTCTAAAGTCAGATATGCGTGTGGGAATCTCAACACTTATTAGTTTTCTGTGTCATTTCCAAGGTGACCAAATTTCAAGTTTCCATAGATTCTCCCAGGTAACTTCACATCATTGACATAATCATCATTATTCACTGCAATACATGAAGTAGATTACAGTAACTTTCTGATCTATGAGATATTTACAACCAGAAAAACCAAACCCATCTCTGATTCCTTCAATTTTAAAACCAATAGCTTAAAAATTAACACAGCCTAACCCCCCCAATGAAATTAAAAGAAGAGTTATTATGAAATTAAACAACCAAACAGGAAATCTACTCAAGATTTAGTAAGTTGAGGACAAGGAAAATATAGAGCGAGCTAACCTGTTCCAGAATATAGAGCTGCTATCATAGTAGATTTAAGCCTGCCATGTAGTAATCATCGACATTTTATGTTGTTTGATTCTCAAGGAAATGGTGATGATCTGTTTGTTAACCATATTACTTAATTTTGAGAGGAAATATCATAATGTTAGTATGGTAAAGAGGTGGTGGAAAGTTGAGTACTGGTGATGGTGCATGGGTAATCTTATTAAGCTACAAAAGCAAACAAACGAGTTTCAGATGCAAAAGATGATTACTGTACTTTTCAAAGAAAGGTAAACTGATAGGAAATGATTACCTTTTCAGTAACGCCGTAGTTAGGATCTTCAGCATTAATGAGACTCAAAAAGCATACGAAAATGATACAGAGCAGAGTAGTTTGTTATTGTTTGTCATTTTTTCCTACAGATGATAGAACCAAAGAAAAGAAATTATCAGAAGTTACTTGAGATTTCAGAATTAAAGAAAGGAAATGATCAGAAGTTTCTAAGGAAATGGTGATGGTCCGTTTGTTAACCATATTAGTTAGTTTTGAGAGGAAATATCATAATGCTGGGATATTCTTCCTCCCTCCACCAGAATCCCATACAACAAATCTAATACTCCGTCTTGAATCCATGACTACCTCCTTACTGATTACATAGGGTTCTGATTTTGGGGAAGAAAAAAACTGACAAATGAGCAAATTAAACATGGATCGAGTTGCAAATTTGATTCGCAATGAGAGATTTCGATGTTCTAGAACCGAAATCCACCTGATTATGGATATCTAAAACTCAACTTGTGTTTCTCCTCTCCTCTGTGGCGGCAGCCAACGCTGAATTCAGATCTTAAGAGCAAGTAATTGATCAGAGATATTACTAACATTGCCCTCATGATATCGTAAAATTACTACTACTACAATAACTTAAAAGAGAAACTACCGACATTGCCCTTGTAATATTATCATATTACTATTACTATCAAATCTAAAGCTTGCTTGGATGTGCATGGCATCCAGATAATAGATTTTTGGCATCTAGAATGTAAAAAACAGAAAGTATAAAATTTCAGGGTAAATTGAACATGACCACCTCCTTACTGATTAGTTAGGGTTTTGATTTTTTGGGTGAGAATTAAAAGCTGAAAACTTCGGGTGTATTGAACATGGATCGAGCTACAAATTTTGATTAGCAACGAGAGATTTCGAATTAGATTATGGAAATCTGAAATGGGAGACAGACCGTCTCAATTTTAATCTGTTCAGAACTTGTGTTTCTCTCAATTTTAATCTGAAATTATGCATTAGAAGCATACCAATTTCCATCAACCAAATGGGACCTCAGAAACAAGAAATGAACATGATAAGGAGTATAGAAATTAGTAGTTGTGGCTTCAAATCAAAGACTACAACAATTACTGCTGCTGATGAAGAACTGCTAATACTAAATCAGAAACAAAAACTTTCAAGGTCGATTGTTCGGTTAATGAGTTTAAAATTATCCAAGATCCTAGAAGGACCCTCTCATGCATCCTTCCAAATTCATATGCGGGTGGGAATCTATACGTACACTTGTTAGTGTTCTGTGACACATAGGATTTTAAACCGTGTTTGGCATAAAACCATCTCCAATAGTAGGGTTCCACAAACTACGAAGGACCAATTACTAAATATCAAGGTGTTCAAAAAAGTGTTATCTACACAAAACCGAGTAACGTACAAGCACAC
Organism: Papaver somniferum; assembly: GCF_003573695.1. NCBI lineage: Eukaryota > Viridiplantae > Streptophyta > Magnoliopsida > Ranunculales > Papaveraceae > Papaver > Papaver somniferum. The sequence goes on along the minus strand of NW_020618825.1, from coordinate 8,603,655 downwards.
AACTAGAGTTACTAAATAGACATCACTTTCTGATATGGACGGACGAGGTTTGTGCATCATCCACTATCAAGGATGACAATCTTTACAAGTTATGCTTGTTGTGAAACAGAGCAAAACGCTCAAAATCAAGAGACGGGCCAAAGACTGATATTAAATCATTCAAATTAAGTATTTCTCATCACAATCTTGAAGAGAATTGAAAGATAAAAAGAATGCAAAAAGAATGATGTTATTCCGAGTTCGGACGAAGAAGTTGTGGGAAAAAACAAGCTTTTTATCGAATACCGAAGGCAAGAAAGTATGCAACGGGTATGCAAAGGGATTTTCCTGAATTTAAAGTATGAAAACGGGTATGCATACTTATTTCCCTGGATTTTAAGACATATTAAAGTATGTGAACGGGTACGCATACCTGTGAAGGCCAAAAAGTCCCGAACTATGTTTAGGGTCTTTATTTACTACTTTTTAGGGTCGGGTTCCTTAATCGACTAGGATACTTGAAGGCCAAGCAATGTAATCCTATAAAAAGGTATTAGGTCATGCACCTGAGTATGCATTAAGCGAGAAGTCTCTTGACGCTGAAAAGTGAACACCATAATCCACAATACTCTTTAGATAGCGCGGTATCCTTTTTACAATTTCCCAATGCTCATTATAGGGATCATGCATATACTGACAAACTTTATTGACAACCACAGATATGTCAGGCCTTGTTAAATGCAGATATTGTAATGCACCAACCATACTACGATATAGAGTTGCATCATTGAACTTTTCAATACCTCCTTTATGAATCTTCACATTTGAAGCCAATGGTATGCAGAGGGGCTTCACACCACCCAATTTGGTATTCTTGAGCAGATCTGTCACGTACTTTCTTTGAGTGAGAACTAATTAAATCTCGACCCTGCCGCAGAACCTCAATTCCCAAGAGTTGATACGAGTTATTTAACTTTTCCGAATCTGGCCGGTTGTTGCTCAAGCCGCATATTAAACGTGAGAAGATGAGAGTAGAACATGTCCATGTCCATTTCTTCAATGGTACTCAAAGCTGTAACAATTGGATGATAAGATTGATTTAATCCATTACTGATGAATTGCTTCATCTCATCAGATGAAACTTCATACCAAGTCGCTGCAAGCTGATCAAAAAGATTTTTAGCTTCACTTAAAAAGGCTTTTAGAGTTTTATTACCTTTGGTTAACGAATGTAGTTGTTTTTTGAGGTTCATCTTGTGAGAATTTGTTTCTGGAGCAAAGTGGCTTTCAAGTTTGTCCCAAATTTGTTTTTGGTGTTAGCGTAGAATCGAGCCATCCTACGATTAACGAATCTTGAGCTTCATAGTCTGTGAAAATAGGGTTAATGTCATCTGAATCTGGAAGAGTTCTTGCACGTTTTTCTTGAGTTCCATTAATAAAACCAGTAAGTCCATATGCTTTGAGGATCGACTTAAACTGTGTTTTCCAAATGGAATGACTAGTTTATGTGAGTTTTAAGGTAACAAGGTGATGAATCTGAATATTTCGGAGGTTATTGGTGTTGTTTGCCATTGATGATTTACTTTTTTTTTTGTATTTTGTTTTGGTTTTGATGGGAAGAGTGTTTCAGACCGATGGGTGATACCAAGTTAGAACTGGTATTTTAGGTAGAATATCTTCCACAGTTAAGTGTAGAGATATTAGAGTTTATTTATACTTAAGAATTACTTCTATGCGGTAACACAAGTTGTTACAGACTCTAACAACTCAAGACTTTTACAAATTCAAAACTCCTTTTAACAGAACGTAAACTTAGCCCTAGCAATCTTCCTAGTTGCTCGGTCTGTTGACTAACTCAATGAGATTCAATGGTTAACCGGAAATTTTCAATTCATCATACTATCATTGAATTTGGGTTGTGAGCTTTATGATCTATCTTGGTGTAAAAAATAGTTGCGTGGACGGAGTTATGGGTTTGGCTGTTCAGGCAGGACCATAAGAAATGATGCATCTTACAGTGACACCCACGAAATTCAAATGTTGCCGAGCCATGCACAAACTTATATTGAGTCCAACAATAATGTTACCTAGTGGTTGAAAATGATTTCAAGGGTAATTGAAACACAAAATTGGTTAAAAAGACCAAAATCAACAATTCCTGGGTGAAATGGACATATAAAATTTGATACTGTTTAAATGGACGAAAATGTAAAAATAGCCAGGATGTAAACAGTTTCATCCTACCAATTTTCAAATGTTTTTTCTTATTTTTAATTTATATCAGGATGCATCCAGTTTCATCCTCCCTCTTTTTTAAGTTTAAGTCAAGATGAATCCAGTTTCATTCTTCCTATTTTTTTGTGTCTATTTCACCCATACTAATTTTTCCTCGTCCATTTGAACCATGTTTTAAAAATATTTGGACAAATGACCCATTTTCCGTAATCGAAACATGTTTTACCATTTATTTCGGTATTCATGGAATCAATTTTATGACCGATTTTTGTTGTCTCTATTACCTGCAACTTGGTATAGCAATTTTATTTCTGAAATGAGGCCCAAAACTGCAAACCAATTTTACTTGGGCACACCTAGGTTATTATGACCTTGACTACTACGTTTGACCAAAATTACTATTTAACCAAACAGAAACCCTAAAACCTATCTGGATTCACTTCTTCCTCTCTAACTCCTTTCTCCCTCACACCGCCGTCCTGAACCAAAATGTCACCTGGATTCGTATGGGAATGTAGTGGAAGAAAAATATCCACTTTCAATTCATCAGCATTATGATATCTTCTCTCAACGTTTTACTTGATTCGGTAAACCTACAGTTCGGAACGTCTTAAGGGAGATCTTCATACTATCTTGCCAATCTGGACAAGGTATTGTAAGCTCTTTGCTTCTGCAAATGAATTTTGTGATGACTGACTTATGAAAAAATGAAATTACAAGAGTGTATTGATTTCATTGCAGATCCGAAATCCAGTTTTTCATGGCTTTGTTCGCATTGACTTAGCTGCATATGACTCACTACCAGTGAGCTAGAGAGTCCTACTAAGCTAGAAAGTAAGTGACAACGATTTGATAGAAAGCTCCAGCAGGTTCAAATAGTTGATTACGGCTCCAAGGTAATTAACTTGTACATCCTTATTTTCATTCCCATTAACGTTTCAATCGAATCTGCTTCCCTCACTTGTATTGTCATGCTTAAATTTTAGTGGTTGTTTACTCATTAGATCTCCAATTTAATTGAGGATCTCTTTTACATGTATGGAAGAGGCCACTGAACCCATGATTACCGTGACTACCATTTTTCCTCTCAAGCAAAGATTCCTCGAGACAACGAATTTGGGTACGCTAAGGAATAAAAAAATGGAGTTTCCATGATTTTGGTAGACTGTTTTATTATGCACTTTGCTGCACAGAACATCACTACACATGAAACTCTTTGGCTCATCTTATTTTGCTTGGCACACGTGTCTTCATTAATGTAACTGACAAATGCATCAATGCGCATAAATGTACTAATCGAAGCTGTTCCATTCATCGAGTTTGTTGTTTTAACTTCAAAAAGATGAACTCAGTTGGTAAATTGGGTCTTATAGCTTTCATACTGAAATTTTGTGATCTCTTTACCAATTAGGTTACATCAAATGTGGAAACTTGGAGGATGAACTCTTGTAAATATGGAGCAACAGGTCGTTTGCTGTAGTTACAATATGTCCTCTCTGACAACGAAATTTGGTATGCTAATAGGCAACATTGAGTTTACATGGTTTTGGTGCATTGTTTTGTGATGCGCTTTGTCTTGAATTTGACCATTTACTTAGTTCTCACTATTTCCCAGTATTGAATTGTGAACAAATGTCTTTGTCGAACTTTCTTGTGTAGTGATGCTGCTGAGCTGCTATTTTGGATTGGGTTTAAGCTCTCTGGCTGAAGAAGTTGATTGTCGCATCTGGTTTTGACAGAGTGATCACAAATTTGTTCAAGTCATTATATATTCTTTTTCTGCATCTTTGGATTGCCTAGCGTATTCCTTGGGTTGAACCCGTTTGGTTAGGAATCTTGAAGAAATTGGTATGTGATTTAGTTATGTTCATTCAATGAACATGTTGAGAGCAAGGAGTCAGAAAAGCATGGGATCTGAATTCAGAAGAATTTGCAGAATTAAACATTTCTTCATTTTACACCGACGATCATGGAACCTAGATCTTCCGATACATACGTGATCCGTGGTTGCTTTCCTTGTCTTGTCTTATCTGTGTAGAAGTGACTTTCATAGATGCCGCGCAAGTATTTTATTTGTGAAATATTTATTGAAAACGATGCAGGTGGTTACATGGTATTCTACGGTTTTAAATGAGTGAAGGCTAGGCATCCCATTTTTTAGCATGGGCGGCTACATGATGCCATATCCGGTGGCCAGCACATGAAAAGCCACATTTCTGTATATGCCAACTGTGGTTCAGTCCATCATGCATTGATTGAAATTGTTTACAGTAATTGCAATCATTGTTTCTCTCTACTTTTCTGAAACCCATAGCTCTATTGTGATTGAAATTGTAAACAGCAAAGAAGGAAGAAAAATACAAACCAATCGTTTATCCACTGGACATGATTTGGCCACCACATTGCCCTACAGACAGAAAGACTGAAATTCAAAATTGGAACTACCATTAACAGCCCATAACCCCCCAAATTTTAACCTCAGATGGGGGCATTATAATGAGATCGTCTTGCGGTATCTCCATATATACACTAACTAAAGGATATCTCCAAAACGAGCTGTTATAAGATCTGTCTCTTTCCGTCTCACTCTATGTATCTCTTTTAAGAACAAAAGCTATACATCTGTATGATGATGACTTGGGGATTCGACTCTAAGTTACAAGATGACATTCATTTATCATCCGGAGACTCTGCTTCTCTTCCCCGTTAGCAGCTGGTCCAGATAGCTGTTCTACCAGGCTGCAATGCAAAAAGAATAGAACATTAGCACCTAGCAAATTATCTTCCTATTGTTGAAATCTAATAAACAAGGAAAACAGAAGGTAGTTGATAAAGAGTCAAGACGAATCGAACAAATACGTGCAGAAAATTCAAGCATGTTATCTACTGGGTTTTTTGGAAGGAGAGAAAGTTAAAGCTGAGGTCGTGAACAAAGTTAAAGCTGCTCTCCAGCTTTAGTGTTCTTCTTTGAAAAATCCAACTAATCAAGTCACCATGAATTGGAATTTAGACAAAACAATAGTAGGGCACAAAATGGACCCCCTGCTAACTCCATGTAAGGAGGTTGTTTTAGTGTTGTCTAAAATGTTGTCTATGTAGAACTACTCATTGGAATTCTGTATCCAGGCATTAAGCTGTTCTTTTACTTCTGAAATTGTTTCTTTCAATATATGGAATATCACCCTTTCAATATATGCCTAAATGTGAGAAATCAGATATGACCTTCACTCTGTTAGACTACATGCCTATCAAAAGAGAACGAATATAATGCCTAAATGTAAGAAAACAAAGACTTTACCACACTAGAACTTGTACTTTCTGTGGTGAGGAACCTAGGTCGACAATTGTTTCAAATACTGCGATAAAGAGCTGCTAATCAAAAAGAAGAAAAAAAACATTTAGAAGTTGATTGTTCAGCTACTGAGTATACAGTAATCCAAATTCTATATTAAGATGTGCAGGTGAGAATTTATACGCTTCGTGTTCTATGTCATTTCCAATGTGACCAAAGTTGCCAAAGATTTTGCCAGGTAACTTCGCATCATAGGCATGTCATCATTATTTACTTCCTTACTTACAGAGTAGAGGATAGTGACTTTCTGATCTATGAGATATTTACAACTATGAAGTCAAACCATTATTGTCTACTAAATCACTCATGATAGTTCTAGTCACATTTTTTTTTAATTTCCTTCTGACTATTGAAAGTTGAACAGGTGGTTTTAGCTTGATCTGCCATAGTGTTAGTTAAGGTTTTGTTTTTAAATGTAGATTAGCTTCAAGTTACTTACCATGTTCAAATGGCAAAAATGCTATACGTCCATACTAAAATTCAAGCTCCATGTATCCCAACTGATGCAGATCCTATGTGGAAGAGATAGAAAACAAAAAAATTAATTAAGCCAGCCTTAGTCATTTTCTTCCTTTTATAATTGTAGAGTTCATTGAGGATTTGCTCTAAGAAACTAGCAAAAAAAGTAAATAATTAGGCTGGCTGACTTTAAAAAATTTCCATGTAGGATTCATGTCAGTTGGATACAGAGCCCGAAATTTGAAACCAATCTAACACATATATAGCACCTATGAATTACTTAGATATCACCAGATCTGTTCCCTTGATAGTGAAATATAATAAAGTAACAAATTATTAAGATATAATGTCCCTGGGAAAGGCACATGCTTTAGCAACTGATAATGCGTAGTACGGATCTTAAACTAGCACAACACAGTGAACAGCAAGCCTATTTAGCTGCACATAACCCCTCTTCCCTACTTAAAGATACATAAGACAACATATCATGCTTCCACCTAATGCTCAGGGTTAAAAAAACCAAGCAACGAACAGATCCACACACTACAGAACATTGTGGGCATCCAATATATTTTGTTTAATAAAGATAGAACCTAGATCATTGGAGTATGATTTCATAGATTGAAGAATCGATGGAAACAATGAGGATGTGAAGAAGAAGTAGAACAAACCTGTAACCCAAGAGCACGATTTAGGAGCTAATACGGATCTCCAAGGATCTTCATAATGTTCCTCTTGATTAAGTTACGTTCTAAATCTGGTGGTTTCCATGTGTTATCAAGTGTTTTTCTTTTAAAACCTGCAAAAGGAATATGACGCCAAACATCTTGTGTAAGATGGAGGACAAGGAAAATGTGGAGCTAACATGCTCCAGAATTGTTGCAGTAAGAGTCTAACAATTGAGTTGATTCTCATATCAATCTTCCCAAGGCTTGATTAAATAAACTTAATTCGCATTAATAATATTGCTTACATTACAAATCACCAATCTTTCTATCAACTTTTCGTGTGTATATCGAGTATGAATTAGCATACCTTACTAACCTTAGGGAGCTGTTACTGTAGATTATCCTAGTTATTCTTCTTCGTGTCTCTTCTGTTTTTTATTCAGAATCTCTATTATAAAACCACTTGCGTACTGGGTCCTCTATTAGGTCTAGCTCCTGTGATAACTTCGATTTTGATTCCACTTCCAGGCATGAATTCACTGTTTAAAACGGTTTCCAACAAAGAAGAGAAATAACAGAATTTGCGGATGCTTACTTTTTCAGCAATCACCCTACTTCCAATGGGGACTCATCTAGGCCTAAGAACACACGATGCAGAAAAATGGTTGTTTTTGTCCGGCTCGTGGTTGAAAGATTGATTTTGAGAGGAAATACCATCATGATGCAGAGGTTGTCTTTGTGTTAGTTACACCAGAATCCCATTCCCATATAATTACAAACCCAATAATCCATCTTGAAGAACCCATGATTAAGTTCTTACTGATTAATTGGGATTTTGATTTTGAATGAAAAACAAGAAATGAGAATTAGGGTTTTGATTTGGGGGAAGAAGAAAAAAATAAGAATAGGATTTGAAATTTAGGGGAAATTGAACAATAGATTGAGCTTCTGCAAAATTGGACATGTACAGTAATGAGAGCCGAAATGGGATCTGAAATTGAAGGACTGGCTAGGGTTTTACGACTATATACACTGCCTAGTGAAATGACTAGGATTGCCCTTCTAAGTTCGTAGAATTACCACAAAGTCTGCGGATTTATAAAGGCGTCTTATTTCCCAACCAGATCCACCTTGCATCCACCTTTTTCTTTGGGGGAAATGATAGTCGCCTAGTCTCCCAATGTCAATTCAATATCCAACCAAATGCTTTTTGTTGTCTCCCTTACATGTATGTGGTATTGGAAAACGACTCCGTATGAGTAGTGTATGATTTACAAACCATGACATCAGCTTTTTGTGATTGTAAACAATATCTTAGTGTTAGGCCCATTTCGATCATGCATAGAGCCGGTCCTGAGGAGGTTCAGAGGGTGCGACGCACTAGACCCGACTCTGACCTAGGGCCTTTTTTCAAGCTCCGGAACAAAAAAAAAAGAGCCAGAGAGGTTGGAACAAGTAGCCCGTGGTATATAAGGTAATTCAGCAAACCACTAATCCAAATTGACAAGTTGTGTCTACATCTTGAATCTTTATCATATTATTACCACAAGCACCTGCCCATTGCTAGATCCATACAAACATTTGTATACAACCCATGGCTACATATTTTGAGTTTCCTTCCGGTATTTTTCTTCTTGTAGGTGTACATTAACAAAGAAAAGTTACCATTCACGTCAGTAAAAAAGAAGTTGACCTTATAAAAGGCCCTGCGAAGTTTTTTCGCACAAGACCCTTGTAGACTCAGGACCGGCTCTGATCATGCGATTATACAAAATATCTCAGTGTTAAGGTTACCCTTTGTCCGACGAAAGCTAGGCATTTATTTGTCATCCAGCAACTAAGCGGCAATGCAAAAAGAATGGCACATTAACACTTGGAGGCTGGAGACGCAGAGCCAGGTCCATCAGTGCCTGGTGCAGATTTGTTCTTGATATACTGAACCAATATTAATTTTCCTTCTCTCATTGCTATCGGACCGAGGAGTGCGTTGGAAGCTTAAATGTGAACTGGATGACAACCTGCATATCGTGATCATAGAGGTCATGAGAATTTACACATATATTATGAATTCACATAAATTGGTCAACACAAAGTTTGTAACATTCTAACATTAATTTTCCTAAAGCCTAATTCATGTAATTACTTTATCAACGACTACAACAAATACTGCTGATGAAGTGCACATGCTTTAGCAACTGATAATGCATGGTACGCTTCTTAAATTAGCACAACACGTCGAACAGCAAGCCTGTTTAGCTGCTTACAACACTTATTTTACTTGAAGGTAGGTATGACAAGATATCATATTCCCACCTAATGCTCAAGATAAAGAAAGTCCGGAAATGATTGGATCCACAAACTACATAACATTGCCGGAATCCAACATATTGTTTAATAAAATTAAAACCTAAATCACTGGACTATAATTTAATCGCTTGAAATATACATAGAAACAATGAGTAATCCAGGAGCAAGATTTAGGAGCATACAAAAAGTATGGGATATGTTAGAAGCAGAATATGCTCCAAAAACAAAGTTCCATCAGATGCACTTAAAGAAACAACTCCATTCCCAGAACAAAGGTAATAAATCCCTCAAAGCTTATTTTAATGATGCTAAATCATTATTTGCACAGCTTGCAGCTACAGCCTATGTTGTTAATGCCGATGAGATGAAACAATCCATTTGTAATGGATTGAATCAAACATATGACCCAATAGTCACTTCACTGAGCACTGCCGGAGACTTGGATATGCAAACCTTTTTTGCACATCTACAGACGTTTGATATGAGGCTCGAGAAACATCTCTCTGCTATCCAAGGACCCATAGCAAATGTAGCTGTTACTAATCGTGGCTCATCCAACAAATCTGCAGCGAAGCACTTCAACAATGCCAATCGTGGATAGTCTCAGCATTAAAACAACGATCCAACAAATCGTAGTACTCAACCATCTCAAAAGAAGACTCCGAAGTTTGACGAACCCTGTCAAATCTGTAAGAAAGATAATCATCAGGCTACACACTGTTGGTTTCGCTACAAACCATACAACACTGCTCAACGACCACCTGCTTCTTATATTGCTCTACCGTCAGCTGCACAAGGAAATCAATGGGTCACAAATACCGGTGCCACACACTATCTTACTGCTGATGTGAGGAATTTATCCATACCCCATGAGTATGATGGCACTGAAATGGCCACGTTGGTAATGGTAATGCACTTGACATAGCTAATGTTGGTAATGCTTCATTTACGAATAACTCAAGATCTTTTTGTTTAAACAACATCTATCATGTACCTCAGATCAAAACAAATCTGTTGTCAGTAAGTCAGTTTTGTAAGGACAATAATGTGTTCTTTGAGTTTCATAAATTTCATTTTCTTGTGAAGGACATGCACTCGGGGATTACTCTGCTGCGAGGACTGAATAAGAATGGGTTGTACATGTTTGAAGAAGATGACATGCTAGATCGTTCAGTAAAACCACAGGCACACATTTCATCTTCCTTACCAGTATGGCACCAAAGATTAGGGCATCCAATGCTTGTTGGAAATGATTTTGGAGTTAATGGGCTAAATGGGTATTGAAAATGATTTGAGAATGGGCTCACAGACACTCAACTGTGGTTTAAGAGAAATGAAATTTTATTGCTCTCAAAACTTTGTTTGGTGGTACAAGACCTTACTTCTTACACACACTCCCTTTAATTCTCACCTTACCACTAACTTTGTTTTTCACTCAATTACACCTTCACTTGGTTGCACTACCTCCCTATTTATAGCCAACCTAAGAATTCTCTAGAACTCCCTAGAGAAATATCTATCCCAACTAACTACAACATGTGCTAGATATTTCTAGATAGTTTAGAACCTTTTGTACATTCATGAATATTCTAGTAAGCTTGGGCCCTTATAGCCATGAAGCCTCTAGATGGGCTAGAGTATTGTGGACTAATCTACAATAGACTAGTTGGGCCTAGATAATTCTAGACACTTCTAAAATCAAGTTTATAATTTTAACAGCCGCCCTTAAACTTGATTTGAAGTAACTCCAAGAATTTCTCGCAATCTGACGAAGACCTCGTGCTTTAGAGGTTTCGTGAATATGTCCGCAACTTGGTCTTGAGACTTTGTATATTTCAGTTGTACCTTATTCTCCGATATGCACTCTCGGATAAAATGGTACCGTGTGTCGATGTGCTTGCTGCGGTCGTGGAACACTGGATTCTTTGCTAAAGCTATTGCTGACTTGTTGTCCACAAATACTGTAGTCGGTTCTTCCTGCTCCATTTTAAGTTCATTCATTAAACTCCTTAGCCATATCGCGTGACAAACACACGATGCTGCTGCGACGTACTCAGCTTCGCAAGTGGAGAGCGTGACGATCGGTTGCTTCTTCGAACTCCAAGTGAAGCCTGTATTCCGAGGAAAAATACAAAACCAGTAGTACTTTTCCTTTCATCTAAATCTCCGGCCCAATCACTGTCGCTGTATCCAACGAGTTTGTACTTGTCTGACGACGAGTAAAATAAACCGAAATCAAGCGTACCTTTTAAGTAGCGCAGAATTCTCTTGGCAGTCTTCATATGGGTAACCGTAGGTGCTTCCATGTAGCGACTGATTAGTCCTACTCCGTAGAGAATATCTGGCCTTGTACAAGTTAAGTATCTCAAGCTTCCAACAAGGCTCTTGTAAAGAGTCGGATTGACCTTCTCTCCTTCATCGATCTTTGATAGCTTGATTCCGCATTCCACGGGAGTAATTCCGGATTACACTCCTCCATTTTAAATCTCTTAAGGATTTCCTTCGCATATCCTTCTTGAGATATAAATATTCCATTTTCTTGTTGTTTTACTTCAAGCCCGAGATAGTATGACATAAGACCAATGTCCGTCATCTCAAATTCTCTCGTCATCGTTTTCTTGAACTCCTCGAACATTGTAGGATTATTGCCGGTAAAGATCAAATCATCCACATATAGGCAGACGAGCAACATATTTCCTTTTCATCCACCTTCACATAGAGAGCATGTTCATGCGGGCATTTCTTAAAATTATTTTCTTGGAAGTACTTGTCGATTCTGCTATACCATGCTCTCGGCGCTTGTTTTAGGCCGTATAAAGCCTTTTTCAACTTCAGGACTTTATTTTCTTGTCCTTTTACTTCGTACCCCGGCGGCTGCTCGACGTATACCGTCTCTTCAAGATGCCCATTTAGAAAGGCAGACTTGACGTCCATTTGATGGACTTTCCATCTATTCTGGGCAGCTAGAGAGATAATTAATCTTATAGTTTCAAGACGAGCAACAGGAGCAAATACCTCATCATAGTCGATGCCCTCTCTTTGGTTATATCCTTTTACTACCAATCTTGCCTTGTATCTTTCAACCTCCCCTTTTGCGTTTTTCTTGGCTTTGTACACCCACTTTACTCCAATTGCTCTTTGTCCTTTCGGAAGTGTTACAAGCTCCCAGGTGCTATTCTTCTCAATAGCCTTAATTTCTTCATTCATCGCCTTTCTCCATTTTTCACTTTCCACGGCTTCGTCAAAAGTTATTGGTTCACTATCTGCAAAGAGACAAAAGAGAGATATATTGTCTCCGTAGATATCATTTAAACTCCTCGTCCGTAAGGGCCTCTCGCTTGAGCTTTCATCTGCTGATGATGGATCATTTGGTGCAACGCTGAAGGAGACGGAGGTGGTGTATTAGATGGAGATTCTGGTACCGGTGGTTGTTGTTCTTCTTCTTCTACGATAGGGAGAAAATTGTAATCCTTTTCTTGAACACCGAATCCCAGATGCCTTCTTCATCGAACTCCACATCTCTGCTTGTGATGACCTTTCTATTGATTGGATCGTACAACTTGTATCCCTTGGACCGAGAGTCATAACCGATAAATATGTACTTGGCACTCCTGTCATCCAGCTTCGTTCTCAGCTGGTTCGGCACATGAGCATATGCGATACTTCCGAATACTCGTAAGTGTGAGACGCCGGGTTTCACTCCGCTCCATGCTTCTAAAGGAGTCATGTTCCACACGCTTTTTGTGGGACATCGGTTTATCAGGTAAACCGCACAGTCAACTGCTTCTGCCCAAAACTCCCTGGGCACTCTCTTTGTCTTCAACATACTCCGAGCCATATTGAGAATTGTCCTGTTTCTCCTTTCGGCAACTCCATTTTGTTGAGGTGTATATGGAACCGTAAGAGGCCGACGGATTCCATTGTCTTCACAGTAAGACTCGAACTCCTTCGAGGTAAATTCACCTCCTCTATCTGATCTCATAGACACAATTTCGAAGCCGCTTTCTTTCTCCACAATGGATTTAAATTTCTTGAAATTGGAGAAAACCTCCGATTTTTGTTTCAAGAAATAAACCCATGTTTTTCGACTAAAATCGTCGACAAATATGAGGAAATAGTTATTTCCACCATACGAGCTTGGCTTTATTGGTCCACAAACGTCCGTGTGAACTAACTCCAGTGGCTTTGTGGCTCTCGTCAGTGTTTCCTTAGGAAAACTTTTTCTGAAATGTTTTCCAAGTAAACATCCTTCGCACAATTGATCCGGGTGGTCTATTCTTGGCAAACCTCTAACCATATTTTGTTTGGACAGTAACTTTAATCCTCCAAAATTTAGATGTCCATATCTAAGATGCCAGAGCCATGACGAGTCTTTCACACAAGCAGTCAACATCTCGCGATGTCATTTTGAATGTTCAGATAGAACATCCTATTTCCCGTCATTGGCACTTTGGCAATTAGTTTTCCTCTCCTATCTCTTATGAAAAGACTAAGGTTTTCCATGTTCATCCTATAGCCCTTTTCTAAGAGTTGTCCCAAACTTAATATATTCATTTTTACGTTAGGGACATAATAAACATTAGAAATAAATTGATGGCTTCCATTTTTTAATCGAATCAAAATTTTGCCAAGACCACTCACCGGAGTTTTCGCTCCATTTCCAAACGTCACATTGCCGGAAACTGATTCATCAAGCTCCACGAATTTTCCTTCGTGCCGCACATATGGTTGCTTGCTCCCGTATCAAGCACCCATGTACAGTTTTCATCATAGTCACCTCCTTTGCATGCCACCAACAAGGTCTGGTCTTCTTGATTTTCTTTACTAGCGTAGTTTGCTCTCTCCTCGACATTATTTGAAGAAGATCGACAGTCCGAAGCATAATGACCAAGCTTATGACAATTATAGCATTCGACTTGAGATTTGTCATACCTTGGCCTATTATTGTTGCGCCATGAATTATTTCCTCTACCACGACCTCTTGTGGAGCTTGACCTCTGGCCTCTCTGATCATCGTTATTTTGCTTGCCTCTTTCTCTTCCGCCGTAGTAGCCACGTCCTCTTCCTCTAGCATTATTACTAGAGCTCTCTCCTTTGTCTTTTAAAGTAAGCTTAGCTTGTAGAACTTGTTCTACCGCTCCCTCTTTATTTCTCTTTCTCATTCTTTCTTCATGGGCTTGAAGAGATCCCATGAGCTCATCCACGGTCATGGATTCAACGTCTTTGGACTCCTCGATTGCAACGACGATATAGTCGAATTTAGGAACAAGTGACCGTAGTATTTTTTCAATCACACGACTATCACCCATGACCTCGCCATTTCTTCTTAGTTGATTAACAACAACTAAAACTCTTGAAAAATAATCCGATATTAATTCGGACTCTTTCATGGAGAGAGATTCGAACTCACCTCTTAGAGTTTGCAACCGCACCTTCTTTACTTTGTCCACGCCTTTGAATGAATTTTGCAAAATCTCCCACGCTTTCTTTGCATTAGCGGCTCTTGATATCTTCTCGAATGACGACTCATCCATTCCTTGATAGATGAGGTAGAGAGCCTTCTTGTCTCTCTTTCTTGAAATGCGCAGCGCATCTTTTTCATTTTGCGGAAGCGCCGCTTCATCATCCGGTTCAACATAACCTTTCTCTACAATCTCCCATGCATCTTGCGAGCCTAATAACGCCTTCATTTGGATACTCCAATTTTCATAGTTATCTTTGGTGAGTTTAGGTACATGAAACGGAAACATTTCACTAGCCATTAGGATCTATGGCTCTGATACCACTTTGTTGGAAATGATTTTGGAGTTAATGGGCTAAATGGGTATTGAAAATGATTTGAGAATGGGCTCACAGACACTCAACTGTGGTTTAAGAGAAATGAAATTTTATTGCTCTCAAAACTTTGTTTGGTGGTACAAGACCTTACTTCTTACACACACTCCCTTTAATTCTCACCTTACCACTAACTTTGTTTTTCACTCAATTACACCTTCACTTGGTTGCACTACCTCCCTATTTATAGCCAACCTAAGAATTCTCTAGAACTCCCTAGAGAAATATCTATCCCAACTAACTACAACATGTGCTAGATATTTCTAGATAGTTTAGAACCTTTTGTACATTCATGAATATTCTAGTAAGCTTGGGCCCTTATAGCCATGAAGCCTCTAGATGGGCTAGAGTATTGTGGACTAATCTACAATAGACTAGTTGGGCCTAGATAATTCTAGACACTTCTAAAATCAAGTTTATAATTTTAACAATGCTAAGAACTGTTTCTCAAATTTGTTCTCAAAACTCACTTTCAGTTTCCAATAAAAAGTTCAACTTTTGTCACTCTTGCCATCTTAGTAAGAGCAAGAGGTTGTCATTTTTTTTAAATAGTACTGTTTATGACAAACCTTTGAGCTTGGTTGTGTCAGATATTTAGGTATCCACCACAATATCTAGATCTGGTTTTAGATATTATCTTCTCATAACGGATGTGTTTTCTCATTACACTTGGGTGTTTCCACTTATACAACGATCTGATGCTTACCATACTTTTATTCAGTTTCATAAACTAGTTGAAAATCTAACAGAACACAAGATAAAAGTTTTCCAAAGTGATAATGCAGTAGAATTCAAGAAACTTACAGCCTATCTCAATGAATCTGGTATTCAACATAGATTCGCATGTCCTCGTACCTCTCCACAAAATGGGTTATCTGAACATCGAATACGACATGTCACTGAGTCTGGTTTATCGTTGTTGTTTCATGCTCATATGCCTAAAAGTTTTTGGGATGATGCTTTTACTACGGCTTGATATCTGATTAACAGATTACCAAAATCTGTTGTTGAATCTAAAACTCCGTTAGAACTTCTTTTTTGCATCAAACCAAACTATAAACTCCTTCGTGTTTTAGGGTGCTTAGCCTATCCCTGTCTACGTCAGTATAATACCACAAAACTTGAACCCAGATCGCTTCCATGTGTCTTCTTAGGGTATAGTACTGCGCACAAGGGTTATCTGTGTCTTCATCGAGAAAAAAATAGGCTATATATATCTCGCGTCATGTACGTTTTGAAGAAGGTACCTTCCCATTTCAGTCTCTCAAGCAGAAGGATCCGAGGCTTTCACAAGGTAATATTCCATCCAGTACTAGTGTCTTGTTATCTCCACCTTTCACTCGTACTACAGCTATAACATCTGAAGAGGCTCTCGCAGATCCTACACCGGTGCACACGCAGTCAGATCAACAGTCTACACCAACTGCATCTTCAACACAGAACTCAGTGGCACATCCAGATTTATCAGAAGATGTCAGTGTTTCTAACTCTGCAACTTCATCTGTGTCAGCATCTGTGCAACATAGTGTTGTTGTTGCTCCTGCAGTCCAACCAAATACTGTGAAGCATTCGATGGTAACAAGATCAAGGGATAGAATAGTAAAACTCATTAACAAACTCTGTTTAACAGCCTCTAAACACCCTCTTCCTGATGCAGCATTCGTGGAACCTACTTGCTATAGTATGGCTTCAAAAATTCATGAGTGGAAGGCAGCAATGGATGTTCAAATCAATGCGCTGATTCGCAATGGAACCTATTCTCTTGTTAAATACAAGAAAGGTGTGAACGTCGTTGGTTGTAAATGGGTGTATCGGATTAAGCAGAATCCTGATGGCAGCATTGACAAGTGAAAGGCTCGATTGGTAGCAAAGGGCTACAACCAGCAAGAAGGTCTTGACTATGGTGAGACTTTTAGCCCAGTTATTAAACCCTGCACAATTCGATTGGTTCTGTCAATTGCTGTTATGAATCACTGGGATATCAAACAACTTGATGTGGAGAATGCATTTTTCCAAGGTCAGTTGGAAGAAGAAGTTTACATTTGGCATCCGACTGGTTATGTGAATCCGAACCATCCAAATCATGTGTGCAAGCTGCATAAGTCGTTTTATGGGCTTAAACAAGCGTCGAGGGACTGATTTTCTAAGCTCAGTAACTATTTGCTACATCTAGGTTTTAAAGGCTCTGTTGCAGATAACTCTCTTTTTATTTTGCAGAGTTAATCATCCATCACATACGTGCTGATTTATGTGGATGACATTATTGTCACGAGTTCAGATCCAACTCAAATTAAACAGCTTATATCGGATCTGGGAGTTGATTTTGCTTTAAAAGATATGTGAGATTTGAGTTTCTTCTTGGGTATTGAGGTTCTGCGCCAAGACAAGCAGCTTGTTTTAACTCAAACGAAATATGTCACTGATCTTCTGAAGAAAACAAAGCTTGATGGGGTGAAGCCTGTTTGCATTCCACTTGCTCCTAATGAAAAAATACAGAAGATTGGATCACACAAATTTGAAGACCCTACTTTATACCGCAGTGTCGTTGGCGCACTGCAATACCTACATCTCACAAGGCCGGATATATCTGTTGCTGTTAACAAGGTATATCAATACATGCATGACCCTTATGTTGAACACTGGGAATTAGTCAAGAGGATTCTACGCTACCTTAAAAACACAGTTGATTATGGATTGCATCTAAGGTGTTCTACCGATATTTCCCTCCAAGCATACTCAGATGCTGATTGGGTTGGCAGTTTGGTTGACCGGCGTTCCACAAGTGGCTACTGCATTTACTTTGGAGGAAACTTAATCTCTTGGAGCGCTCGGAAGCAGAAAACAGTGTCCAAGTAAAGTACTGAGGCAGAGTATCGTGGAGTTGTCATGGCGACATCTGAGCTAATCTGGACTCAGTCTTTGCTGAAGGAGTTAGGAGTGGCTCATTCTACTCCTATGGTATGGTGTGATAATCTAGGAGCCACATATCTCACTACGAATCCGGTGTTTCATGCTAGGACGAAGCATATCGAAATAGAGTATCACTTTGTCAGAGAACGGGTTGCTGACAAGACACTGCAAGTGAAATTTATTAGCTCAAAGGATCAACTAGCGGATATCTTCACAAAAGGCTTGGCTGCACCGAGGTTCCAAGGTATACGTAACAAGTTGCACGTTCATCGGATGAAGTACAACTTGAGGGGAGGTGTTAAGCATTCTACCTCAGCTGGTACAGACTCGCAACTGAACCAGCTACCGAACCGTGGATAGAGCTAATAACCGAGTATTCTGTGACTATTCTTACGGATCTTTTGTTAGCTTTATTATAGCATCTGATATTTTTGAATAAGTTGAATAACTTGTAACAACCTTTGTAATCACTTATATAAATATCAACGCAACTCCACAGGTTCAAGTGTGGAAGTATTCTACCAAATATCTTTTCTAACTGAATTGATTTGCAGGCTAATATTTATCCATACTGACCAGCACGAACCTGTTTATCTAGCTTTCATCATCCACAATTTGTGTTGCAAGATTCTCTTTACTCCAATTAGAACCAGAAATCGAGAGCGAAGATCAAGAAGAATCTCAGGCAGACCCTCTGACATTAAGAGAAAATGAAAAAAAAACATGAGAACTTCTTAATTAAATTTCTAAGTAAAGACTGGTATGAACCCTAACATGAGCAATTAGAATTTGCAGATCGCTTACTTTTCAGAAATCATCCTACTCTTATTGTGCACTCCTCTTAGCATTGTGTTCATCGTTGTCCGAGATCTTCCACGGCCATGTTGGTCAAATATTGATTTTGAGAAGAAATATCATAATGATGTGGTTGTCTGTCTGTGTTTTTGATATTCCACCGGAATCCAGTACAATTACAAAACCAATACTCCATCCTGAATCCATCACCGTCTTCTTACTGATTACTTAGGGTTTTGATTTAAGGGAAGATCAAAGAAATGAGAATTAAGAATTGTTAGGGTTTTCAATGGGGGAAGAATAAAATTAGGGATTACGACTTGTAGTGAGTCCGCCATAACTAAGATGCCCTTCTTTATAACGTAGAGTTACCATACTCTCTGTATACATCTTTAAACGCACCATCTTTCATAATCAGGGCACATCCCACAAGCACTTACCGGAAATAACTAACTTTGGCCGGTAGTACGTTGCCCCAGCTACGATGCGGTCGGGCCACATACTCAAAGTAATAGTCAAATGGCCGGTCTTGTGCAAAGAAATCAGTGCATTCCACATCTAAAGGTTCATTAATGAGGTTGAGTTGTTGAGACTGATAAAACTTTAGAAAATATTGTTTACTTTAAGGTCACACTTTGCCCGACAAGATATCTCACTTGTTTTTGGATGGAAAATCAAAATCCCAACAACAATAACTTTGTGTAGATTTCCTGAAATCTTTCTTTTTGTAACTCAATAATAGAAATTTGGAAAGTGATATGAAAACAGAGAAAGCCGAACCACCACCACCACCGACAACTCAACGTGACGACAACAAGGTCCAATGGACTCCAAATCAAGTCATCTCCACATGATAATATCTGCCTCTTAAGATACATAGTGAAAAGAAGTGTGACAATCCAGCACCAAACAAGACAGTGCACTAAAATGTGGGCGAAAACGAATGGTGGTGGTCATCAAAGAAAATCAACATCACCAACAAGGCGGGGGACTGATGAGGCAGTTGGCAATAATATTCCAGGGGACATCATCTGGCTCCAACATTGCCCTACATACGTGACTACCAATAAGGAAGAACAGCAACCACAGACAGAAACATACAGAGACTGTGAAATGATCAAAAATGGAATTACTGTTAACCCCCAAATTTATTTTATTTCTCAATTAGAAAGTTGTACAAACACTCTCCGCTGTCTCGGATATTAAACCTCAAATGGGGGCATTATTATGAGCCCGTCTCGCGGTATTTCCATATATACACTAATGGAGATCTCTAAAACGAGCTGTTACAGGATCTCTGTCTCTTTCCCTCTCACTCTATGTATATCTCTTTTTAAGAACAAAAGCTAGCCATTCTCTGTGATGATGACAGTGCAGTTCGTATCAGAGTTCCATGATTACATTCATTTATCATCCTGCAACTCTAGTTTTACCTTCCTCATCAGCACCTGGTCCAGATACCTGTTCTACCAGGCTGCAATGAAAAAAGGATGGCACATCAGCACCTAAGTGAATTATCTTCCTATCGTTGAAATCTAATGAATAAGGAAAACAGAAGCTAGTGAATTCAAGCATGTTATCTGCTGGGTTTTATGGAAGGAGTGAAATTAAAGTATGTTTGGCGGGAGACTTGGAGGTGCAGCTGAGATCGTAAAAAAAGTTAAAGCTACTTTATTGATTTAGAGTTCTTCTTTGAAAATTCCAACTAATCAAGTTTTCGTGAGTTGGAAGTCTGTCGCGAGGCATCAACCTGTTTGTATGAACTTCTAAAAAATTTCTTTTCAATATGTTTAACCTTTCCATTTCAAAAATAAATAAATTCAAGACTGAAAGTAGTTGTCGTGTTAGATGTAGCCCACCTCGGAGATGCAGAGCCAGGTCCATCTGTCCCTGGTGCAGATTTGTTCTTGAAATACTGAACCGAAATTAATTTTCCTCCTCTCATTGTTACTGCTGACTGAGGAGATCCTTGGAAGCTTAACTGTGAACTGCCTCTGGATGACAATCCTGCATATTGTAAACATCGACATCATGAGAATTTACACATTCTTCTCCAGGTTACAATGAAACTTCCAAAACATCATTGCCAAAATTGAGATTCTTACCACTCATTTTACTGCCCTACTAAGCTTCCAGGGTAATATGGGCATTATTCTAACATTTTGGTCTCTATGTAAAAGAAGAAAGTTTCAGTGCCTAATCAGTTTTTGAAATATAAACAAGGTTCAACACCACGAAACCATTCAATTGGGAAACACTGCTTTGACATAATGAATTACTTTATTAATATTTAGACTGGTACCAGAAGACAAACATTTCATACGGATGCAATGATACACGAAGATATCAATAATGTATAAACACATTTACAAACACTTTTTTTCATGATTTACAAACAATATATTCCGATCAACTAGATTTGAAATAACCATAAGCGATCCATTTTAAACATGAATACCTCTTTCTGGTTGGTACAGTATAACCCAGAACTAAAACTACAAAAATGCTCTTGTACACATACTATGCAATCTAAGATAACAGACACTTTCTTCCTGCTCGGACACCTAACTGTCACCCGTAGAAGTTCGACCACAACGAAATCATACCGACTTGATTAATACTTAAGCAGGGGTCTCGTCATAAACCTCCCTATACATGAGTCTATAAAAGCATGTCATGTGATCTGGGTATTAACGGTCTTCTTCCAGATTCCAACAATTTGATACGCCTCCTACTAATTAAAAGTAAGGATTTATCACATCGCACCTATGTTCTTCATTTATCATGTCAAACTGAAACACAGGGAAATCTATCACAAAATGTGGCTCCGAAGAACAATAAGAAAAACCATGGATAAGAATGCTATTAATATATGCACGGAGAGACACTCATTCTAGTGAATTTAGAATCACATAAATTGGTCAACACACAGTCCTGATTTTCACATGAGCATGTCTATTATATGCATAACAGCAAATGTAAAGCCTAAATCATGTGTATCTACTAACTAAGAAGCCGTGAAAAGGTGAAATGTTGTTACCTTGGACAATTATGACGAGGCAGAACATAACAGTGATGATCATGGCATACATGTTACTATTAGAGGATGCAGCTTTTGAGGCTTTCATCTTCTTATGTGCTCTCATACGTTCAATTCTTGCCCGCTTCAACATGGCTAGCTCAGAGATTTCTCTAATCAATTTCTGATCAGCAGCATCCAGTGATGGTCCTCTAGGTGGTCTGGGTGGTTTTGGAGCAGATACTTTGGTCTTCGATTTCTTCTCTTTTTTCTTTACCACCAGTAACGGACTCAATGTATCTTCTCCTCCTCCTCCTCCTTGTAATAAACACCTCTTTTCTACTACCTCTCCACCATTCTCCAAATCACCATTTGCTACAGCATTCTTTCCATCTTCACCACCACCACCAGTGATAACATCAATTGAAGAAGTTATAATACCATTCCACGCCTTATCTAACAAATTCCTTGCTTTCGATGCAATGGGTTCTTGCTGTTGTTCTTTATTATTAACTATTAGTATTACTGCTTCTTCTTCACTACCACCACTTTCAAGATCAATCAATAGATCATTTTGTTCTTTTAGATCCATTACAAAATTCGTCTTCAAACACTGAAAATAAATTTTAATCCAAAGACCAAAAAAAAAAGAAAAATTTGAAACCAAAATCAATCAATTTAAAAAATTGAAAATCAACCCATAATTCCAAATCTTCTTCTTCTTCTTCCCCTCAAATTCTAATCACATTACTATAACAACTCTTATGAGATTTAACCATAAAACCAATGATTCTTCTTCTTCTCTCCTTTTGCAATTAAAAATGGATAATCTCAAATTTGTCGGTGGTTTAATATTCTTCTTCTATTCAATCACACAACCAACCTGTAAAGCAAACAAAAATAAGAAAAAACACATCCCATTGATTCAACACCGATTCAAATCTAAATCATGAGGCTTTTAAACAAATGTATCCAGATCGAAACAAATTCCCATAAAACATAAATGTAGATACTCAAAAGACAATCACAATGATATGATAAATGACCTGATGGAGAAGAAAAATGTACCTGAAATGGAATGGGCAGAGGAGAGGAAGAAAGTGTAGATCCAAATAAGTTTGTTTGATTGAAATTTGAAATGGTTTTTTTGAATTTTAGACAGAAGATAAAGAATAAAATAATGGACAGCGAGGGAGGGAGGAAGGAGCAGATTAAGGAGATGAGAGCGAGGGTTTCGATGGGCTTTTAATACTGAGAGATTCCAAGAAGAAGAAGAAGAAGATGAACCCTGAACAGAGAGAGGGCACCACTCTGTTCTTCTTCTTCTCCAGAAATAAGAAGAAGGAGTTTGGTGGGACCGGAGACGGCAGAGAGAGAGACAGACAGAGAATTGTGTTTGGGTGAAAAATGGATTAAGAATTTGATTTAAAAAAAAAAAACGAATATTCGGAGTAAGTTAAGGAGAAGCCCGTCGGTGGTCGGTGGCGTTAATATTTTTGGGCATCGATGGTGGTGGGGTCGGACTCTCTTGATTTCTTGTGTTCCCGGTTCCAGCTCACTCACTCTCTTTTACGGCACTTGACTTGAATGAATAATATAATAATGTCCACTGATTTGTTCACTTATGGTTAACGGATAGGTTTATAACGCCACGTGAGGATGTTTTACTTTTCCCTAACAAAGTTACTTCGATGGTTACAATTACAAAGCTGTGATTTTATATCTTTCAAGTTACTAATATATTTATTTTTCGGTTCTGTTAATTTGCATACTTGTTATTTACTTCTAGCAGATGTTTCCGAAAATATGTCACTTGTCCAAATATTTTTAAAACATGGTTCTAATAGACGATTAAAAATTAATATGGGTGAAATGGACACCAAAGAAATAGCAAGAATGAAACTGGATTTATCCTGGTTTAAATTTAAAAAAGAACGAGGATGAAACCGGATGCATGTACATTGAAAATAAGAAAAAATATTAGAAAATGGGTAGGATGAAACTGTTTAAATTACTTTCAAAAACTATTGTATTATGTTTTGGTATTTGGAGTGAATGATCTTGAAAATCTTATATATGATTGTTGGACTTGTCTTGCGAGAATTATAGGGTTCTTCATGATTAAATTCTTCTGTCGGATATAATATTGTCACCATTAGATCTCTTTAGATACTTGATACGTAGAGTTCGCGTAGAATGAGGTATTGGTAAGGTACACATCGTTTATGCCTATTTTTACATTCTCGTCTGTTTAAACAGAATCAAATTTTACATGTCTTTTTCATCCAAAAATTGTTGATTTTGGTCTTTTTAACCGATTTTATGCAGATGTTTTGTGCATAACGAAATCTTTTCTTTCAACCGAAAAGCATTCAATGTCTTTTGTGTTTGGTTTTTAGTTTTTCGGTTAATGTACGCGTGGACGCGTGGACATTAGTTTTTCGGTTAAATTCTATGTACGTAAATAAACTTTTTCCACTCAATCAAAAATTCAATCCTTTATTTTTTGGGTACATATTATGCACCCGTGGACATAAGTTATTTCCATACCGATCCTGTCGCTTGGCAGATGATAAGAAATACAGTAAGTAGGAATTACCTATAGGTACTATTATGGTGTTCTTAGTTAGTGGCAGGTCCATCCACTAAAGCCCAGTAACTGGAGGTCCATAATAAAAAGAAAACAATAAAATTGGACCCAAATTTTTAGTCCCTGGTCCATACACGTGCGGGACCTTTTCTGTGCATTTTTAAAATCACCGAAATACCCCTTCTCTATGAGGTTTATAACCAGTTTCATATTTCTACTCGCTCATTTTTCAGATCCATTTTTTTCTCTCTTTCTTCTCGATGCAGCTTCAAAATCCCGACATCGTTTTTGAAGATTGTTTGTTCCAGGTATGTTTTCTAATCATCTTATTTGATTCTTTGTTAGTTTTCTTTTCTTTTTGATTTGTTTTTTTGACCGAATCATGAGAATCAAATCGATTTTCATGATGTTTTATATTTTTTTTTTCCTTTTTGGTAATCGTTATAGATGTATTCCCAACTGATTTTGATGATTTACAGTTTTTTATTAATTTATTAGTGTTTTAGATCGGCTTTGGTTTTGTTTTACTCATGGATTCATCACTTAATTTGTATGATTCAGCAATACATATATGTCGTACTGAAAACTGCTGAATCAATTTTGTTATTAGTTATATTTTCATCACTTTTTGGTAATCGTTATAGATGTATTCCCAACTGATTTTGATGATTTACAGTTTTTTATTAATTTATTAGGTTTTAGATCGGCTTTTGATTTTGTTTTACTCATGGATTCATCAGTTAAGTTAGATTTACTTATACCACTTCCATTTTGTTGGTTTTGGATGTGTTTCAGTTTGTTTTTGTATATGAAGCAACAACACGTATATCCCGTACTAACAGAAACTCAATTTATTAAGAAGAAAAAGAAGAAGATGATGATGATGATGCATCGTTATGATTTACGACGAGAAGATTTGTTTGTGTTTCCAGGTATGTTTTTTAATCATCTTTTTTGATTATTTTGTTCGTTTTTCTTCATTTGATTTTTTTTCCGATTGTATTATGAAGATCAAATCGATTTTCATGATGCCATTATGTTTTTAGGTTTGATACAGTTTGCTTTTGTGTATGAATTGACAGTACGTATACGACGTACTGATACAAAATTTTTATGATTCGGTTGTATTCAAATTTTTGCCATTTTTTTTTGGTTCGATCTATGAGTACGTATGTGTAGTACTGAAATATGTGCTTTGATTCGGTTATATTCAGAGTTTTTCCATTGTTTTTGGGTTCGATCCATGAGTACGTATGTGTAATACTGAAGTATGTTCTTTGATTCGGTTATATTCAAAAGTTTTCCACTGTTTTTGGGTTCGATCCATGAGTAAGTATGTGTAATACTGAAATATGTGCTTTGATTCGTTTATATTTCTGAGTTTTGCTATTGTTTTTGGGTTTGATCCATGAGTACGTATGTGTAATACTGAAGTATGTGCTTTGATTCAGTTATATGCATGGATTCATCACTTCTTCTTGACATGCAATTGATTTTTTAGTTCATGAATATGCAGTACATATATGACGTACTGTTACAAACTTCTCTCTTACATCAAATAATTTTGACAGAAGCCATTCTGGTTTTTCCTTTTCATGGTATTCCAGTGCATGTATAATGAACTGGAATACTAAATAAGAAAAAGACTATTCTTGTCTCATATTAGTTATTTAGATATGAAATTGATGTATTAGCTTGGATTCAAGATTATGTCCACATAGCCAATCCTTAAGTTAAGGATTTAGTTGCAACAAAGCTAATCATTTCTTATTTCAGGTTCAAAGTGATCATTTTGATGAGTTTTTCGCCCCTGAGTTGGACAAACATGGTTATCAAGCTCTCTACAAGAAGAAGACAACAGAGGTTTGCTTGCGGACATTCTTGATTTAATGGTCATAAACTCCAAATATTCAGTTTTGTGATAATGAATCTGTTCACTGTAGGTTTACACCGGGACTTATGCTATCGATGGTTGTGCAACGTTTTTCCGAAGGGACAGATTTTCACATGTGAAGAAATACGAGGTTTGGAGATGACAGACTTTCTTTTGAATTTATTGTTACTCTGTTGGTTCACATGTTAAACAGTTTACTTTTGTATGTAGGTCGAATTCAACAAGGCTGCTCAGTCACTGACAAATGCTGTGGTCCAAATCACTCAGAAGAAAGTTGCTTTGTCCCGACTTCTTAAGGTGATTTTTCTTCTTTGGGAGTCTCTTATGCAGTTAGTTGGTGCTTAGATTCTTTCCCAGAATCTTACTCCCTGTATTATTCTATTTGTCCATTCAATTTTGTATAGGATAATGTTGCGCTAATAGCGGTTCTGGAAGCAAAATTTAGCAACCACGGAGCCGATACTCCTGGAAAGCGGCAGCTTCTTTGTGTGGTAAGAAAATTGAAATGTTGTATGTTACATTTTCATTTGTGCAAAGCATCCTAATATGTTACTCTAGTTTTCTATGTATCACTCGATCCTTGATAATCACTTTCAGGGTTTGCTGTAGATATTCAGTAGCTTCTTATGGACATTAATTTTTTTGGTTAGTTTTTTAGTGGTTATGTCACCCTGTTCAATCATGCAAAACTGTACCTCTTTTGTATTAAAGAAATACTAGAGATTAATGGTATGATCCTACAATATATGTGATGTAAAACGTATATTGTAGTGCAGCAAATATGTACTCGAATTTGTAAGCATTCAGATATATAATCGGATTTGTAAGCAGTACGACATATATGTATCATTAATTCTAATTTATTTATCATTGATTCTTACAGATTTGTACTCTACCTGGAAGCAGTGCAGCAAATATGTACTCGAATTTGTAAGCATTCAGATATATAATCGGATTTGTAAGCAGTACGACAGATATGTACTCAAATTTG
The DNA here is from genome assembly GCF_003573695.1 of Papaver somniferum. Classification (NCBI taxonomy): domain Eukaryota; kingdom Viridiplantae; phylum Streptophyta; class Magnoliopsida; order Ranunculales; family Papaveraceae; genus Papaver; species Papaver somniferum. Next base: position 8,576,621 of record NW_020618825.1, on the reverse strand, counting down.
TAAGCAGTGTAGCAAATATGTACTCGAATTTTTAAGCAGTGTACCAGATATGTACTCAAATTTGTAAGCAGTGTAGACACACACGTTTGGTAGTAATGGGCATTATGGACATTTCCATGTTTTAATTAATTTTGGACCTCCGGATAAAAAAAATTCAGGTAAGACCCTACTATAAATAACTATATGGGCTTAGGACCAAACAAGAAATTTTCCATACAGTAAAGCATAAGCTGGATCTCATCAAAACCAGCAAAAACAGTATGATCCTTTTTCCCATTGTTTCCAAGTAATGAGGTTTCGTTCACTCACGTTTAAAAGGGGTGATACATGAAAAGATAATGTGTATTATCTGGCTCCATGATCTGTCTAATCTAATGAACCCTGACTAAAACCAATCTTGCTCTTAAATTTGGGGAGTGGGTCCAAATACACACGTGCAGTGTTGATTACGACTGGACCCACCGACATGTCAGATCAAGCAGCGACGCGTGGATGATGATTTCACTTGGAAGCTGATTATTGAAAAGACCACGTGTAAGCAGGTAATAATCCGTTACTCCTTCAAGGATAAGGCTAACTAACTAACGACGACTCAGTCAAACAAAGTGGGAATGGACTATGGAAGTCGGTTTTTCGGTTGGTGAAAGCCCAAAAGATCTAGTCAGCTTAACTCGTTGCTAGCACGTCTGGTAGTGGTGAGGTGGGGGCTTTCTTTCTTTTGAAGATGGAAAGCCCAATTAAAAAAAAGAAAGAGATGTAGAAGTTGATAAAATTTGTCATCGTGGTTGTGCACTAATATGTGGTCAACGTCTTTTTTAAGGAGGTGACTTTTGAGTTTAGAATGAGACACTGGAGATATCAGCAGGGTACGGGATCCTTTGAACTTTGCCAATTTCCATCAAGCCGGGGGGGCGTTACATCAACCAATACATGATCCAACAACGATGCCCGTGGACATTCCCTTTTTACATTTAACCATATTTTTAATTTGGTGTGGGCTCTGATACCTTTTTGCGTTGGTGTATGCTGGGCATCTCAATGAATTAGATAGATGGGAAAATGAGGAAATATGTGCGGATCGTAGTTTATTTTTTCTTTTACTTTGCAAAAAATATATGTGAACGTGGATCATTTCTGTGGTTAGTACTTAATTTCTGAATTGAATTTGGACTTTCATAAAATTTCAAACACAGGAAATTAAGTTTTCTTTTTAAATTGGTAATCTTCAAAACAATCATATATAGTTAAGGATCCTCACCAAAACTCTATTTTCACAAAAGCTACAGAAGGCGTATTTCGATTTAATTGGAAGCGAGGATTTCCTCATAGTTCAACGTCGAAATTTTATTTGTCTATACCTTTAAGTCTTTAGATTTCCAACGAATTTACAATATGTGAATTTTTTTCTTCCTTTTTTCTTTCTTTGAAACTATTTAAAAAAAAGAAAAAGAAATATTGTTAACTAGCTTTCATAGCTCAGTTGGTTAGAGCACCCGTTTAGTAAGCGGGAGGTCTTGAGTTCAACTCTCAATAAAAGCAATATATGATATATTTTTTTTACTACCTAAATGAATTGGCGTTCCTTTCTATAACCCGTGACTTTCAGACATTGAAACTTGTAGTTATAGGAAACAATCCTCAGACAGTTGTTAGAGACAAAACCACTGTTATGAATGAAGCCTTCCGCAGAATATAGTGAAACAGAGATAAGTGCTGCAAGCATAATTTTGAAGGGTTAAATTTTATTATTCATGCCATAAGTCAAGATCTTCAGCACCATGTGGATTCGTGCACTACGTCTAAAGATGCTTGGGATATCTTAGAAAACGTATTCGAAGGAAATACGTCAGAGAAAGAAGCAGATGGATAAAAGAGCATCGCCAGCTATTACAACAATGTCTTATCTTGGTTCAGGTATATCGGGATATGCTTTTTCTCTTGGTTCGGGTATATTTTCTTGGGCATCGAAGAAGCAACCAACCGTAGCTCTATCCACGGCAGAAGCGGAGTACATTTCGGCATCAATAGCTACATCTCAGGTTGTATGGCTAAAAAGAATTATGGAAAACATCCAAGAGAAACGAGAAGGGTGCACCGAAATTTTTTGTGACAACAAATCCGCAGTTGGTATGTTAAAAAATTCGGTTTGTAAAGAAACGCATATCAAACTCAAGTATCACTTCATTCGAGAAGCGGTTGAAGATGGTGAGATAGAACTCAAATATTGCAAGACGGGAGACCAATTGACGGACATATTTACCAAGGCACTTCCCAACGAAAAGTTTCAAAATTAGAGAATTAGTAGGAGTCGTAGATCATCACATTAAGTTCTGTTGCTATGCATATGGCAAACATCATATTTTGCCATATATGCATTCACTATGGGTATGCCAAACTGCCAAACTCATATACCTATATGTCAGGAATAACATATAGGCATACACGATGGAGTTTCCAGCGAGCGACAGAGAGTCCATTGCTCGATGGTCATAACAACGCTGGCTTGTCTTTAAAGCGCCGACACTAGTCAAGTTATCGTTCGCAGGTCTGATCATCGCTTATCATATTTCATCCAACGACTACCAATTTCCCCCTATAAATACTTAATTTCAACTCATTCCAACACAACTTCAAATTCATTTGAACATGCCTAGTGCTCGCATAACCGAATTGGATTTTACTCCAGAGGAAGATGTTTCTCTAATTCGATGTTTGTTTTCAGTTGCAAGCGATAGAGATTTCAATTTAAATACTTTTAACTTATGGGAAACTATGTTACAAAAAGTCACGTAAATCCAAGAAGAACAAATGAGTGTCTTCAAATTCGTTATTATTCTCTATATAATAACAGAGTTTTTTCGAGCGTTATGGTTCACCGGAGCTTGTGGTTGATTCTTGCTTCTGGTTGATTCTGGTCCCACTAAATATTTTAAAGGAAATTTTTTTGACGTGAAAACATGAAAAAAAAAAATTCTGGCCCCACGAGATTTTTTTAAACGGAATTTTTTTTTTTGTTACCTAAAGCAATTATCCCGAAAAATATATCCTTGCCAAAATACATTAAATCAAAATCAATCACAAATTCACTATTTTCATCTAAAAATCAAAACACTAAATCAATCATGCATCAACCAAAGAATCAATCGCATACTTAATGAATATTAAAAAAGGTCCAATGTCCGGTTACAGTTCTCAGAATCATTTATTTCCTAATTACACCTCCATTCTACCAAGTAAAACTAAATTACAGACCCATTTTATAAATTAAAATTAACTAATAATATTACACTTCCGATGAGAATTAGAAAAAATAAAATTGATCAAAGTGGTCGTGAGTACTAACCTTTGAACCAGACATTGTGTCTTTCTTGCAAATAAATTTTTTAGTGGTCCTGTCCAAAAGTAAAGAATCACAGAATTGTTAGAATCTGAAGAAAAAAATTGAAGCAAGAATTGAAATCAAAATCGAGCATACATAAATTCAAGCACTAACAAAATAAAAAAAAACCTCATTTCATATTACTTTTCCTAATTTTATTCTTACCATAATTAAAAATAAAAAGTCTAAAATAAAAAAATAAGTTAAATAAAGACGATTTTTTATTTTGTTATCCCTTGATATGTAATATATTTTGTATACAAAAATATTTCCAACCACTAATTTCGGTGATATATCCAAAATTATAAAAGTTTCATAACTACTATGACGTTGTTGGGATTTTTTTCCTAAATTAAATCAGAATTAAAAAAAATAAGTTAAATAAATCCGATTTTTAGTTTTGTTATGTCTTGATATGTAATATATTTTGTATACAAAAATATTTCCAACCATTAATTTCGGTGACATGAAAATAATGTAATTATTCATAATTATAAAAGTTTCAAAACTATTTTGATGTTGTTGGGATTTTTTTTACTAAATTAAACCAGAATTTCTTTTGAAGGAAATTTTGGTCTTGGATATAAATCACTCGAGCAAAGGTAATCTTTTTCGTGCTTTTTTTTTATGGTAAGGATTTGTTTTTCTATTTCTCAGTTTTTGATCTGCAGATGTGAAGTACCTCTTCTCAGAATAATATTGATCCATAGATTTCATAGAATGTATGAAATTCTAAAACCCTTTTTTCTTAACGATATTCCGTGAAATCATATTTGATTTTGTTTTGCATTTGTTGGTGATATATCCTTGCAGTGAACAATAAAACGATGAAATGGGATATTTTTGGTTCACTTTTTAAGAAAATATTGTTTTTCTTTTTCTTTTGCTATTTTTATTTAGGGTTTTATTGTTATATATTTTTGTGAAGTTCTTATATTTTGGCTTCATTTGAATTTATATATTTTGGTTTTCGAGCAAAGCCAAATTCATTAGTTCGTTATTTTGATGTTGGCTTGAATAATCTTTCTTTTTATGGTTCTCTTACCTTTTTGTCGTTTGTTCTCCGGTATATTCGAAGGTGTAGTTGCTTGGTGATGCTTTTGCCTTAAGAAAACAACTAGGTGATCGTATTATTTCTTTGAAATCTTGATTTGTTCTATGATATAGTTGTTAATTGTTTTGAAAATCCAACTTCTGGGAATAACTGAAACTGGATAACATGTAACTAAGCCGCCCAAAACTAAAATTGGATGATATATAACCAAGCCTGGGACAGCATGTTTGAGATTTTTATTTTTTTCATTTTTTTTTCTCTTTGCGATTATTACTGTTCTATAAGAATAACCTAACCCCGTTAATTACTGAATGATACAAAAAGTACAGGCTACATTTGAGGCACTGGAGAAGGACTGACGTCAAAGTTTTGTTGTCACCGTCCAAGCCATATTTTGTAGAATACTGGGTATTCTTCTTTCCAACAATAGAGAAGAAGAACTGGAAAATGTCCAAGAAATAAGAAGAAAATTCGCAGTATAGCACTTCATTCCCATATTTAAGATCCGGAAAATCTCCACGAAAGGTTTATGACACCACAACACTTTTAATTAATTTGGTGAGTTAGATTTTTCAATCTACGGTTCATTCATTTATAGTTTTTTGATCATGTAATTTTTTGGCTTTCTCCGTTTGTTTATTTATCATATTTTGTTTAAAGATCTATCTACGTGCTGGACTTCTTAGCGCATATAGTACATTATCCGGATATCGCATTTCAGCAGGTTTGAGACTCTTCCTAATCTTAAATAAACAATTCATGTAACACAAATTTTAAGAACTCAATTGTATTTCGTCGCAATATGTTAGATTGTGAACGTGGAAAGATTTTCAACTTTAGTGCTCAAATGTAATGTTTGTGGAAATTTAAGCCATTTCATATACATGTGCAGAACTCGGAGCAGCTGAAGATTCAATGGGTATTGCACGGAATAAGCAAGCTAGGGGGAAAATGGGAGAACTTTGGCTTTGTCGGTGTAACATGGATGAAAATTCAGCTTTGTATTCGATTACATTTTTTTTTAATTGTTTTTGGTTTTGATACATGTATTCGGATGTGTTGCAGTTCACGGAAAGACTGAGTTTTTTATTCATTAACCACTTACGTACCTGGTTTTTCATATTTATCGTGTTGCAGTTCCATAATACCAGGATCGTCGTTGATAGCACAAATTCTGTCAAATGGGGTGAGCGTAACAGTTGTTTATACATTGTTATCACTCCGTGTTTCTTGTTGACTTTTTGGAAATACTTCGACCAAACTAGGGGGTGTATTTTTTTCAAATTCCATATTTTCTTTCAAATTGTTAACTCAAATATTTTAGCTGCATGCTAAGGAATCTCTTTGAAACTTAAAATGCATAATTTTTCCCCGTAATTGTCCCAGGTGTTATGCTTTGAATTTATGGGACGCTTACTTTCACTACAAAATAAGTAGCTTATAGGGACAGGCTGTTTTCTCAAAACCGTCCCTAAAGAGGATTATTTGGGACGCTCATGGAGTACTCGTCCCTATTAGTGATCAAATTTTTAAATTAAGACAATAATATGACCGTCCCTAAAAAAAATGACGACTAAATAGTATTAGTGACGGTGGAACAGAAGACGGTCAGGAAAAACGTCAGTAATATCTTTTTGGGACGGATTTGGATTTCTTGGGAAGCTTTTTAGCCGTCCCAAGAAGCCTTTTGTTTTGTAGTGTTTTTGAGATCCGTACCCTGTTTCCTTGGAATAATGCTTAAATGGAAATGCACTTTACATTTTCGATCTATATAAACCACCGCGCATGTCTCCTGTATATGTTCGTTCAGCATCATAACTAAATGTCTTTACTGTAAATTACAGGCGGTGAATTTACGTTCTCGGAAATCCGATGTAATACTGATCCTTTTCATTATTCTTAGTGTCACAAATAAGGTACAACCTACTTTACTTTGATATCCTTTTTCTTTAATTTTCTAGAAAATAGAAACCAATAATATGATTACTCCATGTTCAGGATTAATACAACCTTTTAAAAATGGTGTTTTAAACTGGTTTATGCGTGAGTATGAGGGTGGACTTAATTGGTATCAAAAATTGTACGGAAAGGTAAGCATAGTCAGTAATCAAAGTAATATAAGTTGTTCTTTTATTGTAAGCAAGGAATCTGCACTCTCATATTCAAAAACTTCATACATACCTTAGAGCTTTCCTTTACAATTGTCCAGTTTTATTTCTGAAATGTCATATTGTGCAAATGTTTCTTTACATGATTATGTTTTAGGACGTATTTTATTACTAATTTTTGGCCAAAATATGAGTTCATGATGTGAATTTCCTACCTTTGATGTCAAATATATTAACTTATTATGAATGTATAACGGTTCATTTTGAATTTCGTAGAGTTTTCACCGATCGTTCAATCACCATGGCGATAGCATACAGTCTGTGAATTCAATATGATATTCACTTTTTAATTCGCTATGTTCAAATGATGTTATCATCCTTATTTTCATGTATTTGGACAATTTTTGGTATTAAATTTTGATTTATTAAGATACATTATCAATTTGTCACATTTCATTAGTAGTTTTGGACTTATCCTTCTAATATTACGGGTTTCAGTTTTTTTTGGCTTTTATCAACAAAATTGTATTAGAATGATACTAACAGAATTTAAATGTGTATGTGTCCAATATACAAAGCATTAGAACAATGGAGAACGGAAAAAGTTATTTCTATCCGGCCCATGAAGAAGATATAATAGGAGTAATAGGGAACCAGAAAATGCTTATAATGTTGATAAGATGGGTCGGCTCTGGCGTAGGCTATAAGCAACGAAAGCTATAATTTCACATGCGTTCACCAAATGGACGGGAAAACTACCCATCAGAAATTGGACTTGAACATCCTTTGTGGATGATGGGATCCTATGTAGTAGGTGTAATTGAATAAGTCAGTTGTACACATAACTTCTTTCAAATTAGAGCGCACAATGAGCAGATAGAGTTGCATCTAGGGTGATACATAGCAAGCACTATAAATAATGCAACAGATGGGATGCGTTCATTTGAAACCAATGGATAACTAAACATTTGCAATCTCTACCAGAGATAGAGAAGGTCTCTTAAACAACATGAGTTGGATGCCCGGGTTAATTTCTTAATAATTTGTTCAATGCAAGGTTAATTTATTTCCTTTCCTTTTCCTTTCCTTTGTTTGTTTCCAAGGAATATATGTTATGCACAAAAAGTTCTTCTTTGATGTCTTAATGATTTGTGCAATGAGTTTTGGCTATGTCTAGGCACCCTGAAGTCCTAAAATTATTAGATTAATGATTTAGCTAGATTGACCTATTTTTATGGGATGTGCCTTGCATCTGCAAATGCAGTAAGAAGTCTTTCCAAATAAGTGAGCACCACAAACATGTCCTACTACATATATCATAAGTTCATAACTACGAAGTCTTTTTTACATCCAATATTGAGCTGACTCTCCACCCACATTTTTCGACATCGAGCTTATCCATTTATGCAAGAAGCGTATTTTCGTCTTCATTGATAACAGAGAAGTTGAGGGAATTTATTTTGTTTCTACATATTATAGGCAACAAAATTCATAATCTTGTGCTTAAAAAAAAACGCGACGTGTCAGCACGACACTACACGTGAATTAGCCCAACACGTTAGTTTAATGTGTCGTGCTGGGTTAGGATAATCGGCACAGTGGCACATCACGCTAACAAAGCACGTCATAACATGTATAAAATATTGCATAACACGATACAATACAACATATTTTTTTGTATATTTCACAAAAAAGTGTTAATTCTAACCATTTTTTGACATTCTATCTTCGTTGTGTCGAATTATTTCAATAAAAACACATATCTAAACATCTTGAAAATATTTATTTTGAAAAATATAAAATAATTGTGACAGGCACAACACAGCACGCTTCCAAACGCGACACAACACGGCACACCTTAATTCCTTGCACGACACAATACGACACGTAGCACGGCAGGCTCGCCTCTTAATGGGATATGCTAGATGTGCCAGCACGTTTTACACATCTATATTATGTACTTTGCATGTTCTGATGACTGTATCACTCAGGATGCAAATTCGATCCATTTATGCAAGAAGTGTATTCTCGACTTCATTGGTAACAGAAGAGTTGGGGGAATTTGTTTTGTTTCTACGTATTATATCCAACACAATTCATAATGTTATGCTTCAAAAAAAATCAGAATGTTATGTACTCGCATGTTCTGATGACCTTATCACTCAGGATCCAAATTCGATCCATCTGCCATTGGTTAGGAGTTACAGAAGAACCAACGGGGGATATATGTGTGCGTGTAGCAACTGTAGATATTTTTTTCCCAACAAAAACGTCTAATCATTGTTACCAAAGGCGATGAAATATCGTGTTGCATAAATTCAGTTCAAGTGCACTATGCATGAGATTTCTATACTTGGTTCCCACTTTGAATATAATTTTATTATGTTTATGTTATTTGAATTTTCCAATCAATATTATGATGTATCTTGCTCTAAAAGACATCTAAAAAAGATGGTGGATTAAAAGATACAAAAATATCTAAAAAAAGAAAAACGAAAGCATAAAGGAATATCGAAATTTGGAAAAGAAAAAAAAAACAAAGTTGCATAGGTATTAAACGTTTTATGAAGGTGGAGTAAGCGGAATAGGCTTTGATGACGTACGTTTCACTACAAATCCATATTTTTTTACAAAAATGCTTCATATATCATGGATTTAGACAATACTAAAACCATCACATGGATTTTTTTTTATCCGGTGTCATGACATCCGGTTCGGAACCCATCACTCCTTTAAAAGGGTTCATCATTTCCCTTTTGAGGATTAGTTGGAGGTTTTAATTGTTTTACGGTTGGTTTTTATTTAGTTCATATAGAATCGTTGTATTTTTTAATTGTTTGTTTGCAGTTGCATTGATTTTTATTAGTTTTTTCGAATGTTTATAGGCTTATTAAACTTTTTATTAATATTTATTACTAAAAATTAATTAGCTTCATTAATTTTTCATAACAAACTTAGTTTTAAAATGTGAATACAAAACTTCTAAAGCAAAAAACTGACCCGTGCGTAGCACGGGTGAAAAACTAGTTTCATCAATAACAATGTTAAATAGTATCAGAAAATTATATGGTTGATAAAAGGGGATAATCCTGGGTTGTCAAATGAAGAACTAAAAACTAGAGCTCAAACCAAATTCACCGAAGACAACAGAAGATGGTTTAGTCACGACAAATGTTATGAATTCTACAAGGTTCATGTGCAGGGATTCAAATTTTAAGTATTGTGTTATGCAATCAAGGTTAATTTTAATGAAATGTAAAAATTGTTATTATTTGAATATTAATCTAAAAGATAGTTTCCGTTATTTACTTATTTTAAAAAAAAATTACATTTCAACTAATTTGCTTACATTTCAACTAAAAGATTACATTTAAACTACTCATTACCTTGTCAATTTCCTCCCGGACCAAAGATCCAATTGCACGCACTTTCTGGATCAACAATGTTGTTCAACATATCAGTTAGCGAGTCGATTTGAGACTCACTTGGTACTTGAGTCTCATCAGAATCACCATAACCTTGATAAGCAATGGGTTAAGGGCGCATGGAAACACGATACAAATCTTGAAATACGTGTTGTTGATATTCTTGAGGAGTTTGCTGCAATGGTTGCTGGAATGGTTGAGGCAATTAGGGGTGGAGGCAATTGGGGTATACCGAGTCGATTGCCTAATTACTTCCATGTTCACACCACCAACTGGAGTCATTATGTCAGTTGGAAAATGACTAAACATATGTACATGAGTTGTATCCAAGCCAATGTTTTCCTCACCACCACGTACTACTTGAGTATCTAACACTTGGTTTGGAGTAGAACTTTCTGGTACCTCTTGCATAGGACGACGTCTCAAACTTCTTACTTCCATGACTTTGTTGACTTCCAGTTGGACTCATTCCTCCACCACTGGGACTCAAATGAGTCATTCCTCTACCACTGGGACTCAATGAGTCATTCCTCTACCATCTCTACCACTGGGACTCATTCCTCTAACCATGTGACTCATTTCTCTAACACTGGGACTCATTCCTCTACTACTACATGAACCATCATTACCGTAAAATCCTTGACTCATGTCAAACATCATGCTTTCCCTCAGTTTTTGCATCTCATCCAAGTAGAATTTCTGAAATCCCTGAAATAGAACATGATAATCGTTCAACTGGGTCTGGTACTGCAACTATGTAGCATTGACCCGCAGTAAGGATAAGTACGATCAAGTCAACTGGAAGTAATTGGATAAGTAACACTCTGTCCAGATGTGATGGATATAGTTTGTACATCCCAAGTGTTAGAGCATAGATCGGCTGAACCCACCAAAAGTTGGTATGTCAAGTTTGATTGTCATATTTTAGTGAATCAAAACTCATTTAAAGAGTCGCTTGATTATGTACTAGAGACAACAAGTATTACTCGAAGACTTGAAGAATGTGATGAAGTAACGAGCTACAACGACGACATCATCCTTCCTCTTGAGGTTAGTAATAGTTTGACTTGAAATGTTTCATTCCTAACGTATCTTTCAAGTCGTGCTACATTGAAAACATAACTGCAAAGATGTGAATGATTATACTCTAGTAGTGAGACATAGCATTAAGGAATTAGAATACGAAGTATAACGCTTATATTTTGAACTTCGTACATAAGACATCGACATAATCGTATGAATCCTATTGTGATTATGTGTATGGGTAAAGGTGAAGATTTTATCCAAGAAAAAAATGTTTACATTTGTTTAAAGGAAGTACATTCATAAACTCATTTTGTGAATCGAAAGGGAAATCGCTATGCTTATTGGTATTGTTATTCATTGCATATCTTTGGATTACCAATATGTGTGAGTTAGTAGAACCGATCATAATTTATTATGTATCTTGGTAAAACTAATCACAATGCCTGACTTATGATTTGATATGAATTTTATTAGTATAACCGATCCTAAGTAATCACCTAAGATGGTATAACCGAGATTTCTAATTGGTGTGACCGATCATAAAAGAGTTGTGTAATCGATCCTGTAATTGGTATAACCGGTCGTAGTAATTGGTGTAACCGATCCTAGTGACTTGTGCAACCGATCACAAGTAATACCATAAGAATATGGTAACCGGTCCTGGTAATTGACGTAACCGATCCTGGTAACTGATGTAACCGGTCCCAGTAACTATATGGAGGTAGAACCGATCCTTGTGTTTGGTATAACCATAAACCCATGATTAGTGAATTGATATTTGATCAATCACATAGTTGTCTTGGAATACAGATGAACCAATTTTAACTTGTTTGGAAGTGTGGTATAATCGGTTCCAAGATTGTAAATATGAAAGAGGATTTACAAAGAAAAGATGTCGACATACTTTGAACATGATTAATAACTCTTATCTTTTATTGTTCAAAGATATTCCTTAATAACTCAAGGAGATCCAGGACCGGAATAAATTAAGAATCTTTTAAGTAAGGTTTTTAGTTTTATATGCTTTTAATTACCAGCAATTAAATGCATATCTCTGGAATATAAAAATTAGTAATGTGTATTTACTAATTGGAGATTTTCTAGTGAGATTTCGGAAATATTGGACAAAGCATTTCCAGAAATTATGAAAACCGATTTTGGGCATTTATTGCATATCTTGAGAATATTCGGTTTTGGAAATTCCTTGATGTCCAAACATCTTTGTTCTATACATACCTAAGTTTGCATTTCGAGTAAACCATCCTAAGAGCCAGCATAACTACTTCTTTGTGTTTTTACTGGTGGAGACGTCTATTGGGAGAGGAAAGTAACCTAATTAGGAGAAATCTCTTACGACCGCTCGTTTAAAGATTTCCGTGGGATCAAAAAGCTCTACGAGTACCGTCGGTGGGAGACTAGATAATTGCAGTTTATCTTAGTTTTCGATTGATTTGATTGACTAACGGTTGTTGAACTTTGATTGCACCTGGTTTGTTTATTCTTGAGAATCTTCTTTTCTGATATAAAGATTCACTCAAAGTAGATCGAACTGTCGACATGATCTTTACTGTTTGTAGATCTAAAGACGTCTTGTGATAATCCGTTGTTAACATACCCCGTTCTGTGCGTGATTGATCACAATAGATTCAATTTGTGTTGTGCAGGTGTTTATTGAAGTTCAAAGAATATTTGAAGAAAAAGAAGATTTCTTATTGGTTTCATATCTTTGGTGTGCACAAAACTTGATCGGCTGGGATCCAACTAAAATAAGATTTATTCGATTGGTTCGTTGTGTGGATCGGCATCACTTTATAGATTCTTGTTGGATTATATATTTGATTGAAAAATCTAAACTCTGGTACTTCGGTAGTTCTTGGATAGATAGATCTTTAACCCGATAAAGGAGTTTATTAGATTAAACAGAAGATCCTTTGTTTAACTCATATCACTGATATTGAATAGAGTTGTTACCAAACAGATTTGTTGTTCCTTTACTGTTTGGAATACGAACCAAAAGAATTGTTCCAGTGCGTGCAATTTTCGAATGTCAGAAGTGCATGGATATACTGAAGAAACTAGGTGAACTATAGGTTTGGTTGCTTGGTCTCAACTATACAAAGTCGGTTTAGATTTTGTATAACATCTTAATTCTAAGAGTATTCAATTCTGGACTAGGTCCCGAGGTTTTTCTGCATTTGCGGTTTCCTCGTTAACAAAATCTTTCTGTGTCTTTTAGTTTTCTATTTCCACAATTATAATTGTTTTTATTATAATTAGAAGTAAAATACACAAACATTAATTCTGTAATACTTGATAGTGATCCTATAGAGTTTGGTTAAGTCCGAACCTATTATCAAGTAATCACACTTTGATTGTTGACGATCACACAAAGTGTGACTACCAATTTGTTGTACTGTCTCGACTAAGTCCATAGACAATCACTTTTTACGTAAGAGAACTTATAGGTGGAAAAGTTTAAGATTGTGGTATATTTGGGTGCCCTCGTCTTTTCACCAAGAAAATGGTGGCATGGTTGATGATGAACTTTGAGAAGGATATGCAAATGCGTCATCCGTTTCTGGTGGAGGTTGGGAAGGAAGAAATTCATCGGTAAGTGGCATCCTACCTAAAGCTGGGAAATCTATCCGACCTAAACTTTGTGGTTTCATAGCAATATTGGGCTTGAAAATAGTATTAAACCAAACTAGGTATTCATTTATGTCCATTGGCTCCTGGATCAATTCATCAGCTTCTTGCCAATGATGACCTTCCCTTATCAATTTCAAGTAGTCGTCTTCTCAAACCTCTGAACTTGGATAAATAAGGGTTGACGACTATCATTAATCTTCTTTGCAAATGAAAAAGTTGTCTTTCACCATAATATCAAACACCCTTTTTCAGAAATAGGGATGTATAACACCATCCTTGTAAGGCTTAATTAGCTGTACCATTCTCTGAGCTTGTTCTTCTTCGAACTCAGGTATTGCTTCATACGTATGGGAAATCAGGTTAAGGATTGTTCTACACAACTGCTGAATCTTATACGCAATAGCAGTATGTTGACCATTTTCAATATGTTCTCGTTGCCAATTCTCGGAATCGTACTTCAGTATGGCCGAAAAATCATTGGTATGGTTCTTAAGAGAAGGTTCTGAAACTCGGAACCATGTATACCATCAATACTGAAAATAATAACATTATTGGTTACTAAATTTTCCATGTGAAAATAACAAACAAATAGTGTAAATTTTTTTGGTTCTTACCTCCAGAACTCCCCAAAAAGCATTAAAACTATCTTTGAGACGCATCGAGCAATCACCGAGGGCCATGTAAATCTCTGATAAAATCGGAGACCCCCAACCATATGTTGGTGCTTGCTCTAAATCTTCTAATGCTTCGAAAAAACCAATTAACACCACTGAGCTAACATTTGGAAATATACATTGGCCTAGTATCCACAATACAAACGGACATTCGAGCTCGTCATAATGGTCAGGGAACAAATATTGATTACCAACTACCCTGTTTTCATTCATTTTCCTAGCATAACGCTTCAAAAAACTTTTCAACCCAGCCACTTTTAACCCATGCGCTTTTATTTGTCTATTTGTATCATTTCCTTCTAAGTCATTTGAGTATAAAAGAAGTCTTTGTTTCCATTTATCTTCTGATAACCAATTTAGTTTATTAAATGGAAGTAAGTTTCCAGCACATGGGATTCCCGTTATCATGTACAAATCTATCGGTGTAACTCCTATTAACAACAATTGTTCATAATTTAGAGTTTGTTGATTTTTATAAAAGAACATACATAATTTAAAAATTAAATAACCAGAAAAAACTGACTTACCGCATTCAAAGTCCTTGAAAAAGAACGTGTTTGTAGTCTTTCACCATCGTTCTAATATAACTTGAACTCCTTGAGTCCTTTGGTTTCTAGGTTGTATATGATATCAATGTCGTCAAGGATATCTTCTAACTCTCTCTTGAACAACAGGGGGAAGTAACTGAAAAGTTGTACGAAACTCAGACCATCCACCTTTTAGATTTACCGAATCAACTCGCTCTTGATGGTCAGACAGGTGATTAGAGAGGATACCTTCACCGGATACTTGTCTAACTTATCAAACTCATAATTTGTATCCACAAAAAAACTTAATCCACTGGCTGGGGTACTAGTAGATCCTTTGAATTTTCTGTTTCTTTTTCTTTTCTCACTCGCCATAATTGTTTAAGAAGTAGAACAGAAGAGCAGAGAAAAGTTGAGAAAGGAGGTGTGATGATAAATGAAAAAGGTGCAGTATTTATAGGCGTTAGAAAGTTGAACTTTTGCGATATTGATTATAATGCTAGCGCCGGAGTTATATCGAGCGTTATTGACAACACCGCCAGCGATAAAGACTCCCTAGAAACCAGGTCGTTCCCTGATTTTCCCATAGTGCCACAATTGATTTGGCATGCCAGCTCGTATGCCAAACAGGTTTTTTTGGCATGTGCATAAGAATAGGCCTAAGGAGGAGAATGTTGAGTAATGTGATTAGATTAATTAGTTAACTAGTAGTATTAATAATAATAATAGAATTGTGTGGACAATAGATGTCCACGTGTCATCTTATCTCCAAGATCTTATATTGACCATGTGTAGAGAGAAATTAATTACTGAGAATATGTATATATTAGGAAATATAATATGAGACTATAATTAGGAGATATATTTTAGTTTATTTTGAGTTATATTAGGAATTGGATATCGTGAGAACCAAATCTTGATGTATAAATAGCTTGAAGAATTAATGAGAAAGATACACCGAATTATTATCAATATAGTATTCTGTTGCTTCCGCGTGTTTATACTCTCCTCTCTCTTGCTCGATCCTTAACATGGTATCAGAGCAAGGTGAGAGGGAGAGAGGAGAGGTCGAAAGATTTTCACAAGTTTTGGTAGAGAAATCAAAGAAAAGAAGAAGAACAAATAAAAAATAAAAAATTGTCGCTGATGTTCATCTGAAAGGGCAAGGAGAGTGAGCAAATCTATTCTGCTGCCCTGAAAGAAAACGTATGTTGATGCTCCAAGACCTGTTGCAGGCGTTGTTGCTGTTTTCAGAGGAGGGAAGATGCTGTCATGAAATCAAGGTTACTGTTTTATGATCTGTTAGATGTCGAGCAGTGTTCGTGTTGGGTTCGCGTGAGTCCCTGAGGAAAATGGCTTTGAGTAAGGTCAAGAGTTTTAAAAATATATATATATATATATATGTATTAGGGTTTCGAACGATTTGTGATGACACTCGAGATAAGGAAATTCCGGGAAGGGAGAAGGACGAGAGAGAAAACTTGGCTGCTGATGGAAGGTACTCGAGCTTGGCAGTGATGATGATGATCTGCTGCTATTGTTAAAATATGAAGATGGAAGAAGCTCATGGTCGGAGAAAGAGATGGTTGGCAGTAGAAAAGGGAGAAAGCGTTGCTGCCAATGGTATCGAGATGTCAGAAAACAGAGAAGTGAGATGGACTCGAGAAAGCCGGAGAAAAAGAAGGAAGTTATCCGCAAAGGAGCTAGATGTTGTTGCTGGGATGATAGCTCGAGAAGATGATACGAAGGTACTCGAGCTGGGAACTGAGGTGAGAAGAAGGGACTGATCATCGTGATCTGTGGTGGTACTTAGGGTTCCTGGTGGAACTCGAATGGCAGGGATTGAAGTGGTGACTAATGCTGTGGCTGTTGGTATGGTTCGATGCTTTAAAGATGAACAGAGAGGAGCAAGGAAATGATGACATAACAGAAAAAGAAATTGTTGCTGCAAAGTGGTAATTCTGTGGCTATCAAAAGGAGGAGTTCAGGTAAGGTTTTGGCTGAGAACTCGTGTTGTCACTGTTGATTTTAGTTGAAAGATGAAATATTATCAAGTGAATTCGAGATGTGAAAGTAATTGGTTGGTTGTGATCGAGTTGGAGTTTGGGCGATGTTATCCCAGTGATGGTTATAGGACTGATTTTAGAAGATGAAGAGTGATGTAACGGGTTGCTGCTAGTATCAGCAGTAGACAAGGAAGATCATTGATGAATGAAGCGAGAACTGACAGATGGGTTCCGGTGGCGAAGAAGTGTGCTGCATCTCCTCCGTTCGCGTGGGTTTGTTCGTGTGGCTGTTGAAGGAAAAGTTGGTTGTTAGCAGCGAAGAATGGAGGAAGCTGTATGGGTTGGAAATGACGAGAAGTTGAGCTGTGAACAGAGTTAGAGACCGATAAAGAAGGAGCAGAGCTTGGTCTAGTTTGATTGCCGCAGATGGTTTATGAATCTGTGTGTGTGTTTCCTAATTCTATTAAAAAGGGGAGTGAAGAGAAGGTGTTTGTTTAAATGCCTACAAACAAAAGTGTGACATAATTGGCAAATCTATCACAAATTCAGAAGTGTGGCATCTGAATAGCGTGACAAATTTGTAACAGAAAAGTAAAGAGAAGAACAGCTAGAGCTTGTGGCAGAAGCGTGATGAAAAGATTGTGAGAGAATCTTGAAAAACAAAAAAAAGTGACAGTTTTCATAATAAAAGCGTGACTGGAATGAAGAAGGAGAAGAGACAACAACAAGGTTTGTGAAGAAAGAGAAGCAATCACCAAGAGGTGTAGAGAAAGAACAACAATAGTAGGTTAAAATCCTATAAGTTGTAACATCACAACAACGGAAAGTTGTGATGAGAAGTAATCACCAAGAGGTGACGAGAAAGAGAACAAAAATAGTGGGTTAAAATCCTATGAATTATAACAGCACAACAACGGAAAGTTGTGATGATAAGTAATCACCAATAGGTGATGAGAAAGAGAACAACAATAATATGTTAAAATCGTATGAGTTGTAGAGAACATCACAACAACGGAAAGTTGTGATGAGAAAGAGAACAACAAAAATAGGTGAAAATCCTATGAGTTGTCTAAAGAGTACAAGAAGTGTTCTACCGAAACGAAGAGGACTGAAATGTCCCTAAACTACGAAGATGGGACAGTAATGTCCTTAAACTTCTGAAGAGGACCGAAATGTCCCTAAACTAAGAAGATGGAACCGTAATATCCTTAAACTTTCGAAGAGGACCGAAATGTTCCTAAACTACGAATGAGACGGTAATGTCCTTAAACTTACGAAGATGGGACCGAAATGTCCTTAAACTAAGAAGAGGACCGAAATGTCCTTAAACTGCGAAGATTGGGACCGTAATGTCCATAAACTATGATTGGACATTATTTAGAGCATAACGATTAGTTTAAATTTCTTTTGTCCAAGATGGGCATTCGTGATTTCCATACTCCATCTTGAGGGAGGGTATTAGGAAATATAATATGAGACTATAATTAGGAGATATATTTTAGTTTATTTTACTTATATTAGGAATTGGATGTCTTGAGAACCAAGTCTTGTGTCTTAAATACCAAGTCTTGTGATTGTATAAATAGCTCGAAGAATTAACGAGAAAGATACATGAAAAAGAAAAAAGTAAGTAAACTATACATTTCTCACTTCTTCATGATCAAATTCTTCTTAATCTTCATATTAAATTCAACCGAAAATCTAACATTACCCACCAATAAAAGACTCATGCACAACTATTACTTGACAAGCACTAAAAGGATCAGTAGGGTACTAGAGTTGTGTAAGCTTTTCATGGACATCAGCATTACATCATTCAACCCCAAATAGTACACACTGATCAAAAGCAGGTCCAACACTACATTCAAATATTGTTCCAAATATGATCTAGCTAATGAGCCTTATTTTTGTTCCTCTGCCATTATATGATGGTTAATTAACTGGCACTATATAAATGTAGTGGCTTGTATGAAAGGTGGAGCCAAGGTTTGGGAAAACATATATTCATTTTCTTGGGTTGAGAATAATTCTATTTCGTCTTATCATACAACCCCTTCTAATTTCTTGCAGCCCCAGACATTGGCTTCTGGCGCAAACCATTTGTTCACTTTATGGATTTATATATGTCCGCCCACATTAAGGAAATTGATCAGTTTATTAGTGTAACATGTTTGATTTTGCCATTTTGTTATGGTTAATGGGTACAATAATATTGGTAAAAGTAGTTGTTTTCTTACCACTTCTTTTTTTTTTACCACATTTACGGGTAGTAGTTACATTGCACTCAGTTTGTGTTATACTGTTATCTTCAAGCACTACTACTATAACGTACTTCATAGAAAAGTAAACAACTAAGAACAAATAAAATTATTAGATAGTGGCGGCGGGTGAAAAAACAAACGTCATTTAAAAAGGGAACTAATTAGTGGCATTATTAACCAGATAATGGTAGACCTATCTACCAAATGAAGAAGAAAAAGGTTTTGAAGATCCAATTGTGACAAACCGATGAAACATAAACGTTTATATTACGTAACCACTGGTGTTTCTTTTATATTCATTTATTGATCGACCAGTGGTTTTGAATCAACCATTACTAGACTTCACCAGCTTTACATTTTTATCAAAGAAAAATAAATTGACGGCTAACTTTTCTCAGAAATAATATATAGAGAGGGACAAGGACATGCAACAATTACGTGAGTGGGGGACTAAACCTTCTACTGTGACGCAGTTCGCAGTCGATCATCAGTAACAGCAAAACGAATACTCCATTCTAAAACCTTTAGATCAAGCTGGCCAAGAATACCTTTTTTCCCATGTTTCTTCGGGACGTCGAAGAAGATACATTCCGTCACGGCGAGCAGACCAAACGCAATCAGTATGGCAAAGATTAAAGTAGTGAGGTGTTAGTGCAGTATCTACTTTCGCATCATAAATTTCATGGCTGCCTTCATACCAACGATAATTCCAGTTATCGTACCATCGATAATCACACCAAAAGTATGTTGAACCAAGGTTTACATGAAACTTCCAGTGCCACTCTTCACCAAAATTGAGCCCACGTTGACCTAGATCGTCATCCCCCGATTGGCAGTGATAATTCAAGTAAGGACTGTAACCTTCAATATCATTCCGTATATGCACAGTGGTTGGAAAACCTAATAATGATGAACCCTCTGAAACTAATACTGAAAAGACGAAGAAGTAGACAATAATATTGACATGGCTGCTAATACCCATTTTCTTCTCAATCCCTAAACCCTAATATGGTTTATTGGGTGTTGCAGAAATATATAACACCAATTATTTCCATTTACATGCACTGATTTTAATTTTTAAGTTGCGTATAGTTGCGTATTGTGAATTTTGGTAAGGATATTTTCAACATTTTCAAATAAAATCATACTAATAAATTTACACAGCTAACAAATGGAACAATTTAGGGAAACTTTACTAGGAAATATATTGCCACACTCAAACTCTCTCCTCAGTTTTTAGAATGTAACATACCGTGTAAAACATTGACGAGTGACTGGACATGCACCCAAATACCGCGCCACCAGTCTATTATTACTGGCACATCTTTTTTGACCACAGATTTGGGATTCCAGTTATCACCAGGTTTTGGGTGGATGCTCATGGTTGGTATTAGAGCTGGCAAACAAGCCAAAACCCGCGGGTTTTTCCGGCCCGGCCCGTAAAAAACCCGTACCCGGATCGGATGGTGCCTAAACAAGCCGGGTTAGGGTTGGAGAAAAGCCGGCTTGTAGGGAAACGGGTTAACCCGGCCCGGCCCGTAAAACCCGCGGGTTAAACCCGTTACCCGCAATTCTATTTCCCCACATTATTACGCTGTGTTTCACCTCAGGATAACTGTCCCCTCAGTTTCTTTCTTCTTCATCTTTTCTTTCTCCTTCTTCGTTTCTTTTTCCTTCTTCGTCCGCAGAGAGATTCACAGAAAGTGAGAGAAATTGAAGCTAAAAATTATCAATAATTGAAGTGGAAGAAGATGATAAGTTCGATAGATTTTTTCATATGGATCGAAGTAGGGTTTGATTGGTGAACTGAGATCTAAAATTGATGAGGATTTAAGAATTCAGAAGAAAAAATTCAACTATCAAGATTCTTTTATTGAATCGAAGATGGGTGTTGATCTAAAATCTTTTGGGTTTTGATTTTCTAATGTTTATGTGAATACAGAAACGAGTAATCATGAAACTGTCGGTGGTGATAATAAACTCAGGAGAGATCGAGAAGAAGTTGTTGTCGCTGAGAAAATCAAATTGATGAAGAGATGATCTGTTGCTGCTGAAATTGATGATTTAGGGTTCTGTTTGAGATCGATTTAAAGAATAGTGAATATGAGAACGCAGTTGATGGAGGTTTTGTTAGTGCAGAAATTAGAAAAATTAGGATTCTTGGATAATGAACTGGTAGTCTGTGAATTGGAAGAAGAAACTGAAGCTCGATTTTAGAGATAAAGGAATTAATTGGAGGAGATGATTAATGGATCTGTGAGGAATCAAAATAAGATGGGTTTGGAGAGCTTCAGATCAACAATTAAGGAGATTGATGGATTGTTAGGACAGGGTTTGATGGAGTTGATTAGTTGTACAACAATGGATTTGTGTTAGTAGAAGATGGAGTTATTGTGGCGGTGAGAGATAGAGAAGAATTGAAAGAATCAATTGATAACTGTTGTTACAGGGAAGCTGAAGGTGTTGGTGGTACTGATGGAGTTGATGCTATTGGTTTTGGTGATGCAGAGTTGTAAGCAGAAGGGTTTGGATGAGAAGATCATGACTTTGAATGAAATTGGTGGTTGTTGGTATTGATGTTTACTGCCAGGGTTAGGAGATGCTGAGTAATTGTAGATGCAGAATAGTTTGTGTTAGCTGAAACAAGGTGGGATGTGAGTCTGTGACAGTGTTGCATAACAAGTCAGGGAAGGCTAAATTCAAGTTGTGACTTTGGCTTGAGAAGATAATGGTGGTGAATCTGGTGATGTTCTTCTTTTCTTTCTTCTTTTTCTTCGTCTGCAGTTGTTGTTGCTATTGTTGCAGAGATTGTAGGAGTGTGTAATGACTTGAATGTGCGATTTCGATGAATGAATTATATGAATGTTAGGGAAGGAAAATAAACCGAAAAACAGTATTAACGAAATTTTTTTACATAGTATATATTTGTTTCTCGTCGCTGATATTTAGGGGTTTCAATTTGATCTGTTTCCAAGTTAAATTCTATCGCTTTCTTCATATTTCTTGTTTCAGTTGCAATTTATGTAGCTAGATTTTCATACATTCGTAAGGGCATTGTTAATTGATTCATAAATCAGAGGCTCTCAAATCGGTTTCTGGTGAGTTGACTCACCATAAACGGGTTAACCCGTGAACCCGCAGGTTTAACCCGTTACGGGTGCGGGTTGATGAAATGACCACCCGTGAAGAATATCAACCCGCGGGTTTCGACCAGTGTTAACCCGAACCCGTGTAACCCGTAACAAGCCAGCCCCGACCCGCCCGTTTGCCAGCTCTAGTTGGTATAATTAAATTAAGGATATCATGTAGGAATTACCAATAGGTACTATTATGGTAGTCTTAGTTAGTAGCAGGTCCACCCACTAAAGCTCAGTAATCAGAGGTCCATAATAAAAAGAAAAAGAGAAAATTGGACCAAATTTTTTATCCCCTGTTCCGGTAAACGTGCGGGATGTCATAATCCACTTTTAAAAATACCCAAACTACCCATTCCCTGATAATACATATATATTTCTTAAAGAAAATCACCATTTTTTACAGATATGAGTTCCGCTCTCCTCCTCTCTTTCTTCATCTTCTCAAATTTTGCTCCTGCTTTTGGATTACGAGCTAGAGTTTTTATGAAGATCTCTTTGAAGATTTACAGGTATGTTATGTAATATCTCTTTCTGTTGTTGTTGTTTTTATTTTCAACTGAATCTGTGAAGATCGGATCGTTTTGATTACGTTTTCACTTTCTTGTTTCGTTTTTTGTTTGTTTTTTGCATTTATTTTTGTTTTGGTTTGTTTTCTATGAATCTTGATCGTAATTATTCAATTTTTTGGCTAAATTATGATGTTTTTAACATATTTGAACTTTCGATTTGATTATCTTGTTATTTTTGCTTCTTCATTTTATCAAAATCGTGCTTGTTTGTTGTTTCAGGGGTATTATCCAACAGTACATATGTTGAATACTGATACAAATTGCTTTTGATTCTGTTTTGTTCTTAGTTTTATCACTTGTTGTTGTTTGATTCATAAGTACATATCTTCGATACTGAAATAAGACTCTCTCGATTATGTTATTTTGATAGATTCTTTACATACAATTGTTTTTTAGTTCATGAATCAGCAGTACATATGTTGAATACCTATACAAACTGTTTTTTGTTTGGGTTGATCCATTAGTACGTATGTGTAGTACTGAATATGTGCTTTAATTCGTCTATATTCATGGATTCGTCACTTTTTCTTTACATGCAGTTGATTTTTTAGTTCATTTGATTTTGTTTTATTCAAAGTTTTGCCACTGTTTTTGGGTTCGATCCATGAGTACATATGTGTAATACTGAAACATGTGCTTTGATTCGGTTATATTCAAGGATTCATCATTTCTTCTTTACATGCGGTTGATTTTTTAGTTCATGAATATGCAGTTCGTATATGGTGTACTGATAGAAACCTCTTTTGATTTTGTTTTATTCATAGTTTTGCCATTGTTTTTGGGTTCGATCTATGAGTACGTATTTGTAATACTGAAATATGTGCATTGATTATGTTATACTCATGAATGCATCAATTCTTATTTACATGCAGTTGATTTTTAATTCATGAATACGCAGTACGTATATGGTGTACTGATAGAAACTTCTTTTGATTCTGTTTTATTCAGAGTGTTGTCACATTTTTATTTGTTTGATCCATGAGTACGTATGTGAAATACTGAAATATGTGCTAATTTTGTATAGTTTTTCTGTGTTTACAGTGCATATAAAGGTTTTCCTTTATTTTTCCTATGATTTAATACTGTATTAAAGAAATATTAGAGATTAATTGGTATGATCCTACATTATATGTGATGTAAAACATTTTCTAGTTCATTTATCATTGATTCTAACAAACATGTACTTTTCCTGTAAGCAGTGCAGCAGATACATACTCGAATTCATAAGCAGCAGATATATACTCGAATTTCTAAGCAATTTAGCGGATACGTGTTCTAAATGTAAGCAACGCGACAGATATGTACTCAGATTTGTAAGTAGTGTAGCAGATATGTACTCGAATTTATAAGCAGTGTAGCAGATATGTACTCGAATTTATAATAAGTGTAACAGATATGTACTCGATATAATGAACGTGTAAACACACACGTTTGGTAATAATGGGTGTTATGGTCATTTCCATGTTTTAATTAATTTTGGACCTCTAAATAAAAAAAAATCCAGTTGGACCCTACTATAACTAACTTTGTGAGCTTAGGACCAAACAACAAAGTTTCCATTCCACATAAGGCGCCATATTATTTATCATCGGATTAGTACGTTCCCTCAACTAAAATGTGTAATTGTATTAGCAATGGTGCAGCTTTCATTAACCAACATTCACAAACGCAATTTAGGAATTATATTTAATAAGACGAGTAGGGACAGTGCGAGTTGAAGGGCGGCTTATGTGCCAATAATACATTTTTCACATTTTAGGATAAATAAATTTTTTCTTACTCTTCTGTTGTTTTATTCGATTGTTTCAGTAAAGAAAGAAACAACAATTTTATGGATCCCAGGTATATCTTTTTTCCCACATCCCTCGTTTATCACGACGGTATAAATAAAGTCCATCCGGACGAGCAGACCAAACGCACTTAGAGTGGCAAAATACGTAGTACTTAGCTTTAAATCCACTTAGAGTTTCCTTGTAAACTTCATGGCTACCTTGATACCAACGTTGATCTCTATTATCGTACCACCGGTAATCGCACTAAAAATACGTCGTACCGAATCCCACACGAAACTGCCAGTCCCATCCGTTGCCAAAATTGAGCGCATGTTCATCCAAATCGTCCTCTAAAGATTTGCAATGAATTGTCAAGAGAACTTGATCTCCTTCGGTATCATTTTGTACCAGCACAGTGGTTGGATCGAATAGTGATGAACCCTTGGAAACTAATACCGAAAATAAGAAGAAACAAACAGTGACATTTCTGAAATGGCTAATGCCCATTGTTGTTGAATCTGTTGCTCTAAAAAGTGTCTGTTGTGTGTGCGATAAGGTGGTGGTCGATCTGTAAACATAAAGATGGATATATGAACTTCCATCTTCTTAAAGGTTACAGACTTAAATGGAGTGTAGAATATGGCAATTTGCATTAAATACAACAGATAAGGAAATTTATTAACAACTTCCTTTCCTTCCGGCTTCGGATCACCTGTCTCCGGTTTCCGTGTCTCTTCGTGTCCCATCGTTAAATAGTCGACATGTGTCCACTTAATCGTGCTTTAAATATGAAATCGGTGAGCAGCTAGGAATTTGAGTTATTAAAGGAAACAAAACTCAAAAATATCTTGGCTTACCATTTTTGGTTGAAAATCATAAATTATTTCTCCTCAGGCATGCTCCAAGGAACTGAATTCTCCGTCATCCCGTTACCCTCATGTGCAGTTCATTGTCTTGAATTTTCAAGACATTGCAAGTTTGCAACTAATAATACCGGAATTCTTTAGTTTCCGTCAACTCTGCCATTACCATGATCACAATTTTAAGTTAACTTCGGCATTGAAGAAAATCCAAACTATGTTAATATGGAATGCTACAATTATTAGTACTCCCTGTTGTATTTCCATGTTTGATCAGAACATGTTTGTATTTCAAAGCAAAAAAATGGATCAAAAACTATGATATCTTCATCAGGATAATGAGCTTGATCAGTACTAGTGTTGCTTAATAGTCCATCACGGAACAGGTTCAAGTATTTGATCACCATTGGTTGGCCTATTTCCATTGAGGATGTTGAATTCATTTGAAGATTCTCATAAGAAGATTCCCATTAGAAGATCATGGAACACTTTTTGGTTTCATTTTTATGGTTAATATTCCTTGTTTCATGAAATCCAGAAACAGGGCACCATACACAAGTAACCAGGCAAGAATATATATTTTGGTCTCGAAATGGGTTTGTTTCAGGATGTTAACGAATATGGTAAGTAAATATATTTTTAAGTTTTTTTTTCTTTAATTATTCAGTTTAGTAGCTGTTCACAGATTTTATATTTATGGTAAACATTAATGGACACATGTTGACTTTAGATGGGACACGAAGAGACACCGGAACAGGGGACAGGTGATCCAGAGCCCTTTTCCAACAAATTGCATGCACCGTTATTGCATTAAAATGACTTCTGCTTCCTATATGGCTTATAAAATGACTCGAGAATTATGGCTTCTGCCTTAGGCAGCGGCGGAGACAGAGTGTACTCACGTACGACAAGACAGATTTTTATTTTTTTAAAGGAAAAAATTATTTTCTTATGTTTTATGTAATCGGTTTGCGAGCTGTTATTTTCGACACTAGAAACGCAAGAATCAGTTAAGCTAGATGACGGCTGCCACAGAGGGATGACTGACCCAAGAAATCGACGCGGCAGTATCATTTTTTCTGATACGACATGAAAATATCATTTTTTCTGACACGGTGTGAAAATATATTTTTCCGGACACTGAATGAAAGTATCATTTTTCCGGAAACGGAGTGAACGTATCATTTTTCTTGATACAAAATGAAATGTTCATTTTTCTTGACGCAACGTGAAAGTATCATTTTTCCTGACATGGCGTGAAAGTATAATTTCTCCCGAAACGGATTGAAAGTCGTTTTCCTGACACGGTGAAAGTATCATTTATCCTGAGACGGAGTGAAAGTCATTTTTCCTGACACGGAGTGAAAGTTATTTTTCCTGACACGACTGAAAGTATCATTTTTTCTGACATTCGAGTGAAAGTCATTTTACCTGACACCGAGTGAAAGTATCATTTTTCCTAACACTGAGTGACAGCATTTCTCCCGACACAGAGTGAAAATATCATTTTTCCGGACACGGAGTGACAGTACCATTTTTCCTGACACGAAGTGCAAGTCATTTCTGTTAATACAGAATGAAAGCCATTTTTCCTGACACGGAGTAAGAGTGTCATTTTTCCTGACACGGAATGTAAGCCATTTTTCCTGACACGGAGTGAAGTTCATTTCTCCCGACAAAGAGTGAAAGTATCATTTTTCCCAACACGGAGTGAAAGTACCATTTTTCCTAACATGGAATGCAAGTCATTTCTGTTAACACAGAATGAAAGCCATTTTTCCTGACACGGAATGTAAACTATTTTTCCTGACATATAGTGAAGTTCATTTCTCCCGACAAAGAGTGAAAGTATCATTTTTCCCGACATGAAATTAAAGTATATTACAGAGTGAAAGTATAATTTTTCCAGACACAGAGTAAAAGTATCATTTTTCATGTAACAGAGAGAATACATCGTTTTATTAGTTGAAACGGAAAATTGGTTGATGCATAAACCAAAATATGGATGATATGTTTTTGTTAAAAAACAATCTTTTGTGTTTATGCATGTGGTGGTTTGCATAATAGATATGTGTTATGTACCTAGATGTACAATAACACGGTTTGGATCATCAACGCTGATAATATCTCAATTCTCACGAATCAAGTCTATCGGTTCCGAAGAACACAACCTAAAATCGAATAAACGATTCGATTGATTATAATTTGCTTGAACTGTTCTTACAGACTCGACCTGCTTATAAAGCCATCCTTTTCTGACCTAGCATCAACGTCTCTCAATAGCCCAGGTGTTAATATCCCAACCCATCGTTACAACTAAGATTAACTGATTAATTAATCAATCTACTAAGCTAAACATAACTAATGTTAAAGACCGGCGACCGATACGATAAGAGGCACCCTCCTTTTAGATAGGTACATGACAATACCTTCCCCTCTACAACATCCTTGTCCTCAAGGATGAAGGATTGAGATGCAAGGCTTTGCCGTAACTCCGTCAAGAACTGATATCAACCACTCTTTCATAGTACTCAGCTTGTCATGCCTGGTCATGTTTCTTTGCTTCTCAATACCTCCAGCACCAACTGCAGCATTGATGTGAGCTAACTGAACCTGTGTGTGCAGTTGTAACTTGCCAACACTTCCACTTTCCAGGCCCAAGAATAACTCTCCCCTGGAACGCCATTTGTTCCGAATTAAGAAAGCCAGCAACTGACTACAACAAGGAAAGCATTTTAGCTGCTCAAAAATGCCAGTCTGGATCCTGATCATACCAAATGAACTATGCAAAGCCACAAACATGTCCGCCAAGAAAAAAATTCAATTTAGTAGCAAATGTAGCTTGGTGGACTTTATTAGATGCACTGCAAGAAAAGGAACGCCAACTAGGATAAGAATTCCTCCCTGATGTCAAGCTACCTTCCACCAACTTTCCCATAACCTCAACACCCACTTTCTGCAAGACTGATATAAGCCTGACGTTGATAACTTCTCCAGAGACGGCGTGAGCATTTCCTTTGGTAAATGCTGGATTGCAACACTGAACTGGTACAACATGTATCTTCCAGTTAAGATTTTGTTAGAGATTGGTTGGCCTCAACTCCTGTTCCACCAGTTCGATAACCTGAATGTGATAATTCCAGCTGACACTATCCATACTCCACCCTACATTTGGAAACAATTGAAATTTCCACCTCAAGTAATAAAGCCACGCTAATACATGAAGAATTTCAATCATCATGAGTAGACATTTAACCTTAAAGCTGAAGAATTGGCCTGCGAAGCCTTTAAATACTTCAACTCCTAACCTGGAAAGCAACTAATCATTGGCCTGTGTACTGTTGTGCTCATTCCTGGTTCTAGTTTCTCTTATAATTGCTACCATTGAACTGAAGTATCTAGTGCTTCTTCCCCAACTGCGAAACATCCAATCATCCTTTGCATTAAAGCCAAAGCAAGCACCCTCTAGCTGCATAACGTCTTCAGTAAGGGCCCATACAGATATTCGCACTAGTACACAATCAAGATGAGTATCAACATTTTCTTTACATTTCCATCGCACCGAGACTACCAACGACACACTTGGAAGGTGTATAATATCGAGCACAAGTTGTTTGACAGTCGAGAAAACAATTGAACACAACGTAGATTTCCACCTGAATAAATCCACCAACATCCACACAAATCGAGAATGAAACACTATGCACATGGTCTGAGTTCTCGTGCTCTGTATATAAAAGATCGGGCCCGAGTATAATCTACCTTTGCGCGAGCTGCCGAACCCCAAAAGTAACTAAAACCAGAAAGTAATTAGCCAGAGGACATAAAACAAATACTCCTATAGACGTACATAGTTTTTTGCAACCACTGCTTGTGCTCATTTTAACTTGCACTAACCTCCAACCATTCAACAAGTATGAATTTTTGAGCATCACCACAATTCAATCTCTCCACTACATTCTCAACCAAGTGAATTCCAGTTCTCGCAGCCATTGTAATAGTCAGTTTCCTCTCCTCGACAATGTCAGCATCAGTAGCACATAGAAAAACAATGTATTGTACAGCCAAAAAGTATGAGTGGTACCCAAAGCTCAACAGAAAAATCAAATTCTCATAAGAAAAATCACCAACTGAACTGTCAAACTGAATCAGCTGTGAAGATACCTGTCTAACCAATGTACAAGTTCAAGCAATCTGGTCAAACCAATTACCCTGAGACTTAGAAAACCACATCGCAACATGAAAGAAGACCCAGGGTGGCAGATATAAGAACCCATAGTGAAGTATGATTACAGTATTGAATATAATAAACTCATAGATACAGGCAAAACTCCCTAAATGAATCTGAGTGACTACCAATAATCCGAGAGAATGAACTGCAATCACATGAGCCAAACCACACTCCAGCTGCAAACGAAAAAATACTGGCCTCCACATTTCAAGCATTTGGACCAAAACTGAATAGCCATCTGAATAGTAACTACTCTAGCCAACAAAATTTTATCTTTTCCTTGGCATTTGAACAAACAACTTACTATCAAGTTGAATATCCGCAGGATGAACAACACATACAAGAACCAGTAAATGTATAACCCAAAAATTTGATTCATACCCAAGGTTAAGAAGTAATCGAAAAATCAACTTCGCATAAGAAATCCAAGAAGGAACTGCACATTTACGTCGATCATATATCCATCGAGCAAATAGCTTACTCTCATAACTATTGTCAGCAGTTTCAAAAAATATCGACCCACTGGTATTCATAAACAACAATTGAAATTGATACCCATGTTTATAAAGCATCTCCTCCTATAGTATGCATCCAACAATTTCAACTCTACAGAAAATTTAGAATACCTTTTCAGAAGTTCAATTACTTTCCCACGATCAAAAACGTTACCCATTTTGAGCTGTAAGAGGAAATCAATTCCAACACCACTCGAATTCACATCTTGACTCTCATATATTTTACCAATTATCATTCTATTAGTACTAATAACACCCTCATTATTTGGTATACAATCGATTGAATCACCAGACCAATAAGCTGACCAGTACCCATTCTTAGAGACTAGCTCAGACACAGAATTCCCATTACATTCGTTCATTAAAATTGAACAGACATATAATTCAAAGGAACATGAAGTAATTGCATTAAAAACCAAATTCATAAATTCCAGCTAAGTAACAAAAACGTTTAATGAGTTTGAAATCTTTTCCACGATCAAACAATAACCGGGTATAATCAGGAAGAAGGGCAAAACGATTTTTACTAATTACGTTGTTGTTACCACTGACGAACTCCTTCGAGCTTTGGAGTTTGTCACAACTACCTTCATTACTAGGAACTGCTATAGTTTGAAAATTAACCTCAACAAGTAAATCTTCTTCTTCCTTGAAGAAAAACGAAGGAATGAGCAATTCGAAATCGAGACAATCATCATCTTCTAAGTCAGTGGTTGTATCTGCTTTGTCATCAAAGAAAAATGATGGAATCAACACATCAAGGGAATCGAGATAATCAAAAATCAATTCTTCAGCCACAAACATCTCTTCAGGTTTTGTTTCTTCAGGAACCATAGCTTCTTCCACTGTTGGTTCGTCAGAGTGAATTTCTTCCTGAATCTGTTCAGCTTCTCTAACCCCATGGATTGACTCTAATTGCTTCTCTTCTGAAGAGTCTTGACTGAATTTGTTGGAAAACGATTAATAAAAAAATATTTTTTTAAAGTTTTAATAAAAAATTATAATTTATTATTTTATTTTGTGAATGAAACTTTTTAGTCCCACATGGTGGAGTTTCCAATTTTTAGTAGTTTTAAGAAACTATATAAACCTTTTAGTCCCACATCGGGGAGTTTTTCTTCTTAAGTTGTATTTGTCAATTATATAAAGAAATTCACTACTTTTGTAAAATCTATGGGAAAGGGGTTGCTCTATATTTTAGAGGGACCCCTAAGGGAAAATATTTTATAGCGGTTTTTAAGCATTCGCGATTTTCCTTAACGGTTTTTTTCGGAGTTGCCAAGTTCAAGTTGAGCATCTACTACATATGCTAGTAGTAGGTGTATTAGGGTGTTTTATCCTGGAGATATCCGTCCTGTGAGGGCTATAGCATCACTCTTGAGTGTAGCCGGGCGCTAATGTCTTAAGGACAGCGTGTTGAACACGTGACTCACTCTATTTTCCAAAGTTTTGCCTTGTTGCTGTTGCGGAGATACGGGGAGCTTGTTCGTTTCGTCAAAGCAATCACTTCCATTATAAAGAAGCTAAGTATCAATAACTTTTGCTTATTTGATTTTTCTTTGTTTTTGATTATTGCACCCAACAATCTTAAGACATTAGTATTTGTAATAATCGAAAACGATTGATTGGTTTGTGAATCATGGATGTTAATTGTGGAGTGAAAAACAAAAACGAATTTCTGGTCAGCTGTAGAGTTTCAATTTTATCTTTTAATATAGAAGGAATTTCGATGAACCCTTTTGACACAACGTAGTAGACATCCTGATAGTTACCCGCTTAAAATTTCAGAATTTTTGGAGTTGTACAAGTATTTGTTTGATATTTTACAAAACAGAAAAACGTTTCTAAAAAATTCTGACGAGCAGAAAATTGTTGTTAACTAAATTAATTTTTGTGGGGGTAACCATGAGTTTTTTGAAACGCTGATTCAAACGAAGTTTGTATATATAGATGTTATCTTCAAAACTCATATTTTACTTTCTGATTTGGAATTGTGATTTGTTAATAAAGGTGTCATCTCCGAGGGACATGGCTAATAGCCGCATGTGGTTGGAAACAAATCTTCCAAAGATGGCAAAGGTGAGAACATCGAACGCAACTATAAGCATGGTCTTCATGATAAAGGTATATTTCGTAAACCTGAATCCAGAATTACTTTAGTTAAGGGTGAGTGTTATGTTTGTAAAATTCCTGGCCACGCGGCAGTAAATTGTAGACAACATAAAAACCTTAATAAGTAGAAAGTTAATGCTAATTTAGTTGAAACAAACTAGAACGAGTTTGGTGGCGTGATGTCGGAAGTTATTTTAATAACCAATGTGAGAGACCAGTAGGTGGACTCTGGAGCCACCAAGAATGTTTGTTGAAACAGAGACTGTTCACCTCCTATCATAGGATAGGGGATGTCGAGAAACTCTTATTGAGTAACTCATATGCAATAGAGGTTGCATAAAAGGAAAAGGTCGAGCAGAAGCTCATTCTGTAATATTCTCACATTGAATGAAGTTTTCATGTTCCGAGCATATGCGAAAATCTTGTATCTTGTTCTGTTGTAGATGGAAAAATATTTAAGATCTTAATTGAATCTGGAAAACTTGTTGTAACTAGGCAGTGATTTTTTAAGCAAGAGTTATAGGACTTTGGGTCTATATAAGCTTAACGGAAAAACTGATGATGTGAATGTAATTGATTCTTGTGATATCTTTGTGTGATTGATTGTTTTACGTGGTAGACTTGGAACCGTAAACTTATAAGTCAATGCTTAACTGGCTAGCATAGGCTTCGTACCCAAATTTAGTTTGGATTTTGAACACAAAAGTGAAATCTGTGAAGAATCAAAATATGCTATAAATCTTTTAGCACAAATGTTCAGAGTAATTAAGCCTTTAAATTAATTCAGTTAGGCCTAGTTGACATGAGTTCAACCCAAAAACCATGTGGTAAAAGTGGTTATAACTTCCGTAGATGATTTACGAGGTACTATCTTGTATACTTGCTTAGGATAAGGATGACGCCTTAGAAGCCTTAAGATGTTTATAAACTTGAAGTTGGAAACCAATTAGAAGCCTGAACATAACAACCGTATCCTTAAGGAGATGATAATTCCATGTTGATTAGTCAGGATTACCTGCACGGCCTTGTGGGGGGAGGCAGTCCTCTTTAAATCATAGTATATCTGAATATAAGTACCCTTAAGAATCGAGAAAACCATATGGTTTATGAAACGGTAGATGTCCTTCTTATGAATGTGTCAAAGTGTGGGGGCGTTTGAACTAATTTGTAATTCCTCTTCCTAAAAGAACTAGATTGAAACCAAAAATGTTGATTGTGTTTTGTATAGGGTATATTGAGTATACTTCTACAAATAGATTTTTGGTTGTTGTTCTGATTTTTTCTGACATTGGGGTGAATATTATTACGGAACTAGGGATGACCGGAGTTCTTGAAACATGTTTATTCTACAAAACCTGTACCTCTCATTAGAGATGTGTTGTTGATCCCCTAGATTTATTTCAAATAGTCAGAACTTATTTAAAGGAAGATGAAGTTGATGTTGAGCCTAATAGAAGTAAAATAATAGACTTGAGACTTCTTATGAAACCGAATTCATAAACATGCCTAGCTTAGTCGAGCCACAGGACTTGTAAAAGAAGCCTTGATATCTA
The DNA here is from genome assembly GCF_003573695.1 of Papaver somniferum. Classification (NCBI taxonomy): domain Eukaryota; kingdom Viridiplantae; phylum Streptophyta; class Magnoliopsida; order Ranunculales; family Papaveraceae; genus Papaver; species Papaver somniferum. Next base: position 8,542,763 of record NW_020618825.1, on the reverse strand, counting down.
CTGAAAACCCATTCTTGGTAAGAAGCTTCATTTAGTGAAATGGACTCAGTCCGTTGAACCAGACTTGGGAGCTTGCTAGTTTACCTCCAGGTTGTAAGACCATGGGATGTAAATGAGTCTTTAAGAGGAAACGATAGGTAGATGAAACTGTGGAAAAATATTAAGCTAAGTTGGTAGCTAAAGGCTATAAACTAAAAGAAGGTGTAGATTTCCTTGATTCTAATTCAATTGTGACGGAAATTACTTCCGTTGAGATACTAATTGTTATTGCTGCCATAAAGAACGTAGAGATACATCAGATGGATGTTAAGACAGCTTTTTCTAAAACCGTGAATTAGGTAAAGAAATTTACATAGATCAACCTGAAGACTTTGTAGTGAAAGGTTGTGAATACAAAGTTTGTAATTTGAAAAATCTTTGTATGGTTTTCAAATAAGCACGTAAACAGTGACATGGAAAATTTAATCATGTAATAATGGATAGTGGATTTAAATTAATGAATCTGACAAGTATGTTACAAGTAACTTGTTAAGGATGTCTGTGTAATTGTATGCTTGTATGTTGATGATATGCTTGATACAAACATAGATGTGATCAATTCCACTAAAAACATGCACTGAATGAGAACATTGACTTGAAAGACTTGGGCCCTTTTGATGTAATCTTAGGGATGAGGATTAGAAGATAATCAAACATTTATAAGTCTTAGTCGTTCTCATTATGTTGAGTTGTGCTTAAGAGATACAATCAGTCTGATTGTAAACCTGCTTGTACTTCGTACGATTATTCTTGTAGTCTCAAGAAAAATAAGGGTAGTGGAGTATCTTAACTTGAATACTCAAAAGTTATAGGATGTCTGATGAATTTAATGAACTGTAAGAGTCCAGACATTGCCTATATTGAGTAAGTTAAGTGGATATAATTGTAGTCCAGAGCAAGAGAATTCAGATGCACTGAGTAGAGTATTATGGTACCTAAAATACTCTTTTGATTTATGAAAGGTATCTTGTTGTCCTTGGGACTTTATGATGCAAACTGGATAGTTGACTCAGAGGAGTCTAAGTCTACGAGTGGATATGGTTTCACTCTAACATGTGGGTTTGTTGTTGGAAGATTTCCAAACAAACATATCGCTCAATTCATTATGGAATCTGAGAGTATTGCGTTAGATAAAGCATGAGAGGGGGCCGAGTGCCTAAGATGCTTTTTAGAAGACATTCCTCTTTGGCATAGGCCTGTGCCAGCTATATCTATACATTGTGTTAGCCAAGCTATAATAGTTAAAGCTAAGAAATAACTAATCTCAATCGGCGTTATTTCCATTGATTGGATAAAGTCCAAGGAGAATATCGCGCAATCTTTGACGAAAGGTTTGTACAAAGAGATAGTTAAAAATGCATCGAGGGGGTTGGGGCTTAAGCTCATATATTAAACTTGCCATGAAGGATACTCAACCTTGCTGACTGGAGATCCCATGATCAAGGTTTCGAATGAGACAACTAATTTGTGGTGGGTAAAGGTAAACACTATCAGAGATTTTCATTCTCTGTCCCTTCCCTATGGTGTAGACGTGATAGTGTGACTGCATGTGGAGGATGACTTTTTAATAAGTCTTAATGAGTTCTATAGTTTCAATTTAAGATTGAAGTGGGGTGTAGCAGTAACACTCTTTATGGAAACTCACCTATCTGAATGAGGAAGTGGGTCGCTTCCTGTGAGAATATGAGCTGATTCTCTAGAGCATTCTGAGAAACAGGATACGTCCAGGGCCAAAACGGACAAAACGGCACGAGCTTGGCAGCAATCTTGGAGATATCACCCGTGGTTGTTATCACGAATTACATCAAATGCTAGCAGTTCAAGACATAGTTCACTGTCTCTAGCAAGTAATTCTGGTAATATCTCACTAAGCAAAGGTTCAAGACCTCATGGACACCTCTGCCTAAAATGGTATTTCCTGCGTTTTTTATGTGATTTTCATTTTGATGGTTTTGGTATTACTGGAACTTAGGACCTAAAGGTCACTAAGGGTTCACTAGTTCATGCTTTTTCACTTTGGTGAAAGATACCTATAGTCTCACCATGTGAGAATTAAAGATGAAAGCTCTCAATACTATTATGATTTATGCAATCCATAGTATGACCCTGGGGTCAACACACTTTTGTGTGAGGGAGAGGACGTAGAAATGACTAGTATGATTTCAACACTTGCACGATCAGTCTGTTTGGATCGTGAGGTTGGGATGTTTATTTACCAAGATCTATCTGTGTTTTCATGTTTTATTGAGTTTTCATTCATGTGGGGGATTGTTGGAAAACGATTAATAAAAAAATAATTTTTTAAAGTTTTAATAAAAAATTATAATTTATTGTTTTATTTTGTGAATGAAACTTTTTAGTCCCACATCGTGGAGTTTCCAATTTTTAGTAGTTTTAAGAAACTATATAAACCTTTTAGTCCCACATCGGGGAGTTTTTCTTCTTAAGTTGTATTTGTCAATTATATAAAGAAATTCACTACTTTTGTAAAATCTATGGGAAAGGGGTTGCTCTATATTTTAGAGGGACCCCTAAGGGAAAATATTTTATAGCGGTTTTTAAGCATTCGCGATTTTCCTTAACGGTTTTTTTCGGAGTTGCCAAGCTCAAGTTGAGCATCTACTACATATGCTAGTAGTAGGTGTATTAGGGTGTTTTATCCTGGAGATATCCGTCCTGTGAGGGCTATAGCATCACTCTTGAGTGTAGCCGGGCGCTAATGTCTTAAGGACAGCGTGTTGAACACGTGACTCACTCTATTTTCCAAAGTTTTGTCTTGTTGCTGTTGCGGAGATACGGGGAGCTTGTTCGTTTCGTCAAAGCAATCACTTCCATTATAAAGAAGCTAAGTATCAATAACTTTTGCTTATTTGATTTTTCTTTGTTTTTGATTATTGCACCCAACAGAATTCAGGTACCAATTTGTCAATGACAACCTCTTCCTCTTTTGTAGCCTTGGCATTCAGAACTCCATTAACGAATTGTTCTTCTAATGGTGGTATTTTAATTGATTCCCATCTAAGATTAGCGATGGAGATTTGATAATCTATTTTCCAAAGACGATAATTTCGAATTGGTGAAGGTACATCCTTAAGCACATCTTGATATTGTCTCTTCAAATCAAGTATATGGTTATAGATTGCCTATTTCGCCCTAACTCGATACAACAAATCCCCAATGGATCGAACGAATCTGATACCAATTGTTATATACCTAGATGTACAATAACACGGTTTGGATCATCAACGCTGATAATATCTCAATTCTCACGAATCAAGCTTATTGGTTCCGAAGAACACAACCTAAAATCTAATAAACGATTCAATTGATTATAATTTGCTTGAAATGTTATTACGGACTCGATCTACTTATAAATCCATCCTTTTACTAGTGGAAAATGGGGTTTTAACTACCCACATCCCCGACCCTAAATAGTGGTCAATTGACCGTGGACTGGTCAAGGCAGTCTCCGATTAAAAAAAAACACGGAAAAATTCCTTAATCCCTAAAAACGGTCGCTCCATAAAATTTTTTTATTACCGTACTAATCTTTTTCAACTACGGATGCCGATACTGCTGAGCCTCGATGTTCCCATGGTTAGATATTCTCGAGATTGGGTCTGCTCATTGACCTACGCCTATGATTAAAAATCTCCTCTCAGTATTAAAACCCAGAGGAACTTATCTTTTTATCTCTCACCTCTTTCATAATTTCCTCTCAATCGAGAGAACCTTATCTTTCTGTCTCCATCTCCCTCTCACCTCTTTCACAGAGCAAATAATGGACAATGGGTTTTTCTATGCAAGTGTAAGTTCAATGGAGATCGAGTCTGCTTATTGACTTCCTTTCTTACCTCTTCCATTATTTTCTCTCAATTGACTCGTTTTCTTTACAATGTCTCCAGATCCAGAAGATGGAGTAGAAGTCAATGCCCTCTAACAAATAATTGATCTCAATGTCTGTGATTTCAATTATGGTAATTATCTATGACTTATTCTTTATCATCATCTTCAATTACAGGAATTTAATTTTTAAATTAGGGTTAGGGTAAAATTTCAAATCTCTTTATTTCCCTGGTAATAGTTTCGATTAAGTGTTCTTTTTCTTGATTAGAGATTTAGGGTTGCGGTTTACTTTAGCCGGTTCCTATTGTGATTCCTGGTGATGATAGTGCGGCCGCGGTGACGAAGTAGAAGATGTCTCAGTTTGCTAATAAGATTGCTCGTTAAATTTATTATCTATTTTGTGAGGTGAGTTAATTTATTTTTTGTTTCTTCAATTTGGGTTTTAGGAGTAGTCTGATATCATGAGTGACGATGTTTCAGTTTTGCTTTTGGTTGATTCCAGTTGAGTTGAAGAGTTAATGGCAAGCTCTTTTTTTTTTTTTTTTTTTTTTTTTTTAAATCTCATTTGATGGAATTGTGTATGGTTGTGTTTTGTTGGTGGCAGTTGAATTGGAGACAAAGAAGTTAACATACACGGGTATAGATTTTGTCTTTTACAAGCATGTAAATGATGGTTCTGGATTGAAAGCGCCTCTTATTGCTGATGATGTTTATGATATAATCATGAAGGTAATTTTGTCTGATTGATTTGTCGATTTGGTAAAATTGATATGGTTTGTGTTTCTTTTGTTAAGGGTAAATGTCCATTTCATTGTTAGACCAAAGCATGATTATGGGTTAATTTGTTCATGAATTATGATTTTGTTCTGTCTCTATATGGTCTCGTTTATCCTATGATATAATTGGAACTGTTTTGATTTTATTTGGGAACAAAATCCATGCCCTAGACAAAACTATTGTACCTTTATAAGTTTGTAAGAGTATGATAAACTTAAAGGTTTAGCCTAATGATGTCTCTAGCCTAGTTTGTTTGTTGATTCAGTAAAACCTAAATGGTTTTTGTAAAATCTAAGCATGATTATGGGTTGATCTGTTTGTGAACTATGATGTTGTTGTCTCTATATGGCCTCGTTTATCCCACTGTATAAGGTGGACTTGTATTTCAACCCATTTTCTAGGAAGAAGAACCATGACCTGACAAAACCTATGTTCCTTTAAATTTTCAAGATAAAATGAAGGTTTCTTCACTCTTTTGAAGACCTGAATTGGAAAGAGTATTAGTAGGATAAATTTATAAGGGTTCAATCCCCTTGACGGTTGAACCCTTTGATTGTGTTGCTCCTTTTGATTTAGAATAGTTTTGTAGCTTGTTATCCAGTTTAAATTTTAATTATTTTTGGCAACTGAATGTTAAGCAGTTTTGACTGATCACTTATCTTCTTTTTGGATAAAGATTTTAATTTTGACTATTTTGGTTTCAAAACCCTTGAAAGATCTTACCTGTTGAAGGTTCAAGGGAAGGTTGTAGAAAGAGCACAACATATGTTGAGAAGGGTTGTTGTTGGAATCCACAAAGACAATATATATTCTGTTCTCAAAACATACCATCTTATGTCACAGGGTTGGTTCACCCATGCTTCTTCTACTCTTTTCAATACAGGGACACCAAGGCCTCAAGTATGTCCTATGATTATTTTTTTTATTGTTTTAATATTAAGATTTAATTTTGTGGTACTGATTAAGATTTTATTGGAATTTTTAGTTGAGTAGCTGCTTCCTTGTGTGCATGAGATTTTCATTAGATTTGGGTTCATATTTGAGTGTTCTGTTCTACAGGCATATAAATTTATCCTTTATTTTCATCTTTTATTTCTCTTTGGATTCTCTATTTAGTTCATTTAAGACTTAATAATGAATAATTGTTATGGTACTGCTAATATAATCCAGTCTTCGGTGTTAAGATCTCAGAGATCCCTTTATTTATCTACTTGGTTGTTCATTCATAAGGCTTTATTATTTATCCATCATAGGTTAGAACTATGTTTTTAGCTGCAATAATTCTATTTATATTATCACATAGTATTCCGTAAGTGGGATTGTCTTACTGTAATGTTTTAGATATTTAATATTGGTATCATCATCAAGTCTACTAGTTTGAGGATTTTTATTAGTTCTAAAATTTGTAGGATTTTTGTTTAGTTGAGTTTCTGATATGTAGCAACTGCGTCCTGAAACATTACCCGTGACCCTGACCAAACAGATAACCATGGAAAATAATGATAGATGCACCCTCTGTTTTAAAGGTTGGATTCTTAATGAGGTTTTTTGAAAGAGGTTCATAAGATTAACTAGAGAATTTCAGGTAATAATTGGTTTTTTTAGTCATGATTTAGCTAATTGATGTGGGGTTTTTGGTTTGTAGATACAACTTTCTTTGTAGTATGAATTTCGCTTTGATTTGCGTTTTAGATCCTGATTAGGTTATTTTTTATTTGTCAAACTGTTATTTCTGTGTAGGCAATGAGATGGCAGTATGGCTTATTACCAAATATTCATGCTCCATCCTTGTACTGTGTGTGTGTGTGTGATGATTGATGAATGAACTCTTTTGAGAAGTAGTTGGACCGACATATTGCATGTTGTGTATTTCAAAATAATAATCTAAATTTGTGTTAAAGATGTTGATGCTTTTTAAAATTATGACGAGCTTCGGTGGTTTTACCATTCCAGTATTGGCTTCATATCACTCAGACTATATGTTAGGAATATCCAGTGAGGCTATGTATACAAAAGCCTTGAATGTATATCATTTCGTAAAAACACATTGGTATTCTTGTATTAAGTTGTAATCTGATCTTTTAACTTGCTTTGCATCTCAGAATACACTCGAATGAATCTCAGGGTAGCAACCAAGGTATGTATTCATATTTGCTTGATTGACGCCACACTTGAAGAAGAAAGCATGTTATATTTTCACTAATATGCTTCAAAAAAAATGCTTTCAAAATGATTCCCCCTTCCTCATGTACTCATTTTTGATGTTTACTTGGATTTTGGTTTTAATGGAAGATTTTTATCTTCGTAGGCTCCATTCAGTGTGTCAAGATACGAGTGATACAAACACTACTATTTGTATCTAGCATAAACACATTTCTGCAAGTTTTATTTGGAACCAGGTTACCGGCAGTCATTGGTGGTTCTCCTGCCTATATTGTACTTATCCTTTGCATTATCGGAGACTCATCTCTACAATGAACCACTGAAACTCAAGAAGTAAGTTCTGCAGAAAAACTTTGATTATCTCTCTACCTCTTTCCATTTCTGCTGCTTAACTTTGACGATTCAGTTAGATTTATGCACATGTATTCTCTACTTGCAGATATTTTTACACAGTATGATAGAAACTCAAGGAGTCCTGATTGTAACTGCAAGCTTACAGATCATAGTATCATACTGGGATATAGTCAAGTATGGGGGCTTTTTTCGCAGTACACATCAATTCGTTTCTAAAGATTGTGCTGGCATATGTTCTAATTGCAGCTTACTTAATTAGTTCTTCGTGATTGAATCACAGGTTTTCAGCCCTCTCGGTATGGCACCTGTAGTTGGATTGGTTGGTTTGGGGTTATTTGAGCGTGTTAACATGGGTTAAGATGCCTTGAGTACTATTCTTCGCCACAACTTCTATAATTTTTCATATGAATTATATTCATAGAAAGTTGGCTATGAAATTTATTGGCATGGTTTATCTCTTTTATAGGCATGAGGTAAGAATTATCTTCGTTATTGTAACCGGCCAATTGTTCATTGTGATTTGTCATCGAATCTGCTGGTTAACAAGAACTGGACTGTGAAGGTGAGCAGCGTTTTTCTCCCTTTTTGTTACAAAGTGAAAAACACAAATGAGCTTGAGCAGTTAGAAAAGATTCCAAAATTCAAGGCTAGGCCACTGAATAAAAAGGTCAGTTTAGCTTTCTTAGTTTTTGACGCCAACATGTGAGGTTCATATAACATTTACTCTTAGTATTAACGAGTTTAAGTATTTACTGTTACTTAAAATGTCAGGTGACGAAGCCTCGCGAGTTCCACTTTGCAATTGATGAATGGATTCCTCCTGCAAGAAATTTTTTTGATTTGTTTGACAAGGTACAGACAACATAATCACTTTTCTCTTACAACTTTCATTAAACTCAAAACGCCATCACAATGAGCAACTATATTTTGGGGATATATGAATTGGTCCCTTTATTTTGTAAGGTGAAACTATGTAAAAGAATTTGATGTCCAATAATGAACTTAGTGTCCAAGTTTTCATAATTTGAACTAATAATTTTGGTCCAGATTGTAAATTGAATTTGAGCTCCACTTGAGATAATCATTTGTGTAATTTGAGACCAATGAATCAATGAATGTTAAATTGAATGATTATTTATGTGCAAGTTTAATTTGATTCTCATTTTTATTTGATTTGAATTTGGTGTTCATTTGATTCTCATTTGAATTCTAATTTGAGTTTCATTTGATTCTCATCTGAATTCTAATTGGAGTTTCATTTGATTCTCATTTGAATTTGGTTTTCATTTGAGTTTCAAATCTGTTTGATTTCAGATTTAGTCAGATTCAGTCAGGTCAATCAGCCAATCTGAATCTATTTTTTTATGTATTAAGATTTATATCTATGACTGATTGGAGACAGTCATAAAGTTTTGACCGTTAAAACCGGTCGTTGATATAAGATTTTCAACGACCCCGAAAGACACGTCATAATTGAAAAAGACGCTCAAACAACGACCCTTTCTTCGACCGACAAAGCAAGTCATAGATACGAGTTAAATGACTTGCTTTGTCGGTCGCGAAACTGCTGATTTCCACTAGTGTTTCCTCACCTAGCATCAACATCTCTCAATAGCCCAGGTGTTAATATCCCAACCCATCATTACAACTAAAATTAACTGACTAATTAATCAATCTACTAAGCTAAACATAACTAATGTTAAAGATCGGCGACCTATACGATAAGGGGCACCCTCCTTTTAGATAGGTACATGACAATATGCATTTAATTTTCGAAATTATACCTAAGATGATAAACACTTCCGAATTTTTCGTAAAAACTCTAAAATTTTATATTGTTGTTTGTAGTAGATTTTTTTTGAAACCATATGAACGAGATACAATTTGTAAAACTCCAAGACATGGACTTTAGATATGTTATATTAAAGTTTGGTTACCAATTATACCCCTAAAAATAGAATATATAAGGAGTTATAGTAATTGGACTAAAAGGGAAAGGCAATGTCGTTCTTTCATCGTTGAAGAAAATTCAATTCTTTTGTGTTAAATTCGCAAAAAAGTCATGATTCACATTGACACAAAATTACCATATATAGAGTCCACCCTCGTTTCGATAAATCGAACTAATTACATCCATAATCACTTCCGATTGGGGGACCATCGACGCAGAATCGAGTTTAAATTGTGTTATGCAGACTAGTCCAAAGATGAACCTACATGTTATCCACGCTTTTTTCTAAAACTTTTTCAAGCTAATTATCCGCTACGCCGCTACGTGATAGACGCATTTATGTGTCTATTTTGTTCTCAATATTCTGTATTGTTAGACTCGATTAAGTACTTAATGTGTTATTTTGTGTTTTTGTAGATGTTTTTAGAGGAATAAGCCTTTGCGGCGAAATGAGCTCGAAAAGTAGTGTTTTACACCCCAGGATAATGTACCGGAGGCACCTCAGAAATGCACCGGAAGCGTCCCAGAAATGTATCGGAGGAACCCAGAAAAATTACTATTTCCACCCCAAAATTACTATTTCCACTCCAAAATTACTATTTCCACCCCAATTGCTAAAGGGACACCCATACAAGATTAGGGGGAGGACACTTTTCTTCTCATAATTCAAATTTTGGAAAAAGGCGGGAAATTTCTAAACAGTTCCGGCAGAATTTCGATCGTCAAATGAAGGGGTTATGGGTCGATTCAATGGCTGAAATTTGGTATAGAGATGTGATATAGGTTAAGGAACATAGTATGGGTGACATGATCGATCAAATTTGGATGGAATTTTCGGTATGATTCACACACCCAAAACAGAGCACGTGTACTGTAACACGAGCAAAATTGAAGTTCTTGTGTGCATGGGGGATTTCTGCTGGCGTTGGAAGAGTGTTGAGGCGTGAATAAGTCGAATGGGAGCGTGCAGGAAGCAAGTTGACGTGAGAAAATTCTTTAAATGGCAATTATTCTCTATTTTTGGCAGCGAGGAATAATCGAATTAAAGAGAGTATATACGCAATCAATGGTCGGATTTTTGGCCTCAATTCACTATAAATACACGTACAATTGAAGTGAGAGAGGTGTCGAGAGTCTGGGGGGCTGAGGAGAGCCAGAGAAAAAGAAATTCGAGTTTTCCCAAACTCGGTTTCTGCTGCTGCTGCTGCTGATGAACATGAAGAACACGAAGAACGGACCTGCAACAACAGTCGTTTTTCTACAGTAGTAACGACTAACACCTGTGGGTCGTAATCAGGCAGTCTTATTTTCCACAGCGTTTGCGACAGAGCTTCAGCAGTCTTATTTTATCATTTAGGGTCGTAGTTCTCTGGTTTTATTGTATTTCTCATATTCTCATCATTTGTAAACCACTTTTGAGCCATAATAAATTATTTTGAGAGCATTTTTACTATGATGAGTTAAACCCCAACACTGGGACGACGGAGGAGGCCGAGCTTCATACATGGGTAATTTTATTAATTCTTTTTAAGACTTTTGCATTAAAAATTAATTGAAATATGATTTGATTAAATTGGTTGTTATTTGATTAGCTTAGGTGATTTGATGTTCCATGCTTAACATTTACAATCAATGTTTTGAGAATCTACTTTGGCAAAATAAGAGTCCATATATGTTTTGAGCGATTATTGTTGAGAATAAATCATTGAGCCCTATGTTATGAAGATTGGCCGAATCATTAGTCCCAGTACCTCTCTACCAATTTGTCAATATTTTTGTATATAATTTTTATAAATCTAAAAATCCTTCACCTTCACAAGTCTTAGAGTTCGAACTATCACCACAACAACTTTGAAAAAATAATCATTTTGGCGCCGCCGACGCGGATTTGTGTTTAGGTAGCATTTTTAGATTTTTTTTTTATTATTTTTATTATTTGTTCCTTTTTACTTTGTCTTTTTTTCTTTGATTTACAGGTTCGAAGTGGAGCACTAATGACTTGGAGAGGAAAAAGGACAATTTTAGGATTTAATTTTTAATTTTTAATTTTTTTTAGAGTGTGTGAGGAAAACTTTAATTTATTTATTTATTTATTTTGGACTTTGTACTTTAAACAATTGGACTTTATTCTTTTTTTTTTTAACCCTACGGAAGGGTATTATTATTAAAAAAAATAAATTATATAAACTGTGTGCAGGGAAGGACGACGATTACTATATCGTCTCGTCCCCTCGGGTTCGTACATGACATAGGAGTCGTGGCCCGAGTCGACTTCAACGATTCATCCCCCGTCTGGTACGGGAGGTAAGTCCATCGAAACACTCGCGAATCTCCTGTAAGCGAGTTACTGTATTCCTTAAGGTGATTCATTGATTGAGGACGAATTTGGACTGTTTTTAAATTCCTACTAAAGGGCAAGGCCTGGACAATACAAGATAAGGGTTCGGATTTCATCACCGCTCCCTTCTTGCCCACTTTAGGAAAAATAAACCAAACGCGAACCTAAGCTTAAAATTTTGACTAGAACGAGACCTATAGGGTAGCGAGCTTAGTAGGAAAGTCGTTCGAAAAATATTGGTTACTCTTCTAAGCATACTTCAAAGTTCTTGATGGTTTCTGTAAGCTGAATGCGTGACTGCGCCGCCTTTTGATAGAGGTGAGGCCTTGGGTATCAAAGCTCCACTGAGCTTCCCTCGCCTCGATTCAACTTACATTAGCTTGGATTGATTCCAGAAGGGTGTGCTCAAATTGTAACGAATTCCTTTTCGAAGGAATAGAAGATGGTCTAGAAAACAATCTAAGTGGAGCCATCATGCTTTTTGTTTGCTAGATTATATAGGTTTGATTTGGTCGAGTCAGCCTTGTTTGTAATTGTGTAGAATTCCCTTGCAATTAAGAATGTCGAACTGGTATGATAGAAGCCAATACAATGATTATCGACCTGAATTTGAATATGGACATCATCCTTTTTATGACCATGTTGGGAATAGTGGTTGGGAACGCCATCCTTTGGAAGGATATGGGTCATACCCTGGTGAGCCCAATTACTATCCACACATGCATCAGTCTTACGAGAAAGAAGATTATAGTACTAGTTCTTCGTCTCTAGAGGATACAATCAAACTATTGAAAAGTAGTCCTTTTTATGATCCCTCTGTTCCTATTCCTCCTTTAGAAGAGTCCCTCAGGGAGTTAGCTGAGTCGACGCGTAAGTTAGCTGAGATGAATAGTGTAATTCTAGACTAAAGAACTACAATAATGAGTGAACTTTCTGTAGAGGAATCCCTCAAGCTGATGGCTGAGACGAACGAAAGACTTGCTCGAAATAATCTTACTTTCCAATATAGTGTTTCCAATAATACCCTTAAAAATGAGGATAGTTATTTTCATAATCAAGATGACGAGGTTAGAATTGGTAACACTACTTGTTTTGATGAGGTTCGATCTTTTTCATGTTATTATGATGAGGATAGTGTTGATGGAGAATCATACTTATGTAGGAATAGTGATCATGAAATGGTTACTCCAATTGAGCTTTACAATGATAATATTATTTCTAGTTCAAATCCAAATAATTTTAATAATTATTCACCTATTCAAAAGGACGAGGATTTGACTAGAGATACCCTCGTTTTAGACGATGTAGTATTTCCTGTTTACAAAGACGATAATGATTTAGAGGAACGAGTTTATTCTGAGAATAATATTTTAGAGTCTAGCGATTTAGAAACAATAGTCTTAGACGAAGAAGATGAACTCGTAGAGCTTTTAAATATGAGTGAGAATACATCACCTGAGTATGACCTAACATAAGAAATTGACCATTTTCAGGATTCCGATGAACTAGAAATTAGGGAAGATGTGACTAGTCTTTCTAGAGACACAGAAAACTCTAAGTTTGGGGGTGATTATCATTCTCCGTGTGCTTTAACTCTTAGAAAGTACCCTCATGTAGGACTTGAGATTTGTGCCTCAACCATCATACAAGATTATCTTCATACACGTTTTCCCGAACCTAATGATGTCCAGAAAGAAACTCAGTTGTTAGAAACCCATCCTCTGGTTGATGTGGTTAACCCAGGCTATGATACCAAGATTGACTTTGTTTTCCCACCAAAAACTTTTCAACCAACTGTGGGAACGTTTATATTCCAAATGTGTCAAATATTAAGTTGCGAGACTAAACCTAAATGCTTTAGGAAATTAGAATCGACACATTTGCTTAAGAATGACCACTACTCTCATTTTGGTCAATTATGTAAGTCAAATCTTATTGACTTAGAGGATTCTCAGTTATTTAGGTTATTATTGTGCACTTCTAAGATCATATTTGAGTTTTTCCAGACTCTAGGACCTAATGATTCGGATCCCACCTATGAAGAAAGGCAGCCAATGAAAATTTTCTATTTAGACCCTTTCATAGAACCTGAACCTGAACCACAATTAGATATAAATTTCTTAATCAGGAAACTAAGTAAGGGCATGCTAGTCTTGTTCACTTTCTTGGTTCATTGCAGTTTCCTTTGGTCAGCTCTATTTAGTTTTGAAGACCCACAGTTATTTCGACTGTTATTTTATGGTTCGAGTTGACTAATCCTTTCCTAAGTCTGGCTGAAGACTTTAAACTTAGCACTTCTTGGGAGGTATCCCATGCTCATGCAACACGGTAATATCTTTCCTTAACTCTTCCGCTTCAAATGGTAACAGTTTCTCCTTTGTCATGCTTTTAGTTTCATCTTTAGAACATTGAGGACATTGTTAGATTTAAGTTTGGGGGTATGGGAGAAACTTTTTAGTTGCAATAAATAAACTCCAGAGCCTAGAAATTTATGCCTATTAAGGTTTGCACTAACCAATCTAATTGGATGGGAACATCTTGGTTATAGGAGTTGAGGAACCAATCTGATTAGATGGAAACATCGAAAGAGTCTATTCATAAAAGCACATAGCTCAGGTGTTAGTAATAACATGATAGTTTCACCATATCTCGTTGAGTCTTTTTCACTTCTATTCTTATTTTATATTTTCATTTTAAACTATGTTTCTCTAAGTGATTAGGTGGGGCACACGATTCAAGTTGTTACCACTGCTAGGGTGAATTAGAGTGACTGAGTTACTAAAAAAAAAAAAAGAAGACCGGACCAGTTAGACCAATCGGAATAAGTATTAACACTTGGATAGCAATATGCGCGTGTTCTCCCTGTTTCCGTCGCCTAAGCAAGCGTGGAATGCAGGACCCGTGGGAACTATCGTGTAATCTGCTGACAAGAAGCATGCGCTTGGATCAAAAAGATCTATTCATGCCGTTAAGTTAAAAAAAAATGGTTATTGTTCTGTGTAGTCAACTGCTGGTTCCCTTGTATTTGCCAGTTTGTTGATCTAAATTTAAGTTATTGACCACTGGTTCCCTTGTATATGTCAGTTGTGTTGATATTAGTCAGACTGGTATCTCAGTCCATTAGGATAGGTTCATTCTGGAAGTGGCCTTCAGACAGATATGTGAAACATCGATCATTTGGTTAACATAAAAACCATCTACATTTTTCTATTTCCATATCCTTTTTCTATCCATATGATTAGTTTGAATCCGAATATGATGTCCATAGTGCAACTATCTGAGTAGAGCTCTGTCACTTTATATGAATTTTAGTATGCTTGAGTGTAAACTCGTGTACAACAATTGGAATTTCGCATCAGGGTACTTCCTCCTGTAGTCAGTGATTGTAAGCCAACCAAGGAGATTCTTTAGTGCCTTCCAAGGTTCTGCATAGATAGCTAGGGTCTGGAGTAGAGGTTTTGTGGGTATACCTCTGGTAAACCCTCCCGAGATTAACTCGGTCACTAGGGACACCTAGTGAGTTAGGATTTTATTTTTGCTCGAGGACTAGCAAATAATAAGTTTGGGGGTATTTGATAGACGCATTTGTGTATCTATTTTGTTCTCAATATTCTGTATTGTTAGACTCGATTAAGTACTTAATGTGTTATTTTGTGTTTTTGTAGATGTTTTTAGAGAAATAAGCCTTTGCGGCGAAATGAGCTCAAAAAGTAGTGTTTTACACCCCAGGATAATGTACCGGAGGCACCTCAGAAATGCATCGGAAGCGTCCCAGAAATGTATCGGAGGAACCCAGAAAAATTACTATTTCCACCCCAAAATTACTATTTCCACCCCAATTGCTAAAGGGACACCCGTACAGGATTAGGGGGAGGACACTTTTCTTCTCATAATTCAAATTTTGGAAAAAGGCGAGAAATTTCTAAACAGTTCTTGCAGAATTTCGATCGTCAAAATGAAGGGGTTATGGGTCGATTCAATGGATGAAATTTGGTATAGAGATGTGATATAGGTTAAGCAACATAGTATGGGTGACATGATC
The DNA here is from genome assembly GCF_003573695.1 of Papaver somniferum. Lineage (NCBI taxonomy): Eukaryota > Viridiplantae > Streptophyta > Magnoliopsida > Ranunculales > Papaveraceae > Papaver > Papaver somniferum. The sequence continues at coordinate 8,527,253 of NW_020618825.1, read as the reverse complement.
GATCAAATTTGGATGGAATTTTCGGTATGATTCACACACCCAAAACAGAGCACGTGTACTATAACACGAGCAAAATTGGAGTTCTTGTGTGCATGAGGGAGTTCTGCTGGCGTTGGAAGAGTGTTGAGGCGTGAATAAGTCGAATGGGAGCGTGCATGAAGCAAGTTGACGTGAGAAAATTCTTTAAATGGCAATTATTCTCTATTTGGCAGCGAGGAATAATCGAATTAAAGAGAGTATATACACAATCAATGGTCGGATTTTTGGCCTCAATTCACTATAAATACACGTACAATTGAAGTGAGAGAGGCGTCGAGAGTCTGGGGGGCTGAGGAGAGCCAGAGATGAAGAAATTCGAGTTTTCCCAAACTCGGTTTCTGCTGCTGCTGCTGCTGCTGATGAACATGAAGAACACGAAGAACGGACCCGCAACATCAGTCGTTTTTCTACAGTAGTAACGACTAACACCTGTGGGTCGTAATCAGGCAGTCTTATTTTTCACAGCGTTTTCAACAGAGCTTCAGCAGTCTTATTTTATCACTGAGGGTCATAGTTCTCTGGTTTTATTGTATTTCTCATATTCTCATCATTTGTAAACCATTTTTGAGCCATAATAAATTATTTTGAGAGCATTTTTACTATGATGAGTTAAACCCCAACACTGGGACGACGGAGGAGGCCGAGCTTCATACATGGGTAATTTTATTAATTCATTTTAAGACTTTTGCATTAAAAATTAATTGAAATATGATTTGATTAAATTGGGTGTTATTTGATTAAATGGGTCATGCTTAGCTTAGGTGATTTGATGTTCCATGCCTAACATTTACAATCAATGTTTTGAGAATCTACTTTGGCAAAATAAGAGTCCATATATGTTTTGAGCGATTATTGTTGAGAATAAATCATTGAGCCCTATGTTATGAAGATTGGCCGAATCATTAGTCCCAGTACCTCTCTACCAATTTCTCAATATTTTTGTATATAATTTTTATAAATCTAAAAATCCTTCACCTTCACAAGTCTTAGAGTTCGAACTATCACTACAACAACTTTGAAAAAATAATCACTACGCCGCTACCATCTAAACTGTAGGTCTATAAAACATATAATCCATTTATGAGATGTGGTTCTACTAGGGTTGAACATGGTTTCGGTTTTCCGTCGGAACCGGAGAAGACCAGACCAATTAGGAAGAAACCGAACCGAACAATTTATTAATGAATTGGTTATGGATTTTTTTTTTTTTGAAAACCGACATTACTCGTTCGGTTTTGGTTTGACCCCAAAAACCGAACCAAAAACCAATAGAAAACCGGTTATGTTCAATTGTTAGATTAAAACCTAAGATTTAATCTACACCCTCGTTTTTCTTAACCTCAGTACTAGATATCTACACCTAAGATTGGTTATATAAATTTATGTTTTTTGAATTTGTAATGTTTATGTTTTGAACTGTGCTTCTACGCTTGAATTAAGAACTATATTTGTGTTAATTACACTCTGCAGGTAGGTTAAAATTCCACTGAGATTACTTTTTCTTAAGATTTGAATCGTCAATTTCGGAAAACTGACATACAATAAGTTTTGCTACCTGAATGCAACCACTCAACGGGTGACACAAAAGCGGGGAAACTTTGGGGAGGAACCTTACAGCCAAGAAAATGACGGTGTTCAAGGCGTGAATGGTTGAATACCTAGACCGTAGATGTGTTATTGATCGTCAATTGTTGACTATTCTCACCACTACACTCTCTCCCTCTGTCTTCGTTTATTCTTCTCTTTTCTGGTTACGAGTCTCTCCTCAATGCTAATCCCTAATTTTTGATCATATAATGATGAATTCACTATAAGAGTTTGTGGGAACTCGTACTTAACATCCATCAACATTACAGGTATGTTTGATTTGATCTAATCTCCTGAAATTTTGATTTCATTAATTTCTTTTCAGTCAACGATGAATTAGGTTTTTATTGTGCTTATGATTCAATTAATCTCTCTCAAGAATTTAATTTCTTCATTCTTACTTTGTTTCCTCCCCCTTTGATTAGACCCAGATTAAGTGCAGTAGATTTCTAGTATTTGTATTTTTTGAAGCAAAATTTACAATTTGATGATGTATTTGCTTCATTTCACTGTTCTGATGGGGTAATTACTGTCTCATAGCTTATTTTGTTTGTACAAAGTTTGCAAAAATTTCATGAATGTCTCGGATTATGATAATTCAAGATGTCAAGTGGAAAAAGAACAATCTCAATGTACTTACTGAATTTGCATCTGGGTTGATTCGTATAGTTTTAAGCAATCCAATGTAGTATTATTTGCATCTGGCATGCTGATTGACTGTTCTTGATTGCTGTATTATAGACCCGATGAAGTTGCGTAAGTGTTTAATTATGTGTCACAGTGGATGTATAACTTTTTATTTGTATTATGTTGTGCTAGTATTAGATGGTATCTACATATGCATGCACGCTAGCTCTTGCATTTTGTTGGCATTTGGTTAATTATTGTAATGAATGTTTGCAGGGAAATGACAGCAACTCTTAAAGCCGGGTCTGTTCCCTCACTGAATATGGAATTTCAGTCTACCGAAGAGGCAGGAGGATTCTACAGAGCATATGGTAGGAGTAGGGGTTTTTTAACATGCAAGAGGTCATCATATGCCACTAGACGAGGACCACAAATAACTAGAGTGATCTTTGTATGTTGTTGTGAGGGATTGCACAAGAAATGTGTTGATGCAAGTGATGACGATGGTGAGAACAAGAAAAACCGTACTTCAACTATGAGAACTGGTTGTGAGGCTATGATTCGTATAGCTTTGAATACAAAATGTAACACATGGTATGTTAATGAATTTAAGGATCATCACAACCATGACATAGTACCACCTAGAAAACAAGTTTCTATAAAGTCGGACAAGGTGTTTCCTCCTGCGACTACAAATTTGCCAGAAGCATCTAGCAAGCATACGCTCCAAGTTGGAAATGTAGCATCACTTTTTGGGGATAACAGCGAAATGACAGCAACTTCTGAAGTAGGATCTGTTCATAATGAGATGACAACAAATTTTGATGTCGAATCTGTTCCCTCACTGGATATGGAATTTAATTCTATCAAAGAGGCAGGGGCATTCTACAAACAATATGGTAGGACTAGGGGTTTCTCAACACGCAAGAGGTCATCATATGCCACTGTACGAGGACCACAAATAACCAGAGTGATTTTTGTATGTCGTTGTGAGGGAATTCACAAGAAACAAGTTGATTCAAGTGATGACGATGGTAAGAAGAAGAGAAACACTACTTCAATGAGGACTGGTTGTGAGGCTATGGTTCGTATAGCTTTGCATACAAAACATGGCATGTGGTACGTTAATGCGTTTAAGGATGATCACAACCATGACATGGTCCCACCTGAAGGAGGAGTTCTAATGAAGTCGAACAAGGTTTTTCCTTCTGCACCTAGAAATTTGGCACAAGCACCTAGCAAGCGCAGACTCCAAGTTAGAAAGGTAGCACCACTTTTTGGGGATAATGAGAATATTGAATCCACTCCGAGGAATGTTTATAATCATCTCAGGATAATTAGAGGATCTTTAATAGAAGTAAGAGATGCAGAAGCTGTGATGATTTATTTTAGAAAAAGGACAGTAGAAAATCCGGGTTTTTATTATGCGGTACAAGTAGATGAAGAAGGGAGGGCATCAAGTTTTTTTTTTTGGGTTGATGCACGCTCCCGAATAGCATATAGTCGTTTTGGAGATGCAGTAACGTTCGATAGCACATTCAAAACTAACAAATATAGTATGCCTTTTGCTTCATTCACAGGTACAAACCATCATCATCAGTCTGTTACATTTGGATTTGCGTTGTTGGGGGATGAGACTGAAAAAACTTTTAATTGGCTTTTTAAGACATGGCTTGAAGCAATGGGAGGAAATCCTCCAATTTCTATACTTACTGATCAGGATCAAGCCATGACGAGTGCGATTGCTACAGTGTTCCCAAGCAGTCGTCATGTTTTTGTTCATGGCATATTAAGAAGAAGTTTGGAGAGAAGCTAAGTCATGTATTCAACAAGAAATCCAAGTTCAAGAAAACTGTTAAAGCGGTCACTCGATTTACCTATACAACTCAGGATTTTGAAAGTCAGTGGGAAGCCATGTTGAAAGAATTTGGTTTGATGGAAAACGTATGGCTTCATGACTTGTTTGAAATTCGTGAGAAGTGGACTCCAGCTTACAGTCGAGGTACTTTCTTTGCCGGCATGAATTCAACACAAAGAAGTGATAGTATTATTTCTTTCTTTGATCATTCTGTGAACTCCAGAATGTGTTTGCGAGAATTTGTTGAAAGCTGTGATCAAGCACTAGAAAGAATTTATATTAGAGAACGGGATGAAGATTACGAGTCTATCCATGTGAAGCGTATATTTGCTTCCCAAGATTTGTTAGTGAAGCATGCATCTAAAAATCTATACGAAGAATATGTTTATTAAAGTGCATGAACAGTTTAATGCTTCTTCACGATATCGGTCGGAAGCAATTGAGGCTGATGGTGACGAAGAAACTTATAGAGTGTACTCGTTAAATGATGAAGTACCGATGGACCAATTTCTGGTAAAGATTAATAAGGTAACGAAGAAAGGTGTGCGTGGTTGCCAAGAATATGAATCCATTGGCATACCATGCAGACATTTGCATCATATTTTAGTCTATCGTTACTATGTGGTGGAGATTCCGTCTCGTTTTATAAAGCAAAGGTGGACCAAGTATGCAAATAGATCTTCGGTTTTGAGTAATGATGGTTTGGTAATGAAAGATCATAAGCTTGGAACTGAAGCCACGAGGATTAGTCGTTATTGTCAGCGGTCAGCTGAATTAGCTTATATATTGGGTAAATCTGAGAAAGCTTATGATGTAGCAATGGGTTTCCTTGATCAAGCATTTGAGAAAGTGAAGGAGATAGACATTGATGAGCTTAGAGCAGAATATGGCAAAAATACCCAGTTGGAAAAATATGCTAATGATGAGCAATTAGTGACAGAAAATTCATGTGATGCAGCTGAGCTAACACACAGATGAGTCATGTGCTAGTGCTCCTATTAAGACGTCTCTCAGCGACCCACGCATCTCCCAAAAAAAAGGAAGAAAACCTGATAAGAGAAAAACTGCAGAGTATGCTCGTTATGAAAGTGGTACAGAAACAACACAAAATAACGTAAAAAGTAAAACTTGTGAAGGAGTAGGTCATGGTTCTCGCAATTGCGAACAAATGAGGGAACAATTGTTTGCTATCACTACTAATGGAGGTGTGTGTGCTGATTTTATATAAGTCTATCTATTGTTTTCATACATTTTTATGTACATTAACTGTTGAGATGGATGGTGTGATCCATCCCTTCCACCACTTAGGTAACTAAATATGAAGCGAAACTAATTGGTTCATTATTATTCTGAAACAGACATTGATATACTGCTTTGTTTACTGTTTTAGGTACATGACAAGGCTTGTTAATGGTTGTGTGGGAAGCTTTAGAAATTAGCCATAGATCTGGAGCTGATGCAGATGTAATGAACAAAATTGTTAAATGACAGAAGCAACACCTTTTGGAAGACTGCATCTATATTTTATATACTTTTAAATAGGGTTTGTGTTATTATATAGTTAGAACTCGGAAAATGTATGCTGGCAACCTCCTAAAGCCTACTAGAAATGTTTCAGAATTGGGAGTTAAAAGCCTCCATATCTTATGTTTTCAGGAGGTTATCATGTAAAGCTTTATTGTTTCATTTCAGATCACTGTATTGAGCCAGGACAACATTGTATGATAGACCTCCATGGAAGAGCTGGAAGCTAGAACTGGCCTTAGAGCTCTTAAATTGTAGTTATGGATTTAATCCATTGTTTGCAAGTTTTGGCATATAACAGCTCAAGTTGATGCATATAGCAATGCTCTATAACAGCTCAAGTTGGTTCAAGGAATATGACTTATACATAAATGTGTTTCCACAACAATGCTTATGTCCACCATTGGTTATGTAATCTAAACTCTCATTTCAACCATTGAAACATTCTTAGAGGACGTTATATAGTTGTTATACCATTTCTCGTCAAAGCAATTTTCAAGATGATAGAAACATATCATGACTTTCGTCACATGGTAAAGATAAACTTGATCGAAGCGAAAATCTTACCAACACATATTTCGAGATATAGATAAGCGAGTTATACTCGGCTCGAAATACCAAATGTGTATAATCCAAGTCTATATATATAGTATACGACTTCTTTTCTCAAAGAGTAGGAGATAGAGTAGATAGACTTTTGAGTGATAGATAAGTTCAAGTCTTCACATACCTTTTTGTCGAGAAGTTCCACCGGTTCCTTGAGTAGTTCTTCTACTTATATGATGAATCGCCATGAAGTACTTGAACTCAACTACAATTTCTATCATAGTCCGAGACTTAGCTATACTAGACTAGAAATCAAGACTTATAGTTTTGATCATTAGCATTGACAAACATGCTTGATATAGCAACACATGCGAGTTCGACCGAGCAATGCTCTAACAACCTCCCCCTTTATCAATTTTAGTGACAAAACTATCAATATATATGGAATACAAAAAAGATAAAGAAACTTTAGTAGCTCATATTCCACATGTCTAATCTTCAACATTCCTCGAAATCTTCGTCACTTACAAGTACTCCAATGATCCCAAAGGTTGTAAGTTTAGCATCACTATTGTTGAAGATCCGTAGCTATAACAATGAGAAAACATAGTTCTCGATCATTGTTATACAGTGTCATAGTATTATTACACAGCGTCAAAGTTCAATTGTATCACAACTTCAACAATAATATAATGGTGATATGTATCACTCCCCCTTAGTCAATACTCCATCTCACACGGAAACCACTCCCCCTTACACAACGATCTGAAAACCATATGTATTTGTAGTGTGAACTACATATTAATTCTTCCCCTTTTTGTCAATAAAATTGGCAAAGGTACAAGAACGGAATCATAATGAAATTTCCGAAATTATATGTGACTAATTCCTTTACCCTTAGCTTTCTCCTTTGATGCTCATGTTTATCAACACTCACGGGACGATAGTTGGTATTGGTGTGGCAATCACTAAATTATATGTGACTGATTCCTTTACCTTTGGCGAGTCTTTGTAGTTAGTTACATTATGTTGCATTTTGTAATTTGAAGTTGTCCCTCAATGGAGTACTCTTCCTACGTGTAAACTTATGGCAATTTTAGGGTCTCACTAGTATGAATATGAATAAAGCGCTTACATGGAAAAATGGTTGTAACCAACTCACCAGGATTCATGAGAAATGCTCGATCAAAAAACAAACTCACTCTTGGTCGTATTTTTGATAATTATGTTTATAATTCTTTAGGTAGAATTTGGTTGATTTGGGACCCTTCCCTGGTCAAGGTTAACCACTTATTTGGGTCCGGATCGGCTGTTGCCAACAGCCTCTGTTCCTCTGTGGCGTCCACTCAATAACTGACGCGTTTCCCTATTGTAACCACCACTCTTTTTCAATTTGGTAATAATCTAGTACTTAACTAATTTGAACAGATTTTCCTTAATCTGCCGATATGTCCGACGGAAAAGAAAAAGTCTAACGATATAGCTAAAAATAGGTTTAACTTTACCTTCAAAATATGGCCTTGAATATCTCATGGCATCGGTGGTTCCAACAAGTACGCCATCAAAAGAGATTTTGGCGATCAGAGTGGGTTTGTAAGTAATTGATCCTTCCTTTTTGGCATGAATTTAGTTTAATTCAACTTTTACAGCAGCAACCACCTGTTGGATTGAGGAATATTTCTGAATTTTTCGTAATCGGATTGTTTGAGTTTTATCTGGAATGGAGCTGCTTCAGCTGTTTCCCGTCAGCTATTTGAATTTACAGGATCTTCATATAGATCAGACGGCATCGAGGGAACGGATCACAGACGATGCTCTTCTGCGTCTAGCTAACAGGGCTCAAGGAAACTTGAGAACTTTGAGTCTGGTCAGGTGTTCAAAGATAACAGATGATGGTCTGAAGCGTGTGCTCGAAAGAAATCCAAGATTAATCAAGCTGAATATTCCAGGATGTACGAGACTAACTGTTGAGGGGATCCTGAAATGCTTGAAGAATTTCAAGTCTAGAAATACTCCATCAGGTGGGATTAAGCAGCTAAGAGTTGGTGAACGTTACGATGTGCAACAGATACACTTTGAAGAGTTGAAGTCGTTAATTGGCGAGGATAGTTGCACACAGAGGTCTAATGTTAAAAAGCCGAGATTCTATGGGCAGCGGTGCTTACAGCCTTGTGGTGATGATGATTGTGCCGTGGATATTGAGGTTTGCCCGAGATGTCAGTTCTGTAGGATGGTTTATGATTGTCCAGCAGAGAGCTGCCAAGGTAAAAAGATGGAAGCTCAACCCTGCAGGGCATGCAGATTTTGCATTTCAAGGTGTTATCAATGTGGCCGGTGCATCAATGATGTCGAACTTGAGGAAACCTTCTGTTTAGAGCCACTCTGCTCTGATTGCCGGGATCAGGTGAAGGTTTGAGACATCCTCATCCTTCTTGTAGTAGTTTGCTTTTCTTTCGATAAATTTACTGGTATCTATAATGTTAATGTGTCAGTAAGATCAAGATCTTAAATTTCACTGGGATCCTGTCGGTTGAACTTTATAGAACTCAAATTGAATAGCAAATTGAGGTTTTATCTGAAACTAGTGTAAAGAGCACATAAAATGCATGTGCAGGTTCAGTTCAATAATGAGATTTCAGCCGATTTGGTGACTCCAGTATCTAATGAAATGTGAACAAAAACATAGATCTCATTAGAGCTCAATAGAGCTCATTAGAGAATGTCTAAATTCTTGGTACAGAATCAACTTTCCCCTATGGAGTTTCCAGATCTCATTAGAGCTCCTCCCATGTTTCCTCAGAAAATAAATAAACTAAGGTGTGCAATCCAGACAGTTGCAACAATATCCAACAATATATACATGATAATTCTATGGGCAGAATATTTGTGACGATAAATAACCACTGAATATTTCCCTGTTGACGGCCAAAATATAAAAAATTGTCTGATCGCCACTACAAGATCTTTTCTCCTTTTAATTCTGCAGCCATGAGCTAAACCATTGTGATCCCAGATGCTGGATAAGGTAGCACAGAGAATATCCTTCTGCATTTCCCCCATAAATCAATAATAAACCAGGCAATTAGCTGCTCTTGCAGGTCCTTAGCTACCACCATTCTCAAGTGATGGCCAGAAATAGACCAAATATGCCACACAAAGTCGCAATGCAAGAACAGGTATTTCGTGTTTTCAACTGAAGAGTCACACAGAAAACAGAGGTTCAGTTGCAGCTGGATACCCCTGTGTTACCATCCTCCTAGTTCGCAATGAATGATACAAAGCAGCCCAGTTACAAAACGACACATTAGGTGGCAGCCATTTCTTCCTAAATAGAAAGTGAGGAGTACTCATAGAAGATGACAAACTGACGTCCACAGATTAGCTGTTACCTATGATTGCCTTGTAAAGCCTGCTGAAGAAAACTCGTTGCACTTTGAACTGTCGTCTGAATCTGGAGTGAGGCTAAAGTTGCGAAGATCATGCTTTAGTTCAAGAGATTCGATGCTTTCAGCTGGGTCAAGGTGTCTTTCAAAGCTAAAAAACCACTAGTTGTTCACCTGCATTTGCTTTACCGTAGTATCCTTATCCAGATCTTAAACAAACCCAGGGAGCAACTCATTAGCCTTTTCTTGTGGTGCCACCAATCCAATGCAGGTCTTGTGAGTATGAAAATAACCATTTGAAAACAAACAGGTGCTCACTGAAAGATAGAAGTAACATCGTCATGGGAAAACCTCAAGAATATGCAGTTCTGTGAGCATCACCCAAGACCGTTTCTTTACCCATCAGAAGGCTTGTCATGTGTACACATCACACACTCTTCTCTACCCCTTATTAACTTAAAAAGCTCTACTGCTAAAAGAGCAAAATTAACGACCAAAAATACCCACAACTTTCAGCTCACTCAGATCCTAGCTTTCCAGAAAAAGAATACTTCATAAACAGACAACAAACAACAAAAGCATAAATGAGCAAGAGATAGGTTCAACTGCTAGTTTGCTGCAGTTGCTGGGAGATTTCTCCCCTTTGGTTTCCAATTGTTACTCATCACTTGATGAGGATGGTGTTTTGGTCTTTCCACACAAGCAAGTTTGGAACCCAAAAATAACTCTAAAGGTCTCTTTTTGTTTAGACTTAATGCTACAAGGGTGCACCCACTAAGGTTTTTCTACAAAGAGATGGTAGGATCAACTCAAACTTATGCCTTTTCAGGACATCTGAACAAGAGACTCATCAACAGCTTTTCTTGCTCTGCAATGAACCTCGAAGCTTGGGCACTATTTCCTGGATAGTTTTGGGGTCAAATGGGTTTTTGCTGAAAATGTGAAAGCCCGGGATCTGGGAATGGTCAAGTAAGAAGAGCAGCAACATGGTTAAGAAGATTTGGGTATCCTACCGTTTGCTATCTGGTGGACATTATGGAAGGAGCCCAATAGTAGACTTTATAGTTTCTCTAGGAGGAGTATACCTCAGCTAATTGTTTCTGTAAAATGCACTATGTTTACCTGGTAATTGATATGTAACTGGGAGGACATTACTGGTAGCAGCTAGCTTTTGTAACCTTTTTGTATCTCCTTGTCTCTCATCTATTCGAGCATACTCCTTGAGATACTTCTACTTAGATTGAGTCTAACCGTCTAGTTGATTCTCTAGAAAGTATTTCGGAGTTAGTCCATACAGATTTTTAAGCGAAATATTGGGTGGTGTTGTTAGACCCCCTCTTTTTCAATTGGTATCAGAGCAGGAAAATACGTTCAAGACCTTACAAGTGTGTGTTTATAGTGATCTGACTCTATGGACAGTAGTGCTATCTCAATAAATGCACCACCAGATCCAGGGATTTCAGAATTCTCTTCCATGACTGATTTAATAAAATCTGTTTAAGAAATTCTATCTAAACGTCCACCAGGTTTAAAATCCCTTGGAGTGTTTTCAGGGATTGAAAAGAAGCTTGAGTGCTTATCTCTTGATGTTGAGTTATATCTCCAGAAAGAGAAAGAATCTCTTGACAGGATAAATCAACTTAAGATGAATAATCTTCATGTTGAGGTTGATATTGATTTACTAATCAGTGAGAGCAATGCTCCTCCTCTGCGTAATCCAATCAGTTATGATAAACTAAACGAATTACAAGAGGAGTTTAAAACTCATTCATCTGATACTTCCTTTCAAGATAGTAGTATTGTCTTCTTTTACGAAGAATCTAGGACGTCTCTTTGTATGAAAAGAGTTTCCCTTCGCAGTAATAAAAACTATCTGCAGAAACTGTTTTTTATAAGTTGGAAAACAAGAAATCAGAAACACAAATCTTTTTGCGTTCTCTTGAAATTCTTTGATAGACTTATAAAAACAGTTCCTTGGGTGTTTCTCAACACTACAAGATTTAAGAGTTGTTGGAAAGAAACTCTTTCTTGGTGCCATGGTGAGCAAAACATTGTTCACATCAACACAACTTGTTTGTGTTGAAAGTGCATCCTCACCAAGAAATGCCCTGCTATGTATACAGTGAGGGAAGCACAACAACCGGGGCACACAAATTATATTTGGTAAGGCTGTAGAATTCAATTGGACTTTTCTAAAAAGGTATGTCTATAAACTTGAGCATGTTTTATGTTTTATTACTTGTTTGAGTACTTATAATGATCCATATACCTTGATTTATCGTTCATGTCTACCTAACTTGATCTGTGTTTAAGGTTCTTAAATGTTTAGGTTTGAAAACATTAGTTCAGGATGTTTGGACTTCATGGTACACCTACCAGGTATGCATAACAATTTTGTAAAATCAAAATCCAGGGGTTTAAGTTCGTGGACTTGAAAATTTGTTTGCAAACCCGTTATGCATATTTTCCTGTAGACGTCCATATTCGGTCGACTTGTTTTGGCCGTAACTTCTTCGTCCAAACTCGGAATGAACTCATTATTTTTGCATTCTCTTCCTATTTGAATTTCTTCAAAATGGAAATGATAATTATTGATTTTGTATGAGTTAATATTGGTATTTGTCCCGTCTCTTGTTTTGAGTGTTTTGCTCCGTTTCGTCGCACTTGTTCCAATTCTCTTGGACTTGGGCACTTGGATTTATGGAGTAGTAAGCTCATTTGTAGCTTTTACAAGAATGTTGTTGGTGAATCACAGAGAAGGAAGTTCAAGAATGGGCAGTAGTACGTATTACTATTGGATTCTTGAATGTTCACAATCATTTTATGTGAACTATGGTGCATGGTCGTTAATGACTTTGTATGTTCTTATTTGAAAATATTTTTATACGCCTTTGGTAGCTATTCTTGGTATAAATCCGGGCGAAAAAGATTGATTCTACTCTCTAAGGGAAAATCATCTTATATGTGCATTACGAGTTTGTCTTGATGCCTAGGAAACTTCTTATAAGAATTTATTCTTGTTTTTGAGAAGGATTATTGTGATTACACATAGCTATGTCCAATGTTTTCATCTTCATGTTTTTAGATTTATTAGTTTAAATTCTAAAATTGTTTGGAAGATGATTTTTCCAGTATTAATCTTTATGATTTTATATATTGCAATGTGTTATGGGATATGTGTGTTTGCGTCCGTGAACTATGATTGTCCCATACTTTGTCAAAAGTAAAGTCTTTCGTTAGTCAATATTCATGTATTGATAAAAGAATGAATGTACTTTTGACAAATACAAAAGTTAAACCTATTATGTCAATTATTGATGGAAGATAGGTTAAAATCTTTTGTTTTCAAGGATTATGTCTATTAATTGTTGTTATGCAAATAATGATTGAAGATAGAATGAATCCTTGTGTATTCCGCAGGATCGATCATCCCCCAATCCATATGTTATGTATTACTGTGAGGCTCCGTAATGTATCTTATGTTGATCACTATACAACCAAGTTGATTTTTTGAGGTTAGTTGGTGTTCCGTGAGATATGCTACGTCGAGCATATTGAACTAAATTAATCATCTTGTTTGGTTATTTAGTTATTGCTCCATAAGTTTTCATATGTCGAGCAAAACAAATGACAATTAAATTGATTACTTTTGTGATTAGTTTGGTTGTGTATTCCAATGATATTAAATATGGGTTCTCTTGTAATTAATCTAGTTGAGTATCTTCAAGTCTCCATAAGTTCTCTTATGTTGAGCATAATCAATTGAATTAATCACTTTTTGTGTTTAATTTGATTGCGTATTCCGATTAAGTTAATCATGGGTTTACTTGTGATTAATTTGATTGAGTTTTTGGATATAAAAATCCTTCTTATGGTTTTGGTGTCCAATAAAAATCCTTCTTTTCTTTCGAAATTAAGGTCGCTCTTGTTGTTCTTTCGGGAATGACATCAAATGGGGGAGAGTTCTTTTGAACTTGTGCTTAATGGTCATATCTTGAGGGGTGTGCGGATGTGGAATTTTAGAGGGGTTATCTTGTATCTTTAAACTCCTTGATGAATGCATTTAGCTTCGACTTTATGATTGCATCCAAATTAGTTGGTATGTATTTTTCCTTTCGTCATGAAATATCTCTCTCGGAAATTTCATTATGATTCCGTTCTTGTACCTTTGCCAATTTTATTGACAAAAATGGGGAGAATTAATATGTAGTTCACACTACAAATACATATGGTTTTCAGATCGTTGTGTAAGGGGGAGTGGTTTCCGTGTGAGATGGAGTATTGACTAAGGGGGAGTGATACATATCACCATAGTATTATTGTTGAAGTTGTGATACAATTGAACTTTGACGCTGTGTAATAATACTATGACACTGTATAACAATGATCGAGAACTATGTTTTCTCATTGTTATAGCTACGGATCTTTAACAATAGTGATGCTAAACTTACAGCCTTTGGGATCATTGGAGTACTTGTAAGTGACGAAGATTACGAGGAATGTTGAAGATTAGACATGTGGAATATGAGCTACTAAAGTTTCTTTATCTTTTTTGTATTCCATATATATTGATAGTTTTGTCACTAAAATTGACATAGGGGGAGGTTGTTAGAGCATTGCTCGGTCGAACTCGAATGCGTTGCTATCTCAAGCATGTTTGTCAATGGTAGTGATCAAAACTATAAGTCTTGATTTCTAGTCTACTATACCTAAGTCTCGGACTAGGATAGAAACTGTAGTTGAGTTCAAGTACTTCATGGCGATTCATCATATAAGTAGAAGAACTACTCAAGGAACCGGTGGAACTTCTCGACAAAAAGGTATGTGAAGACTTGAACTTATCTATCACTCAAAAGTCTATCTATTCTATCTCCTACTCTTTGAGAAAAGAAGTCGTATACTATATATATAGACATGGATTATACACATTTGGTATTTCGAGACGAGTATACCTCGCCTATATATATCTCGAAATATGTGTTGGTAAGATTTTCTCTTCGATCAAGTTTATCTTTACCATGTGACGAAAGTCATGATATGTTTCTATCATCTTGAAAATTTCTTTGACGAGAAATGGTATAACAACTATATAACGTCCTCTAAGAATGTTTCAATGGTTGAAATGAGAGTTTAGATTACATAACCAATGGTGGACATAAGCATTGTTGTGGAAACACATTTATGTATAAGTCCTATTCCTTAAACCAAAGTTTGCGAACTTTGTTGATCAAGAGAACCGGAAGAATGGCATGAGCCAAGTCCGCGAACTCAGTCCGCGAAATTCCGAAGTTCTCAAACACGAGAATTTCTACTGGAGTTGACAAACTGTTGCATGATTACCAGTCTGCGAACTCACCAGTCCGCAAACTCAGTCCGCCAATCGGCGAAGTTCTCATACCCGAGAATTTCTGCTGGAGTTTGTAAACTCTGCCCGGTAAGTTAAGTCCGCGAACCTAGTCTGCGAACTTGAGAAGGTTATATATCTAAAGATGATTTCTGAACTTAAATTTAAAAATACCAAGGAATGCAGTTTGCAAACCGTGGCTATAAAAGTTCATGAACCGATTCAAGTGAATCAAATCATCTTTTCTTCAATCGTGTCTTGTGTAGTACATGAGATTTCCTTGCAATTGAACAACTCTCTAACTAGTTCATCTTGAAGTCATTGAACTAGTTATGGTGAAGAAGAACATGGTTTTTATGAAATGCTCATATGGCTAACCATTTGGTTAACTATTGTTGAACCAACAAGTGCATACGTTTGGGTACAGTTAACAAACCTAGAAACGTGCATTGTCAAGTGTGTGTAACAAGATAAGTTTTCGATCTAACGGTTGAGAAATATTAGCTTGAATCTAAATCAAGTTTTCATCTAACGGTGAATATTGAATGCTTTTCTACTAAGCTAACATTGATTGCAAACCCTGATTTGAAAGACTATATAAAGGAGACATCTAGTTTTGTGCAAAACTAATCCTCACACCTTACGTGTGATACTTGTTTGCGTGCTAGAGTCGTTTCTACTTTAACCTTTGGCTTTCTTGTTCTAAAACCAGGTTAACGACTTAAAGACTTCATTGGTATTGTGAAGCCATACCGATACTACTTTTATCGTAGTTGTGTGATCTGATCTTGCATCTTCTATCGTACGAGTACAATCATATTGATTGACTTGAGATTGATATCTACGATAGGAAACATATAAAAAGTAATCACAAACATCTTCGTCTCATTGTTTGTGATTCCGCAACATCTTGTTTCGCTAACATATGATTAAGATTGTTGTGAGGTGATTGATAACTCTAGGCTGTTCTTCGGGAATATAAGACCGGATTATCAATTGGTTCCTGTTCACCTTGATTATTATCAAAAGACGGAACCAAACCTTTTAGGGTTTATCTGTGGGAGACAGATTGATCCTTTGATAGACTTGTTTGTGTGAGACAGATTTGTTTATTGTCAAAGCCTGCGATTTTGGGTCGTAGCAACTCTTAGTTGTGGGTGAGATCATCTAAGGGAATCAAGTGCGCAGTATCCTGCTGGGATCAGAGGCGTAGGGAGTACAACTATACCTTGGATCGGTGAGAGATTGATTGGGTTCAACTACAGTCCAGTCCGAAGTTATCTTGGAGTAGGCTAGTGTCTGTAGCGGCTTAATACAGTGTGTGTTCAATCTAGACTAGGTCCCGGGTTTTTTCTGCATTTTCGGTTTCCTCGTTAACAAAATTTCTGGTATCTGTGTTATTTCAATTTCCGCATTATATTGTTTTATCTTTATAATTGAAATAATACAGGTTGTGCGTTAGATCATCAATTAGAGTAATCCAACCTTTGGTTGTTAATAGTTATCGATTGATCCTTGGATATTGGTCTTTGGTACCATCCAAGTTATTCCGTGTGTTTGATTAAGGATTCGCTGATTTCCAATAGCTCGAGTAAATCAAAACAAGAGAGAGATATTAGCTCCTTGAGATACTTCTACTTAGATTGAGTCTAACCGTCTAGTTGATTCTCTAGAAAGTATTTCAGAGTTAGTCCATACAGATTTTTAAGCGAAATATTGGGTGGTGTTGTTAGACCCCCGCTTTTTCAATTGGTATCAGAGCAGGAAAATACGTTCAAGACCTTACAAGTGTGTGTTTATAGTGATCTGACTCTATGGACAGTAGTGCTATCTCAATAAATGCACCACCAGATCCAGGGATTTCAGAATTCTCTTCCATGACTGATTTAATAAAATTTGTATAAGAAATTCTTTCTAAACCTCCACCAGGTTTAAAATCCCTTGAAGTGTTTTCAGGGCTTGAAAAGAAGCTTGAGTGCTTATATCTTTATGTTGAGTTATATCTCCAGAAAGAGAAAGAATATCTTGACAGGCTAAATCAACTTATGATGAATAATATTCATGTTGAGGTTGATATTGATTTACTAATCAGTGAGAGCAATGCTCCTCCTTTGCGTAATCCAATCAGTTGTGATAAACTAAACGAATTACAAGAGGAGTTTAAATCTCATTCATCTGAGCGTATCACCTCAAAGCATTAATTAATTCGTTGCTCAATTCCTGATACTTCCTATCAAGATAGTAGTATTGTCTTCTTTTATGAAGAATCTAAGACGTCTCTTTGTATGAAAAGAGTTTCCCTTCGCAGTACTAATAACTATCTGCAGAAACTGTTTTTTATAAGTTGGAAAACAAGAAATCAGAAACACAAATCTTTTTGCATTCTCTTGAAGTTCTTTGATAGACTTATAAAAACAGTTCCTTGGGTGTTTCTCAACACTACAAGATTTAAGAGTTGTTGCAAACAAACTCTTTCTTGGTGCCATGGTGAGCAAGACATTGTTCACATCAACACAACTTGTTTGTGTTGAAAGTGCATCCTCACCAAGAAATGCCCTGCTATGTATACAGTGAGGGAAGCACAACAACCGGGGCACACAAATTATATTTGGTAAGGCTGTAGAATTCAATTGGACTTTTCTAAAAAGGTATGTCTATAAACTTGAGAATGTTTTATTTTTTTATTACTTGTTTGAGTACTTATAATGATCCATATACCTTGATTTATCGTTCATTTCTACCTAACTTGATCTGTGTTTAAGGTTCTTAAATGTGGTTTGAAAACATTAGTTCGGGATGTTTGGACTTCATGGTACACCTACCAGGTATGCATAACAATTTTTTAAAATCAAAATCCAGGGGTTTAAGTTCGCGGACTTGAAAATTTGTTTGCAAACCCGTTATGCATATTTTCCTGTAGACGTCCATATTCGGTCGACTTGTTTTGGCCGTAACTTCTTCGTCCAAACTCGGAATGAACTCATTATTTTTGCATTCTCTTCCTATTTGAATTCTCTTCAAAATGGAAATGATAATTATTGATTTTGGATGAGTTAAGATTGGTATTTGACCCGTCTCTTGTTTTGAGTGTTTTGCTCCGTTTCGTCGCACTTTTTCCAATTCTCTTGGACTTGGGCACTTGGATTTATGGAGTAGTAAGCTCATTTGTAGCTTTTACAAGAATGTTGTTGGTGAATCACAAAGAAGGAAGTTCAAGAATGGGCAGTAGTACGTATTACTATAGGATTCTTGAATGTTCACAATCATTTTATGTGAACTATGGTGCATGGTCGTTAATGACTTTGTATGTTCTTCATTGAAAATCTTTTTTTACGCATTTGTTAGCTATTCTTGGTATAAATCCGGGCGAAAAAGATTGATTCTACTCTCTAAGGGCAAATCATCTTATATGTGCATTACGAGTTTGTCTTGATGCCTAGGAAACTTCTTATGAGAATTTATTCTTGTTTTTGAGAAGGATTACTAGAGTTTGGAATAGCAATTATTGTGATTACACATAGCTATGTCCAATGTTTTCATCTTCATGTTTTTAGATTTATTAGTTTAAATTCTAAAATTGTTTGGAAGATGATTTTTGGAGTATTAATCTTTATGATTTTATATATTGCAATGTGTTATGGGATATGTGTTTTTGCGTCCGTGAACTATGATTGTCCCATACTTTGTCAAAAGTAAAGTCTTTCGTTAGTCAATATTCATGTATTGATAAAAGAATGAATGGATTTTTGACAAATACAAAAGTTAAGCCTATTATGTCAATTACTGATGGAAGATAGGTTAAAATCTTTTGTTTTCAAGGATTATGTCTATTAATTGTTGTTATGCAAATAATGATTGAAGATAGAATGAATCCTTGTGTATTCCGCAGTATTGATCATCCCTGATCCATATGTTATGTATTACTGTTCTTCGAGAATATAAGACCAGATTATCAATTGGTTCCTATTCACCTTGATTATTATCAAAAGACGGAACAAAACCTTTTAGGGTTTATCTGTGGGAGACAGATTGATCCTTTGATAGACTTGTCTGTGTGAGACAGCTTTTTTTATTGTCAAAGCCTACGATTTTGGGTCATAGAAACTCTTAGTTGTGGGTGAGATCAGCTAAGGGAATCAAGTGCGCGGTATCCTGCTTGGATCATAGGCGTAGGGAGTACAACTGTACCTTGGATCGGTGGGAGACTGATTGGGGTTCAACTACAGTCCAGTCAGAAGTTAGCTTGGAGTAGGCTAGTGTCTGTAGCGGCTTAATACAGTGTGTGTTCAATCTGGACTAGGTCCCGGGGTTTTTCTGCATTTTCGGTATCCTCGTTAACAAAATTTCTGGTGCCTGTGTTATTTCAATTTCCGCATTATATTGTTTTATCTTTATAATTTAAATAATACAGGTTGTGCGTTAGATCATCAATTAATGTAATCCAACCTTTGGTTGTTGATTGTCATTGATTCATCCTTGGATATTGGTCTTTGGTACCATCCAAGTTATTCCTTGTGTTTGATTAAGGACTCGCTGATTTCCATTAGCTCGAGTAAATCAAAAAAAGAGAGAGATATTAACTCCTTGATATACTTCTACTTAGATTGAGTCTAACTGTCTAGTCGATTCTCTAGAAAGTATTTCGGAGTTAGTCCATACAGATTGCTAAACGAAATATTGGGTGGTGTTGTTAGACCCCCCCTTTTTCAAAATGGTTCAATTGAGGTAGAAGTGCTAAGATTGAAGGAAAGAGCTGGTTGTTTTTCCAGTTTACAAGAGATGCAATTTGGTTCTTTATCTAACTGAGTATCTCGTAGTAAACCCTTATTTATCATATATGAAAGACGAGAAAATGAAACATGACTTAACCTAGAATGCCAAGACATAAACTGAGATGTGGTGGTGTGAGATGGAGTAGTAGTTACAGCAATGACATGGCTCTGCACCTTTGAAGGAATGATTAGAGACTGAAGTAGACACTACACCATATTTAGAGATTTGTAACGGCAAAGTTCAGTTGCAAAGCGGGGTTGCAACAGTTTCATTCTGTTACGAAAGTCGATGTTGCAAATTTTCACAATGACTCGTAAGAAGTTGCGAATTTTCGGTTGCAACTGTTTGAAATTGTTGCGAAATTAGATGATTTGCAGCAGTTGCGAATTTTTTTTCAACAACAAAAAAAATAGTGTTTTTGAACTGGTCAAAACTAGGAAATCAAGTCAAATTCCGGTTTGGACCTGGTCAACATAAGGTATTGACCCGTAACAGTTCCCCTGTAACAAGAAATTCACTGTAATTCTCCAGTTCTTCTTAGGAAAAACAATCAAAACATATAACCATAAGATTCTAAAAGACATTAATGTGTATTGAACAAAGAAATCTTTCAATCAAAAGAAAGAGAGAAGAACTTAGGTAATACATGTCCAATTCATACATTAAATTCTAAAAACTATCATTGAACTTAGGAAATACATGAGTTATTCTGTATACCTATGAAAAAAGAAGGACAAGTAACAACAACAAAAAATAAAGAAAAAAGACATACGCCAGTGAAAATTGAGTTACTTCCTTGTTCAGTCTTGGACCCTGGTCACTGTTTTAACATCAAACAGACTGACATTCAGTTCTGCAGTAGAGATACAAAATTATGGTTTTGAATGAAAGCAAACATGGATTTACTCTTCCATTTTAAGGAATGAGAAAGAATGAAAAATATCAACCATAAAGCAACCTCCACATATCTGGGCATGTAAAAACAAACCAAGAGGCAGTGGTCCCTCCGAAGAAAAGTTGAACAATGTACCTGATTTAATAAGATTAATAACAAACTGGAATTCAAACTCTTCCATTGCAGTAGCACCTGCACCACTAGCTGCTTGATATGTGCTAACAACCGTTCACACTACCTAGCATATACAAGCACAACGCAACAAAGAGGTTAGTAACATACAATGTTTCAAACTAAGAGTTTTCACTATGATCAAAACATATGTCTTTCAGGTTCGTTGAATCGCATACAAGAAACATAATTAACAGTAATAAATTGAAGATAAGAAATAGAATGCCCAAAATATATTATTTGAACCGATAACAAGCCTTTTTTCCAGGACTGACTTAATGCTTGAAAAGAGGTAAATACAAAAGATGACTACCTTCATAAGAAGAAAGTGTAAGGATTTCCAGTTAACCATTAGTTTATAGCAGCATACATCTTATGCATCCCAGCTCATCCCTAGCACCACAAGCAACAATAATCTCTTCTTTGTTGCGTCTCAGCTCATGCCATCTGTAAAAGATGCTGCTATTTGGCTATTGGTGTTTCTGAATCCTGTAAATATATCATATAAACATTAAATCTACACAGAAAATCTCATATCATGCAATGAAGCTGAAAACTATATGAGTACTAAATGGTTATAAGATGACTACAATGGACCAAATGTAAAGAAAACTTTTCCTCTGCAAACTTTTTTATGTTTCTTTAAGTTAATTTAGAGCTAAATGAGCAGTTGCGAGAAACATCAAAGCTTGAACTACCAACAAAATCTAAATGATAAGTTATTCATAAATATAGGTAAATATGAAGTCCAAAATCTCAATTAGCTAAAAGACCTTGTAATTGTCTAGTGACAAACGGAATGTTGTATGCATTCTGCATGCATTCCCATGGAAATCTCAACGAAAATCACAGTATCTTATGCACAGTTTAGTCCAGTACTTAACATATCTAAGTGTAAGCAATAAACGAACGGTTTGAGGTAATTTAACCTAATAGGTTTACTACCATAAGGAATGAGCTAAACTGAATTGCTCAATGTGCTCACGCTCCTACTAGTAGTCATCTTATGCGTATTCTAACTGCTCCAACTGAGCCCGTCTATCAGCTGCATACAAATATCTCAGAAACTATGTGTATATTCTATATAAAATGCAATAGAAATGAAGTGAACTAGTTACATAAATTCCCAGGGTTGACACGAATTTTGAACATTCAGCAACTCGCAGTGCAATAGCAGCAAAATGAATATCTGCCACCAAAGGAATGTTATAACTACATAAAAACAAACCACAGAAACATAAGGATATGCATATATAAGTGTAGCATATGGTGAGGGTCAGTATATTTAGGGATAAAACTTCATTACACGGAGAACCTAAGCCATTTTCAAGTTATAAGACATACTTTTTTCTGGATAAGTGTGTTCTTCATCTCAAAGCGAGCATCCGCTTCTTTCTTCCCTTGAAATGTAATCCAACTGATAAATTAACTTCAACAAACCACTAACCTTTCCATTGGTATCACTCAAGCTTTCTTATGTCGCAGATTTATATAAAGGAAGTATACCATTATGCATTTTTATTTTAAAAATTGGTGTTACATACCATCTACTGAGAACAATTTATTTTTTCACTTTATATAATAGAATAAGAGGGTATTGGTCTTGAGATTAACGGAGCTCTTCTCTTATTCCTTCTTGGAAGGGTACAGTTTGTTCCCTCATTTTTTTCTGTCATCAAAATCATATATATTAAAATTGTTCAGCAATCAGAAGTAGGGTTCATAGGGTGGTGAAGATGTACCTATTGAAATCCTTAGGACAACTTGAAATTAATCCAAGACTTGCTTAACGGAATATCGTATCAGCGGGAACTATACTATAATATCACATGTTTTTCTTGTTTTTGTAATCTACAACGAAAGGCAGTTAGATGAGAATCACAGTATAGACTTCAAACTAGAAGAAAAACATAACAAGAATTTACACACTGGTCAAAAGTTGTAAGTTAGGAACATACTAGATCTGTCCGCTTGCTTGAAAATCCAACAACAACATTAGCAGCCATGTTGATGGAGAAACAAATGAAATCGATTACACCTCTTTGATTCTGTGATTCAAGAAAATTTTGATTTCTGCATAAAACAACTATCTTCCCATTGAATAAAATCAATAGTTCCAGTGGCCATGATCTTAATAAGAGCTTGACTCAGAAAGCATGACCATTCTTGCGCTCTGCAAGAACTTTCAATATCAAGGTCTTGCCTGAGTAATTCACGCAACACAAAATTACTCCCCTTATTCGTTCAGCATTTTCAGGTGTGTGAGGTATTCCTAGCAGATCTAAATGCATGCTGCTGCAAGTTCCTCCAGCAATTCTGCACTCTAAAAGACACCTCCCGCCAAATTGTTAAGCAACCAATGTCGAGAAAATGTAGTAAGCCACAACATAAAGCAAAGAAACTAAAAAATTTGTGTACCACAAAGATTAAGGTGACCCACAACATATTTTGGCAAGGACTATCCAGGCTCCTTGACTTGTGTCCTCACAGGAAACAAATTGAGAAACTCATAAAAAGTGAAAAACCAAAAGAAATTGGGATAAAAAATCTAAATTGGATACCTGGAACAACAATCACATATTCCCCGGAGTAATATCGATTTTAATACACTGAGCCCGAGCAAGGGATTCATATCTTAAAGATACTTTGTTCTTCTTAAACCCTCCCTTTGCGAACACTTCAAAGAAATACCTATGATAGAAAAGGTTGAATAACAACATTAGAAAAGAACTGGGATGACTTCTTTACCCTTGTTGATGTTCTTACCTCAATTAACACCAATGTAAAATTGAGTAAAAAACCCAAAATTGAAAAACCCTAATTTAAAATAGAAGAAAAAAAAACACCAAATAAGAACAAAAATTGAAGATGTACACCAACAAAGAAGAAAAACAAAGTTAGAAATTCCAGAAAATATACCTTTTGGTAATGATTTTGCTACGATCTGTGGGATTGAAACACATTTGGCTAATAGAGCTCAAGGTTCTTCGGAATAAAGGGAAAACGAGTGAGAGAATAAGTGAAGAAAGATAAAAGAAGAGAGAGTTCTGATAATCATTATCATCATCATCATTGTGTGTTATAAAGATCGATGATTATTGAACTCCAACCAAGAAAAAGAAGTTGAACCCTAATAATAAGAGAAGAGAACGAGAGAGAGAGAGAGTTTGGAGAATGAAAAATGAGATCTCGATTGGATTTTAGACTAGAGACGAGTCAGTTTTGAAGCCAACTGCACATCTGAATGGGATGAAAACGAGTCAACTTAAAGCGTGGGATTCCACACTCACGAGTCGCACGCGTATCACTTCATTTAGTTGCGAATCGTAACAGATTTAAATAGTTGCGATTTTTGTAACATGGAATAAGTGTTGCAAATATTTTCCAACTGAAATTCGCAACTGAAAATTCGCAACAGTGGCAAAGCTGTTGCGAAATCTAGTTACTAATCAAGGAAAATGGTGTAGTGAGATATAATCGACCAACTCTACGGCCTATCCCGACTAGCTTCCATTTTTTGAGATCATGGATAGCACAACCAATAGGAGAGAAAAAACGATGTTAAAACCTTGATCGCACAATTGTCCAATGGAGATAAGATTTATTGTAATCTTAGGAATAAGTAAAACATCGGGCACACATATGTTATTTGATACTTTTATCACACCAATATGACTTGTCGTAACAACTGAACCATCAGCAGTATGTATCTAAGGATCTATAATAGGATGAAAATTATCGAAGACCTTTCAGTCATAAGTCATGTGATTTGATGCTACAGAGTCTAGATACCAACCAGTTGAGAAAATACTCGATGAAGATGAGAAAACAGATGCAACTGCAGAATTGTTACTGACCAAAAGAGCTTGTTTAATCATCTCCTATATATCAGTAAAACTAGGAGATTATTTATCAACTGAAGTTGTTGATTGAGGTGGTGCAGATGGTAACAATTCAACATATGAAGCTGGTGCAGCAGAAAATCTAGTTGGGCCATTAAATCTTGTTGCACCATTGGCATTCAATATCCGCATATTCTTGGAGGTTTGAGATGTGCAATTTCTAGTTGAGTGTCCAAGTTCTTTGCAGTAATGACACTGAGTGGTAGGAGTATCTTGTGGTATTGCAGCAGGTGGCATGGTACAATTCTTTGCTATGTGACCAGCTTTCTTGCAGTTATGACAAGTGGCTTGTGAAGAATCATGCTGTGTTGATAATCTATTCATCTGGTTGTTGAAGTTTGGAAGAGACACAGGCATATCAAACACTCCTGAGATCTCTGGCTTGATGTGTTTGCGTGTTTCTTCAGTAATCAACTCAGATAAGGCAGTTTCAACAGATGGAAGAGGTGATGGGGTTTCAAAGTTGTTGTAGTAAAAAGGTTCGTTGAGACTTGTGAAGGAAGATTTTTTTAGACTTAATTTTTGTAAATAAAAATAATATAACAAACTCGAATAAAAAGTGTTGTGAGAATTATGGAGAGACTGGGGATAGGATTCCGCTATTTACCAATTCCAAAGTGATACTAATTATAATCATGCAATTTCACACGTTCAAGTTGATTCTTAACTATTGCAAAAGTAGATTTTTAGAAAAGACAAATGTTAATCCAAAGCATGAGACATCAAAACCCTAGGCTAAGCATGTTCCATCAAAAGAAAATACAATTGTTTAACAAAAACCATAAAATCTATTTTCAACCTAGGAAAATAATCATAAATAAAAATTGCACAAATTAAATAATTAAGAATTACCACTTTTTCATTAGAAAGATAACATCCTCCGTCGCCCCAAGGATTGGGTTTAGCTCATCATTGTGGAAACGCGCTCAAAAGTTGATTTCATTGCTCAAAGTGTTTACAAATGACGAATTGGTAAAAAACTATTAAAAATCGGGTGTTTGCAATGTTTTTAATTGTTGCAAAACACTGTTACATAAAACGATAAAAGCGAACTGTCGCTGTTGAGATTCTACAACCCCCGCCTCTGTGTCGTTATCACTGTTGATGAACGACTGTCTTCGTGAGTCTGTTCTTCAGTTCTGCAGCAGCAGAAATGGTGTTCTCTGCAACTCGATTTTTCGGCTCTGTGATGCTCTGTAACTCTCCCAAACTCTCTATCTCCCTTCTACGCTACCCTAGAGTTGTATTTATAATCAACAGGGCCAAGGATAACTCCTCATTACTCCACGAAATCTCCCATTACTCGACAGTGAAGAAAAATATTCTCGGAATATTTTCTTCCCTGATTTTCCTTCTCACGCGTCTGCAGCTTCCTAACTCCATTCAATACGCTGAATAGTGAAAATAAAATGATCCATACACACTCCAGGCTCGTGCCAACCATAGAATAACTCGGGAAAGAGAATATCAACCCTCGTGAAAATAAGAATACCAAAGTTTTCCCTCACTCGTGTTTTGCTTCCACACGATTCTTCGGCCAAATCTAATCGATTCCAAGGACGTTACCAGCCCTGTTTAGTACCTAGCAACAAACCCATTTGATTTCAGCCATTGAATCTCCCTAAAACGCCTTCAAATCACGAACCTTAATTTTGGTGTTTTGATAATAGATTTTCCCGCAAATTCCAAATTCAAATGGAGAAGATGACCTGCCTCTAATCATGTACGGGTGTCCCTTTAGAACTTGCCTTATGGGGTGTGAATAGTAAGGAAGGAGCCCCTTATCCGTTGAGGTGCCCCTTAGTAATTGAGTGCCCCTTATCTAACAGTGCGAGTCCGAATAACATGTGTCCTCCGGGTGCTTTAGACAACTTTTCGAGCCGATTTTTGCAATAATGTTTATTTCCCAAAAATTCCTACAAACACATAAAATACCATAATAAGTACAAAAATCGAGTACCAAAAATACATGAAATTAAGGACAACGTAGACACAAAAATATGTCTATCAAATACCCTAAAACTTATTATTTGCTAGTCCTCGAGCAAATCTAATCTAGGAAAATAAAATGACTACACTTAGCACGTGCAACAAGTCGTTAAACCGCTAGGTGGCCCTAGCGGCGGAGTGTTGTCTACGGAGGGTTTACCAGAGGTGTACCCACAAAAACTTTACTCCAGACCCTAGCTATCTACGCAGAACCTTGAAGGAACTAAAGAATCTCCTTGGTTGGCATACTCTCATTGACTACAGGAGGAAGTACCCTGATGCGGAATTCCAATTGTTGTACACGAGTTTGCACTCAGCATACTAAAATTTATATATAAGTGACAGAGCTCTACTCAGATAGTTTCTGTACATCATAACCGGAGTCAACCAATCACATGTAAAGATTAAGAAGATGGATAAAGAGATGGTTAAAAGTGAACAGTGTTTCCCATATCTGTCTGAAGGCCTCTGCCAAGGTGAACCTATCCTAATGGACTAAGATACCGGTATGACTAATATCAACACAACTGGCGTATACAAGGGGACCAGTGGTCGATAAACCTAACTCTAGGTCAACACAACTGGCATATACAAGGACACCAGTGGTCGACTTTATTTAATTTATTCCGATTGGTCTAATGGTCTGGTTTCTTTTTTTTTTCTTTTTTTTTTTTCTTTTTTTTTTGGTATCTCAATCACTCTATTCCACCCTAGAAAAGGGAACAACTTGAATCGTGTTCCCCACCAAATCACTTAAAAAATAAAAACAAAAGGATTAGGATTCAACGAGATATGGCGAAACTACCATTTTTTTTTAATTCTAACACCTGAGCTCTATGCTTTTATGAATAGACTCTTTAAATGTTTCCATCTAATCAGATTGGTTCCTCAACTCCTACAACCAAGATATTCCCATCCACTTAGATTGGTTAGTGCCAACCTTAATAAGCATAAATTTCTAGGATCTGGAGTTTATCTGTTGCAGCTAAGAGCTAACAAAAAGTTTCTTCACCACCCCCAAACTTAAATCTAACATTGTCCTCAATGTTCTAAAGATGAAATGAACAATAAAAAACTATAACCACTTGATGGATGGAAAAATAAACAAGGAAGGATATTACCGTAAGCATGAGTACGTCCCAGGAAATGCTAAATTTAATGTCTTTAGCTAGACATCAAATACCTCAAAAAGAATTGTCACCTTCCAAAGTCATATATCAATAGTCGAAACAATTGTGGGTACATAAGACCAAATAGAGCTGACACCAGTATGAGACAACTGCAGTGATTCAGAAAAATGAAAAGAAAGAGCACGTCCTCATCTAAGGTTTCTGTCAAGACAACTGGGTTTATATGCGACGCGTAATTGAACTTCATATGTGTGTCTCAATAAATAGATTCATCCGAAAAACGGGTCTCTAATACCTGGGTTACCTCTTGGACAGTATCAGGATGATCGGGTTGCGGAGTCTGAAAAGACTCAAGTAATATCTCAAATGTACAAGGCTCGAGTCCCAAGTTAGGGACTTTAATTAGGGGATACGATACAATCACAAGAACCATCACCACCCTTGAACTTAGGGTTCACAGACAAACCTCTAACTATTTCTTGAATTTTTGGATCTTCAGAGTCCTTAAAATACTCAAGAGATTCTTCTAGTTCTCTACCCCCAAACTTAGGGTTATCATTATTCTCAGAAAAACCTAAAACTATTGCCTGAATTTCTGGGTCCATAGAATCTTTAAAATACTCAAGAGGTTCTTATAAAGATTTATCACATATCCGATCTAAGAGAATGGTTTCCTCAAAATCATCTAAAGAATCTACCAGTAAAGTGTCAAGCCAATTATCCTGAACCAAATCCTGAACTAAAGTGGTAATCATATTCACTTCTTCTAAATCATCATTCTCAGAAGGTTGTCTAGTAACATTAAAGACATTTAGTTCAGTGGTCATATTACCAAAGGATATGTTCATAAGCCCAGTCCTACAGTTGATGACAGCATTAGATGTGGCTAAAATGGGCGACCTAAAATCACTGGGATTTGACGACTTGGGTCCTGAACAGGCTGGGTGTCTAGAACAACGAAATCCACAGGATAAATAAACTTATCAACCTCAATCAGAACATCCTCTATGACACCACGAGGGACTTTGATAGATCTATCAACTAATTGTAGTGTCATTTTAGTTGGTTTCAACTTACCAAGACTTAGTTGGGTGTATACATGATACGGGAGTAAGTTAACACTAGATCCTAAGTCAAGTAAAGCTTTATCGACCATGTGATCACCAATCGCACAAGATATGGTGGGGCATCCAGGATCCTTATACTTAGGGGGTGTTTGGTTCAGATTAATGGAACTTACCTGACCAGCTAAAAAAGCTTTCTTATAGACATTAAGCTTACGCTTTCGTGTACAAAGATCTTTAAGGAACTTGGCATAAGCAGGCATCTGCCTAATTGCTTCTAATAGAGGAATGTTGATGTTCACCTGCTTAAATCACTACACCATTTTCCCCGAATTGCAACTAAATTTTGTAACGGCCCAGCAGCCGTTACAAACTTTTATGTTACAAATGGCCGTTACAGCCTAGACGTAACAGGGAGGAGCCGTTACGAAATTTTTTCCAGATTCGTAACAGGGGGAAACTGTTACGAATAGTAACATGCTAATTTTTTACGTGTGTCAGTCACACGCTTGGTGACACTAGAGCCGGTAACAGATACTATTGTGCGTGTGCCGTTCAGCCGTGTGCCCCCTTTTTCCACCCAAGTTCACTAAGCTAGCGTATTATTCCTCCCCTGAAGATATGAGCTCGTGAAGAGATAAGGGTTTCATCGAGTACACTCATTTCATTTTTTTCACTTTCTCTTTCTCTCTTCGTTTCTCATCTCGTTCCGCAGAAGATACCAGAAATTTATCAAAGACATTTTTCGATTTGTTATTTCAATCGTAAGTTTCAAATCAGTTAGTATTCAAATTTCTCGATCTGTTATTTCAATCGTAAGTTTTTTTTTTTTATTCATTCAATCATCGTCTGTTTTTTTCATTGGGGTTTTTAATTTTAGGGTTTTTCCATCTAATAAATCTATTGTGATTTCTATTTCTGATTTCGTTTTAGGTTTACTTTTATCTGATATAAATCTGATACGATTTCTTTCTCTTATTTCAGGGTTTTATCTGTGGAAGAGCTGAAGAACTTTGAAGGTATTTGCTTTATCATCTGTTAAATCAAGTTTTAGGATTTGAAGGATATATACTAACTGATATTCTGATTTCATGTCAGGGTTTGAAAGACTGAAGAACTTTGAAAAACTCCAAAGAGCTGAAGTTGAAGGTATAAGAATTGATTTGTTTAATTTCAATTAGTATGAATTGATTTTTTTTACTTTTATTTTTAGGTTTTCAATTAGTATGAATTGATTTGTTTAATTTCAGTTTTAGGGTTTCAATTAGTATGAATTAATTTTTTACTTTTAAAAAAATGTGATGTGAGTCAGTTAATTGAGACAATGTTACAAAACTTGCATACCATATGTATGAACTATGTTTTCTTTGTAATCTGTTTTCTATGAACTACTTGTAAATCATCCTCTCCTCGTTGAGAGGATGTTT
This sequence comes from Papaver somniferum, assembly GCF_003573695.1. Taxonomy (NCBI): domain Eukaryota; kingdom Viridiplantae; phylum Streptophyta; class Magnoliopsida; order Ranunculales; family Papaveraceae; genus Papaver; species Papaver somniferum. The sequence continues at coordinate 8,496,994 of NW_020618825.1, read as the reverse complement.
CTGTCGTTTTCATGAGGGCTTCGGCAAACCCACCACTAGGACTAAGTACTTGGTTTGATCCTATAAAGTCTATTTTGAAGGGTAATATGTCATCTGATGAGAACAAGAAATGGATGAAGTGTGACCGTAAGTCTGGTGAATACATACAAGGTGTGAGGTCATTTATACAGTTTCCCAAGAATAATGGTGGTGGGAGGGTTTTATTTTCATGTCCTTGTCGAAATTGTATGAATGGTAAAGGTTCAGTTTCACTTAGTGAGATATCATTGCATTTGCTCAAATATGGTATTTGTTTGACGTATACAACATGGCGTCATCATGGTGAAAGTTCAGTAGAAGCATGGTCAAGACATAGGGATAAGACTACAGCAGGTATGGATGGGAATGTTACAATAGATGTGGATGTGGATGGGAATGTTACATCTGCTATGGATATGGATGTGAATGTCACAGAAGGAGTTGATGTGGATGAGAATGTTACAGCAGGTGTGGATGTGGATGAGAATGTTACAACAAATATGGATGTGGATGAGAATGTTGGGACCAAGGGGTGTTGTAAGAAAAAGTTATCAGCGGCCGAGCGAGCAAGAGTACCATTGTATCCTTCGTGTCCTAAAGGAAAGTCGACGTTCTATGTAGCGATAATGGTGAACAACATAAAGACTCAGTATGCGATTTCAGATAATGGTATGACTGCAATGTTAGAATTGATAAAAGAGTTGCTTCCCAAAGAAAACACCCTGCCAAGTAAGTTTCCATATGTCAAGAAGATAATTCAAGAGTTGGGGATGGATTATGTAACCTACGATGCTTGCGTGAATGATTGTATACTCTATTGGAAGGATAAAAGTTCATTGCTGAAGTGCCCTGTATGTCAAGAACCGCGGTATGTAAGAGTTTTCAATGATGAGAGAAAACTTACTCAAGTTGCGCAGAAGACGTTGAGACACTTTCCAATAATTGCAAGGCTGAAAAGATTTTATAGTATACCATGGATAGCAGAGGCGATGCTTTGGCATTTTAGAGCACAGAAAGATATCAATGTAATGCGTCATCCCGTTGATTCTTCAGCTTGGCATTGTGCGGATAGTTTTTGTCCAGAGTTTGCTAAGGAAGCACGGAATGTTACTCTTGGTATAGCAACTGACGGCTTCAACCCCAATGGATGCCTTGGACTCAATTACAGCTGTTGGCCAGTAATTCTCTGTCCGTATAATCTTCCTCCTTCTATGTGTATGAAGAGGGATTTTTCTATGTTATGTTTGTTGATATCAGGCCCGAGAGCACCAGGTAAAGATATCGATGTTTACTTACAACCATTGATTGAAGAGTTGAAAGAGTTATGGAATGATGGTGTTATGACTTTCGACAGCTTCACCGGTTCTGAATTTCTGATGAGAGCTAAGTTGTTATGGGCAATTCATGATTTTCCAGCATTAGGGACTCTTTATGGATGTGTAACTCATGGGTATTTTGCTTGTCCAAGTTGTGGAGAAGAAACAGATGCTGAGTGGCTGCCATATAGTAAGAAGTTGTGTTATATGGGACATCGAAGATGGCTGCCAACGAAACACAAGTTTAGAGATGATAAAACAAACTTCAGTGGAGGAGTTGAGCATGGTAAAGCTCCATGGCCACTAACAGGATTGCAAGTTCAAGAGATGGTAGCTAATTTGAAAAGCAAACAGGGTAAAGGAAAACCACCATCAAAGAAACGTAAAAGAGGGACTGAAGGGTATGCTGATGAAGAAATTTCCGATCACTATTTATTTTCTCGAAGGTCTATTCTTTATGATTTTCCGTATTGGGGAGAGAACAAAGTTCATCACTGTACATATGTGATGCATACCGAGAAGAATATAACTGAGCACATTGTTAATACTGTATTGGGAAATAGCAAGTCAAAAGATGGTCTTAATGCACGTCAAGATATGGAAGCTATGGGGATTAAAAAGCGGTTATGGTTGAAAGAGGATGACAACACGGGAAAGACAACAATGGAAGATGGGTCTTTTGCCTTAACAAAGGATGAAAAAGTTGCTTTCTGTACAGTTTTGAAGAATTTAAGGGTGCCTTCAAATTTCTGTTCCAATCTTCGCAACACCGTTGGTATAAATCCACCGGAGTTGAAGAATTTAAAGTCTCATGTTTACCATGTTATGATGCAGTCTTTGTTTCCACTGCTTGGTCATACTGCAACTTCATTTTCTAAAGATCTGCGAGTTGCTCTTCTCCGGATTAGTTTATTTTTCAATATCTTATGTGCGAAGGTTATTAACAGAGAGCATCTTTTACAAGCTAAATCTAGTTTGGTGGAGGCAATGTGTTTTCTAGAAAAATACTTTCCTCCATCCTTCTTTGTCATTAGTATCCACCTGATGATTCATCTAGAAGATGAAGCTTTAAGCTGCGGTCCGGTCAGATTTAGGTGGATGTACCCCTTTGAGAGGTCAATTTCCCACTTGACTATTTCCCCTGTTTAGCAATTTTGTTTATTGTGCTGTCATGATTAATTTCTTTTATGCTAGAGGATGACTTTATTTCGTGAATATACTATTTGCGAATCCGTAATGTCCTTATTAGAAATTGCTAGTGTTGTAATTATTTAGTGGAACTCAGTTGTTAAATGCATGATTGGACTAACACAGTAGTGTAAAAATCCAATGGTAACCATAAAAAGGAGTGGAACTGTTAGTTCTCATTATTGAAAGGTTGTGTCTTTTAACATCTTACTATGTGTGTTATGCTAGTGATGATATAGAGGGTACAAACCCTTGCTTTATAGATTAAATTGAATTTGAGAATGTTATATGGAATGTCAGGTGCTGAGTGTAAGATACTTTGATTAAGAAAGTTTATATTTGAAGTTTTTTTCTTCTGAAATTTTATGAAGTTGACAACTTAGTATAAGAATCATGCTTGATAAGGCCTTGACAGCTTCTACACTTTACTATTCTTTGTAGGTTAATGAAAGGCTTTAAAGGGTTGGTGCGCAATAAAAGGTACATGAGGGATGCATTGCGAGAGGGTATTCGTTGCGAGAAGCTAGCTTACTTTTTATGGATGGCATGTCAGATGATGGTGATGGTACTCATAAACATACTCGACGGGATTTTTTAGATGATGACTATGAGTTTGCAGATGAGATGCCTCTAAGTACTGGAAAGAGTATGACTTTAACTCAAGTACAATTTGAACAATGCCGCAGCTGGATCCTATCTAAGTATTTTGAGATAGATGACTGGCGAAGGTAAACATTATTGCTTCAATGTGAATTTTAAATTGTTGTGTAGTATGCTAGAGTTATGCTATTTGTTTGTTCTTTGAAGTATCAATGTCTATGTATTTGGTTTTATTTGAGATAGCAGTTTCATTGATGCATTAAGATGTTTTCATTATTTGATACTATTTTTATGTGGTTGCAGGAAGTATGATTCCTATGTTAGCGGCAACACGTCTAATGGTCAGCAGACCTCAAAGAGTTTTCATGTATGGTTGCGCGACTAGGTAACATGATATCTTAAATCTTTCATCCCAACTTGTTATGTTTTTGGTTGTGATACTAACTCCAACATGAACTTTTATAGTTGATAGAAGCCAAAGAGACTGATTCAATACTTTGGAGACTCGTGCAAGGACCCCTCTTCAAGGCAATATCCTACAGGAAATACCAAGTCAATGGCTTTACTTTTAGCACACTAGGTTGTGAGGCGAAGAATATATCGCAAAACAGTGGCGTATCAATGAAATATTTTACAAGACTGAAAGCGAAGTCGGCCGAGGAAGCAAAAATAACTTATTACAGAGTTATTAAGGAGATTATCGTCTTGAATTACATGGAGTTTGAAGAAACTGTTTTCTGTAGTGATTGGTTTAGTGTTGGAGATAAGAATGCGTGTAAGTTTGATGCAGTTTCAAAGGTTATAAAGGTCAACTTATCCAAGATGAAAAACAAAGTTAGAGTGTCCGATGAGCCGTTTATCCTTGCATCTGAAGCGACTCATGTGTTCTACTCGAAGGATATTACAGATGAGGGATGGTCCGTGGTGTTGCACTCACATCAGGGATTAACTTGTTCAGTAGATAAATTTGAAGTTCCTACAGCTTATCAATCAGTTCTTACTGACAATGAGAATTTCAAAAAGTTGCTTTCAATTGGTTCTATTTGAAATGAAACTGGTGCCACCTTTGCAATGTGTTGCGCTTCAAGAATATCTATAAAAAGAACGACTGCCTTTGTTTTGCTTTTGTTTTGTTTTATTTGATCGCTTATTATTTGAGAGGTGTTATTTGTTTTATTCGCTTGTTCTGTGATCTGGCAGCAGTAGTCGTTTTTTTTATAGATAATCGCTTGTTCGCTTGTTCTCTTGTGCAATATTTTCTTTCATGATGTTTTTTTTTTCAGGATATGGCAGCAGTAGTCGTCAATGAGTATGGACAACCAGTTTCCAGGAACTGCACGACAGCTGGTCACCGGAAGGGCTCATTGGTTCGTACACATGTGCCTGTTTCATACAAAAACTGGAAGCTTGTGCCTCAGAATCATAAGGATGATGTTTGGAATACCCTTAAGGTACAAAACTTACCTTAATGAGGGTTGTATCCTCAGTTGTTGTTCACTCCTTTAACTTCTTTTATAGTGGTTGTATCCTCAGTAAGCCATTAATGAGATCTGACTTTACAGGACGAATTTAATATCCCTGAAACATCGAATGATATTGTTCAGAAGTCCATGGCTGGTCCATGGAGGAGATTTAAAACTGAGTTACGTACCGATCATTATGATTTGTACCCTACTCATGAAGAAAGGATTCTACATGTTCCACCAACTGTAAGAGAAGAGGATTGGATAAAATTTTGTGAGAATGAAAAAGAAGAAAAGGCAGCGCAAAGTAGAATTGACCATAAGCGGAAAAGACAACAATATGGATACACACATTGTTCCGGTCGAAAACCTCATTGTTTGGTCAGAGCTGAATTGGTACGTAAGTTTTCTCGATCTCTTCTACATTCACAATTTTCCCCATCTCTGTTGTATTTCAATAATGCCTCAAACTCTGATATATTCACAACTTGTCTCGATCTCTGTAAATGTAGGAGGCCGAGAATCCTGATGTAGAGATCATTCCTGAGGATGTGTGGCTTAAAGCTCATACACAAGAGAATGGCTCAATCTTACCTAGCACCCAGCCATATGATGTGAGTCAGTTCACTTTTCAGTTATTTCAAGTCTTCTCATTGTTTTTAGTTAAACATATTATAATTTTCTCGATTGTTATGCTTGGCACAACAGAATAAGCTGAAGAAGGCGCAAGAAGAGATCAAAGAAAAACTGGATGTAGGTCTTCCAGTAGAGGAACTTTGTGCACTTGCTGCGGCTTTTGGAAAGGATACTAGAGGACGGGCTCGTTCTCTTGGTCTTGTATCTCGTACACAAGTCCAACTTTCTGCTCCTGCGCGTCACAAGGTCAATGAGTTGAAACAGAAGGAGGGTGGTGTTACTCAAATGGTGGAAGAACTAGGTGGAAAGGTGGGGGTTCTAATCGAAGGACTTGGCAAATTATGCCACATAGTTCAAGATATCCAATCTGCAATGCCAGCATCAGTTGGCTCAAACTTGGCCAGCACCTCAAAAGCTCCATCTCCACAGGGTGTTTCTACTTCACCTCTATCATCTCCACAGGGTGTTCTGCTTCACCTCTATCATCTCCACAAGCTGCGACGAGTTCACCAGCTGCATCAGGAGTACATGGCATGCCGTGTTGTTCATTACTGAACTTCGAGGGTGAAGTGGTTGCAACTGGTAACATCTATACTGGTGGTTTAGGAGAAATAATTCACGGAGATCCTGTACCCTTACATCTTGCCAAGGTGTGTATCGATACTATTTCCAAGCTAGATGCAATAACTGTGAGTGCCAACAAGTATGCAGCTACCTTCAGAGACGTTGTAATTGGAGGATATGTGCTTCATCAAAAGATGTGCCTCTCAAGTTACGACACACCATCTCTTTCTTTTTGATGTGTCAACCTTTTTGAGCATCGCGTAGTATCTGCCTCAACTCATATGGTTCTTTTTGGTTTTTTTATGCAGTTCAAACTTTTTTACGTATGCTCTTATGCAGTGGTGCATAACAAGTTTTTAGGCTTATTTTCCCCTTTTTTTCCAGTTCACACTTTTGTATGTATGCTGACTGATACGCATTCTCTTATGCAGTTGTGCATAAGAATAGATTTACTTGAAGAAACTTCTGCAGTGCTACATAACAAGTATTTAGGCTTATTTTCCTTTTTTTTTGCAGTTCACACTTTTGTATGTATGATGACTCATACGCATACTCTTATGCAGTTGTGTACAAGAATAGCTTTACTTGAAGCAACTTTTTTTGTTCGATGTAACTTTTTCCTGAATTATGTGAACACAAACCGGCTTATGAATGGATATGCACTTTCAGTTCATCATTTATTTGTATATGTGTGGGTGGCTTTTGTTCTGTTATATGTGAATGCACATGGGACTTCTCGCAAGGTCAGCTGAAGCAGCAGCAGCCAGCCGGGGAAATATCAATCCCTGGTAAGTACTTCACTTGGTTATATTTGTACTATAAAGTTTAAGAGGCGTGGTTTCTGACCTTCAATTTATACTTGCGAGGTATTATGCTGGTGGGAAGTGAACTACAGCTGGATTGGCATCAACTTTTGTACCTGCTAGAATACCGGGTAAGTACTTAACTTGTATATTTCTAGATTCCATGTTTCTTACGGTACTCTTGTTTTTTGCGCGTGCGAGAGATCTTATGGACTTTGGTTTGTTTCAGGACCAATTGCAATGATGGCCTGGATCAGTGGTTGCATTTTCAGTTGAAGCTCTTGATGACTAAATCATGGGCTTGTTCTTATTACAAAACCACAATAAGTATTTCTCATTGTTCTTCTCCCCAATTTATATTTTTTTGAAGTTTTTTATGCTTTTAACATAGGTTGGTATATATGCTTAGGAAGTTTAAACTTAGCAGATACTTTTCATCTATAACTTTATGCATGGATTTCGAACTTGAAGTCTCAGCTTCAAGTTGGTTTATCAGCTCTAGCTGTGAACATAGAAAATTTGCAGTAAGTTTCTATGTACAGTCTAAGTTATATAAATTTGTGAACATAGGAATTTCTATGAACTGATACTTATGGGAATTTGTATACATTCCCCTACTATTTGATACTTAGAATAATTTAAGTTCTATTTTGTATGAATCCTTTATATGAATCCATTTGAATGTGATTAGAATTGATTGAATGGACATGAATTTGATTGAAACAAAATAATGTTGATTGTGAAGGAGAAATGAACGATCCTGAACAGGTGGTTATTTTGAATTCCGGCGTATTCCGGCCGAGAATGAGCTGCCGGTCAACCTTGACCTGGTCAAAATTGGTCATTGCTGACTGATTTTGACCAGGTCAAGGTTGACCGACAATAATTTTTTTATTGTTGCAAAAAATTCGTAACGGCTTCAGCTTGTTACAACGTTCTGTTACTAAATAAATTCGTAACGGCTCTAGCATGTTACGACAGTGCCACGTAGTAACGGCTCTTCGTTGTTACAAGAGCAGTTACAAAAAAAATCGTAACGGCTGCTGGGCCGTTACAAAAAATTTGTAGCACCCCTTTTCGTAACGGTCCTGAACAGTTACAACCCCGATTCGTAACGCTCAATAACCGTTTCGAATCGAAAAAAATGGTGTAGTGAATGTTTCCATTATCTCGTTGAAAGTCGACTCCTTCTTTGTTGGGGCTAACAAGTGTGGATATGGGGATCTAGGCACAAAGGTAGACCTATCAGGAATTTCTTGGGAATCCTTAGAGATTGTTTCAGTTTCCTCGTCTACGGGCTCCTCTTGGGAAGTAGAAGGTGGAACTACAGTATGTCCACTAGGCATGGCTACCTTATTGTCTACTGTTTTACCACTCCTAAGGGTTGTTATCGAGTTCACATGGTTTGATGATTTCTCACCAGCTAAAGATATTTGATGGACTCCCCTAGATTTGGGTTGTGGTTGACTAGGAAACTTTCTTTTCTCTCTCAATGTCTCATTTATCTGACTAACCTGGATTTTCAACTCTGAAATATCCTGAGAGTTAGCTTGTACCATCTTTTTATTTTCATTTAATCCTTGTGCAACCGATTGATGAAATTATAAAGTGTTCCGAGTTAACAAGGTAAGAGACTCTTCTAAACTCATGATTTTCTTATCTGAAGGGATCTGAAACTGTGCCGGAGCTGAAGGATTCTTAGTATAGCCAAAACCTGGGGGAACCTGAGCATTACTAGACTGACCTTGATTCTGGCCCTTGGACCAATAAAGGTTTGGATGGTTTCTCCATCCAGGGTTATAGGTTTCTGAATATGGGTCAAACTTTTGTCGGTTATCATACCTAGTGTTGTTATAAAGAGCATTGGCTTGCTCTTCAACAACATGGCCTTCCCAAAAAGGCTCATTTCTTCCACTACTACCACTATAATGACATAATTCTAAGGATTCTAACCTTTTGGCTATAGCTGCTATTTTGGCATCTGACTCATAAGATCCTTCTACCCTATTAACATTTCCTCTACTTAGAAGAATTGTTTTCTGGGGTTCCCTACTATTTTCCCATTGTTGGGTCTTATCGGCGATTTCATTCAAAAATGTCATCGCTTTCATCAACAGTTTTATTCTCAAACCCACCTGTGCATAAGGACTCAACCATGGTTGTTGTTGAATAATCTAAACCCTCGTAGAGGATCTGAACTAACCTAACCTTCTCCAAACCATGATGAGGACATTGAGATATCAAGTCATTGAACCTTTCTAAGTACCTATATAAAGATTATCCCTCTTTTTGGGCAAAAGTACATAGTTGTGTCCTAATAGACGATGTTTTATGCCTTGGTAAAAACTTATGTATAAAGACAGAAGTAAGTTGGTCATAGGTTTCAATTGACTCAGAGTCCAAACTATACAACCAAGATTTGGCTTTATCTTTTAAGGAAAAGGGGAATAACCTAAGTTTCAACGCATCATCACTTAGGTTTTTAATTTTCAGAGTACTACAAACTTCCTAAAATTCCCTAACATGAAAATAGGGGTTCTCATTCTCCTTCTCTAAAAAATTAGGAGCATCTGTAAAGTCCCAGGTTTCAGTTCATAATTTTCCTCGGTTTCAGCTAACTTGATAAAAGACGGGCGATAGGTCCTAGTTGGGTTTAGCAATGCTTTCAAAGTTGCCATTTCTGGCACTACCAAAGGACTAGGAGTACTAGGGGTACTTTCCTCACGAAGAGACAGATTCTCAAAACTGAAGTTTCCAAAAACGGGGCTCTCAAAAGAAGAGTCTTCGAGCTCCCCGCCTTCACAAGAAGAACTACTAGGTTTGTCACTAATCAAACGACCTAGAGTGTTTCTTTTCCAAGCCCGTTTAAAAACTTCGGGCATACACTAGAAAAAACAAAATCAAAAAGAAAAGTCCTAAAAAGGAAGGGATGTTCTATGCAAACACAAACAAGGATGACTCCACCACAGCAAACCTACTGATTTCTAGCAAACAAAAAGCATGATGGCTCCACTTAGATTTTTTCTAGACCAGCTTCTAATCCTTCGAACAGGAATTCGTTACAATTTAAGAAAACCCCTCTGGAATCAATCCGAGTTAAAGTAAGTTGAATAGAAGCGAGGGAAGCTCGGTGGAGCTTTGATACCCAAGGCCTCACCGGTATTACAAGCTGGCGCAGTCACGCATTCAACTTACAGAAACCGTCAAGAACTTCGAAGTATGCTTAAAAGAGTAACCAATATTTTTCGAATGACTTTCCTGTTAATCTCGTTACCCTATCGGTCTCGTTCTAGTCAAAAGTTTAGGCTTAGGTTCGCGTTTGGTGTCGTTTTCCTAAGGCGGGCAAGAAGAGAACGGTGATGAAATCCGAACCCTTATCTTGTATGGACAGTCCTTGCCCTTTACTAGGAAGTTAAAGCATCCGTTTTCAAGTCCTCAACATATATGCATACGAAGGAAGACAGTAACTCGCTGACAGGGGATTCCCGAGTGTTTCGACAAAGTTACCTCCCGTACCAGACGGGGGATGAACCTTTTTAGTAGACTCGGGACACGACTCCTATGTCATGTACGAACCCGAGGGGCCGAGGTGATATCGTAATCACCGTCCTTCTCTGCAAACAATTTATAAACTACCCTTCCGTAGGGTTAAAAAAAAATAATGTCCCAAAATTTAAAGTCCAAAGTCCAAAAATATAAAGTGCAAAAGAAAAAGAAAGTCTAAAAAGAATAAAAATCTACAAGAATAAAAATGTCTCTCTTTTTTTTTTCTCTTTTTTTATATAAAAAAAAATCTTCTTCTTTCGCTCCTTTCGCTTTGCCTTTTACTCCGGTCTTTAAGTATTCACCAAAAGCTTTGGCAAAATTTTCTTTCACTCCAAATTCCAAAATCTGAAAGAAAAAGACAAAAACCCAAAAACGTAAAGAAGAACAAACAAAAATAAAAACCTAAAAAAAAATCTAAAAACTCTAGCCTAAAGACAAGTCCCCGTCGGCGGCGCCAAAAATTTGATGGGGTTTCAAAGTTATTGTAGTAAAAAGGTTCGTTGAGACTTGTGAATGAAGATTTTTTTAGACTTAATTTTTATAAATAAAAAAAATATAACAAACTCGAATAAAAAGTGTTGTGAGAATTATGGAGAGACTGGGGATAGGATTCCGCTATTTATCAATTCCAAAGTGATACTAATTATAATCATGCAATTTCACACGTTCAAATTGATTCTCAACTATTGCAACAGTAGATTTTTAGAAACAACAAATGTTAACCCAAAGCATGAGACATCAAAACCCTAGGCTAAGCATGTTCCATCAAAAGAAAATACAATTGTTTAACAAAAACCATAAAATCTATTTTCAATCGAGGCAAATAATCATAAATAAAAATTGCACAAATTAAATAATTAAGAATTACCACTTTTTCAATGGAAAGATAGCATCCTCCGTCGCCCCAAGGATTGGGTTTAGCTCATCATTGTGGAAACGCGCTCAAAAGTTGATTTCATTGCTCAAAGTGTTTACAAATAATGAATCGGAGAAAAACTATCAAAAATATGGTGTTTGCAACGTTTTTAATTGTTGCAAAACACTGTTACATAAAACGATAAAAGCCAACTGTCGCTGTTCAGCTTCTACGACCCCCGCCTCTGTGTCGTTATCACTGTGGATTGACGACTGTCTTCGTGAGTCTGTTCTTCATGTTCTTCAGTTCAGCAGCAGCAGAAATGGTGTTCTCTGCAACTCGATTTTTCGGCTCTGTGATGCTCTGTAACTCTCCCAAACTCTCTATCTCCCTTCTACGCTACCCCAGAGTTGTATTTATAATCAACAGGGCCAAGGATAACTCCTAATTACTCCACGAAATCTTCCATTACTCGACAGTGAAGAAAAGTATTCTTCTATGATTTTCTTTCTCACGCGTCTGCAGCTTCCTAACTCCATTCAACACGCTGAATATTGAAAATAAAATGATCCATACACACTCCAGGCTCGTGCCAACCATAGAATAACTACGGAAAGAGAATATCAACCCTCCTGAAAGTAAGAATACCAAAGTTTTCCCTCACTCGTGTTTTGCTTCCACACGATTCTTCGGCCAAATCTAATCGATTCCAAGGACCTTACCATCCCTGTTTAGTCCCTAGCAACAAACCCATTTGATTTCAGCCATTGAATCTCCCTAAAACGCCTTCAAATCACGAACCCTAATTTTGGTGTTTTGATAATAGCTTTTCCCGCCAAATTCCAAATTCAAATGGAGAAGATGACCTCCCCTTAATCCAGTACGGGTGTCCCTTTATCACTTGCCTTATGGGGTGTGAATAGTAAGGAAGGAGCCCCTTATCTGTTGAGGTGCCCCTTAGTAATTGAGTGCCCCTTATCTAACAATGCGAGTCCGAATAACATTTGTCCTCTGGGTGCTTGAGACAACTTTTCGAGCCGATTTTTCCAATAATGTTTATTTCCCAAAAATGCCTACAAACACATAAAATACCATAATAAGTACAAAAATCGAGTACCAACAATACATGAAATTAAGGACAACGTAGACAAAAAAATGTGTCTATCAAGAGGTGAGCCATGCAGAATAACACCTTTGACTGATTCAAACTCTTCTCGTAGATCCATCAAGAGTTGTACTAGTCTTGTCTCTTCTCTATACTTTTCCCATAGTGCCAAGTCAGTTGTCCATTTAGGCTCTATAAGTGCACGTTGATTCCAAATCACAGACATCTCAGAATGAAAGTCAGAAATCTATTGATCTAGTAGTTTTTTCATAGAACGAATATCTTGTTCAAGTTTATATCTTTGAGCAAATTTTATCTGTGTGTACCTTTTTGCAAGAAAATCCCAAGCATCTTTAGCTATTTCAAAGCTGGTAAGCTGCATGCTGATTGAAGTGATCACTGTGTTGCCGATCCATGTTAGAATCTTGTGATTATTTATCTCCCAAGTCTCAACATCACTTACTTATGTGTCCTTGTCATTCTCTTTGATGGTAGATGTAGATGCTTTAGGTTGTTTTTCTGTCCCACCTATGTATTTCTACATGCTTTTTCCTTTGAGAAAACTTTTCATAAGAAAAGACCAGTGAGTATAATTAGTTCCATCTAGTTTTGCAGTAATGGGTTGAAAATCTTCGCGTGACATGATTGACAGGAGGCTAAAAGATGAAAAACTGGATTAGGGCTTAGAGACTAAGGATGAAAGACTAAGACACAATGGCGAAAGATTCTTGAGATTGTTTTGACTGCTTGTTTGCAGCGGAAGTTTGGACTTTCAGATCTTACCTATCTCTGATTCCATGATAAACATGAGCATCATAGGAGAAAGCTAAGGGTTGTGAGAAAACTCAATTCTCATTGAAAGACGATGGGAAAAAACACCCAACTTATAAGGATTACAACAGATAAAATAGGAAGGAAATATACAAGGATATATGATCATAACTGATCGTACAACACCTAAATAACAAGAATATATACTCTATAACTGCATACATACACACAAGGCTGTCAAGATATTATAGTATCTTAACAAGTGTATCTGTGGCTGTGAGACCAACCAACGACGGAGTGTCAGGCACACATGGTGCTGTTGGAGGAGATGCTGGAATAGCCGGTAATTCATGTGGATGTTTAGGCAATGGAGACTCAAATTTGAGAACATTAAAAACTTGAGTGGCTGAAGGCCTTAGTTTATAATCAGGATGAGCACAACATAATCTTAAAACCATCAAGAGTTCCATTTCCAACTCATTGAATTCCATTTTTAACCTTTCATCCGCAGCTTCAGTGATCTTTGCTCTCCCGTAAAGGTCCCAAACCCACTCTACTAAGACTTCCCAATTGCTTGGTCAGGTTTTCTCCCACAATCAATTTCAAGTAAATCTAATCCAAAACTGTAAATATCGGATTATTTACTCGATTTACCAGTCTTAAAACATTCAGGTGCTAAGTAACCCCTCGTTACAGCGAGGACAGTCGTTTTAGAACCTCGGTCATCATCCACAAGCGTTGACAAACCAAAATCACCGAGTTTAGCATTAAAACTTGAATCTAACATTATATTATTTAATTTGGTATCTTTGTGAAGTACACATTCTTCCCACGCTTCATGCAGATACTGTAGATACAGAATACCGCACACTAATAACGCATGCGAAATACTGATTATCAAGACCAAGCAAAGACAACCGCGTACAACTCATCCAGAATGACGCATTTAGTGACGTCAGCCTAATCACGAGTAAAGTGTGAAGATCATGCGATGTTATAGAACATGTGCGAGAAGACTTGGTGTAAGCGTACGTTAATGACGCATGCCAGATCCGAAAATAAGGGCTTTGTTAACTGTCATCCACTATGTAAATCCCTATATAAGAGACCGAGCGACCATGTATTGGGAGAGATCTTTTTGAGAGCTTAGACAAGTAATTTAGGAGAGAGAAAGATTGTTTGTTCTCCAAGTTAGAGCTCTCTTATAATTTTGTATCCAAATTAAAGATCTAATGAATGTTCTTATGAGTTTTATGATGATTACTTGAGTTGTTCTATAGATTTCAATAAGGATGTGGTTGTAGGATTTCCTGCAACTACATTTTGGCGCTAGAAAACAGCTCGGAGTGATATACCCTGTTGGTGGAGTTTCTTGAAAACAAGTTAGAAGATCTTCGTAATCTTGGAAAAGTTTGAAAGTTTAGATCTAAAAGATTTCGTGAACAATCTTTGTTGTTTCAGAAGAAAAAAAAATCATCGTTAGTAAATTGTTACAGACAACAAAGATGGTGAGACAAGCAATTGCAGCAGAACTAGCAGTAGCAATTAGAAGGAGTAGAAGAATCGCTGGTAGAAGAAGGAGCGAAATCGCAGAATCGTCAAGGATGGAAGAAAGAAACAACATAAGAAATCAATTCCAAACTCATATTCAAAACTGACCAATGCAGAATAGAATTATCGATTACGATAGAGTAAGCGTTCATACTTCACAAATAGATTCAACAGAAGAAGAAGAAGAAGAAGAACAACAAAGGACTGCGGAGGAAGGACTTATAGAAGGAAATGAAGAGAACATGACAATCGAAGAACTTCGACAGAGACTGGTTGCAGAAAGGAGGAGAAAAGATGAAGAGCGTGCGAATCTAACGCGCCAGAATAATGAGTTAAGAGAAGAGAACCTAAGATTACAAGAGCAAAGATCAAGAAGCACCACACACTCAAGGTCAAGGTCAAGTAGGAGTACATCAAGACATAGAAGATCTAGTACGAGAGGTATTACACAAGAACCACCTTTGGATAACATTTCCGAGAACTTTCAAATAAATGATTATTTATACGATCCACGCGGTGAATATCACCTAGAACAACAACAGATTGATGATCAGTACGAACAACATGGCGATGAGAACTGCAAGCAAGAGAGTAATAGAGGTA
The DNA here is from genome assembly GCF_003573695.1 of Papaver somniferum. Classification (NCBI taxonomy): domain Eukaryota; kingdom Viridiplantae; phylum Streptophyta; class Magnoliopsida; order Ranunculales; family Papaveraceae; genus Papaver; species Papaver somniferum. The sequence goes on along the minus strand of NW_020618825.1, from coordinate 8,481,974 downwards.
ATAGACATGAACAACAAGGCAAGCGGTATCGCGTACGTCATAATCAAGATGATGTGAGTGACTCAGAATAAGGGAGAATGATACTGCACAGAAGGGAAATGATAAGACATCAACGTGATCGCGCAGATGTAGATGAAAGACATAACACCACACATATTTATGCAAGAGACGAAAGAGAAAGGCGTAGGAGACGAAGAGAAGAAGCCGAAGAACAAGAACCACAAGAGGCGGTACGTCAGAACAGACGTGAAAATAGAGAAAGGAAAGCAAGGTTGAAAAGGCCAATGCAACAAGACCAAGTGGTGAATGAAAAGATCTTAAAAGAGTTAGCATAGGTAAGAGAAATGATGACAACAAGAAGAGAGGGAGGAAGACGACAATTGGATGAGGCAGATACAAATGACGGGAATACCACCTAAGTGCAATTTACCCGTGTTCACTAATATTTTCGATGGAACCATCTATGCTATACAGCACATAAAAGCTTATGTGATATCTTTATTACAGTGGGAAGATCATGATGCGGTTTTATGCAAATATTTTCCATCCGGCTTATCAGGAGAAGCTATGAAGTGGTTCGAGGGCTTAGCCACGGGAACAATAAGGTCATTTAACTATCTACAGTAAATATTCCTAGGAGCATATATCAGTAATAATGTATTACGCCCATGCATAGAGGAGGTGTTTGGTCTTCGAAGAAGGAAAAATGAGGGCCTGCGAAGCTTAACCATGCAGTGGAGAACTATGTGTAGTAACATGGCAGGTAGATTAGATGAGAGAAACCTCATACTAGCATTCATTAATGCACTCTTCGCAACAAACTTGCTATACACGTTGTTAGAGCATTGCTCGGTCGAACTCGCATGCGTTTCTATCTCAAGCATTTTTGTCAATGTTAGTGGTCATAACTATAAGTCTTGATTTCTAGTCTATTATAGCTAAGTCTCAGACTAGGATAGAAAGTGCAGTTGAGTGATGAACACGCAAGTGTGACGCATTTTCACCCATAACTATATTCTCTATGACTAATTTAATCACTAATAATCTTGTTTTAAGTATTTTCAATGAAATAAGTTATTTTGGAAAAATAGCTCGAAAAAGTGTTAAAGGCAACCAGAGGAACTGATAAAGGCACCCATCATTTCAGATACGGGCACCTAACAAATGGATACAGGCACCCTCTTCTTCTTCATTTGAAACAGATTCACATAATTTATGGGAGATCTTAAAGATTTAAAGAAAAGATATCTTCTTTCCTATTATACAGGAAGTTTTCATATCTTGAAGTTAAAGATGAGTTTGTTTTTATTGAAAAGGAGAAACAAAATCTGTGGTTTTATTTATAAATAAAAAAAGATAATATCCCCAGAATTTTATTATAGCAAATAGAGGAAGATTTGCGATAAATGGAGAAAGAAATTATTCCTGAGATATATTTCATTAAAGAGAAGATCTGGTGGAGTTCTGGAAGAATATTTTAAAATATGGTTGAGTAATGGGTTGTTGTGTATAAATAGGGTGCTAATAGGACCAAACAGGTATCCGGAGAGGGGGGAGTTTTGGAAGAGAAAAATAGTTGCGTTTAATTTTTCTTCATTTTTCACCATTGTAAACACTTTTCGAGCAATAAAATAATCTTTTAAGAGAATCTACAACATGATGAGCTAGACCTCTACACTGGGTCGACGGAGGAATCCGAATTTCATACATGGGTAAATTTATTTTATTTTCTATATGACTTTGGCACTAATTAAAATAGAATTATGATTTGAATTAATTAGTTATTATTTTATTTGATGGGTCATGCTTGCTTAAATGTTTGATGTCCCATGCTTATGATTTATAACTAATATTTTGAGAATCTACTTTGGAAAAATAAGAGTCAATGTTATTTTTATTAAGCGATAATTGTTGAGAATGAATAATTGAGCCTTATGATATGAATTCGGTGGAATCCTAGTCCCAGTAGCTCTCTTTTATTATTTTCGTTAAACCTTTAAATTTAGTCTTCACAAATCTTAGAGTTCGAACCTTTACAACAAAAATTAAAAATCTGATCATTTTGGCGGCGCCGATGCGGATTTGTTTTTAGATTAATTTTTAGGTTTATTTTTTTTTTATTTTGTAAAGTATTTTCAATTTTATTTATATTTTTTTTTCTTTTTTATGTGTTTCTTTTTGTATTTCTTTTTAGGGAAATTGTGAGGATGATGATTTCTTCTGGGGATACGTCATCTAAGATGACGCTGGCGGAATATAAGCGTAGAAAGTCAAATATCAGGAAACCTCGTCTGAGATGACGCTTGCTGAATATAAGCGTAGGCAACGGTATGGAGTTTTTGATCCACATGTGGTAAGTGAAGAATCTCCTCGAGAGATATATGAGAAGTATTATAAACACACACCACTTAGTTTGGACTTAAGATTGAGAATTCTGGAATGTAAAAAATTATATGGTGATAATGATCAGTCTTGTAGTAACTCTCTGGTCGAGACAGAATTTGTAGATGACCCTGTGAATGATTGTGTACATGATTTGTCTAATTTATTAGGGGAATCTATCTCGCAAGATCTTTCATCCGACTTAGAGGTTGTTTCTAGTCCCCTAGACTTCCAAAAGTTACCTAATTTAGGGTTAGAATTATGTGCTTCAAAAATTTTGTTGGAATACTTTGCATCCAAATACCCAGAGGACGTCCCTGTTTCTGATACCGTGCATGAGCCTATTGACAATTTCCCTGTCCCAATAGTATCCCCATATTATGTGCGATACTCACTTCCATGTGAAGTAAAAATTAGGTTTGAGGGTAATCCTCTATTTCACACAGTTTCAATGTCACCATATTTTTATAGCATAATTGTGAAGCTGTCGTTTGTAAATACTATATTTTGGGTTGATCCCCAAATTTTCAGGATGTTAATCTTTGAGAATCCATTTTTGTACATTCCAGTAGGTATATTTATTTTATTTTTATTTTGGTTTACTTTTTGCATTTCCCATCTTAATATTTGCGTTGAATGACTCAATTACATTGAGGAAAATGTAATGTTTAAGTGTGGGGGAGATGTTAACTTTTTACTTTATTTTTTCAGGAAATTCTTTGCAAATTATGACCAGCTGTGTAGCGGGTCTAAAAAAAAAATTATTAGGATTCTTAGGGTTATGACCAGCTGTGTAGCGGGTCTTTTTCTTTTTTCTTGCATGTTATGACCAGCTGTTTAGTGGGTCTAAAAAAAAGTTGATATAACCAGCTGTGTAGCGGGTCTCTTTCTCTCTATCTTGTTATATGACCAGCTGTGTAGAGGGTCAATTTTCTGTTTTAATCGAGGACTAGCAAAATGTAAGTGTAGGGGAATTTGATGAGCACGCAAGTGTGACACATTTTCACTCAGAACTACATTCGCTATAACTAATTTAATCACTAATAATCTTGTTTTAAGTCTTTTCAAGGAAATAAGCTATTTTGGAAAAATAGCTCGAAAAAGTGTTAAAGGAAACCAGAGGAACTGATAAAGGCACCCATCGTTTCAGATACGGGCACCCAACAAATGGATAGAGGCACCCTCTTCTTCTTCGTTTGAAACAGATTCACATAATTTATCCGAGATCTCAAAGATTTAAGAAAAAGATATCTTCTTGCCTATTATACAGGAAGTTTTCATATCTTGAAGTTAAAAGAGATAATATATTGATGAGTTTGTTTTTATTGAAAAGTAGAAAGAAAGTCTGTGGTTTTATTTATAAATAAAAAAAGATAATATCCCCAGAATTTTATTCTAGAAAATAGAGGAAGATGTGTGATAAATGGAGAAAGAAATTATTCCTGAGATATCTTTCATTAAAGAGAAGATCTGATGGAGTTATGGAAGAATATTTTAAAATATGTTTGAGTAATGGGTTGTTGTGTATAAATAGGGTGCTAATATGACCAAACAGGTATCCGGAGAGGGGGGAGTTTTGGAAGAGAAAAATAGTTGCGTTTAATTTTTCTTCATTTTTCACCATTGTAAACACTTTTCGATCAATAAAATAATATTTTAAGAGAATCTACAACATGATGAGCTAGACCTCTACACTGGGTCTACGGAGGAATCCGAATTTCATACATGGGTAAATTTATTTTATTTTCCATATGACTTTTGCACTAATTAAAATAGAATTATGATTTGAATTAATTAGTTATTATTTTATTTGATGGGTCATGCTTGCTTAAATGTTTGATGTCCCATGCTTACGATTAATAACTAATATTTTGAGAATCTACTTTGGAAAAATAAGAGTCAATGTTATTTTTATTAAGCGATAATTGTTGAGAATGAATAATTGAGCCTTATGATATGAATTCGGTGGAATCCTAGTCCCATTAGCTCTTTTTTATTATTTTTGTTAAACCTTTAAATTTAGTCTTCACAAATATTAAAGTTCGAACCTTATATTACAACAAAAATTAAAAATCTGATCATTTTGGCGGCGCCGACGCGGATTTTTTATTAGATTAATTTTTAGGTTTTTTTATTTTTTTATTTTGTAAAGTATTTTCAATTTTTTTATATTTTTTTTCTTTTTTATGCGTTTCTTTTTGTATTTCTTTTCAGGGACATTCTGAGGATGATGACTTCTTCTGGGGATACGTCATCTAAGATGACGCTGGCGGAATATATGCGTAGAAAGTCAAATATCAGGAAACCTCGTCTGAGATGACGCTTGCTGAATATAAGCATAGGCAACGGTATGGTGTTTTTGATCCACATGTGGTAAGTGAAGAATCTCCTCGAGATATATATGAGAAGTATTATAAACACACACCACTTAGTTTGGACTTAAGATTGAGAATTCTAGAATGTAAAAAATTATATGGTGATAATGATCAGTCTTGTAGTAACTCTCTGGTCGAGACAGAATTTGTAGATGACCCTGTGAATGATTGTGTACATGATTTGTCTAATTTATTAGGGGAATCTATCTCGCAAGATCTTTCACCCGACTTAGAGGTTGTTTCTAGTCCCCTAGACTTCCAAAAGTTACCTAATATAGGGTTAGAATTATGTGCTTCAAAAAATTTGTTGGAATACTTTGCATCCAAATATCCAGATGACGTTCCTGTTTCTGATACCGTGCATGAGCCTATTGACAATTTCCCTGTCCCAATAGTATCCTCATATTATGTGTTATACTCACTTCCATGTGAAGTAAAAATTAGGTTTGAGGGTAATCCTCTATTTCACACAGTTTCAATGTCACCATATTTTCATAGCATAATTGTGAAGTTGTCGTTTGTAAATACTATATTTTGGGTTGATCCCCAAATTTTCAGGCTGTTAATCTTTGAGGATCCATTTCTGTACATTCCAGTAGGTATATTTATTTTATTTTTATTTTGGTTTACTTTTTGCATTTCCCATCTTAATATTTGCGTTGGATGACTCAATTACATTGAGGACAATGTAATGTTTAAGTGTGGGGGAGAGGTTAACTTTTTACTTTATTTTTTCAGGAAATTCTTTGCAAATTATGAACAGCTATGTAGCGGGTCTAAAAAAAAAAATTATTGTTATGATTCTTAGGGTTATGACCAGCTGTGTAGCGGGTCTTTTTTTTTTTTTCTTGCATGTTATGACCAGCTATGTAGCGGGTCTCTTTCTCTCTGTCTTACTATATGACCAGCTGTGTAGCGGATCAATTTTCTGTTTTGCTCGAGGACTAGTAAAATGTGAGTGTAGGGGAATTTGATGAGCATGCAAGTGTGACGCATTTTCACCCATAACTACATTCGCTATGACTAATTTAATCACTAATAATCTTGTTTTAAGTCTTTTCAAGGAAATAAGCTATTTTGGAAAAATAGCTCGAAAAAGTGTTAAAGGCAACCAGGGGAACTGATAAAGGCACCCATAATTTCAGATATGGGCACCCAACAAATGGATAGTGGCACCCTCTTCTTCTTCATTTGAAACAGATTCACATAATTTATGGGAGATCTCAAAGATTTAAGGAAAAGATATCTTCTTGCCTATTATACATGAAGTTTTCATATCTTGAAGTTAAAAGAGATAATATATTGATGAGTTTGTTTTTATTGAAAAGGAGAAAGAAAATCTGTGGTTTTATTTATAAATAAAAAAAAAAGATAATATCCCCAGGATTTTATTCTAGCAAATAGAGGAAGATGTGTGATAAATGGAGAAAGAAATTATTCCTGAGACATCTTTCATTAAAGAGAAGATCTGGTGAAGTTATGGAAGAATATTTTGAAAAGATGTTTGAGTAATGGGTTGTTGTGTATAAATAGGGTGTTAATAGGACCAAACAGGTATCCGTAGAGGGGGGAGTTTTGGAAGAGCAAAATAGTTGCGTTTTATTTTTCTTCATTTTCACCATTGTAAACACTTTTCGAGCAATAAAATAATCTTTTAAGAGTATCTACAATATGATGAGCTAGACCCCTACACTGGGTTGACGGAGGAATCCGAATTTCATACATGGGTAAATTTATTTTATTTTCTATATGACTTTTGCACTAATTAAAATAGAATTATGATTTAAATTAATTAGTTATTATTTTATTTGATGGGTCATGCTTGCTTAAATGTTTGATGTCCCATGCTTACGATTTTAACTAATATTGAGAATCTACTTTGGCAAAATAAGAGTCGATGTTATTTTTATTGAGCGATAATTGTTGAGAATGAATAATTGAGCCTTATGATATGAATTCGGTGGAATCCTAGTCTCAGTAGCTCTCTTTTATTATTTTCATTAAACCTTTAAATTTAGTCAACACAAATCTTAGAGTTCGAATCTTATATTACAACAACAATTAAAAATATGATCATTGAGCTCAAGGATTTCATGACGATTCATCATACAAGTAGAAGAACTACTCAAGGAACCGGTGGAACTTCTCGACAAAAAGGTATGTGAAGACTTGAACTTATCGGTCACTCAAAAGTCTATCTACTCTATCTCCTACTCTTTGAGACAAGAAGTCGTATGCTATATATATAGACTTTGATTATACACATTTGGTATTTCTAGCCGAGTATACCTCGCCTATCTATATCTCGAAATATGTGTTCGTAAGCTTTTCGCTTCGATCAAGTTTATCTTTACCATGTGACGAAAGTAATGATATGTTTCAATCATCTTGAAAATTGCTTTGACCAGAAATGGTGTAACAACTGTATAACGTCCTCTAAGAATGTTTCAATGATTGAAATGAGAGTTTAGATTACATAACCAATGGTGGACATAAGCATTGTTGTGGAAACACATTTATGTATAAGTCTTATTCCTTGAACCAAAGATTGCGAACTTTGATGATCAAGAGAACCGGAAGAATGGCGTGATCCAAGTCCACGAACTCAGTCCGCGAACTGTCGAAGTTCTCAAACCCGAGAATTTCTTCTGGAGTTAATAAATTACTTGCGTGAAGCTAAGTCCGCGAACTCAGTCCGCGAACCCAGTCCACGAACCGGCGAAGTTCTCAAACCCTAGAATTTCTGCTGGAGTTTGTAAACTCTGCCCGGTAACTTAAGTCCGCGAACCTAGTCTGCGAACTTGAGAAGGTTATATATCTGAAGATGATTTCTGAACTTAAACTTAAAAAGACTAAGGAATGCAGTTTACAAACCGTGGCTATAAAAGTTCATGAACCGATTCAAGTGAATCAAATCATCTTTGCTTCAATTGTGTCTTGTGTAGTACATAAGATTTCCTTGCAATTGAAAAACTCTCTAACTAGTTCATTTGAATTCATTTGAACTAGTTATGGTGAAGAAGAACATGGTTGATATGGAATGCTCATATGCCTAACCATTTGGTTAACTATTGTTGAACCAACAAGTGCATACGTTTGGGTACAGTTAACAAACCTAGAAACGTGCATTGTCAAGTGTGTGTAACAAGCTAAGTTTTCGATCTAACGGTTGAGAAATATTAACTTGAATCTAAATCAAGTTTTCATCTAACGGTGAATATTGAATACTTTGCTACTAAGCTAACATTGATTGCAAACCCTGATTTGAAAGACTATATAAAGGAGACATCTAGTTTTGTGCAAAACTAATCCTCACACCTTACGTGTGATACTTGTTTGTGTGCTAGAGTCGTTTCTACTTTAACCTTTGGCTTTATTCTTCTAAAACCAGGTTAACGACTTAAAGACTTCATTGGTATTGTGAAGCCAGACCGATACTACTTTTATCATAGCTGTGTGATCTAATCTTGCATCTTCTATCGTACGAGTACAATCAGATTGATTTTCTTGAGATTGATATCTACGATAGGACACATATAAAAAGTAATCACAAACATCTTCGTCTCATTAATTGTGATTCCGGAACATCTTGTTTCGCTACTATATGATTAGGATTGTTGTGAGGTGATTCATAACTCTAGGCTGTTCTTCGGGAATATAAGACCGTATTATCAATTGGTTCCTGTTCACCTTGATTATTATCAAAAGACGGAACAAAGTCTTTAGGGTTTATCTATGGGAGACAAATTGATCTTTTGGTAGACTTGTCTGTGTGAGACAAATTTGTTTATTGTCAAAGCCTGCTGATGAGTGCTAAAAAGTGCATATTTCTATATATTTTTCTTGGCATTTAACTCATCTTTTGTGCATTAATTCTACATTTTATCCCATATTCTGTGTTTTCGTTGTTTTCAAGAATAAATACTTTTCTTAATTAATTTTGCATTTTTAGGTACTAAATAAAGCCTGGTTAACTCACGGAGCGAAAAGAGCAAAGGAACGGCAAAAGACTCTCGCTAGGAGGAAGGGAAGAATGATGTTTGCAAGAGCCGGATCAACGAGAAGTGGGCTTGAAGAGGAAGAATTGTTCTTAAAGAAGATATGGGCTTGGAATAACCAAGGCCCAAAACCCTCACCCAAATCCATTTCCTATATCCATACCCGTTTCCCTTTCTAGCCGTCAGATTGGATCATCTCAGCATCCTACGGTCGCAGCATCGCCGTACATCAAAGTCTGAAACTCCTGTCTAACACTACAGCACCTAACTCCATCTGGAGCCGTCAGCTTCGTTGTATCACTTAATCCAACGGTCGCTCAGAGCCTTCTTCTATCTTGCCGTCCGATTCATTTCATCATCTCATCATCCTACCGCTGAGCTTCGCAAATCATCAAAATGGATGCGCCCGCTCAACACCTAAGCATCAAACCCATCGACCCAAAACAAACACCCACTCTCTTCTTCCCCAAATACACTTCCCCCAAATTTCTCCTCTTCCCCCGACCATGGCAGACACTGCCATGTCTGCTCCGCCGTCTCCATCTCCACCACGACCACAAGGACACCACCACCATCACCTACCTCTTCCCTTGTCGTGTCTGTCTTGTTCTTAGCATTGATTTTTGATGCTACCAAGAAGACAAACATAACCAGGGTTTCACCACAGTGAAGAGAAGACAAAATTTGGGAGAAATTCGAGTAGAGGATTAGCAGAGGAGGAGAAGTACAAGCATGGGTCGAGTCTATTTGCATCAGAGGGTGAGTTAATTTTATTTATCTAAACCCTAATCCTGCTGATTTGGGGATTTTCAAATTAGGGTTTGTAGAAATTTAGGGTTTTGTAAAAACTATAAATAGGAACTGATGTAGGATGTTAAAAGGGTTCTTGGGTCATCCGAGAAACCCCCTAATTGGGTTAAATTCATATTCAGTTTCAATTTAATCTCATGTTTAGTTTAATTCCATGTTTATCTGTATCTTCATGTTAAGTATGTTCTAAATCACTGGTGCTAAGGTTGAGATGAAATTTAATTCCTGTTAGGTGGTAAAATATTAGGAAGGAATTCTTGTAGTGATCAGTTGCCTAGGGAAGTGATGAACTTAGTATGTAATATCACCTGTGATTGAGTGTGCCTTAAACAGACACTCAATGCTAGGGGTGATTGAGTAACTTAGCTCATTAACTTTCCACAAATGCATACCCTGGACTAAGGAAGGCATGAACCTCCCCCTTTTTCCATTAGGGACAAGAATATGAACTAGAATTGCTACTATCTAGCTAGGTATAAGATGGATTCAAGACCTTAGTGTTTTACTTCTTTGTCACTGTTTTACTTAGAGAACTCACTGCTCATTTCTCACTGCCTTAGGCTCATTGCCTTTGATTCTTTGCCACTGTCAATCTTTGCATCTTTGGCTCACTGCCACTGTCACTTACTGTCACTGCTTAGCTTAGGAAACTTCAACTACACACACAAGTCTCTGTGGATCGACCCGTATTTGCACATTAGCTTCAATCGACACCGTGCACTTGCGGTTATCATTTGTAGGATTTTTAGAAGCCTACCAAGTTTTTGGCGCCGCTGCCGGGGACTTGGCGCTGTGTGTTGATTTGTTCTTTGCTGTTTTGTTGCATTCACTTCCAACTTCAACTACACACACAAGTCTCTATGGATCGACCCGTATTTGCACATTAGCTTCAATCGACACCGTGCACTTGAGGTTATCATTGTAGGATTTTTAGAAGCCTACCAAGTTTTTGGCGCCGCTGCCGGGGACTTGGCATTGTGTGGTTGCTGTTTTTCCTTGCTTTCTTTTGCTTCTATTCACTTGCATATCTTGCATTTAGTATAATCATTTAGTGTAAGCATTTAGTGCATCATAACTTGCATTTTTCATCTTTGCATCATTTTCCCTTGCTGTTCTTGCTGTTCTTGACAGCTTCTGTTGAGCCAACAGGTGTTGCTGCTGCTTCCTGTTGCTGCTGCAAGCCTCTGCAGCTGTGCTGCTGCTGCTGAGCTTGCCACTTGCTGTTGCTGGTGCTCTTGTGCTGCTGTGGTGCTCCTGATGGTGCCAGGCCAAGACTCCTGTGAGCTGCTGGGCTTGTTGCTGTGCTGCTAAGGCTGAAACTTGCTGAACCAAAGCTGCAGCTAGAAAGAACCCAAGCCCTGAACTGGTGAAGCTGCTGAGCCTTGATTGCTACTGGTCTGCTCCTGCTGCTAAGCCTTGATTGCTGCTGCTGGTGCCAGAACTGCTGCCTGAAGCCTACCTGTGCTGCCTGGTGCTGCTGCTGTTTCCTGCCAGGCCAAGCCTGTTGATGTTGCTGAGTTGATCTGGTGTTGTTGTCTGCTGCTGCTGCTGTAGCTAGACCAAAACACAACTGGGCTACACAAGCCAAAGAAAATTGAACCAAAGCCCAACTGGGCCTTGAGTGTTGAAGCCAATGCTTAGGATGATCCAAAGCCCAACTGGGCTTTTGCAACCAAACTGAGCAGCTGGGCTGTGCTTAAGCAAATGTAAGCCTAAACCCATTAAGAGAACCCAACCTGTGGGCTTCCATTTTTTATTTGTGGGCTTGTAATAATTTCTTCCATTTTCTATTGGGTTTGTAATTTGAACTGAACTGTGGGCTTGACCCAGCAAAAATTTGAAAAACGTTTTTAGGCCCAAGTGGGCCTCGCACTTTGGCTCTCTGAGAGCCCAAAAATCAAATACCCAGATGGGCCTCGTGCATTCATGGGCTTGGTTCCCTGAACTCGTTAGTTGGGCCTTGTACTCAAATCTCTAGGCCGTTCGCTGGGCTTTTCTCACAGAAAATTTGAACCAGTTAGCTGGGCCTTTTATCCCATAAAACCAAAGTTTTCAAAACCCAATAAACCAAAGTGTTTTCTTTTCCCATTAGGTCCAAATTTTCTAAAACCCATTAAAAACCAAATTTCTTTTTCAAACCCGACAAAACCAAATGTTACCCATAAAAACCAAATTTTTCCCAAAAATCCGAACCCATAAAAACCAAATTTTGGGCTTTGTAACATAGTTACTTAGCTTTTGAGCCCAATCATGTCTAGATCTTGGTCTACAGTTGGGGAATACAACAAATCCCTTAGAGAACTTGCGTATGGACATACTCCACGTTATGAGCCTCCCATAGACCATGATGTCAATAGTTATAGGAATTATTATGGACATTTTCAAAGTCCCGAGCCTCAATACATGAATCCTAATAACTATTCGCACATGCATCATTCACCACAACGTGAAAATGAACATTTTGCTAGTGCCTCGCTCACACAATCATCACTGATCGATCAATTAGAAGCTCGAGTCACAGCTTTAGAAATGCAATCACATGAGGAATCTGTCACATCTAATTTTCTTAGGCAACCTGAAATCTATGCATGTCCCGCATGTGGTAGTTTAGACCACCCTGTTGAGAATTGTCATATTTTGCATAATTTTAGGCAATCTAGAGAAAATCCAAGGTATGAAATGCCCATAAATTGTGAGAATGGTAGTCATTGGGACCATAATCAATCCTTTGAGGGTTGCGATCAATATTTTGTAAACCCTAATGACCATGCACACATGTACCATTCACCACAATTTGAACATGAAGAATTTTGTACTCCCATGAATTTAGACTCCACCACAGAAGCTTTAAGACTCAGTAAGCAAAACTTTGATAGATCTACATCACGAATTCATGCATATTTAGATCAGATTTTGCTTCACCTACAAAAGGAGGAAATTCATGAGGAAATGTATGTTGTCCCTAATGAAGTGTCTAGTCCCATTCATGTAAATGATGTTGAATATGAACCTAATTTAGAGGAACATGAATCGACTAATGACACCACCACTGTTAATGAGGACCAATATGCATGCTACCATGATGATGATTATGATGATTATGATGATATGTTAGAAGAACATGAAAATATTGTGGAACCTGTTGGTTCAATAACATATGGCTTATCGCCCTCGACCTTCATGAATGTTGTTTTTTCTAATACTCATTGTAATTCATATGATTTTGATATTGACATGGGATTCGTACAATTATTCTGCGAAGATGAGCATGACATAGGAATAGTTGAATCTTCTGTAGACACTAATGCTAATATGCATGAAAATATATTTGATGTGTCTGATTCTCTACCTAGGTCACATTGTGATATTTCTCCTGATTTGCCAATGCATGAGAATAAATTTGTTGATGATGTTGATGACTCTGATTGTGATCTTGCCAATTTGTTTGATGATTGTGAGCATGTTGTGACACGTGTATAAGACTTAGGAGATGTTGATGTGATTAGTAATGATGTGCCTATCGTCCTACATAAGTCACAATCTGATGGCCTTCCACCCAACCTAGATTTGGTTTGTACCCATATTGTCAAACCGACTTTTCTGAGAGTCCCTAATCTAGGTTTGGAACTGTGTGCTTCCCAAGTCCTTTTGGACTATTTTGCATCTAAGTATAATATCTTTGAGGAGCCATAGTTGGAATTAGCATGTTTTCCCGTCCCTAGCACAGTTCACTTTGAGTTAGACCTTGTACATGATGAACCCCCAAAACTGCGAGATTTTGTTTCCAAAATTTTATCCATTGAAAAATCCAGGTTTGGGGGTAGCTCATTTTGTTTCACATCTTCACTTTCATGCCTATCATGTTATAATTGTGTGAAGCTGTTGAAACCTCTACACTTTTTCTTTTGGGTTGATCCTCAACTCTTTAGATTGTTAGTGTATGGTGAATTTTTGTATATAATCCAGTAGATAAAATTTCTTAAAAACCTCTTTGTTCCTTTTGTACATATTTTGCTAATCCAATATGATCTCGGCTGACATATGTTGGATTCTTGCCTTGAATAACGGAGTTCTAATATTGCTTTCGCCGAAATCGGGTATTCTCTTTCCTTTTTCTCTACTCAACATGATCCTCTTCATATGTTGTATTATAATTTTGTTCATATTTTGAAACATTGAGGACAATGTTTAGTTTAGGTTTGGGGGTGAAAAGTAGATACTTTGATAATATGCCATAATTGAAAACAAGAACTCCTTCTTTTTGAAAAAAATGAAAATGAAAATAAAAAATAAAAATTGAAAAAAAAAAAAAAAACATAAAAAAACATAAAAATGGAGCTCATTTACCTTGAAATGTTGACTCTTGTGCAAATATGTAATTATTAGGAGTCTTAGTCTAGATATTTAGGCACCCTGATTCTAGCACAATTCACATAGTGATAAGAAATTTGCACGCGCACGATCTACCAATACATGTATAGCCTCGATCTTCAAGGTGTTTGATAGGAAGTCACGATTGCCAATCACTTTAGAATACTGAAAAACTTGACTAGCTTGTTCTTTGGTTGGTTGGGATAGAAGGTGGAGGTTACATTAAGAAAACAACCATCGAATTTAACTGGGTGCATCAAAAAGGCTACCTCTTGCAAAGTGTCATGTAATCTTTTGTTTCCTTTTGTATATGTATCAAAAGTGTTTCTTTATCAAAAAAAAAAAAAAAAAAAAAAAGTGTATATATTCAGAAAAAAAATCAGAAAAAAAAATACAAAAAAATCAAGTATTTATCAATTCCATCCTCTCTTGTTCCAAAAATAAAAGAGAGTAGTCAATGTAAATAAGAGTCATGTAAAGAGTCATTTTGTTTTTCATTGTAATAAGCAAGGAAGGGTGTATGCCATTGATGTACAACGCGAGTAATTGTGAAATACCTCCAACTCATTCACAATTCTCGTAAAGTCCGGACAGCTAGCTAGATTTCGACCTTGGTTCTTAGCCTGAGAAACTATCTCTTGGTGATTAGTAGTCATAACATCCGATCTTTCTTTACACATGTGTAGATACACTTTACACTCTTATCACATGTCTTTATTTGTTATCAGTGCTAGGATTGTGCCTTTGATAGCTAGATTGACATCTCCATTTTGCTGTGAGCTTAAACTGACTTGCACATGTCACATTTGATGGAATCTGAGCTTATATTTTGACCTAGAACTTTGTAGGTACGTTCTAAGCAAACCTTCACGAGACTCAACTCGTCCACTAGGGACACTTAGTGGTTTAAAAGGCTTAGTGCATACGCTAAATGCATTCGAGAGACCAGCGACAGTGGTATAAGTAGGATTTCCTTAGTTTTGTTTTACTTGAGGACAAGTAAAATTCAGGTTTGGGGGTATTTGATGAGTGCTAAAAAGTGCATATTTCTATATATTTTTCTTGGCATTTAACTCATCTTTTGTGCATTAATTCTACATTTTATCCCATATTCTGTGTTTTCGTTGTTTTCAAGAATAAATACTTTTCTTAATTAATTTTGCATTTTTAGGTACTAAATAAAGCCTGGTTAACTCACGGAGCGAAAAGAGCAAAGGAACGGCAAAAGACTCTCGCTAGGAGGAAGGGAAGAATGATGTTTGCAAGAGCCGGATCAACGAGAAGTGGGATTGAAGAGGAAGAATTGTTCTTAAAGAAGATATGGGCTTGGAATAACCAAGGCCCAAAACCCTCACCCAAATCCATTTCCTATATCCATACCCGTTTCCCTTTCTAGCCGTCAGATTGGATCATCTCAGCATCCTACGGTCGCAGCATCGCCGTACATCAAAGTCTGAAACTCCTGTCTAACACTACAGCACCTAACTCCATCTGGAGCCGTCAGCTTCGTTGTATCACTTAATCCAACGGTCGCTCAGAGCCTTCTTCTATCTTGCCGTCCGATTCATTTCATCATCTCATCATCCTACCGCTGAGCTTCGCAAATCATCAAAATGGATGCGCCCGCTCAACACCTAAGCATCAAACCCATCGACCCAAAACAAACACCCACTCTCTTCTTCCCCAAATACACTTCCCCCAAATTTCTCCTCTTCCCCCGACCATGGCAGACACTGCCATGTCTGCTCCGCCGTCTCCATCTCCACCACGACCACAAGGACACCACCACCATCACCTACCTCTTCCCTTGTCGTGTCTGTCTTGTTCTTAGCATTGATTTTTGATGCTACCAAGAAGACAAACATAACCAGGGTTTCACCACAGTGAAGAGAAGACAAAATTTGGGAGAAATTCGAGTAGAGGATTAGCAGAGGAGGAGAAGTACAAGCATGGGTCGAGTCTATTTGCATCAGAGGGTGAGTTAATTTTATTTATCTAAACCCTAATCCTGCTGATTTGGGGATTTTCAAATTAGGGTTTGTAGAAATTTAGGGTTTTGTAAAAACTATAAATAGGAACTGATGTAGGATGTTAAAAGGGTTCTTGGGTCATCCGAGAAACCCCCTAATTGGGTTAAATTCATATTCAGTTTCAATTTAATCTCATGTTTAGTTTAATTCCATGTTTATCTGTATCTTCATGTTATGTATGTTCTAAATCACTGGTGCTAAGGTTGAGATGAAATTTAATTCCTGTTAGGTGGTAAAATATTAGGAAGGAATTCTTGTAGTGATCAGTTGCCTAGGGAAGTGATGAACTTAGTATGTAATATCACCTGTGATTGAGTGTGCCTTAAACAGACACTCAATGCTAGGGGTGATTGAGTAACTTAGCTCATTAACTTTCCACAAATGCATACCCTGGACTAAGGAAGGCATGAACCTCCCCCTTTTTCCATTAGGGACAAGAATATGAACTAGAATTGCTACTATCTAGCTAGGTATAAGATGGATTCAAGACCTTAGTGTTTTACTTCTTTGTCACTGTTTTACTTAGAGAACTCACTGCTCATTTCTCACTGCCTTAGGCTCATTGCCTTTGATTCTTTGCCATTGTCAATCTTTGCATCTTTGGCTCACTGCCACTGTCACTTACTGTCACTGCTTAGCTTAGGAAACTTCAACTACACACACAAGTCTCTGTGGATCGACCCGTATTTGCACATTAGCTTCAATCGACACCGTGCACTTGCGGTTATCATTTGTAGGATTTTTAGAAGCCTACCACCTGCGATTTTCGGTCGTAGCAACTCTTAGTTGTGGGTGAGATCAGCTAAGGGAATCAAATGCGCAGTATCCTGCTGGGATCATAGGAATAGGGAGTACAACTGTACCTTGGATCAGTGGGACACTGATTGGGGTTCAACTACAGTCCAGTCCGAAGTTATCTTGGAGTAGGCTAGTGTCTGTAGCGTCTTAATACAATGTGTGTTCAATCTGGACTAGGTCCCGAGGTTTTTCTGCATTTGCGGTTTCCTCGTTAAAAAAATTTCTGGTGTCTTTGTTATTTCTATTTCCACATTATATTTGTTTATATAATTGAAATAATACAGGTTGTGCTTTTGAATCAATAAATTGGAAATCCGACCTTCGGTTGTTGATTAATATTGATTGATCCTTGGATATTGTATTTGTTACCATCCAAGTTATACCTTGTATTTGATTAGAATTCGCAGTCCTTGCTTGAGTAAATCAAATCAAGAGTAGAGATATAAACTCGTTTATATACTTTTAATTGATTGAGTCTTGTTGATTCTCTTAAAAGTATATTCGAGTTTGTCCATACGGATTTCTAAGCGAAATATTGGTTGGTGTCGTTAGACCCACGCTTTTTCACACACATATATTCAGAATCAAAAATACCATATCAATGACAGAACTACGCGAGTACCAGGAGGAATACATCGCTCTTGAAGAAAAAAAGAAATAAATGGAGTCTTATCCTGTTGTGAACGCATGAACAAAAGCAGGGAATGCAAGTCTACTCCCAAAAATAACAAACACAGTTGCAAGCACATCTCAAGGAAGAAAAGAAAAAACGATGGTTGAAGATCAACAGAAGCTAGTATCTATAGGTAGTCGGGATCAAGAAGAATTTGAAAGAGAAAGACAATTCAATATTCGTGGAGGAAATGATAAGATTCAAAGACTTGATAACCATCCAGAAGGATATGGAGGTCAAAAACAATATTATAATCAAGGTAAAGGAAGTAATAAAGTAGTATGGGAGCACATAAAGATGCCACATATAAATACTGCAATAGACAAAATATGGGAAGCCATTATCTCAATGGAAGAAATACCAGCACCATCAAATATGGGAAATGAACCACCACCAGGGAGGAGAAGTAGAGAACTCTGTGTTTATCATCGCTTCCATGGTCACACAACAAACAACTGCAGGAATGTGAAAGAAAATCATACTAAGAATGATTGATCAGGGGAAGTTAAATCACTTTCTGGTACAACAACCGCAGAATTTACCACCACCACCAGAAGGTCGTGCACCAGGTGCGGAGACAGAAAGGAATACATATTTGATTGAAGTAGGTGCGAAGGCAAAGAATCTATATTGTAATTCCATAATACATCTATTCAAGAGCATAGAAGATTTCCATGATAATGTCTTGAGCCGAGTTTATGCAAGTGACAGTGATGGAAGAGAGATACTGAACCTTGCGAAGATATCACCCTTGAAGGAATGGAAAAAGCAACCTATTTCCTTTAACGCAGAATAAGTACCAGGAGGTGGAGAACCTCACGATAACCCGCTGGTGGTCAAGCTAGAAATAAATTCAAAAGCGAAAGATGATGACGATGGAGAGGAGAACGCAGAAACATGGGCCATCAATAGGATATTAATTGATCCTGACAGTTCAGTTGATATTCTGTTTTTCACACATACAATACTACGGGTGGTAGAGATGAGGAACTAATCCCATCAACTTATAAGATTTATGGTTTCAACGGAACAACCAACAAGCCAAAGGGGGAGATAACGATGCGAATTCCTCTAAGGTGCTTATCAACAGAAATCATATTCTGCATCGTTGATATAAAATCACCTTATAATGCTCTGATAGGAAGACCATGGTTACATAGTATTCTAGGAGTGACATCCACTTTCCACCAATGCATCAAGTTTCCTATACCTCAAGGTGTTGGAGTAATCAGAGGAGATCCGAACGAAAGTAAAACATGTCATGAGATTGATGTTGAAAACAGTGAAGAACGTGCAAGCAAGCAGAGAAATTTGAAGAAGCAGATACAGGAAAGCCAGAAAAGAGAGCGATTAATGGTAGATGTTGTAAGTAAGGAAAGTGAAATAAGAAGGATTTCTATAAAGGCGACAACATCCGCACAAGAACACCAAAGAAAATTTCAAAAAGGAGATTTATTATTGAGGCAGAAACCGCCATATCAGAAAAATAATAAAAGAAGCATGGATAACATATGGGAAGGACCATACATAATCAGAAAGATAGTTGGGGATGGAAAGTATGAGTTGGCAAATGATAAGAAAGGAGAATCATCTAATGAGCTATGGAGTCAGATGTATCTGAAGAGATACGGTCTTTACGGCAGTTCTCGCACACCAGAAGAAATGGAACTCATGCGAATCAATGTATTGGATAACATAAGCGAACTTAAGGAAGCACAGAAGGAGAAAGAAGCAAGCAAGAAATCTCAGATGTAAAATTTTCTAGAAAACAATCATCAATCATGCGAATAAGAAAAGAAAAGAAGATCGCAAAATTGTATTAATCATAAATATTATGAATGTGATAAAAACCTTTTCATTATGATGATATTACACCAGAAAAACGCAAAAATAAGACCTTATAATAAGACCTTAATAGAAGGCATCAGAAGTAAAGACTCCAATTAGGGAGGCTAGGTATCCAACCGTAGCGTGCACCCTAGTTCGCATACAGCAAGAGGCAATAATAAGACCTAACGCGCGTCACAATTGGAAAAACTTAGTTAGCATGGATAAAGTGAAAGCTACATCGACCCTGGATCTTGAGTCATGGAGATTTGGGGTGAAATAAAAGCACATCCAGGAGAGGCACCTAAATTGAAAAATTAAGGTGACAAGGTCTCTCCTAAGGAATGCAGAAACTCGATCAAGGCGCCGAGGCACACGGTTGAGTCAAGAGTGTCTGGGGCATCTGAAGCGTACCTGGACGATCTTGACAAGTCTTGACTATGATGTACTCAGTCCGAAGAAACCCAGTTAGGGTGCGGTCTTGTAACCATAAGCCATATAGGAAGAGGGATAAGAGACCGCGAAAAAAATTGGTTGTTGCATCACTGGATGGGAGGATCCCACCCTAACCCGATAGGGGTAAGCCTCCTTGAAGGGGAAATCAGGGGGAATATGAGGACGACACCCTCCATTAGGAAGCTGAATTGTGTCAAAAGACGCAAATATCATGAGTGTTTTTACTCATGGGAGTATTAAGGCTTGTCGTATTTGCGCGTCAGTAAAACTTGAAGAGGTAATAATACTAAAATATGATAAGGCGAGATCAACGGGCCGTTACACGAACATGTAAAGGCCTCCTGTGATATCGTCGCACAGAAACAAAGTCATATACTAGGCAAAATAAGACCTTTAATTAGGAAGGCAAAATAAGACCTCATGAGAAAAATAAAACAGAAGTTAATAATCATTGTTTTGCAGGATATACTAATGAGAGAAACTAAGCTTGCGAATTTAATCGCATACGGAAAGGGCATTTCCCACAAGAAGAAATCAACAGATACATAGATGACAAACAATAAAACAGAACATAGCTGAGGAAACAAAATAAGGTACACTCGTAAGATGAGGTAAAACAAAGTAATTGAGACAAATAGATACATAATAGATCATCGCACAAGTTAGACACACACATATATGATAACAAATAATCTTTTATAACTCGATCCTTGCTTAGTTCAATCATTTGATGGCCACTAACAGAGGAAGGTATTGGAATGCAAGCATATAAAGGAGTGTTATTCGCCCCCAAATGATAGACTTACACATAGGTTATTTGTCTTCATAAGTAAATATTATTATATATGTTATTATTGCCAAGTCAACTCCAACTGTTACAAAGAACAATTTTTTATAGATGCAGATATATCACAAGGAGAATTTACAATAAGAGACCTTAAATAGTTTTCATTGAAAAAAGTAGTTTCAAAAGTTAGGAAATATTTAATGTACAAAGAACTGACAAAGGATTTACAATCGTGACAAGATACAAAGGATCTGCAACAACAAAGAGCTACTTCTCGCCTATGTTATCTTCATCAGTTTAAGAACCACTATCTTCTTCATCAATCTCCTCATACTCCTCATCTTCTCCTTCTCTATCGGAGATATCAGAACTTTCTTTGTTAGAAGGAACATCAGCAAGATTATACTGTGAAAGAGGAATGCCATTATCGGCACAGACTTTCTTAATAGTCGCATCACGGACGCGAATAACATCCTTACTATTATTGGAAACAGTGATAACCAACTGCTTCTTAAGCCTGCGATATTTGGAGTCACGAGCGGTAAGCTTCGCCTCAAGACCCTCATAAGCGGCAAGCTTTGCCTCCAGATCCTTAATTTGTTCACGGAATTCCTTCTCAGCCTCTGCGAAAGAAGATCAAATGGTTAACTTCGCTTAAGAATATTTTTCGAGAAATGACAAATAAATAAGTATGATAAACAACCTTCTTTATTAGAAATAATATCCCTAACCAAGGAAGTATGATCCGATTCAAGGCTAACATTTATAGACAAATCATTCCTAGCATTATCCAAGACCTTAGCAGCCCATTCAAATTCAGTATCACTCTCTATAAGAAGTCGGGAGCGGATCAAATTCCCTCGCTCAACAAGTGCGTCTTTTTCGCTTATAGCATGATCTCGCTCTATTTGAACTTGAAGGATGGTTTCTTGAAATTCCTTCAAAGCTTTAGCACATTTGAGAGCAATCTGATCCTTCTCATTAATAAGGGTGTTAATTATTACTTCTAAAACCTTAATCCTTTCTTTGGATTCCAAGAACCGACGTTTAAAACCATTACTTGTAGACAAAGCACTCATGTGATCAGTCTTAAGAAGTTGGTACTTAGCCTTGAGCTCCTCCCAGGAAAGGGTTTTTATTTTGTCATCAGTAAGGTTATTTAGAGAAGCATTAAGATGATCAAGGAGAGTATCATCATTGACATGATGATTTAGGGAGCGAAATAAAGATGATGCCTCATCAGTAAGGATGTAAATCTCTGCAAGAATATACAATTACAAGGCGAGCAAAAGATACGAACAAACAGATTGGCAGAAGAAATAAATAGTTACGCACCAACTAGATGATCGTTTCTCTTGTGAAGATCGGATATATGGTTCTTATAAGAAGAAACGTAAGTCTCTAATTGACTGTTGTTCTTGCGAAGATCAGATGCATCATTCTCATGAGTGGAAACTTCGATTTTGAGTTTAATATTTTTAGCCTCGATCTTACTAAGTCTCATGTGATAGTCTGATGAAACAGCATAAGACATGCGGGCCATCTGCGAAGACATGGGGTGAGTATTAAACATCATCCTCATCAAAGACATCAAAACATCATCTGAGAAAATGTGAAAGCATAAAGATCACCAAAGAGCCAAGTGAATACTGGAAGCTTGGGCTCAATTCCGAGGCAACTCCACTAAGAGATTCATCCTCCAAGGTGTGGGCATCACATATCTTTGCAACCGTTTCACACGCGCGAGTTAATGGCTCATTTCTAATTTCTGACATGGAGTCAAAAAACATGCTGGATAACTGCTCCATAGAAGAAATGACTGAAGGGTATTCAGTGAGAAGGATATCATCATCATCGCTAGAGTGAGAACTTGAAGAATATGGAAAAGGTGCTTTCCTCTTCTTTGAAGGATTCTTGGAAGAGGGTTTAGAAGAAGTCTTCTTTCCGCGAACTACACCCTTAACTTTAACACCTACAGCTTCGCCAGAACCACCAACCTCTCTAGCTTCAACCTTCGCACATAGGTGAAGATAAGAAACAGAGGCAACAATATTTTTAAAGTATGAGAGAAGGTATTTCTTACTTCGTCAGTGATCGAACGTAGCGCTTCCAACGTGCTATGTCTCCCATAAGTCCTTAGATCCTTCTTCAACTTGGTAATCTGAAATTCCTTAAAGATTACCAGAGCAAAAAATAGGGTGAATAATGAAAAGTAAACAAGCGAAGTCATGAATAACATACCACAGTCTGTATATCTATCAACCTGAACTCCCAAGGGTTGTAAACAGGAAACCCTCAGGAGAGGATTAATTGATCCATCAACATTAACACCAGAAATGTAAGGTCCTTTTAGGATGATGGGGAAGACATTCCAGCGATCATCCTTTGAATGTCGTGTGGAATTGTTGGTTTTGTCATGGAAATCAACATCTCGCATGATTTTATTCTCTTTTGCAATACCATCCTTCCTTTGCAAGCGAACGCCCCAACGAAATGACTCATGCTTTACGATAAGAATATCATAGTGAGCGAAGAAATTCTCTACCATATACTCTTCAGGATTGATATCTAAGTCCGCATACTCCGCTTTCCTAGCCTTTTTGGGGTAGAGGGATTCTACTCCAGCCGCACGACGAGCGTACTCTACCATAATTCTGATGCAATCACCGCTCAGTTGATATACTGCATGTGAGAATCTCGTATCAGAAAGGATCCTATAAAATTAAGGAATCTGAGGATTATAGAGAGGAATGGGAAGCCCAGCGAGGATTTTCCCAACTGAAATGATGATCTTTTGGTCATTCCAGCGATCGAGCGAGAACCACCTGTGGTTAAGAGTAGAAGTGGATTTTGAATTGGGAGGAACAGATAATGCAAAATCCCTATTTTTGAACTCCTCTTGAATCCTATCGAATTCTCCATTGTTCTTTCAACCAACTTGAGGCATTTTTTTGGTATGGGAATGAGGGATAATGAAAAAACGATATTCAAAGATGATCAAATAGATCAAAAAGTAGGGTGATGATCAAAACACGAGAAGTAAAACACGAAGATGAAAAGATAAGAAGAAAAGGGTAAAAACAGGGTAAGATGGTGATCTATTTTAAAAGGTTAAATCAGAAGAACCACAACGGAATCATGAGAACAGTAACAGAAGAAAACAATAGTTACAGAGAGAAAAGGAAGAGAATAAAAAAAAAAAAAAAAAGAAGACAGTCGAGAGTAAATAAGAGATTTACTCCCGATTTCCAAGATATTTACCCCATTAGTGCGATGATTGAAAGTGAAAGGATAAGAAGAGGCGGTTACAAGAAACGTGTCAGATAATGGATGGTTGAAAGGACACGCGTAAGTTAACATGCCTAAATTAGGGAAATTTGTCGTCAAAAGAGAATATGAAAAGATAAACGGGTGTGACAGAATAAATTAAGGTTTCTCATATCGCTCTCTTTATCAAAAGAATGACATGAGAAGAGGCAAAATGTAGATACAAGAATACCGCACACTAATAACGCATGCGTAGTACTAATTATCAAGACCAATCGAAGACAACCGCGTACAACTCACTCAGAATGACGCATTTAGTGACGTAAGCCTAATCACGAGTAAAGTGTGAAGATTATGCGATGTTATAGAATATGTGCGAGAAGAATCAGTGTAAGCGTGCGTTAATGACGCACGCCAGATCCGAAAATAAGGGCTTTATTAGCTGTCATCCACTATATAAATTCCTATATAAGGGACCGAGCGACCTTGTATTGGGAGAGATCTTTTTAAGAGCTTAGACAAGGAATTTAGAAGAGAGAAAGATTGTTTGTTTTCCAAGTTAGAGCTCTCTTATAATTTTGTATCCAAATTAAAGATCTAATGAATGTTCTTATGAGTTTTATGATGATTAATTGAGTTGTTATATAGATTTCAATAAGGATGTGGTTGTACGATTTCCTGCAACTGCAACTACAGATATAGCACTGAAGAAGCTAAACAAAGTGTTATTTTGTACCTAACATCCCAACTGAGACCGTTCTCCCCTTGAAATAGATGCTTATCCAGGCTCCGGTTTGGCATGAACTCATAAACTAGAAGCAAGTCATTTCGTTCGTGGCACCATCCTATGAGTTGGACCAAATTTCTGTGTCTTAACTTGCTAATAATCTATACTTCTGATGATATTCTTTTATTCCTTGTTTCGATCCTCTCGAAACCCTCTTAACAGCAACATTCAAGCTTAAATTGCTTAAAAATCCCTTGTAAACTCCCCCGGATCCTCCCTCCCCAATTTTTCTACTTTCATCAAAGTTATTCGTTGCATAAACCAGGTCGCTATATGAGAACTTCTTTGGTCCCGTACCTTTCTCAAATTCATTGTCCATATTGGAATTCTCTTTATCGTCATCAAAGTTCTTTGAGCCCACCAGAAAACCAAAGCTAAACAGAACCCACAACCAAAAACACCCAAACCAACCACAAGACCCACTACCAATCCAATTTTGCTACCACTTCTTCGTTCGTCATCTTTACTACCATTTCCTCTATAAATATCTGAAAGGTTTTCCTTATTGGTTTTTCCTTCATTGATTTCTAAAGTGGAACTGAATTGCCAAGAAAGGATTCTCTGAGTTTCAGCCGTCCAGCCAGCAGACCCTGAAAACCCAACCATAATCCTTTGGGGTAGAACCTTGCTTAGATCAACAATATGATACAAAATTGATTTCCCACCAAAAACAGGATAATCATCATAAGCTAGAAAAACACTTAGATTTTTCGTAGTCGAGTTATAACTTACCTGAGCATTAGCTGTTCTTCCATCCTTCATACTACTATTCCACGACACATTAGCCACAGATACAATCGAGTTAACGTTGATACCAACGTGGTCAGGACTTGGATCCCATGCGTTCTGAAATGTGTCAAACTCAACTGCAACAACTCGATTCTTCCGCGGGTCATCAGCCCTCTCAGAAACGAATAAAGCAAGCGATCCAACAGAGGATCTAGGAGGAACTTTTGATCCGAATGGAGCCAAAAAGAAAGTGATACCATCACCATTACCTTTAGCTTCTATACTTCCTATGATAAATGAGAAGTGTGTATCAAAATCTGTAAGACTTCCCGTTGCTGCATCCCAAAGTTGTATAGTTTCTGAATAAGTAGCCCAGCCAACACTCTCTAACCGATTAGGAGTACTATCTATATCCTTGGTTAGTTCGATGGCGTTGTTTTTCTCCCAAAACGTATCGTTTTGGAATTGTATATGAGAATCATTTGGTGTGAAATGTGGGAAATCAAATGAGATTGAATTTGTAATACTTGGATGAATCAATAATATTTTGATAATTAAAACATAAAATATTGAAGAATAAAGATGAGAATTTGTTGATGGGTTATAGTAGAAAGCCGTTGATGACGATGATTGAGTTTATTCAGTATAAGATAAAGATTAGAATTTTCTGTGATCATGGTTCATTCTTTATCCGTTATCATAAGTCAATAATTCCTTGATTAGTCAAACTCTTACCAAGCGTGTTGACTATATTTCACTTTCATGACAACCTGATAATAATGCAATACAAAACTAGTCATAAAAATTCAAGGTGACTAAACTTGTGTTACAAAAACCCCACTCAAATATTGGGATCCATTGAAACTTCAATGTAAACAAAACAAATTTTTAAAAACTGATACAAAAACCCCAAATTTTTAAAAATTGATACAAAAACCCCAAATTTAAATTTTGGTTTCATCAAATTTTATTTTGGTTTCATCATATTTATGATGAAACCAACATTTAAATTTGGGGTTTTTGTGTTAATTTTGTTTTGATGGGGTTTTTGTGTTACTTTTGTTTTAATGGGTTTTTTGTGGAAGGATGGTGACACCTCTGGAGTTATGGACCGAATGCAATATTGCATGAATTCTCCCTCTTTTTTTTTTTGACCATTAATAAACCGGTGGTGGTAGTTATGGTGCTGGACCAAGGTGGTTGTGGCCCAGATGAGGACGAAGAACAGACGAGTCAGCTATGGAACTAGTCGTAGAACTTGTTTGTTTGCAACTGTCTCGGCATCTGAATCTGAGTCAACCCCTGACTCGGACCGAGTCAGCAGTCAGACCGTTTGTTTTCCATTTTGAGTCAGATCTAACTCGACCTCTGACTCAGACATAACCCCTGACTCGGACTCATTTGAGTCAGGTAACAAAATACCCCTGACTCATGGGACCAACCCACTGACTCACTTATTTCCGAGTCAGATGAGTCAGATCTGACTCAAAACAAACATATCGACTCAGATTCAGATGAGTCAGGTGATTTCACTCAGATCCAGATGATTCAGATCCAGACGACTCAAATGAGTTAGGAGTAAACAAACATGGTGTAGTTTGCTAGGAGTCCTACATTGGCCCTAGTATTAAAGTCACGTGGCCCTGTATTAAGATCCTTGGATTTTATTTATCAATTTGATTAATTAAAAACCGAAAGAATACACAAAAAAAATAGAAATTCAAGCATATTACATACACAATTGTTTCAAAAAAAAAAAAAGAAAAAAAAATTCATACACAATTCAATTATCTCTAATTTACATGTCTGAAAATCCAAGGCCCTCCTCTTCAAGTAGTACTGGAGTTATATTCGTAGAAACTCTGTTTATATCTGTACAAACTCTAGCACTTGTAAAAAGCCGACCCGGTCGACAAACGTACCCCTTTTGCGGTGCACAGTGAATATCTGCAGAGCAAATACAAAGTCCTTCCAGGGCACAACCATCCTTAACAATGGTCACACCACTTTGATCTAAACCAAGGATTTGGTTAGTCCATTTACTGGAAAATACTCCAGAAGGATCATAACTCTCTTTCACTTTCAAAAACTCGTCGGCATGTTTATACTTATTGATTGCGCCAATAAACCCAACGTTGCGATTTTTACCCCAATGCGGTATTCCTCCATACTTGAATACTGCAATTTGTTCAATTTCTTCCAATATGTCCTCAAAAAGTCTAGGCGTTGAGCCGTCTTTACTTCTATAATAAGTAAAGTCGAAATCCATGGAATCTTCGTCCGTGCCTAAGTAAACATTTGAACCTTTTATGTATCTCATCCAGATTCCACTTGAAAGCTCTAAGCCACAAAAGGCTTCGGGTATTAAATCCCGTAGTGTTTGCAAGTCCTCGATGAAGTTCTTCACTTTTGATAATGGTAGATTGAGAGTAGTTTCGTGATAAAATTGGCCTTTAATTCTGGGATCCCATGGACAAGATGTGATTAGAGCATCCGGGGAGCCATCTATACAGCTTCCTGAGGCTTGTAAGAGATTTTGGAATCCTACTATCGGGTAACCTGTAAACAAATTACCATCATTTGTGAATCCGAATACGCTAATCCTTAATGCAAATGTGGTTACCCTTGCGCTGATGCATTTTCCATTCGCATCACCTGTGGCTTCTTGAGTCTCCTCTATTTAATTAGCCAAAAAGCAACGACATACTCTTTTAGTAAAATTAGACAAAGAGGGATAATCGACAACACTTATATAACTATTAGAAACGGATGATCTGTCTACCTGAAGATCTTACAACTGCCAAAGCTAGTGTTAATGTAGAACGAAAACCTGTAAAGTCATAGAGACCATTTCCGGATATATTCGACGACACTCTGCCATCAAGTCGATAAAGTGCTCAACGTTGATAAGGATACCAAGTTATGTCTGCAAATTCATACTCTCTACCGAAGGTAGTTGCCCGAGTCGCTAAATCGTTGTCGTTTTCTCTAACAACTGTTATGGAACGTTTGAAAAGTGGCTGGAGTTTAAGAGTTATCTGATAAACAAAAGTCAACATCCACATCAATCACAAAACTGCTAGTCAAGTTACAAAAGGATGGATGAAATGAGGTGTATGAAAAAAAGAATGGACATAGGAGCGTTCTTAAATCGGAACTGAAATGACCTGTGAAATAACACCAAGAACTCCAAGAGATAACTTGGCCGCTTTAATGTCAGGGTGATTAATATCAAGAACTCTCACTTTGGCATAACCTTCGTCAGGGCTAGCTGGTGTGACAATCTGCAGCCCTATAACATAGTCATGAACATAACTTCCGTTACCCCACAAAGTACTTCCATGGGCTCCTGTAGAAATCATACCGCCAACGGTTAATCCCCACCAATAAGGACTAGCCGGAAGTGCCAATCCAAATTTCGCCGCTTGCGACATCACATCCCGCAGTAACACACCGGGTTCAACTGTCATGATCCTCGTGGAGTTATCGATACTTAATGTGTGGTTGAGGTACATAGTGCTTATGATTAAGTTACCGTTGGGACTCTCGTCTGGGCAAACCAACTTGGTTAGACTGTGAGAGTACCTAGTTGCAACTTTCACCTTGATTTGGTTCTTGGAAGCCATAGCTACTGCTGCAATAAGTTCTTGTTCCGTTCTCGGGTAAATAGCATTTGATACTCTACATATTGTTCTGTCTGAAAATTCACCTATAGAATTCGTAACCGTGCAGTTACTATTACCCGGTGAAGAACATTTTATGGGATTTTCTGGTGGGGAAGAACGAATCATGCCAATTTGTAAAAATAAATGACATGTTAAAACAAAGCTAAGAAACTGAGAAACACTTTTGGATTTTACCAAGTAGCTTGACATTTTTGGATAAAATGATATGACTACTCTTTTGTTGTTATACTCTTATCTCTGATCGATCTCTCGCTATATATATATACACATTGATGGAGAAAATTGAAAGTGATATACATGAGAGGGAGGACGCCGAAGAGAGATTCAAAGAAGCAACCCAATGATAATGCGAATAGCCACCACCAAGTCCTCGACAGTAACAGGGTTTTCAATATTTGAATAGTGTGTGTTGAATGATTCCATGCAGATATATACAAACTTAATACGTGGTTCCACCAAACATTTTTGTTTTGAACAACGAAAGGTTTTGTTTGATCACATGGATGGCTAACCATGAGCTAATTTTCTATAATTAATTCATTTATAATCGAACTTATTCCATCATTACTATCAAAAAAATAAAATAAATAAATAAATAAAATCGGTTTCTGTTCCAGTTTCTGTGGTAGCTAGCTGAGCGGAACCTGACCTGTTGACATCCCTATGTTAAGTTTAACTATCTACGACTATATAAACTAATTTGGTTTAGTTTTTCATCTACCTCGAATCTTGCTTCTAATTAAGATGCTATAATTGTTGTTGTAATATAAAACTATAACCACTCTACATAGTTCGACAAAATCCTTGGACACTTCACACTCGTGGAATTGATGATGGGCAGCTCGTTTTCCTCCAAGTTTCCAACTCCCTCTGGCATTGCAGTTGAACCCTTCCATTGGATCGGCTCCTTTGTCATCATATTATCGGGCTGTCACGTGCCCAGCATTGTTAAGATCTAATCTTTCAATAAGATCTAAAATGTTTGTTTATGCTTGGCCATGCCAATACATATATATATATATATATACAGATATACAAGTATTAGGTGAGATTTCTATTGTTTCGAGTTTAATATACGTAATGTTTTTTCTTATATATAAAGGAAAGCCAGATTAGGTGAGATCTGAGATTTATATACCCAGGACAAACAACAAGTCGACATGTAGAAAATATTTAGGTTTTCTGCAAAAGCGACAAGGATATGGGTATAGGTTTTTCTTTCTACTGCAGGTTGCTAATCTTGCTTCACGGCTTTTTCTTAGCGTCTTTGACTTCAATTAGCAGGGTAACCACATGAGTTTGTACATAGGCCAAATGGCGAAATGCAGTGATTAATAATCCAATGGAAAACAAGGTAGATTAAATTTGCTAATGATAACAAAATGATTGGTGAAGTGATAAAGAGATTTATTTTAAAATATAAATATAATTTTTTATTTTTATATAATTATACGTAACTTTTGTTTTTATTTATTAGAGCATCATTGGAAGAGTCCAAAAGTATCTCCACAATTTGAAATTAGGTTGAATAATTTGTATTCACTTGAATATTGAATTTGATTATTGTTCATATGAGTTAGTCAGAAGTCAGAATAATCATGCTTCCATACGAAGTCCTAGAAAATCAAAGATTGGGGTCTTGGCAAATTTCCAGAGGATCAACTAATTTCAACGGTTCAACCCATTTTATCAGTTATTAATTAATTTATTTTTCATTGCAATTTCTTAGTTTTGATTTTCACGCAAGGGAAAATTCTAAATAGTTTCTGCGAATGAGACACTAGGATATGGGATGTTTTTTCTTCCCATGTTTTTATTTTATGCAAAGCACAAGAATTATTAACCTCTGAAGAATGGAATAGTGTTGAATCATCCTTTTCTTTCCAATCGGCTTGAATCATCTAGTAACTACCTAAAATTAGTGTTAGTGGTCTATCTGGCCAGTCCCCAGAAGTATTAAATCTTTTACTATATTTTCCCAGCTTAATTAATTATCAGACGGTTTATTGAAGTTTCTCAACGATATCAGTACGAAACTCTGAGCTCTGATACCATATGTTGTTGATATTTCCATGTTTTCTTCTAACAGTTTAGTAACACAAATTGAGAAAGTAAAAATTGACTTCACAAACCGATGTAACAAATGAGCAATGCAGTTAATTGAAAACGTATTACCAAAAATCATGTAGTTCCAACGTTGAACCAGTGATGAGTGGGCTAGTAAAACGACTTAAGTTAGGTAAACTGCCATGTATAACTCTGGTATCTTGATATGTGTGGCACCACCTATATGTATACAAAACAAAGTTCGGTATAAATGTTGAACCCCAACTTGACAATCTTGAGTTTAATGCCACTATCTAATTACAATACCGGAAAATGGGTCATTTGTCCAACTATTTTTAAAACATGGTTCAAATGGACGAGTAAAAATTATTATGGGTGAAATGGACACCAAAAAAATAGCAAGGATGAAACTAGATTCATCCTGACTTAAACTTAAAAATAGCAAAGATGAAACTGGATGCATCCTGAGGTAAATTAAAAATAAGAAAAAGTTTTAAAAATGTGGAGGATGAAACTATTTACATCCTGACTATTTTTATATTTTTGTCCATTTAAACAGTATCAAAATCTAAATGTTCTTTTCACACAAGAATTGTTGGTTTTGGTCTTTTTAACCAGTTTTGTAACTAGGAAAATATTAGGTGGCATGTATCAATTTCCACGATTATAAATATATACTCCTATTGTCTAAGAAGGCGGCCAAAAGATTCCTTAAAATATTTTGATTAGAACAGAGGAATCAACGAAAAAAAATTAATAAAACATAAATCGGTATACTCATCGTGTTGCTCACATTCCTTAGACTTTTCGAGTTTGGTCTTTCATATGCTTAGTTTAATTATAAAGAAAAATGAAATATACAAAGCTTTTACACTGATTAATAAATTATATTCCTTAATAAAATGGCAGTATTATTACAGTAGTTGTTCTTGGAAAAATACCACATGTATAGTAATCGATTTTAAACTAGTTGATTGAAACTGTTTGAGGATAATCATTGACCAAACTACTTGAACTCATTTTTGTTTCCAAAATGCTTGACGAACCAGGAAAGTGAAAACAATGCTTTCACAGACAGCCCAAAAACGGACCCCCTGTTGTTCTTTTTGGGGTGGGGCCCATGTGTTTTGTCTCTAACAGGTTTTACGTGGTTTATTTTCCGGATTCGATTCGTTCGATAAAGTAAACATTCACATCGGAGAAAAATGGTAACCATGTCGTTATAATTAGACCCCATCCTTCATGCCATCACGCAATAAATGGTAGTAAATAAAATCTAGAAGATGAAATCTGCTAGCTAACTGCGGGAGGGTTAGGATATTTTATATACACAAAATTGGTTAAAATGATTAAAATCAATAATTTTTGGGTGAAACGGACATCTAAAATTTGATACTGTTTAAATGGACGAAAATGTAAAAATAGCCAGGATATAAACAATTTCATTTTACCAATTTTCAAATGTTTTTTCTTATTTTTAATTTATATCAGGATGCATCCAGTTTCATCCTCCCTCTTTTTTAAGTTTAAGTCAGGATGAATCTAGTTTTATTCTTCCTATTTTTTTTTCTGTGCATTTCACTCATACTAATTTTTACTCGTCCATTTGAACCATGTTTTAAAAATATTTGAACAAATGATCCATTTTCCGTTTTATATATCGCTAGCTAACGTGGGACGCATCTCTGGCCTTGAGCACCTACATGTTCTAAATCTTGGCAAATGCAGTAGTAAGTAAATGACATTAACAAGTAGCACGACTGAAAATACATTATTCTCTTATTTTAGCACAAAACTCAAAAGAAGTTGAAGATGCAATACAGGGGGCAACCGGAAAAGACTAGAAAAATCGAAATAATGAAGTACGTACTATTTTCCACTGGGCCTGTAGTAGGGATAAATGGTATAGAAAGTCTGACATATGGTGAGAGCCAAGAGAAAGACTGCAGCCAACAGTGAGATAAGAGCCCATGGGCTCTTGAAGTAGGTGTGGCTGAGGTTAGCACGCCACTCGTGCCACTTGCTCTTGCAGTATTCATCCAACTGCTTCTGCACTATTTTCTCTAGTCTGCTTTCTGGGTCGGGAGTTACGTCCTTGGTCATCTCGTTAAACAACTTCGCCACTGCCTTGTCACTCCCTATTGCATTGTGCAAAACCCCAGCGGACCTCAAGATTTTAACATCATCCGAGGAATCAATGATATTGTCCATGAAGCACACGTATGATGTGATATCGTTCCCTACTCCTACGTGGAACCTCTCGAATGCCATCAGGTTGAGTAACGTTGATTCTGTAATGTCGTCAATGACCATCACCGGAAGTTTCAGTATGTTACCTTTGAACGATATGTCAGTCAGGTTATCCGTACTTTTCTCAAACTTGATTCCAGAGTCATGAAGATTCATTGCCGACCTTATGATATCTTCACCGGTGCCATCGCTACCAGCAGCACTATTTTTCTGGTCTGCACTCGCCGGCTGACCAGAAAATATAGTAGTAGGACCTTTCGCCTTACTGCGGCCCCAACAGAAATGATCACCGGAGTTCTTATTTTCAGGGGCGGAGCCTGCCGGTGGTTCATCTGGCAAAATATTAGATAACAAACTCTTCCTGTAGAGGTCTAATACGTGCAAACATGAACCCGTATTTCGATTTCTATAACTTGAATTTCCTCTACAAAAGTTGGATGCAATCGTGTTCAAATGCTCTTCTATATCCTCCTGCATGTATCATGTGTATAGTATATAATTAAATTCTACGATGAACACACTCTAAGAAACATGTCAGTGGTTACGTAAAATAATCAGAAAAGATACAAAATGTAATATTGATCATGCACCTTCTGTTGAGTGGGTAGAACGGCACCGAGCAAAGTCTTAAGAAGAAGCATAGGGAGTTGGTTTTCCAGCATCAAAATGTCTCTTCTTATGTAAGACATAACATATAACTTCCCGTGAAGACTGAATATAGGGTCATTGTCAGCATAGAAGTAGTCATCAATTGAGCCGACCAAGGATGTGGCTGCTGTAACTGATCCAGATGAAAATGCTTTATGATAGTCAGATACGGACCACCACTGTAAAATTTCAAGCATGAAACATCCGTCAAGTATCATTAGCTTCAAGAACCCATCTCGATCATGGAGCCACTCATCATCTAAGGAGTCATACGAATCCTCTAGATGCTGCAGTACAGGTAATACCTCCTCCTGAACATGTATAGGTAACGCTTTTGGATCAGTACTGGGCTCGTCAACATGATCTACCTGTTGCCATCTGCAGCTGGTGGTGGTGAGTGAGTCCACAAGTTTTTGGAGATTTATTTTGTATCTTCTAAGGAAATGAGCGAGGACACGGTGCTTATGGGGATCCATCTTCTTCAGATGGTCACCCTTGTGGTGATGGTAAGGACCAAAGGAGACGGTGTAAGGAAGGTAAGCAGCGGACTTTTTGTTGTTATCGTTATGTTGGAACTGCTACCACCTGTGCTAGGTGCCGGAAACTTGTAAATAGAAGGCTTATTCCATCGCGCCTTCTGGGTATCTTTATTTAAAACATCAACATCGATCGCCCAATATTTCATCAACAGTGATTGCTTCTCTTCTTCCATATCCCTTTATGTGTGTGTGCAACTATATCTATCTAATGCTGTTGTTAACTATGTTGAGAAAATCAGTCCTTTCATGGCCTCTTATATACATTATAGACACATTTAAAAAAGTAAAGTTCTTCATCTGTTTTTTCTCTTTTTGTTCTTCTTTTATTATTCCTGTCAGAGGCATATATATCTAATTACCAAAGGGTTTATAACTTATATCCAATTTTTTGTTCTGCATTAGGATAGTGCACGAATTATGATTATATTAATATCTGAAGTAAGTTTTATAATTAATAATATCCACTGGTGGAGCAAGGATGGAAAGGAAAATATTTCCCTTGCTAGTCGAGCAATTTTAATCTAGAAACAGTACAAATATAATTATCAGGAAATATGTACGGCATTAACCAATTGAATTAATTTGGACAAATTTTCATTTATCAAGTGTTTTTGAAAGTACCACGTACAAAATGATCTCTTGTGGTGCTATTAGATCAAAACTGTTCGAAAACACGCAAGACAAAAACTTCAATCAAAATAAAAGGGAACAAAAAAAATATAATACTTTGTGTTTCTAAACGCCAGGTAACAAATCACTTGCTCTTATCTGGCTCAGCTAAGCCTAGTACTATGTTACACATTGTGAGTTTTTATCTATGCTTAAATGATTAAAAGTTGCACTAGGAAGTAGGAGACGGGTTTGAAATTTGAATGTAGTTCCTTGCTTGGTATGTTAGCAACTACTTTGTGTCAGATGATAAGAGAAACCGGAATATATAAAGCAAAAACAATTCCTGGCAAAAGCTAAAAGAAACAAACGCAAGAAAAATATCCTACGGAGAGAGATGCCAATTGACAGATGTGGGAACTTGTAGGGTTTCCCTGCTTTTTTGGAGCATCGACATGTCCCTCCTTATCAGCTGATGTCAGTGTCCTTCCAATAAAGTCGTGGTTCTCATGTTGTATATGTCATCCTCAAGAAAGTTTCTTGACAACTACCTTCTCCGAACTATGTTCTTAGTCTTCTAATTTGTGTATCTCAGGCTTGCAAACTAGAGAATTTGGGTCTACTGTCTAAGAAAATTTAAAGTCGGGTTTTAAAAGACGAGTGTTTCTTGACAGACCGTGCGGGCAAACTACACGAAAACCGAATTCCAATTTTATGTCACTGATTTTTTTGGTGTTGACCAGGTGGGCCTTGCGGAGGATAACAGGGTATGAGAACTTTCAGACGGTTTTTTTTGACGGTCTGTCAAGTTTTTTCATTAAAAGACATGTAAAAGTTATGGTAAGGTGAAATGGGAACTAAATCTCTAGGCACCTGTGTTCTTTACTTTTTATTTTTTACTCTTCTTTATCGATTTCTCTTTCTTTTTCACCAAAAAAATCATAACTTCTAAAATAAAAGTCCATCTTTAACAAAATTTATATGTTTTTTACATTCAAAAAATAACTAAGATGAAACCGGTTACATTCAGTGTTATTCTTGGAAGTAATTTGATTTACATATAAGTAAAGTCGGTGTTTCAACCACTTGTTCCATATAAAAAAGAAGAAAAAAAAAACAAAAGATCTAGGATAACCATCGGTACGAAGATTTTAAACAGCCACAAACACCGTATTACTTCCACCACAGCCTTCAATAGTAACAAACACCTCGACATAAAAATAAATATCAAAATATATGCAGGATGAAACTAGATAAATCCTGAAAAAAGTGTATGTATTTGTTAGGATATGTACGATTAAATTATATACCTCATGACGAAAATATTTTTTGTATAACCATATGCAGGATGAAACCAGTTTTTATCTAGGTTTAAAGTAAGATGAAACTGGTTCAATCTAGAAATCTGTGATGATAATTAACTCTAAGTATCCATGTTGTTGTTGTTGTGGCATTTTTACGAATAGGTGGTGTGTGAACTGATGTAAGCTGGTGGTCGACCAAGCACCTGAAACTAGAGGTGTAAACTGGGACGACCAGCACGTTTATGGCACAACATGTTAAAATTCGAGCACAACACGACACAACATGTGACTGGCCCAACACAGGCACAACACATTTGTTTAGTGTGCTGTGTTGTGCCAGACAAATAGACCACATCAACACGCGGCATAGCAAAGCACACCACGTCATGCCTAAAATACATCACATTTGATGCATATTTCACAAAATATAATCATTGTTTTACCTAATTTTTCACATTTTATTTTCGTTATGCTAATTTATTTCTATAAAAATACATGTACTAACTAAAATATCTCAAAAAATATTTATTTTAGAAAACATAAATAAGTATGCTAGCACAGCACAGCACGCACAACACGTTTATTATTCTGACACATCACAGCACAGCACGCCATTTAGCACAACACAACACGTCTGAATTTCTGGAACATCCCAGCACATCACGCTAAGCACTTGACTTCGTGGGCTGGGCTGTGCCATGCCGATACATTTTACACCTCTACCTGAAACTATGTGTCTAATTTAGCTGGTCCCCTGCATTTGTTCAACCAATTAAAACATACCCATGTGCAAATCTAATTAAAAAAAATCTAGCAGGATAAATAACCGAGTTCCTGTAAACCCAAGCAAAATCTTCTTTTTGGGGATAATTTAAATACCAAGTATCATATCGATCCAACCGTTTCACCGTAGTAGTCGAAACACATTTTTCAGGATAAGGATTTTTCCATTCAAAATCATCAAATTTGAATTCCTTTTAGGTTGACACAAATGGTATTATTTTCGGATTTGTTTTATCAAGTCCACCTGTTGTTGCCCAATCATCAACATTCTATACACTTGAAAATAAGTATATGTTGATTTCTCATTTCAGAAGAAATCCTTTGGTCTTTGTTGTTCTTATATGCAATGGATGATTAAAACCAAAAATTTGGTCCACAAACCTATTACAGTGGGACGGAATAAAAATTAAAACTTGATTATAACCAAACATCAGAGTATTTTTGGTCTGAAACCCAGACCAAAACTATATTCGGTTGAGCGGAGGTTAAATGTTCCCTCGATACAGGCACAAATTAAAAGTTCGTTTGGAGCGGGACGGATGTATAAACTACACACTTAATCCAGGCGCAGTTTAAAAGTCCGTTTGATGATGGGGCAGATATTACACATATGCTTCAATCATGGTCTATAAAGAGGGGCGTGCTTATAATGTTCGCTTGATAACAAGCAAAAGTTTAAACTACGTTTGAACCAGGCAGCGGTATAATGTTCGATCGACCAAAATTTGCTCGTGCACCGCGTAGCGTCGCATCACAGAGTAAACCATTTTTTTTTTTTGCTTTTTGCTCTTTGGTTATCGCACCACTGCAATTACACTAGGATAATATCTAAAATATTCTTCGATATTATAAAAGTTTCCTTTTTTTTACTCGTCCTTCTGACCAGAAATAAGAGTCAAAGGTTATTAGACCAATTAAATGTGCAAACCAACCAATAAATCTTTTCCTTATTTGTATGACCAAAGTATATATCGAATGTATGTTTTCAGACGTTTTTATGAGTCTATTATCCTCAACAAAAGACACTCCTTCTGTCCCAAATTAGATGAGCTAGTTGTAGTTTGCGCAATTCTTAAGACAAATAAAAAAGGGGAGTATGTATAAGTATATTTTACAATTTTACCCTTATGGATAATAACTAGTAAAACTTATGGATGATTTATCCCTTACACCATACCATGGGTTTTCGTAAACTTTATACCGTTAAAAAGCATTTTAAAAAGCCTATGTAAACATGGCTATCAAATTGTACATATTTCTTACAATAATAATAATCAATTAAAAGGATAATTATAGAAATATCCCCTTCACTAGTAAGATAACTCATCTATGTATGCGAAAAACTTTAAAAACAACTAGCTCATCTAATTTGTGACTCAAGGAGTATAAAATACCTTTTGCACCTATATCAAAGAATCTCGCTAACGAAGGAACACCTGAAGGTGTTGGAGGAATTTCATCTTAACTCGTACTCACCCAGCAATTGATTGTCATAGTTAGTAGGTAAGTTTCCTTGCTGCATCTTTGTGGGAATAACGTTGTTTCTTGTATCAACGCATTCATAACATCTCTACGTGTCTCAATGGTAACATAAAGAGGGATGACATCCATGATACCAGGTCCAGATCTTGCACCTTCTCATCATGAGCCACAACCTTGTCGCCGCCCTTCCTATCAAAGAAATCTTGCATGTAGCTTCAGGAAATCCTGCAACTACACCTTTAGGATAATAAGTAAAATATTCAAGACATAATATATGGAATTGAAACTCACAAATTTATTATGAGGAAGACGATATTACAATTGTTCTAAGTATAAACCCTAGCTCAGATTTCACAAACTTATCTCTCAAGATAATACTCGGACCCTCAAAATCTCATCCCATTTACAATGCCCTCCTGATCCTTATATATGTGTTTAGATAGTGGATGACAACTAATTTACATAATGAATGACATCTAATAAACTCTTATGTGATACTATCACGCTTACATTAAAAATTAAACTTCTTATCGCACTTGGTATATATCACGCCTCCCATGTGAACCTTACCTTTGCTATATGTATTACACTTTCTACGTGAACCTTATCTTCACACTTACTCCAATATCGCATGGCTGATTATGACCTCATTTCTTGCTTGAGTACTGACTTAGAAGGATAGCGCATTCACATTCGCTCTGACCTTCATATCGCATTGTTATACACCTTTGATACATTTTACTCGAACAATGCGATATTCTCGTATCAACATTTTTCCTCTTCTAGCACTGATCTCGTGAAGAGAGATTACTGAGAAAATTTCATTCATGTGAATAGTGAGAGAATTTCATTATTTGACACAGTGTTTTGAAACCTAGCCCGGACCGGCCGGTCCAACTAGTAAACCTGTGACCCAATAATTTTTCAGGGATGGCTCAATATCGACCCAACAAACTTTATTTCCTGAAAACCCGAAGCTTTACCTTAAAAGACTCGAACATGCAACCCCTTCGTTTTTACTAGAAAATCAGAAAAAAAAAAACAAAAACTTTACCTTAAAAGACCTGAGCATCCAACCCCTCGTTCGAAAATAAAGCACGTAACCATTTTTGCAATTGATGTTACTTGTTAAGTCGTTTGACATTTTTAATATTTCAGTATATTCTCCATTATGTTTAACAGTATCCTCTCTAATTTGTACTCATTTTTAATCGGTATATTCGAACACCCATATTTAGTGAAAATTTCATGAATCAAGCTCAAAAGAGATATCACATTTGCAAAAACACAATCTTTGTATATATTTTCAGTTGAGCAAATATATTTCATGAATTCAAATTACTTACATCTAATCAAAAATTAAATTCATCAACCCAGTGGTGGAACCTGATTGTCCCAACCCAGTGATTTTACTGAGTCGATGTCTGGTCTAGTTTTCAAAACACTGATTTCACATTGGTCGTGTTTTTTCATACTCTCTGTTATTACCGATATAATCCGGATTTTGTGCGTGACCGTCTACACGTGCTGATAATTACTCCCTTTGACTGACAAGCCTTTATTTTCATCCCCCTTTGACTGATAACCGTCTACGCCAGTTCACATACCCTAATAAATGTGAGTTATCCTCTTCCTCAATTCTTTAAAAAATTCATCTCTTAAATTTTCTCTGCAACTTTCTTTCTTTCTGTCTCCTGTTTATTCCAAAAAAAAAAAAAAAAAGAATTGTGTTGATCTTTATGTCTAACCAGCAAGATATTCTCCCCACTGTTGAATCTTCATCAAGGTTAGTTTTTTTTCTTGAACCAATTTTCTTTGGTGTTTTGCTTTTATTTTTTTCTAGTTATTGTTATTCGTTTTGAATTTTTCAAATTTTTTCTTCTACTGTTGCTATTGTTCATCTGCTACTCTAACTTTGAAATCTGAAGATAATCCCATACTGTGTTTGTGTTGTTTTTAGCCAAATCACACCGACATCCCCCAGGAAATCTTGGACTAGAATTCCAATCAGAATTAAAATCGAAGGGAATTACGCTTTATATTCCAGCAGGTTCTTCACCTTTTACCTGTCCAGATTATGACTGAATACATAGGAAAGAGTGGACTTCGAACAGAGTTATTGTCACATTAGAGAAGCTTCGCGCAGGTTTACCTGTTTCTCTTTTCAGTCCAGAATGTCCTTTATTCTATCAAATCCTGTCACATAAAACCTTCGCGGAGTATTTCAGCTATGGGGTGATGCCATTCGCATCCTCCGTGAGTTTTCAATTCGTACGACGGGTAAAGGGCTTTCCACTCTTCCTGACCTGCGAGATGATTACAATCCTGCGGATTATACTGTAGAGTCCTTCTTCATCAATACATTGTTCATCTTGTCGCTTGAGCGGGTGCGCGTTGGGGTATTGAATTCAACCGAGCCAAAATTGATTCTTAAAAGAATCTTATGAGCGATGTCCATTTTTGGGATAAACCTTTTAGTTGTATTATTAAAATTCAGATCATAGAAATTTTTCCGAATAAGGACATCATTTAGTCTAAGTGGATGGAAGCATCTTGGTTGTAGGAGCTGAGGAACTCAACAATATAGTTTATACATAAAAACACAGAGTTTAGGGGTTAGAAATAAAATGGTAGTTTCGCTGTATGTCGGAGTCGTCACCATATCACTTTCTGTTTTTTATTTTATCTTTTGAAAACTTGTATGTTTCTCTAACTGTTTTGGTGGAGCACACACATCGAATTGTTACTACTGTTGGGATGAAATAAAATGATTGTGTTACTAAAAATAACTAAATGAAGTCCAATCCAACGGAAATCT
The DNA here is from genome assembly GCF_003573695.1 of Papaver somniferum. Classification (NCBI taxonomy): domain Eukaryota; kingdom Viridiplantae; phylum Streptophyta; class Magnoliopsida; order Ranunculales; family Papaveraceae; genus Papaver; species Papaver somniferum. The sequence goes on along the minus strand of NW_020618825.1, from coordinate 8,440,498 downwards.
CCGGTTGAATCTTCCTATAACTCTCAAATCATTGCCAGAAAGTTATTATGATGGAAACTAATTTTTTCCACCAAATCTCTTGTTTAAACCGTAAAGAAAGGGGTAGCCCTTATTCAATTGTTGGCTGATATGTTGGCTGCCATATCAGTGGGGTGTAAATAATAAATAGCACGCCTTATCCATTTGGAGTTGTGGAAAGCAATTAAATATAAATTTTCTGGGGTGTTGCCAACATACTTCGGGGTGGATGTCGTATGTCTTCTGAGTGTCTTTAGTAATTTTCTTCCAGGACCACTTTTCTAGCCAATTTCTCTAGCAAAAGCTTATTTCTTCAAAAGTACCTATAAGGACATAAAACACCAAAATAAATGCAAAAATGGGTACTATCAATATAGAATATCGAGATCAAAATAAACACATAAATGTGTCTATCAATTTTCATGGCAAAAAGAATAATTGTGTTCGCTTTTCAAGCGATTCAAATAGGATGAATTATTCTTTGATTCTTGAGGGTGCTTTTGTCTGGGGAGTAGATGCTGATGGATCAACTCGCTCGGGTCCTGTTGAGGGTCATCAATTTGAGGAGTATACCCCTGGCCTTTTAATTGGCCTGAGAAATCTAAAATGGTATTCTATTTTAGATGTGCATTCTTTTTTATTTATCTTCGCGTTTGCCTTTTCACAATGAATTTTGCTAACTTTAGGAGGAAAAGGATTATCGCAGCAGGAAGTCTCCGCGCTCTAAGAAAGTAAGAAATACTAACTTTCACCTTTTTAAACAACATTGTTGCCTTTATTTCTTATCTATCTTGGTGTGTGAAGGGTGGATCTGTGGAGAATAAGTCTGAAGATAACGAAGAGGAAGCTACTGTCCCTCCTAAGTCCAAGAATACTCGTGGAGGTTCTAAGAGTAAACCGAAGGTTCAGTTGCATAGATCTGAAGTTCCCAATCCTCCAGCCAATTAAGGGCAGCGTTCTTCTAACACTACAAGAAAAACCGGATTAAGCGACCAGGCACTTTAAGTTGCAAAAGCCTATATTGAGTCGCTCTAACCCTTATAGCGATTTAATGTGGCACTCGCTCTAGAGTTGGTAAAGGTGGGATTTCTATAAGTCTAGAGCAGCTAGGAAATCGCTTTAGTAATCAACCAACTATCATGTAGCGTCTCTTCCGTTAATTGCTCCACATCTAGACCGACCACCCTAGAGCAAGTAAGACACCAATCACTTAATGGCTAGACCAAGTCCCTGTGAGCAATTAAATACCTTGTCGGTATATACATCGAACAACTTGGGCTGAAGTGGGTTGTTTAAGTTTTCAAGCTACCAAATTTATTCAGATTGCTTCATCACTAGACCTGCCAACCAAGGAGCAATTAAGTATCTTCTTCATAGATACATGGAACGACTTGGCCTGAGCTTAATTTTTTAGGCAATCAAATTTCTGTATCCGAAAATGTAATTACAATATACAAATTAATACTGGACGTAATTACTAATTAAGATTCTATAATTATAAATAATCCACCTCTTAATTATAAAAACCTTCATTACATGTGGTATGTACTTCAATATTCCCACCCATGCAAAATACATTAACTTGTTACAAAAAGAAACCATCAAGTTAACGTACTGGTTTGCAATCCATCCCAAAAAAGACAAAAAAAAAACATGTCTAAAGAACAAAAAGCATACAAGTCCAAACAAAAAAATTGGACCTATATGTTTACCAAAATAACTGCACATTCAACATTCAGAGGTAAGAAAAAGAGCCGATGGAAGGCACTGGACCTGTAAGTTCACCAAAAAAAACTGCACATTCAGCATTCAGACTAATCATCCTCTCTAGAGGATTCATTCTCCTGATGATCATCAGCACATCCATCCTGCAAATCATCATCATCCCCAGCATAATCATTATCATCTTCTTGCAAATCATCCCAAGTAAATCCATTATCTTCAGGTCCACGTTCATCTTGGGACTCATCTTCTATATCATCTGGCACAGGTTGACAACCAAGGGTCGTCAAAGCCTCATTCAAGTACTCCCTGAGATTACGCTCCCTCCTTTGAAGCTTTGAGATTTCTTTGTCTTGCTTAGCAACTTTCTTCTTTTCAGAGTCCAGCTGTTCTTGGAGAGCAGCCAACTGTGCTTCATTTTTCTCATATAAACTGAAGCGGGCAGCAACTTTCGACTTACGAGCACCCTTAGCCCCAATACGGCGTGGATCAACAACCATTGCATATATTTCCTCGGGAGTGTAATTGACTTCCCCTCGACGAACCTGCTCACTAATCAGGTTCATTTCTTCCTGTATACCCATTGTAAAAACAAGCAACTAAGTCAAAATTCAAGTTTATGTAGCTACTATGAAGAAAAGACAAAACAACACAACAGTTATAGAACTATCCTTGTCTTTTAAGCAGAACTTTCATTCAAAATGCAGTAACTATAGTTAAAAAGCAAAAGATAGATTGATCAAATACTATCCTAAAACTACACTTAAACAAGTATGGTTCTATAAGTTCTTATGTATGATCAAAGAACCCAAAATCTGCAACAAAAAAATAGTTCATAACAAATCATATTTTGACAGCATAAAAGCATGCAGACAATTAAAATATCAACAAACAAAGTATTAATGGATCTTAAACATGGAAAACTATGCGCGATCATCATATTTTATATCATAGTATCATACCAACAGTAAGAAATGCATAGTCAAAAATATAAACAAATTTGAACAACACATTGATATTATACCAACAGAAACAAATAACACATGTTGCGTATCTCGACCTTGTAGCTTGGGATGTTTAGTTCACATTTACACCAACAGTAAGTTGCAAGCATTATTAAATCTATTACTAGTGAGGAAATTTTTACCTGCCAATCTGCACACAGTTTACCAAGCTTACTAGCTTTGTGAGTTTCCATGAACATACTGAGTGGATCAATCGGGAGATTTTTGCGTTCCTAATTAAATTGAACTTGTAAGCTTACCACAATTTAAAATTTATTAAGACATGAAGAACAGGGATAAGACATCAATGAACAATTTAAGGCTTACCCTATCATACGCTTTTCTGGCGAAACTCTGTGTACCATTGGTATGGTTCAGAGCTAGTGCCTTTCGCGCAGCCCTTGCTTTTTCGGACGCAGCCTACCATTAAATATGAAAAATAAAAATGATAAGCACTACCGAATTCACCAATAATATAGATTTTTTTTGTTTCTTATGATAGAGAAACCACAATCGGTTTTATGAGCTCATAGCTGGACACCACTCCATGTTAAAAAGTCAAATCATCAAAGTACATTGCAAAGGGTAAGACCAGAAAAATTATATACCTTAAATTTTACATCAGTGTTAAAGAAGTCACACATATGAGCCCAATCATCAACATTGCGGATTCTTGGGGATGGATTTCGCAGGGCTTCCTCATGACTATCAAACGATCTGTAGTGCGATGCTAACTCAGATCGATATCTAACATAAGCCAGTCTCATCTGTGTTCTTATTGCCTCCTCAGCATTTTCATCATCAGGTACTAAGATATAGTAATCCTAGGAGAAAACTAATTTGTTAAACAATGACCAATGTTTAAAAAACTCAACGAAACTACAAAAAAAATAGAAAAGGTGAATTAAGTATTACCCTGACAAGTTTAGATACTCTTGATATCTTTTCTTCAGGCATGTTTCTAAACAAACGGACAGTCAAAGGGAAGTTGTCACCTTGGCGCACCCACATTCCTATCGCGAGAATACACTCAAGGCTGAATGTACCCACCAAGCTCTTTTCAAAAACTTCTACTTTCAGTTTATCCAAATCAGTATCTCTAATAGCAACTTTAGGAAGAGTGGTGATACCCCTAGTAGTCTCTGTGTAAGAAAGGACAGCAACCAACAAAATAAGTTATTAAGATAACCATGTTAACTATCAACTATGGCAGAAATAGATAATAACAGGTAAAAGACTTCACTTATAGCCGGTGGATTGGCAGAGTTAGATGCCAAAGGAGAATTCGAAGCCTCATGCGAAAAACCTCGACGGCTTAACTCTGGTGATATATCTTCATTATCATCTAACTGATTTTGTTGTCGACGAGACAATCGAGGACTTCTACGAGGTGTTGAATCATGTTCATCACGAGCCAACAAAGTATGCCGTAGAGGGCTCCTACGAGGTGCTGAATCACGTTCATTACGAGCCAACTGAGTTTGTCGTCGAGGAGACGCCCGTGGACAGTTGCGTTGCACAGATGTCGGATGACAAGCTGAAGTAGATCGTTGCCTACTGCAATCTCCAAATTCAACACGCTGTGGAAGAGATAACTGCCTAGAAGTAGAAAGTTGCCTGTGGTCATCTTCAACGTCATTATGTGGTGGAACAGATGATTGCTGCTTTTCTACATCGTCCAACAATAATGATCGCTTTGCTTGAATCAAACTTTGGGGCCTTTGACGACTGGCTGCTTCTAATACTGTATCCATCACGGACTGTCTTCTCTTTAACGGCCTTTCAGGAGTTGTTAGTGCTACAACAGGTCTATTTCTGGACTTTGATACATTTAAAGATGTACCACCTATCTCTTCAGTAAACAATACACGAAACAATTAGATATGAGACAATGAACAAAATAAGGGAGAAACTATGAGAAGGGGAAGGAATATCATTACCGTTTAAAGATCGCATATTAACTGGTGCCCCTTCTCTTGTCGAAGGAGAAGAACAGTACTGCGGAGTGGTCATGGGATCCCCGCGGGGAAGTTGTTTTACACGACCACCTCTACTTCTAGCCATTTCTGAAAATTTTTTATCAGGAAAACAAAATCAATCACTGAACAAGATAAACAGCACAAGGTTACCAACACCCAAAACCACAACAAGGCTATAATGAACTTCACCAAAAAAAATACATAAAAATATGACTATTTACAACTACTAAATTACATCAAAACAAGAAAATAATGATTAGCAGAAAATATTAAGTAAACATACATCAAATCTCTTTACCATAAACAAAGTTTAAAGGGTTTTTCTTAATCTTAGAAAAAAAGATCTATTAAAAAAAAACATCTGAGAAAAAAGAGATCTTTAAAAAGGAAGACTGTTAAAGGACAAACTTATAGAGAAACCAAAAAAAATTACATCTGCCATGGAAGATTCCATCGCAACCACTTTAAAAAAGAAAGAATTTTATGGGATAAAATTACAGAGAAACAAAATTTTTTTTACAGGGCATGAAAGATTGCATCCCAACCAAAAACGATTTTAAAAGAGAATCAAACAAAGCTTAAAGTGGTGAAAAAACAAAATCAAAAGAGAGAAAAAAATTAATTTTAATGAATCCCCATATTGAACCCTAGAAACTGCATCTAAAAACTTAAAATAAAAAACACAATCAAATCCCTAAGCTACTTTAATCAAAAATTAAAGTAGCAAAAAGAGAACATGGAAGACAAATAGAAAGATTAAACAATTGATGAATCTTAAAATTAAACCTTAAAAACTGGATCTAAATCTTAAATAAAAGACTTGCATGCTCTCAAAGAAAACCCTAAGATTAAAATCAAAGTAATACCCTAAGATTAAAATTAAAGTAATAGATAATTTACCCAAGATTATAGTGTACGATTAAGGATTTTCAGAAATCCCTAAAGATCTTCCTAAACCGCCGCTACTGGACTTGAAAGAGAGTGAAAGAGAGAGAGTGTACTCGGAAGAATGAAGAATTAAAACCCTAGACTTTAGTATCATAAGGGCCCTGCGGGTGGAAACATAATTTATATCACAATTTTTATTTTTCACATGGGGCGGAAACAATGTTAAGTATTGTTTATTTCATTTTAAGAACAAGGAAACGAGTGAGTTGTTGGCTGAAAAAATTCCAGTTACACGAACCAAATGTTATTTGGTCAGTGAGTGAGATGATGGAGGGAAAGTTTCCCGCTAGACGAAACTTAACAAATTTCGAACCAAATATTATTTGGTCTGTGAGTGAGATGATGGAGGGAAAGTTTGCCGCTAGACGAAACTTAACAAATTTCGAACCAAATATTATTTGGTCTGTGAGTGAGATGATGGAGGGAAAGTTTGCCGCTCCCTAAATTACCAAAATTCGAACCTATTATATACCAAAATTCCACTTTTGTTCCCTTAATTTCCTTGTGTACTTCTACTGATTTTGTATAGTTCCCTGTGTACTTTCAATAGTTGTTTCTTCAAGTACTTGAGCTATGCACGAATCAATACACACATAAAAGAACCAACTTAATTTGGTTCTGCGAGTAAGATGGGGCAATTTTCCGCCCTGCAAATTTATTATGATTTGAACAAAATACATTTTTCCATGTGAGTCACATTTTGAAGGAGAATTTAGAACATTACAATAATACATTTTGTAAACAATTCCCTATTGTCAAAATGTGTGCATAAATTGGTTAAATGTGCAAAAATGCGTGTCGGCAAAAAAGTGGGCACAAATCGGATTTTACAATGTGAAATATTTATTGCACTTATTTCTGATAAGAGTGATATGGTCATTTCCAAAATCTGTAAGAACAACCACAGTCATCGACTATAACTAAAAATTTGGTCGAAAACCCAGACGCTACAGAGAGGAGTATCAATCAAATACCAGAGTATAACCAAAAACCAAACTATATTTGGTCGATAGTTTGGTTTTGGTCGGGCGTAATTTAAGACTACGCCCGACATCAGGCGCAAATATTAGTTGCGTTTCGAGCGAGGCGTAATTTTAATTTGCGCTTGGTAGTCAGGCGCAAATAATAGCTTCGTATGTTTCAAACGTAACTTTAATCTACACCCGATAGGACGTAGTTTACATTTGCGCCTGATATCGGGCTGTATGTTTCAATTGCATCTCAACCAGGCGGTATGTTTCAATTGCGCCTCAAATTTACTCCAGCAGCGTAACTTCTCACCCCATATCAGACGAACTCTTATACCTCGCTCCACCAAATTTACTCCAGCAGCGTAACTTCTCACCACGGACTAAAAGCATTCTTTTAGTTTTCATCTGGAATTTAGTCTTTATTAATATCTTTATAATAAAAATAAAACGAAAATTTCAAAACAAATTAATTTACAAATATATTAAGTGATTTTTTTATTTTTTTATTAGTTAACAGTATTATTAGAATAAACTAGTTGAAAGCCTAACAAGCTAAGCTCCAACAGCGCACTACGTACTACATTAATTGAACAAGTTGTCGTGCTAGCATACAAGCGAGTCTCATGGCCAGGAGCGGACTACTATAGGTCTGAAACTTCGTAAGAACGATGAATCACACCATTTACCGGTAAGATTCCATGGGAATATTCTCAGAAACCTTAAACATACACCAATTCGTCAACTTCGAGAAAGAAACTGGCTCCGAGATCGAAACTTAACCATATTTATCTAACACTTCTAGATCAAATATGATTATCAGTCAATCATGAAAGATAATCAGATGAATCTAATTGTGTCTCCAACTTTGCATTAATCCATGGTTTGCAAACTTTCCATTCCTTAGATCAAAAATGTTTTAGTTCATGAGTATGAGAATCATACAATACCGGAGACAAACTCAGGTGCGAAATTTAATTCAGGTGCAAAATCTTTTTATTTTTCAAACTGGGATGTTCAAATCTAACAAATTTCATCTTCAGTTCATCCGAGTGAAAAACTATATTCCAACTATAATAATCTTTGAACCTGGGATGTTTAACTCTGATAAATCTCTACCATCGAAAAGTGATGCATGTGACAATGCATCCATCGAAAAGAAGTTTTCTCTCACCGGGATCTGTTATTTTACTAACCTCAATTTTTGATGTTAAATCTGTAGTTTTTTCGAAACAAGAAGCAACAAGATCAAATTCTTCAATCCATGCAAAAGCAAACCAGTTTTGTAGAAGAACGAAGCAGCTTTAAAGGGAAAATATTTGCGCCTGATGTCGGACGTAGTCTTAAATTACGCCCGACCAAAACCAAACTATCGATCAAATATGGTCTGGTTTTTGGATATAGTCTGGTATTTTTGGGGAAACACAATCTATATGAGCTTATCTGTAGCCATTAGATCAAAGTTTAGACAATCCCATTGGTTTAAGAAGTGCATACGGATTGAGAAATTTAGTTAAACCAAACACAGCTTCAAACCGTTAGATTGGCCATGATTTGATTTCCTTAAATTTGGTTCGTTGGATTAGAAATAATTACCATAAAACCATTGTAACACACAATCTATATGCGTTTTTTCCTCCTCTTTTGATTTCTTCGACTTTCTTCTAACTGTCGAGAGGAAAAAGAAAAACCCTTGGATCTCCTCTTCTATCCTCTCTTAGATTGTTTCTCCAGCACAAACACTTTTAATCTTAAGATCCATCTTCTTATTTTCACAATATCAAGATTCAAGTGAAGATATCGATCTCCACGAAGACGAGATTTAGGGCAGCAAGATTGAAATGAAGAAGTTCTAATCCTGATTAGTTCGTATTTAGCTGTAGTAGAACAAAATTTTGTACGGTAAGAACCCCAATTTTGTTTGGTTTTACCTTAATTTTGCATTTGACACTTCAAACTTATAGATTCAAGCTTAGACATTCTGTAAAAAATAACCCTAGATTTGTTTCTCGTCGGTGATATTTAGGTGTTTCAATTTGATCTGTTTCCAAGTTAAATTCTATTGCTTTCTTCATATTTCTTGTTTCATTTGCAATTTATTTAGCTATATTTTCATACATTCGTAAGGGCATTGTTAATTGTGTTTATTCGTAGTTCAATATTATCCATGTAGTTTTTGTAACTTACATCAGTTTCGGCATTTCAACTTAATTATGCGTGTTTAGTACAGATATTATAGCATCGATGGATAAGAGTTGGATTAAAATGCATAGGAATGAGGAGGCGTTCCGCAAGGGAGTCAAAAGCTTCCTAGACTTTGCGTTTGAGCGTATACAACCTGGGATGGAGTCAATTCGTTGTCCTTGTGTTTACTGCAATAACAATTGCTATTTTTCTCGAGATGAAGTGCATCTACATATATTGCGTCATGGGTTCACGAAAGGATATACTAATTGGATATACCATGGGGAGGCAGAGGGAAGGGAACCTTTGGGTACTGCTAGAATAATTGAAGATGACTTGCCGGAAAACGACGATTGGGATGAGTTGCTAGGTGTTATTGGAGAATCTTCAAACTCCGATCCTGCTAATTTTTACCGGTTGTTGGAGGAGTCCGAGCAACCCCTTTATCCTGATTGTAAGAATTATTCAAGGTTATCCTTTATTGTGCACTTACTTCGTATTAAGACCCGTGGTGGATTGGCTAACAAATGGTTCGACGAGCTGTTGAGTCTTCTGATCAAGGCATTTCCAATTGCCCTAATACCGAAGAACTGTTATGAGGCTCTAAAATCCATAAGGGACTTGGGTCTTACCTATCAGAAGATCGATGCTTGCCCAAATGATTGCATATTGTTTCGGAAAGACTATTCTCTATTGGATAAGTTCCCGGTCTGTCATGCTTGTAGATGGAAAAATGATGGGTCATTGGGAGGCAATGAATTAGATATTAGTGCAAAAAGAAAAACTAAGAAGAAAGTTGCTGAAAAGATAGTACGATATTTTTCTTTAAAGGAAAGAATTCAGAGGTGGTTTATGTGTCCTAAGACCGCTCCTCACATGATATGGCATAAAGAACGTATTGATGATGGACTTTTGAGGCACCCGGCAGATTCTCAGAACTGGAAGAGCTTTGATGAGATGCACCCCACATTTGCAGCCGAGCCTCGTAATCTGAGACTTACATTAGCTACCGATGGGATGAATCCTTTTGGAAATATGACGAATCCTCATAGCACATGGCCAGTTGTTCTAATCAACAACAACTTACCACCATGGATGTGTACGAAAGATTCTAATTTCATTTTGTCTATGATAATTTCAGGACCCAAATCACCAGGAAATGATATTGATGTGTATCTGCAATTATTAATAGAGGAATTGAAGGATTTATGGGAGCGCGGTATTCGAATTTTTGATGCTTCAAAGAAAGAGTTCTTTCTATGTCGTGCAGCACTATTAGGTACTATTAGCGATTTCCCTGCCCTAGCCATGCTTTCTGGATGGAGTACCAAGGGAAAATATGCATGTCCATGCTGCAATAATGACCCATGTTCACTTCGATTAAGCAATGGAGGTAACAACTGAACTATTACTTTTTTTGGATTACTTTCCTTTTATGCCCAACTCTTATCATTTTGTCCAAATGTTATTTGTAGGTAAGTGGTGTTACATGTCCCACCGCCGCTTTTTGCCAATGGATCATAAATGGCGCGATCACAAGGCAGCCTTCAATGGAGAAAAGGAGAAACGACCACCACCAAAGATATTAAATGGGGCCGAAATACTTGAGCAGTTGGATCATCTAGAGCAAGTTGAGTTTGGTAAGAACGCCAATCAACAAATTCTAGTAGAAAAGATACCCTTTGATCACAATTGGAAGAAAATTAGCATTTTCCAGCTGGAATTACCCTACGTGAGCACGATTTTATTGTTCCACAGTCTAGATGTGATGCATATCGAAAAGAATGTTTGTGATATCGTGATGGGGACTATATTGAAGGTCAATGGGAAGACAAAAGACAACATAAAAGCTCGATTGGACCTACAGGGGATGGGTATACGGAAGGACTTATGGGCGACGAGAACAGGGGATAAGTATAGGGTGCCAAACGCTTCATATGTGATGTTGAACAAGGAGAAGGATTCATTTTGTAAACTTTTGAAGGAAATTAAGGTTCCTGACGGGTACGCATCAAACATTTCTCGATGTGTGAACCTTAAAGAGCGGAGGCTTATTGGTCTAAAGAGTCACGATTGCCATGTTCTATTGGAACATTTGTTACCTATAGCAATTCGTGGAAATTTGCCAGATGATGTGTGTGAAGCAGTGACTGAGTTATGTATGTTTTTCAAAGTTCTGTGTGCTACTGTCCTTAATATGGATGACTTAGACAAACTGCAAGACAGTATTGCAATCACATTGTGCAAGTTAGAAAGGATATTCCCACCATCTTTTTTTGTTGTGATGATGCACTTGCCCATTCATCTAGTAGAACAAGCAAAGGTTGGTGGTCCGGTGCAGTATCGTTGGATGTATCCAGTTGAGAGGTACGAATATATATATATCAATGTCATTTTACTTGGAAATTTTACCTTTTCTGTGATCTGATGGTATTGGTAAAGATTTTTTATTACGGTTAGTGTATATATATACACACTATTAAGATACTTTGGAATTTATTAATGTATGCTATTTGGAATATACTATCGAACATGTAAATAGCTTGTGAATGGTTGTTACTTAAGTCAGGATCATATACGATTTGTCTAAGTGATATCACAGATTTTAGCTATGGATGAATTTCCAAATGAGGCTTTATATATGTCATAGTTACCCTGATATCAAAGATTGATTGATTTTCACTTGTTCATTTTGGTTACTGTCAATTTAGTTGAACTTTGTTTATCCTATGTATCAGGTACTTGCGGAAGTTAAAGTGTTATGTGCGGAATAAAGCTCATCCCGAGGGCTCGATGGCGAAAGGGCAAATAATAGAAGAATCCCTCGTATTAATTGAGCGCCATATGACTAGTGTAGTTACGAAGTTTAATCAACTTGGTAGAAACGAGGATAACACTCGATTTGAATCAACAGATAATAAGTTTTTTGTTTTCAGACAATCCGGTGAATTTCAAGGTAAGAAACGTGTGGCCTCGTTTTCAGAGGAAAAGTTCCAACAAATGAAAATGGCCGTTCTCAAGAATTGTGATGACGTGCACCAATATGAGGAGTACGTGTTCTCTACTTGCTATTTCTCCTTATGTACAGTGAATAATGCTAGAATGTGACATTGTTTTCGTGCACATGTAATTTGAATGATTTTCTTATGGCAATATACAGTGAACACAAAGATATGCTTGAAGGAACTAGCCACGCACATAGAAAACACACCCAAGAATTTCCTAGCTGGTTTGAACGTAAAGTTAGTCTCAATTCCAGACTATTAACATGCATGTTTTGTTCGCCGCAAAGGCTTCTTATGATTTTTGACTTCGGTGGGATTTTTCTATAACAAACAGATTTACCAACAGCACAAAGACACCGGTCAGGTGAGTGAAGAACTATTATCATTGGCCGGAGGTCCTTGTCGTGAAGCTATGTCTTTCAACATTTACACGGTCAACGGGTACCGCTTTCAGACAAAACTTTGGGAGCAGGGAAGAACGACACAAAACGCTGGAGTATGTGTAACTATCGAGAAGGATTATTTTGGAGTGCTAACTGATATTATAGAGTTGAGGTATGTGGGTGGATTCCGTGTTGTTCTTTTCAAATGTGATTGGAGGGATGTAGATAGTGATAGGGGATGCAGGAAAGATAGACATGGAGTTGTTACTGCTGTTAATAAAACCGTAAGTTGTTGGAAGGATGACCCTTATGTGTTACCATCTCAAGTATCCCAAGTTATGTATGTGAATGAAGGAGAGGAGTCCCAATGGCAGACGGTGATAAAACTAAAACCTCGGAACTGTTATGATATGCCGGTGCGTGATATTAATCCGGAGTTGAGTCCTAGTGAAGCAGCACAGGATTTGTACTCGGCTTTTTCTATGGAAGATGTACAACGTGAACCGCATCAGGATGATGATGACAATTTTGTTTGGGGTAGGTGTGATGTTCCGGAAGAAACCGTCACTTATGTTGCGCCAGAACAAGGTCGAGGGAAAGCTGTCGATGAAGATGATGCTGATATAGAAAGTGTTTATACTACTAGCGATGACGATGATTTGCTCGAATTTGAAGATTTTGACAACGAGATGAACTTGGATTAATTTTAGTTTGTTTCCTTTCATACTGCGGTGAAACTGTAAAAGAAGCTTTTTAGCTTTGTAAAAGAAATTGGTATCTTTTTTTTAATGAACAAAAGAAGACTGATATCGTTAAAATCACGCAGACAATATTACTTTTACTTCTTTAATATGATGAAAAGAGAATTCCATTTGAAAAATGCTCATTACATTGGACCCATTTTCAAATCAATATCTGAGAAAGGAACAAGAAATTTAACAAACCCATCCTATTGCATTCATTTATGCGTCCATTACAGTATTTACTGGCACTATTCAATGGCCGGAGATCTGAATTGTGGATAATTGTTTACACCGATGAGTGCTGATTGATCACGTTTCTCATTCGATCAGTTGTTTTAATTGGGGGTTTTTCTTTCTTAATAATCTGCAAAACAAGACAATTCAACTAAATGAAGCTAATTTTAAAGAAAAAGTCATTTAATCACGGGTATGGGTAATCATGGAAAATCAAAATTGAAAATTGATCAACATCGCTTACTACTGCTAATCGTGGACGACTCCTTTTCATTACAACTCCAGTTTGTGATTTTTCCGTAACCCTTCTAGTCGATGTTGGAGTTTCCATTGACAAAGAGAAGTTTTAATTTTGAATTTGGCCATTCATGTTTTACATCAATTGCTTCGGGCTTGAAGAAAAAGAGAAATTATTTCGAAATTTTGGTAACACATTGTTGGATAAATATTAAAATCTCATATAATCTCTCTAATGAACGGGTGGTGGCTAAACTTAGTCGCTCATATAGGTTTGACCAACCAAATACTTATTGAATCGCTGGTCATCCAAGCTCGAAGTAAATAGCTACCAAACCTACAACGGCGGTTGCTCTATTCTTACCGGGAAAAGCATTTGACCGACTAAACTACTCTATGTGGTCGCTCAAATTAGTGGATATATATTAGTACCGAGTCGCTAGTTTGATGGTCGCAAGTTTAGTAGCTTTACCCTTAAACCGACCAAAATTTTGGGTGCTCGCTAACATTTTAGTTGCTTAAGCCATGTTTTCTTGTAGTGTAAGCCTGATTATGTAAAGGGAACTTCTTCTTTTAAGGAATGTTCTTAAGAAGATTGTTGTGAAGAAGCAAAGTTCAGGGAGTACAGATGGTTTTCTTGAAACCTCTCAAGTGAATAAGTCCACCGTGTTTCAAGATTCTCAAGCAGATAGGTTTACTTCCCTTACTTCACCTGAAGCTCTAGACGACTCGCCCACTAGATCTTCTGGTGATGCGCCTTATGTGCGCAGGAGCGCAACTTAATCAAAGGATAAGCATTTTCCTGAGCCGAGTGACTTCGCCCTCCAAGATGCTTATGCTGATACTAATCTGATCGAGAATACTTTTAGCTCCGCACAATCTTCTAGCAACGGTCCTGATCCAACTCAGGTCTGTAATACGATGAAGAAACTTTGCTCTAAATCCTCTTTGGACTAGCAGACTAGGTGTGATGTTGCCTCTGCGCTGAACTCAAAACAACATTTCTACTTTGAATGACTGCTTCCTAAATCTTTAGAATTCCCTTCGCCGCTTGATTCTCATGGAAGAGCATTGTAAGTCTGAAATTCTTATCAAAAATCAGATTGAACAAATCTCCAACCTTCAAGGAGGATTTCCAACCTCAAAGAGGTCGCATCCAGGCTTGAGAGCGATATGTCCAAACTCCAGAGGGAATCATCCGCAAATGCTGAATCTATAACCTAACTCCTTGGTAAGTCCTTTAAATCTCTTCGGATGTTCTTATCTTCATGTTTTTCTTCTCAGATTGACTATGGATTCTATTCCCGGACTCAATGAATTGTTTCTAATGTAAGTCTCTTGAAATATTCTTTCTCAACTGGTCAAATGACGAAATCGATCCTTCTGGCAGGCCTTCAAACCACGCGAGTGCTTCTCCTGTCAAGCTAGCTGGAAAATAATTACTCCCTCCGTTTCAAAAAGACAGTTCGTTTTGACTTTGTCAAAATATTAAGGAGATGATATTGTTTTACTTGACTACCCTTAATTACTTATCTATTTTATTTTAAAATAAAAAATGCTAACAATAAAAACTATCTAAAATTATTAGGAGGATTATAAATATAAACATAAAAGGAAAATTAAAAGATATTAAATTTATTGAGTATAAAATTTATAAGGAATCTAATTGTTGGAAAGATATATTTGTTTCCTCAATTATATAAAATCCCTTAATATTTTAGATAGGGTCCCATTAAAAATAAATTTATGAGTGTAGAAAATTTAAGGGTATATTAAAGAGTTCATTGGAAAAATATAACTAAAAACAGAAGCTAGACACAACATTGAAACAGACCAAAATGAAATAATGGGCGGACTTTTTGAAACAGAGGGAGTACATAGTACTGCATCATTACTTTCCCATCATATCTTCGTCGTCGGTAAAAGATAAGTAAGTTATATATAGAAACACACGTAGAATATTAGTATTAAGCTAGCTAGCCAACAAAAAAAAAAAAGATTGGAGTTGGAGCTAGGGTTTTCGCATCAGCCCAGCATGGATTGATACATGCACTCAGGTAATTCTTTCAATTTTCTTAAAGTTTTTAAGAACTATCACTTCAGGGTTCAACCCTTCATATATAGTGCTTGATTTACTGATTCAAAAAATAGAATAGCAATGGTAGAAACAAAAAAATTACGAACTTCCTCCCGTAATGAAGAAAAAGAAGTAGATAGAATCATCAAGTTACAAGATGAACTAATTCATCACATTATGTCGTTTATGGATACACAACGTGCAGTACAAACTAGTGTTTTATCGAAACGTTGGATTGATATATGGAAATCTTTGCCGTGTCTGAGGTTCAGAACTTGTTCTTTTGAAAGCGAATTTAAACGGTGAGGTTGGTGGGAAGATATGATCGATAGAGCATTACTTCTGCGAGATCCAAAGGTTTAGAGTGACTGCATATTCTAATGCTGTGTCGATAAGTAGCGTTAATAAATGGATCGATGCTGTCGTTAGGCGTAATGTGCAAGATGTAACTATAAAACTTGCTACATATTCCTTCGATGATAATGATTTGACATATGAAGTTCCTCCTAAACTACTTAAATGTAAATCATTGAAAAAACTGACACTTAGAAAGCTTGGTGGCCAGTGTGTATTTATCATTGTTCCAAAATCAATAAGTTTACCACAGCTTAATTATATGTGTCTTAACGGATGTTTAATGTCCGATGTAGAATCATCCAAAAGGCTCTTCTCAAGCTGTCCAGTTCTTGAGACATTGAACATAGTTGATTGTTATATAAAAACTAATAATCAAAGGAATTTCGCTTTGGAGTCTCTTAGCCTTAAGAAATTTGCATACACTAATCAAACGGGTTTTAAGCAGTCTATTATCAAGTTATCTGCTCCTAATCTCAACAACTTCAGCTGTGAATCTTTCTGGACAAAAGACTATCATCTGCTAAACTGTTCTGATCAGCTATCCGATGTAAAGTTTAACATATTATATTACTATACATATGAAAACCAACAACTAGAGGAAAAACAAGTGTGTGGTAGACGTATGGTTAAACTTCTTGCAGCGGTTGATAAGGTGAAACAACTCGAGTTATCATCTGGATTCCTTGAGGTATGTTTTCATCGCCTAGTCTTCATCCGGTTTTATCGTCTTCTTTAAGTTATTTTTGTTATCCATGTATGCTTTAGCTTCAATATCTCTTAAGAGAATTTTCTACTGTTTGTGAAGGTTCTCTCGAGTGCTACCGACTTGGTACACTGTCAACTTCCTTGCTTATATCATCTTCAATCTTTGAGACTGCAAATGTGGTTTACTAGAGATAGCTTCCGCGCGATAGCATACTTACTCACGATCTCTCCGAATATAAAGACTCTGATCCTTAAAGCAAACGCAATAACGTCCAAGCATTTTCACGAATGGTGTAATTCATCATTTGCACGTGGTTTACTTGAGGTAGTTTCTATTTACTTTTGTCAGTTAATATACCTTGAACACTGTCTAATACAACTTGAATGATGTTCATCCATATTAATTCTGATGCATTCCACATTTGTACATGTGCAAAAAAAAATTAGGAACCTGCGAACCAGTAGTTCTTATCTCTTAATTTTGATTACCACTATTTATTTGTCCCTCTAATATATCGTTTATTATTTCTTGGTTTGCATATAGCCGAAATTAGCAGACATCGGGGATGATTGGGAAGTAGGATTCTCATTACCATGCATGCTCTCTCACCTCAACGTTGTTTAGATGGAAAATGCCGAAGGATGTGATCCTGAGCTTAAAATTCTGAGTTTTCTATTGAAAAGTGCGAAGGAATTGGAGGAAATTGCTCTATACCCTTGTTCTACTATTAACTCCCTTGATATATGGAGAAACCAATATGAGGATAAGCTAAGTGCACTTCCAAGAGCTTCTTCACACATCAAAATGAGGTGCGGAGCTACAGAAACTATCTTCCATATATAGTAAAGTAACTACATTTACTTTTTATAACCGAACGATGAACATTCAAGACTTTCCCTGAGAAATCCAAAGTGTTGGTTAAACTTCAACATAGAAGTCACTAACAAGCTGGTTAGGACAAGATTAGGAAATTTATGTAATCCTAAGGGAATGAGAAGTCATCTAGTTCTAAGAAAAGGAAAGACATGTAAGAAGGTAATAGGACTAGGAAAAGGAATTCATAGTTCTATATATATATGATCACCAAAGTTGTGGTTGATCATATGAGCAAGATTAGAGCTTGTGTTTAGTTTTGAGAGATTTTCTAAACATCAATAAAGAGAGTTGTCTTTATATAAGCTAAGTTTCATCTTGCAGTTGTCATTAATTGGTATCAGAGCGTGTTTCTGATCCATGGAAAACGAAACCACCATTGTGGGTGCAAAACAGTTCACGCCACCATCAATACAAGTTTCAATCCTCAACGCCACAAACTACACAGTATGGGCCATGAGAATGAAGGTACTGATGAAAATCTACAAAGTTTAGGAAACAATTGATCCTGGTACATTGGACCGAGACAAAAACAATGTTGTCATTGGTTACTCTTTCAAGCAATACCAGAATGTCTTGTTCTACAAGTTGGTGAACAAGAAACTTCAAAGAAAAATTGGGATGCAATAAAGGCACGTAATCTCGGAGCTGATCGAGTTAAAAAATCCCGTCTGCAAACCTTAATGTCTGAATTTGAAAGAGTGAAGATGAAAGAAACTGATACTATTGATAGCTTTGCAGGAAAGCTATCAGAGATAGCCTCAAAAGCTGCGTCACTTGGACAATCCATTGATGAATATAAACTGGTAAAGAAGTTTCTCAATATTTTACCAAGATCCAAGTATATTCATATCATAGCTTCTCTCGAACAAGTCTTAGATTTAAAGAAAACTAGCTATGAAGATATAATTGGAAGATTGAAAGCATATGAAGAGAGAATCCTTGATGAAGAAAACAATAGAGAAACTCAAGGAAAACTCTTGTACACAAACTCTTACCAACAAAACTCTGCGACAAGAGGAAGAGGTCGTGGAAGAGGTGGTAGAGTAAATAGAGGCCGAGGAAGGGGAGGAAGGTTTAACTCACAAGATAGAACAACAAGTCAGAATGATCAAAACCAAGGGAAAGAAAAGAAGGATAGATTAAACATTATTTGTTACAGATGTGATAAACCAGGACACTTCTCCTCTGTATGCCCTGAAAGAATACAAAAGATGGAAGAAGCAAACAAGAATGAAACAAGGAAAGCCGATACTGCTCTTTTCATGCACGAAGTGGTATTCTTAAACGAAGAGAAATTAATACCAAAGAACTATAAAACAAAGGATAGTGAAGAAGGAGTATGGTATTTAGATAATGGATCCAGCAATCACATGACTGGTAAGAGACACTACTTTTCTGAACTCAATGAGAAAATCAAAGGACAAGTGAAGTTTGGGGATGGATCTTCTGTAGAAATTGAAGGGAAAGGATCAATTCTATTTCAGAGCTAGACCGGAGAACAGAATCTTGTCACAAACATCTACTTCATCCCAAACTTACAAAGAAACATTCTAAGTTTAGGACAAGCTACAGAAGTTGGATGTCATGTTAGAATGCGACAAGATTATCTATCAGTTCATGACCCAAGTGGAAGACTTTTAGTTAGAGTCTCACGCTCACAGAATAGACTCTACAAGATAAGTCTCATGATTGGAAGGCCATTGTGTCTGAATATGAGACTGGAAGATCAGACATGGAAGTGGCATGCAAGATTATGACACATAAGCTTTAGAACATTAAAGTAAATGTCTCAGAACAAGATGGTTCGAGGGCTACCACAGATAAACGATGAATAAAGGATCTGTGAATCATGTTTTGTTGGGAAAAAAACGCGTCAAGGTTTTCCAAAAGCAACAACATTCAGAGCCTCAAATCCATTAGAGCTTCTTCATGCTGATTTATGTGGTCCTATTACACCACAAACCCTTGCAAATAACAAATACATATTTGTTATTATAGATGACTTCTCAAGATATATGTGGTCTATTCTTATGAAAGAAAAGAGTGAAGCATTTGACAGATTCAAAGCTTTCAGAAATCTGATAGAAAAAAAGTTAAAAGAGGAGGTCAAAATGCTTAGAACTGATAGAGGAGGAGAGTTCACTTCCTTAGAGTTCAACAAGTTCTGTGAGTCAAATGGAATCAAAAGGCAACTCACAGCACCATATACACCACAACAAAACGGAGTGGTGGAGAGGAGAAACAAGACTCTAATGGAGATGACAAGAAGTTCTTTAAAGGCTATGCAGGTACCTAATTATCTATGGGGAGAAGTTGTACGACACTCCACATACCTAATAAACAGGATACCTACGAAATCTCTGAAATACATGACTCCATATAAAAGTTTGCGAAAGAGAAAACCAAACATAGATCATTTAAGAGTGTTTGGTTGCAAAGCATACGCAAAAGTTGATTCTGCAACTCTTAAAAAACTAGATGATCGATCTCAGACTCTTGTGAATCTAGGAATTGAGCCTGGATCCAAAGCTTAAAGATTATTATTAATTGTGTATGTTGAACAACCAGAAGGTTTTGAAGTAAAAGGACAAGAGCATAAGGTTTATAAGTTATCAAAAGCTCTATATGGTCTAAGACAAGCTCCTCGAGCCTGGAATACAAAGTTAGATAAAATCTTAAAGGGAATGAGATTCATAAAGTGTTCTAAAGAAACTTCTGTATACAGAAGAGAAGAAAAGGGAACGCTTCTTGTGATTGCAGTCTATGTAGATGATCTATTTTTGACTGGCAACTACCTTAAGGTGATCAATGAGTTCAAGAGAGAAATGTCATCAAAGTTTGAGATGTTAGACCTCGAAAAACTCACTTATTACCTTGGCATAGAAGTCCATCAAGGAGTAGATGGGATTTAGATTAAACAAGAAGCTTATGCAAGGAGAATTCTGAAATAAGCAGGACTTGAAACTTGTAATCCAACTAAGATACCAATGGAGTTTGGACTTAAAGTTTCAAAGGCACAAGAAGAAGCAGAGATTGATTCAACGAGTTATAGAAGAAATGTTGGATGCCTTAGATACTTGTTACACACAAGACCAGACTTGGCTTTCTCTGTGGGAGTAGCAAGCCGTTATATGCAGAGTCCACGTAAGTCTCATGGTGATGTAATAAAACATATATTGAGATATCTAAGAGGAGCAATCATCTATGGATTGAAGTATGGTCGAGGAGGACCAAAAGGAATTGTTGGGTATAGTGACAGCAGTCATAATATTGACCAAGATGATGGAAAAAGTATGACAGGTCATATCTTCTACCTAGGAGATGCACCTATCACATGGTGCTCACAGAAGCAAGACACAGTAGCTCTGTCATCATGCGAAGCTGAGTTCATGGCCGCAACAAAAGCAGCTAAACAATCAATATGGCTTCAAGAACTGTTGGGTGAAATAAAAGGAAGAGAACCTGAAAAATTTCTCATCAAGATTGATATAAGTCTACAATTGCACTCACTAAAAATCCACTGTTTCATGGGAAGACGAAAAACATTCACAAAAGATATCATTTCATACGAGAATGCATCGAGAAGGAGGTCATTAACGTTGAACACATACCAGGAACTGAGCAGAAAGCAGATATATTGACAAAGGCATTAGCTTGGATCAAGTTTGAAGAAATGAGACAATTAATTGGAGTACAAGATATGTCACGTGTAAGGTTGAAGCTTAACGGGGAGAATGTTGGTTAAACTTCAACATAGAAGTCACTAACAAGCTGGTTAGGACAAGATTAGGAAATTGATGTAATCCTAAGGGAATTAGAAGTCATCTAGTTCTAAGAAAAGGAAAGACATGTAATAAGGTAATAGGACTAGGAAAAGGAATTCATAGTTCTATATATATATGATCACCAAAGTTGTGGTTGATCATATAAACAAGGTAAGTTTCATCTTGCAGTTGTCGTTACAAAGTAGTGAAACCAATTTGTTTCTGATGTTGAGTGAAATCACAGACATCTTCCGTGACAAGAATGAATGAAAATGTTCTTTTTGGGACTTCGTTAAATACTATAATAAAGGCTATATATGCATGCCATTTAATTCTAACAGTGGATTGTGATATTCTATCATCTGATAACAAGTTAGTAGTTACAAGAAGAATTCAATCGACATATAGGGTCAATTTTCAATGCATCGACCCAAGATAATGGTTACTCTCAGGAAGTTCAAGGATTCAGAAATATATATATATATATATGCATAAACCCACAATCAAATTACGAACCTTCACAATGAAATCATAGGCTCTACTGCAGTTCAGTTCAATAAAAAACGAAGCACTAGGGTTATCCAAGCCACAAGGATTCAAACAACAAAGAATCTGAACTTGTGCCTGTACTGATTGTTGCTTGAGCTAAGGTTTAGGTCGTACTAAGAAAGATAAATGGTTTTGACAGTGAATTTAGTTATCGGAGAAATATTCTTAAGAGATATAAATGTAGTCCACCGACCATAGTGAACAAATGATTTAATCAGTCGTCCATTATGATTTTTTTTCAAACTAGGTCTAGGAAATGTATCCATCACCAAGACGGCAACTCTGATGGAGTGATGGTTGTGAGTGAAAAGTTAAAAATCAGAAAGGATTTCTCCGTTGTTCACGAGAAGTGTTGTTCGGACCCATACTGAAAGCCAATGTAAACAAAATATAATTATTAAAGCACAGCCATAATAAGACTTAACTTACACTGGTGGTATATCGAATGTTAAGCTTGTACTATGCCGTCTTTTCTAAGGTTGGCCGCGAGGAGAGGATTCACGTGTACTATGCCCATGGGTTGGAGAATCTTTTTTTTTTTCTCGATAAATAAAAATATATTAAGAAGGAAGGCAATTTACAAATCTGCCACCCACAGAGCCACCGAGCAGGGGAAAAAACAAGAGAAAGAAAACCCAAAAAAAAAACAAAAAAAAAAACAAGAACTAAGGAGGTTCAAAGAAAAGAGATTTCCAGTTGGTTATTACATCATGAATACAATACCTAACTATGAAGGAATAGCAAAAGCCCAGTGGAAAGCACTTATTATCGAGTCGGTGATGATATCCTCTACAGTTCTCTTCTTGCCAGTGAAGCTTCTCGCTTTCCTCTCTAGCCAGACGTTCCAACATATGCTCGCAAGAAGGCGTTTCCAAATCTCCTTACGGCTACTAGAACCCGAATAGTCTTGCTCCAGGACTTGAAAAGATCCAACAAAGAAGCAGTGGACGGAAGGAGAACATTAGCTTGAAAGAAAAAGAAAGCCCACACCTAATTTGTAAAGACACAGTCCCAAAAAAGATGCTTGCCACATTCCGCCACCAGGTTACAAAGACGACAGACAGTCGAGGAAGAATTACCAGCTACAACGACTAACGCAATGTTTCTTCTAAGAAGATTATCAACTGTCAGGAGCCGCTCTAACACCAATTGCCACAAAAAGAAACTGACCTTATGTGGCCAAGCACGAGACCAAATTTTCATCTTAGGGAATGTCGCGCTATTAGTCAAACCCACCTCATTGTTATACGTCGACTTGACTGAAAAAACTCCAGATTTGTCGCCCACCCAGAACAACTCGTCCTCATCATTTGGAAAAAACACAATAGAATTAACGAGAGTAATTACCTGGGTAAATTCAGCAATCTCTATATCATATAAGCGAGGACGAGAAATGTTGAGATTCCAATGAAAACCATAGTCATCCGTATTAAAGAGCTCAAGAAGAGAAATATGCTTGCTGTTGGAAATTGCATATAACCTGGGGAAAGAGGTGGCTAGAGGGCCTTGAATGCACCACTTATCCTCCCACAAACGGATTCTATCGCCCCTACCCACTTTAAATTGAGTGAACTTGAAGAAATCATCGGCAACCTTATTGATATTTGTCCACAGACTAACACCATGAGTATTAGTAAGAAGCCTAGTACGCCAACCAAATCAGCAAGATCATACTTTTCGAAAATAATTTTGGCCCAAAGAGAGTTCCTCTCCTTACCAACAAGCCACCACCATTTCTTCATAAGAGATTTGTTAATAACACGTAATTTTCTTATACCTAGACCCCCCCTTCATAAGAGACCTTGGTCCAACGAACCCAGTGAGAGCCTTTTTTTCCCGCAGAGCTATGCCATAAAAAATCACGGATTGACTTCTCAATTTGATTCACAACAGACTTAGGAGCTAAGAAAAGAGAAAAGTAATATACACGTAAGCTAAGAAGAACGCTCTTAATCAACGTAAGCTTTCCTTTCTTCGAGAGGGAGCTTCTCTTCCAATAAGCAAGTCCAGACTTGCATATTTCCACAATTCTATCCCATTTAAACTTAGACAAAGTTTGATCTCCAAGAGGCATGCCAAGATAAATGGAAAGAAAAGAATCACAAGAACAACCCAAAATAGCAGCCATATCATCCAGATTAACGACTTCTCCCACGGAAAACAAATTGCATTTGTTGAAATTAGTACTAAGGCCTGAAGCATACTCAAACGAAAGCAAAAGATACTTCAGGTAACGCACCTTCTCTACGTCGGCGTCAAGAAAAACCAAAGTGTCATCTGCGAGTTCAAGATGACTAATAAAAGTACCTCCTTCTTTAACCTTGAAACCACCTAAATTTCCAGACATCAGAGCTTTAGAAAACATGATATTTAGGACTTCTGAAACAATCAGGAAAATAAAAGGAGAAAGTGGGTCTCCTTGACGAAAGCCTTTCTCGCTAGTGAACTTCCAGCAAGAGCTCCCATTAACCAAAACAGAGAAGGGAATTTTCTGAATACAACCTTCAATCCACAACCTCCAAATGTTACCAAACCCCATTGTTCGAAGGACTTCATCGAAGAAGGACCATTTAACATTATCGAACGCCTTTTCGAGATCGATCTTACAAACTAGCCCAGGGATTTTAGACTTTAACCTTGAATCAAGACATTCATTGGAAATCAAGATGCTATCGAGGATTTGTCTCCCTTTAATAAAGGCTGTTTGAGAGTTCGAAATTACCTTTGGCAGCAACTATTTCAATCTCTCGGCCAAGACTTTTGAAATAGCCTTAAAAACTGAATTGGATAGGCTAATTGGTCTAAGGTCCTTAATCTCCTCCTCTACTGCTTTTTTGGGCAAAAGAGATATCAAAGTTGACTTGAGCCTCCAATCTACGAAACCAAAATCTTCGAAGTTCTTAACCACACGCATAATGTCCGACTTCATAAAGCTCCAGCATTTTACTATGACATTGACATGAAACCCATCTGGACCTGGGGGTCGATCTTGACCTAAAGACTTAAGAGCCACCAGAAATTCATCTTCCTCAATTCTTTTTTCTAACAACTCGTTATCATCCGGAGAAATAGTCTTGAGACCCAAATTATCCAAAGAAAATTTAGAGTTGTCAGCCAACTTAAATCTATTCTGAAAATGAGCCACAATGTTGTCCTTGATCACATTTCTTTCTTCGACCCATTCACCCTCAATGCGCAAGCGAGCAAAAGTATTTCTTCTTCTTCTAGACTTGGCAGAAAAAATTTAGTGTTTCTTTCGCCCTCAATCAGCCATTTGACTCTAGATTTATCCTTATAATATCACTACACTATTTTCTTGGATTAGTAACTCAAATTCGTAACAGCCTACTAGCTGTTACGAATTCGTAACAGGAAAATAGTGTTACAAAATGGTTGTAACAGTGTGAAGCTGTTACAAATCTTGTCACATTTCGTAACAGTTAAACTGTTACGAATTCGTTACTAGACATGGTTCCACGCGTGCCATCTGTGTGCGTGGGAGGTCACAACTTCATATTTTTCCACCCAAGAAATGTATAAACTTGGATATTTCATCCCTTGGTCACAGTTGCACATGCGCTAGTCAGCTGAGATGGTCATAGACTCATACACATGAGCTAGTCGAACCACTTCATCTCTTTTCACTCGACTCGAACCACTTCCCTCTTTCCACTTTCCTCACCTTTGCAGAAGCGAAGTGAAGATTGGGTTTCATTTCGAGGGTTTGAGTTTTTCGATCTGAAGCTGAAGCTGAAGATGTATGTGATTTGTGTTTCGATTTGTTTTTGAATATGTTCTTTTCTCATCTATTTTCACTTTCTTTATCTCTGCAGAATCGAATTTAGGATTTCAGGCTGCAAGTGAAGTTTGGGTTTCAGTTTGAGGGTTTCGATCTGAATCTGAAGATGTAAGTGTTGAAAGCTTTCGATTTGTATTTGATTTGAGTTTCAATCTGTTCTTTTTTATTAGGGTTTCGATTTTTGATTTTGCATGAGATTTTGGTTTAGGGTTTCTATGTATATGTGATTTTGGTTTCGATTTTCGATTTTATTTGAGATTTTCGATTAGGGTTTGTATGTATATGTGATTTTCAATTAAGGTTTCGTTCATATGATGTTTTTTGGTGTTTTTTATAGGATTTCATTTTTCATTTTGAATCAGTAGGGTTTCAATCATCATCTTTAAGAATTGATTTTAGGGTGTGAGGGATTAATGATTTCTTAGTAACATGTAGGGAATGATGTAAGTAGTTTAATAGTTCACTCTTCTTTGATTAATAACATACAGGTGATTGATTCGATATATTTGCTTGTTCTTCTATTTGGTATTCTTTTATTCATATTTTCGTGCATTCGTGAAAGTATTATGTTAGTTTTGTTGGTTCATAGAGTATTTTCTAGGATGTGAGTGAATGTATACAACACGTTCACTCATTATCAATGGAAAAATATTGTATACAGCACGTTGCTCCAATCGGGACACTTTAAACTATTGATATTGAAAATTTAAAACAACAAAGTTGAGGAATGAATGGGTAACACGAGTTTGGGTATTGTAAATCGGTATCTGAACCAACTTCATTGGTGTCGGAAATAGTCTTATAGTTGGTAGATGGACGGACATACACTACACCAAATTCAAGGATTAGTAACTAGAAGTCCCAACAACTTATCCCCTGTTGCGAATTTTCAGCTTCGAAACTCAGTTGCGAAAATTTTGCAACAGTTTATTTCAGTTACAAAACTCGCAACTGTTTGGATTTTTTACAACTCGCAACAGAATTGAGTTGTACGCGTGCGACTCGTGTATGTGGCTGCCCACGCTTTCATGCTGACTTGGTTTCAGCCCATTCAGATACTTGGAGTCAGCTTCAAAACTGACTCATTTTATATGAATATCGAGAACACCTCGTTCTCTTATCTACCTCTCATTATCTTATCTCTTTCTCTCTCGTTCTCAGCTCCTCTTTCGTTTTATGCTCCTCTCTCGTTCTCTTCTCCACCAGAAACGAAAGTTCTCTCATATTCCATAATCACTGAAACCTAAAATCTATACCTTTGTTTGATTTCTGAGAAAAAAACCTTTTAGGGTTTAGATTATTAGCACTACACCATTTTTTCCGATTCGAAACGGTTATTGAGCGTTACGAATCGGGGTTGTAACTGTTCAGGACCGTTACGAAAAGGGGTGCTACAAATTTTTTGTAACGGCCCAGCAGCCGTTACGATTTTTTTTTGTAACGGCTTTACTACGTGGCACTGTCGTAACATGCTAGAGCCGTTAGAAATTTATTTAGTAACAGAACGTTGTAACAAGCTGAAGCCGTTACGAATTTTTTTGCAACAGTAAAAAAATTACTGCCGGTGAACCTTGACCTGGTCAAAATCAGTCAGCAATGACCAATTTTGACCAGGTCAAGGTTGACCGGCAGCTCATTCTCGGCCGGAATACGCCGGAATTCAAAATAACCACCTGTTCAGGACCGTTCATTTCTCCTTCACAATCAACATTATTTTGTTTCAATCAAATTCATGTCCATTCAATCAATTCTAATCACATTCAAATGGATTCATACAAAGGATTCATACAAAATAGAACTTAAATTATTCTAAGTATCAAATAGTAGGGGAATGTATACAAATTCCCATAAGTATCAGTTCATAGAAATTCCTATGTTCACAAATTTATATAACTTAGACTGTACATAGAAACTTACTGCAAATTTTCTATGTTCACAGCTATAGATGATAAACCAACTTGAAGCTGCAAATTTTAAGACTTCAAGTTCGAAATCCATGCATAAAGTTATAGATGAAAAGTATGTGCTAAGTTTATACCAACCTATGTTAAAAGCAGAAAAAACTTCAAAAAAATATAAATTGGGGAGAAGAACAATGAGAAATACTTACTGTGGTTTTGTAATAAGAACAAGCCCATGATTTAGTCATCAAGAGCTTCAACTGAAAATGCAACCACTGATCCAGGCCATCATTGCAATTGGTCCTGAAACAAACGAAAGTCCATAAGCTCTCTCGCACGCGCAACAAACAAGAGTCCCGTAAGAAACATGGAATCTAGAAATATACAAGTTAAGTACTTACCCGGTATTCTAGAAGGTACACAAGTTGATGCCAATCCAGCTGTAGTTCACTTCCCACCAGCATAATACCTCGCAAGTATAAATTGAAGGTCAGAAACCACGCCTCTTAAACTTTATAGTACAAATATAACCAAGTGAAGTACTTACCAAGGATTGATATTTCCCCGGCTGGCTACTGCTGCTTCAGCTGACCTTGCGAGAAGTCCCCTGTGCATTCACATATAACAGAACAAAAGCCACCCACACATATACAAATAAATGATGAACTGAAAGTGCATATCCATTCATAAGACGGTTTGTGTTCACATAATTCAGGAAAAAGTTACATCGGACAAAAAAAGTTGCTTCAAGTAAAGCTATTCTTATGCACAACTGCATAAGAGTATGCGTATGAGTCATCATACATACAAAAGTGTGAACTGCAAAAAAAAAAGGAAAATAAGCCTAAATACTTGTTATGCAACACTGCAGAAGTTGCTTCAAGTAAATCTATTCTTATGCACAACTGCATAAAAGTATGCGTATCAGTCATCATACATACAAAAGTGTGAACTGGAAAAAAAAGGGGAAAATAATCCTAAAAACTTGTTATGCACCACTGCATAAGAGCATATGTAAAAAAGTTTGAACTGCATAAAAAGACCAAAAAGAACCATATGAGTTGAGGCAGATACTACGCGTTGCTCAAAAAGGTTGACACATCAAAAAGAAAGAGATGGTGTGTCGTAACTTGAGAGGCACATCTTTGGATGAAGCACATATACTCCAATTCCAACGTCTCTGAAGGTAGCTGCATACTTGTTGGCACTCACAGTTATTGCATCTGGCTTGGAAATAGTATCGATACACACCTTGGCAAGATGTAAGGGTACAAGATCTCCGTGAATTATTTCTCCTAAACCACCAGTACAGATGTTACCAGTTGCAACCACTTGACCCTCGAAGTTCAGTAATGAAAAACGCGACATGCTATGTACTCCTGATGCAGCTGGTGGACTCGTCGCAGCTTATGGAGATGATAGAGGTGAAGCAGAAACACCCTGTGGAGATGATAGAGGTGAAGCAGAAACACCCTGTGGAGATGGAGCTTTTGAGGTGCTGGCCAAGTTTGAGCCAACTGATGCTGGCATTGCAGATTGGATATCTTGGACTATGTGGCATAATTTTCCAAGTCCTTAGATTAGAACCCCCACCTTTCCACCTAGTTCTTCCACCATTTGAGTAACACCACCCTCCTTCTTTTTCAACTCATTGACCTTGTGACGCGCAGGAGCAGAAAGTTGGACTTGTGTACGAGATACAAGACCAAGAGAACGATCCCGTCCTCTAGTATCCTTTCCAAAAGCCGCAGCAAGTGCACAAAGTTCCTCTACTGGAAGACCTGCATCCAGTTTTTCTTTGATCTCTTATTGCGCCTTCTTCATCTTATCCTGTTGTGCCAAGCATAACAATCGAGAAATAACTGAAAAGTGAACCAACTCACAGCATATGGCTGGGCGCTAGGTAAGATTGAGCCATTCTCTTGTGTATGAGCTTTAAGCCACACATCCTCAGGACTGATCTCTACATCAGGATTCTCGGCCTCCTACATTTACAGAGATCGAGACAAGTTGTGAATATATCAAAGTTTGAGGCATTATTGAAATACAAGAGAGATGGGGAAAATTGTGAATGTAGAAGAGATCGAGAAAACTTACGTACCAATTCAGCTCTGACCAAACAATGAGGTTTGCGACCGGAACAATGTGTGTAGCCATATTGTTTTCTTTTCCGCTTATGGTTAATTCTACTTTGCGCTGCCTTTTCTTATTTTTCATTCTCGCAAAATTTTATCCAATCCTCTTCTCTTACAGTTGGTGGAACATGTAGAATCCTTTCTTCATGAGTAGGGTACAAATCATAATGATCGGTACGTAACTCAGTTTTAGATCTCCTCCATGGACCAGCCATGGACTTCTGAACAATATCCTTCGATGTTTCAGGGATATTAAATTCGTCCTGTAAAGTCAGATCTCATTAATGGCTTACTGAGGATACAACCACTATAAAATAAGTTAAAGGAGTGAACAACAACTGAGGATACAACCCTCATTAAGGTAAGTTTTGTACCTTAAGGGTATTGCAAACATCATCCTTATGCTTCTGAGGCACAAGCTTCCAGTTTTTGTATGAAACAGGCACATGTGTACGAACCAATGAGCCCTTCCGCTGACCAGTTGTCGTGCAGTTCCTGGAAACTGGTTGTCCATACTCATTGACGACTACTGCTGCCATATCCTGGAAAAAAAAACATCATGAAAGAAAATATTGCACAAGAGAACAAGCGAACAAGCGATTATCTATAAAAAACGAATACTGCTGCCAGATCACAGAACAAGCGAATAAAACAAATAACACCTCTCAAATAATAAGTGATCAAATAAAACAAAACAAAAGCAAAACAAGAGAAAAACAAAGGCAGTCGTTCTTTTTATAGATATTCGTGAAGCGCAACACATTGCAAAGGTGGCATCAGTTTCATTTCAAATAGAACCAACTGAAAGCAACTTTTTGAAATTCTCATTGTCAGTAAGAACTGATTGATAAGCTGTAGGAACTTCAAATTTATCTACTGAACAAGTTAACCCCTGATGTGAGTGCAACACCACGGACCATCCCTCATCTGTAAGATCCTTCGAGTAGAACACTTGAGTCGCTTCAGATGCAAGGATAAACGGACCCCTGATGTAAGATCCCTCATCGGACACTCTAACTTTGTTTTTCATCTTGGATAAGTTGACCTTTATAACCTTTGAAACTGCATCAACCTTACACGCATTCTTATCTCCAACACTAACCCAATCACAATAGAAAACAGTTTCTTCAAACTCCATGTAATTCAAGACAATAATCTCTTTAATAACTCCGTAATAAGTTATTTCTGCTTCCTCGGCCGACTTCGCTTTCAGTCTTGTAAAAGCTTTCATTGATACGCCACTGTTTTGCGATATATTCTTCGCCTCACAACCTAGTGTGCTAAAAGTAAAGCCATTGACTTGGTATTTCCTGTAGGATATTGCCTTGAAGAGGGGTCCTTGCACGAGTCTCCAAAGTGTTGAATCAGTCTCTTTGGCTTCTATCAACTATAAAAGTTCATGTTGGAGTTAGTATCATAACCAAAAACATAACAAGCTGGGATGAAAGATTTAAGATATCATGTTACCTCGTCGCGCAAACATACATGAAAACTATTTGAGGTCTGCTGACCATTAGACGTGTTGTCGCTGACATAGGAATCATGCTTCCTGCAACCACATAAAAATAGTATCAAATAATGAAAACATCTTAATGCATCAATCAAACTTCTATCTCAAATAAAACCAAATACATAGACATTGATAATTCAAAGAACAAACAAATATCATAACTCTAGCATACTACACAACAATTTAAAATTCACATTGAAGCAGTAATGTTTACCTTCGCCAGTCATCTATCTCAAAATACTTAGATAGGATCCAGCTACGGCATTGTTCAAATTGTACTTGAGTTAAAGTCATACTCTTTCCAGTATTTAGAGGCATCTCATCTGCAAACTCATAGTCATCATCTAAAAAAGCCCGTCGAGTATGTTTATGAGTACCATCACCATCATCTGACATGCCATCCATAAAAAATAAGCTAGCTTCTCTCAACGAATACCCTCTCGCAATGCATCCCTCAATGTACCTTTTTGTTGCGCACCAACCCTTTAAAGCCTTTCATTAACCTACAAAGAATAGTAAAGTGTAGAAGCTGTCAAGGCCTTATCAAGCATGATTCTTATACTAAGTTGTCAACTTCATAAAATTTCAGAAGAAAAAAACTTCAAATATAAACTTTGTTAATCAAAGTATCTTACACTCAGCACCTGACATTCCATATAACATTCTCAAATTCAATCTAATCTATAAAGCAAGGGTTTGTACCCTCTATATCTGCACTAGCATAACACACATAGTAAGATGTTAAAAGACACAACCTTTCAATAATGAGAACTAACAGCTCCACTCCTTTTTATGGTTACCATTGGATTTTTATACTACTGTGTTAGTCCAATCATGCATTTAACAACTGAGTTCCACTAAATAATTACAACACTAGCAATTTCTAATAAGGACATTACAGATTCGCAAATAGTATATTCACGAAATAAAGTCATCCTCTAGCATAAAATAAATTAATCATGACAGCACAATAAACAAAATTGCTAAACAGGGGAAATAGTCAAGTGGGAAATTTACCTCTCAAAAGGGTACATCCACCTAAATCTGACCGGACCGCAGATTAAAGCTTCATCTGCCAGATGAATCATCAGGTGGATACTAATGACAAAGAACGATGGAGGAAAGTATTTTTCTAGAACACACATCGCCTCCACCAAACTAGCTTTAGCTTGTAAAAGATGCTCTCTGTTAATAACCTTCGCACATAAGATATTGAAAAATAAACTAATCCGGAGAAGAGCAACTCGCAGATCTTTAGGAAATGAAGTTGCAGTATGAACAAGCAGCGGAAACAAAGACTGTATCATAACATGGTAATCATGAGACTTTAAATTCTTCAACTCCGGTGAAGTCACACTTAAATTCTTCAAAACTGTACAGAAAGCAACTTTTTCATCCTTTGTTAAGGCAAAAGACCCATCTTCCATTGTTGTCTTGCCCGTGTTGTCATCCTCTTTCAACCATAACCGCTTTTTAATCCCCATAGCTTCCATATCTTTACGTGCATTAAGACCATCTTTTGACTTGCTATTTCCCAATACAGTATTAATAATGTGCTCAGTTATATTCTTCTCGGTATGCATCACATATGTACAGTGATGAAGTGTGTTCGCTCCCCAATACGGCAAATCATAAAGAATAGACCTTCGAGAAAATAAAGAGTGATCGGGAATTTCTTCATCAGCATACCCTTCAGTCCCTCTTTTACGTTTCTTTGATGGTGATTTTCCTTTACCCTGTTTGCTTTTCAAATTAGCTACCATCTCTTGAACTTGCAATCCTGTTAGTCGCCATGGAGCTTTACCATGCTCAACTCCTCCACTGAAGTTTGTTTTATCATCTCTAAACTTGTGTTTCGTTGGCAGCCATCTTCGATGTCCCATATAACACAACTTCTTATTATATGGAAGCCACTAAGCATCTGTTTCTTCTCCACAACTTGGACAAGCAAAATACCCATGAGTTACACATCCAGAGAGAGTCCCTAATGTTGGGAAATCATGAATTGCCCATAACAACCTAGCTCTCATCAGAAATTCAGAACCGGTGAAGCTGTCGAAAGTCATAACACCATCATTCCATAACTCTTTCAACTCTTCAATCAATGGTTGTAAGTAAACATCGATATCTTTACCTGGTGCTCTCGGGCCTGATATCAACAAACATAACATAGAAAACTCCCTCTTTATACACATGAAAGGAGGAAGATTATACGGACAGAGAATTACCGGCCAACAGCTGTAATTGAGACCAAAGCATCCATTGGGGTTGAAGCCGTCAGTTGCTATACCAAGAGTAAAATTCCGTGCTTCCTTAGCAAACTCTGGACAAAAACTATCCGCACAACGCCAAGCTGAAGAATCAACGGGATGACGCATTACATTGATATCTTTCTGTGCTCTAAAATGCTAAAGCATCGCCTCTTCTATCCATGGTATACTATAAAATCTTTTCAGCCTTGCAATTATTGGAAAGTGTCTCAACGTCTTCTGCGCAACTTGAGTAAGTTTTCTCTCATCATTGAAAACTCTTACATACCGCGGTTCTTGACATACAGGGCACTTCAGCAATGAACTCTTATCCTTCCAATAGAGTATACAATCATTCACGCAAGCATCGTAGGTTACATAATCCATCCCCAACTCTTGAATTATCTTCTTGACATATGGAAACTTACTTGGCAGGGTGTTTTCTTCGGGAAGCAACTCTTTTATCAATTCTAACATTGCAGTCATACAATTGTTTGAAATCGCATACTGAGTCTTTATGTTGTTCACCATTATCGCTACATACAATGCCGACTTTCCTTTAGGACACGAAGGATACAATGGTACTCTTGCTCGCTCGTCCTCTGATAACTTTTTCTTACAACACCCCTTGGTCCCAACATTCTCATCCACATCCACATTTGTTGTAACATTCTCATCCACATCCACACTTGTTGTAACATTCTCATCCACATCAACTCCTTATGTGACATTCACATCCATATCCATAGCAGATGTAACATTCCCATCCACATCCACATCTACTGTAACATTCCCATCCATATCTGTTGTAGTCTTATCCCTATGTCTTGACCGTGCTTCTACTGAACTTTCACCATGATGACGCCATGTTGTATACATCAAACAAATACCATGTTTGAGCAAATGCAATGATATCTCACTAAGTGAAACCGAACCTTTAACATTCATACAATTTCTACAAGGACATGAAAATAAAACCCTCCCACCACCATTATTCTTGGCAAACTGTATAAATGACCTCACACCTTGTATGTATTCACCAGACTTACGGTCACACTTCATCCATTTCTTGTTCTCATCAGATGACATATTACCCTTCAAAATAGACTTTATAGGATCAAACCAAGTACTTAGTCCTAGTGGTGGGTTTGCCGAAGCCCTCATGAAAACGACAGAAACATCCTCTCAACGAGGAGAGGATGAGCTACAAGTAGTTCATAGAAAACAGATTACAAAGAAAACAGAGTTCATACATATGGTATGCAAGTTTTGTAACATTGTCTCAATTAACTGACTCACATCACATTTTTTTAAAAGTAAAAAATTAATTCATACTAATTGAAACCCTAAAACTGAAATTAAACAAATCAATTCATACTAATTGAAAATCTAAAAATAAAAGTAAAAAAAAATCAATTCATACTAATTGAAACTAAACAAATCAATTCTTATACCTTCAACTTCAGCTCTTTGGAGTTTTTCAAAGTTCTTTAGTCTTTCAAACCCTAACATGAAATCAGAATATCAGTTAGTATATATCCTTCAAATCCTAAAACTTGATTTAACAGATGATAAAACAAATACCTTTAAAGTTCTTCAGCTCTTCCACAGATAAAACCCTGAAATAAGAGAAAGAAATCGTATCAGATTTATATCAGATAAAAATAAACCTAAAACGAAATCAGAAATAAAAATCACAATAGATTTATCAGATGGAAAAACCCTAAAATTAAAAACCCCAATGAAAAAAACAGACGATGATTGAATGAATAAAAAAAAAAAAACTTACGATTGAAATAACAGATCGAGAAATTTGAATACTAACTGATTTGAAACTTACGATTGAAATAACAGATCGAAAAATGTCTTTGATAAATTTCTGGTATCTTCTGCGGAACGAGATGAGAAACGAAGAGAGAAAGAGAAAGTGAAAAAAATGAAATGAGTGTACTCTATGAAACCCTTATCTCTTCACGAGCTCATCTCTTTAGGGGAGGAATAATACGCTCGCTTAGTGAACTTGGGTGGAAAAAGGGGGAAAAGGGTTGAATGGCACACGCGCAATAGTATCTGTTACCGTCTCTAGTGTCACCAAGCGTGTGACTGACACACGTAAAAAATTAGCATGTTACTATTCGTAACAGTTTCCCCCAGTTACGAATCTGGAAAAAAATTTCGTAACGGCTCCTCCCTGTTACGTCTAGGTTGTAACGGCCATTTGTAACATAAAAGTTTGTAACGGCTGCTGGGCCGTTACAAAATTTAGTTGCAATTCGGGGAAAATGGTGTAGTGTAGGTCTCAGACGCTAAATTTTTCTTTCTATTTCAATTTCAGACTTCAAATCTCATCCAAGGCTTCGGTTAAACTGATTCAGGTAACAATCTATGTTTCATAAATTCGGGTTTTTTTTGTTAAATTGCATGTTGGTTTGGATGAAGAATGGAGTTAAAATTGAGCTGTAAGATCTGTTAATTAGGTTTAATTAATTGATTCAGTGAGATCTATGTGGAGATCGAGTGTTCATATCATTCTAGGTTACTAAGGGATTAAGCGGGTTCAGATCTTATGTGTAAAGGTGTGAAAAAAGTTGGTTTCTTATTGATTTCAAAATCTTTTTTTAATCATTTTTGAATTGAATGATTGAGCATATGGATTGAATATTTTCATCTCTCTATGTGAACTGAATTACTTAGCAATATGAACTTGTTATACTATGATGTGATTCTTTTCATTTTAATTTTCCTTGTTCTTTTTGCTTTTTCCTCAGGATGGTCTGAAGTTTATACAAGTTGTTGTTGCTAGACGTAATTGTGGTGTTGTGGAGATTCTGTTTCAGTTGACATCCCCTATTCAAACTATCTCAGACTGGAGTGTTGATGGACTAATCAAACCTATGCAAGCTCAAAAATAGGTTGTCGGTGTATTTCTGAGTTGTTGAAAATATTTGATAAGATTCTTAATGGTTCTGAGAAATAAACTGGGCAACCAAAACTTGATCATTATCCAGAAGTACTTAACCATATAAAAGTAGATGATAAAAGGTTCACGAGATAGCACACCGAAAAATTAGCCCAAAACTTGTCCAAGAAATTTGAACAACATGCACTGTGCTTTCTCCAAGTAGTATGCGATAAAATCGCTCTCTACACCAAACAGTAGAATTGTACCAAAAACTTATAAAGTGCCCAAACGATATATTTTTCCTCTCAAACGGGTCTTCCCTCCAAATCGGAACGTATCAACACTAAAAGACCAACCTGTTTCTCAAAACGGTCTTGCACTTCAAACCACTTCGATGATCCCTGATACACTGCCAAAATCCTCCACCAAAACATCATTGAAACAAAGGTCACAATCTACTTAACATCTCTCTCAGAAACAGTAAGAAAGATGCCCTAAACACCCAAATGGATGCCACTAAACGTATTATGTGTACGAAACATAATGATACCCGAACCTGTAGCCACGTCACTCTCCAAAGTTACGCGCCCTTCGAATCTACAACGTTCACAGAAACACAACTAAATAACCCTTTCTTCAATCATATGCTTAAGATGCATATTCCATAGCTTGTGTTAACAAAGTTGTTTCTCATTAAATGATAAGAAACCATAGCTCCAGCACAACTGAAATCCCTGTATACGAAGTCCAAAACATACCACGTCTCATCAAACGATCATCACACTTCAACTTACTTGTAACCAACACGCAATAATTACTCCAAACGAAATTAAACTCTTCGAAACTGAAACATGTTGATCCTTGATCACGGTCAACAATTCCCAAAATGAAATCTTCAAAAAAAAAGATCTCACTAAATCTTCACTGCCTTATGCAATTGAATCCATAAAATCTTCGAGTCTAACTTCCTCTTAACATCCTTCGACTTCTTAGGTCAAAAAATTAGCAGCATGATCAAACTGATGACAAGCGATATCAAACTTACAACCTTCGTACTGAAATAATGATAAGAATTTGGCAAACTAAAAATTGTCGCCTTTACTTCAACCAACATACAAACCGAAACTTGTATCTCGACCACAACGCTCTTGCTTTTTCAAAACGCGATTTGCGAAGCAACACACCCAAATGAAAACAACTTGGTCTTCCAAAATAGTCCACAAAAACCTCATACGAAATGAAGTAATAAACACAATCAACTAACCAAAATATGGTTACACAAATACTTACTTGAAGCTATGCGGAATGCATAGGGTTATATGCTTCAAGAAGTATAACATCAAATCGTTCGATGTAGAGCACTACCAAAAACGAATGTGGAATATCAAAGTATCTCATTCTTCCGAAATACTTTAACATGCATCATACCCAAAATTGATAACATCAAACCCTTCAAACTTGAATGTTTGATAACATCAATATATGCATCTTCGAATATTTGATATCTTCAAATCCTTTGTACTTCAATACTTGAAAACATCAAATCCTTCGAAACCAAAAAATTCCGCAACCCGCAGATAACCGAAATATCCGCACTTCTAACTTTGATTGTCTTCACGCTCACCGCACCACTTGTTGTGGGAGATAGATAAACTAGCCGCACCACTTGTTAGGGAAATCCAAATAGAATTAACCCAAAAGACACTAAATCTTTGGATCGACGTAGAATGAAAGATAGACGATGCAAACACACATATGATGCAATAAGTATAGCACACATATCTTAACGTGGTTCAGCAATATGCCTACATCCACAAAACCGGTTACGACTTTTTCATTCTTATGGAACCACTAAATAGAGAATTACACACTTAATGATTGATGAATCAATCAATAACTATGATCCAACATTGTTTTGATGATAAACCCTAAAATAATTCTCATGAACAAAACGCTCCAACATTGCCGAATAAATTCTAACCAAACAAGATAATACTTATGTTACATAACCGAGATAATCTTATTCCAAACGATGTATCTTCCAACACCAACGATGATCTTCCACCATCAACGAAAAAATGATCTTCTCTTCACTAAAATTCCACCCAAGAGGTGGGATGGAATCCCTAAAGACTTTAGAGAACTACATTGTGTATTCTCTAACTCTCTAGAAAACCACTGAATTCCATTGATTATTCCATGTCTAAACACATAGCCTAGACCTCCTTATATAGGAGTCACAAACTTGATTCCCAAGTATTAATCTTCTTGGAAAAGGAAATCGTAACCAACTAGGAAACCTAATGTTATTTAGGTAACCTATCTAAATATGGGAATCAACTTAAACTAGGAAACCTTGGTTTTCTCTAAACTAATGATTTCTAGTATGTTCCGGAATTTTCTGGAACCTTCCAAAACAACGACAATTATCTAACAATAGTTACAAATATTTCGTAACAGCTTAGTCTGTTACGAAGTTCTACGTCGTAACAGCCTGTCTGTTACAAACGCTGTTACAACCCAAAGTTCGTAACAGCCACAGGGCCGTTACAAAAATTTGTCACGCCACGTTTTGAAACAGAAGCTGGCTGTTACAAACCTGTTTTGTAACATGTACGTACTGTTTTTAATCGGCCAAAATGGTGTAGTGAATGCACCTCCTGCTTATCAGCGATATCTTCAAAATCCAACTTAAGACGATTCCAGTTAGATAATTGCTCATCAGAATAGTTTCTTCGTCGCGCAGCTGGTCAAGAACGTTAATTTGTTGAAGAGTCCTTTCAAATCTTCTATCGATGTTGCCAAAAACATCTCTATTCCAAACTCTTAGTTTAACTTTTAGCATCTGAAGTTTCTTAGCCAGTTGAAAACCTGGAGGACCCGTAACCACAAAGGAACTCCACCATTCCTCCATAAGAGAAAAAAGAGAATTATCGAAAATCCACATCCCTTCAAACCTCCATGGAGGGGGACCCCAATCATCAATATTGCAACACAAAAGAATAGGTTTATGATCATACATAGGACGAGCCATTGCCATAACAGAAATAGAAGGAAAATGATCCTCCCAACCTACACTTAAAAGAAACCTATCGAGTTTGCTGGAAGAAACATTGGACGAGCTACTAATCCAAGTATACCTTGCGCCTTGAATAGGAATGCCAATAAGATTCTGATTATCGATACAGTTGTCGAAGTCTTGCATACCCCTGGAAGA
Organism: Papaver somniferum; assembly: GCF_003573695.1. Taxonomy (NCBI): domain Eukaryota; kingdom Viridiplantae; phylum Streptophyta; class Magnoliopsida; order Ranunculales; family Papaveraceae; genus Papaver; species Papaver somniferum. The sequence goes on along the minus strand of NW_020618825.1, from coordinate 8,401,031 downwards.
CCTTGTGCATCCGTGCCTATCATGCATATACCTAACTTCATTAAAGTCACCACATATGCACCATGTAAGCCCCCAAATATCATTCATGATCGACAATTCTTCCCAAAGCCTACGCCTTTCAACCACTCCGCAAGTCCCTTAGACACCAGAAAAGAAGTCATTGAAAATTATCAATATATATAATTTTTAAACGGTCCGCGAGTTATAACCCCAAAGGTGTCACTATCCATATACAAAAACTCCAACAAAACAAATTGTTCATAAAAACCCCATTTAATATAAACTGTCTATATTACCCTTCTAGTTTAAATCACCCCAACAAAAACAAAAATCAACCACACTTTAATTCTTATTATATTGTCACCCCCAACAAGAAATAAACAACCACCAATAAGCACCGCTGTCACCGATAACCACCGCCACCACTTCCGACCACCGCCGCCACCTCCGGCCACCACCTCCGCCGCCGCCACTGACCACTACCGCCGCCGCCACCACCACCGACCACTACCGCTCCGCCGCCGTCGCCCGCCGCCGCCCACCACCGACCACCACCGCCGCCACCACCGACCACCACCGTCCGCCACCACCGACCACCACCGCCGCCCGCCGCCACCACCACTGACCACCACCGACCACTACCGCCGCCAGACCACCACCACCGCCACCGACCACCACCGCTCCGCCGCCACCGATACTGCGCAATTGCACCACCACAGCCAGCCACCCTACCATCCAGCACCACCATTGTCGACCACCACCGCCACCACCTCCGACCACCACCACCACCACCGATACTACGTAATTGCACCACCAATACCAGCCACCCTACCATCCAGCACCACCACTGTCGACCACCGCCGACCAAAACCAGCACCACGACCGCCCACCACCACCACCTCCCAAAAATACGATGAAACCGATTTTGGTTTCATCATAATAAGATGAAACCGATTTTGGTTTCATCATAAATACAATGAAACCGATTTTGGTTTCATCTTGGTTTCGTGAGAAATCACCTGCAAGAACTTTTTAAGAGGTATTATACATCTTCATGGATAGAAATACATTGTTGAAATACGATGAAACCGATTTTGGTTTCATCATAAATAAGATGAAACCATAATTGGTTTCTGCGCTTCAACAGCAATACCACCAGTTATGTCTCAAGACCCATTACTCAGCTTCACTTGGTATATCTTTCCATCTAGGTTTACAGGCAATTCCTCATTGTATTGCAGCACTTCATTGCACCTGCAACTACAAATTCACTTCAAATCTCATACCCACTGCATTACTGCCTTCCATTTCAGTTCAAGCTCATACCTGAACACCACAAATGCTCCATCTCAGGCTCAGTTTGATCTTAAACTGGACCTGCAATATCCATGTTAATTCAACCATAGCAACACCAGTTCCTCCATGGATTCTGATTATCACCAGCTGCAGTTCATAATCACCACCAACATAGGCATCTCAGTTCTTCTCTACACTCTCAACCAGCAACTGTACTTAAAAACCATTCTCAAGCATCATCTCAAACCATTCTTCATAGAGAACCAACTCAAAGCCAACACCAGTACCACCTTCTCTATAATATTAACTTCAGCTGCAACCGGATCTTACTAGCAGCATCAAATGAAACTCGTCACAAGACCCTGTCACTGCAATAACCATATCAAACCCATCACTGCAATAACCATATCAATAATACCAGCAGCTACACTTGCACACTGCCAATCTGAAAGCAGCGGCAGCAACATCTCCTAGCTGACTCTACTCATCTCCACAATCCAATTCACCACCTGCAATTGCTTCCCATTTCAATTCTAGCCATCATTTTTCTCTATTAAACCTTCTTTTGGACCGTCTCCTTCACCTAATTTCAGAATCAGATTCCACTGTTTCCAGAACAGTTTCCTGTTTCCCTTCTTCCTGTAGTAAAGAAGTTTCATCAACTTTATTCATCCCAAGAGCAGTCCTTAATGTCTCCATCTTTCTCTCCTTTATAGCATCAATTTGATGGGTCTGACTGAGTACCTGACACCCTGAATCAAACACAAGCAGTTCCAACATATCAGTAATAAGATATAAGAATATTGGCCAACAAGAATAGAATAGTTACTTTTCTCTTTCCATATGCTCAAATCATATCAAGTAGGTACTCGGAAATTAAAAAGAGCATGTTTTAGGGAGATGCCTCCTTCACTTACGCTGCACACAAGTGTCGGTGCAGGAGTCAAAAGAGTATGCATGGCAGCTCAACATTAACAAACCACATAATGTCAACTGCTAAGTTAACTGTGGAAACGCAACTTAAGTTTTCAATAATTACACAACCAAACAACTTGTACACTTTCCTTAACCAGTTCTTTAAAGGACCTTTAACTAGTAACTTAATCTCAGAAAGATCAAGCCCTAGCTTAGTGAACTTTGAAACTTCAATCAAACCTCCACATTTTGCTCCCAAAGTTTCGAACGTTTTTGAGTTCCATAAGATAAAATTGTTCAAAGGATTTTCATATTCAACCATTTTCTGAAACTAAGTCATGCGTCTATGTTCAGAATCACAGTGAAATGGAATCACTTTTCAAGATAGGGGCCTGGTCCATTGATGGGGTATCTTTTGCTTTTAAGCCTTGGTCTTCTAAAATGAATCTTCTTAGTCAAGAGGAGATTTGTAAAGCATCAGTTGTATGGGTTTCTGTTCTTGGGGTTCCATTTTCCCAAAATTTTAAGAAGATACCCAGCTTTGATCCGATGCCACTCCATGAACAAACTTTTGTGTTATCTTCTAAAACCACCATCTGATTCCAATTAATGTCACTGACCCCCATAGAATCAGGAATAAGAGCAGCTCCTTCCAATGAAGAAGTAGAACCCTTCGATGAACTAGTAGCGCTAGTCTTCGTTATAACTTTTGTAGCAGGCGTCGTAGAATTAGAATTAGACGACCGATATGATGATAAGAAATCTTTGACAACTTTAGCCCACTTACACCAGCCAACACCATTCTTCCCTGATGGAAAGAAGAGGTCAATATTTCCTCCCTTTTTATTCGGACCCATTAGTTTCATAAATTCACCGCCTCTGTTCTTACCCCTGCTAATGATAAGAACCTTACCCTTTTTTACCCCATAACCGGCTTTAATTGAGAAAACTTTTGCTTCAACTTCGCAGATGACCTTAGGATTATTAGATAAAAACTTCTTACCATTAGCGCCTCGAGAGTTCTTACCAGAAACTAGAATCCATGGACCATCAGCTTCACCAACATCCTCCATCGTACCTCCTTTCTTTTCACCGAGTTGAATGCTCCGCTCTTTCTCTCTCCTCAGCATCTACGTAGAACTTTAAAGTGTTTAAGTTTGGAGAATCCTAATTTGGCTCGTAGGTGTTACTGGTTACTCGATAAGTATGTAAGCGAACTTGATTATCCATTCTTTATTTCAGCAATTGTTAAATGGGAAAAGACGAAATCATTACTTTTTATCTTGTTTATCAGGAAACAAGAAGGCATTGTCTTTGTTCATTATCGTGAGTTAGAGCAGATGCAAAGTTATCCTATTACACCGCTTCTTGAATATTGACATACTCGGGATGAGACAACATCCCCGGCGATGACACTCTTGCTTCCCATCCATTTCCAACATCCGCTAAATAGGACTATATCCAAACAATCGCAACAATTGATATGTCACTTGAATGTTACAAATATATAAACGTCCCCATACGAGACAGATGAAAATCATAGATGTTTTATTAGAACTGTTGGAACAATATAGCAGGCCAAATTCATAAAAATCTCTATTATAAGGACGGTAACTTTCAGTTTCACAGACATTGGCTAAGTTTCATCTCACTCAGAACTTGTGAATATACAAGGCACGCACTGCCTTAACAAATGTGTCTAGCTTGCTACTCCACGGATAAACAATACCCCTAAATTACATGATGGTAAAATAATCGAAGAGCAAACAAGTTGAGACACTTACCTGCTACCATCAAGGGTTGCGCATCGTAGTCGAGCCAGAATCGAAAGTTGGAAGGAGGAGGGGAGGAAATCATTGTATGGACTAGGTGCGAATTATGATTTATTTGACAATTTAGGTTCATAAAAAATGTGGTTCATCGACTGTTTGCACTCTCCTTGCTTAACTGTTCATGGAACTGGGATCTTAGTGCTCGAGGGAGCATTGTCTCATGGGAATCTAGAACCAAGAATCCCAAATAATGACTAGGTACGAACTCCACTCTAGCGTTCAGGGCCGGTCCTGATATTTTAGTGGCCTTAACCAATTTCTTTTTTTGTGGCCTCTATGATCGAGAAAAAGGACGCTCTGAAAAACAAGTTATTGTTCATTGCACTTAGAAAAGCATTCCAACAATGATCGCCCAATATTTGATTGTCTTTATACAACTTTTACACCAAACTTGTTAATAGTGGATGCAAAATCTAAATTTTCATACATTTTTCGTGATAATCAAATTAGTATATTTGTGACACAGGGATTGTGAACACATAAATCACGAAGCCATCCACGTGTTCACAAACAATATTCGCACACATCCTAATACTAGAATTGTACATCGTATGCGTAACGGGGATGATTATATCGATTCATCGACTCGAAGCCTTCGGACTTGTCATTGTCTAGTCGAATATTATCATAAATAATGTTCGTATAAAGGAATAAACCAAGAATCAAGTATAAATGTAAATCATATGAAGTTTAACGCTGAATGTAAGGTGCTGAAATGTAAATAAGACAGATTTACGTGGTTCGACACTAAGGCCTACATCCACGGGGTTGGTGTTTAACTATGTATTGAATGGTTACAAAGATAGTCGAATGACTTTAGATTATACATAGGTCTGCGGAAGTAGGGGAATTACTTACTCTTCCTATTTCTCTCTCATATATTCTCCTATAATTGCTCTCAATTCCTCGACCCCTTCTCTCTTAGTGGAGAGGGGTATTTATAGGGTTGGAGCGTGGGTCCCATTTCTGAGGCGCCGTTGTAATCTTATCTTCTTGTGCTTTGTGCCTATTACGCATAGGTTTTCGGCATATGCCGCGGCCTGAGCTTGAATACGAAGGATTATCCTCGCCTCTTCCACGCGCTGATTGACACGTGTATATCTCTTTGGTATTTAATGCGGGTAGATGGATGTCTGCTCGTGTCAGACAAGTGTCTCTTTGTCTGGTCACATCTGTGTCAGCCAAACTTCCTCTCGGCCGTTGATCTGGGATCTTCCTCGGGATTGGGTGTGATAAAACCCAAGGGGTATTATCTGGTGCTCCTCTGAGCCATCATACCTCTGTGATCCTCTGTCCCTAACCGTCAGATCTGCTGACCGGTGGCATCTTCTGATGAGATGCTTGATATCATGTTTTGATATCTTGTTTCGCATGCCTTCCACGTGTCTCTTTCTGTACACGTGGTGGATGATGAAAGGTGTACATACAATTTGCCCCTCTTCTTCTAACTTGGGCGTATTTTGCAATTTTGAAGAAGAAAGGTAGTCCTACACGTTTCCCACTTTGCATTAACTTTCCCCGTAACTGATCCTTGGTACGAGGAGCAGTTATTGTCTTCTCTAGCTTCATAAATAGGAAAGAGAATGTGAAAAAAAAACTTTTATCCTCTTCTTGTCAGTGTTCATTCTCTTCTTGTTTTCTATTCTTGTTCTTTAGTCATTTATTATCATCATTCTTGTGAGGAAGATAACAGCATTCAATTTATTATCATCTGAAAGGGGTATTATTTCTGTTTCTCTAGCATTCAACTTTGAAGATAACAACATTCAATTATTTTGATATCTCTGATCCTCCTTTCTTCGACTGTGGTTGGTGCTTGATGTCCTCTTCTATATATGTATGGGGTTTTTCATTAGATGTTCATCATTGATTTACCTATGTATATACCCGTTTTTCTCCTGCTTCTATATTCTTGGTTTTGCGATGAAGATCATACATGTCGAAGCATATATGCTTGTCCCTGTTCTTTGTTACAACGTCTGTGAGTCTGTATCTGAGTATTATCCCTGAAGTCGGATGGAGTATTTTTTAGTTCTTAGGGTTTTTAATGTTTATCCGGATGAACCATCAATTATGGGTTTTTTGATCTTTAGTGATCTCCTCGTATTCTTCTCTGAACTGTTTTTGTGTTTCCTTGTAGATATGTCTGATCGTCCGCGGGCTCCTTACCAAACCCCGTCGTCTAGTCTGCCAAGATCCCCTCCGCGTCGAGATTCTGACAGATCTCCTCTTGGGGAAGGTCCTTACAAGTCTTCGCAATCGGATCCTCGGGGTCATAGGGTTTCATCTTCCTCCGGTGCGAAGGTTGTGCTTACTAAGAAAGGGGATATGCCGAAGGGTCATTCTGGATCTAGGTATGCTGTTAACCGCGCCCCTTCTCATCCTCGTGAAGATTCTAGGACTACGCAGGCTCCTCCTCGTGATGACTTTAGGAGTACGGGGCTCCTCCTCGTGCTGAAATAGTGGATGCTCCGCCCCTTCGTTCAATGGCTCCTCCTTCAATGCTTCCGCAGAAATCTTTGCCGCCTCCTCCCGCGGTTTCTTTCAAAGGGAAGTACTCCAAGGGTACTATGTTGAAAGCTGATCTGTCTAAAAATCTTCTTTCTAAAAGGAAAGCTTCGGAATTGAGTCATACTTCTGATTCCGCAGACGAAGAAGAAACTGTCCCCGTGATACACAACATTTCAGTTGGTAAGAAGAAGGTCACTTTCAAGCATATTGATCTTGATATGTTCAAGGTAAAACATGAACTTCAAGATTTTGAGGTTCGCTTCTATGCCCCTGACGATGATATCACTTACGAGCTCCTTGCTAATTATCAGTTTGACCAGTTTCATCCGTTGACTACGGTTGGAGCCTTCGAGGCGGGTCTCATGTTGCCCCTATATAAGTCGGGTGACTCCTTTTATTATGATGTGTTGTCTAGTCGCGAAGGCTCTTCCACGAATACTCATAATCCTTCCGTGTCACAACTATCTGGGAATTATCTTCGTTCGCTGAAGGAATGTTATGTTCCAAATCCTTTTTAACAGTTCTTTTGGGGATTATGTCAATAGGAGAAACCGTAATCCGTGGAGTTTTAGTCTTTGTAATATTGCTGCTCCCCGTGGTGAAATTCGTCTTTTGAGTGAGGTGAGTGATGCCAAACTGAAGTATGTTCTTGGTACTGAGGGATCTGCTAAACGGAAACTCTTTCCTGCACGTGAGAGGATTAAGCGTGACCATGATTATGAATGGCATGCTACTGTTATTGAGGTAGTTGGTCCTTGGGCTTATGGATGGATTTCGGGTCCACGCGGTTGGCGTCCTTCTGAAAATAGCAAGCCTCGTGAAACTCCTCCTGCTCGTTATGGAGATTTCTGTCCTTGGAGTCCGAATTTCGCGGGAATGAATTTTCCTTATGCTCTTGATGTCGTTGATGGAGATGAGGAGGAGGGTTCTAGTGCTACCCATCCAACGAAGAGTGCTGCTGCTGCCAAGGTATAGTTTCTTCTTATATTCTCTATCTATTTGCCCCTTTTTCCTTGATTGAAATAATTATCATTTTTGAAGTGAAGGAAAAAATGAGCCTTTGTGGGATGTATACTGGTTTGTAGGTGTCTAAGAAGAAGAAACTTGGACCCAAACAATCTTCTACTGCGGTTAGCGGTGAGGCTGAGTGTTATGAGGAGGTTACGAGTCCCGTAAACGAAGGGTACGGTGAGGATGAAGAAATGTCCAATGGAGAAGAGCGTACCGACACTTCTCACCCTGATGACGAAGGTGGTAATGGTGAAGAAGAAGTTGCCGCGGGTGGTGATGGTGAAGAAGAAGTTGCCGCGGGTGGTGATGGTGAGGCTGAAGGTAATATTACCGTTGGTGGTACTGGCGGGGGTGGATCTGCCCCTATTGGCGATGATATTGTTGGTGTGGGTACTCTTCCCGTTATTTCCCCTGAATTTTCTTTCGGTAGGATATATTCCGCGGGGGAATCCTTTGATGTGAATGCTGCCATGGGTCTTTCCGAAGACTTCTCATTGCTTTCCGCAAATGATGATTGGGATGTGCTTGGGAATCTTGGCAAAGAAGGTACCACTGATCAGCAAGCTGAGAACGCAGGTGGTCATGCTGAGGGTGGTAATGTCGAGACTTGCGCGGGTGAGGAGATAACCGCCAAGGGGAAGTCTGCGGTTGAGTTTCCTTCCGAGGATTTCCATTACTCGCTAATGCCTGAAGGTGAAGATGTCATTTTGGCTTGTCTTAATAAGAAGAACCTGATGTTCGTCCCTAATCCTGCCCCAGTTGTCACTGGTGAGAAGAATTCTGACGCTTATACTCGTCGGATGATGCAATTTTCTTCTGAATCCCGCGTTGCTGAGATGTGGGAGAAGAATCTGAGAGCTTCGGAAGCTAACCTAATGGTTGATCCTCCCTCCTCTGTTGCTGATATGATGGCCATAGCTGACGGGTACCAATACGGTTTACCCCAGCAGCGTGTCTTAGAGGTAAATCCTTGTACTCTTATTTATTTATTTTTGTAATGATATCCGCACATTGTGTTGTTCGTGATATCCGATCCCTTTGGTATAATAATATTTGTTGTTTGTGACGTAGATGATGAGGAGCTAACATTGTAACCATGTTCTATACCAATTCTTCAAAGCAAAGTCTTTAAAGTTGGAGGCCAAGCTTCGTCATAGAGAAGAGGAACTGTCTGCGGCTGAAGTGGAAATAAATGAACTGAGGGGCCGTCTGAAGGAAAAAGAACAGCTAGGTAACGCTGAGGAGAGTCTTCGTTCAGAACTTGCTATAGTTCGCAACGAATTGGAGCAGACTCGTAGAAATGTCTCGTCCTTCACAGGTTCATATTTTACGGATCTTTCACTCCTCGTGATCCCCTATCTGTATTTTGGTGTTCTGTTTGAGTCTCCCAACCCTATCTTTAGTGGGTGGAGTCCCCGAGCTGATATGGCTTCGGAAAGAAAGGGAACGACAGAAATCCCGTATTGCAGAGTTGGTGGGTAAGTTGAAAAGCGAAGCCGTAAAGTGGAATGCTCGTGCTGATGAGCACAACGCCTTAACAGCTGAGTGGCGTGAAAAGCGAACTGATGGTTGATATGCAAAATAAGTACAATCATGACCGTTGTTTGTTTAATGGTACGCTGCTATGGACGCGTGACAACCTGCGTGATGCTCGAGAACATGCTTCGGACTTAGAGGCTAGAGTGCGCTTTTTGGAAGGAGAGTTACAACAGGCTCGTTCTTTCTTAGGCCCCGGGGTTAGGGATAGTATGCTGCTCTTTCCGAGGAAAGAGATAATGCTAGGGCCGAGGTTGGTGCTCTTAGTAAAGCCCTAGCAGCGTCTCGAGCTGATGTTGCTCGCCAAGTGGAGTCTGAAAGAGATCTTGAAGTGAATGTGTATCGACTCCATAAAAGGATGGGGGATGAATGACGAAGTCAACCATCTTCGTCACTTGGATTCAATGAAGCAGGTAGATTAGACGCGAGTCAATTTGCTCTTACGAACCTTCAAACGGATTATAAGAAACTATCCACGAATATGACTTTCTTGATGAGGCTCGGGACGCAGTTGTCAATGAGTATGAAGAGGCTTCGGCTAATGTCGAAGGTATAACCTCGTTTTATCGAGTGTGATTGTTATTTCTTCGTTTTAACCCCTTGGTATTTCTTGTTTTCAGCACTCGAGGGACAGCTTCACGCAGCAAATGATGAGCTTAAAAAAACTCAATCTGCCTTAGTGCAGCAGGAAGGACAAGCCAACTATTTCAAAGGGTTGGCCGCGTCTCGTGAGGAAGCAGCGGAGATTGCCTCCAAAGAGGCGGAACGCCTATCTGCATTGCTGTCTCAGGCCAACCAGCGGACCGCTGTTATCACTTATAAAGCTCGATGTCAGTTGGCTGAAGAGACCAACAAAGTCCTAGATAAGATTGAACTTGATCTTAAAGTCGAACATGGTCTTGTCAAGAATTATCCGCGTCGTCCCCTTCCCGCGCCCTTGCCTGGTTCTTCTGGGCCCTCTTCAGGTGGTAGCGTACCTTCATCTCGCAGAGACAACCCTGTTGATGGAGCTGTATCGTCCAAGTAGATTTCTTTTATTAGTCATAGAAAGTTGATCCTTGTTGATTATATAATTTCGGATCATTTTTTGATGTGTTTCCTGCTTTATCTTATTTGCTGAATCTTGTAATCAACTCTTTATGAAATGGATCATCCTTTTGGCATACCTGCGTTATCAATTCATCTTTTTATTTTAAGTATTGTGAAGTGTTAAACTAGAAATAACTTGTTTGTAAAAAGTTGAGAGTGTTTGTGCGACACCGAAGGTAAATACCTTCGTGATCGTCTTGAGACCTGTCACCCCGCTGGCGAATCCTGGGCCAGAGGATTCCCAAACGGTGGGGGCCGAGGCAGCGTTCTAGGATATGGAATGCTTATTTGAAATATTTATGCACCCATTCCGTCGACCCGCTGCCTTAAAATTGGTTGGGTATCTCTTTCTGCTGGGTGCCTTCCCCCTGGTCTTACACTCATAGACACTGGGGGAGCCCTGAGAGATTGTAGATTAACTACTTTCCCAAATATTGTTAATTTATTATGTAGTACATGCGTTCATCCAGCGGGCCTTTTGACCATTTCGTTTGCTTGAAAATTTCCCCAAAAGTTTGTTTGATTGATAGGTTGAGGCCTGCTACTCCTCGTCCAGAGATAGAAACATATAAAGCGGTTACGCTGCCTTCTTGTTCTGGCATTCTTCACGCAGATGCAAAGCTGCGTTGCTCCTATGGGTAGTATGGTTTGTGCCATTTAGCATTCCAAGGGTGCCGGAGGACCTCGCCTTTCAGATTGCGAAGATAGTAGGAACCATTTCCCGCAATGTCGTGTATTATAAAAGGTCCTCCCCATGTAGGTGCTAACTTTCCCCATTTCCTCTCCCGTTGATACTGCGGAATTGTTCTTAGCACATACTGCCCTTCTAAAAAATTTCGAAGCTTAACCTTTTTGTTGTACTCTCTCGCTAGTCTCCGTTGATAATTTTCCATCTTTTGAAATGCTGCTTCCCTCCTTCCTTCCAGGTCGTCCAGTCTCTCTAACATCATGTCTGTTGTGAGATTTTTCTCCTATGCTTCGGTCTTTGTGGTTGGCATGAGGATCTCTGTTGGGATGACTGCTTCAGCTCCATAAGTGAGGATAAATGGGGACTCTCCAGTGGCAGATCTTCGTGTTGTCCTGTATGCCCATAATACATTGTGTAACTGTTCACACCATCGCCCCTTGTGTTCGTCTAATTGCTTTTTGAGGATAAGGGCGAGGGTCTTGTTAGTAGCTTCCGCTTGTCCGTTGCTTTGAGGGTATATGGGAGTGGACTTGTTTTTCCTTATTTTGAAAGTGTCGAAGAGCATGTCTATGTTTTTCCCCTGTAATTGTTTACCATTATCGGACACGATTTCCGCTGGTATGCCGAACCTGCAAATAATGTTTTGGAATATGAAAGTAAACACGTCCACGTCTCTGATCCTGGCTAAGGCTTTGGCTTCCACCCATTTACTGAAGTAGTCCGTGGCTACTATCAAAAATCGTCTTTTCCCTGATCCTTCGATGAAAGGCCCAACGATATCTATGCCCCATTTTGCAAATGGCCACGGACTATCCACAGAATTCAACGTTGTTGCTGGTGCGTGTATCTTTTTGGCGAAACGCTGACATTCTTCACATCGTCGGGACATTCTTGCAGCATCTTGTATCATTGTGGGCCAGTAATATCCTTGCATTTTTGCTTTGTCGGCTAGTGATCTCATGCCGCTATGATTCCCTGCGTCACCATAATGGATGTCGTTTAGAATTCGATGCCCCTCTTTCCTGGATAAGCAACGTAGTAACGGTCCGAGGAAAGATTTCTTGTACAGGATCCCATCCCGAAGATCATATCTTCCTACTTTGGAGAGTATTTTCCTGGTTTGTTTGTGATCCGCGGGTAAGGTTCCATCCTTGAGAAACGCATGGATCATCATTCTCCAATCATCTTCGTTGTTGAAATCTTCGTCTTGATTTGCTCTTGACAGGATATCTTCTTCGTCAAAATCGTCACGGATGTCTTCTCCCACCTGATCTTCGATATTTTCTTCCACTGTATCTTGATTTGTAGCAAAGGAAAATTGTGATGCAATCGAAGGCTCGTATACCCTTGTTATTTTGATAGCTTCGATACTCTTGTCCTTCAGCATGGATGATATATGCTAGGGCATCCGCGTGCCTGAGATCCCTTCTGCATAAGTGCCGGAACTTGATGTTCGGAATTTGTGATGCCAATGTTTGGACCAAGGCCATGTAAGCTGAGAGGGTGTCGTCGTACACATTGTATTCGAGCCCTATTTGCCGTATGACAAGCTGCGAATCACTTGTCAGTCTTACATCAGTTACCCCCATCTCTATTATTAAGCGGAGGGCATGTACGACTGCCTCGTATTCGACGATGTTGTTAGTATGCTCTTTGAATTCTAACCTGAGTGCCTGTACGATCCTTTCTCCAGTTGGGGTGGTGATGACAATGCCTATTCCTGCCCCTTCCTTATTTTTGGAACCATCAACGAAGACTTCCCATTGTCTTTGACTCGCGGGTTCGAGGACATCAACTGGATCCTTGCTTTCCTCGTCGGCTTCTGGTATTCCCCTAATCTCTTCATCGTTGTCCAGGGGAGGTCTGCTAAGAAATCCGCCAAAACTTGGGATTTTTGGGAATGTTGAATTTCATGAATGATGTTGAATTGGTCCAGGTGGGTGTTCCACTTGGCTATTCTACCTACTTTTCCCGCGCTTTTGAGGACTGCTTCCAGTGGTGCTTTGCATGGGACGCGGATGAAGTGAGTTAGGAAATAGGTTCTCAGCTTTTGAGTAGCCCATACCATAATGCCAGGATGAGTTGTTCGATCTTCGTGTAATTCCTTTCCGCAGAATTGAGGGTCTTACTGACATAATAGATAGGTGTTCTATCTTCGTATTGGTTTTGACCAACACTGCGCTAACTGCGTCTTCTGTCGCTGCTATGTACAATGCCAAAACCTCATCAGGATCAGGCTTCTGCAGGATTGGAATTGAAGCCAGGTGTTCCTTGATTCTTTGGAAGGCTTCTTCGCATTCTGCGGTCCATTCAAACTTACTCCCTTTTTTGAGAATATTGAAAAAATGTTTGCATTTGTCCGAGGATCGGGCAATAAATCTGCCCAAGGCTGCTAAGGACCCATTGAGCTTTTGCACTTCTTTTAAATTCTTCGGAGATGGCATTTCCACTATGGCCTGAATCTTCGCGGGGTCTACCTCTACCCCTTTTTGTTACCAGATATCCGAGGAATTTCCCTGAGGTGACACCGAAAGTGCATTTTTCTGGATTTACTTTCATGTGATGTTTCCTCATTGCTTCGAAAATATCTCTCAGGTCCTGGTGGTGATCTTTGCGCAGCCTACTTTTGACGAGCATGTCATCAACGTAGACTTCTAGGGTACTACCAATCCATGGCCTGAAGATAGCATCGACCATTCTTTGGTACGTTGCCCCTGCGTTTCGAAGTCCAAAGGGCATTCTAGTGTAGCAATAAAGGCCATGCGGGGTGTAGAATGTTGTGTAGTTGATCTTCTTCTGCCAGGGCTACTTGGTTGTAACCAGAATATCCGTCCATAATGACAGCTCTTCGTATCCTTCCACTGCTTCAACCAGTTGATCTATGCTCGGCAGGGGATAGCTGTCCTTTGGACATGCCTTGTTGAGGTTAGTAAAGTCGATGCATATCCTAACCCCTCCATTTTTCTTAGGAACGACGACCATGTTGGAGATCCATGTAGGGTATTTGACTTCCTTGATGAAGCCTGCTTCTAGTAGTTTCCGAAGTTCTTTTTCTACTGCCTTATGATACTCTGGTGCAACTTTTCTTATTTTCTGCCTGAAAGGTGGCGTGCCTGGTTTGATGCGCAGCTCGTGTTGGATTATTTTCGGATCAATCCCCGGCATGTCTAACTTCCAGGCGAATACATCCGCGTATTCTTTAAGTAATTTGGTTAAGGAATCTTCTCTTTTTTCGTCCATTATGGTCCCTACTTTGATCATCTTCGGGTTTTCTTCCGTTCCTATGTTGATTTCTTTTACGGGCTCCACTGGTGTGAACACCGGCTTCGGGTCCCCAAGGACTGGGACGTTCTTTAATTGCTATTTGGTATGTTTCTGTCCTTCGTTGGCTGCTGAAGTACTTGCCTCTGTGTTAAGGACATTATCATCTTTGTCAAGCCCTTCCTTGTGTTTCCTTGAGGAACAGGTCTATGGCCTTTTCTTTCGCAGCTTCTTTATTTTTGATCCTTTGGGTTTTTCGCTGCTCTTCCTGTTCGTTGTTGATACGATCCTGAGTGGTCTGGCACTCTTTTGCAGAGACCCGATCTCCCTTGATTTCCATCACTCCCTCGGGTGTAGGGAACCTGAGATATTGGTAGTAAGTTGCTGCCACTCCCTTGAGTTTATGTACCCACTTTCGTCCAATAATGGCGTTATAGGGGGATGGGGCGTCAACCACGCTGAATCGTGTTTCTACTTTCATGGGCCCGGCGTTCACCTGCAACACGATGTCTCCCAATGGCTTTGTGGGCGCTCCGTTGAACCCGTAGATGGTGTAATAAGAGGTCATTAGCTTTCATCATGGAGCTTCATCCGTTTGAAGGCGTCGTAGAATAGAACGTTCACTGAGCTTCCCCCGTCGATGAGGATCTTTTTGAGGTTACATCCGGCCACTGGTAGTGTGAGGACCAAGGGATCGTTATGGTCTTCCATATCTTCTTCGATATCTTCAGTATCGAAGATGATAGGTGCGTCCATCCACTCTTCGTGCTCGTCCACCTCTACGCCATCAATCTTATATAATTCGCAGTGGTCTTCGAATTGCTTCCGTAGACTCTTTCCTATCTGCGCTGTAAGTGAGGGCCCTGCGGCTTCGGAACACGAGATGGTGTTGATTGTGCGGTTTCCCTCTGGAAGTTGGACTTGCTTGGTTCGTTTGGATATGTCCTCGGTGACCTCCTTTCGTATGTATTTCTTGAGTTCGCCAGCATCAATCAATTTTTGGATCATTATTTCGAGGTTTTTGCATTTCTCGGTCTGTTGTCCATTGAAGCAATGATACTCACAGTAATCTTTATACTTTTCGGTTCTTGGGGGTTGTTTTCCCTTAGACCACGACCACTCCAAATTTTCCCTTCCTTTGATCTCTCGCAAGATCCGAGCGTAGCTAGCATTGAGCTTCGTGTAAACCTGATCTTCGAATTTTCGATCTTCTTTTCGTCGTTCATCTCTTCGTTCCTTCCTATCTTCGTGAGGCCGTTCCACTGAGCTATTTCTTTTGGCCCCGCTGGTTTGTTCTGCGGAATTGGTACGGTGAGACCTCTGCGTTTGTGCCCTCGGGTTCTCACGCTGGATTTCTTCAAGACGGGCGTACTTCTCAATAATTATTCGAAGATCTCCTTCTGTCTTAGGTACGCTTCCGTGGATCTCAACAAATAGTGGACTCATTCGGTCTAATCCCCACTTGTAGCAGTTGATACTTACTACGGGATCCACACTCCCTATGGCTTGGCAGATCTTGTGCCATCTGTTGGTGCACTCCCTCGTGTTCTCCTTGTAACCAATTGCCAGAGAAAAAAGTTTATCCATTCCGGTGTTGACAGCTTTGTTGTACATGTAGGTCCTCAAGAATTTCTCTGCGAGTTGATCGTAGGAGTTGATGGAATCAGGTGGAAGGTTGTCAAACCAAGACAAAGTCGATCCCTTCAGACTTGATGGAAAATATCTACAGAGGACGGGCTCGTTTTGACTCCATCGGGCTAAGATACGATTATAATACCGGATATGTGCCGCGGGATCACTAGATCCGTCATAGCATTCAAAAGTTGGGACATGGAACTTTAACGGAATGGGGGTATTTTCCAGGCGATGAGTTAGGGGCGTGGAGTTAGCTTCTTTCATCACCTCTTCAAGCCTTCCTACGCCTTGTCTGGCTTTTAACTTCCTGATCTCAGCCATCATCTCATCACGCAGCTCCTCCATTGCGCGGTAATATCCCACGTTCTCATGCTCAGTTGAGCGTTTCTTTCTTCGAACTTCGCTGTCATAATAGTCTAAGTCTTCAGCGGCATATTCCGGATCGGATGCACTGCTTCCCTGGCGGCGTTTGCTAGGATGATTCTTCGGTCTCGGTTAGGCTCTGGTGCTTTAGAATTTGCTTCGTCCAGTTGTTGGCTAGTATTCATGCTTTGGGCAATCCTATCTTTCAAGTCTTGGTTCTCCCTGGCCAGAAGAGCTACGGCGTCTGCGTAGACCTGCTAGAACTTTTTCAATTCTTTGAGCTCTACCATCAGTCGGTGGGACTGGTTTGATCCCTGATTTGGAGTTCCGGCTTGTACCCCTACGCCCATAGTTCCCCCTTCGTCTACTGTGTGTATTAAGGGCGGCCGAGGATCAGCTTCAATTGTTGGTATCTCCAAGTTTGGTCCCCTCGGTTAAGCTTCCACCCGCGGTACTAAAACCACTGGTATGGTTTGATTCTGACCGTTGGTTGACGACATTCCGAAGATTGGTGTATGTGCAGGCTGATGTGTCATAGATTCTGCCACCCCTTCTTTTTGTTGATGGATTTGGTTTGAAACCAAAGTCTTGTTAGCTTTTGTAGCCTGAAGGGCCGCAACAGTCTTCGTGGCTGCTGCTTTGAGAGCCGCGGCTGCAATGGAGTTAGTGTTCATAGGTGAGGTGATTTTCGTAGCATCCTGCCTCTGAGTAGCTGTTTTAGCTTTGTCTCCTTTCAGCTTGCTTCGGGTCATGATCGGCGTAATCCTCGGTGTCTCCTTTGATGAGGCTTTGGTTTTTCCTTCCTCTAGTATCTTTTCCATTTTTAATCTTTTTCTGCATAGGGGAATAAATAAAGAGAACCAAAGATATCCACGAGGATCGGGTTAGTGCCATTCGTATCTGCAAGATTATTGGAATAGAAGGAAATGAGCTGCCCAAGGGCCTTAATAAAAAGAGAAACGTAAAGACTTCATCGCTCTAGTTTTTGCAATACAAATCCTCTAATAAACAATCATGGATCTTGTTTTCAGACTACTTTTGAAAAATAAAACTCTTGAAAAGGCAGATCCGTCGCGTGAACTCGTGAATCTGGATTATTAAGTCTTAGTTTTAAAAGGAAAACTCCTTACGTGCAAATCTGTGATAGATAGCCGTGGGTTTGTCTGCTTTGAAATGGTGTTTGTGAAAATGAAGACCATGAACCCAGAATAAAAAAGGTTTTGAAAGCACGCTGAACCCAGAATAAAAAAGGTTTTGAAAGCACGCTGAACCCAAAATAGGGCACAACCATGATGCGCGTTTAAGGTGAAATCACAGGATAAGATAAATCTTTTACCGGGACAAAGTTCATGTTTCTAGCGCCAGATTGTGAACACATAAATCACGAAGCCATCCACGCGTTCACAAACAATATTCGCACACATCTTAATTCTAGAATTGTACATCGTATGCGTAACGGGTATGATTATATCGATTCATCGACTCGAAGCCTTCGGGCTTGTCATTGTCTAGTCGAATATTATCATAAATAATGTTCGTATAAAGGAATAAACCAAGAATCAAGTATAAATGTAAAGCATATGAAGTTTAACGCTGAATGTAAGGTGCTGAAATGTAAATAAGACAGATTTATGTGGTTCGGCACTAAGACCTACATCCACGGGGTTGGTGTTTCACTATGTATTGAATGGTTACAAAGATAGTCGAATGACTTTAGAGTATACATAGGTCTGCGGAAGTAGGGGAATTACTTACTCTTCCTATTTCTCTCTCCTATATTCTCCTATAATTTCTCTCAATTCCTCGACCCCTTCTCTCTTAGTGGAGAGGGGTATTTATAGGGTTGGAACGTGGGTCCCATTTCTGAGGCGCCGTTGTAATCTTATCTTCTTGTGCTTTGTGCCTATTACGCAGAGGTTTTCGGCATATGCCGCGGCCCGAACTTGAATACGAAGGATTATCCTCGCCTCTTCCACGCGCTGATTAACACGTGTATATCTCTTTGGTATTTAATGCGGGTAGATGGATGTCTGCTCGTGTCAGACAAGTGTCTCTTTGTCTGGTCACATCTGTGTCAGCCAAACTTCCTCTCGGCCGTTGATCTGGGATCTTCCTCGGGATTGGGTGTGATAACACCCAAGGGGTATTATCTGGTGCTCCTCTGAGCCATCATACCTCTGTGATCCTCTGTCCCTGACCGTCAGATCTGCTGACCGGTGGCATCTTCTGATGAGATGCTTGCTATCATGTTTTGATATCTTGTTTCGCATGCCTTCCACGCGTCTCTTCTTGTACATGTGGTGGATGATGAAAGGTGTACATACAGGGATAATTTTTGATACACATCTATGTGTATCTGCAGTACAAATCTACTTATAACTAGGTGGTAGGAGCTTAACTAGTTGGTTCCCTCGGTACATACAAACAACTTATAATATGTACGACACACCTATGCATTCCCATGGGGAAAAATGAGCTGACACATATGCAGTAACTGTATGAATTGAATCTGCTAAAGAAAGAACACGAGCACACTCATGGTTGTGGATAAACGAACCACCATATATATAGAGAAACTGTAAATATCCTTAACAATAACCGTTTTTGACCTTCTCTTCTCTCCTATTACAGTAACTAGCTAAGGCCTATTTTGACTTCTTGTTGATTTGTGGCCTCGTCCCATGTGTGGCCTCAAGCAAGGCTTTGCTTGCTTTAAGGGGAGGGCCGGCCCTGCTAGAGTTCAGTCCCATCCCACCAAATTGAGCAGTTTGATGTTTTTAAAAAAAAAAACGATGGAGTAGTTAAAAGTATGTTTATGGTCCATGGAAGACATAAATGAAATTTATGACGTTGTTAGCGACTAAACTTAGAGAGAGGAGAGAGAATTTCCGGTTTTCTCGCGGCAAAAATGGTTCAGGGATCTTCATCACACAGTCACGGTAAGGATCAATGGGTACATGATCAGCAAGGGAAGACGACAACTCAACAGCGGAGCAAGCAACAACAGCAAGGGATTCAGCAAGGTTTCAAGGCAGCAAAGATTGGGTTTCGGTGGTTAGAGGTGTGCAAGTTGCAGCTTTACAAGAAAAAGAAAAATCTAGAAGTGACACAGTCTCTCAGGAAAGTTTGAAGGATAATGATTCTATGGATGTTAACCATGAGGTTAACCATGATGAAGGTTGGATAGAAGTTTCTCATAAGAGGAAATCTAACACCATTTCAGATGACTTTAGATCTCAAGAAGTTTCCTCTATGGCTATTAGGATAGAGTGTGAATACAAATCTTTTTTGATCTCTAAGAAATCTTATGAAATTTAATCACAGAAGAAACCAGGAATACAAGAGATTTGATCCAATTCAGCATCAGCAGATCTGCATTTCTTTGGCTCAAAAACATTATGCGAAAAGCATCAACAAAGGATTTTTATGGACAATGGCATTGGGTTTTCAGTAAAGATTCAGAGAACATGCTTCTGGTCAGAGATACGAATAAGTATGGAGAATTCCTACGCTTAACTATTTATGCAAACAAATCCAAACAAACAAAAATTCTTCCAGCAGAGAAAGGGGTTAATAGATGGAAACGCTTTGTCATAGGTTTTGATAAGTTTTTATCAAGGAAAACTCCTACCTCGGTAGGTTTTGATAAGTTTTTATCAAGTAAAAACACCTATGAAAAGACAACTACATCTGTAACTCGGTACAAGAACATTCAGCAGTAGTTCATAACAATGGTGGTGCAAAGGTTCAAGAATTGTCGAAGAATATTCCTTAATGTAGTCCTTAATGGGAACAAGCTATTGTGATTGAATCCTCACATCATGTGGGTTCGTGGAATCGTCTTAGCAAGGATATTTCTACCAGATTTTCTCTGGATTTAGATTTTGATGTTTTCCCCTTTGAAGAAAGGAAAGTATTTTTCTTTACATCATTGGAGCATAGGAAGATTTTATTGGATAGGGGAATGTGGTCCTTTGAAGGTGCAACAATTAGGCTATGTCCATGGTGGTCATCAGTAAACTCAATTCCTACATCATCCATTCATTCAGAAGAACACTGGATCGATGTAACAAGGGTTCCGTTTAATCTTTGGGGCATGGAGATATTTCACACAATTGGAGTTCTATTTGGGGGATTAGTTGAAGTACATTCTTCTACTTTATCATGGGAGGATGCTTCAGCCATTCATATGAAAGTCCGCAATTTTCAGAAAACAAGATTCTTCTTTTACCTTTCACTTCGATAGTAAAAGTTTTTCGATTAAGATTAGTTCAACTAATTTTGTTAATGGAAATCCTGATCAAACTTTCAAAAGAATTAGGGTTACAGCTATTGTTTCTACAACTGCGATTATGGGGGATTCTTCAAGGCAAGTTTCTGCGGAGAATAATTCTTCATTCCATTTTGAGAGTTCAAATCAGCAATAATCTCGGTCGCTGGCTATTATTGGGCAGGATTCAAGGAAGGAAAAATTCTCGCGCGTTGAACAAGGAAACAGATTTTCTTTTGACTTCACAAAGATTAATTTAAATCCAAGTATTACCGTTGAACCAAAAAGAAAGGCTAGACGCATTCAAATTTTGGATTCGGGCACCTGGAATTCAAATCTCAATAATAAGTCTATTCCTCTGTTAAGGGCACCACATTCTAATTCAAATTCAAACTCATCATCGATGGAATCAAGCAATAATTCTTCAACGGCTTTATCTCCAAATCTCATTACTGAGGAACAAGTTGATGATTTACTCAAAGAAGCAGTCTCAATTCCTTATCTTCAGAAAATGGATGCAACTGGCAATCTAGAAATAACTCAAGAGGTGGTTCACACTAGTAATCATTCATCTTATGTGAAACAATGGAATCAGGTCAAGACTAATATTGATCCAATTCTTAGACAACAGTTTGAAAACATTGTCACTCAGATGATTCAATAGGGCCAAAATTGGGTCTATTTTTTAATGGAAATGAAGACGAGAATGTGGAATCAATGGCGGATACAATGCAGTCTCATTTGAAGAATTTTAAAGAAGAGAAAGGTAAATCTATCTGATTTTCCTTTTCTTTTTTCTTTATGGGTATTGTGTTTCTTATGGATTTCAAAATAATTTGCTGGAATGTGAGAGGTATGAATGACCTCAATCGTAGAGATATTATCAAAAAGAAAACCAGGGATTGTAAGCCTTGTATTTTACTGTTGCAAGAAACTAAAATCCAACAATGTACTGATTTGTTAGTTTGGCAAATTTGGGGAAATAGAAGTGTTCAATGGTTAGATGCACCATATGAAGGAAGTTCAGGGAGAATATTATGCTGCTGGGATGATTCTAAAATTAGAGTATTGGATTCTCTGGTAGGACATTACTCAATTACTTTAAGATGTCAGATGCTTGATTCTAATTTTGAGTGTGTTTTCACTGGTATTTATGCACCAAATGCAAATAACACTAGTGAATTGAAGTTGTCCTGGAGAGAAATTGAAGAAGTCAGAAGCTATTGGTTATTACCTTGGGTTATTGGAGGAGACTTTAATGAAATCATATTTTCTCACGAGAGGTCCTCAGGAAGTGAGAACTCAGGTGGTATGAGAAGATTCAACAATTTTATTGCCGGGCATGAATTAATTGATTTTCCTCTTATTGGAGCTACTTTTACTTGGACAAATAATCAAGTCCAAAGTATAAGAAGTAGACTAGACAGAATCTTAATTTCTCTAGATTGAGAGCTGCAATTTCCAAGAGTTGAGTCAACAAGCTTTATCAATACCTTGCTCTGATCATAATCCTATTGCCCTCATCTGTGAAGGTGTTGTTGGAAAACGATTAATAAAAAATAATTTTTTAAAGTTTTAATAAAAATTATAATTTATTGTTTTCTTTTGTGAATGAAACTTATTAGTCTCACATTGTGGAGTTTCCAATTTTTAGTAGTTTTAAAAAACTATATAAACCTTTTAGTCCCACATCGGGGAGTTTTTCTTCTTAAATTGTATTTGTCAATTACATAAACAAATTCACTACTTTTGTAAAATCTATAGGAAAAGTGTTGCTCTATATTTAAAGGGACCCCTAAGGGAAAAAAACATTTTATATTGTTTTCTCAAGTGTTCGAGATTTTCCTTTATGGTTTTTTCGGAGTTGCCAAGCTCAAGTTGAACATCTACTACATATGCTAGTAGTAGGTATAGTAGGGTGTTTTATCCTGGAGATATCCGTCCTGTGAGGGCTATAGCATCACTCTTGAGTGTAGCCGTAGAGTTTCGAGTTTATCTGTTAACCTAGAAGGAATTTCGATGAACCCTTTTGACACAACGTAGTAGACATCCTGATAGTTACCCACGTAAAGTTTCAGAATTGGAGTTGTAAAAGTATTTTTTTGATATTTTACAAAACAGAGAAACGTTCTTGAAAATTTTTGTTGTTAACTAAAGTAGTTTTTATGGGGTAACCATGAGTTTTTTGATATGGTGGTTCAAACGAAGTTTATAAATATAGATATTATCTTCAAAATTCATATTTTATTTGAACTAAGGTTTGTGAGATGTGGTGTATTAGGTGATTGGGAAATTACCGTGTCCGTGGTCAGAGTATAAACGAAGTTTGTGACATGAAATTGAAAAGGAACATGGATACCAGGCGCATGTGGATGAACACAAGTTTTCCAAAGCTGACAAAGACGAGAACATCAAACACAACTCTAAGCGTAGTCTTCATAAGAAAGGTATACTTCGTAAAACTGAATCCGGCATTACTTTAATTAAGGGTGATTGTTATGTTTGTAAAATTCCTGGCCATACGGCAGTAAAGTGTAGACAACATAAAACCTTAATAAGTAGAAAGTTAATGCTAATTTTGAAACAAATTAGAACGAGTTCATTGACATGATGTCGGAAGTTATTTTAATAACCAATGTGAGAGACTGGTGGGTGGACTCTAGAGCCACTAAGTATGTTTGTTGAAACAGAGACCTGTTCACCTCTTCTCACAAGATAAGGGATGTTGAGAAACTCTATATGAGTAACTTATCTGTAATATTCTCACACTGAATGAAGTTTTCATGTTCCGAGCATATGAAAGAATCTTGTATCTTGTTCTCTTGAAGATGGTAAAAGATTGAAGATCTTAATTAAATGTGGAAAACTTGTTATAACTAAGGGCATTGATTTTTTAGGCAACAGTTATAGGACTTAGGGTCTACATAAGTTTAAAGGAAAATCTGATGAAGTGAACATAGTTGATTCTTATGCTTTCTTTTGTGTGTCTTTGAATGTTTTGCATGGTAGACTTGGAACGTAAAATTATAAGTCAATGCATAAACTTCCTAGCATAGGCTACATACCCATATTTAGTTTGGATCTTGAACACAAAAGTGAAATGAATATTCTATAAAATCTTTTAGCACAAATATTCAGAGTAATTCTAAGCCCTTAGAATTTATTCAATTAGGCCTAGTTGACATGAGTTCAATCCAAAACCACTATGGTAAATGGTGGTTTATAACTTTCATGGATGATTGTACGAGGTACTATCTTGTATACTTTCTTAGGGATAAGGATGATGCCTTAGAAGCCTTAAGATGTATAAACTTGAAGTTCAAAACCAGTTAGAAGCCTTGAACATAACAATTGTATCCTTAAGAAGATGATAATTTCCGTGTTGCTTAGTTCAGGATTACCTGCGGGCTTGTGAGGGGAGGCAGTCCTCTTAACTAGTATATCCTGAATATAGTACCCTTAAGGATCAGATGAAACTCCATATGATTTATGGAAAGGTAGATGACCTTCTTATGAATGCGTCAAAGTGTGGGGGTGTTTGACTAATATTGTCATTCCTCTTCCTAAAAGAACTAGATAGAAACCAAAAATGTTGATTGTGTCTTCATATAGGGTATGCTGAGTATACTTCTACATATAGATTTTTGGTTGTGTGTTCTGATTTTTCATACTTTGGTGTGATTTTTCTGACTTTGTTGTGAATAAAATTACATAATCTAGGGATGTTGAGTTCTTTGAACATGTTTATTCTTAAACCTGTACCTCATTAGAGATGTGTTGTTGATCCCCTAGATTTATTTTCAAATAGTCAGAACTTATCTTAAAGGAAGATAAAGTTAAGGTTGAGCCTAAGAGAAGTAAAAAAATTAGACTTGAGACTTCTAATGAAGCCGACTTCATAACATTCCTAGCTTAGTCTAAGCCCTGGACTTGTAAAGAAGCCTTGATGTCTACTGAAACCCCATTCTGGTAAGAAGCTTCATTTAGTGAAATGGACTCAGTCCGTCGGAACCTGACTTGGGAGGTTTCTAGTTTACCTCCAGAGAGTAAGACCATGAGATGTAAATGAGTCTTTAAGAGGAAACATTAGGTATATGGAACTGTGGAAAAATATTAGGATAAGTTGGTAGCTAAAGGCTATAAACTAAAAGAAGGTGTATATTTCCTTGATTCTTATTCACATGTGACGAGATTTACTTCTGTTGAGATGCTAATTGTTATTGCTATCATAAACAAATTAGAGATACATCAGATGGATGTTAAGACAGCTTTTCTAAAATTGTGAATTAGATAAAGAAATTTACATAGACCAACCTGAGGACTTTTTAGTGAAAGGTTTTGATGACAAAGTTTGTAAGTTGAACAAAATTTTGTATGGTTTATAAAATAAGCACGTAAACAGTGACATGGAAAATTTGATCATGTGATAATGTGTAGTGGATTTAAGTTAATGAATCTGATAAGTATATTTACAAGTAACTTATTAAGGATGCCTGTGTGATTGTATGCTTGTATGTTGATAATATGATTATACTTGATACAAACATAGATGTGATTAATTCCACTAAAAACATGCGCTGAATGAGAACGTTGACTTGAAAGACTTAGGCCATGTTGATGTAATCTTAGGGATGAGGATTAGAAAATAATCTAACATATGTAGTCTTAGTGATTCTCATTATGTTGAATTTGTGCTTAAAAGATACAATCAGTGTGATTGTAAGCATACTTGTACTCCGTGCGATTATTCTTGTAGACTCAAGAAAAAAATGGTAATGGAGTATCTTAACTTGTATACTCAAGAGTTATAGGATGTCTGATGAATTTAATGAACTGTAAGAGTCAAGACATTGCCTATATTGTAAGTAAGTTAAGTAGATATAATTGTAGTCCAGATCAATAGCATTCAGATGCATTGAGTAGAGTACTATGGTACCTAAAATACTCTATTACCTTTTATTTAATTTATGAAAGGTATCTTGCTGTCCTTGAGGGACTTTTTGATGTAAACTGGGTAGTTGACTCAGAGGAGTCTAAGTCTACGATTGGATATGTTTCACTCTAACATGAGGGTTTGTTTTTGGAAGATTTACAAACAAACATATATTGCTCAGTTGATTATGGAATCTGAGAGTATTGAGTTAGATAAAGCACGAGAGGGGGCCGAGTGCCTAAGATGCTTTTTAGAAGACATTCCTCTCTGGCATAGGCCTGTGCCAGCTATATCTATACATTGTGTTAGCCAAGTTATAATAGCTAAATCTGAAAATAACTAATCTCAATCGGCGTTATTTCCATTGATTGGATAAAGTCCAAGGAGAATATCGCGCAACCTTCGTCGAAAGGTTTATCCCAAGAGATAGTTAGAAATGCATCGAGGGTAAGGGGCTTAAGCTCATAAATTAAACTTTCCATGAAGGATACTCAACCTTGCGGACTGGAGATCCCAAGATCAAGGTTTCGAATGAGACAACTAATTTGTGGTGGGTAAAGGTAAACACTATCAGAGAATTTTATTCTCTGTCCCTTCCCTATGGTGTAGACGTGATAGTGTGACTACATGTGAAAGATGACTTTTAAGAAGTCTTAATGAGTTCTATAGTTTCAATTTAAGATTGAAGTGGGGTGTAGCAGTAACACTCTGTATGGAAACTCACCTATCTGAATGAGGAAGTGGGACGCTTCCTATGAGAATATGAGATTTGATTCTCTAGAGCATTCTGAGAAACATGTTATGTTCAGGGCCAAATTGGAAAAAACGGCACGAGCTTGGCAGCAACCTTGGTGATATCACCCGTGGTTGTTATCACGAATTACATCAAATGCTAGTAGTTCAAGACATAGTTCACTGTCTCTAGCAAGTAATTCCGGTAATATCTCACTAAGCAAAGGTTCAAGACCTCATGGACGCCTCTGCCTAAAATGGTATTTCCTGCGCTTTTTATGTGATTTTCGTTTTGATGGTTTTGGTATTACTGGAACTTAGGACCTAAAGGGCACTAAGGGTTCACTAGTTCATGGTTTTTCACTTTTGTGAAAGATACCTATAGTCTCACCATGTGAGAACTAAAGATGAAAGCTCTCAATACTATTATGATTTGTGCAATCCATAGTATGACCCTGGGGTCAACACACTTTTGTGTGAGGGAGAGGATGTAGAAATGACTAGTATGATTCCAACACTTGCATGATCAGTCTGTTTGGATCGTGAGATTGGGATGTTGATTTACCAAGATCTATCTGTGTTTTCATGTTTTATTGAGTTTTCATTCATGTGGGGAATTGTTGGAAAACGATTAATAAAAAATAATTTTTTAAAGTTTTAATAAAAATTATAATTTATTGTTTTCTTTTGTGAATGAAACTTATTATTCCCACGTTGTGGAGTTTCCAATTTTTAGTAGTTTTAAGAAACTATATAAACTTTTTAGTCCCACATCGGGGAGTTTTTCTTCTTAAATTGTATTTGTCAATTACATAAACAAATTCACTACTTTTGTAAAATCTATAGGAAAAGTGTTGCTCTATATTTAAAGGGACCCCTAAGGGAAAAAAACATTTTATATTGTTTTCTCAAGTGTTCGAGATTTTCCTTTATGGTTTTTTCGGAGTTGCCAAGCTCAAGTTGAGCATCTATTACATATGCTAGTAGTAGGTGTAGTAGGGTGTTTTATCCTAGAAATATCCGTCCTGTGAGGACTATAGCATCACTAATTGGCTATGATCATTCATTGGATCATCTTAAGAAACCTTTTCCGGACCTACGCTGCAAACCCTACATGCGACCCCATGTAATGGCAAGTTTTGAAATTTGAAATCTGTAGACAATACAGTACAAACTTAAGGTATGCCCCTGTCTTAAGATTTCTCCTAAAATGGGTCTTTTACAATAACTTTCGATCTTGTATAGTTTGGTTGGGTCCATTGAAGTAGTGGTCTTCCTTACAAACCTCAGTAGTAAGCCAATCACATTCACATAAATTTGTTTTTCTACAAATTCACCACTAATAATTTAATTTTTAATCAATCTTCAAAATTTCTAGCTAATCAAATCTAATCATAATCATTAATACTAATTATGTAAGGGTAGTTATGCCATTATCAAAAATGATGGATAAGGGATGATGTTGTTTTTTATTTAGTGACCCTATTTTGATATTATTTAGTATGCCTCAAAAAAATCCAGTATGCCTCAAAATAGGTTTCCAAATCAAAAACATACAGTGAATGGACTTAAACTAAAAAAATCAATTCAATGTAAGGTTTCTATCTAATACTACAGTGAATGGACTTGAACTAAAGAAATATGTGAATTGTAAACATAAATATTACAGTAATTATATCTAAAACATAAAACTAGAATTAAATCATCAAATCAATACTCGAAGATACTGAAATCAAGATTGATGTGATTAAAGATTTTTACCTCAGAACTAGAATTAGGTTTTCAACTTTGTTTCTCTCCTCTCGCTGTTCGAATAGGTGTGAGACAAGGTGAACAGAAAGTCTAAGACACACATAGTGGTGATCTTTGGAACTACCGATTTAGTTTTCCATCTGAACCGTCGAGTACATCCAATGGCATTAAGAATTAAGGTATTAACTTTTTTTTTTGATGGAAGAATTAAGGTATTAGCTTGATTTTTTTTCTTTTAAAATAAAATAGATAAACATAAAATACTTACCTCTCTTTGCCACGTCAGTTTTGCTGTCAACTACGTAGCTGTTACTTGGTTGTTCAAGTAGCAAAATCGGTGTATATATATGACTAGGGTATCACCCAGGCCTTCGGCTGGGCTCAACTTCTCGTGCGCCTTCAGCGCGAGGGACTTTAGTATTTGGGCACGGTCTTCTGCATTTGACACACTGGATATTGTAGATAATGTAGATCTTTGACATGCATGCTCGCTTCGGTGGTATATAGTTTGATGAATCAATAGATATGTTAGATAATGTAGTTTGCTAATTTTCATTCGTACGACATCAAACTTTAAACTCTACCTCAAACAAAGGTGAGAGTCGGGAAAATTTTACGCAAAATGGATCATTTGTCCAAATATTTTTAAAACATGGTTCAAATGAACGAGTAAAAATTAGTATGGGTGAAATGGACACCAAAAAAATAGCAAGGATGAAACTGGATTCATCTTAAATTAAACTTAAAAAATAGCAAGGATGAAACTGGATGCATCCTGATGTAAATTTAAAATAAGAAAAAGTATTTGAAAATGGGTAGGATGAAACTGTTTACATCCTGACTATTTTTACATTTTTGTCCATTTAAACAGTATCAAAATCTAAATGTCCTTTTCACCTAGGAATTGTTGATTTTGGTCTTTTTAACTAATTTTGTGAAAATTTTAATTGTTGAGAAATGAAGTAGTGTGTGCTGGAAAAAGGGATCAATGTGTATTAAGCTGATAAAGGCAACACAAATGCTTCACATTGTTGCAACGAAATGGTCTGCATCGTTGATTCATTTCAACATCTTAATTTTGACATTTAGTTAAAGGTTAACATTGTATCAGTGCACCAAACCAAAGTGTATAGTTTTAACAAACACCAAATGCTTGGCTGCGAAAATCATGTTTCCCATATTAGCTTCTTGCCCAATTATTTACCACGGTTTTCGATCACTTAGCAATTGCTATTAAATAAAAATGTTCCAGATGAGGTACAAAAGCTGTCGACAATATTTGGCCCTTGACAGCTGTAATATTGCTTAGCCGATTGGGAAAAATATCCAAAAGCCAAAAAAACAAAAAGGAAGAGTATTCTGCCAAAGAAAAACTGGAAAATCGAGCTGAATTTTGTAGGTCAATTGCACCTATTCTAATGGAATCGTACACGCCGAAGAAAGCTGAGGGCAAGGGATTGATTCAGGCTATGCAAGTTGCTGAAAATCTAGAGGTACAGATAGTCAAATTTTTAGAGATAAGATCTTTTATAGGAAAACATTCTTTATGGGTTTGCAAATTTTTAGTTAGACGCGAAGTTGGTCATCAAGGCTGTAAATGGAGACATACAAGTAGTTGCATGGCAGAACCAAGTCCTAATTTTATAGATAAGATCTTTTTTAGGAACACAAAATTGGTTAAAAAGATCAAAATCAACAATTCCTGGATGAAAAAGACATTTAGATTTTGATATTGTTTAAATGGACAAAAATATAAAAATAGCCCGGATGTAAACAGTTTCATCCTATCCATTTTTAAATACTTTTTTTTATTTTTAATTTACATCAGGATGCATCCAGTTCCATCCTTACTATTTTTTAAGTTTAAGTCAGGATGAATCCAGTTTCATCCTTGCTATTTTTTTGGTGTCCATTTCATCCGTAATAAGTTTTACTCGTCCATTTGAACCATGTTTTAAAAATATTTGGACAAATGACCCATTTTCCGTTTTAGGAAAACATCCTTTATAGGTTTGCAAATTTTTAAGTAGAAAGTTTAATAAGCCAGCTGATAGATTCGCTAGGCATGAGAGAAATCTGAGAGTGTCTAATATTTGGCATGCTTATCCTCCAAACTTCATTGCTTCTGTAATCTTGGAGGAGGCAGCAAACTATGTTCACAGTCATTCTTAATCTTATAAATTTATCTTTTCTGAATAAAAAAAAAAAAAAAGCTGGAAAATCATTTGGATATGGAATCTCAACTGTGTGACACCGGTTCTTGGTCGTGAGGCTTTAGTCCCTCATTTCCCTCCCTCCTTGTGCAGAACGGAGTAAATTAGTCGAATGTAGAGTTTTTTCATTGTACGTATCCAACTCTTTCCATCCGAGATATTTACAATTTGATGAATAACAATTCCAAACATCATCATTAAATTTTGAATCGTGCAGTTGAAATTGGAGGGAATTGAAATCACGCAGACTGGAATTCTTAAATTCAGAAAAAGGTATCTAACCTTAGATTCAAATATCAGCTGAAATGAATTTTCATAAGCCGTTAATATTTCTGCGATACACTTAGGCAACATGTGGAGGATATAACTTAAGCTCCACTTTCCCCTATTGCGAGCGCAGGGCTGCATACTGCTGCATCCAGTGCAAGCTCCAACCCCTGGTTTTGCACTTACACTGAAGATTGCTAGTCGATTGCTTCGCTAATTTTTCCATGAGACACCGGATCATAAGTCCTCATATAAAAATAGTACAAAATTCAGTAAACGTGCCAGATCAGGATGGACAACCAATCGAAGCCAGAGTATATACGGCAATGAAGAAAATAATTTATGGCAGTAGCGGAGGGTTATTGTAGAATGTCATTAACAATCCTACTCACACAGATCAAGTCCCCGCCTCCAGGAAAATAATAACAATGTTGAAATCTAAAGTTAATGAGCCAAAAAAAAAAAAAAAATCTGATTGGAAAAAAAAGAAAGAAAGTATCGGCATTGTTAAACAGAAAGCAGGTTGAAATCTAAGGTGAATCTGAAACATTGAAAACCTGATTGGAAAATAAAACAGCAACTTAAACATAAACAGCCATAACGAACAAATTATGGAATTCTCCAAATAAATTTTCCATTGAAAGTTATCATGCAAGACTACAAACGTTAAAGATATACAAATTTGGTAGAAATTTAACAAATGGGAGTATTAGCGTAGTAGGCATTTTTAGAAACTTGCAGTTATGCACCAGAACATAAATGACCCCAACATGATTAAAAGTAATGAGAAAAATGGAGGTGATTCATAAGTCGAACTGATAGGCTATCATATTGCATTCTTCATGGTTATCACCTCGATCTTCCCCCAAATGTATGTTTTCTTTGGGTTGACAGGGTGGTGTTTGGAAAATAAACCTTGTCGACATCCATATGCATGTCTGGAAAATGTTGCAATCTTAAAGTATTTAAGGACCATTCGGAAAACATTCAGAAACATCAATTACTCACCCACCAAATAGCACCACCAAATACCTGCTTAAGGGATGTATGAATCATTTGAAATGATGCAACTGAGAAAACTTCATGGTATTTTGAAATCTATGACCATAGATTTATTGATAGTATTTCCAAGATCTATTTCATCTTTGAACGAAAAAAAGAAAGTGTATCAAAGACTTGTTGGGTACATGAAGAAAATAGTTGAGAGAAAATGTATGCCTACATGTTCTGGTGTTGATCTCTTAAGCCACATTCTTTTGACACACTTTCTAACACATTCTCTGCACGCTCATCCTTTGTTTGCAGCATCCAGTATCTGGTGTTAAAGAGAAATCCATGAATTTGCAACAAAAACAAAACATAGCGTCTAAAGCAGTGCAATGCTTCTGACTTGTGGGATATCAAGTAAATATGACCATATCGCGTAAAATCATCTATGAAACTGATGAAATAAGAGGCTCCATGTCTTGCCTTAACGTTCATTGGGCCAAATATATCAGAATCAACTAATTGCAAAGGATCAGAGGCCCTTTTGGCTGTCCCGAACGGTTTTCTAATAGCTTTACCTGCAAGACAATGTTCACAGGTAGGCAGGGAGACTTTAGCGATGGGGCCTAAAAGACCTTCTCTAGCTAACCTAGTCATCCTTTCTTGCCCTATATGACCTAATCTAGCATGCCAAACCACAAAATCATTATTAATATCTGGGAAGACGCAACTAATGAAATAGATTTATTAGCATCATAAGAACTAAAATTGTCAATATCCAAAACCATAAAACCATCCGACATAAAACCAAAACCATAAAACTCAGTTGTCAAGCAAATCTTAACAGAATTACCCTCAAAAAGAAAACTAAAGCCTAGACACAACATACTATTAACTGAAACTAAATTTCGTCGAATATCTGGATTATAAAGTACATCATGGAGGATTAAGGTGCGCCCTTGTCGCAGCTTTAGCATATAAGTACTGATGCCAAGTACTTATATGCTAGTTGTGTTCCCCATATAAACTCTCATGCTCCCAGCAGGAACTCGACGATAATTTAGGAACCCATCTCGGTCCCTCGCTACATGGTCGGTTGCTCCCGAATCTACAACCCACAAATGAGGAGAATGAGAAACTAATGCTTGAATAGAAACAAAACATTCATAGCGAGGAATAGGTTCAGAAATTACCTTCTTTGGCTCAGTATATTCACGATCAAAGTGTCATTTCTTATCACAGTTAAAGCATTTCATCTCTGCTTTGTCTTTCTTACCAGCACACTTGCCTCTTGCGCTTAGGAGCGTTGTTAGTGGATGGCCCAGATCCATGAAGAGAATTCTTAGCAGAAGAACCCTTACCCCTCTTGCGCTTAGACCCAATGGTCTTATGCGAAACAGATTCAACATCGAAAACAGAACTGTCAGTCTTAGCAGCTTCCAAGCGCTCGACTTCTAGTTCCACACGACGAGAAATATCCTCAAAAGTGCGGACATTGTCATTATGTATCATGTTTTGCTTCATATGATCCCAAGAGTTAGGTAACGAACGAATAATATCTTGTACATGTTGTTCATCTGTCAAGTGATGACCTGAAGCCTCAAGTTCGCGTATCATTGACGACATTGTTCTCAAATGTTGCTTCATTGTAACTTTCGGCTTCTTTTTACAAGTGTCAAACTTCATAGTTAAAGCGCGCAACTTAGCCATATAGGTAACTCCAAATTTCTTCCTGACTGCCTCTAGCATGTCATGAGAAAACTGGTGGTTCTCAAACTCGTCAATAAGATCATTGTGCATTGAGCTCAGGATCATATGATAAGCATTGTGATCCTTCTTAATCCATTCCTGGTAAGCCTCGAGGTTGCGACGGTGTTGAGCCGTCGTACCCTCCTCAGGCGGAGGCATCACATGCTCAGTTATTTCCTGCATCCGATCATCATGCAAGAGAAAAACGATCTTTCGGCGCCAGATTTTATAGTTGTCGCCATCAAGTTTTTTTCCCTTGTTCAAATCAGCAATGATGTTCTGGGAAGCCATTTAGTCTAACATAGCAGGCGAAAAAATACAAAAGGATATTAAACTTATGGCACTATACACATATTCAAAAAATAACTTTGCAACATTAATCTAAATAAATAGTAAAACAACATTACAAGTCGCAATATCAAAAAATCGTTAAACTCCTAATCATCTCTCGCGCTACAAGTAATATTTTCTACATCTATTTAATATATGTGCAAGTTAATAGTTTTTGGGAACTAAACAAACTCAACCAAACAACCTCCCACTAAATTGTTTTAACATGTTATTCAATCAAACATGTTATCAAACCAAGATGATTATCTAATCAATCAACATGTTATCTAGACAAACGATTCAGTATGAGATGAATTCAACCCAGCACCAAATATATTGTATATTAAATAAATTAGAAAATCACAACATAAAACCATTCACATGTTAGCGATTAAAAAATATAATTTCAAAGAAACTCTATCATGTGAATCTAATTAGGTTCTGAAAATATTTTTATTGAATTCGGAGCGTCGAAAAACCTTAGGCTACCAAAATTGGAGTTGATCCGACA
Source organism: Papaver somniferum (assembly GCF_003573695.1). NCBI lineage: Eukaryota > Viridiplantae > Streptophyta > Magnoliopsida > Ranunculales > Papaveraceae > Papaver > Papaver somniferum. The sequence goes on along the minus strand of NW_020618825.1, from coordinate 8,367,150 downwards.
ACTACAAATAGGAAAAAATAAACAAATAAAATAAAAAACAAATAACTAGGGACGAACCTCGGGCTGGACCACGAGCTGGCCCACTGCGGCACTGCCTGAACTGCGATCCGACCACCAACTCAACCGTGAGCTGACCCACCGTCCCGAACCGCGATCTGAACCACCGGTTCGAAACGCGAGTTGAATCGCCGATTCTGTACCGAGTTGACTCGCCGGTGAACAGTGTTGACTCGTCGATTTAACTCGGTTACTGTTCATCACCTTCTCCAAATTTCTGCAGCGTACAGACGCGCATGACCAACTTTAGGAGAGGATATCTCACTCATACAAGCTCCGAGTCAAGCAAATAATATGTCAAATGAAAGCTCTCACAGAGAACTATTTAAGTTCAGTTCTTTACAATTAAAGCTCACGATAGCGACATCAGAGATTATACGATTAAAGCGGAAAAAGAGCGCATTTGAATTATTCAAGTTCAGTTCTTAACAATTGGGATGCTCTCTTTGTGTAATTTGTTTTTTTTTTGTGACTTTCTTTGATCTACCACTGGTAAAACATTTTGTAAATCCCTTTCTCTTCAATGAATCTTCTCTTCTGATCAAAAAAAAAAAAAGATATTGATGTAAATGGCATATTAACTATTCTGTTGGGGACAAGTAATAAAGAACAAAAATAAGGTTACAATTACGAACAAGGATAGGTTGTCGAAGTATAAGAATGATTGGTTGGTTATATAAGCTGGAAAATACAAGTCAGAAGATGAAAGGTAGCGTCAAGGAACTCGTTCGAGAACTACACATACATCATTAAGAATACGATGAATAGTTTTTGACAAAAGCTAGCATAAACCCTAGACTTTGTGTTTTCTTTCCGTTCTTTCTCATCTCTTCAACATCAAATCCACGGCAAGGTATTATCTAAACCCTAGCACGTTGTCCTAGACCACATTCTTTTTTTTCTTCTCGGTAAATAAAATATATATTAGGAATGAAGGAAAAAATAGAAAACAGACAAAGGCTAGCTACCAAGTAGGGAGGAAAGAGGGGAAAACAGCAAAGAAAAACCCAAGGTTATAGCCGAACAAAATCAAAACCCTTTCTAGGTGAAGATGAAAACCCTTAAAGCAGTGGTTGGATGAGAATGAATTAGCTGACGCAGACGATGTTAACGACAAGAGGAAGGAGTTGGAGGATGTATGCAACCCGATCGCACGTAAGATTTGTTGGAAATTTTAGGGCATGGAATAGGAACGACTATGGCTTGAGGCGCGTAGATACGATTTCTTTAAAGCGTTATTTGTTCCCACTCGATTTGAGTTGTTGAAGGGATCGAATTGCAAACCGCTTCTAGGATACAACAAGCCTTATGTGATTGACGACCAAAAAAATCAACTATGATGTCAGGATTTTGTTTTTAAACTTCTAATGCCCGAACTTATTTTGCCGCAGGTATACTATTTGGATCAGTTGGCAGAGCAGTTCATCTTTTTGCTGGTTTTAGTATATTTTCATTATTTGTAGGTTGGTTTCCACTTATTGTAAGAAAAGACATTTGTAGGAACTTAAATTGGTGTGAATTCAATAGTTGTGCAGAGCTTTTTGGGGTATTGATCTAAGTGTCGTCTCAATTCACATGTGAATTCAGTTAATATGGTACAACAAATTTTGAATTTGAATTGAATAGTGAATGTTTTGATTAGTGTATGAAATATGTTTTTAATTTGAATTTAATGAGTTTCTAATCTTCAGTCAGAAATGAGTCCCAGGATTCAGATGAATCAGATTTTCTGAAATAGGTTCAGTCAGAAATACCAGTTAGACTGCGATTCAGACGAATCAACTTTTTTTGAAATTATTCAGACCCATATCACTGTAGATTAGCTTTTCTAGTTTTTAATATTGAATTAATGAAACGTCTGTGTATGTTAGTTCTTATAGTGAGTCTATTGAAGTTAGTCGTAATTTAAAAAATTAAAAGAATCTAAGAAACAGTCGTTTTGAGAAATAAAACTACAAATCTAGGGCCCACGGAAGCAGTCATTTTTAGTGATGTTAAGTCCTTTTCTGGCAGACTTATTTTTTTGATTTTCCACTAGTGTCAAGAGAAGGAGAAGAGAATACTAAGCACACTTCTGTCTGGTATACATGATGTAGCGCCCTCTAAGCTAGCAGCTGACTAATCCAAGAGATTAACTAAATAAAGAGGCACTACGAATCTAATTCAAATACTTAAACATTCAATTAAGAAATCTGCTACAAAACTTATCCCAAAACTAACCCCGCTCAGAATATATATACATGAACTTCTCTCAAATGATACATATACAATAGTCAATTGATTTACAGATACAATAAACAACATAATAAACATAGCAGAAGTTAACTAATTAACGGAGTCAACACTTGTGGCTTTCGCTGCGCAACTCTGATCTGTCTCTAAAAACTGAAAGTGAGAATAATTAACATTTAACTTCTAAGTAATCATAAAAAAGATTAAGAAAAACAATAATGTTTTCCCGGACATTAAAAATAGCGACCAAGTCATTGAGATACACAAACACGAATATGGACAAGCTCTTTCTTCAAACAATGTATACTATGGTTGTGCTATTCCGAACTCGCAAATCCACACCTAATCGTAAATATGGATGTCGACAATTCCGAACTCGCGAACTGTCGACCGATATAAGCATAAAAGCTGAATTCATGTAGGTATAAATATGAAAGAGAATATCCTCACAAAATTAAACAAACATGTAATGGACAAACTCCTTCTTCAAAAAATGTATAATATGGTTGTGCAATTCCGAACTCGCAAATCCACACCTAATCGTAAGTATTGATATCGACAATTCCGAACTCGCAAACTGCCGACCAATATATCATAAAAGCTCTAGGCATAAATGTGAAGGAGCGTATCCTATATACCACACGTGGAAATTCTTATTTCCCATAACGATTCATATTGACCACAACACATTACAGGTCCTTTCCAAACCATGGAAAGATTAACAGAATCAACATAATTATCGTAAAACAAGTTAAACAATGCACAGAACGCACAAACAGAAATACATGAGTTTGTTAAACATACACTTTTGTAAAGGAAAACAATAATGGTTACCAAAGAGTCAAATGTATTCCCACCTCTTTTGATGACAAGCCATGCCTACCTCAAGATCCACGATCCATGGTTCATCCTTTGAATCGATCGTTGTTAATAGACTAACTGTTAATCACACAAGCACTCTAAGAATTTATCCAAAAGGATCATACAAGGCTCATACAAGTCTATCTAATGATTCTAAGCCCATTTATGACTTTACACCTTTTTATTATCTATCTTTAACATATCTAAGGTTTACTAATTCAATTAGTTTGGTTCTATAGTCTATTAGCTAAGTCTTATGAATATCTACATCTTTGTAGAAGAAACCAAAAGCTAATTCGAACCACAAGAGGTCCAAAACATCGAACTAGTAAAACTAGCCCTAAGGCCAAGTCCACTAAACTAAGGTCCAGTCCATCTAAGTCAGCTAACGGTCAACATCTGGTCAGAGAGGTCAACCAACAGTCACGTCTAAGGCCTGGTCAAAGTCAAAGTCTGGTCTGGTCAAATGAGTCAAAATCCACCGAGTCAAGTCAAGCAAGTCAAAGGTCAAACTGACTAAAGTCAAAAGTCAAGAGAGTCAAGATTCACTGAGTCAAACCGATTCAACCCAGTCAGACACTGAGTCAGTTAAGCTGACTAACAGGCCTATTCTCAAGAACATGAATTCATACAATCAACTATACATTCCATTCATTCTTAAACAACTTCAAACTTCATTTACAATAACCAAGCTTACCTGCAATTGCAGCTCTAAGCAACTCAGATCATCTCATCACATTCACCTAGCTTTCTTTCCAAAACTTCAGTCACAACATCTCAATCAACTTGAATTATTTTATCTTACTCTAGTACATACAACCCTCACCAGAAAATAACTATAACTCCACCAACACCACAGACACTTCATAGCTGCATTGTACCTACAACATCTCATCTCTGCAACTATCACCAACATTAACAACTCCCTGTATTTCAAATACCCCAACACCAAGTCCACTCCAGCTACAACCAACCTAACATTCCTTTACACTGCCATTTCAAACCACCAACACATACACACAGTCTATAGCCTCACCACTGATCAATTCCAGCTACAATAACACAACATCAACAAATCTACAATATTCATTCTTTCTGCAATAAACTATGCATTCATCTGAACCTAAACCAATTCAATTCAACATTAAAACCATCTGTAACTCCAACTTAGACAATCCAACCCTGCCTTAATCACATTTCCATTACATGATCAGTTCTTAACTTCATAAACAACCTCCTCTACTCATACATCCGTTACAACTATAGCTTTAGTTTATCACTTCAAATCTCAATTCAATAATAACTTCAAAGATAAAGAACTGAATAATTAAGAAAATATTACCTTAACTGAAAACCCTAATTCTCAAATTCTTCCTCAGAACAGCTCCACAATATCTAATTAACTCCAACCCTTTCCTCAATTGATCAAACCCAGTCCTTAATTCTTCTTGTTCATCACCAAATCAAACTTAAAAACCCTAATTATTTGATTCACCACCAAACAACTCTACAGCTTCAATCAATCATCAATTAAGAACAAACCCATCTTCAAACCATCCTCTTGAGCATTAATTTCATCTTCCCATTCTCTGTGCAATTCCTATGAAACCCTAATTAAATCTCTGAGAAAGCTTTAATTCTTGATTCATCTACTTGAACGACTCTACCAGTTCAATTAGACATCAACCCTCTTAATATTCATCCAACAGGAACCCGATTAACCCATCGATTTACCGGTGAACTCAAAATTAATCTCAAAGACCTAACTTCCTGATTCACTTCATCCTTCGAGTATGAATCAACAACATACACCAACACCATCACTATCAGTAACTCCCCGATCTTCTACACCTCTTACCAATGACCAAGCTCTCGATTAATCTCTCAAAAGAGGAACAGGAGAGGAATTAAAGAGAAGAAGAAAGAAGAATGAAGAAGAAGAAGAAGAAGAAGAAAGAGAAAGAATAAGAGAAAATGAATTTCTCTTTCGATTTGGTGATGATAAGGTTGACCGAATTTACTAAGGCACCCACTCTTGATAAGGGTTGCCAAGTCGGTTGTGTATAAAATGACTAATATTCCCCTCATACTCATCCAGTGATATCTTCTTTGTCCAGTGTCCGGATGACATGTGCGAGTAGTCCGTTTCGCATAAGTTTTTGAGATCCATCTAACGGCACTAATTTTGTATCTAGTCCGTTGTTAAATTAATTTATATTAATTAACATTCGTGTTAAACTAACCGAGTTATTACTGACTAGTACATCTTTTGACTAGTCTAATAGCATTGACGAGCTCCAGGGTCCTTACACATGCATTCTTTTATAGATTCTCAAGAGACGTATCTCTTCCTAATCCATATAAGAAACACATCCTTGTGTCTGCTGTGAACAGACACACCATCAACCTTGAACAGTCATGTTACTCCAATTTGTAACTAACCAAAATCAGTTACATAACGGCTTTGGTTTCATCTCTTGTATATCTCTATTTAGTAATAACATATTTAATCTACATTTTGAATATTTGACCGAAATATTCAACAATCCCATCAAGATTAAATATGAATGTGTTAAATAGCTTAAACGAGTAATATGATGCCTCTATGCCCTAGTTAGTAAGTTCGCGAATGATTCGCGAATCATTCGCGAATTTTTCCGTATCACGAATTTTACCGTCTTATTCACGTACGTTTGCAACTCCGAACCCAAGTCGCGTATTATGTGGCATTCCCGGATTATTCGCGAACCGTTCACGAATTTTACGTATCCCGAATGATACGTCCGCTTAATTCGCCATAAATTCTTTAGCTTTTACTTTTTAAAGACTCCACTTTTTGGGCTTTACTGCATCCCGAGCATACACGACCGAATATTAAAAGTGTTGTAATTTTTATGAAACAAAAACGACTGAAGAGATTTGAAGGTGAAGGTGAGAGAAATCTCAAACTCACTAACCAAGCATCTAAACCACCATACGACGTCCTCTTGGATAACTAATGTTGTATATATTATTAATATCATCATATTAAGTTTATTTTTTCTTTAAATAACTCACACATATGCATAAAAATTGGTCTATGACCTTATAAATACAAATTATTTGTTATATATAGATACCGAATTTTCAGAGCCGAACTCACATTTATAAATCGAATTATACACGTACGTATGCCGTTCCGAATTACTGACGAATCACGTCCCGTTGACCGAATTTTGGACCGAATCTGGATTTTACAAAACCGTATAATACTCGTACGTTTGCCGTTCCGTACGTTTGCCGAATCCCGAATTGCTAACTAGGCTCTATGCATACACAAAGTTGTCACGAAGATTAAACTTTTGCTTAGTGTAAATATTTCAAAGTTACGTCGAAGTTGATGGTAGCCTTGTCTTTAAACCTCTACTCCATTGTGACACAACCGAAAACACCACACACATAGAAACATCGATACCTATAATGAGTTCGATTTTCGCTTAGCACTATTATGGCCTTGTCCTTGCCTGGTTTCATGAGCAATCTCAAGAAAACCTCACCGTTATATTCTGAACCTTTTCCGTTGGTCAAATTATACCCTAAGAGTGAACAGGGTAAGTGTTCTCTTTACATTTTTAGGTTACCTCATAAAAAAAATATTGTTACCTAGAAGAAAAGTATGTCGTAGTTTCAACCTTTGGGTGCCTTAATAGGCCCACCTACATAATGTACACATGTCACATTAATAGACAGTCAAGGGCACCATTGTAAATATGTCTGAAAAACCAAACTAAAATGAACGGAGATAAAAACTTGGGGTTCATTTTCTTTTCCTTTCTCTTGTTGGTCTGTCCGTGATTATCACCCTATGAAATTGAATTGAATTTTTGTATTACTTCCTTAAAGGGTTGTTGTGCTTGAGGCTAGAGTTGACTCATGACTTAGATTGCAAGTGCATGTATCAGCGAATGGTGTTTGGGGTGAAATAGTTGAAATTTAATTGAGTTTTGGATTAAGTTAGGGATGGAGAACTCGGTACGAATACTTAAAAGAAAATGTTCGCTACTTACCAAAGTAGTTCATATTATCTACTAAGAGATAATTACTACCACTGAAGTTCATATTATCTAAATAATAAGATTGATGAATTACGGTCGTGCTTGATTCCTTCGAGCAATGGAAAGGGTACGTAGGCAGCCGTCATACGGTTCAGCATAATTCTACAAGGTTGTTCGATCTAAAAGTCTTGGTTACTGCTTTGCAGTGCATACCATCTATTCAGAGATGATTGCGATCTTGACAAGTATATAACATTGGCAACTGGCCAACGATGGCTGGTAACCAGAACTACCTTAATTTTTGGCAACTGGCTCGTGTTAATTTTGGCAACTGGCTGTCTGTTAATTTTGGGTAACTGGCCCGTGTTAATTTTGGCAACTGACAGTCTGTTATTTTTGGGCAACTGGCCCGTGTTAATTTTGGCAACTGGCAGTCTGGTACTTTTGGGAAACTGGCCCGTGCTAATCTTGGCAACTGGCCATCTGTTACATTTGGGCAACTGGTCCGTGTTAATTTTGGGCAACTGGCCGTCTGTTACTTTTGGGCAACTGCCCCGTGTTAATCTTGTCAACTGGTCGTTTGTTACTTTTGTGAAATTGGCCCGTGTTAATTTTGGCAACTGGCCGTCTGTTAATTTTGGCAATTGGCCATCTGTCGGCAACTAGCTGACTCTAATTACTTTTTTTTGGAAGTTGGAACTCTTGTAGAATTTTATGAGTATTATCGTATGAGACATATGCTCATAGAATTCTAACCTTGAGATCAATGAGATTTTTGTTCAGCAGGATCTCATATTTTATCAAGGAACATAGCTTTTTACTTGAGTGGCGTTTCAGGGAGTCGGAGCTTGCCAAGCGGACTATAACCCGACCCGTTGGAAGCAAAAAATTTCTGATCCGTCACACTCACTCTTACGAGAAGCGGCACCACTTCTATGTTCACATAGGTGAAATTCTTCCAGTTTTCCCGTTATTTCGAAAACTTGTTCAAAAAAAATTGGACTCCATTAAGACCATTAAATTAACCTCTATTCATAACGGTACACATCAACACTCATTTTCACAATCATGGGATTCAAAACTTAAGTGTTGATACTAATCACTTATCGATAGCTTGTTTTTACCTATTAAACCGAAAGTGTTGAACTAGTCATTTTCTAGTGTTCGGTCAGGTTACCATTACGGTGACTAAATATTATGAGGTTACAATTTGGTAAAGAATTTCTTCAAAATAAATTCCTACTAAAAGGACTTGGCAAACTAATTTGACCTTCTCTATTAGATTCAAAATCTAATGATAACAACATCAACTACTATGACCTGATTCATAGTCTTAGTTTTATTTCTTGGATCACCAAGATAACACAAAACCACGAAAGCTGCACTAACCAATAAGACTTCCAACCAAACACCGCACTAGTCTTTTACAGGTGCGACTGCTGTCAACAGGCAGTCCAGTATAGACTTACTGTTAGTGCTCGTGGCTTATTGTTACCAAACAACAAGCATCCACATTGTTCTGGCAAATGTAAATCAAACAATATTAAACAGACGTATGCATTACCCCCACAGTTCTATAATGAATTTACACATAGAAATCCATCATTTCTTTTAAATGATTTCTATTTCTATTTTGCAACAACACTTTGTTTTACAACCAAATTTCAAGGGCACTGATGCGTTGTTCAAATATACCTTTTGTACTACACAGCCGTTCATTCCACGCAGAGAATTATTAGAATTAGACAACCATGACGGATAATGGAATGACATACCATCCAAAATTTCTTACTGCGTCTGTACAAGTGGCTTTTCAACTTCCTCTTCTAGAAAATGAAGAAGACCTTATTAAAACCAGCAACGACAATTCCTCTTGTTATTATGAGGTCAAACCAAAATGTAAATTTAGCCACAGACCACCAATCAGTAATATGGTGTCGTGTACACAAAGTCAAATGTTCATAATTAAAATGAACAGATGCGTCAAAGAGGCTACACGTTGTTCTTTCAGTAACAACGCTTTCTTTACATTGGTATGTGGAGCAAATTGTTCAAGGTTAATTCTCCATCATTGCCGTTTTCTATTGTTCAAAGGAACACGCATACATTGTGGTAGGTGTGTCTACATTGAAATGGAAGAACCCACACCAATACCCCCACAATTTCATCACTTCAAATATATGCATCACAAATCTGCATTATATTTTACACCATGATGCGTGTTTCGCATGACCATGCCATTTAATCTTCCTTGGTTAAGAACCAGACTAGCAGACACCACTCATACGTACCAGTGACTCAGAAAACCAGAGTTAATAATTAGAAAGCACTAATTATCATCAGTGGATCAAAGTGAAAACCCATCTGAACTTTTGTAAAAGAACAACCAAACAAGGTATTTAACTCTACCATTTTGTGGGACTGACAAGGATTTTGACATACATGTTAAGGGCAGTGGGCGACTTAGTCTAAACAACTCTTCTTTCCTTTGTAACCTTATACCAGATCATTTCCACAAATTCGAACAAAATTTCAAATTCTAAAATACATCTCTGGGTATGGCTCTGATTTGACTACTAATGCTGGTTACAGATTTTGTATTCAATTACGATGCATAAGCATATTATCAAGTATGCATTATTTTATGATCCTCACTGATTCATGGCAACATATGTTCTAGAATAAGCCAACATATCAACACCCACTAATCAGACAACATACATATCTTCAAAAGTGGGTTATACTAACAACTTTCTGACTTAGGCATTTTTCGAACATACACGAATCAAAATATTGGATTACGCATGAGTGATTATGGAACATGTGCTAACTGTAAAAACCAATCATGTATGCATCCCTGATTTGATACTTTTAAGTCAATTTTGAAGATGGCATCACAGTAAAAGAGAGATTAGTGCACTTATCTGTTTTCGTTGCCATTTCCTTGTTCTCCTGCCAATAACCTTTTGGCATGTAATCACCAATGTTCCAAAACTCTATCACGCAGAGATTAATTTTGAACGTCCTGATGTTGGTTGTTGTTGGACGTCTGTTCTCCCTCTTCCTTCTCTTCCTTGTTTCTTTCAAAAAGCAATGGGTCCGAAACCACAATTTATGTCTCCTGGCTTTATGTTTCTGAACATATTATTTGAATCATTCTTTGAAATGATGCAACCCGATCAGCGACCACATTGTCTCTTTCTCAATTTGTCTTTCTGGTTTCTTCATCACGCGAAGACTGCCCAAGTAGTTCCGGATGTGCGTGTCAGCCATAAGCGAACCGTAATTGTTCCAAGTTCCATTCAGTTTGAAATAACGCTTTAAAATTGTTGGAAATTTTAGGGCATGGAATAGGAACGACTATGGCTTGAGGCGCTTAAATACGCTTTCTTTAAAGCGTTATTTGCTCCCACTCGATTTGAGTTGTTGAAGAGATCAAATTGCAAACCGCTTCCAGGATACAACAAGCCTTATGTGATTGACGACCAACAAAATCAACAAATCACCCCGAACTCTACTGATATTATCACTCGTTCTTTAACACAATCAAGAGAAGGAGAAGAGAATGCTAAGCACACTTCTGTCTGGTATACATGCATTCTTTTATAGATTCTCAAGAGACGTATCTCTTCCTAATCCATATAAGAAACACATCCCTTGTGTCTGCTGTGAACAGACACACCATCAACCTTGAACAGTCATGTTACTTCAATTTGTAACTAACAAAAATCAGTTACATAACCACTTTGGTTTCATCTCTTGTATATCTCTATTTAGTAATAACATATTTAATCTACATTTTGAATATTTGATCCAAATATTCAACAAGATTTACCAGCAAAGTGCTTCACCTAAAATAATCTAGGAAGTCGACTTAAGTGAAATATTTTTGCTACTTTTGGTTCATCTAATTTGTAGTCTTAGAAATCTTGAACTCTTAGTACTTATTCCTATGATCCCATTTTCTATTTTGATGTATTACTCAGGGGCGGAGCCACATGGAAGGGTGGGTGTGCACTTGCCCACCCATCCCATATGGTTTCCAAGCCCAATTTTTCATATTTTAGCCCGATATATCCATTTTTACACATTTTGCACCCCCTTAAATGTCCACCCATTTATAACTTGCCCACACAATTCTTAAAACCTGGCTCCGCCCCTGGTATTACTCGGTTAATTTTAGGGTTTTGTTTATGTTAGACATTCGGGTTAGACCCGAATATGATCTCCCATATGTACGTGGCAAGTCCGATAGGGCTCCATATACCTTTAGGGTTTGGACCCTGTATAAACACCTCTAGTAAATGTGTAGAAGTTAAGTGATTTAACCGATATCACACATAAAGTTTTATCATTAGAAAAGTGGTAACTCTTTCCCTAAAAGAGAGTTACCATAAGGAGAAAAGGTTTCAAGTTCTTAGCCTGTGAATCAAGTTTGTGCTCATCTTTGGTGATTGTAGTACCTGCTGATCGTTGAGTTGAAAACGTTGCTGCTGCTGCTATTTCTGTTCCTTGTTCTTGCCTGTCGGAGTTCAACAACAAGGTATTTACCGATACCTGCACTAGCCCAAGCTAGGATCAAAGATTTCCCTTCTATTCCCAGGGGTAAGATCCATCATTTAGAAAAATTAACAGATGATGTTTGTTGGTCTATCATGCGGAAAAAAAAATTCATTTCCACTTTCTCAAGATTTGATAAATATTGGGCGGGAAATAGCGAAAAAATGCGATGGCTTACCACTTGCGGCGAACTTTCTTGGAATTTTATTACACTCGAAGAGGGACTGGGTTTCAATCAATGAAGACAAGAATTTATGGGATTCACCAGCAATTACGAAAGTTAGATCAATCTTAAGATTGAGCTATGACAACTTTCCTTCTCCTCTGAAACAATGTTTTTCATACTGCTGTTTATTTCCCAAAAACTGGGAAATTAAAAGGGAGATATTGATTCGTATGTGGATGGCAGAAGGATTCCTTCAATCGAATGAGGTAAAGAACACTAGATCATTTGAAGATGTAGGAAATGATTATTTTAAATATCTGTTGTGGAACTCATTCTTTCAGGATACAGTGAAGGATAAACTTGGTATCATCGATAAATTTAAAATGCATGGTCTTGTGCATGATCTTGCAATGAGTGTTGTAGATCGTAACGAATTTGGGTTCGATGGAAAGGAAGATGTTTCACAAGTTCGTCGTTTACAACTGATATGTGGAAAAGGGTCATCAACAACAACTGCCGAAGTGCCGTGCAAGGCAATGAAATTACGAACCGTTGTAGCTCTGGATCCGGAGAATTATTCAGAAATCAATAGTTTATTCTCTTCTAAGCGTTTACGGGTGTGGTATCCACTCGGTGGTTGGTATACAAAACTTTCCTTCTCGATTCCAGAGTTTAAACATTTGAGGTTCCTGGACCTCACAAGTTGTGCATTTGACTTATCACATCATGTGTCGTTAAATCCTTCTCATAATTTGCAGACATTAATACTGCATGGTTGCAAAACTGTTTCAGGGTTTCTTGGTCAAACTGGGCCTTCAAGAAATTTGAGGCATCTGGATGTCTCAGGATCTGACATTGAGGTTCTACATGAGGATTTCATCGTCAACTTCAATAATTTGCAGACGCTGGATCTCCACGGGTGCACCGAGTTTAAAGCCTTACCCGAAAATATTGGATTATTAAGGCATCTTAGTTACCTTAACCTTTCAACTTCACATATTACAAAAATACCTGATTCTATCACTGGCATTAGGAATTTAATGACGTTGGATTTTAGTTGGTGTACTCACTTAGTTGCCTTACCTACAGAACTAGGAGCTTTTACAAGATTAAGGAGCCTTGATTTGTCACGTACTGAGATCAAAGTCTTGCCTGAATCTTGCATTAGCAACCTCTGTAAATTGGAGATAGTGGATTTTGGAATCAAGTGTGAGCTTTCCGACGAAATTAAGAACTGGCCAAACTTAAGGGAGTTCAGACATTCTAGATATGGTGATACAATTCCTAGAGGTATGAGTAAGCTAACTTGTCTTGAAACATTAGTGTCATTTTCTGTATGTGGAAGTAATCAAAATAAGAGTTGTAGCGGTCAGAGTGGGTTAGAAGAGTTAGCAACGCTTAACTCTCTTCAGGTGTTATGGATAACAAGTCTTGAGAATGTGATGGGAGGAATAGAAGATGCAGAGGGAGCAAAGCTAAAGGATAAACCAGATTTGAGAGATTTGTATCTAATTTGGTCTTCTCACGTAGATGGTGATATGGTTTTAGAGGGTCTTCAACCTCACCCCAATCTGAGAAATCTGCAGATAAATAGGTTTTCAGGGTTCAAGCTTTCCAAGTGGATGTGTTCTACTTCTAATCGCCTGGTGTCATTAAATTTGAAAGATTGTAATGTCATTGAGAAGCTTCCAGCTCTAGGGATGCTCCCGTGTCTTAGGGATCTTGAGATTTGGGAAATGAAATCAGTCAAGTGTTTGGGTAGAGAATTTTACTACCACCAAGAAGAAGAAGAAGAAAGTAGGAGAACCCAAGTTTCTACGACATGTTCATTCCCATCGTTACTTTATTTTAAAATGTTCTTTTTGGAAAGTCTAGAAGAATGGGTTTCGCGTCCTTCATCTGATTTTTATGTTGATTCCTTCCCTGTCCTTGCGAGGCTACATATTCAGGGTTGCCTAAAGTTGAGAAGCGCACCAAACTCATTTCCTTCCCTTAAGGAATTGGAATTAAGACAAATCAAATGCAAGGCAGTAAAATCAATCTAATCCTCCAGCAGAGTAGGAGAATGTCTGACCTCTCTCACATCCATTGTAATAGAAAAATCACCAGAGCTGATATATTTTCCATTGGGTGTATTCCTCCAGAATAATACTCCGAGTCTTCAATCTCTAGAGATCAGAAATTGATCTGAGTTTCAAGGGTTTCGTGATGATGATGATGTTCTAAGCAACACCAGTTCTCTCAGGAAGTTGAAATTGGCCGGTTGTCCTGTTTTAACAGACCTCCCAGATTTAAGATTATGGACTTCTCTTCAGGAATTAACCATAAGGTATTGCGAAAAACTGAAGGAGTGTATACCCTATGATATCAGGACATCACTCGCCTTTCTTGATTCACTCAAAGTTGATTTTATCCAAAGAGAAGACCAGCAGCTAGGAGATCCAGATAATTATAGAATCGGCTTAATCAATTTACTGGAGAAGTAGATGCAGGTATGTTTGCTGCAAAGCCTTCTTTTCTTTGAATACCACCTCATCCAGATACTCTTTTTGTCTGTATCATTAAAATTGAGATCACAGTGCTCTGTTTAAGTACATCATTCCTCCGATCTTTATATATTATGCTTAAAATTGAAATAGTACAGGTTGCTTAAAGCCACCTTGTGTTTTAACTTCATGGAGTTGAAAGCTTGCTGCATTAGATCACTTGAGTTGTTAACTGATATCTGTATGACTATATGGAATTTTTTTTCTTGCAGAGACATCAAACGGATTCCTTTCTTCACTCATCAAAAAGTCAAACACAGAAAGATTGAAACATAGTTGATTCTAAATTAATTGAAACTTAGACTGATAAAATGTTCTTTAATACTAGCAACATGCACTTAGAAAGGGCGATTTGACATATTTCAGTTGTACCTAAGAGATTTATTTATTCTTATAGTGGCATAGTTCACCCATATGTGGCTAACAACAAATGCTGCTCTTTTCGATTTTTCTTTTCTTAGTCTAGACTCTAGTATGCACTTGATATGTGGTCATGGGATGTTCTTGCAGAATGCAAATTTCGTTGACGCTTTCCAAGATCCCACTAGTCGGGAAGAGAAGCTAGTGGCGATTAGACTGAACAAACCCTAAGAGATTGATTAAAGTTTCAAGACCGAATAGGAACATCTAGGACTCGGGTTAATCCACGATCCAAATTTCAGGGTGTTAAATATCACTAGGAAAACACAAATAACTAAATGAAGAATGAATAATAAAAGCCTGGTCATATTTCATGAGGAGTGTGAGTACCATGGTTTTGCAGCTTCTTCCGGACAGGCAAAAGGCTTTCCACAAAGGTCGAACAGAGCTTGGAAACCAAATTAAACTTGGGAGGAATTGCAGAGGAAATAGCACGGATATTAACTTTCACTATAGTATTCTCATTCCAATTGCATGAATAAATCCAGGTAGCCGCTATACGTTTTTCACTAGTCTCTTCATAGCATTTCATGCGTCCAGTAAACATTGCTGTATTAGTTTCTATTGGACGACAATAATCTTAGGGTTTTGGCCTCCCTTTCCTTATTCCATAAAATAGTTTATATATGTTTTACAAGGTTTCCCAAAATACCGTGACCCAATCAATGGTCAATATTCTAGAATATACGGTCTATTACACCCCCTTAGTCGAAACGGGAGAGGAGCAAACGTTTAGACTAGAACGAAAACGAATAAATAAAAAACGCGGTAGACCCTTGGTGAAGATGTCTGCATATTGGCTGTCGGATGGAATGTGCAAAACGTGAATATCACCAATACGTACACGTTCTCGGACAAAATGTATATCAATCTCCACATGTTTGGTGCGTTGGTGCTGAACAGGATCCCCGGACATGTACACCGCGTTGACGTTATCACAGTAAACAATAGTTGCACGTCGTACAGGAATGTGGAGCTCGAGAAGTAAATTTCGTAGCCAGGTGGTATCAGCAACAGCATTAGCGACCCCCCTGTATTCCGCCTCTGCACTAGAACGAGACACAGTAGCCTGTCATTTAGGGACCAAGAGATCAGGTTATTGCCAAGAAAAACGCAGCATCCGGACGTTGACCGTCGAGAATTCGGGCAACCCGCCCAGTCATCATCAGAAAACGTCGTCAGACCAGTGACAATTGAGACCGAAAGGAATAGGCCGTGATCAATAGTGCCCTGAAGATACCTGAGAATGTGTTTTAAGGCCTGCAAATGAGGCTCTCTAGGATCATGCATAAATAAACAAACCTGCTGTACTGCATAGGAGATATCCGGACGAGTGAAAGTCAGGTATTGAAGAGCACCAGCCATACTTCTATATAACGTTGGATCCTTGACTACGGGGCCGGATGCAGCGCTCAGTTTGGATTGTGTGTCGACTGGACTAGCCACTGGATTACAGTTCGTCATAGAGGCACGAGCAATAATATCCTGTGCATAAGAAGACTGAGACAAAAATAATCCCGTAGCAGAGCGTGTCACAGTAATGCCCAGAAATTGGTGTAACAGACCGAGGTCAGTCATAGCAAATTCTCGTTTCATCAAAGTAATGAAACGATCCAGAAGAGCATCCGTAGAAGCAGTGAGCACAATATCATCCACGTACAGTAATAAGTACGCAGTTTCCGAACCAGAATGATATACAAACAGAGATGGATCACAAACACTGCCACGAAAACCACAACCAAGAATAAAACGTGCAAAACGCTGAAACCAAGCTCGAGGAGCCTGCTTAAGGCCATAAAGAGACCGTCGAAGGCGACATACATAATCAGGATGAGCAAGATCAACAAAACCTGGTGGTTGATGCATATAGACGGTTTCGGCCAAGTCACCGTGAAGAAAGGCATTCTTGACGTCCAGCTGATGAATACGCCATGACCGTGAAATGGCTATACTAAGTACAGTACGAATAGTCGCAGGTTTAACAACCGGACTAAACGTCTCAAAGCAATCGACTCCAACCTGTTGAGATTTGCCATTAGCCACTAGTCGTGCCTTGTAACGCTGTAGAGTGCCATCGGAATTAAATTTGTGACGAAATAACCACATCGATCGAATAATATGAGCGTCACGAGGACGAGGGACGAGATCCCAGGTATGTGTGTCAATCATAGCAGTGTGTTCGTCTTTCATGGAAGGATTCCAGTTTGGATCGCGAAGGGTATGAAGGTATGTTGGACATTGAGGTTGAGTCGCTGGATGGGACGGAAAATACCATGAGAAGCACGAGTAGATGGTCGTGTGGACGGGAGAACAGCCGGAGGAGTGGCAGCAGCTATCGTTGGTGAAGACTGGATGGACACAGGAGACCATGAAACTGGAGACAGAGTCGAGGAAGACGGGGTGGGCGCTGAAGAGCCTGAGGAAGAGCTGACACGCCGATGAGGAGGTGTGTACAGTGTAGGAGGAGAAAGGGAGTTGTTGGCTGGTGAACTAGTATTAGAGGGGTAGGTGGAAATGTTTGTCAGTGAGCGCAAAACGGGATGGATGGGAGACGATAGGTGGTCCCAGGACTTGATCATAATGCAAACAATTTGTTTTCCTCAGGGTGTTAACAACTGCAACTGGGCGCCCGTCTTGGAATAAGTCGGCTGTCAACAAAACCAATCCATCCCCTTTACTGACTTCTTTGAATGCATAAGGTGAGGGCTTGACTGGTAGGTTCATGAAGAGACCTGGACGTGTTTTCGATCTGGTTAAGTGTAAATCGATGAATTGTGCATCATCTTCGATTAAAGAACGCCAATGTTTACAGACGCATTTGAATCTCATAAGTGATTTTACTGGGAGTCGGCTAAGAATCTCCATGGCTGTTGTATCGTGATCAAGAGAAAGAATACCAGCATTAATTAGGCGCTCCATTTGTCAGACACTGGCTTGTTCAAAGAATAAGCTTCCTTTTTGATCTGTACGGAGATTTACCAAGGTAAGGAATTTCAGTGTATTAGGGCTCAGAGGGAGGAGGACGGCCGTGACCTAGATAGATCGCCATCTTAGAACCAGAGAAGAGATAACTATAACAGATTCTCCGGCCGGTTTTTTGAAACCCGTTAGACCGGTTTCCCACAACCCGGTTAGAATTCTATCCTTACCCGGAACTACACCCTCCCTTAGTGTTGGCACTTGGCACAAATGCCATCGCTCAACTATATTGCACTTGCAAATGGTGACATGTTTTTCTATGATATTCACAACTAAGAGTACAAATCAGATCATGCTATTGAACTGTCTTTCTATTTTGGAAGTAAAGATGGCTTCCTCTGGTTGAACACAGTGGTTCTCCATGAACTGAGGAAAAAAACTAAAGCAAAACCGCCACTCACCGGTTTTATTTTTTTCTTTTTTTTCCAGTAGGTCCAACCCCTCGAGAGACGTGCAGAGGAAGAATTATGCATGGCGGTTTTTTGATGTTGCTTTTTCCGTTCGGTTCATCAAGATTTTTTGGGTTGAACATAGGGTGACGAGGCATTCTTTTTTGGCGACAATGATTTTCATCTTGAAAAATACACGTCATTTAAAAGGCTATGTAAATCTGATTCATGATCTGAATCCGTGTCAATGTCCGAGCCAAACTGTTTGTTTTCTAGTTTTTATCGGTTCTAATTTATTACGTGACTCAAACCTGAATAGTATATTTTTGGCCTTCAGACACGTCAGTTTCAAATTTCCCACACACTTGTTTTGGTTTTGGCGTGTCTATAGGGTAGACTTTTACCCTATAAACACGCCATGTTTTATGAGTGTGTTAAGTTTGGTGCTTTCACCCATGGCTATTAGCGTGTCAAATTATCACCGTTTAGTCACGTTAATTTTTAAATTCTTGATGTTTATAGACTAGTTTATGGCCTATGAATTTTTGATGGGCGTGTATAACACTAATTCGCGATAAATTTTTCAAATAAGCCGCGTCAAATTTGACGCAAAACAAGAGCACATAAATTAAATTCAGATGTGTAGTCAATTTCCATCAATTCTAAACAAATCAGATTCAGAAAATACAATTATGTTCGAAAGATAATATAAAAAGACCACTCCACGCAGCAGAGTTTGCAAGCCCCACGGAGACTGCCCTACACGAGTTGGCTACGGATTTCCAGACAACCCATATCCCATTGGAATATCCGAGTTGTTTCATGTCAGATCTTTCTAACTGCTGATTACCGTCCATTTAATTTACAGGCGCGACACGTGTGAATATCGACGGTTAAGCTTTTTTTAGACTACTCCCAGTTTGTCTTAGTTTACAGATCAGAGTCCAACTAGTTTAAGTACTTCCGTTAGATAATTCTGGTTTCTGGATAATGATTATCCTAAACCCGTAGATTTCTCTCTCTATCTTAAACTAATAAATAATTATCCTCTATAAATATTAAATAAATCAAATTTTTATTCTTCGAATTCTCGTCTAATTATAATTTTTTAATTATCCGATTCTCATTATAAAATTATTATTTTTTATTTATAAGAGCTCTATTTACTGAATTTTCAGAAGAAGTTATTAGTTTTCTCTCTGATTTTTTTTCTTCAATTCAATGGCTACTACTACAAGTGAGAATGTACCAGTATTTTCAAGTCTTGAATCAGTTTATGGCGGAGATGGAGGATCTCAATTAGAAGAAGCTCATATTCGTTACGATAATTTGAAATCTAAATTCCAACAAGTTTTTGGTCATCTGCCTGATGTTTTTGCTCGATCTCCAGGTTTGATCTTTTTTTATCTCGATTTATTGTTTGGAATCTCGATTTCGATCATGCTGAGCTTGATAATTGATGTGAATTTGAGAATTTTTCGGGTTTTTTGAAGTTTTTATTGTGTTGTGATTTGGATGAATTTGATCATGATGGTGAAGAAGATGTTAGCAGAAATTGGGGTTTTAACTTTCCAGTTTCGCATGTCTAACTCGTATCTTCGAATCTGACTCGGATCTGATTGGAGCATGTTTACTGCTGAGCTAATTGATCATTGATATTTTTAGGTTCTTTATGTTTTTGTTGTGATTCGAATGAATTCGACGTACGAAGGACAACATCTGATGGTGAAGATGTTAGAATAAGTTGGGGTTTAAACTTCAAAGTTTTCCATGTCTGACTCGGTTCTGAGTCAGTTAAAAAAAATTGTACCTAAATTTAATTCGTTCATGCCTGGATAGACAAAGAGGTCATATGTACCTTGAACTAATTGATCAATTCAGATATAGACCAGTCGCTGTGAGGGTTGAAAATTTTGGCGGAGTATTTGTCTTCTGATTTGTTGTGTGTTTATTTTGGCTAGAGTCAGTTGATATTAGTGTTCTGAATGAAATATGTCCTGAGGTTTAAACTATTTGTTTAATCTGCTATGCACAGGTAGAGTGAACTTGATTGGGGAACATATTGATTATGAGGGATATTCGGTGTTGCCAATGGCTATACGTCAAGATACCATCATTGCTATTCGTAAGCACGATGATTCGGAATCACCCAAGCAAGTTAGAATAGCTAATTTGAATGACGAAAAGTATGCAATGTGTACTTATCCCGCTGATCCTGAACAGGTATACTTTTCTTTTCTTTTTCATATTTTGGAATATAATTCGAGCATATGCTAAATTTCTTGTGTACATTGGCGTTCCTTGACCGGTTAGTATCATTTTCTGTATGCATTTACGTTGTGTACTTTAGTAAATGTAAATAACAATGGGTTACCTGCAGGACATTGATTTGAAGAATCACAAGTGGGGACACTATTTTATTTGTGGGTAAGAAAAGATTCTTTTCCGGATTGCGTAGTCTAGTCAGATGATGGCCACATATACTGAATATCTTGTGTACAATGTGTCTACAGTTACAAAGGATTTCATGAATTTGCTAAATCAAAAGGTGTAGATGTTGGTGTTCCAGTTGGTCTCGATGTTCTAGTTGATGGAACTGTGCCTACAGGTTTTCCCTGCACTTCTGTTAATTACATGCTATTTTAAAATAGTTCAATTTTGCTGAAACCGGGTTAATAACAGTACACGGAAAAAGTTTAAATTTTCTAGCAATTTCTACCCAGGATCTGGATTATCAAGTTCAGCAGCATTTGTTTGTTCCTCAACCATCGCATTGATGGCTGTTTTTGACGTGAATTTCCCTAAGGTACCCTAAACTCAAACCCTTGTCATTTTATTTTAGTATGTCTTATGTTATGTAGATGCTAATTGATTCCACTTTACAGAAAGAGATAGCTCAGCTTACATGTGAATGCGAGCGCCATATTGGGACACAATCTGGGGGGATGGACCAGGTGTGATAAACTCACTCTGATAGTGCTATTATGCTCGTTTTTTCTAGTTTTTGCTGTTGCAGTTACACAGTATTCATAAAAAGCAAATGATTGGGATGAATTTTTTTCTCAGTTTTATTGAAATTTATAGTTCTGTAGTTTTACCTTTGAGTTCCTATAAATTCTGTGCCTTTTGATATAATGGACGTAACACAGTTGATTGATTTCACACTCTATTCTTGTATTTCGTTGAAATTATTGATTAATCTTCCTCGTAGTTTAGAAATCAGTTTTGGGTCTTAGGTATAATACAAAACTTGGTTCTAGGATATGCTTATTTTTGCTGGTATAGTTATAATAAAGTTCAGTTGTAAGACATCTATTGGACCCCATTTCCAAGGTGTGGTCGGTATATTGTTTGCTTGGTTCTGTGTAGATTGACTTTGTCATTCCTAGGCACAAATATGTCACGTAGTCTTACACCCCTTGTTGCACTACATTACTTGTATTCTGTTATAAGTTAAGCACACTTATTGGCTGTAATATGCTTACTCGAATCTTCAGTATAGTCCTCTGTCAGTAAATCATCAAGATGCAAGCTGATCTTTCTTTTCTGGCAGGCAATCTCTGTAATGGCCAAATCTGGATTTGCAGCATTGATTGATTTTAACCCTATCCATGCCACTGATGTGCAACTCCCTGCTGGTGGGACTTTTGTGATAGCTAATTCCTTGGCAGAGTCCCAGAAGGCAGTAACTGCAGCAACAAATTATAATAATCGAGTTGTTGAGTGTCGTCTAGCATCAGTGAGTTCTTACCGTTTTTTCTTCATTTTCTTCAAACTGCTTCTGCTGTTATTCTCCAAAGTCTGAAGTATAAACCTGTTGATCGAGCTTAATTGAAGTTGTTCCGATGGTTTCTGAAATATTGCAGATTGTCCTTGGTATAAAGCTAGGAATGAAACCAGAGGAGGCACTCTCCAAAGCGAAAACTCTATCTGATGTTGAGGGTTTATGCATTTCGTTTGCTGACAGTTGTGGCTCTTCTAACCCTGTCCTTGCTGTCAAGGTATTAATATGCTTTCTCTCTGCTGAAATTGACTTAGTTGTTTTTAGGCTTATGAATAATGGCACTATTCAAAGATTTGCAAGAGGCAATTCTCTGTCTGTTACATTAGTGTGATCATATAAAGCTTGCTTCCGCTTGTGATAATTAAGATATCCGACCGAAAGTTTTATGGGTTATATGACGTCCATTTATGTTGCAAGCATAAAATGGCAACATGTTGTCAAAGTTTCTCTTTTGGTTCAAGTTATATTTCTTTCCAGTTACTATTGTAAGTCTAATTATGTTCGTCCTTGGCAGGAATTTTTGAAGGAAGAGCCTTATACAGCTGAAGACATTCAAGAAATTATACAGGAAAATCTGGAATCAGTCTTTTCTAGTTCTTCATCTTCACTGGATGTTCTCAAGGCCGCAAAGCACTTCAAATTGTTCCAGGTAATTCCTCGCCTAAGGAGTAGTTCATCGTCGAAGTTCTTACACTTATTTCTTTCGACAGAATTTAACCATCATGTATCTAATGACAATGGATCTGGGTTTGCTTGTCCAGAAAAATTAAGTAGAAGTTAATTGCTACTTACTGCTTTTATGATGTAGAAATTTGTACGAGTTTCGTTTCTTGTTGTCGTTTTTGACTTTTGTGTACATATCTTTCCAGCGGGCATCTCACGTATACTCAGAAGCTAAGCGTGTTTATGCATTCAAGGAAACTGTATCGTCAAACCTAAGGTGCGTCCACCTTGTAAATACGCTATTTTTTCACATCATTTTATATGCCAACCCATTTGCACACTGTTGCTTATTCGGTAAAAATCAAATAGTGTTTTATCTGTCCCATAGAAAATGTGGTGATTAGGTGATACACCAAAACCAGATTTCCAGAAGAAACTGTTTTTTCTTTCTTCTATCCTGTCATGTTCTTTTTGAATCTGGAATAAGTAATAAGAAAAACATAATTTGACAAGAGTAGTAGTCCTTAAATTCTAACTGCTGCTAAATCTGGTTTTCTAGTGACGAGGAGATGCTACAAAAGCTTGGTGACTTGATGAATGATAGCCATCAAAGCTGCAGTGTCTTGTACGAATGCAGGTATTCTAATGGTTTCATGCTTGTTTACGTGTTTCATATAGATACATGAAGTATCTTCACACATATCTACCTGAAAGAATCTTCTAGTCGTATAATGCTATATAATTTCTTAAGTGTTTTTTCTCA
The DNA here is from genome assembly GCF_003573695.1 of Papaver somniferum. Classification (NCBI taxonomy): domain Eukaryota; kingdom Viridiplantae; phylum Streptophyta; class Magnoliopsida; order Ranunculales; family Papaveraceae; genus Papaver; species Papaver somniferum. The sequence goes on along the minus strand of NW_020618825.1, from coordinate 8,343,696 downwards.
TCTCTTTTTCCCAATTCCTTAGTTGCCCAGAGTTGGAAGAGCTAGTGAAAGTTTGCCGGGACAATGGCGCACTTGGGGCAAGGCTTACCGGAGCTGGATGGGGTGGTTGTGCAGTTGCTTTGGTTAAAGAGAACATTGTTCCACAATTCATTCTCAATTTGAAAGTTAGTACCACCATCTTGCATTACCAGAAATTGTGCATGTTACTATTAAGATTTTACCTTTTAACATTTTTCCTATACCTTATAACCATGAACTGATTTTTTTTTTTTGTTTTTCAGGAACAATTCTACCAATCAAGGATCGATAAGGGGGTAATCAACAAGAACGAACTTGGACTTTATGTGTTTGCCTCCAAGCCATCAAGTGGAGCTGCAATACTCGAGTTTTAGTCCTCCATCTGTAAATGTTGCATATACATCAATGTCCTGACATTGGGGAGTAGGCTAAGATTACAACATCGTCTTGTAAAGAGAACTTTCTAGTTTCTTCAGGTTTTTCAGTGCTCAATCGTTGAACATACAATTTTTTTCTCAAGGAATATTACCGTTGATTGAGAAATAAACATCTCAAGTCTTAAACCAAGAGTCCACAGTTTTCTTTTCTCCTCGGTTCTCACTCTCAGTTTTCTCTCTTCACTTCTTCGGTTATTTTCCGTGACTCCATTAGCAGTCGAGCTTGAGCACCAGTGACAGAAGTCACACCACTACTCTAAATTTAACTAGTAAACTACTGCAACTTCTTCTTCTCTTGTTCTTCTTCTTCAAGTTTAATCATGCAACAAACGAAGACTAAGTTACTTCAAATATTATAAAGGTATTGAATGTTTCATTCTATCTTATTTTCTTCAAAGATTATGATACTATGACTATGAGCGTTAGGTTTGAATAGGTTTTGATATTACGAGGAAGATTTGAATTTACAAATCTGCAAATTAGGGTTTTGTGATGTTAAATTTTTTGGGGGATATTTCAAAATTAGGGTTCATTTTTGCTGATTTACATAGTGATATGAACTGGGTTATGCTTAATTAGGTCAATTTATTTAGTAAACACACAACTAGGTCAGAAATCAATAGTGCTGATTTTGATGTTTCATATTATATGATGCTGTTCTTGACATCTTGTTCATGTTTTCATGTTCTATATAGATTATTATTGATAATTGAATTTAGGGGAGATACCCATTTTTGTGGTCTATATAGATTATACTCGTAATGTATAAGCTGCAGTTAGGAAGTGACGGCATGTTAACCCTTCCACTTATATCTTCTCATACGTAAGTAGAAGACACAAAATTTGGTAAAACATTGAGGCCGGGCTGTAATGTTTAAGTAGAATTCTGAAACGGACACACTAGAATTATATGAACAGCTGAAAAGAATAATCCAGAATAATATGCAATATTTGGTTAAACAATATGTGTAGATATGTACACAGAATAATCCACGGTTTACGTCGAAACTGAAAAGAGGATGATAAGGACGAACTTATTACTCTGGATTCTGCATGACTGCTTTTAATCATACATTATGACTTGGTTTTCATGGAATATAATTATGATTTTTTTTTGTTTGTTTGTTTGTGGAAAGAGTAGTTAATTTGATGCCAGAATTGAATTTCTAAATAAGAAACTAGAATTATGTACCTCCGCTGCCAAGTCATTGGTGAACTGCGGTTTGAATAATTTAGTATTCCAGCAAAATACTGTATTTGTTTTGAAAGCGAATGCCTTAGCGAGTGAGCAGATGCAACCTTTCATGTATTTGGTTTTCAGATGAGATGCTTTTCATCTCATTAGTTTCTTGCTGTTGTTTCTTTTGTATGGTTTCGAATACCATCATGCAGGGTTTATCATATTGCAGACTTGCTGTTTGATAATGGGGGGGTCTAATTCAACACCTACTGCATCTGTTTCTTCTAATAAGCGGCCACCTCGACCTCGACCTCGACCTCCACCTAATGCAAGTGCAGTTGGAGATGCAAGTGCAGCTGGAGATGCTAGTGGAGCTGGAGATGCTAGTGCAGATGGAGATGCAACTGAAGCCGGTATACAAGTGAGTTAGATGTGCTGGAGATGCTAGTACGAATGCTATACTTAGTTCTAAGTTTTTGCAAGTTAGATGTGCTGCTCATGTGCTTGCACTTGTTGTGAATGCTGGCTTGGGAGAGTATCACATGGCTATTAAGACAATAAGGGCAGTGGTCAAGTATGTTATGAGTTCCCCTGCTAGGTTGAATAAATTTATGGATTTGTTCTGCTCCTGAAAAGATAGATTTCAGAAAGGCTTTAGTTTTAGAAGTCGATACCAGATGAAATTCAACTTACTTGATGATAGGGCTTTCAAAGCTTTCAAGTAAGTTGAATTCCATCTGGTATCGACATCTAGCATGAGATGGTAGGGCTTTCGAAAAGAAATTTTGTTTCAAAGAAAGTTCCATTCCTCAGGTATTTTCTACTTCTAGTGTTGTTGTAGGTGATGTTGATATGGAAGAAGCTTGTACCTCTGCAACTGATATGAATTCTTCAAGAAATCAAAATGTAGGCAAGAAGAAAGCCCCTCCTCCACCTCCTGTACATGCTCCATATTTGGAAGATTGGGCCAATACAAGATCATTTGGGCAAATTTCTAAAGGTATTCTATGATTTACCTGCCAAGTTTTCTTATTCTACACGTGTGACTTCACATGAGTTCTGTTTAATGTATGTGTTCATAGAATAGTGAAAACATGGGTAAAAAGTCCAGACCCATTTCTCTCTGGTATTGGCGTTAAAATGCAAGACAAGTTTAATAAGTGTTGGGGAAAATATGAGAAAATCAACTCTCTCATGTTCATCGCTGTTTTGCTTGATCCAGGTGACATTATGAAGGTTTGGATTTTATTCTTGATACATTAGATATCAAGGGTTCGTCATTGCGTAATTACTTATCGAATTTTGCGAGAACTGATTTTGAAGATCTTTTTGAAGAGTACAAATGTATTTATCCAAGTGATGAAAACATGTCAACTGTTTCAAGTCTTGGTGATGAAGTTACTCAATTTTCTGGAATTGATGATGATGAAGATTCTGCCTATGCTAGTCTTATGGCAGAGAGAGCAATAGAAGATGAGGAGGATGGCACCGTGCAGGGGAAATCTGAGTTGGAGTTATATTCAGAGGAGAAATGTGAACCGATAATTAGCCCTACCGGTGTTCAGTTTGATATTTTGGGTTGGTGGAGGACTAATTGTACAAGGTATCACATATTATCACTCATGGCAAGAGATGTACTAGCCATACCAGTCTCTTCCGTTGCCTCGAAATCTGCATTTAGTACTGGAAGGCGCGTTATTGATCCATATCGAAGTTCATTGCTTCCTAGGACAGTTGAGGCATTGATTTGCAAGCAAAGCTGGTTACGGACGCCCGTTGATCTTGATCCAAACACCATAGGAACTGATGGTGCCGAAGATATTGAGTCAGGTATGTTTGTAAATTTGTGAATTTTTTGGTTTATGTTTGTAGATTTCTATTTTGTTATTTACTCTACTGATTGTTCGTCACATATACATGTATTCTTGCAGACTTTTTAGGTTTTCTTGCTAATTCTAGGTTCATCCGCATTGACTTAGACGGAGAAGATTGAATTGTACTGTAAGTTTAGATTCTCTCTCTATATCGTTCACTTCTTTTCCTTCAATTTACTTCTGTCTATCTCTTTCTGTAGCCTGGGATTTTCTCTCCTTGCTGGGCTTCAAAACTGCTTGTTTGTTTTCTTGAAAACAGTACTAGTTAGGGGTGTGCATACAATCCGGAACCGCGGATTTCATCTGCAACCGTCCGCGAAATTGCGGGTGAAAACCAATCCGCAAGAGTCTATGGACCGGTCACGGGTGAATTCTCAAATCCGCAAGGTTTAGCGGTTTGGTTACGGTTGGTTTTGTAAATCCGCGAATTTGTCCGCACCGTAGGGTAGTGAAGGAATTTCATAAAACAAGCAAGTATCTAAGATACAAAATAAGGAAAGCTTATATAACACAAAGGTAAAAAGTAGTGGAGAAAGGTAAATTAGTTTTGAAAGTATAGAGAAAAAAAAATAGTACATAGAAATTACATTCTAGCAAAATTTAACCTTCCTGAACTTCCTTATACAGTTTGTAAGCAATAACCAAAAGAATTGAACAAGAATCAGAAAGTAAGTTGGTCTTCTGATGGAGTTCTAAAAATAAAGTATGATAATAAGGAATGCTCAATTCGTTAACCAGTGGTACTGTAAAAGAAAAGAAAAGGAAAAAATAACCACAAAAACTCATTGTCAGAAAGCCTGGCAACATTATTACATATGAAATTCAAGGCACCTGACATTCATACGTTGTTGCATGAGACAGAAAAAATTACAGATCCGTAGGACAGGTCATTTCCAGTTACTAAGATGATTGCCCTGAACACTATCTAAATTTGCTCTTGTTCCAATTTATTTTTCTTCTTTGCTATACGAGGTTCAAAATAACAATACAGAATTAGGCAATTAATCCTTGATGCGTTAAGTGTTGTGCATTGTTTACGAAAAAGAAACTAGAGCAATACAGAATTAGGCAATTAATCCTTGATACGTTAAGTGTTGTGCATTGTTTACGAAAAAGAAACTAGAGCAGATAGAAAATGTGACAGATGCCAGGCTCTAGCTACGACAAAGCTTGATGCCACATGGTCCTTAAGACTTAGCTCGACATTAGGCTCACTCTCGGATTAAGCTTAGCATTGAGGGCTTATTAACAGTCTAACTCTGAACCCTATAGATAATATTACAATGATAAACCTCATTTAAAATTCATATGTCGATAAATATGGTCAGCATAAAAGCTCATATTAAAGCAACAACTTGTTGCCCTTACCTCATTTGTCCAGTCTCAAATTTTTTCTATATAAATTTCTTTTTTCTTTTCTTTAATCTAAATCCGCGGTTAATCCGCAACCGGTCCGTATAATCCGCTGATCCGCAGAGGTCAAATTCGTGGGTGATTGGACCGGTCACGGTTCAATTTTTCAAATCCGCAACTTTGACGGTTTGGTTGTGGGTGATCCTAATCCGCAACCGTCCGTCCGTTGCACACCCCTAGTACTAGTACTTTGTGTCTCTGGTCTTTGTGAAGAAATAAGGCCATTTTAATAAGCTCTACAAAACTTCTCTTAATATTTACAAAGTTGATAATGATAACTTTATATTAAACTTACTTCATCAAGAAAAATAGGTAACTTCCGTGTATGTAACCAATGGTGTTGTAACTTGTCTCAGATCCATTCTGCTGCCTGCAACTGTCTTGAAGAGTCTAGTGAAGCATTGATGCCATTCTTCGTCAAGTATGATCAGAAAAGTGGGTATTTCCAGGCCAGTGACGTTCCATGGAACCATATCTACTCACAATTGGTCGAAGTTTTTGTTTTAACTATGTCTGAATCAGATGATATCTACTTTGTATTAGTATTAGTACATGTTTCACGTCTTTATATGTTTATAGCAGGTTCAATTTTGTCAGTTTCGTTCTGGTGAGTTGTTTTGTTGAAAATTTAACCTGTCCGATACGAGAAACTGACCAAAGTAAAAGGTTATTTATAAATAACCAAAAAACGTTTGGTTTTTAACCGAACCGAGTGAAACCGGATAAACTTAATGTTTTCATTTGGTTCTTAATATGTGAAAACTGAGTACTTCCATTTCGGTTATGCCAAAAACCATACCCAACCGAACCATCATTGTTATAAAAAAAGGTGGTGTTTCTCTCCTTGATCAAAGAGTCAAAAAGTGGATAGGATTCACCGAAAAGGGCCATCTCGAAGTCGGGATCGTTCGGATTTCGTTTGACTTGGATGGCTAGGAAAATTTCAATATCGGTACGGGATGGGAATGTGGGTCAAAAGGAGTAAATTGGGACCGTCGATTGTCACTTCAGATTAGAGGCCGAGAAGAAACTCTCAAAATCTTCGTGATCTCATTATTAAAATCAAAACACTGAGTTTCTTTAGACTTGAGCAGAGAAACCAGAGAAGTGAGTGCTGTCGTTGTTTGCGGATGATCAAAGGAGTCGAATGAATAAATTTCACACAAATTAACAGGTTGTGTTTTGGATTTGGAACTGCAAATAAACCTTTTTTTTCGATGATTACAAAAATTATTCAATTTTCTTCTGTTTTTCAATTTCCAATACAGCAAAAAGAACCTAAACTTTGTTTTTTGATTTTTTGTTTTAAAGAAAACCCAAAATAGTTATTCAATTTCCCCTAGCCCTAATGTTGTTTTAAAGAAAACCAACATTGTGTTGGTTATCTTACCTAGCCCTTTATTTTCTATCCTCTTTTCTCTTCAACCTTGCCTCAATATGAAACTCCATGAAACTAAACGTACCCAGATTCTAGAAGGAATTCAATCATATCATCTTATCTGCATGTTGATGTAGTTGTTGTCGATGAAGATCAAGTATTTTGACTTCTGCTTTCAAATTATTTCCGAGTTGTTGAGGATTCAAATATGGGAATTTTGTCATGAATTTTGAATATTTATTATGAATTTTGATCTAGGAGCAGAGCTGTGGATAGAGGTACGTTTTGTAATAATTTCATAATTGAAACCTAGGGCTTCATCTGATTAAGTTATTTTGTTTTTTTCCTTTTTTCTCTGATTTAGTTTGCCATGATAAGTACACGGGTTTGGGGAGAAAAATTTATGTACCTGAAATCCACAATAAGGTTCTGGTGATTGTTGCACCATCAGGTAATCAAAATTCTTGCTTTTTCTGACAATTACAGTGGCCTTTGAATTACAACGTTTTTGAAAAAAAAATTTATCTCATGTGTTGCAGACGTTCTTCAGATTTATCACCATCATAACGTATATTAAAAGAGACATCAAAGGTAAGATTCTAATTACGAAAGGGTTAGCATTCAATTGCATAACTTCTAAGACATGAAGACTGTCCTCAATGCTATTTCAGTTATGTTCGAATTGCATAACTTCTAAGACATGGAGACTGTACTCAATGCTATTTCCCTAATGTTAGTACACCATCCCTCCTTGCCTTAAGAATGGGTCTGGTAAAAACAAAAATTTTATTGTCAGCTCATTGCGATCTGGTATTGAGAAGTATTTTTTGAGAAAAAATAAATTTTATCACCTGTGACATCACAGTTACGCTACGACTTTGAATTGGGTTAATATAAACTTACACTAATTTATATCAACGCGTGCTCTCTCTTTTCAGAGCATCTCTAAAATCAAACATTCTTACATTTTCTAAATTATTTTAACCGTTGGACATAAATAAATTGGGGTCTGTTGATTTGGTTAACATACATAAGTATGTTATTATTATTCAGTATACAATATTTTTTGCACTGGCTTGAGAAAATAACATTCATGTCTTCATCAGTGTGATGAACTACATTGGGTGGTACTAAACAACCTAATCTGGAAATTCGATCCCTTGCTTCGCGTTGTCAGAAAATATCAAGGTAAATTATCCCACCTACTTTTTCGGTGTACTAAACTTGAATCCCCTAGCTTAGCAACTTATGTTATTTCATCCGGTAAGTTTGATCAGGCAAGTACTTTTTGTCCTCCACGATGCCACCAAGGTCATCTTAAACCTTGCCATTCATGAGGTGCATGACATAAAAGAAAGGTACCATTACCATGTGTACTCTTTGTCAGTAGGTAGCCATGTATGTATGTCGCCATCGATTGAAATAACCATAGCCTTCTTGACATTTTGATGCTCGATAATAAGAAGAAAATTTCTGAACTGTTGGAAGGTCCATAATTCTATAGACAATTTCAGAACTGTAGATAATTTCTGTAATTTTGGTTCATTTTTCTATACAAATTCTGTTTTTGCCGAAAATTTCAATTGGTGGGTAATTGTAGACATATACTGTCAAGCTAATGTTTACTGATCTATTGGTAGGTAAATGCAATGTAGTATTGGATTTACTGAATCTCACACGTCTCTTTGGTTTAAGGTAATCCGGATGGAGTTTTGACTTAGACGGTCAGGAAATTTCAGTAATGTTAAATTTCTCAGTGTTTCATTACTGAAGCAGGCTTGCGGTACCGAGTTCGTATACATATGCATACAACCATGCACAAATATTTCTTTACGATATCATATTTGATTGTTTTCAACTTTCAATGTATTTGTTAATGATTAATTATTGTGTTGATTTTGTAGGTGAAGAGGCTGATTTGGACCATGGGTGTCTCATCCGATTGATTCATTTTTTGAGGTAATTTGCATTGCTATAAAGAGATAGAAATTGGTTCCCAGTTAATAAACGGTATGAATCTCAATCTTAGGCTCTGTACTGAAGATTTAGGTTAACATGTTTTGACAATTATGTTTAATGGTGTAATACTACTTACTTGTGAGCAATGTAATTTGGGTTTCATTGGTTCTGTATATGTTACTTTACTCTAACAATCGAACTTAGAATTTTAGGATTATAATAGCGTAACCTGGAAATTTTGGTACAAATTTATTCTTCTTTTGTTCATTGTAATCCATGTGTTAAAGATTTCGTTTTGTTTGCTAGATTTTTCTTTGAATTTTTTATTTTGGCATGTTTAATTTCTTTTAGAACAAAATTTTCATGGTTCAAAATGGAAATTTTGGTACAAATTTATTCTTCTTTTGTTCATTGTAATCCATGTGTCAAAGATTTTGTTTTGTTTGCTAGATTTTCCTTTGAATTTTTTTATTTTAGCATGTTTAATTTCTTTTAGAACAAAGTTTCATGATTCAAAACGATGCATCAATGAATTTGAATATGTGGCACAATGATAGTGCGTCTGACATCAAGTTAGAAGGTTGTGTGTTCAATTCACACCAGATTCAGTCCTCTATAGTAATCATTTTTGTATTGCATCCTTTACCCTAACTTACAAGTAGTAAAAAAGTAACAAATATGGACATAAAATTAACATTGATGATTGAATTATGTTATACCAGATGAATAATGCACTACGCATTCATGCCACCACCAGTATTAATAAGTACATTACATCTTTTATAGATGAGGGAAACCTTCTTTTAGCTTTGTATGTCACTAATCACTAGTGATCACAAATTCTCTGATATTAGCTTCTTACATACACCTAATTCTCTCATTACATGATTTTGCATTTGATTCACCAACCTGTGTACTTTTAGCACTCAAGTTTTACACGAATTAAGTGCTGGGAGTCTACTTTTTATACTGTTTGGAATCAGATCTTTGAGATGCGGAGCGTGAAGAAAAAGGATAAATGATAAAATCTCCAAAAATTATGGAACTTAGTTCTCTATTTCTATTCTTGGGTAAATACCTCTAGAACCCAGTTCCCTATTTTGCACATTGTGGCAAGTCAGCAAGGTAAAATACAAGTCAGAAAATTGTACTGAAATTCTGTTTTCTTATTTGTAGGTTACCTTAGTGCAGGTCTATCCAAGCTACTGAAATATCCAAGTGATGCTCAACTGTTCTCAAGGGGAATAAGGCTCCTATCAGAACGTACGACAATGAGGAGGTTACTCAGATATTTAGGTACAGAAATGAGGAAGTTATCACGGACATAACACATACTATAAGGGAAAGAGATTGGTTTGATCAGCTATTTATTTGTTGCTCTGCAATAGGTTAGGAGTTCCCTTTTCCTCGATTTTTTTCAATGCAAGTGGTCGTCTTTTAATGACTGTGGTTGAAACCTATTTGGGACATTTTTTTCCTGGAGTTCACCCTTGCACTTGGTTCCAGAAGTCTGGATTTCAAAAAGGTGAAGATTATAGGAAAGCGCATGAATACTTTCGAAAACCTCAAACCTTGCATTATAGTGAACTTTGCCATTTCATGGTTAATTTTTGTGATAAGTCTGCAATAGTCAATATCAATAGTTGCGTACCATAATACCAAATTGCTAAATTTGCTATAAAGATGATGTTCGAAAACTGGAAAAAAAAAAAGAAGCTGATGAAGAGGTAAGCAATACACAACCTAACATGCATCCACATTATTAATTTCATTATCCCATTGGCGATGTTATCACATCAGGAAATCTGTTGACATTGCCTTCAAGAAGCCATAATATGTCTAGAAAACCACAACAAGGTTATGGATACCATAATTGGGGTTTGGTTACTTGACTTGGAGCTCAACATTGTACATTTTTTCAATTAATAAATTCGTAGGTTAAATATCTAGCCATCTTGCTCATGTCTATGAGATGCGAGCCATGTAGTGGCACTTGCTTGGTTATCTTGAAAATATAAAATAATAAAAATTCACTTTTATACTAGGGGTTGATTTATGAAACAAAGTTCTTTTTTTATTTGTGTTTCTTGGACAGGTTTGGTTAGTACATACAACATAATTAGATATAAAATTCATTGGAGGTGGTTTTTAGCTCATTCGAACAAGTTTGACCAAGGATACTCGCATACACCCCAATTAGCATACTAATTTTCTGACACATTTGTTGAACTTTTCTGTAAGACGAGGAAGGACCTCCAGTTAGGCACCTTGCAAGCTGAAACTTAACAGTGTGTGTACACATAGGGTCATTATTTGCTTCCAGAAGTGACACAAATAGGAACTGGCATTACAGTGCAGATGAGACACTTATATCGACACAACGTTGCTGACGTTCTTGGTAATTCCTTCACTCAGATAATTTGGATATGAAACATATTTCTTGGTGTTGCAATACCATTTAATTGTCATTTATATTTACAGTACAGAAGAGGAGGTCCTCCACCTGTTTTTGACTCTGCTGTTTAGCCTCCATTTTCCATTTTTGACCCTAATGGTGTTTTTCATGCAAATATCATATTTTTTGGAAACAGTTAAACTTAATTTTTTGAATCTGTCAGTCTGTGCTTTCTAGAAACAGTTAAATTTAATTTTTTGAATCTGTCAGTCTGTGCTTTCTGGAAACAGTTAAATTTAATTTTTTGAATTGGTCAGTAACCTATGCGAATTGTCTTCTCTTTGATGAATAATAGCTTTTTTTTTCTAAGAGAAGTGATGGTGGTTCTATCAGTTAACATCCAGTTGCATCAGTTACTCAAAAGAACAAGGAGTGGCTCCCGCGTAATTAATCGTAGTATGATTCAGTTTATGCAGTTGGTTAGTAACTTATATGAACCCTCTTCACTTTGATGTAAATAAGATTAATTATAGGAGAGGATAACATAGTTCCTATAAGGTGCTAGCCAATTGCATCGTTGTGATACGTGGTAAATTGGTAATCATATCGGTCTCAACTCTCTCTCATTGTATGATTTTTGGGTTGCGTTCTCTCACTCACTTGGAGGTAATGTTTTGCGTATTTGTAAACATTAAAGGCCACGCCTTGGTGTTGGATCTCAAGTTGAGTATTGACAGGTCTTTCAACATTATTTTGTGTAGGAAATTTATGTGTAGAAGGTTGGTCAACACTTCAATTAGTCAGAAATTTATATAAATTGGCACCGCAGTTAGCAGGCCTAGGCTGATGATAGGTTTGCTAGCGAATCTATATTAGAACTAAGAAGGAAAAATCTATTAAGACCATGAGTCAACCTCAGATTCATGTCAATCAATATGTCTTCAAGCCCGTCGCTGGCTGATTAATACAGTGCAGAATTACACTATGATTATAGGTTAAGTGCCCGTGAAATTGTTGAAGTTTTTGTCTCAAAATTTCATACTCACCTTTTTTTGAGATTGCTTCCGAGAGATTAAAGAAAAAATTGCACTAGTGACTTATTATTTTCTAATAATTTGTTATGATGACCAAATCTTGAGTTATTGGGAGCCTTGCGTGTTACCTACTTTAGTAGTATCCCAATGACTTCTCGGAATATCTCATCCAAACGTAGTTACTTGGTTAGGTTTTTTATGAACTTAGGCTAAGGTTGTTAGTGTGCCGAATGAAATAAGATCTTAGTGTCCTGTGATTGTTTTTTTAAATTTAGACCATCTGATATCGAAGGGTATTTTAAAAATCCATGAGAATGCTTGAAGATGTTTTAGTGATTTACAAGAGAATTGTGTGTCTTAACAAACAATGTAAACTCAGAAGAACAAAAAAATACGCGTGCATCAATAAACAGTGGAAACTAAAAAAAAAAGAGGTTTTGCTGATTTACTTTGTTGCATAAAATTATGTTAGTGAGGTACTAACCCAGCCCAGTTATCAGCAGAAGAACAATTATTCTTAAAATTTAGACATATAAATAAAAATAAGTATTATCACCCACAATACCAAAATTATGTAAACTCTATATACTTCTACATTGTCTTTTCTCTGAAGACATGATTTTTTTTAAACCAATTAAAATTAGGGATACATGAAAAAACAAATAACTTACGTTTGAATTTTATTCGTATATACAATACGCCGAATGATTGCAGTTAATAATCCTATTGGGTTGAATAAATTACCAATATAAAAAATCTATAAAATAAATATATCACCTTTCACAATCTAGGTCTGTAATACAAGAAATGCATGCAAAAATACCGAATATTCTAAACTGTCAACCTGATCAAAACATGGAGAAATTGTTGATATGATTATTTCACTACAACAAACAGACGTATTTGTGACATTATGTTTGCAACATCATTGAAAACGTCATAAATATTAATTATGCGTGACAGTTTTAGTGTAACAAAAATATTGTGTTAGCTAAATCCCCAGAAATGTCAGAATAGGTTACTTTCTACATCTGCTATTCTATCGCAAATATTTATTTTTAAAATAAAAAATAAATAAAATTAATATGATTTTTCGCAACGTTTTTAAGTGTGGGAAAATTATTATATTTTAATTTTTAATTTAAAATTACTATTATTTTCTATAATCGACATTTCAGAAATGTTACAAATAATCATGTATATTGTTAACACCAAAATCTGTCACAAATATCCAATTATTCACGACATTGTGTAGTCGTTGAGAATAATATATTTTTCCTAGCACTCTCATCCGTTGCAAGTAAGCTCATGTATTACTAACATTTTATGATGTTGGTAAAATCCTTTATTTGCCACTCAAAAATAATGTCACGATAATGACTTTTTTGCGCGCATGTATCTATTAGAAATACCTTTTTACATTGTCGATAATATAAAATGTTGTAAATACAACGGTTGTCCTTGACGTATATAATGCATAATAAATGATTTTTATTTTAAACGTTTTCATATGTCGTAAATAGAAATAGTTTGTAGTTTTTCATGTTATAACTACAACTTCTTAGCTCATTCGAATTTATATGATTTGAGTTTTTCTTTCAAATTTTGTATCCACTACGATGCTTATTAGTGTTGTACAATTTTAACAATGCTTATTAATGTGCACAATTTTTCTATGACCGCTAGAATGGAAAATATTTTCTTAATGTAAAATTAGTTGTGTGGTGCATCTCCTTTCATACTCTGTTTTTTGTTCGTTTCTAGTATCTTCAATAATTTATTTACTATTATAGTTCAAAATGACAATTTTCATTCAAATAACAGGTCAACATATCCAAACAACTAGCAACCAAGGTCCTTTGCAAAAAGAAAGGAAAAAAGAGGTCTACAACACACACACAAAAACCAAAAAAGAAAAAAAGTGGTTGAGAAACACAATTTTTTAATCAATATCACTCTCACCACTTGATATAATACCTTCATCTTCACTATCATATTCACTCAAAACACCACCTTCTCCTTCAAGTTCTTCTTCTTCAATATAGTCCTCGGAACCTTCAAGATCAGCAATAACAATATCTATATCAACTTCTTCGGCGGCGACATCATTTCTCTTCCAACTTGAATTAGTAACTTCCTCATTGCAACTTGATGCATTTCCAGAATTATCTTGGACTATGTTTTCTGTTGTGAAGTGTTCATCTTGCTGATATGCCTCGTCATTGTTTGATTCTGGCCCAACCTCTTTCTCTAAGACATCATAAACATTCCGAGGCATTACATGCTGTACAACATACCATTTTCCGCGTAGTTTAAGGTCTTTAAGGTAGAAAACTTGTTGCACTTGGTCAGCAAGAACAAAAGGATCGTCTTTGTACCATGTCTGAGAGAAGTTAAGACTAGTGAAGTGTCTATCGGTGACAATATTTTTCCTTCTCTTGTCGGTGTCCCACCAATCACATCTGAAAAGAAAAACTTTATTTCCATACAGGTAACTTAGCTCTAATACATCTATTAACACACCATAAAAATCAGCAACATTAGACTGGTGCTCCCCCTTTACTACAACACCACTATTCTGTGTTCGCAAGTTTACTTCCCGATCCCTTGTATGAAATCGTATTGCATTAGTGATACACCCACTATATCGCACTACGCATGAATCAGGGCCAACTGCTAGTGAATACATTTCATCTGAAACATTAGGAGTATTCTCTTCTCGTAAACGATTCACCTACAGAATGATAAAACATTAATACTAGTCCACAAGAACTATACAGCATAATGACACTCAATTTTTAATAAGAATTTAGGAGATACTCTTTAAAGTCCAGACATTAAATGAAAAAATTGGCAGTTAATAATGTACAATAAAAAAAAATTGGCGACACATCTAGGTACTAGCTGGTCATCATTTTATTTTCGGATTATGTTTATATATCTTGGCTACACATATCTCATTCTCTTCATTATCACCAACGATTCAAAAATTACTTGTTTCATCTAAATATACACAGTTAATCGAGATAAAAAAGAGTCAAAAAAGAGTAGACATTCTCAAATTACCTAAAATACTACTCATCCAACTAACACATCTATACACATGAATATACTAAGTTTTAGACTTGCATCTTTTTACAACAGTATGCTACTTACGCTACTAATGACGGCTTCGAATGACGATAAAAACAACAATAACGTCTAGGTATATAAAATAATCTGATTTAGAACTTACCCGTTCTTCAAACCATTTAGAAAAATATTTTTCATGTCTCATATCCACATTCCGAGGGTCTTCCTTTTCTAGTTCTTCCATATGTTGTCTGCATATGCATAATATACAAAAATGTCATTCTTTTAATTATGCATAAGCATTATAATAACTTCATTCTAAAGTATATACACTTACTCAATGTATGGTAACAGCTCTTTAGTATTGTTCAAAACACAAAATCTAGCTTTGGCGGTATCTTTCAAGTCCAACATTTTTTAGCAGCTCCAAGAGGTCGAGCATCATTTGAGAAAACACTCAGCTCCTTAATTGGTTCTCCAGAGCCACCATCGTCATTTCGATCTTCCCGGTTGAAACGTGTTTCAATTCCATGTAGATACATAGAGAAAAAGTAAGACATTCGTTGTTGATGTATGCCTCGGCAATGGAACCTTCAGGTCGTGCCTTGTTTCGTACATATTGCTTTAGTGTGCGTAAATACCTATTTCAAGATCAGACATTGATTCAATGAAAGACAATATAATAGAGAGATTCAATGTATTCAAAGTTACTTGTATTATGATCAAAAGCAAGACACGTCAAGTTTAGCAAAAGTAATAGGATTTGGAAAATTATCCAGTATGGGTAGATAGCGTTATCACCACTCTGTTTGATCACTTCGCAAAATATATCCATCTCTGGATTTTGTATCTGATAACTTGTAAGAAAATGACATTTACAGACAGATCACCAATCAACTGAATTCAAAAAGACAAGCTACGGATGTAGATGTTTATAATAGGTGGCATCAGCGTATTCAGAAACATGAACATCATCTGTATACTTGAGCAAAGTAGTATAACCTCAAAAAATGAGAGCAATTGTGATAGTAATTACCTTTCAATTGGGTACATCCAACGATATTGCACGGGTCCACCAAGGATAGCTTCATGTGGTAAGTGAACTATCAAGTGAACCATAATATCAAAAAATGCTGGTGGAAAAATCTGCTCCAACTTGCATAGTAGTACGGAAACATCCTTTTCCATTTTCTCTAGTACTTCCAGTCTTAGTGTCTTCGAACACAATTCCTTAAAGAAAACACCAAGCTCAACTAATGCACTAGATATATTTTTCGGCAGGAAACCACGCAGTGCAACAGGAAGAATCCGTTGTAGAAATACATGACAATCATGGCTCTTCATTCCGGATACCTTACCATCTTTTTCCTTTACACACCGAGCAATGTTTGAGGCATAGCCGTCAGGAAACTTCACCGACTTCAACCACTCGCATAATATTTTTCTCTCTGGAACCGATAAAGTATAAGATGCAGGTGGCTTGATTAACTTGTTACCTCTCTTAGTTAGATGCAGCTCCTTCTTCAAACCCAATCTTTCCAGGTCTGCTCTAGATCTTATCGTATCTTTAGTTTTCTTCTCTATGTCCATCAGCGTTCCTACAACACTATCACAAATATTTTTCTCCACATGCATAACATCAACATTGTGACGCAACTTATTAGTCTTCCAATATGGCAATTCGAAAAAAATACTCTTTTTGTCCAATTTAACTCAAAATCATAACGTTTTCTCTTTTTGGTGTTCGGTGCCTTCCCAAAATCTTGTTTCTCGATGAATTCTAGCTGTAATAACACATCATCTCCAGACAACTCCTTCGGCTTTGACCCTTTCGGCTTTTCCCAAATAAATGTTTGTCCCTGTCTCTCCAAGCATGAGTTCGAGGCAAAAAACGACGATGACCCATGTAACATATCTTCCGTCCACTCTTCAACCACATTGAACGCGTATCTTTATTACAAACTGCGCAAGCTAGATACCCATGAGTACTCCATCCAGACAAGTTCCCATATGCAGGAAAATCATTGATCGTCCATAACAACGCAGCATGAAGCTGAAATAATTCCTTTGAATCTGCATCAAAAGTCTTCACACCAATTTCCCATAACTCTTTTAATTCATCTATCAGTGGCCTTAGATAAACGTCGATATCATTTCCGGGACTGTTAGGCCTGGTATTAGTAGAGTCAAAAATATGAAGGGCTCTCTCATGCATCTCCAAGGTGGCAAATTATACGGAACAACAATTACAGGCCAAATACTATGTGGTTTTCCATTGAGGTCATTAGATGGAATAAACCCATCGCTTGCAATGCCAAGTCGGACATTACGTGAATCTCTGGCAAACCACTTGTGATTCTCATCGAGATCTTGCCAAATTTTAGAATCTGCTGGATGCCTAAACACATTTTTCTCCCTTTTATGTATCTTTTTCCAATATTTCATATCTTTAGCAGTCATCCTTGACATGAACAATCTCTGTAGCCTTGGCTTGAGTGGAAAATAACGCAGTACTTTCTGAGGTATCTTCTTTCCTTTTCCCTCGACAACTTTATACCTCGGCTCATTACACTTGGGACAGTTTTCAAGATTCTCATTTTCCTTCCAGAAAAGTGCACAGTCGTATCTGCATGCATGAATTACTGTATAACCAAGTCCAAGGTTCCTCAATAGTTTCTTAGCCTCGTAATAGGTGTTTGGAAGTGTCTCACCTTCAGGCAATGCTGCTTTAATTAAATCAAGGATCATCTGGAATGACTTGTTATTCATGTGATTCATTATCTTGATATGCATCAACCTCATAACAAACTCTAACTTCGAAAAATTCTTGCAATTAGGATACAAAGGCTCGCAGGCATCCTTCAAGAGACTGTCAAACATATCTATGTTTTCACAACTGTCTTGTGTACCTGAACATTCATTGTTGTTTGCTCTGGCACACACATCTTCAAGAAGTTCACTAACCCCATTATTTGTATAACCTTGTGTTTCTTCCTCATCAACATCGTCATCATCAGAGACAATTTCATAATCTTCTCCATGGTGTATCCATAGTGTATAATCCTTGTGTATTCCAAAATCTTGCAAGTGATCTTCAACCACCTGGATGGGCTCCAAATGACCATTTTTGCATCTGGCACAAGGGCAACGAGTCCTTCCCATGCTATCTGTGTGATCGCGAACAATCTTGATAAATTCATTAAGACCTCTTTTATATGCAGGATGCAACCTAGATTTTCCTTGCATCCAACTCTTATCCATATTGTAGCAGTTCCTGAACAACAAACTAATTAGACTCAGCACTCCAATACAAGAAAAAAGAATGGAAAATAAGAACAGTGTATGCTGCCAGCAAATTGGTTGTTATTGAATGATATGCATTGAATTTTTCAAATAAGCTTAACACATTACAACAAGTTTATTGAACCAGATCCATGAGAAAATAATAAAAGATCATAGATGGTTGACAACAGCATTACCAGATTCTAATGGTTCAACTTCAAAAGTAAATGGCTCTCCTTCACTATCTGATATCTTTATTTAGGGCACCAGACAATGTATATTTTCATCCTGCGACACATTAAGCAATCATTATACACCCAAATAACAATTAAGGTATAATGAAACAAATTTTGAATAAAATTAAAAAATAATCCAAACTCCCAGGAAGATTGTGCCTTAGCGTAGTACATGACCTTAGACACTTCCAAAAAATAGTCACATTCATATCTTTATCCACCTAAAGTAATAACATTTTAACATTTTAAGCACATACACAAGCGCTAAATTCATACAACCAAGTCAGAATACAGATCTGGTGAAAGTAAGGAATGTGATCCTCTAACAAAATCTAAGCCCTTGAACAGGGAGTTTATTGTAAACACCTGCAAACGACAAGGTTTTATTTTGATTTTTCTTTAAATACGACCCTGCCTGACAGAAAGCAGAGCTTTAACCCAATAATCTACTTTCTTTGTTGAATCCTGCACTTATATGTCACTCTTCGACAATATAAATCACACAATCCCGTAGCATCCACTAGTTTTAAGCAAAATGATTGTAAAATTAGCATTCCAACCAAAGGAAATTTAAAAATTACCACCATACGTGTCTGAAAATTTTCCTTGCATCCAACCAAAGGAAATTAGACTCAGAGTGTATATCAAGTTGAAACCATAAACACTAAGTCGCTGCTAGGCCGCTTATCACAATAATAAAAACAACTTTAGATGAGTTAAACAGTGGGTATGTGACTACCAGCAAACAGTACTGTTTTACTCTTGGATCATGCTCATATCATTAGTTTTTACTGTCCTAGCTACTGCATAAGGTGTTCTCAATTGTAGTGGCATAGACGAGATTCGGCATCCACAAGAACAAAAAAAGCAAGTTAATAAACATGGACGATTGGTTGTTGTTCAATGATATGCATCCAAAAGCCATATAAGCTTAATAGATATTACAACAAGTTTCATTGAATCAGACCGATGAGAAAATAAGAAAAGAAATAGATGGTTTCCGATGGCATTACCAGACTAATGATTCAGCTTCAAAATTAAATGGTTCTCCTTCGCAATCTGATATCTTTATTTAGGCAACGGAGAATGTATAGTGTTCAACCTGCGACACATTGTGCAATTGTCATACACCAGATCAAAAGTAAGGTATAATGAATCAATCAAAATTTGAATAAATTAAACAGTAATCTAGCGAAACTCCCAGGAATATTGTGCCTTAGCGCAGTACATGACACTGCAAAACATAGTCACATTGATATCCTGATCCACCTAATGTAATAAAATAAACTATTTCTTTGAACTTTCGATCTTAATTATACGTTCGGCTGCGTATGTCTTTGATTGATTAAGAATCAGGTACCAAGTTAAACAGTGATCTTTCACTATATATAACAACAAAAGACCGAAGCTTATATCCAAATCAAGTACTAGTAAGCATAATTAACGAAATAAAAACCAAATGTCCCAACAAAACCAGAAGATCATCATCTCCAAGTAAAGAGATCTTTAATCTTCCTTAAAAGCTCCCTAATTGTTCTGCTCTTGTTCTGAAGCAAATATAGTGGCCTGAAGTACAAAAAAACCCAGCAAAAAACCCTACATAGAGTATCACCGCAATTGCAGAACTGACCTTAAGCTAGTATTATTTCTAAGAGGGTCAAAACTGTTGTCAAGCAGAACTGACAGAAAAACCTATCATTTAAGCATTTTATCAAACATCTGTCTATCATTCTTTTGACAAAGAAGCTAAAACTTGCTGTGCTCAGACTAGACTAAGTTATAATCATTGAGCAAATCAACCTCCACTTCCTTCCTATAGAAATTAGTCTTCCCCATCAGTGGCAGGAAGCACAAACGTTAATGAAAAGGGCACGATTAATACTAATCGAACTAATCAAAGAAGAAGTATAAAGACCGAGGAAAACTTATGATCAATATCAAACCTAGTCCTTCTATAGGTTACAACATAAACCATGATGATTTCAGCTTTCAGGGTTGTATCCTGCACCAATATGACACTCTTCGGCAACATAAATCACACAATCCCGCCACAACAACTAGTTTTATACAAACTGATTGTAAAAGTAGCATTGCAACCACTAGTTTTCTGTCTACAGAAACACAAATAACCTTTCAATCATCTCAACTAAGAATATCAGATCCTATTAACAACAATTGTCTCAAGATTTGGTAGAAATTAAATTGATTCAGAAAATACGGTACAAGTGTATATAAGAACATAGCATCTGCAACATTGCTTCAGGAAGTTGCACACGCGGAAAAAACAAAAAGAGACAACATTTTCTAGCAATATATTTGCCTCAAACAGATTAGCCTGGAAACACTTACTCGAGCCAAACGTGATATTCTCCTTTTCCAACTTCGTCTTCAACTACGCTAGATTCACCTGAAAAACTAGGAAAATATATGGTTAACCTACTCCACTAAAAGCAAAAGTGTTCCAAATCTTTGTTTTATTTTAACATTAGGCAACCAATCAGACACTTAACCTTAAGCCACAGGTAATCAACCAATCCAGACTTAAAAAAAAAAAAAAGATGCACATGTAATTGTTTGAGAAGAAAATTTTGTTACCATAATCTTTCATTCTTTCATCTTGTTCAGATTGCTCTCTCCGAATACAGACATCTCTTATAATTTGATTTAGTGTTTGACTCATGTTTGTCTCTTTTTGGATGATTAGAATTGAACCCTAATTTTCTCATTCATCATGAGAGTCCAAGAGCAAAACGTATTCTCTTTAATCATGAGTTTTAGCAATTGAAAACTAAATTCCTTTGAGCAATTTCATCAATCAGTTAACATGCATGTTAAGTTTCACAAAATCTAATTTATTTGGGAACTAGGATTTGATTTCATAGTACAAAGATCAAAAGCATGAAACTGGGTTGATGATTCAGACTAGTCCTCTTTCCTTTCTAAAATCAAACACGCAGAGTATGAAATTAGAAAATAGATCAGAGTTATGATACATCTAACAAAATCCAATTTACCTGTTGTAATTCCTCTTTAGATGGAGATGCAGGTAAAAAGGGTTTCTATAAAAATCCAGTTGAATGAGCTTTCCACTTCTTCTGCTAGATTTGGTGATTTGTTCTGAGTTTGATGTGGGAAGTCTTGGTCTTGGGAGAAGAAGAAGAAGGAAGAGAAAAAATAGGTTCACTTTTTACCCCTGATAGCTTCAGAGACGCGTGTTGAGAATATGAGATAGAGGTCGGATATTTTGCCGACAATCTTGTGACATGATTTCTTTTCTTCACCGGGTGGGGTATTTTGATTTACGGGTGGTAGTGTGACACGATTTCTTTCTTTTTTTTACCTTGTTTTCGTGAGATATTTTAATAACTATATTTAGGTGAATTTTTTTACCTCCAAACATAATCTAATTCTGTTTTAGCGAAAAACTTCCCTCCCATTTGTTTGGATAAATATTATTTTGTGTTTTTTAGTGCTAGGTCGGGAATAATATTTTCATATAAGATCTTCACAATCTACGTAAGATACAAATCTAAATTGATGGAGATTCTAAAATAGATACATAAATGACAAGTCGAAGAAAGAAAATATTTTCAAGACAAAGCATATAGAGAGGATAAATAAATTTCTTTTCTAAATCAGGCATAATATTTTAGAGGACATGGCACGATCACACAAGGCCAAGGATCCTTGTTTATTACTACTTCTTATTTTTTTAGAAAGATAAAGATGGAGAAAACGAAGGAGGTGGGCAAAACTAAAGCCTCGTCGAAAGAAACACCAAGGACTACCCCAGTTGTGACTCGCAACAAGCAAAAAGGCGAGAAATCGAAGGCGGCCAATCAGAAACCAGATGCCACGGAGATCACCTCACCATTGGATGCCAACGCCGTAGCAACAACGGTCCTCAAAGCTGCAACAGCCAAAGCCGATGTAGCAGCCAAAGCCGATGCAGCAAAGACGATGACAGCTGCCCGAACTCATGAACAACAGGAAGGGTTTGCAGAATCAACGATGCACAAACCGGCCTTCGGAATGCCACTAACGAACGACCAAAACCAAACTTTGCCAGTTACTCAACCTTTGCTGATAGTAAACCAGCTAGCGCCCGCGCGCGTGGATCTGCCAATAGTTACGACCGATCCGCTCCCCCCTCTAATCCATACAGTGGACGAAGGTCACACAATGGAAATTGGAGGGCAAGTGCGAACCGGAACCCCAAATCAAGGATCGAACCATACCACCCAATTGATGGCAGAGATCGAAGAGTTAAAGAAGAATCAGAAGGTGTACGTAGATGCAGTGGCATTGCTGGCTCGAGAAAACCAGGAGCTCAAGGATAGGCTCGCCCAAAGCACAGTAGTGGCGCGCCAACACGACGAAGAAAATTCAAAGGCATCAGATCCCAAACATGACCGAAGAATCATCGTGACAAACGCCAACAATCCGGAACCATTAGACCGAAGACCTGCCAGAGGAAATAGATCATCCGATCCAGACTATGTCCCCGAAGATTCAGATTATATCGATAGTGAAACCAAAGATCAGGACGATCCACAATAAAAGAAGATCACCAGCGGGCAATGGAGGACCTTCGTGCAGAGATGATGGCTGAAATCAAGCAGTCGAAAGCTAGACAAGGGGGGCAGACTAGAGTAAGTGATGAGAGAAGCTAACACCACTCCGCTGACTCACCACTTTGCCAAAGCGCTTATCCCTCAAAAGTGTCTCATTCCAGCGTTCGAATGTTAGGACGGATCCAGCGACCCTGCAGCTCATCTTCGATACTATAATCGCATTTTAGCCCGATGGGATCAGAACGATGCAGTCCTCTGCAGATATTTTCCTTCAAGCCTAAAAGGATGAGCACTATCTTGGTTCGACAACCTACCGCCCAACTCCATCGATTCCTACAACCATCTCACTGAGAAATTCTTAGGAACATACATGTACAACAAGGTTGTAAACGCCAGGATGGACAAGATCTTCTTATTAGCAATTACTTACAACGAAATGATCAGGGAATATACCTACAGATGGCAATTACTTAGTGAGATTGTATGTTTCTGGTGAAATTGTTGGATTAAGAAAAAAATTACATCAAATTTGAATGATTTCGTGTAAAATTAAAGAAATTAGAAATTCAAACCTTTTGGCTCTGACATAGTAAATAGACATATGGACGGACGGACACGAATATCGTTGAGTGGCGTTTGGATTTGATGGTCATGGATGAATCATTGAGTGGACACATGGACGAACGGACACGAATATCGTTGTGTGGGGTCTGGACATGGAGGATAACATATGCATGAATGACATTCGAAAATTAAGGACACATGGACGCACGACTTTGATGGACACAAATGAATCGTTAAGTGAAATTTGGCTCTGACATAGTGAATGGACTCATGGCATAATATTTCAATAAATATTTGAAATATCTTTCCCAAAAAGAAACAATGGTCCAAAAAAAATTTAGTGGTGCCCAAAAACCAGTTCTAAGTTATGCATAGGGGTGCACATACCCTACCCATATCCGCCAACCCTATCCTACCCGTCAATTTTGTAACCGTATCCTACCCTATCCACTATTTAGCGGGTAGGGTGGTGGGTAAAGATTTTCTTAACCGTCAGTAAACGGGTAGGGTGGCGGGTATAGGCCATATCCTATCCACCCTACCTAGGGGTGCACATACCCTACTCATATCCGCCAACCCTACCCTACCCGCCAGTTTTTTAACCGTATCCTATCCTAACCATTATTTGACGGATATGGTGGCGGGTAAAGATTTTCTTAACCGCTAGTAAACGGGTAGGGTGGCGATCCCACCCACCCTACCCGTTGTGCAGCCCTAGTTATGCATTAGGTACTTGTACGACCTCTAAAACGTTGAGCCCATAGCACAAGTTGTGCATTAAGTACTTGTACAACCTCTAAAACATTGAGCCCGACAAATGTTTTTCTCTCGGACAACACCAAAGATACTATTGCTACGTGTAGCATTGGAGACGGGCCACGTATAAGAGGAGAGCAAGAATAATCCTTGTTATTAACGACACCTATGTCCTAACCGGTATACGTGTCCGCTTCTTCACTTCCATATGCTCGGTGTAATGTTTAGTCCAGAGAGAAAAACAATGGAAGTCCGAGAGATCGAGAAGTAGAGAAAGTGAGAGATGCATCGCCAACGAAAAAAATTAGCAAGACTTCTCTGTTGCTCTAATCAACAAAAACAAATTACTAGATCTAATAAAATCACCAACAGATCAGATTCCGAAGAAGACGATTCAGCTGGTCTCGCTCCCATTAACTCACTTCATCGAAAGATTCTTTACCCTCTTAACACATTACTTCTTTCTCAATCGTCTAATTTCCCTATTTCAAGGTTTCTCTCTGTTTCTCTTCGACAGGTAAGTTTTTGAATTATTATTGTTTCGCTTTATTTTGATTGAATTGAAGCTGTTCGGTAGTTGTATTTTTCTTTTATTTGTATTTAAATTGATTAAATTTTGATATCTTGCAGGTTAGGATGTAGTTAACTATCAAAATCCAATCAGATTTTAGTCAATTCAAATTTGTATTCAATCAAAATTCGCTTGTGGGGATTTTTCTTTTATTGTATTCAATCAAAATTTGTATCTAAACTGATAATCTGGTAATGTTCTACATGTGGTGAGTGTTGCGTTGAAATTTGAATTTTAGGTCATATTCAGATGGGCGATTTGTTGCTATTGCATTGGGGGATTATGTGTTGTGTAACGTCCAATCCCTTCGGCAAGGAATAGAAGATAAAATCATCACGTCCAATTAGTGGCTTATTCTCTTCTTTTCTTGTTCTCGGCAGATGGATTAGCAACGGCATCAATGGGAACTCTACAAAACCATCTTCTCCGCCTCATCAATCGTACGTTTGTTGATTCAATCCCTAAAATGCTATTTCAATGATTCATTTATTGTGTTTTTATTGGATTTATGTTTTGATGAATAAGGTCTGTTGGTGGAAAAAGGACGGATTATCGAAAGCATTAACTATAGCTGAAGGAACGACTGTTTCTGATGCTTGCCGAAGGATTGTTGCTGGAAGAGTTGATGCAGTGCTTCTTACTGATGCAAATACTTTACTCTCTGGAATCGTTACTTACAAGGTAGAAAAATGTTTGTTTTATTCAGTTTTTTGCTTCATTTTTGCCATTGACCATTGTTTATTTTTTTTTTCTGAAAAGTTTTTATTTTGTGTTTATGATATTGCAACTAGAACTATTGTTGAAGGGTTAAGACGAGAACAGACGATAGTTTCAGGTAAACTAAATGGTAAAGGGAAGCAGGCAAAACCCCCATCCAACCGTAGTCCCAAGATGTCCAAAAGGTCAGGTACTCGTTTTCATGTTCTGAAAAGTATTATGTTGATTTTTTTCCCCTAAAAGTACTAATTACTAGTAAAGATGAGATGAATTTTTAAGTCAAACAGGTGCCCTCCTACTGCACTTCGTTAGATGTGCACTTAATATTTAACTATATTTAGATTGTACATACTGGCAATATATTGGAAATATATATAAATTGAATTTAATGTTTTTATTTTTACTTACTGAATATTAGGCATAAAATCTTTTTAATCGTGGAAAAAGTCTTTTACTAGTCCGCCAAAAGAAAAAATATATTCCGCCAAAATTTTCATGATATTTCAAAAAGTCCGCCAAAATTTTCGTTTGTTCTAGATTGTGGCCATTATCTTCGGATAACTGATCACGTTTCCCTTTTATACTGAAACAAAACCTCTTTTCATGTATAACAAAAAACACTCAAGTACAAAACCCTAAATCTGAACTTGAAAGAGGTAACCGTCTTAACCTTTGATTTTGATCTTCAATTATTTCTCTTCATCTTAATTATTGCAAGTGCAAATGAGTATCTCCAATCTCTTATCCTAACTCAGTATCCCTAATCTCTCCTACCAAAACAGAGATCTGTTTTGGGTTTGTGATCAGTGACTCAAAACTCGTATGTGGGAGAGTTTTTTGTGCTGAAAACTTGAGGAAAAAAAACCTTGTGGTGATTTATCAAAGTTTCTCTTTAAATTTTTTTTTTCAATTTTTGCATTTTAGTCTCTGGTTTTCTTTTTTGTTATTTTTGGTTCTTTTATTAATTTGGTTTTTGAGTGTCTACTGTTCTTTCCTGTTAACCTTGATGTTTTTGGTTTATTTTCCTTTCAGTTTGTTGATCATCTACTTTTTGTGTTTCATTATCAGGAGTACTGCCAATTTTAATCAAGGGATAATGGCACCAGGTGGAGTTAGACCCCCTCGCACATCACACGCAGCCTCTCAGTTGTCACGCACTGGTAATTGAGTTAATCACATACCTACAAATTATTTTCTTGGAATTATTATGTTGATTTTCGGCAGACGCAGTATTATCTAACTCCCATATCTCTTGACAAATAGATCTGCCAAAGATTAACAAAGGAGGAAGAGGGGATGCTCTTAATGCAAAGCTTAATGATCACATAAGGAAAAAGAAAGAAAAGCCTACAATAACGATCAAACCAGGTAATAAGATTCCAACTGGGGATTGGGACACTGAATTCCAAACTGAAATAGGAATCATCGTCAAAAAGTTTGCACCGTGGTCGACTCGCCCCAAATGGAAGTCAATTGGAAAATCAGATCTGAAGAAATTTCATGATCTCATATTGGTAATCATATACTTATTTTTGAATCATTTTAGTGTCCCTACTGTTATGTTCTTCTTGCACAGACTACGGCTTTGTTAATTAGAACTCTCTTTGCGTAGTTTCTTTGTTGCTGGTGCTAACAGAAATTTTTTTGGTGATTGTGAACTTAGGAAAAATTCACTATTGATCTACATGTAGTACGCATTCAGAAGGCGGTCAACACAATGCTAGCAAATGAGTACAGACAGTTCAGATGCACACTTCACAAACACTACCTGCAGTACAAACAAGATGGAACAGAACGGGAAAACCCGCATCATCAGGTTAAGCAGGAGGATTGGGAGAAACTTTGCACTTGGTTTGAGTCTGATGAGTTTCAGGTAATATTGGTGTTCGATCCTTATTGTATTTATAAGATTTATTTGTGGTAGTCACATTGGTAGACTTCAGTAGTAGTCGTATTTATGATATCTATGTAGCATCAATCTTCATTGAACTGTCTTCTTTGGATTTGAGTGCAGACAAGTAGCACTCAAGGTAAAAAAAGTCGACAAGCGAATACAACCATTCATTGTACAGGGTCAAAACCTTTTGCCCGCTATAGAGAGGAAATGGTAATTGTGCTGTCTCTGTTATACAAGTTTATGGTTAATACTGTATCTAATTTTTTTTATGGGGAAACATGCAGTGTGATCCAGAAACAGGTGAAGTTGTTGAACAAATTGAATTCTACAAGTTAACCCACTGCAAAAATGATGTTTGGACGTGTCATACAGCGGAGGAAAACTATGTAATCTAAGGATTTTCGTTGTGATTTTCTTTTAAGTTTTTTGTTGAGAGTTATTATTTAGTTTTAGCATATGTTCTGCTATTTATTGTTAATTACTGTGTAGGGTAAAATGCTTGAACTCCGAGATGCGCCTACACCTGAAGGTTCAACACCCTTGACCGATGCTCAAATATGTGAGGAAGTGCTAGGTGTAAGATCCGGATATGTCAAGGGTCTTGGTCATGGGTATGAAAAACCTAGCTCGTCTAGCATCGAATATAATGCGGAGTTAGGTGAAGCTCTTAGGAGGGTAGATGACGCAGAGAAGAGAAATAAGGAACTTGAAGAAATAGTTGATGATCAAAATCGCACAATACAGGGGCTGGTAACTGACACAATGGATATAAGAAGAATGTTGCTTGAAATGCAGGGAAACCGTCAAAGCACTCCTGAGAACAGTCAAAGCACTCCTGAGAACAGTCAAAGCACTCCTGAGAACAGTCAAAGTACTCCTGAGAACCGTCAAACCACCTCTTGAGATGATTGTCGAGGGACCAACAGTTGAGATCTGCATCTCTGTTTCTTTTTTTAGCTTTATGTTTCAACAAGTGGTATCGTTTTTTCTTCACTTTAGAATTAGCTTTATGTTTCTCTTTTGAAATTTGTAGTGGTATCGTTTCTTTTCTTCAGTTTAGAATGTTAAGTTTCTTAATTAGTGGTGTCATTTAATGAACAATGTAGATCTTTTCTATTAATGATTTGCTTCTTTTCGAAAAGATTCAGTAGTCTAACTTTCATGAATTACAATTTCTGAGTAGTTATGAAAAATATGAGAACTACTTACCACTCTAACATCGACAATTTCTGAGTAGTTATGAAAAATATGAAAACTACTTCCCACTCTAACATCAACAAACGCGTTGCAAATGTGTATATATGTTCCACGATTATAAAAGTGGCCCATATTATGTTTGTATCTACAAAAATTACGCGTGGAAAATATAATTCTTATTCGACATAATAATACGTAGCATATAATTATTATTCACGATGTTTTACGTATTGAAAATAACATATATTAGCGATGGGTGTACCCGTAGCTTATGCGCCAATTTTATAACGCATTAATGCGTTGAAAATAAGGGTCGTTTGTGACCTCTTCAACCATCATACATAAGATTTATTACCGACGGGTGTACCCGTAGCTTATGCGCCAATTTTATAACGCATCAATGCGTTGAAAATAAGGATCATTTGTGACATCTTCAACCGTTATACATAAGATTTATTACCGACGGGTGTACCCGCCGCGTATGCGCCAATTTTATACGCATTAATGCGTCGAAAATAAGGATCGTTTTTGACATCTTCAACCGTTATACATAAGATTTATTACCGACGGGTGTATCCGCCGCGTATGCGCCAATTTTATACGCATTAATACGTCGAAAATAAGGATCGTTTGTGACATCTTCAACCGTTATACATAATATTTATTACCGACGGGTGTATCCGCCGCGTATGCGCCAAGTTTCTACTTATTAATGCGTTGAAAATAAGGATCGTTTGTGACATCTTCAACCGTTATAAATACAAACTTTTTGTTACATACACGAATGTCACATAAAGAATTTTTCAGTACAAATGAAAAAAACGGTATTTGTGACGCATAAGCTATTTGTGACGAAGAAACATTTTGTGTGACACAAAAAACTACTGAAAAAAACCTTCGACATAAGTGACGCTTTAAGCGTCGGTTGGATTATTTGCAACACCTGTTGTTATAACGCACTGCCCGACAGCAAAAAAACGTCAGAAAAATATATTTGTGACATAAAATCAAATATTTGTGACGATATTTTTCATTGAAAAAACCATGTTTTGTTGTAGTGTTTCATGCAAACATTTTTATTTAAAACCCAAGAAATAATGTATTTGAAACTAATATATATATTTTTTTTCACAAAGCTCTACATTCTAAGAAAAATGAGCACAACCTGAATGTATAACGCCGCCATTTACCTTTTTGAAAGTCGGTTTCCGAAACCTAATGGTTGAAAGTAAAAACAATATATGGTGAGATTTGGTATCCACGAACTATTAATCTTTATATGGGGAACATATATCTAAAAATTAAACTTCAAATTCATATATCCATGTAGTTATAAGAAAAATGACATCGAAATTTTAAAATTATGATAGAATAACCATGTTAACGGATCCTTCCCCTGAACGAATGCACAATTTATGAGGACTATTATGCATGTAACAAATGTATAAAAGTAGCGTAGTTAATTACGGACTATGTAACTTTATTACGTAATAGTTTTACTGATATATCATGAACATTTTCCCATAACACACGCCGCCAGAAAGAGGAGGCGGGGAACGTCGGAACAACAATCATTCGATAACCAAGAGAAATAAGATAATGTATGTTTTTACTTTCTATATTGAATTGTTAAGGAACACGGGAAGATTATTCCTCCATACCATCATCAAAATATATCTAATATGCCCGAATTAGTGTAAGATGTGGTTGCTAGCGATCTGTTGTTGAAGACTATTATGCATCTAACAAATGTATAAAAGTAGCGTAGTTATTTGCGGACTATGTAACCTAATTACGTAATAGCTTTGTTGATATATCACGAACATTTTCCCATAACATGCGCCGCCAGAAAGAGGAGGCAAGGGAACGTCGGAACAACAATCATTCGATAACCAAGAGAAATAAGATAATGTATGTTTCTACTTTCTATATTGAATTGTTAAGGAACATGGGAAGATTATTCCTCCATACCATCATAAAAATATTTAATACTTTTCCATAATTAACGAACAATCAACCTGACTTAACAAATAATCAAGTCTAAAAGCACATTAAATATATGTACAGTCATGATACTAGTGTTTTGTGTTTTTATCACTGTTTTGCATCACCTTTTTGATAATAAATTTAAAATATCATGTTTATTATTATACTAATCGACGAATTTCTCGGCAAGCACGCCGTGCGAAAGAAACCTTTTATAAAAGAATGTTTCGTCCAAGAGGTACAAAACATCAACTGATTCGTAGTGCCAAGTTTGAATGTTTATATTCTTATTATTTTTTTTGATGATTACCTTAAAATATTTTGTCTATTACTATTGTAGTAATAATGAAGAATTTCCCAGCAAGCACGCGGTGCGAAAAAACCTTAGGAAAAGAAGTGCATTTTCCCAATAAATACAAAACATCTAATGATTTGTAATGTTACTTTTGAAGTTTACATTCTTATGGTTCACACTAAATTATTTTCTCTAATATCGTTGAATTTTTGTTTATAAGATATTCAAAAAATTCATGCAATAATCCCATCCTAAGAATTGCGTTAAGAATCTAAACAATTTACGTGTGTAAACTTTATTATCTTCAAATACCCTTGAGCCTAAGAATATTTATTTGGTAGAAATTAATACACCTAGAAATAGATACAACCCAGGTAACGATGTGATTGGTGACACTATCATTGATCACATGTAGATCTAACTATAGGCACTTTGATTTTAACCTACATTCAGACGTAGTTTCTCTAATGAATGGTTGGTTAGTTTTATAGTTTTCGACGTGGGTCTACATGGATTCGATATTAGTTGCATGCATCTTTGTTCTTCGTAATGATTAATTGGCTCTCAATATTTTACATGGGATGATTTAAATGATTTAGGTGTTCCATCGGATAAAGAAAGTGACAGAGATACACAAAGTGGTGCGAATCAGAATATTGTACAAGACTTATCTGTCTTTCATTATCTCGGAAGAATCAAATTTAAATGCTCCTTAAGTGGATCCTTGAACTGGATCGATAAAAAGCTGTTGTATATCCAAAATAAACCACCCTTCGAGAAATTTCTTCGTGGAAAATTGAAGCTCCCTTTATTAATTGCTTGAATCCCCGTAGGCTTTGAAAGATATATACGAGCCCCTGGTCAATATTATTTATAATGGTTCAAATGTATTTATTATTCTTTGTTTTAATTTGGATAAAACATCTCTAGAGAGCAGGTATCTGGGGTGTTTCTCAATAGATAAGGAACTTTACCATATGAATGAGGACCATTGGTACCCGATAAAGGAAAAGATCTGATAAAAAATCACTATATGATAAATTCTACTCCAAATATACTTCAGCACATGATATTATAAGAAGGCTACTTCTTTCTAAGATAATGTAGAAGTTATCACGTGTTATAAATTTTTTAGATAAAGGTGTTATAACTTGCCAACGACTGAAGAAGTTTTGATGATCCTATTAATATAAAGTTCTCAGGTACCTAGCCTAAGGGATATTGTATTCTAATGAATAAGTTAGTACGGTTGAAACATAGTATAGTTAAGCCAACATTGATGGTGTACTCGGAATATTAACCCTACTAATTCCAAAGCTTACACTTATCAAGAACTTCCGCAACACTTTGTGTCGGGAAAAATGATGAATAATAAGACAACATGGTTTAAGATTGCAAGAATTTACTTTCCTATCCATAATTCGTTTTGGTTGTATTACTTGCGCCTTGAAGATAGTGAATCGGTTCTAGATTATCCAAGAAGCACTGATGATGAAAAATGGACTTCCAATTGAGAAGCGGTGGTTAAAGTTTGGATTAAATATATGTGATGACTACTCACATTTTGAATTACGTATGAGTACCCCATTCGAAGCCAACTAATGAACATGTACTATAGGTGCAACGGCTGCGCAAAGAGAGTAAGAAATCCGGTTGCGCGTTACAAGTTGGAGCTCAAAGTTATGGACAAAACCACAGATAATTGTGTCTGGGCCAGCTTCCGAACCACTCCTCGATAATGTGAGAGTTGCAAAGCTCATAGAAATCATTACTATAAATATAGAGGTATCGATAAAATACTCTACTATATGCGTATGAAAGAACCCAGGATGATTTAACATGTTTTAAAAATATGTGGTAAGTTTATAAAAAAAAAACCTAATTTATTTTGTAGAACTTTTACACCCAGATTTTATTTTAGTGAGATGATTTGAGAATTTCTTAATCAAGACCTGAGGTAATTATTCAATTACGGAATTATATGATTGATATACAAAACCGTATTCTAATATTAACCTCCCTAATCTTCATTTACGGCTTTTCCTCTCCCTGTACTCTTTCTAACAGCTTTCTTTTTCCCTGTTCAGCAAGCTTCTGTCTCAATTTCAAATCTGAAGTATCACCCCTTGAAGTGGTTTGCATCTGAATTGTATTTATTTTATTTTTGAAAATATATTTTGATTGTTCTTCTTGGTGGGTTTAGGGTTTTTGTCAATGGATGGGTTTCTCATTGTGAATTTGATTCACTTAATCAAACCTTTATTCTATGGATCGCAGGGATCGACCGATATACGAGAAAAAATTAAGCTGAAAATGGAGTCTTATACTCATGATCGTTGTACAATTAAGGTAAACTTCAATCATTTTGTTGATTAGGTCTAATTTCCAGTTCACGACAATTAGTGTAGTTAACTGATTAGGTGTCTCCATAATTGGTGGTTTGTAATTATGTATAAAATCCAGCCTTTGTTCGTATCTCCTATATTTTATAGAAGATTAGGTTAGAGATTTCAAAAAAAAATAAAAATCCTTCCACTTGTCTTGGGTAGGAAAGTGCAAGTTAATTAGGTAGTAAATGCATACTGAAAGGTGTTCACTGTCAGTTGAACAACACATTTTATTTTACCATCTAAAGTACTGGTAAAATAGGCGCTATCTTTTTCCGATAATCTTCTAACTCTTGAACTTGAAGTTCCTGTTCAACGGAACTTTTACCGACAATATCATGTCTTGCAAGAATTTAAGTGTTCTTTTTCTCGATCGTATGTCATAAACTGACACCTTTTTTTGGACTTGAAAGGAACACTGCTATGGGGAGAATTGTTGTAAGAGAGCAGGGATGCATTGACGGACAAACACATATTCCTCCTGATTGGATAGCCAAAAAGTATGTTTAACAATAAAAGGTTACAGTCTCTTCAAGCAGATGCGAACATTGTGTTTTTCTTTAACTATAAAAGGTTACAGTCTCTTCTTCTCTGATTACAGAGTTAAATTTGATAAAGTACTAAATTAAAATCGGATAACATTACATGTTCATGTATTACTAATCTCTTATACGATTAATTGGGGTTTTGAAATTTTTTGCCATAAAAATACAATTTAGGTTTTCTAGCAGAAATCAAAAGATTAAAAAGAAAACTAATCATATAATATAAGTGATAATATGTTTTTCATAAACTTACCGTAAAGATTTAATTGTTGTTGACTTGTTGGGAAGAAAAATAGGAAGGATCACACCATCATGGAGGCTGGAAGCCTGGAGCAATGGAGTTTTCAGCCGACGGAGAGAACGAGAAGTTTAACAAAAAAAAAAATTCTGAAGTGAAAATGTGAAATCCGTCCCACTTGTTATGTATTTAGTGTTAACTCTTATAACTCCTTCTTCGTAACATGCCCTTTGTTCTTTTAATAATGCATCATATTTTGTATTTATAATTCTTTTCTAGACCCCCAGTTTTCTGCTATAACATAAAACTCCCCTAATAAATTTTTTTTTTTGATTCCCCCCTGATCGTGATGCCCCAAAGATAGCCTTTGACTGCATTGCCTCAGGGCCGGCCCTGTAACCTCAAGTGCGACAAACCATCCATCGTCCCATTCCTGGTGCACTTGGTACCTCTTGATGCGGAATGGTGGTTGCAACTTGATGAAGAGTGATTGGATGAGTTCAAGCAGGAGACTGATATAGTTAATAAGTACCTGAAACATAGACATCTCAGAACTATATATGTTATTAATTGTCCCTGACCAGTTGTTGGAGTCAAAACTGGTCCAAATTACACCAAAATATTATGCCATCATAAAAGTAGTTGCAAACCATGTCGGGCCAATAATTTCAGTAGGGTACCTTAATTATAGAGCTAACATCTGAAAGTAATCCCCTTGTATACCAAGATATCACATTTAAAGAGTATATTGACTATGCTCACTCTAGAAGACTCGATGGCCTTTCCTCCCTAAACTACTTTCTTTAATTTGTCAGTACTGGGATGATGGCAATGTGTGTTTTTCTTGTAACTTGGGTATATCACTAAGTCAAGGGTATATGTATGTCACTAAGTCATGGAAGCTAGTATTTATCAAAAATTGAATAGAAGAAGTTGAGTTACATTTTCTATTATACCTTGAACAACAGTCAAAAGTCAAAGATGAGATAGAACGTGGAAAGCACCTTGAATCTGTAGCTCTTAGACGGTAACGGTGACATGATCCCTGCAGCACCTATAACTGCGCATTATCGACAGACACTGAAATGTATTAAAAGTTTGAGCAAGTTAGTTCAGGTTAAGACAAAATTAAGATGGATTGAATTATCAGTTCTGAAACTACATGATTTGTGAAGACAAAATTAAAAGGGAGTATTCATATAAACCACAAAATTGGTTCTCATAGGAACTTGAATTCATGGTAGGAAATTAATGAGTCATGCTGAATGTTTGATAAACATTCATTAAGAAGAGAATCTAAACACCTTATTTCATCAATTGTAAAGAATGATAAATTTCATATGAAGAACCCTAATTTAATTTCCCTAAACCAAATTAAGAAAACATGCAATCATGGTAATTACGACCTACTCAAGTTATGAATTGAAATAATGAAATCAATCAACAACACCTTGATCAAAAAACTAACCAATTGAATTAGGGCAGAAAAAATAAATAAAAAGAAAACCAGTTAGGAAGATCCCTACCTCTCATACTGCACCTACAATTGACAGGCTCAAATCATCAATTTTTAGACAAAACCCAAAGGTTTTTTTATCTGCAATTCTTTTGTTGGAGTGAAAGACAAGAATTACTCGATGATGGAAATGAAGACTACCACGAAAAGAAGAACGAGTGGAAGTAAAAGTGAAAGAGAATATGAGAAACCGTGAAAGAGTTTAGTGGGTTAGGTTTTATCTTAACGGTTAGGATGATTGATGAGGGAAGGATAACGGCTATAATAGATTTTGATAAACTTAGGCGGATAAGCGGGTAACGTAGGATAATTTCGAGTTGAGAAATTTCCTGTTTGGTCCAAAGATCTGACCCGGGAGTAGTGTCCAGTCCAGCGGGATAGAACAATTATCCGCTAGTCCAAAAAGATTTAAAATCCTAGAAAATTACTAGCCTACCCTCAACATTCATGCGTGGGTTAAAACTGTCTCCTCCCACTTCTTCTTCTTCTGCCTTGAAGAAAATTTTTAAGTTTGACACTCTGTATCCGCTGTCAAGAATTTGCAAAGACGCCTGTCAGATCTTCTTCTTTCTTCTCCTCATTCAAAACCCTAACTAAATAATCTGAACAATTTCCCTTTCTTTCAACTTCTTTCTTTCATCAGTTCCTGACCTAATCAATTACATAAATCATCAGTTCCTGACCTAATCAATCACATAAATCATCAGTTCCTGACCTAATCAATTACATAATCATCAGTTCCTAACCTAATTTTTATTCATTCAATTAAAGAGAAAAAATGGTTAGAACTATCAAGCGGACAATTAGGACCACTAAGAAGGCTTGTGGGGGCTTGCGAAGACTATTAGGACCACTAAGAAGGCTATTGCGAAGTCCACTGAAAACCTTGAGTTGAGTGAGTTGCAGCTGAAGATGATTTCTGAAGCATCATTCGGTAACCTGTTCCTAATGTTCTGGTACACAAGATTTGAGTTGGAACATTGGTTGAAGATTGAAGATGCAATGACGAAAATGTTACGCTGTTACGTTAGGGGTCAAGATCCAAACAAGCTTAGATTTGTCTTTAAAAGGCATGGCCAACCGAATGAGCTAGTATCCACACCAGAAGAAATGGAACTTATTTATGGGATGCCGAGAATTCCAAATAGGGAATATCTTGATTATAGGCTTACACAAGTCAATAAATGGCGTGAAACAGAATTTTTCAAAAGGACTTTTCCTACTGATATGAAAGCTGGTGATAAAGTGACTAGGCCAATGATTGTGAAGGCCATCTTGAATATCCTTAAACGAACACCAATTAATCTGAAAAAGAAGAAGTCTGATGAAGAGTCTCTGCAAAGCGTGGGTGATCAATCAAATGAAGATTCTGAAGAAGACGAGGAAGACGAGGAAGATGCCGAAGATCTTGTTAGGCTTATCTGCTTGTATATGTGCACTTCATTATTTTTCGCTACAAGTGATGCAAACTCTTTGACTGAAAAATATATTGGTTTCGTTCTTGATCTTGAGAAGGATAAGAATATTTCATGGCCTGACCTCATCCATTCTCATTTAGAGAAAGAGCTGAATGAAAACGTGGAATCCGTAGAACGCACAAATGGTTGTGCTATTTATTTGTTGGTAAGAATCTATTTATTTGTTTATTCTACTTCAAAATGTTTTTGTTTTATGTGTTTTCTACATTTTGATAGTATATCTAATACTGCATATCAATATTTTGCAGCCATGGTTTGCGGAGCATACCCATTTGGTGGCGCCCGAGGATATAGTGACAGAACCTGCAGGAATGTATGTGCCAAGAGTGTCTAGGTGGAATCATACAAAGATATGTGCTGAGTTCCTAAAGGATATTGATCTTTCTGAGTATCAGGTAAACTTGCCTTACATATTTTGTCATAATAAAAATATATATTGATAAGTACACGTAGTTCGACATATTGATATGTAATAATTAGCATATCAATATGTAGTAGTTATTAGCATATCAATGCTGCTTAGGTACAGTGTAGAAACTTCAATTTCCCATTTCTTTTCTTCATTTCAATTTCATGAATCATGATCAATTAGGGCTTCTACTTTCTTCTTACAAACCCTAGTTTCTTTTCTTCTCTTCTCCATATGTGTTTCCTCATACGACTGATCTTAATCTAGCCATCCAGGTAATCTTCTAAATACAAACAATTAAATTTGCTCTGTTTTGATCATATTATCTGTTTTCATTTTACATTTACTATTCATCTTCATCATACTACATAGAAATGGCTCCCCTAGAAAAAGGAAAACCAAAACTACATCAAGTTCGCTCTACCTAAATCATACTTATAAGAAAACCCATGATTTTTTTTACTCAGATAAGAATGTAATCTCTGAGAGATACATAGATTATTAGTTATTAGCATATCAATTTGTGGTGATACATATTGATATGTAGTTATTAGCATATCAATATGTAGTTCTCCCTGTGTATCTAATAGAGAAAGAACTACGACATGTTTTTTTTTTGGTAATATCTAATAGGTAGTTGCTTCTTTACATTTATTTGATTTGTACCAGTTCCATGTTGATTTCAAAGATGAGATAACACACGAAGAAAGACAAATCCTTAATTGTATTTCAAGAAGGATTCAACAGGAAGCAAATGATGATGCTTTTTGTTTAGATGAGAATTCCGAATCGGAAGAAGAGAAAGAAGAACAGGAAGAAGAGAAGGAAGAAGAGAAAGAAGAAGAGGACTCAGTATTGGGGGGAGAAGATTGGAAGATTAAATACGATGATTTGAGGAATACAATATCTTCCAAATGGAGTGAATTCAACACAATGCAGCAAGAGGGCGAACCGGTTGACGCATCAAAGCTTGAGTTCATGTTGCATGATATTTACCGGAAAGCTTTCCCTTTGCATAGAGAAGCCAGCCAGGAAGATTATGTTAGCTTGGGATGTACACCTACTCCAAGAAACCCCAATGAAGAGTTGAATGTGGACCAAATAGTTGAGAACGAAATGCAAGGTTCTCCGGAAGATCAAACAGATGCTAATGTCAACATTCCTGAAGTTGGTTTGTCAACACCGAAAGATCAAACTCATGTTAATGCCACCTCTGAGGTTGAATTGTCAACAACTTCAGTATTGAAGTTCCATGATGTTGAAGTTCCGCGTTCTGAGGTTAAAAATTGGGCTAAATCTAATTTGGAGGAAAAAGTCAAAGAGATACAAGAGAAAAAGGGAAAAGAAAACACACAGGTAAGTAGCATATTAATATCTATCTGTGACATATCAATATGTAGTGGTATCTACCATTACATATTGATATGTAACAGTACATTCTTGTATACCACTATCTATCTGTTACATATCAATATCTATCTGTTACTTATCAATATGTAGTGGTATCTACCATTACATATTGATATGTAACAGTACATTCTTGTAGTGGAACATATTTATATGTAACAGTACATTCTTGTGGTGGTATACATAGCAAAAACTCAAGCTAAGTAGGTTTTTGTTGACAGTTTCAATTGATTTTTGCAGGTTGATCAACTTGAAGTTAGGCAGGAAGCAGCAAAGGAGTTGCTTACAACTATGCTAGAAACGAAGTCTTCAATTGTAGTTAATTCGCAGAAATTTCCAGAGTATAACGCCGGATTGGCGGCGGAAGAGTTTCATTTGCTGGATGTACCTTTGTTTACTATGATGTCGAGTTTGGAACACATTGAAAAGCTGTCTATGCCAGACTTTATAGAAATGGCAAACTCTGGCATTGGTGTTTATGTCGAAGAGTTTGCAGACCTCCTTCCAGATAACAACGAAGGTCTTTTTGGTATTAACTTACGAGAACAATTTGATAATCTGTTTGGAAGAGATTTGCGGCCTTTACAAATTCCACAAGAAACAACTGAGCAACAAGAACCCATTGAACCGAAAGATGCAGGTGAAGTTACAGGTAAGCAACAAGAATACATACCTACAACCAGTTCAAAAAGTCATTTGGAGGTTGCATCACAAGATCCTTTGGATGTTTCATCACAAGATGTTCTGGATGTTTCATCACAAGATGTTCTGGATGTCCCCTCGCAAGATGTTTTGGAGGTTCCATCACAGGTGAATGATATGTACTAAAAATCTCATTTTGTGTAGTTAATATTACACTACAAATCACTACATACTGATATGTATATCAGTATGGTAGCACTAGAAATCACTATACCATACAATCATATACCACTACATGCTTTCAAAAATGATTAGGTGATGTAACTATGTTTTATGCAATATAGATATTTACATATTTTTTTATGTTGATTAAAAATGCAGGAACAGTTTAGCACAAGAAGCCAGAAACAAAAAATGGTAAAAGTGAACAAAAAGCGTGCTACAAAGCCCGAAAAGCAGCAGGTAACAACACCCACCAGACCTGTTACTCGTTCCCATCCTGCAAAGAAGGTATGATATATATGAGAGTGGAAGTAAGTTCTCACCATCATATAAAGGACCGAAAGCTGCAGCTGCAGAAGCACTACCACTAAACAAAAAGAGAAAGCTTAAATTGCGCAAGTATTTCCGGAAACTGACTAAATCACCATTCTATAATGACATGAACGATGAACAAAAGAGTACTCTTTCCACATACATCAATAATGCAAAAAATCTTAGGTGAGTTCTCAATTGACACTTTTATATTGATATGTACTATTAGTTTGTGTATGTACTTTTGATATACATACATATTTGTATAAAAAATACTGAGAAAGACATATCAGTATGTACTGTTACACAAAGAATACTAACCTTTACGTCGTTTTTTTCTAGCTCAATTGCTTGGAGAGTGGGAGAAGGTGGTCTTTGTGTAAGTGGAACTACAGTTGATGACTTGGTGCAGAACGATTTATTAGAACAAGATCTTCTCAACTACGCACAATACAAGCTTAACACCAAATTTCAGAATGAGCAACCGATGCACGAAGTATACAGGAAATACTTGCCTGTGTTGCATCTGGATCCATCCGCTTGGGTAAGTTGTTATCTTACACTGCATATTTACTACACACATATTCAAAAATTAAAAAAGTATGTAGGGGTAGGTATACTACATATCAATATTGCATAAAACAAAATTAGATATAAACTATTTCAAGTACATCCATGTTTTCAGTACAATGTCGAGTTCCCGGATAACCTCAAAGGAGCAGCACATGATTCTGTTTACAAACCAATATTGGCGATGGATGAAAGTATCAAGAAGATTCTTGTACCAATGTGCCACCACAATCTTCATTGGACGCTACTTGAGTATGACTGCGAAAAAATGGTGTTCAACCACTACAATTCTTCTAAGGCTGAATGGGGAGGTATTTGTTATCCACACGCCTGCAAAATGGCAGATTACATGTACGTACCTATCAACGTGTACTTGATGGAGAAGGACAAAGTAACAATGAAGAATGTAATAGTGAATGAATGTGAAGCACCTCAACAAGGGGGATCGCCAGACTGTCTACTGTTTGTGATGCATTTTATGAAGATGATGTCAAAAAGAAAATATGTGGGAGTGCCTTTGGGAGATGATGA
Organism: Papaver somniferum; assembly: GCF_003573695.1. Classification (NCBI taxonomy): domain Eukaryota; kingdom Viridiplantae; phylum Streptophyta; class Magnoliopsida; order Ranunculales; family Papaveraceae; genus Papaver; species Papaver somniferum. Next base: position 8,302,604 of record NW_020618825.1, on the reverse strand, counting down.
AGAAGTGCAAGCGAAGATTCGTAACAAAAGGGTCCCGTTAGCATGCAAATTGCTGAAAGCATCTCCACCGGAAATCAGTTGGCAGATGACAAAAATAGTCTTACTTGCTAAAAGTAATCTGACAGTACATATCACTATTTAACTATTTTCTTTTCTTTTATTCTTGGTTTCATTTCATTTCATGAGTTCAAGAATGTTCAAAAACATATATCTAATATGTAGTGATTTTTAATTTGAATTTGGGTTTAACTTTAATGTAGTGATATTTCAATTGTGTTACTTAAACATGATTTTGTGTTGTTGATACGAGGGGGCGCTGCCCCTCGACCCCCGTGAAGATGGTGAATCAGCTGGAAAACCAAAAGATGTTCTAAATAATCTTAGTGGAAGATGGTTAAACCACAAACCAGTACATATTTAATTGTTTTCTTGTTACAAACATCTAGTATGGTTACACTACAACCACTACATATCAGTATGTAGTGGTAGATACTAACACTACAATACTGACATGTAATTTCAGTATGTAAATACTTCACTACTGCTAGATAATGACATTTTGATAGACTTAAAAACATATTTCATTATTCGAAAATAACTACAATAACTACATTTTGATAGACTTATAATGTTTCAAAAACCAAAAGATGTTCTAAGAAACAACAAAAACAGTATTTTCAGTACACTTGTAATGTATGTACTGTAAATGAAATACTTATTAACCAAATTCAGTTGGTACTGACAAAATCAAAAAAAAACGGTAGAATAGAACAAGGGCTAGAGGAAAGAATTGTGGAAAAGGAATCTGGCAACATCATCGATATAACATTCTGCTGCACGTTCAAGCCTGTGATAAAAGAAAAAGAGAAATCAGAACACTACTTGCTTAAAAGTACATTGTATTGTATCAAACTTACTTAATTAAGACATTAATATGTATCTGACTGAAATACATACCTGACACAAAATCATTCTTCAGAAAGTTCATACTGTCGGATAAGATTGCATGTTGCCTTGTTGTGATGAGTCTTCAAATTACAGTTTGAACACTTGACAGATTTTCTACTAGTCTCAAATGCAGACTTAAAACGTTTCCCCTTTTTCCTGCCTGGTGGAGACCTAATTATTCTGCTGGGAGAACGATATCATCTACGTGATACTCATCGGGCCTGTGAGAAAAAAACAGTCATATAAATGGAATGAACCACAACTACATATGAATATGTACACGGTATATTGTTCCTGAAAAACAAATATAAAAAAATGTAGTGGTATCTAACATTACATATCAGTATGTAACATCCATATGTAAGTAGGTTTATGTTGACAGTTTCCTCCAGATCTAGTAATAGCTGACAAAATGTACTGATTAAAGACACATACCTGTCGTGGTTAGGAACGGGTCTAATAGCTATTGAATATAGCTTACGAAAAGTGGTAACTTTGAAATAATCTTCAACGTAATAAAGAATCCTTCCTCCAGATCTAGTAATAGCTGCAGTAGCGTGCGAGCATGGAAAACCATAAACGCGCCATCGTTGGCAAGTACAAGTTTTTCTCTCTAGATCTACCATATGAGATCTGCACAGTACATATTCATGTGTTATTTTTCAGTACACCTAATATACACAGTACATATTTATATGTTCTCACAGAAACATGGTACTTAAAAAAAAGAAAGAGAAAGTAAATAACATTCAGATGATAGAGATTAGGGGTAAACGCTAACCTTGGAGAATGCACTTCATAACGATTAGCATCTGACTGGCTAACTTTCCAGGGACGGCCAATTTGGATGTGTAGTTCAAGCAAGGCTTGATACGTAGGGGTTAGCAGTTCTGGGTCCATCAAGAGACTCTCTTCACGACGTTCTGACATCATTTCCATCATACGTATCCTACACGACAAGGGGATAGCAAAGTCTGTTATACTAAAAATATACGTAGATTAACAGAACATATATGCTAATACTGTTACAAAAAGAAAACTAATATAAGCTTGTACTGTGACTAAGGAAACTGATACAAACCTGATCGAGTCAACGAACGCACACGCAGGTAATTTCTTCTCTTTGTTAATCCAGCTATTGAACGATTCAGCAACGCTAGATGAAGTGTAACCATAACTACAACCCTTGAAGAAAGCATTGGACCACTTTTCTTTTGGAATGTTGCGGCAGTAGTCAGCAACCCAAGGCCTTCCCAAATTAACCATTTCTTGAAGACCTTCCTCGTATGTTGCAGGAGAAAGAGCATATGTCGCCTTTCGGAAAGCATCAGTCACTTCCTTATACTTTTCGTCAGACTTTGCGATAGGTAAGTTTTTGTCCAAATGGAAGTAACAATATCTTTGATGAGAATCAGGGAACTCTTTGGGAATATATTTAACCAACCCTTCACCTCGGTCAGTCATAAAAGTGATTGGGCGATCATCATTCAAAGCCTCCTTCAGTTTCTTGAAAAACCATTCCCAGCTGATATTGTCTTCACCAGGTACTAAAGCAAACGCAAGCGGATAAAATCCTGCAAAAAGGAATTACTAGTTATGTTAAGCAACTAATATTGACACTACATATTGACATGCAGTTGGTTTACCTCTTTGTTGATATGTGAAAACCTGACACTACATAATAACATGTTAAGCAACTGATTGACACTACATTTTCACATGCAGTATGGTTTATCTCATACTCAGTAAGGTCAATATGTAGTATGTAGTATGGTCAATACTCATTGTCAGATAGTGAAGTAAGATCAATATGAGTGATCTAACTACCAGACACTACATATAAAAAAAAAAGAACCAGTTACCTTGATTACCATTAAGACATGTTGCTGCCATAAGACCTCCTTTAAAAGTTCCAGTGAGAAATGTACAGTCACAGAAAATCATGGGACGACATAGTTTATATCCCTCTATACAAGCTCCAAAGCAAACAAAAAGTCTATTGAATCTTTTTGTAGCATCATTGAAATCGAAATCAATAAATGACCCAGGGTTTGTTTCCCTAACAGCATTCACCCACCAAGCAAGATCAGTGTACGACTTAACATCATTACCAAAAATCTGTTTATGCGACAACTCAATTGCATGATATGCGTGGTGATACTGGATTTCAATGCCACCACTAACTTTAAGATAATCTATGATCTCTGCTGGTGTTATGCGAGGGTTGTGCCTGACCATCTCATGAATTAGACTGTTCATGAGTTTTTTTGTAACTCTTGGATTCTTCAACATATAACCACCGCCACAGGTGTGCCTTCCCACATATTCCTTTATCTTAAAAACATCAATAGAACTACCAATGGCAGTTGCGTGAAGCTTCCATGAACAACCTTTCACACTACATACGGCGGTGAATCTCTCAAGGTCATTCTTCTTCTTAATTACCTCATATCCAGTTCTCATGCAGTATTTTTGGCATGCTATACGTACGGCATCAACACCACCATAGAATAATTGATCTGTATCATCAAAAATCTTATCCCAACCATCTGAAAAAAACACTCTTGGGGCTTCTTTACCTTCTTTCAAATAACTATTCTTTGCACTGACAACTAAGTCTGCATTACTGTCAACTTCCATACGCCTAGACGCGCCATTTGAAATTACATCCACGTGCAAATCAAAGAAAGCTGATTGCTTTGAAGAATGTAATGCAGAGATGCCCTGGAGTGTTACATCGGCAAGAATAGGAACTATCGCTTGATTCTGGAAATAGTTAACCAGAATAGTCGATGGAGTCAACCAGCTCCACATATTACAGATGCAAAATTTCAAATCCTCTAAAGTTGAAAACGATGTAACCTCATATGCAAAATGATATTGCTATGGTATACATGAGAATAGATGGAGAAGTCTGGTTTGGGACCAACGTCAGACATGTTAACCCTGTAAATGATCCAAAAATTAACTAAGTCTCTGAATGGATATAAGTTATACATATTGATATGTATTGGAATCTACTGTATTGCACGATACATACTAAGAGCGCAGGCTATATGTAGTACGTATTGGTATGTAACATGTAGAATAACTAACTCTCTGAATTCCTATACGTTATACATATTGATATGTATTTGTATGTAACATGTAGAATATATTTTACAACATATCAATATGTTTTGAGTTTCATCTTATATAAATAGAAGAACTGCAGCTATATCGAAAAGAGAATACAAAATTACTACACGATCTATCTAACAAAACAAACCTATATCAAAAAATACAGTAAAACAAACCTATATCAGATTACAAAGAAACTAAAACAGAACAGCAGCAGAGAAAAGGTGATTATAGTAACATACATTGTTCGAATCTGAGATTAACCTAATTCGATTTTAAGATACCTAATTGAAACACACAAAAATCACAATGTAAATCGAACGGAAACTGAATTGAACAATATAAATCATCACAAAACTGAAATCATAAAAGAAAGATAACAATGTACATCATAGACAACTATTCTGATAGAAATCGGATCAGAATAAACCTAATTATTCATCAACATTCCAAGAACAACAGCAGAGGAAGATGATTTACGAGATAAATACCTTGTTCGAATCTGATTTCGAAGCACAAATGATTTACGAGATAATAGCTGTGATTTACGAGATAAAATACTGTGATGAACCAAAACGCAGGAGCAGAGAAAACCAAAGAGAAACAATCTGAGATGAAAAAAAAGAGAAAGAAACTGAACTTGATTTGTTCGTGGAGTTGCAGAAAGGGTATTTTTGGTACTTTTGAAAAACTTGTCTTGTGTGACCCGCACGTTTTGGACTAGGGAATAAATATTCTGGTCCAAAAACATGTTTTTGGACCAGCGGATAATTTTATTCTAGGGGTGGATTACAGAGTAACCAGTACTGGGTTTCCTGGACTACCTAGTAATTCCTAGTTTCGAGTTTCTCCCGTCACCCTGCCCATTTAACAGCGAGTAACGAATATCTAATCGTCAACCTACCCGTCAAATGGCAGGTGGAATAGGATACGGTTAAAATTCTAGCGGGTAGGATAGAAATGGCGGGTAAGGGTAGGATATGTGCACCCCTAATTTGGATGAACTCTGAGCTGCTTCTGGTGGTGGCAATGCAGCTGCAAAGAGGTTGCAGCTGCTGTTTCCAAACGTCGAGATAAAACATATAGTTGCAGCTGCTACCGCATTGAATGGGATTGGATGCTTTCTTTCCATCTTCGGAAGCCCGTACGGAGCTTATCTACTGCTAACCTTTTTGGCTATCACGGCTCCTGTTTTGTATGGCTTTAATAACTACGATGTCAATGAACCTCAATGTCTCATGAAGTTCGCACAGAATTTGGCAGTTTTTGGTACATTGCTCTTCTTCTTAGAGATGATCAAGTTAATAACGAGAAGTAGAAGGTGCGACAAAATTCGGCGGTCTAAAGTTTGTAAGTACAATTATTATTTTATTTTTACTGATGGAATTTTTTTAATTTTTTTTTTGTTAAGTTGGCAATTATATTTTTAGGGTTCACGATCATATATTTACTTGCGGCGCATTTGTGGATGTTATTATTAATGTAGGATAATTTTTTTTTTCTAAGGTACTTCAATTCGCAACACGAAATCGTCAATGTCGTTGCAGCAAGAGAACAACTCTAGAGTTGCGGAAAGTTAATTTTTAAGTATCTGAAGGAGGGAGGAGAGAGGAGAGAGAACCTCTGACAAGTGCTCTGTTGGCCTTCTCGTGCAACCTCAGGTAAATTTCCACCATGAATTCGGTGGGTCAAGGTGTTATATCATGGGCATCATTAATTGCAGGAGCTAATCCATCTTCAAAACTCAATCGCAACATAGGTTCATCTGCAGCTCAAAGGGCCCCAAGAACTGTTAATCTAGCTAACTCTCACCAACCTAAGCAATGTATTTCAATAGGAAAGAGTTCATTTGAACTTGTTAAAGCTAAGATCAATGATGAGGTAGTCGTTTCTGTGAAACAAATCAACAAGGGATTCAAGGAATTTGTAATATCAACTGGTGCTGTCGAATGGATTATCTCAATTCTTGAGCAAGAATCAGCCATCCTTCGAGAAAAAACCACTTATTGGAGTCACAATAAGACTAACAACAAGCTTTCAATGGTCCGTAATTTCTTTGCGGATGGTGAGATGCTCAAACTTACTAAAGTGGCGTCAAAAAGAGATCCAGCTGAAGTATGTTTTTTTCCATCAGGAGGTAACGACAAGGGATGGACGGATTTAGCTGAAGCAATGAAATTTTGCTTAGCTATGGCAATTACATCCCCTCTAATTGGGCAGCAGCCTAATGAAAGAGTACTTCACAGGCAAACTCCATCTTCATCGGATATTATCCAAAACAGGTGGAAGGGAGCTCTTATTTGTGAGATTGAAAATCCTAACTTGGCTTGGATAGAGGTTGCAAACATGTTGAAAACATTTCTTAATATTCTAGGTTCTGTTTCCCTCTCCCCTTTTTCGTCGTTTAAAGCTCTGTTCTTTGTGCATTCTCTAAATATGAATAATCGAATTCTTAACAAAGGTGAATGGGAAGAACAAGGTATTAAAGTTCGTTTTTTGGAATGGCATCCAGATGCTAACAACTTAAGTTCTTTGGGACAACATTTCCTAAGCCTATTTGGCTGGCCATTCATGGTGTTCCGATGCATATATGGAATTTAAAAACATTCAGGAAAATAGGCAAATTATGGGGAGGTCTAGTCTCAACTCATCGGAATTCTTTAAATGGTAAAGATTATTCGGCTGTTAAACTTCAAGTTGCGGGTCCAGTACATGATCAGGCTGAATTCAAAATGGTGCACATTGACGGTCAATCTTTTCCTGTTCTTGGTGAAATTCTGGAAAATGAAGATATCATCGAGCATTCGGAATTCCAAACGATTGAGACCAAAGATCAATTCGAAAAAGTTTCAGTAGCCCCTCTGGTCGATAGATTCCCATCGGCGATCTATCTGATCAAGGCATTTCCAATGGCAAGGTTCGTAATAATTCGATTGAGATAAGGGCTGAAGAAGAAATGATGATGCTTTCTCCAAGAAATATTAATGAGTCTGAGCTCAACAAAGATTTCAGTTCAGTACATGCAGTCAACGAGGTCCTTTTTTCTGACTTAGTACAACATCCTCAACGACCCGCATTAATTATTCATCAAAATTCAAATTTTGAATTTGATCTGCTATCAAATATAGCGCCAAGTGGTAGTGGAAGGGTCAATACAAGAATCCATATGTCCCCAGAGCTTAACCAGGCCCACAACAAGGCGGATGATATGAATTCAAGCACCTTACACAGGCCCATACCTGCTAGTCCATCATTCATCTTAGACTCCTTGTTCTCGTCTGCTGCGTCTTTGCCGTCGGCATCTCCCCAAAGTTCAGAAGATACCACAAAGGACGCAGGTATGCAACAAAGTACCTCGAACAAGGATTGTTATTCTGCAGAGGTAGATGGGTTAAAGGAATTGCAAGTTCTAGTCCAAGAATTTCAGCAAGAAGGACCCGTTTTAGGAGTGTCTTTCAATCAAAAAGAAGCCCAGCTACAACAATTGTTACATCATACAACTACTAACAATAATTGTGCTTTGCTAAATGTTCATTCTCCATCTCAACAAGATAGGGATAATGAAACTGCTGAAGTCCTTGCATCAGTCAATTTGGTGGATCCATGAATACAAAAATTATTTCTTGGAATGTTAATGGGTTGGCAGATAGTAACAAGAGGGATGATCTTAGAGTTCTCATCGGGCTTTGGAAACCTTTAATTATTTGCATTCAGGAAACTCACATGGAAGGTTTGCAGCGTCATCAGGTTAGACAAATTTGGGGTGCTAACAATTTTGATTGGGTGGCGTTAGATTCTATTGGACAGTCAGGTGGCATCCTTATGATCTGGAATAGCAACAAAGTGGTTATGATTGAGTCTCTTCTTGGTGCGTTTTCGATTTCAATAAGATGCAAATATATCAATGATGATTTTGTCTGGTTACTAACCTCTGTCTATGGTCCGGTGCTCAATTTCGAAAAAGATCAATTTTGGGAAGAACTCGGAGACAATCGATACTTATGGAATGATCCTTGGGTCTTCTCGGGTGACTTTAATGTCACCAGATTTGCTTCCGAAACATATAGGACCCAATCTATCACCAGTTTTTTGCGCAAGTTTGCCAATCTCGTTCACGATCACCACCTACTCGACCTTCCTCTTGTGGGTAGTCATCTTACTTGGTCAAGAAACTCGTCATGGAGCAAGTTGGATCGGTTCCTCATTTCTTCTGAATGGGAGGACCTTTTTCTTAGAATAGAGCAATCTACTCTTCCAAAACCCTTCTCTGACCACATCCTCATTGGGCTTTCTACTGAAGAAGAAGGATGGGGGCCAACTCCTTGCAGATTCGAAAAAATGTGGCTTCAAGATGATTCCATTATGGGTCTTATGGAGAGCTGGTGGAGGTCTTTTTCCTTCTCTGGTTCACCTGGTTTTGTTCTTGCAAAGAAAATGCAAGCCTTAAAAGAGAAATTAAAAGTATGGAATAGAGAAGTGTTTCGCAAGATTGAGAGGCTGGTGCAAGAAAATTTAATCTCTATTCAAAGCATTGCAGCGAGAGTTTTCCTTGATCCTAGTAATGACCAGTTGTTGAATGAGCAAATCGTAGCGAAGGCAGAATTCAAAAGATTAGCCAAAATGCATAACGATTTCTAGAAGCAGAGAACCGACTTAAATTGGGTTGAAACACATGAAAACAATACCCATTTATTTCACAAATATGTTTCGTCAAAGAAAAGATCAAAAAATTTCTCTCAGTTTAAAATCAACGGGGTCATTACTGGAGACAAACCAACCATCAAAAAGGAGCTTGTGGACTACTATCAGAAGTTATTCAGAGAAGACTTTTTTTCAAGACCGCAGCTGGACGGGCTTATTTTCCCTTCCATTTTGTCTAATGTTGCTGCCAAACTTGAGGACCAGTTCACAGAAGACGAGGTCCTGCTTGCTGTTAAGGAGTTAGGCCAGGACGAAGCTCCTGGTCCGGATGGTATGCCTATTTTTGTGATTCTTAGTTGCTGGAATTTCATGAAAGACGATATAATGCAGGTTTTGTATGAGCTCCACAACAACAATTCTATTAATTGGAGGCTCAAGTCTACGTTTTTGGTCCTAATACCTAAAGTGCAAGATCTTGAGCAAATTTCTGACTTTAGACCAATAAGTCTTATGAGTAGCTAACAAAATCATCTCAAAAGTTATCGCTTCTAGGCTCAAAGTGGTGCTGCCCCAAATCATCAGTTATCAACAATCCGCCTATGTTCAAGGGACACAAATAATGGATAGCGCTTTAATAGCTAACGAATGCATAAATTCAGCTCATTTGCTCAATCAAAATGGGATTGTCTGCAATTTCAAAAGGCTTACGACAATGTTTCTTGGTCTTTTATAGACTATGTTCTAAAAAAAATGGGGTTTGGAATGACTTGGAGAAAATGGATTGAAACGGCTATTTCTCACGTTTACTTCTCAGTGCTTATCAACGGTTCTTCTAATGGAAGATTAAAAAGCTCGAAGGGTTTGCGACAAGGAGATCCTTTGTCTCCTTTTTTATTTCTTATTGTTGCTGAGTCGTTAAATTTGATGTTCACAAAGGCAGCCGAACTTCAGCGGATTCAAGGTTTCGATAGTTCTCCAGGTGGTTCTAAGATTACTCACCTTCAATTTGCTGACGACACTTTGATCTTCCTCAAGAATGACCATAGAAGCATCGCTCATCTCCGCAATATCCTCATCTGGTTTGAAGTGATTTCAGGGCTCAAAATTAATTTTCATAAAACATCTCTTATGGCTGTTGGTGATGTACAAAATCTAGACTCTCTTGCAGACACTTTGGGGTGTAAAACTATGGTGTTTCCTTCAACCTATCTTGGTCTCCCATTGGGTGAAGCTTATAGACCAAATAATAAGTGGGACCACATCATCGAAAGATTCGAAGCTAGAATCCCAAGTTGGATGGCAATAAACTTGTCTCCTGGAGGTAGACTTACCCTTATTCTTTCTGTTATGATGTCCTTGCCCATTTACTTATTCTCTCTTTTCTTTGCACCCATTAATGTTATTAAAAAACTAGAAAGAATAATCCGCAATTTCTTGTGGGATGGAGGGGTCGACCGCAAAAAGTATCATCTTGTAGCATGGGATATCGTTCTCAAGACCAAAAATTTAGGTGGTTTAGGAGTTAAGGATTTGCATCTAATGAACATCGCTTTGTTGATGAAATGGTTGTGGAAGTTTGGCGAAGATGATAATCCTTTATGGAAGAATTTAGTCTCTCAAAAGTATGGTATTGAGGAGCATGGGTGGTATGCGAAAAAGCCTAAGCAAGCTTATGGTTGTAGTGTTTGGAGAGGAATTCAAAATCACTTGGTCGACTTCAAAGCGAACTGCAAACTCATTGTGGGGAATGGAGAAATAATTCAATTTTGGAAGGATATATGGCTGGGTAACACTCCTTTAGCAGAGCAATTTCCATATGCCTTCGGAGCATCTTCACACAAAGACCTTACTATAGTGCAAATGTACAACACAAGTGAAAATAGTTGGTCGTTGGGTATTACAAGAAGAATTTATGATCATGTTATTGTTTGTGTCGTGGGTTTGCTTCATGCTTTGGATGAATGCAAAATTGTGCCTAACAACAAACCAGATGAAAGAGGTTGGATGCATAACAATGTTGTAGTCAAATTCTCGGTGAGAAAATGTTATTCATGGCTCGTTTCGCGGAACTTAAGTCAGGATTAAGAAGTTTGTGTTCCTACATATAAAATTTGGTCTAAACTCTGGCCTCCAAAGGTCAGTTTTTTCTTTGGTTAGCCTCAAAAGATAAAGTGTTGACTCAAGATAAACTTTGTAAGAGAAAGTGGAGGGACTGGGTGAACCATTGTTATCTCTGCATCAATGATGAGGAAACTTCAAAGCATATGCTCATGCATTGCTCTTTTGCGAGCATCATCTGGAGTACCTTTATCGTGTTGTTTAATTTGGTGTGGATAATTCCCCCTTCCATCGAGATTGCTCTGCACTCCTGGCCTCAATCTAAAGCTATCTCTAGAAAGGCTTGTGTCATAAATTATATGCCTGCTGCAATCATTTGGAATCTATGGAAGGAAATAAATCATCGGGATTTCGACAACAAGTTATCATCAATTCTGAATCTCATTCAGAAAATCAAGTTCACAGTTGCTTTTTGGCTGTACCAACAACCCCAATTCAAGGGTATCACCCTGCAGTACTTCATGCTGAAATGGAAAGAAGTAGTATTCGAACCACCATGAATCAACAATTTCTCTTTTTCTGTTAGGCTAAATTTAGTTGGCGTACTTTTGTTGCATTGTTGTTGCAATCTCTTTGTATCCGTAACTTTGCATTCACTTTCCGTGAACCTTTTCTTTTTCTTTTCAATTTAATTTTACCGATCAGAAAAAAAAAAACTCTAGAGTTGCGGAAGAAGAAGAAGGTGTGGCTCCTACTTTGAGCAAAAAGGCTGCTAAGAAAGAAGCAATGAAACTGGAGAATCTTAAACTTCAACAAGAAGCTGCTGCTGCTGCTCTCACGGCTGCCTCAAGAGAAGCTGACCCTTTATCTGGAAATTACAGGGAAGTTCCGCTTCAAGATTTGCAATCAAAACCTGTTAGTGGCCGAATATGGACTGAAATTGGATCGGTGAATGAAAGTTTCAAGGATAAAACAGTTCTTGTCCGTGGAGGAATTCAAACACCCGTTCTTTACCGAGAAAAAAAAAACAACCTGTTGTTACTAAAAGATGATAGACTTAACACAAGATTTACGTGGTTCGGCTGCAGCCTACATCCACGGGAGAAGAAATACTTAGGGTTTATCATATCTTGTCAATGGAGTTTTACAGGGCTTATATAAATTACACATATCTTGTATAGATTACATCATATCTAGAGAAAATATATTGCCGTATATTTTCTTACTGTATAAACCAACCATATATATAGAAGAGAAACCACCAAATATTCTTCTCTGTTCCAACACTCCCCCTCAAGTTGGTGCGAAGATATCAATGGAGCCCAACTTAGATAATATTCCATTGAATTGCTTGACAGGTAAACCCTTAGTAAAAACATCAGCCAGTTGTTGATGGCTACGAACAAAGGGAGTGCAGATTACTTTGTCCAATACCTTCTCTCTAACAAAGTGACAGTCCACTTCTATGTGCTTTGTGCGCTCATGAAAGATGGTATTTGAAGCAATTTGTATCGCAGCTTGATTATCACAGAAAATCTTAGCTGGCTGAGATGGAAGACACCCCAATTCTTTCAATAATGCTCGAAGCCAAACAATCTCACATGTAGTTGAAGTCGTGGCTCTATACTCTTCTTCAGCACTCGATCGAGAAACAACATTTTTTTTCTTATTTTTCCATGTAACTAAGTTACCACCAAAGAAGATGCAATACCCTGTTGTTGATTTACGATCAACTAGACATCCAGCATAATCAGCATCCGATTATGCTGTTATACAGTAACTAGAAATTGAATAAGCTTCATTTTTTTTCATCATAACTCCTCTGCCTGGTGACCCTTTTAAGTATTGTAAAATCCTAGTTACTGCATTCAAGTGTTTAACACGGGGTGCATGCATATAGCGACTAACTAGGCTTACTGCATATGCTATGTCAGGTCTGGTAACAGTAAGGTAAATTAGCTTGCCCAACTAACCTTTGATATGACCCAATATCCTTTAGCACATCACCATCATTATCAAGTTTGTTGCCACTTTCTGTAGGAGTATCACAAGGTTTTACTCCCAATTTTTCTGTAGCCTTCAACAGGTCCAACACGTATTTTCTTTGATTCAGAAAAATACCCTTCTTTGAGTAAGCAATTTCTAAGCCTAAGAAATACTTCAGTATCCCTAAATCCTTGATATCGAATCTAGAAGCATTGCTTTAAGATTTTTAATCTCTTGTTGATTATCTCCTGTAATCACAAGGTCATCAACATAAACCAAAACTAAAGTTGTACCAAGATTACCTATTTTAATAAACAATGAAGAATCGGCAGAGCTCCTTCTGAACTTATTCTGGATGAGTACTGAGCTTAACTTAGCATACCACGCACGCGGTGACTGCTTTAAACCATATATTGCCTTCTTTAGCTTGCAAACCATATTGCTCTCACATTCTCGAGGATTTCCAGGTGGTATACTCATATATACCTCTTCTTCTAGATCAACATGTAAGAATGCATTCTTCACATCCATTTGAAACAACTTCCAATCTTTATTAACTGCAAGAGACATAAGAAAAAGAAAAGTATTCATCTTTGCAACTGGTGCAAATGTTTCTGTGTAGTCTTCCCCGTATCTTTGAGTGAATCCTCTAGCCACTAATCTCGCCTTATAGCGCTCCACTGTTCCATCACTTTTGTATTTAATTTTGTACACCCACCGACAACCAACAGTCTTCTTCCCAGGAGGTAACTTGACAATACTGTAAGTATTATTTGCATCTAAGGCCCGTAACTCATTATCCATTGGTGCCTTCCATTTCGGATCAGACTTTGCTTCATTGTAACTTTTAGGTTCTTGATGACTGGATATAGCGCTTAGAAATGCAGAATGTGAAGAACCTATATGATCATAGGTTAAATGTGCCTGTATAGGATACACATCGGAATGATAGGTAAAGAAATCTTTGTATTTCTGTGGAGCTTTCTTCTCTCGACTTGAAGTTCTGACAGTTGGTACCACAGGTTGTTGATTTTGTGGAACCATATTGTTGTTAGTAACATCATTTTCTGTAACTGAAAATTGTTGTGACACATTTTGCAGCACTATATTATCATCAGTAACATCATTGTCTGGAGCTATGTCATGAACTGCTTCATTATGCGGTTCCAAAAATACATTAGGCGGATCCACCAATTCTACCATAACACCATTGTCTCTGTGGGAATCAGTTGCAGTAGGTAACTCACTGCTAATAACTGGAAATGGTACAAAATCATTCAAGCAGTCCCCTGAGACCGACTGCTAGATTCACACTGAAAATAAGCCATTGTTTCATCGAAAACAACATCACGCGAAATCTGAAGTTTTCTAGTAGGTGCGTTATAACAAATGTACCCCTTTTTTGTAGAAGAGTATCCAAAAAACACACATTTGGTTGCCCGTGAGTCCAGTTTATCACGATGTTTGGCCTGTAAATGCACATAACATACACAGCCAAATATTCTTAGATGAGAAATGCTAGGTGGATGATTCTTTAATACCTCCAATGGAGATCCAAAATCAAGCACACGACTAGGAAGACGATTGATCAAATAAGTGGCTGTCAAAGAACCATGTGACCAGTATTTTTTTGGAACATTCATTTGAATCATAAGAGCACGAGTTGTTTCCAAAATGTGTCGTAACTTCCGTTCAGCAGCACCATTTTGCTGTGAAGTACCAACACATCTAATTTGATGAATAATTCCATGACTGCGAAGATAACTTGGGAGAAGTTCTTTGACAAACTCAGTTCCATTATCTGATCTGAAAATTTTTACTTGTGCATCAAATTGGTTACGTATCATAAGATAAAATTCCTCAAACACAGATGAAACTTCATTTTTGGATTTGAGTAAGTATATCCATGTAGCACGTGACCGATCATCTATAAATATAACAAAATATTTATACCCATCATAAGAATCAATTGGAGCAGGACCCAATAAATCAGAATGAATTAATTCAAAAGCCATAGTAGATCGAGTCACAAAATTAGGAAATGAGAAACGAGATTGTTTAGAAAATTGACAAACATCACAAACTTGAGACTGGACAGGAATTGTGGGAAAAATCCTAGACAAACTACGACTAGAAGGATGTCCAAGCCGTTTATGATAAAGAGAATGTTGATTATAGCTTTCAGTGAGACACGCCATGTCACTGGAGCGTAACAGGTACAATCCATGAGAAAATATGCCTTTACTAATCGTCTTCTTCGTTTTTCGATCCTGAAAGATGACCGAAGTAGGGGTAAATGTAACATCACAATTCAGAGAATTAGTGATTTGACCTACAGATAATAGTTGAGTAGGAAACGATGGAACAACAAGTGCATTAGGAAAAAAATTGATTTTCCCACTGCCCAGAACAGGGACAGTAGTGCCATTAGCAACAGAAACATCTCTATGAGAACTGGGAATAAATTGATGAACCGATGAAGGATCATTCACCATGTGATCCGTAGCTCCTGAGTCAATAATCCAAGTGTGACATTTTGAAACAGTCGAGGTAAGAAAAGCTAGTAAGTTACCTGAAGCATGTGTTGACTTGTGCTCCGTTTTGTTACCCAACTGTTGAAAAAAATTCTTCAATTGATCCATGGTGAATGAAGTATTATCAGCTACTGCAGCTCGAGCAATCTTATTTTTTTCAAACTTAGATTTAAGATGAGGATAAATATCCCAACAGCGGTCCTTGTTGTTACCAGTTTTATTACAATGATCACAATGAAAAACATCTCGCTTACCCTTAGCACGGAAATTTTTATCCTTTTCTACTGGCAAAGCTCTTCGTTTATCATCTTTCTGGCTCAGAAGAGCGCTGGATTCAGCTGCATCCAGGTCTGTTGTGCCTTTAGAAACAGGATTCATGATTTTCTTTCGTGTTTCTTCGCGTTGCACAAACACTTGACAAACTTGGTAGTTCAGCACTCATGAGAATAGTGCTTCTAAGAGATTCGTACTCTGGTTTGAGGCTGCTGAGCACATCAAATATTTTATCTTCCTCAAACCTTTCCAAGAGAGTTTTGGCATCAGTTGTATGAGGACGATATGTATCAAGTTCATCCCACTTCTTCTTTAAATACCCATAGTGCTCAGTAAAAATTTTCGTACCTTGTTCAGCCTCAGCAATCTCACGTTTCAGTTCAAACACTCGAGCATCATTATTTTTTAAGCCATACAGACTGGCAACAGAAATCCACAAATCTTTTGCCGAATCTGAGAACGAAAAAATTTCTGAAATATGTGGTTCCATCGACTGGAGAAGCCATGTGCGAACCAGTTGATCATCAGCAATCCAATCATCATATTTTGAATCTTTAGCATCTGGACGTGTACTGTTTTCACTAATATATCCAGATTTCCTCTTACCCCCAAGAGCAAGTGCAGCATCCCTTGACCAACTGACATAATTGACATCATTAAACAGAACAGAGGTTAACCGTAAACTAGTATTATGATCTGATTATGCCATCATAGACACAAAGGAAAAAAAAAAAGGAAAAAAAATTTGTTTAACTGTAGAATAATGGCCAGGATCGTTAACGATCCCTTGATACCATGTTGTTACTAAAAGATGATAGACTTAACACAAGATTTACGTGGTTCGGCTGCATCCTACATCCACGGGAGAAGAAAGACTTAGGGTTTCTTATATGTTGTCAATGGAGTTTTACAGGGCTTATATAGATTACACATATCTTGTATAGATTACAGCATATCTAGAGAGAATATATTGCCGTATATTTTCTTACTGTATAAACCAACCATATATATAGAAGAGAAACCACCAAATATTCTTCTGCGTTCCAACACAACCCGTCCTGTCGGTAAAAATATTGGGTTCGTAGTTTTAAGAGATAGGGGATTCACCATTCAGTGTGTTCTTACTGTTGCGGAGAATCTCATCAGTCGACAAATGGTGAAATTTGCAACTAGTTTGACCAAAGAATCCTATGTGGACATCGAAGGGATTGTATCAGTTCCTGATTCTTCAATCAAGGGGACAACCCAGCAGGTTGAACTACAAGTCAGAAAAATCTTCTGCATCAGCAAAGCTTTACCCAAACTTCCATTTGGTATCGTTGATGCTGCACGGAGTGAAGCTGATATTGAGAAAGCTCTGCAGGCTGGAGAGAAACTTGTTTACGTCAACCAGGATACACGTCTAAACTCTAGGGTTTTAGATTTTCGCACACCTGCTAACCAAGGGATTATTAAAATTCAGTTTGATGTTGGAAAATATTTTAGGCAGTACTTGTATTCTGTTGGATTCGGTGAAATCCATACACCAAAATGGCTAGCAGGCTCAAGTGAAGGCGGGCAGAGGATGCCTTCACCCACCGACACTTGTGTGAATTTACTGGTCAGTCACTCATGTCAAAAGGGATAGTAATCTTTTGGCACTTTTCTGGAGAAGTTTAATGCTCCTCCTGCTATTTAAATAAAATTTCCAGTTATCTAAAAAAAAGCTAATGAGCAACGTTATGTTAGTATGTAAGTAAATACATGCGAGAAAAAGTGATAATAAACAAAATCGTAACAGCTACCAAGTTATATATTTTATCACGAAACAAAGTTCCACAAACTAAAGCAACCCTATTGTTTAATTGCGGTATGAGTGTTAGTGAGTCACTGCTTGCTGCATCTTCAAATGCAGAGAAGGATGAAAATATAAAGAATGGGCCCAATCGGAACATTCTCTGAACGCTGTTGAAGGTGTAGTCCTTGTAGTTCATTTTGGTATGCGATAGGAGACAAGACAATTAGCCGTAATGCTAATTATCTGCAAGTGAGGCCGTTGAACACTTCCATTCCATGGACAGAAATCCACTGATATAGACCATTGAACTGAACTACCCTACCCCCCCTGTTTCGTCTTCCATTCCTTGCAGAGGATCTTGTCGAGCTATGATATACCAAACCCCACAAACAGATGTATCAAAGATGTAGATAACACCCATTACTTGGTTGCGACAAGAACAAAAATGCTGAGCACAGTAAAACAAGTAGAATTAAACAACTCCACATGGAATGACACTCTGATAGACTTCGACAGTAAGCAATAAAACAGGCAAGAACCCAACTACTGAGAGATAAATATGACTCTTCACCAATGTGGGAATTGAAGCACATTCAAACAATTAGGTGAGTAAAGTTAGAATAGCATTTTACACCGGAATCAATCGAACTAAGGAACCATAGATGATATAAAACGCAGTTGACATGAAAAACAAAGAAGCATAAATCCAATAATGATATGCTAGTGGGCTAAATAATTGGTGCGATGATCAGATCTATTGTGTAGATAGAAGACATCCAATCAGTAAAATTAAAACCATGAGAGGAGAAATGATTGTGCTATGATCAGATCTTAGAGTTCCACCAGGGTATGTGTAAAACCCAAAATTACATTCATAAGAAACCATTTTGTGATGAGATCTTTCAGAGAGATTTTTGGGATTTTTCTGTTTTTTCTTTCCACGCCGCCGGCTTCGCTCCTCACTTCTACCTCATTCTTGAAACACCAAAATGAAATTCTAGGGTTATTTTTCATTTCATAGACAGCGATAAAATTGTCATTTACCAAAATCTCCTTTTAACTCTAACCTTCCCTTGGTTATTATTAAGCCTGGGCTTTGGGGTACACACCCCAACTACTACTACCCGATGTCCTTCGCTGTTGTCAGTTGCATTGCTTTCGTTTCCGCCTCAAAGGAGGTTGTGATCCCTAATGGTGTTGATCCAGATTTATAGGAGGATACCTTGGATGATGTTAATGTGGATGATGATAAGGTGTTGGGTGGTTGGGTGGTGGAGGAAGTAGACTGTGCAGTTCTGGATCCCTGCTCAGGTGTGCAAAGAATTTGCTCGATATTACTACTTCCCTTGAGAAATGGTTAGTTCGTGTTTTCAAAATTGCTTCGAAAAGTTACTTTTTTATGTAAGTAACATGGTGTTCATCAGAATGCCCTATGAGAAATGTCTTTTAACTTCTAATGAATGACAAACCCATAGGTTAGTTTGTCTTTCAACTTCTCATAGGGGTCGAAAATGAAATCACAATATCTACGGCAGTTGAAAGTCACTACACCATATTCTATCCTGCCATCTTCCTAAATGAATAGACAATAATGTTTCGTGACATAGATTGTTGGAAATAATTGGGTTTCACAAAGGATGAATGAATCAGAGAAGAAAGTGTTGCACTCCAAAACTTTCAAGGCTTGTATAAATTTCTTTTAGACAAATATTTCTACCCTCCCAATAACAATTGGCGATTACAACAGGTATGCGAAATATTGCCTTCAGGATACAATGAAAGCCCTGCAACGAAAACTGAATTCAAGGTTTGTACCCCTTGATTCAATCAAGAACACACAAAGAGATTTCTGATTTCTGATGATGCTTTTTGAAACAGAGAAAACAGATTGATTTTTCTTATATCTTAAACGAAACTGGGAGAAGCTATTTATAAAGGGTTTTGCACCTGTTGGGAATAGGTGTTTCTATTCACGAACCGTCAGGTTCCTTCATCAACAGACATCAATGGTGTCTTTTGGATTCGAAATTTTCGAACAGGCTTTTATCGGCCAAATAAAACCTTCAGTTCAAAAATTCTTCCGGGGGCGTTGCCCCCTTGAAACCCCCACCAGGGGCGGTCGACCACAGCCTGGGGGGCGATGCCCCCCAGGACCCCACTTTGGTAAGCGGTGTTGAAAATATTCCAACATTCTCCCCCTATTTTCAAAAACCATAAAACAAAGTTAAAACTTTTAAATCAGAGTGACTGCATCACCGAAGTGACTGCCTACGTACCCGAGTGGGATCAAGCCAACGTAGTTCAAGCACAATTGAGACTAAGCATCATCGTTGAAATCAACACATAAATGATAGGTATCTTTTGGATTTGAACCTTCACTTAGTGTAAGAAACTCAAAGCCTTATCGAGGTTCTATGGTGAAACCAGTCTTGAACCAAGTACCCCTTATGATAAAACCGGAGTCTCCACACATATTGATTTCATAAAATCATGTGTTCTGTAGCCAAGCACGTTAATGGCCATGTGCTTATATCCTTGTTCATGAGTCTTCTTTAGAGAACGGTCTTCTTCTCTTAGGAAACGGCCTTATTTCCATACTCATATAGGTAAGTCTCGAAGGTGTTTCTGCGATACACCTTTTACTAATCATAGACTCATTAAGGATTTACATCCATCCTATTTTCTTGCAGAAACCAGCACTAATAAGAAATGGGAAGTTTTTATATTGTGCTCCATAATCTACTTCCATAACTTGTTGGTACCACATTGAACCTTGTTTATCCTTTTCAAAACATAGGTTGGGTTTCTTCTATGGGAGATCAAACTTCCTTCACAGACCTTAGTCCCATTTCTTTCCTTTTTATTGAAACCACTGAACTTGGTAGACTTTTCGTAAATGGGTCTGCCAAATTCCTCTTTGATTCAATAAAGTTAACCGTAACTACTCCCCTCTTGAGTAGTTGCCTAACCATGTAGTGTCTAAGACTTGCATGTCTAGACTTTCCATTATAAGTCTTATTAGAGACATTATAGATTGTAGCTTGATTATCACAATTAATCAAGACCGCCGGAGTTGGCTTCTTCCAAAAAGGAATCTCCATAAGTAGGTTTCTAAGCCAATCTGCCTCCTTACATGCATCAGTTAAAGCTATCAATTCTGACAACATTGTTGAATCAGAAATACAAGTCTGCTTCTTGGAACTCCAAGACACAGCAGCACCCCCTAATGTAAAAATCCATCCAGAAGTTGACTTGGAATTTGATTCTACATTGTTCCAGTTAGCATCGCTGTACCCCTCTAGTGCAGCGGGATAGCCTGGTAATGCAAACCAAAATTATTGTTCCTTTCAAGTAAGCCATAACTGAAATGTTTCCAGTGTTCATATCCTGGATTACTTGAGAAACGACATAATATTCCCACGGCTTGGGCTATGTCCGGTCTTGTGCAATGCATAGCGTACATAAGACTCCCAATAACACTAGAATACTCAAGTTGAGCATGAGTACGGCCGGTGTTCTTCATTAACTTGATAGTATGGTCTAAAGGAGTAGGTGCTGGATTGTCATCAAAGTGACCATATTTCTTGAGAAATTTCTCAATATAATGAGATTGAGTTAAAACCAACTCATCTCCCTTTCTTAGGATCTTAATTCCCAAGATTACATCAGCCTCTCCTAAATCCTTCATAT
Source organism: Papaver somniferum (assembly GCF_003573695.1). Lineage (NCBI taxonomy): Eukaryota > Viridiplantae > Streptophyta > Magnoliopsida > Ranunculales > Papaveraceae > Papaver > Papaver somniferum. The sequence continues at coordinate 8,281,577 of NW_020618825.1, read as the reverse complement.
CAAAGTTAGAACTAAGAAACTTCTTTGTTTCTTCCACAACAGATATGTCAGACCCAAAGATTAACATATCATCAACATACAAACAGAGAATCACACAACCAGAACTATCATGCTTACTATAGATACATTTGTCCGCATCATTCACCACAAAACCATATGACAAAACTACTTTATCAAACTTCTCATGCCATTGCATAGGGGCTTGCTTCAAACCATAGAGAGATTTCACTAACTTGCAAACTTTCTTCTTGGCCTGGTGATATGAAACCTTCAGGTTGTTCCATATATATCTCTTCTTCTAAATCCCCATTTAGAAAAGCAGTTTTGACATCCATTTGATGCACAACCAACTTATGAATAGAAGCAAGTGCAATCAAGCAACGAATGGATGAGATGCGGGCAACAGGAGCATATGTATCAAAGTAATCAATACCATGTCTTTGTTTATAACCCTTGGCAACTAGCCTTGCCTTAAACTTATCAACTTCACCATCAGCTCTCAACTTTCTCTTGAATATCCATTTACTTCCTATTGCTTTAGCACCAGGAGGTAAATTTACTAATACCCAAGTCCCGTTAGTCAAAAGCGAATGCTTTTCATCATTGATGGCTTCTTTCCAGAAATTTGCATCTCTAGAACTCATGGCTTCAGCATAAGTTTTAGGGTCATCATCAGTATGCATAACATACTGGTTAACACTAAGAATTCTATTCTTATTTGCCTCTACAAGGTAATAAATAAAGTTTGGATCAGGCTTTTTCTCAATCCTTCCTCTCTTACTCCTTCTAGGTTCGATATCTTCAGTAGGCACTGAAATATCATTGTCATGAGTAGGAGAGGGATTTTCATCATTGTTATCAATCTCCATAGGTTCTAGATCAGGTAACAATGGATTCTCCATGGGTTGCATTTGAGAACTGTTCCTATTTAAGTTCTCAAAGAATTCCACATCTACAGATTCTATAATCTCAAAAGTGTCAAGGTTTATAAATCTGTAGGTGATACTATTAAGAGAGTATCCCACAAAAGCACATTTATAAGCCCTGTTTCCCAACTTTGGTCTTTTGGGATCAGGCTTTCGAACATATGCTAAACAACCCCAGACTTTAAGTCTTCTCAAGTTTGGTTTCCTCTTAAACCACAACTCATAAGGAGAAACACTCTTCTTTTTCAAAGGAATTCTATTCAAAATATAACATGCAGACAACATAGCTTCACCCCACAAAGAATTAGGCAAACCAGAACTTATAAGCATGCAATTAACCATATCAATCAAAGTTCTATTTTTCCTTTCAGCCATACCATTTTGTTGAGGTGTGTAAGGTGCAGTACGTTGATGAACTAAACCATGCTCTTGACAAAAGGAATTAAATTCAGTAGGAAAGTATTCACCACCACGATCAGAACGTAAAATCTTAATTTTGTGCTCTAATTGTGTCTCTACTTCTGCTTTATAAATCCTAAATTTATCAAAGACTTCATCCTTAGATTTCATTAAATATGTATAAGCATATCTAGTACTATCTTCTATAAAAGTGACATAATACTTATTTCCACCACGAGTGGCAGAACCATGCAAATCACCCACATCACTATGTACTAATTCAAGTAAGGAAGAATTTCGTACTACAGACTTATGGGAAATTCTAGTTATCTTTGCTTGCACACATATTTCACATTTAGAAGCATGATCAAAATTGCAATCAGAAATCAAGCCTAATCGATTCATGTTTCTAAGAGAACCATAATTCACATGCCCTAATCTACCATGCCATAAATTAACAGAGTCAACAATATAAGCAGAACCATTATTTATTAAATTAAGCTTAATCATCCCATTACAAATATCCTTGTCCAACAAACACACCATTTTTGGACAACACAAACTTATTAGACTCATAGGTCGTCTTGAATCCAGCCTTCATTACAAGGTCGCCGGAAACAAGGTTCTTCACGATGTCAGGGACATGTAAAACATTAGTAAGAGTCACAGTCTTTCCCGAAGTAAACGAGAGTTCAACAGTGCCTTTCCCAATAACTTTGCTGCGTTGACCGTTTGCGGAGACAACATCGTTTCCTTCTCCACTAACCGGTTCGTATGTCTTGTAAAGATTTCTATCCTTACAGATATGGATGGTTGCACCATTGTCGTACCACCATCCACCCCCAGTTTCAGCAACAGCATTGGCGGCTTGCACCACGATCACAAGTTTGTCATCGACCATATTTGCCTCCTTTTTCTGGTTCTGCTGTTGTTTCTTTTTGAGACGACAGTCACGAGCAAAATGGCCGGGTTTGTCACAGAAGTAGCAAGGGCCGACAGCGCCCTTCTTCTTACTCTTCTTGTTGGGATGCTTCTTAAACTGAGTATCATTCTTAGGTTTCAAGGAATTCGGTGTTTTAGATTCTTCTACGCTATTCACCTTAGAATGGTTTTCAGAATGTGGACTATCCTTAAGTTCTCGCTTACGAGAGTCCTCTTCTATGCGAAGATGACGTTGTAAGGCCTCTAAATCATAGTCAGTCTCAGCATGCTTAAGTTTCTTCTTATAACCATTCCAAGAAGGGGGAGACGAGAAATAATAACCCCAACAACAAACGCAGAAACAAGATCAATTCCAGCATCCTTAAGTTGATTAACTATGAGTAAAAGTTCACTGACCTGGGCAATGATTGACTTACTGTCAACCATCTTAAAATCCATGAAATTGCAAATCAGGAATTTCTTGTTGCTTGCTTCAGAAATCTTGTATTTGTTGTCAAGCGCAGTCCACAATCCCTTTGCAGTCCCAATACTCCGATGTGCATTGTACACATGTTTGTCCAGAGCATTCAAAATATGACCACGACACATGAAATCATCTTCCTGACGCTGCTTTCGTCTAGCCTTCAATTCCTCAGTGTCATTGTCAGTTGCAGCAGGAATTTCCTCCAATCCATCTTCAAGTATGTACCACAACTTGATGGTGATCAGGAAAAACTTCACAGTCTCTTGCCAACGGGTAAAACCTTCACCATCAAAACGTTCCAATCGAGTAAAGGTTTGGTTCATCACTTGCAGAGATTGAGCAGTAGCATTCGAATTCGAAGATTCACCCTCCATTGCCAGAAGATATTTGTCTAAAAACTGTTGGAAAAAATTGGGTTTCACAAAGGATGAATGAATCAGAGAAGAAAGTGTTGCACTCCAAAACTTTCAAGGCTTGTATAAATTTCTTTTAGACAAATATTTCTACCCTCCCAATAACAATTGGCGATTACAACAGGTATGCGAAATATTGCCTTCAGGATACAATGAAAGCCCTGCAACGAAAACTGAATTCAAGGTTTGTACCCCTTGATTCAATCAAGAACACACAAAGAGATTTCTGATTTCTGATGATGCTTTTTGAAACAGAGAAAACAGATTGATTTTTCTTATATGTTAAACGAAACTGGGAGAAGCTATTTATAAAGGGTTTTGCACCTGTTGGGAATAGGTTTTCTATTCACGAACGTCAGGTTCCTTCATCAACAGACATCAATGGTGTCTTTTGGATTCGAAATTTTCGAACAGGCTTTTATCGGCCAAATAAAACCTCAGTTCAAAAATTCTTCCGGGGGCGTTGCCCCCTTGAAACCCCCACCAGGGGCGGTCGACCACAGCCTGGGGGCGATGCCCCCCAGGACCCCCTTTGGTAAGCGGTGTTGAAAATATTCCAACATTCTCCCCCTATTTTCAAAAACCATAAAACAAAGTTAAAACTTTTAAATCAGAGTGACTGCATCACCGAAGTGACTGCCTACGTACCCGAGTGGGATCAAGCCAACGTAGTTCAAGCACAATTGAGACTAAGCATCATCGTTGAAATCAACACATAAATGATAGGTATCTTTTGGATTTGAACCTTCACTTAGTGTAAGAAACTCAAAGCCTTATCGAGGTTCTATGGTGAAACCAGTCTTGAACCAAGTACCCCTTATGATAAAACCGGAGTCTCCACACATATTGATTTCATAAAATCATGTGTTCTGTAGCCAAGCACGTTCTGGCGATGCCCCCCAGGACCCCCCTTTGGTAAGCGGTGTTGAAAATATTCCAACATAGATGTCGGAAAATATGCATTTTGGGTTTCCCGGAATTCATGTTCATGCGTCAAACAAAAATACTAACATAATAGAGAGTCGGTTGATCAAGACGAGGTATCCTCTCTCCTTAAATATAATTCATCTTTGCATACGGTGTTCATGGTTTACGGATGTCTGACGTGTGATAAGTGTTTTATCAGTAGTTCTTTATTTTGTACGTATTAATAATTTTATTTGATTACGCAGAGTTTAATAAATAAAAAGCTCGATTAAATGCCCATTAAATGGATGAAAATTCAAATACCCCGGATGAGCAGTGGAATTGGAGTAAATTCTCAAAATAGTAACATATCTATGGGGTCTAATTAATAGTTCCCATGTACAATCTCATCACAAGTGAGTTCAATTAACATTCAAAAATGTATCACTGAAATTGAACGATAAAAATCTGTATAACTAGACAAACATACCACAAGTATAATGAAGCAAATCAGGCAGCAAAGACCATAAGTCTCAACTAATAAATTATAACCATGAAAGAAAAAATGATAGTGCGATGATCAGATCTATTGTGTGGTTATCTCCATCTAGGTATGTGTAAGGCTTCCTAAACAAGCTCAAAAATACATTCATGACGACAACAACAAACCATTCCTGATGAGATTTTTTTAGGAATTTTTTTTGTTTCTTCACCGCCGCCGGCCTCACTTATCAATCTCCACTTTCACTCTCTCAATTTTCTCTCTTTCTGAAACATCAGATGGGAATTCTAAGGTTTTTCATTTTACAGACGAAACTACGTAGTAATTTACCAAGTTGTCCTTTTAATTAAATTTTCCATTAGATTTTAGAATAGGCGTCGGAGAGTTGAGGTGAATGCATATTGCAAGAAAAATTGAGTTACCTAGCATTTTTAGGGGCCACTCAAAAGGAATTAGGGGCCAACAATAAAACAAAGTAGGGTCACCCAAACCTAAAGTGAGTTACCCTTTATCACGCATATTTCTTAATGGCAAAATTGCCCTTATGTAATCGGGAGATAAGTGCACAATCAGAAGTTTGAGTAGCATTCGTAAAGAAGAAACTTTTAGGAAGAAGTTTGAGTAGCATTCGGGAGATAAACTTACAATAGGAGGACTTGAAATAATCAGAAGTTTTAGTAGTTAACCAGACTTCCGAATATAGAATGGCTCAAAAATCATATTTTCGAGAGCAAAAATGAAAATTTTCGAATTTTGGACTTGACATAATCGGAAGCGGTAGTAGTTAAGCAGATTTTCGAATATAGAGTGGCCCAAAAATCAGATTTTGGAAAAAAACTCAAATTTTCGAATTTTTGTACTAGTCATAATCGGAAGACCAAGTAATTCATTTGACTTCCGAATATGTGTTGGCTCCCAAATGAGAACCACCATGAACCTTGGCATATAGGCTTTGGAACCACCATCAGCCTCGGCATATAGAGCCTTGGCACTACTATATTCGGAGGTTTACAGTGTTACTCGAACCTCCGAATATAGAGTGGCCCAAAAATCAGATTTTGGTAAAAAACTCAAATTTTCAAGTTTTGTACTAGTCATAATCGGAAGACCAAGTAATTCATTTGACTTCCGAATATGTGTTGTATACCAAATAAGAACCACTATGAGCCTTGGCATATAGGCCTTTGGAACCACCATGAGCCTCGGCATATAGAGCCTTGGAACTACTATATTCGGAGGTTTATATTGTTACTCGAACCTCTGAGTATAGAATGGCTCAAAAATGAGATTTTGGAAAAAAAACTCAAATTTTTTAGTTTGTACTAGTCATAATCGGTAGTAAATTGTGTTACGTTAACTTCCGAATATATTCGACTTTCGAATTTGTGGTACTTACTATGCTCACTATCTACCGATTGTGTTTAATTTTAGTACAAAAAATTTAAAGCAGTACCAGGAACATAATCAGTGGACAACAATCAATTTACCTACCGATTATGGTTGATGTTCTTAAGAAAAGAAGAACACCAACCATAATCGGAAGATAACAAATAATTTACCTACCGATTATGGTTGATGTTCTTCATTTTCAAAGAACATCAACCATAATCGGTAGGTAAAATATATTATTATCCACCGATTATGCTTCTGCTACTGTAAATGCTAGAAAAAATTCCGATCAAATTTTTTATTCAAGCAATAAAATCTAACTTTGGATCACAACTATACTATCATCTATCCGCTTTGCTTGTTTAACTCGTCTTTTTTTTTATTATGTTTTAAGTTTCAACTTTAAGGTCAATGAATTTTGGGTTTTATAAAAAAATTAGTTTGATCGACGATCTTTGGTTTCAATCAAAATTAAAACGATGAAAAAAAATTCAATGGGTAGAAAAGAGAAGAAGAAGAGGAATGATATGATTATGAAAATAAAGGATATAGGTTTAGATTTAGTATAAAGGTGACGGACAATATTGACAATTCTCTACTTTTTAAGACACCCCTTAACCCTCTTCAATGGTTGAGGTGAATGCATATTGCAAGAAAAATTGAGGATCGAAAATGCTATACCCATGCAATTGTTATGATTTGGAACTTTTAATTTTACGTTATATTAGGCTAAAAAATAACTATAAAATGAGTTCATTCTACAAACTTAACATGTATAATGAACTACTATTACGAGTTCATTCTACCATATAAACTACTATTAGGAGCTTTTAATTTTAAGATTCATAGTTGCAAACACTGCTTTTCACTCACAAACAGAATACTCGGAAGCTGATGAGAAGTCTCTTTTAGCTGCATCCAATCTGAGCTTCACAGAATCCCCAGAAGTAGGCTGCCAAATTGGTGGGTCTTGAGTTGAGATCAAGACTGTTTCAATAGTACTGCCGCTTTGGTGTATCCTAGTGAGGAAATTCACTCAAGTAGACTAAAATTGTACGAGAAATGCTCCACATTTTTTGTATGTTTTTTTGGTGGTACCGCGCTTTTTGGCCTAAATCTGAGTACTTGAGCATTAAATGTGGAACTCGTATATCAACTCAAGTAGTATGAAGCTGGGTGACTTAATATATGCATTGCGGCACAAATTCTGCAATTAGTTAGATCAATGTGCACCATTGCAACCCAAATCTAGAATTTCTCACTGGGTTTCAATTTTTTTGCATTAATGCCTCGTGATCTAAAATTTTCAATCTATCACGTTAATTTGTAACGAGATTTGCTTCTCAATCCAAAATATCTCCTAATCACAATGAGAAATCGGTCTTTCTAATATAAAATATGGTTGGCGGCCAAAAATCTAGAAGTAAACCAAATAGCAGGAAAACATGCTCCAAAATCTAGAAGTAAACCAAATAGCAGGAGAAAATGCTCCACTTTTGCTCATCTCCAAACGGTGTAGGGCATCATTTTAGTTTCTTAGGAGCTGTCTCTTTTCAATTTCTTCTGCTCTGTTTCACGACGCCTCAAACACAACCATCACAGATCTCGATGACTTGTGATGTTGATAATCGATCATCAACCAGAAGAACAAGACAGTAGTATAATGATATCTCCTCTCAACATAGCTGGTATTGGGTAATCCTCTTCATTGTTTCTGTGAGGCGGTCCACAGTAGCTTACCATGAAACAGCTAGAAAAGGATAGAATCCAGTCCAACGTTGCAACCACTAGGTCGCAGGTAAAACCTTACCTTGATTGAGTATGTTATTTGGATTTTAGATCGTTTGAATGCTGCTAAAAAATTGTTTTTAATTTGGATTTTAGAAATTGGGCTTTCTGAAATCATCTAGATATTTGGGTGAATTATGTTTTGTTTGTTAGGTTCTAAGGGTGTTTCTTTAGGAAGAATTTGTTGTCATTTAATGGGTGATTTCATTTTGGTTTAGATTTTTTTCATTTTTATTTCTGTTTGTATTTCTGCTCTAGGTTGGCTTATCCCTTTTGTTTAAGTGTCTATTCAAGCATTCAGCCCAAGGTTTTCCGGTAATTACTGATTGTTGGAAATTTGGAAAGGGAAAATTATCGTTTTGTCGTATTTTATGTGGTCCCAACTTAATTTGGTCCACCAACAAAATGGGAGATCTATTTGGTCCCAATTTATTCAAAAATATTAAAGTATCGAAAATAACCTTTCTCTCTCTTATTTTCTCTCTTCTTCACGTGTTTTTTTTCCTCTTTTTTTATTTTCTCTCTTTTTAACATTAATAAATAAAAAAACTTAAAAATGAAATATGTTTCAAAATATAAGTCGAAAATTAATAAATTTTCTTTATTCGGAAAGGCCTCGTCGAGATCTACACAATGAGTACCCATTATACTATGTTTCGAAATTTTATTTTTTTCGGTATAGTAGTTCATATCCAAGAATGAACACTATTCTTGAACATGGTAGTTCATTCTACTTCTAGCAGTTCATTTCGTAGAATGAACTCGTAAAAGTTTTTCATTATTAACAATAGTAGTTCATTACTATAGTTCACATTTTACAATGAACTCATAAGGTGTTCGTTATGGTAGTTCATATTATAAAATGAACTCGCATATTGTAGAATGAACTCGTGATATGTGTTCATATTATAGAATGAACACTTAATAGTATTTTATATGGTAGAATGAACTCCTAATAGTAGTTCATTATGCCAGTTCATTCTGTAGAATGAACTCATTTTATAGTTATTTTTTTGCCTAATATAACGTAAAATTAAAAGCTCTGAATCATATCAACAATGGTTTTAGTTGGAAAGCTATCGTCGAGGGCTTTCCGAATATATAAAATTTATCATTTTTGGACATGTGGTTCAAAAGATATTTCAATTTTAAACTTTTATTTATTTATTTTTATTAAGAGAGAGAAAAAGAGAAAAAAAATGACACTTATGCCACTCTTAAAAGACCAAACAATAATATTTAAGACCAAACAACAATATATATTTTTAAAAAAGACCAAATAGACAGTTGATTCGGTCAACTGGACCAAACTAACTCTAATATATTATGGGTCCGGATCATGGGACTTCCAATTTGAACGCATGGGTTGGACACAATTTCCTAACCATCGATTATGGGATATCCTACGACAGTACATTTCCATGAGGTGGCATTTTTTTAAGCTATACGGCTCTCACCCAAGCCGAGCCGATAACTTAATTACGTACTGGACTAACTAAGGAAATATGTATATCTTTTCCCCTATTTTCTGCTGCAACTTCCCATATTTATCCACCGCGATTCCAATTTCCCTTTCTTGTTTATGATTATTTTCCCTTTCTTGTTTATGATTATTTTCCTTTAGTTCCTTGTGATTATCATCAGATATCACGTCAAAATCTGGTATGGACGAACCGCCAAATACTTTCACTTGTGGTGATGATCAAGTTCAGAGTGATGAGACTAAGGACATGAATCATTATTCAAATGGACAAAATGATGTGAGCAATTTGGAGAGTCCATATGAAGGAATGCATTTCAATACATGTGAATAAGCGCAGGAGTATTATACCGATTATGGCCGGCGAAATGGATTTTAAGTTAGGGTTCGATCATAAACAAAACACGCGTTGGTGTAGACGAAGTGACATCAGTTTATATGGTCTGTGCTCGCGAAGGGGAAAAAAAGAAGAAACAAGAGAACATCGAAGGAATAGACAAAAAAGGGATAAGCACAAAGGGGAAAAAAAGAAGAAAAAAGAGAACATCGAAGGAATAGACAAAAAAAGGGATAAGTTGCAGTACCATCAAATGTGAGTGCAAGGCAAAGATTCGATTTCTTAAGAACGTAGTAAATGGATAATAACAATATTTTCAGATGAACACAACCATAAATTCGTATCACCAAGCAAGAGGAAGCGTATGCGCATTAATAGATGATGAAACAGAGAAGTCTGACGGTTACGACTGTTCAGTTGCATATAGACTAGGTTATCTATGTCGAAGATCTACTCAAATGGCCTGCACTGCATCAAAATCAGATAAGTTATATAAGATGGCAGTTGATGGTGTGAAAGATCTTTTTGATAGAATCATGGATGAACATAATAATTTGGTCAAAGATAATGGATCTTCACAAGTTCTGAATTGTGAACCTCAGGAGGATAATAACGGAATTCAGCAATTGCATCAACCATTTGTTGAAAATCCAAACATATCACAAACTAAAGGAAGACCTCCCAAAGACGATAAAGGAAAAAGAAATGTTAGTAGTACGGGTAGACTACTGGCTGGGATTGAATCGTCTACTGCTAAAAAAAAAAGTGTTCAGTTTGCCAAGAGACAACGCACGACAAAAGAAACTTCCCCAAAAAGGCAAATGTGGAGCAATTAAAAATCAGTGATCCAAGTAAGTAATACAAAATCTTAACTTTTCCGTGCATCATTAATTTTCTATTCAAACCGTGTTTATATTCATGTAGGTACAAACTCCAGCAGTGAGGATACAGTTTCACTTGGGATACAATAGTGATTACCAAACTCAGGTAATAATAGACCTGTGAAGTAATTTGTAAACTAAAGATGACATTATACTTGCATTCTTGCTCGCTGATAAATTTGGACACATGCAATGCTTCTTAACTAATAAAATCTTTATCATTTTCTGCAGAAATCTTTCCAAAACCGAGTTAAATGCGGAAGTGAGAAGATCTCAAAGTATGGACAAATAACTGCGATGGAAGTCCTAAAAGCTTGTAATGACTTGGTGTAAGCCTAACTGCTGAATAGTTCAAAAGCTTAACCATTCAGTGGAAACTCACTGATGGACAACCAATTGAAGTCAGATGAGAGATTAGTTTATAAGACTATATAGGACATGCTTTTTCTTAAAAAGTTTTTTCAGTTTGACGATATTTTGATATTTCAGTTCGACTACATTTTGGCAATGTTATGATTATTTGACAATCATATAAGTATTCCAAATGTGATTCTACTAATTGTATGTCTTCCCAAGATAAAACATCACCTAAACAAGAGGAATAAGGATGTGAATCTGACGTGAATCGAACACGCAACCTTCTGACCTGGAGCCAGACCCGCTACCATTGCGCCACAGATTAATATCGAAAACACATTTAAGGAAAGTTAATATCTAGCAGACTTCCCTCCAAGTCAGTATCAATGTAGTCTAGAAAATGAAGAACATACCGTAAAAACAATACCAATTTGAGCCCATAAATATCCTCAATTTTCAAGGAAATACAAAGCATTCATAGCTAAGACTATGGCCTGCAAGTAAAAAATAAAACGGAAATTAATATCATGTACAACATAATGAGCAGCTTGACAGCTGCGGAAAACCGGCAGAACGAGAAAACGAGAAAGAATAAAGCATAGAAAAATCCCAAACTATTGAAATGTTCGCATTAATCCATATTTGATAAAGAATTCAGATGGCACATTCATGAGCTAGGATATTCCTAATCTATACCACTTAATTGCTAACCATATTCTAACATAAAGGGTGGTACTAAATAAATCCCAAGGTACAGAAAAAAAAGTTCCCATAAGCCTCATTAACTCGTTTTAATCTTTACAGAACAGTGCAGCTCATTTGTTAACCTTACCAAAAACAATTTTGTAAGGCAAGGGAACAAATGGGTTGTTAAGTACCCAATGCCTCAAAGGAAGTGGAACTGGGTTACTAATGGTTCTGTTAGAGCATCCACAATGGACGACCAAAACTATAATTTTGATCGAGAAATTAATCGCAGTGGTACTGACTAAAACAAAAAATCTGGACTAAAACTAAAAACTGGAGTATATTTGGTCTGAAAGCTTGACCAAAACTATATTTGGTCGAGCGGAGGTTAAAAATGCGTTTGATTGCAGGCGCATATTAGAAGTCCGTATGGAGTGGGACGTAGATATAAAATTCGCCCCAAGCAAAGATGCAGATATAAAGTCCGTTCGACTGGGACCAAATTATAATGTTCGCCTGATGGGGCGCAAGTATAAAGCTCGTCTGTTGTCAGACAAACTTATAAACATGGTTTATCCATGGATTTTAAACAGACCAACTTATAAACATGGTTTGTCCATGGATTTTAAACAGACCAACTTATAAACATGGTTTGTCCATGGGTTTTAAATCTTCGACTGATGGAAGGAAGTTTAAATGTGCGTCTGAAGACCAGGCGTATTTATAGAGTCCGTTTCATTTTATACGAACATATAAGGTTCGCCTGTTGTCAGACGAAGTTATAATGGGCGTCTGGGTTAGGCGTAGCTGTAATCTTCGTCTGTGAATGAGGCGCAGTTTATATGATCGTTTCGTTTCAGGCGTAGGTTATACGTCCGCTTGAGTATAATTTGGTCGTGCCCGCTGTGTTTAACACCGACTATAAACTAAAAAATACCAAATTTTTTAGTTTTTGCTCTTTGGTTTTGCTCGCACCATTATGGATGCTCTTATATACTATACTCAAAGCATAGTGAAAGTAAACTAGACGGGATATTCTACCACTAACTAATTAATCTACACATTCATATGTACCTAATTAATCTACACATTCAGTCCACTCGATATTGGCACTCTAATTAGCAGCATGGATATTTGCACTCAAATGAAAGATTAAAATAAACAATTGCAGAGTGATTGAGAAATATACAAACCAACATCGTTTGCTGATTTAAGCCACCATTTTCCTCGACACACATGTAACCATTTGATTCAGGCAGACCTACAGAAAAGATAACCCATGTTCAAGTTGTCATATAGAGATGATCATAATGTGACAGCACCAAGACTTGTACCCAATCCATCGCTTCAAAATCAATACTTCAGATATATTATGAATTAGTATAAAAATTGTTAACGAACTTCAAAATCAAGATTTTGGTTCTATTCTCAGTTAGAGGTTACTATTTGACAAGCATAATCAACCCCTAAGTCATTTCCTTTCTAATTAGAGATGAAATATATACTCTAGCCAGTCCTAAGGTTTGGTTAAGTGTTCTTCTGATGATAATTAACCCAAGCACAAGCTACAACAGAAAATTAAAGAGATAAAGATGTAATTAATACTAAGAAATATACTCTTCTTTCAGGACTTTCGACAAATAGTAGAGCATCTTTGTTGTTTGCAAGAGGTGTGTTGATTTGAGCTTCTCTCGTAGCTTCTCCACCATGTCCTTCGAAGATTTTAAGAGTTCCATATTATCCCAATCTTCCATTCCTTCTCAATTTTGAAATCATCTCACCGAACTCTTAATTATACCCGTCTCAACTTTCAAACCCAATTAAGATTTTAGTCAAATCAAGACCAAAATTAGGGCTCAACTTATTTCAAATAAGAAACAATAAATCAATTAGAGTACATAATATTAAAGAAAATCATACCTGCGCATATACTAGTACTAGTACGAATTCGTAATAATAAACTCAATTCATGACTGGAAGCAGAACCAAAGTGAAAGAGAGAAAAGTCTAATATGGATAGAGAGCTTGTATAGATTTGTTTCCAAAGATATACTTGGTTATCGGCTCCGCTCGGCTTGGATAAAAGCCATGTAATTTTTAAGCCTAAGAACGACACCTCATCAGCAAGTACTACCGTAGGATATATACCATAATAGATGGTTAGGAAATTGTGTCCAAACCATGCGTTCAAATTGGAAGTTACCACTAAATCCTCCAGCTGAGAGTGGACATTCACTCCTTAATAATCCTTGACAAGCAGCTTATAACTTTCCCATGTAGCTCAGTCCTGGCAGTTCAACACATTAAGGTAATAACTCCGTGCATGTTAATGATAGTTTTTTTTTTCTTTTTTATATAATAATAATAGTGATCTGTAATTCTGATAGGTTCTTATGCAACAATGTTACTTTGTTTAGAAGGCTGCGAACATGCTTGGTTTTAATGGTGTACTTAAGCTACCTTAAGTTGAAGCAGTGATGAGCTCTCCTATGTAGCTGATTTGTATTTAAGCCACCTATCTCTCATCATGAGATAAGGAGACATTTGGCATGTAGATCTTTGGTTTTTCAGTGAAAAGATGAAAAGTAAGAAACATCGAAAGCACAAAAATCATTCGATTTTAGTTATGCTTAACTCTAAGGAAGCATGATTATTGTTCTCTGTACCAGTCACCTCCATATTCTTAGTATAGCTCAGTTAATTTCTTTGAGTGAGTAGCTAATCATTTTTCAATGTATGCGCTTTCATTTTCTGTAGTGATATGGGTAGTAAAAATGATAATCAGGGTCAAGACCCGATTGATTTTAATTATCTCGGTTTCAATATTTAATCTCTGTTTTGGCAATCTAAGCCTGTAATAGGATATCAACATCTTCTCTATATTAGAATAATCAGACTACTATGACGACGTATGTCGACATTCTTTTGTCGTTCCTATGACGACATTCTGTTGTACACACTTTGTTTCCCTATTTTGTTGTTATTCTTGTTATTCTTCCGGATCTTTAGTTATTTTCCTTTCATTATTTTTGTAAACACAATTGTAACCGTGTATATAAAATACACTGATCAATGAATTGAAACTTCACATTGTTGTGAAATCAAACAACCTTGTCAACCATTTCTTTATGGTATACAAGAGCTAGCTTAATATTTTTTTTTTCTGAGAATCCTAATCATCATGACTCTAGCAGAAGATCAATCAAACCTAAACCCTCCTAAAGTTATTCCTTAAACAGATACTGTTTTAACTCCATCAAGTCCATATTATGTACATCCTTCTGATAATCCTACATCAGTCATCTATACTCCTCTTCTTAATAGTGAAAACTACTGCACTTGGGGAAGAGAAATGATGAAAGCACTTAGTGCGAAAGGAAAAACAGGATACATAGATGGAATTATTGTGAAACCTACAAACCCGACATACATCTCTCACTGGACGCATTGCGATGATCTCGTTGGAAGTTGGATTTCCAACTCGGTCGATCCAGGAATTCGATCCAGCACACAGACTTTCCTTCCGCGCGTGAACAATGGCTGGAGATAAAGTCCCGGTTCTCACATCACAATGCATCCAAGCTTTATGCAATCAAGCAGTCGATTGCAACATTAAAGCAAGAGAATTTGAATGTGGCGATGTATTATACTCAACTCAAAACTCTTTGGGATCAGCTAGATACCTTCAGGCCGATCGAACCATGCATCTGCAGAGCAGGTAAATTATGTGGATCATCATAATCAAGATAGATCGATGGAATTTTTGCAGGGTTTACATGAAAGATTTTCCTCTCTGCGAAGCCAGATTCTTTTAATGGAACCTATGCCATCTCCTATTAAGATCTACAACCATGTTAGGCAGGAGGAAGAGCAACAAGGTATCAATTCTTCCTCTTTTCCTACGATTGAATCAGCAACTTTATATGCTTCTCGTGGTGATTATCGAACCCAAAGGTTCTCTGCACAACCTGGAGGAAACAACAACCATAGCTCGGGCAATAACAAACGACAACGCCCCTTTTGTGACCATTGTAACAAGCACGGTCATACCAGGGCCACCTGCTGGAAACTGAATGGATATCCAAAGGACTTACCAAAGCCCAGAGACTCTGATTCTCATCCTCTCGCTGCTGCCACCATACTAGCGTTTGTGCCTATGTCGTCCGTTGCTGCACCGACTATCTCCGCAGCACAGTATGCCCGGCTTCTCTCGTTGTTCGATCCAGCCAATCATGTTTGGATAGTAGATAGTGGTGCTACTCATCACATATGTTCATCTCTTTCTTTCTTTACTACTTATACTTTGGTTACCAAACCAATTAGTGTGCAACTGCCGGATGGATCTGTTACCTCCGTGACACATATTGGCAATATTGATTTGTCTCCGACTCTCAAACTATTGGAAGTTTTTTCACTAGTAGAAAAGTGACATTTAGTAACAGTTCAAGCTTTCATAAGGTAACAGTTCGTAAATTACCTGTTACTAAATACTAGGTTGTTAAATAATGGTAATAGTTTTTGTAAGAACTGTTACATAATGTTTTCTAGGTTGTATATTGTAACAGTTTTTATAATAAGTGTTACTATATACCCATGATACTGTAACAGATTTAATATGTTACCATAGTTGACATTATCGTGACATTTATTTAGACAAACTGTTATTATATACCCATGATACTGTAACACATTTAATATGTCACCATAGTTGAAATTATCGTAACATTTTTTATACCAACCGTTACCATATACCAATGTTACTGTAAAAAATTTAATATGTCACTATAGTTGACCTTATCATGACATTTCTATAAAACAACTGTTACTATTTATCTACATAACTAGTTATCTGTAATCCATTTCAAAAGGATTACCTACCTCTAGACCGACACAAGTGTAATAGGTTTCAATTTTGTTGATTCAATTTTGTGCACTAGATCTAGCCATCGTTCATGGATGGTTATCTCAGGTTTAATAGAAACTCAAATCTAATAAAAATAATAAACAAGTAGTATGATATGTAGAAATACCACAATATAATGTCTTGTAGGTGGGCGGTGACAACGAAGGTGGTGGTAACGAAGGTTGTGGTGGAGGTCGATGGTTTATTGTTTAATGAGGATAAATATTTTATATGGATAACATTAACCAAAAGTAAAGCATGGAATAGTGGTTCAAGAGTTATAGTCAGGTGTAATAGGTCTCAAGGTCGAATCCTGTGAAGAGTAATTTTATAAAATTTATATTTCAATATCAAGAAGCCCAACTTATGGTTGTGGAATGGTGGCCCGATGGTGGCGGGCATGGTGGTGATGATTGCAGCGGTACTGGTGTTGGAGGTGGTGGCGTCGCTAGTGGTGGAGGTGGTGGTAGTTTCACTATAAATTTTTACCTTTATGATGTTTTTATGACAGTTTTCATAAAAACTGTTACAGTTACTCAAACAATAGCAACAGTTTTATGAAAAAGAGTTACCGCAACAATTATTCAGTAACACATATTGAATAAACTGTTACCAAAAACTACTAACAGTGACAGTTTTAGAATTTGTGAGTCATTTTTCCATAGTCATTCTGTAACAGGTTTTGTAAACTTTCCGTAACAGGGGCTTTAGTAACACCGCAGAAAAAACTAAAACTGTTACAGAAATAATACAGTAACAGTTTTTAACTGTTACCGAACATCATTTTTTTACTAGTGTTTATATTCCTAGTTTCAAATTCAATTTAATTTCGGTTAGTCAATTGACTAGTTCAACGAATTGTTGTCTCAAATTCTCAAAAGATTATTGTATCTTTCAGGACCTGTCCATGAACACGGAGATTGGATTGAGTAAACGCATCGTTGGTCTTTATCATTTCATGTTTCGTCCATTTGCTTTATCACTTTCTGCAAATAAGCCTGTTGATACATGGCATCGCCGTCTCGGCCATCCTAGTATGGATTGTTTTCGTTTTTTAGCTTCCAAATTTGCTTATATTAGCTCTCGGTTTAATCATTCATGTGATGTATGCCCTATAGCAAAACAAACACGATTGAAGTTTAATAAAAGTCATTCTTTGTCTTCACGACCTTTTCAATTAATTCATGCTGATATATGGGGTCTCTTTGCAACTGAATCATTCACTGGTGCGAAATATCTCCTTACCATTGTGGATTTGAACTCAGACCCATTATCAGAACGAAAAGTCTGTAATTGAGGAATGAGAATTATCACATAGAGATTTCTTTACTCTAATTTAAACTGTAATAGTCACTGGAAAGTCTTCTTGGGAACTCGTCAGTAGAGAAATATGGTAGTTCTCTGACTGACTGCACCAGCACCACTCACTCTCCATACTTGGGTCTCTTTAAGAGTTTTGCATGTTCAACTTTAATTTGATATTTGTATTCTAATTGCTACTATCAAGTCTCATTTCAGATTTAAATGGGTCCTTTTGATATGAAAACTATGTTCCGGTTTGTATGAAACTCGAAAAGCATTTTTAAATTTTCTATGGCTATTACCTCAACTAGACTTATATTTTTAAGTTCTAACTGAGTCCTTTAAAATACATCTGGTCTGGGTAATGAATGGAAATTTAGATCTATGTTGACTGGAGTTGGATCTTTGAATGGTCTATAGAACTGGTTGTGTGGTTTTGGATAAATTATGTTTCATTTGATTTGATAAGTTGGACTCTGGACTCTTGCATTAATTAAAGTGGAAGTGCACAAGGGAGTAACTTCGGATCAATAACTATATGTAAGATAACTTATATTCTTTGATTAATATTTGTTAGACCCCTCAATGGCTGTGAGCCACGGTGTGAACTTGCTAGTGTTACGGTATAGTTGGCAGTCAAGTTGGTATTGGATAACTTAGGAGTATCCTAGCTCATAAATGTGTCATCTGATTTCAATACAGTATACCGAATTAATATGAACATCCTAATGATTTAGGTACTTCCATGTGCTTTATTCTTTCTCGTTTTTGTTGAAATGTTTGTATGACCATTAGACCTACGGACTAGTTTCACGGCAATGTCTGCCCATTTTAAGGTCCGACTGGCTTTGGATTAACAAAAACTACATAATTGATTTCATTTCGTAATGGTGCCGCTTGTTGTCTCAGTTCGGATTAATAAACACTAATAATCAGGTTCTTGTCCTCGAATCTGTATGTTTCATATTATCGGATCTCCCTCTTCATTCTCTCATGCTTGCTACTGAATGTAAGTTAAGATGCAGTTCTCTGTTACGAAAAATCAATTCCATAGTCCTGTTGGACCACTTGATATTAAACGTACTTGTTGAGGGAAAATATTGAAATATGGAGTTTGATATAATTAATTTGAAAAACACCACCAAGTTCCAGTTCATAAGCTTAGTTAGCTTAGATTTGCACATCCCTTTCTTAGGCAAGCTGTGGCACAGCTAAGAGATCCTTAATTACAACCACTATTGGTACCTTGTTGAATTGTTGACGCTTTTAGGTCACTCACAAATAATTAAACAAGGGTATCATGTACTAATCTTAATTTATGGATGACTGTGAAATATCAGAAATGGTGATATATACCCTACCCTGGAATATGTATTAGTAACTGGCTGTGATATTTATGCTTTAATAGTCATTCACTACAAAAATATGAGTCTATTGGTACGTTATTTTGCCACACATTTAAAAAATGTGGCAATAGATAGGTTTTTGCCTCACTATGTTGTCGGTGTGGCATTAAAGAAGATCTATTGCTACACGCATGAGTAGTCGAGACAAAAAACTATTTTTTTGCCTCACCTAACTTTTAGTTGTGGCAATAATTATAGGTTTTTGCCACATCAGTGTAGCAATATTATTAATAATATAATTAATAATATTTCGACTCCCTATTACCGCACTCTCGTCGCTATAACTGCATAAAATAATATAGTTGTTTTATTAGATGAGTTATCGAAAAAGAGGTTTTTATTTCACGTCCCTATGAAAAGATTCCGAAAATATCAGTTTCACATTCACAAACTCCGAGAACAAAAAATAAAAAAAAGAAAGAAAAGAAAAGAAAAGAAAAAAGAAAGAAAAGAAAGAGAAAAAGAATCTCTCGTTGATCAGGTGAACTGACTCCTTCTTAATCAAAAATTGAGGTATGGTTTCTTAATTTTATTACAGTTTGATCATTTTCTAAACTTGTATGGTTTGAAATCATATCTTCAATTCTGCTAATAAATTCACGTGTCCTGATCCATGTGAAAAGATAGCCGACTCTTGAATACACAACCTGAGCCATTCAATTTGTATCATGTTCTGAATATTGACTGGATGATGGGTTTATCAATATCATTTGGTGGTTGTTTATCATTTTTATTCTACTGTCAGGTATTATCAAGCTCGGGTTGGGGGTATGCCGATTAATTTTCTTTTGGAATGTTTATTGCCTGCTACCTTGTTGTTTCAACATGTATTTAAATGACGAGATGTCAAGTGCTAGGTGAATTGAATTCGCAAGGGTTTAACCAAATCGCAGTAGACCGTGCTATAGAATTCCAGCATATGAAAACTTACTTATTGTGTGCCAACTTTATTTTCTGCAATTAGCGGTATCAAAACACGATATTTGTTTTGTTGTGTTTGCATGGAATTATATTTCTAATTCTTATTGGTGAAGAAATTTTGATGCATTTGGTATGCATCCTTTTCACTTAGTATGTGGGCATTTACACTAGCCCGGCTGGACCTAAATAGGACAATGAGGTCATAAATTTGACCAAGGAAATGGCAGGTGATATCACAGTTTAGTAGAAAATAAGATTTGTCTGCATCTGTTGTCTTATAAATTTATACAATGACAAGGAAAATGAAGACGCAAGAGAGCTAAGTTTCCCTATGAAATGGATTTCAGATAGCGACATTAAAAAAATGGAAAAGAAGGAAAAGGGCACAAACAATTATTTTGCTCACCCCTCAACTGGACAAACATTTTTTTTTTTTTGTGTTAGTAACTTAGCAAAAAAAAGATAATATTTCCCATAGTTATTTGTGTTTAGGAGCTTAATTTTGTTGGTTTTTTGATGTTATTTTTTTCCCCTTTGGTATATGGGGGTGGGCAGGCCTTGAGCCTCCCATTTTGCAATTCTTGTAATTAGGTTTTTTGCTTAATAAACCAAAAAAAAAGATGATGATAATTTACCGACATGAAATATAATTGCACAAACAGAACGGTGACCGTGAGAAAAGTTGAGCAGGTGATGTTATGAACTTATGATACCAACGATTCCCATAACATATAAACTCCGTTTCGATCTTCAACGAGGAAAAGGGGAGTCCCTGTTGGATTCGTTTTCTTTTTTCGATCCAAATTTAGAAAGATACGGAAAGTACATTTATTTTGTATAAAAACCTTACGGTACCACACACGGAAGGACTGAAACACGAGCGAGAACAAGAAGAGGAAGATCCAAAGATGGATGAGAACGAAACCAAGAATGAGTCACTACTGTCACAACTGCCGGAAGAAATGATTATCCAAATCCATTCGTGGTTACCTTCTAAATCTCTCGTAAAATTCAGGTGTGTATAAAATCTTGGAGCGTCACATTTAATAACCCTAAACTTATTGAGAAAGTAAATAATTACTTTAGCATCATGATTATGTATGACAACAATATTTACAATATAGACAACGAGTTATCATCATCATCATCATCATTACTTGAAGGTATGGAGAAGATTTAGGGATAATTGGAAAAATGCCTCATATTTCGATGCCCCATTGGGAAACTGTCATGAAAAAAAAGTTACGGGAAAATGCCCCACCGTCACTTTTCCATCCAAATAGTCAAACTCGCCCCATTGACTTGTCAATATCTACTCTCCCCAGATATATTCGATACAATAAATTACCTATGTGACCTTAATATATATCTCCTCCTTCTCACGTATCTTCTTATTCCTTAACTTTACATCTTCATGCAAAATATTATCATCACTGCCATTAATCGTAGCGACCACATAACAGATTCATTGTGAAGAAAAGATTATTCCAAGTTCCATTTTAACTTGCCTTGAGAACCCTTAAACCATAGCTCACAAACCATGGCTTGACTGTCCAAATCCCGAAAACCAAACCTTCAAATTCACTAATTAGGGTTATTACATCCACCACAAAGATTTAATAACTTCAATTACATGATTACACGGTAAAAATCCTAAAGTCTATGAACCTTAAAAATCAAATATTTTCCAAAAATCAATGAACCCTAATTTCTGATTTCATTTTTCAAAACCAAATTGAAATTGAAGTTGAAATTTTCTCACTAAAACTCAATTTGCGTCTCTCTGTATTTTTTTATTTTGTTCTAATCTAAATGGAGAAGATGCACAGAAATATTTAGGGTGTATATGTCTTTTCCCGACATATAAAACTCACACATGTGGCGTCATTGACCAGTTAACACAGTTTGGACAGAATTAACAACGGTGATGCATTTTCCCATAACTTTTTTTTCTATGGGACAGTTTTCCAATGGGGCATCGAAATATGGGGCATTTTTTCCAATTATCCCGATTTAATTTTAATTTGAACACCACAAAAAACAAAGTCTTCGCTGAATAAAAATCAAGAATACACTAACAATTCTAATGTTGAAGGAAGCAAATGGCAAATTCTTTTATTATAGGAAAATAACAAACCACTTCATACATAAAAGAAGAAGAAGAAAAAAAAGTTAAAGGGTACAAAAGAATTACAGGACAATAATACCCACAACATTGCGCCTACAAAAAAACAATTAAATTAGAGAGAGACAACTAATCACCAGCAACGAACACTGTCCAACTCCAAAAATATTATTCACTGATGAAATCCTCCTAGTTTTAATTGGAAACAACTTGATCAAGCGTCTTTCTTGGCTTCAATCTCCTTTGCTAATTTTGTAGTTTTTTTCTTATTAGCAACGACATATTGGTTCTTGTTCCCGAAAATTCTAGGAGAATACGTAAAATATACCATTTCCAGAAATAAAGGAAACTCCAGGAAAGCAAATAAGAGTACCGAAACTAAACCAAATGATGCCACAGGAAACGGAGCCCAACTATATTTATTCCTAAGAACAATGGTAAATGCTGCACCAAAGGATATCAATATGCTGGCCATAGAAATGAATAGAGTTGCAAGCCCTATTATGAGTTTTTGTGGCAAAGATTTATAAAAATCCTCTTCAGCATAACGAGAGGTCATGATTGCTAAGAACATTAGAACCGATGTAATTGACGAGAATAAAGCTACAGCATCTGCTACTGCAAATAGTGCAAATGTCCTTCTTGCTAAGAAAATTGGGACACCATTTATAGGGCTATCAGTATCACTAATATTACCTCCTGAGACAGTGAACGCCGCTGCAAACGCTACGGTAGCAATAAGGGTGGCAACCACCATGCACGAACCGGATGTGTCTTTCATCCACTTCTCTCCCTTCTCCACTAATTCCTTATGTTGCTCCGTGAATACAGACTTTGCTGTTTCTTTATCTCCATTTCTCGTGTACTTATACTGTGGGTGTACAATATTTTCAATTCCCTGAAGAAGTTATTAGAGTATTTAGAAAAAGAACTACTCGCACTAATTATAATATGGCTAATTTTAAATCAAATAATGCTTAGCAGTGATAAATCATAATTTTAAATACTTCTTAGTTGGTAGAGTAGATATTCTGTACCTTAAACCACTGTATCTCTCGTTGCATTTGTAAAGCTGCACCGGATACCAAATTTAGTTTAGCAGAAGGCGCTAATTTTGCAGCATAATGTAAGATGCTGTTATAATTGTCATCTTCTCTAGAAACTAGATCATCTTTATCGTTTCCACTAGTTTCCAATATGAGATTCAAAATCTTTTCATCCCGTTGTTTAATCGCAATTTGTATCATTGTTTCACCATCAAATTTAGACCAAATCAGGAAACGGAATTTTTCCAGACACTTTGCTACAAACTCAGTGATCCCATATTCTATTGCCGTAGTCACAATGGCAGTATCATTTAGAAAATCTATCACTTCATCCTGGTTAGTGGATTTTTCTTTTTTGAGTTGTTCTACCATATAATTAACCAAATTAAAGGCTCGTTTGTGCATCACCTTCTGGCCATATAGGCGACTGATAAGAGGGGCTAGAATAACAAAAAAAAAAAAAAAGGTCAGCACAAACCGTGTAAGATAGGAGGATACTCTGTGAATTTTAATTGATAAGCAGCCTAGCTAGCTACAAGGCTTTTGTAATGTTCACCTCGTGCATAGTAACGAATGATGTGGTCCGAAATGAAGTTCTTCACCGCTCTCGTCACACCATTTTCTTTAACTGAAAGAGCATCTAAGACCTTTTTAGGGGCTTCTAATTCGTCTACGGTCGTTACTTTTGTTATCGCTGATGGATTCTCTAGATCACCTTCCTGTCCATCTTTACTCTCTAAAGGGATCTCATCATTGGTGCCTTCAGAATTTTTCAAAGAGTTATCATCAACTTCTTCAGTGTCCTTATCGTATGGAGAAGACATGTTCACATGAATTACTGTGCCAGCAGTATTAGCAATTAATTAGAGTTAGCAATGAATTACAAAAAAAAATGGGGATACAAATGATGAGCAGATATATAAAAATCTAAGCTAGAGTGAACTATTACTAACATGAATAGATGAAGCGTTCCCACCAAGGAAAGTTTGCCCCGCTTTTAAATGCAAACGGCCTATCAATAAGCTTCTGAAATCCACAAATTCCTCTGGTTCCTTCGGTTTTCTTAGTAACCAATTTCGGGAACCGTTTGAGAAGAGATAATGCCAAATCTACAAATAAACCAATTTTAGCAGGTAAGGTCAAATGAATTAGGAAAAAAAAAAGAAAAAGATAGACAACATAACCACTAGTTTTCCAACACACCGTAGAAACCGTATTCGATTGCACCGCACAACAGCTCAACACCATATCCATCGGAGAATGGACTTGGGTGTTCATGCTTAGTTACAGAGTAAAGATACTTAACAGTCTCGGCCTGTCCAGCTGAAATATACATAATAGCAGTTTGGAGTGGTATCCAATCATTGTCATCCCGCATCTGTGTAAGTTTTGGATTCTTTCTTACAATTGCCTCAGCAGCTTTTACATTTCCATATAAAGCAGCTCCATGGAGTGCTGTGGAATTATCGCTATCCTTTATTTCCAAGGCTTCAGGGGTCATGAGTTTCACAAGCTCTTGTGCAAAGCTCCACCGTTCATTATTTATCGCTATATGCAACGCTGTTTCATCATCAAATGTAATTGTTTTTTCAACCGCTTCTGGAAAACGCTTCAGAAAGTCACGAGCCTTTCTCCAGTCACCTTCATATGCTGCGTTGTATAGGTCCTCATACTCATCCACAATATTGTCATTATTCTTATCTATATTTAACATGAAAGGAAAAAAAATATATATCAGAAGGAATTTAAATTTTGCAAAGCTCTGTACATGTATCAGGTAAAATATTAAACTAGCATACCAGCGTCATTTTTTGGTTTTTCTTCGACAACAGATTCATCTTCGCTTTCCTCTTCATCACCAGTATGACGACTGAGTACTTTTTCTAGTCCTTTATTAAAATTTGTGGTTACTGTCTCTAATAGTTTTAGCTGGCTGCGTTCTTGAGATTCGGTAAGTTTTTGCAGCATGTCTCCTTGAGATTCAGTAAGTTTTTGCAGCATGTCTCCTTGAGACTCAGTAAGTTTTTGCAGCATATCTCCTTGAGATTCAGCAAGTTTTTGCAGCATTTCTCCTTGAGATTCAGCAATAAGCTTACAAAGTATTACCATCTCCTGTGATGGTTCATCACGACTACCTTCCCTAGACATAGCGATGTTGCCAGTGATTAATTGAAAACTAGTTAGAAAGAAAGAAAAAAAGAAATAAAGGGATGGAGTGAATGAAATGAATGAAAATAGATAGCTATATATAGATACTGAAAGGGAGCTAGCTAAGGGAGTCCTAGAAGTTATCAGTTAGCAATAACCCGGTGCCTTGATTTAGCTCTGGGAATAGGACGTAGTGCAATAGTTGAGGCTGCAGGTTGCAAACAAATAATGTTTATGTAATTAGCTGTATAATGATTAGAGTAAGATTAATGATGGAACGGTTATGGCTCGTCAAAATAAACTTAATATTTTCTCATTAGTTCATAATATTTCTAAGTGCAACTTTGCAGGTGATAATTAATAAACCTAATCGTTAGTACACAAATTTCCGGCCTGGCAAATCAAAAATCAAAATCCGTTACCACCCACCAACATTTATTGGACACTACCGTGCCCACCAGAAAAACTACTTTTCTTCTGGAAATCATTAAATGAAAGACTTCCAATCTAGTTGAGGCTGGTGGTTAACTAATAAATGTTGATGTTGATATTGATCAAGTATTGCTAATGTTAGTTGTATCAAAGATAAATGATGTTTAGTTGACTTCTATTTCATTTTGGTTTTAGTGTTCATTTAGTATTTTAGACACACCGTTGGCTCAGTATTCTTACTACCCTTGAGGTGCCTGCCATTTACCCGATGCCCTAGTCACCGTTGGATTAACAACCTGCTCGGTTAATGCAAATCCAGTTGAAGCAAATGGTTTAAATAAACGGTGGATAAGTGGTGGCACGGACGCATGCCATCAGATAACTCGTCTTTTATTGTTCTGATGTCTGACTATGTATCTAGCTGGACTCATATATTGAACTAGGAAATACTTGGAAAATAACTACAACCGTCCACATTCGTTTATATTTGGCTCGCCCCTTGAATATTCATTTTATCAATTTTTTGTGAGGAAAGCAAAGAACAACTGTTCACGATATGAACACCCTTTGTTGAAATGTTCATGCAACAAATGGTTCTTAAGTTTCATCAAAACAATAATTCTTTTAAATTTAATTATTAGCTTTTTAAACATGATTAGCTAGCACGTCCAAAAATTGAATATTCTCACTTGCATTTTCTCAACGCTTGACAGTATACATGGGGCTCATCAAAATGGACTGAATATTCCCACAGAAATTTTCTCAACGCTTGACAGCGTATATGAAGCTCATCAAAAAAAATCGAATAATATTTACCTACAACTATGCTGAAGAATGATATAAACCAGGTATATTATATATTGGTCGTGCGAGTGAAAAAAACTTAATGCTATGCCTATCGGTAATGCTTTAGGCCACAACAAAAAATCTCCCAATAGATTGATTAAGCTTATTATATTCAAATCGTGATCATCCCGTTCTTTAGAAGAATATTGGTTTATTGATTTAACTTGGCACCCACCCGCCCACTCAATCATTAATATTATTCTATGAATAAATTGAAATATGTTGATTGGCCAAAAAAATAAAAATTTATATTATTCTATCGTTTGTATACATCTTACCAAATATACAACTGGAAAGAATCTCGTTGACATGTAACCTCACTTTGATTAATGGCAACCTTTGATAGTATTACGGCCTCAAGTATATATCTTAGTTTTGACAATGAAGCAATAAGCTGCAACAGGAGAAATGTATCATCAACCGTGTAGCCAAAAAAAAAAAAACAGAACATATAAAAGAAAGAAAGATACATAAATAACATCAACGAATATCTCTAACATAATATTATGTATGTTCGAGAAAGAAACATAATATTCTCTATATGGTTAAGCGGAGCTTCTGGTTAATTCTGGCCCCACCAATTAGAATTTTAATAGAATCTTTTGGACCCAAAAATATTATTTAACCAATCACATTTTAGAAAATAATTTCTAAAATTACTAAATCTTATTTAATCTAAGAAACATATCAAAAAAAATATAAACTAACTTTAACATTACAAAAAAAAAAGATTCATCATTATAAAATAAAATAAATCAATCATTCATCATAATTTCATAGTAAAATTAAATCAATCCCGTCCATTTACAATTTTTGTAATAAAATCCCGTAATTACAGCATCTAATTCCACTGGCAAAAGAAAAATGGTTACAATTACAATTTAAGCATGAACCTAAAAAATATAGAAAATTTTGATTGGCGATTAAAAGAAAATACCTTATTTGTGGGAGTCACGCGTGAATCAGAATGAAGGGTTTGTTAATCATGTACAAAAAAGATAATCATTACGAGGATAAATTCCAAATTTCAGAAAATAATAAAAAATCACAAACAGCAACAAAAGAAAAAAATAAAATAAAAAATCATTTGTAGTGATTTCCAAAGAAGAAACAAATGTTATCATTATCAATTTTGAAAGATACCAAAATAAATGTGATATCAGAATAATAAGAAGAAAATATTGGAATATGATATCCAAATAAATATGAATATATAAAAAAAAAGAATGGTACGTATATTATTTCCTTAGAAAAGTTTTTTTTTGGAACTTTTTGTTTTATTTGCTCTCTATTTAAGGACAAAAAACATCTATTCTTAGACTATAAAAGATGCTCTAGATTTTTTGGAGGAAAATATATTCGCATTTAATATGGCTATCAAAAAGATAGATATTCGCCAACCAAAATTATAGAAAATTATGTAAATTTTCGTATATTAATTAATATAATTTCTAAAATGTCGTTTTTTTTTGGAAGCTCTATATATGAAGGGCTTGATCCAACACCAAATCCCGTTGTTTGCATGTTTCTCTTAATTTTGCTAGGGTTTAGTCATGTTTGTTTTTGTTTTTGTTTTTCGTCCTCTTTGCAAATTGTCTAATCCATTTTTTTCTTTCTTTGTTTTGCATAAACATGGAAAGTGAGATCGACAGTAGGAGTTCAAGAGTATTCAAATAGTTATTTTGGAGCTTTGTGGACATGGTAATAAATTCACACAAAGGTATAGAGTTGTGAAATCCTTTTCTTTTGGTACTCTTTCGTATTTGTCGTTTCGATTTTGTTTGTCTTTTTATTGGATTTTGTTAGAAGATGATACCTCCTCGAATGGGAAAGTTGTGGTTAAAAATCGTTTATTTATGGAAACGTGTATATAGAATGCAATGTCCAATGTCCGTCCATTTACAGGTTTTCTATTTACAGTTTTTGTAATAAAATCCCCTAATTACATCATGTAATTCCATGTGTAAAAGAAAAATGCTTACAATTACAATTTAAGCATGAACCTAAAACATATAAAAAAATTTGATCGACGATTAAAAGAAAATACCTGATTTGTGGGAATCACGCATGAAATAGAATGAAGGGTTTGTTAATCCTGTACAAAAAAGATAACCATTAGGAGGATGGATTCTGATGCAGGGCATACTACAATTCCAGAAGATTCCGCTTAGAGGTTTGGCTTCCATGGTTTCCTAGTTTCAGTCTTTCTTATTTTTAGGATTCTTTTAGATTTCCTTTTAGTTTTATGTTTCCTAGTTTAATTATTCTTCAAGCCTATATAAAGGCTAGATTAAGTCTTGTAAGAGCTATCTATTACTCAATCAAATTATTAAACACAAAACTTATCTTTCTCTTCTTGCTTGAATTCTCTTCTCTTCTTGCTTATAGCAATCTAGTATTGCTTTCTTTTACCTTGTTCCACATTAGTTGGTATCAGAGCTTAGTTTTAGGTTTTCATCCTATAACTTGATCCTTTACATCGCTTCCGCAACACCTTTCAGTCCTTTTTCAGTTCCTTTTCGTATACAAAAAAAAAAAAAAAAAAATATGACTGCTCAACCAGTTACTCTAGCAGCAATCGAAGCTCTCATCAAATCTCATACCGAGATTTTGGCAAAACACATTACTGAAGCTCTTGAGAAGTCCATGGAGGACAAATTAGGGTTAAGAGATACCAAGCTTGAAACCATGCAGAATCAACTTTTGAAGGTTGCAAAACATATAAATCTAGATTTGGATATGCCTGAGCTTGTAGACTTAGAAGGAAAAACTAAAGAAGATATACTTCAGTTTTTACAGAATGATGAAGTACCTGAAGATGTATTGCGTACTTTAAACATTAAGAAACCGTATGAAGGTTTCTTAGGTCATTCAAAGAAGAAGATAGTTTCTCCTGCACTTGACAGTGATGATGAAGATGAACGTGAGAACGATCTAGAGAAGAATTGGATTGAAGAACGACGATTAAAAACTGGTCACAACCCTTACAGTTCTTTACCAGAATATAAACTAAAAGCTGATATTCCCAACTTCTCTGGAAATTTTCGTATTGAAGAACTAACTGATTGGTTCTTTGAGGTAGAAGCTTTTTTCGAATTCATGGAAGTCCCTGAAGATTCTAAGAAAAGAACAATTAAACTTGTGACATACAAACTCAAAGGAGGAGCTGCAGCTTGGTGGGATAAGATCTGTGATGATCGTAGAAACGCTAACAAACCGAAAATACGTACTTGGAAACGTATGAAAACTTTGATCAGGGATAAGTTCTTACCTAGAGACTTTATGCAGCAACTTTTCATCAAATTACAAAACATTCAGCAGGGGGCACGAACTGTTGAAGAATATGTGTCAGATTTTTATAATTTGGTCGCACGAAATCAACTCAAAGAATCTGAAGAACAGTTAGTTGCAAGATTCATTGAGGGACTGAATAGATTAATACAAAATGGTATGACTCATTCAGTTTTTACTATGGTCGAAGCTGTGCAGCAAGCTATTAAGATAGAAAATCGTCTTATTCGTTCTTCTAGGATTTATCCATCCAGACAAGGGCGTTATCAAAATACTTACAGGGGTACCAATTCATCTCAAAACTTTTCTCCAGATACTGTTTTGAATATTCCCAGGCCTCCTTATGATGATGTTAGCCATTCACATCGACAACCTAGCCATATTGTGCCTTATACTCCACCTCTGGCTACACCTATCTTAGCCAATCCAGTTGATCTTCAGCCGGGTCAGCAGTCTCACTCTCTGCAACCAACTCCTCCTACTAGGGAATCGGTTTCATAACAGGCAACAACAATTTCCACCGCAACAGCGAGCTAATAATGCTTATACAAAATTTCGTGGAGATAAGTGCAATAAATGTCAGCAATCGGGGCACACTTCTAGTGATTGTCGGAAATTCAATGCTTTGATTGGTGAACCTCAGTTCATTAATGAAGTCACTGGTGCGCTTAATGAGTTCGAAGATGAAGACTCACCTGGTGATGACGACGAGTTTGTTGGGATGATTCGTCCATTATTTCTTACTCAACAATGCAAGTCTCAGAGACACAGTATTTTTAAATCAAGATGTTATATTGGGGGTAAAATCTGCAAGATGATAATTGATAGTGGCAGTGTGGATAATTATATTGCTGATCACGTAGTTAAGAAGCTTGAACTACCAGTAACTTCTCATCCAGAACCTTACACTGTAGGATGGGTTAATGCCTCTAGCACACAGAAGATTACTCTTCAGTGTTATGTGTCATTCTCTTTTGAGGGTTATGAAGACACAGTTCTATGTGATGTCATTAATATGACGGCAACCCATCTTCTTCTTGGCAGACCTTGGCAAACGATCTTCACGCGGTTCACAATGGATTCGAGAATACTTACACTTTTGTTCATAATGGGAAAACCAAGGTTCTTAGTCCATCCAATTCCACTTCAAACTCTTGTGCGCAGACTGATGCTGTCGTAGCCACTGTTATTCGTTCTTTGCACCCACAACATTCTTTACATTCCCATGAAGATTCTAAGCCTATGATTGAGTTGCCTGCAAAGGTGAAGCCCTTATTATTTCAATATAATGTTTTATTTCCAGATGAACTACCAACTGCATTACCTCCTTTACGGAATATTCAACACTGCATCGATTTTATTCCTGGAGCCTCTTTACCAAACCAAGCACACTATCGCTTGAGTCCTGCTGAGCATGAGATATTACAGGGACAGGTAAATGATTTGCTTACAAAGGGTTTGATACGACCTAGCAACAGTCCTTGTGCCAGTCCTGCCTTCTTGGTTAGTAAAAAAGACAATGGATGGAGGATGTGTATCGATTGCAGAGCATTAAATCGCATCACCATTCCTTATAGATTTCCGATCCCGCGTATTGATGATATGATTGATTTACTGTCGGGCTCTATTATTTTTACTAAGTTGGATTTACGCAGTGGTTACCACCAAATACGCATTCGAGGTGGAGATGAGTGGAAAACAGCATTCAAGACACGTGAAGGTTTATATGAATGGCTGGTCATGCCATTTGGGTTATCTAATGCACCTAGTACTTTTATGCGACTTATGAATCAGGTTCTCCAACCCTTTCTCAGTAAATTTGTTATTGTCTATTTTGATGACATACTAATTTTTAGTCGCAGTGAGCCAGAACACCTCCAACATCTTTCACAAGTGTTTCAAGTTCTTGCTGACAACTCTTTATATGTTAATTTGAAGAAGTGTACCTTCATGGCTTCTTCAGTAACATTTTTGGGATATGTGATTTCTACTGATGGTATTCATGTCGATCCTTCTAAAGTTCAAGCAATTGAAGATTGGCCAGTTCCTACTTCTATTCGTGATGTTCGTAGTTTTCATGGTTTGGCTTCTTTCTATCGAAGATTTGTGAAGAACTTTAGCTCTATTTCTGCACCTTTGACTGACTGTCTCAAGAAGGAGAAGTTTGAGTGGACGGAAGCAATGGATAAAAGCTTTATTCTTCTTAAAGAAAAGCTTTGTACGGCACCAATTCTTGCACTTCCGAATTTCAACAAGCCTTTTGAAATAGATTGTGATGCATCTGTTGTTGGTATTGGTGCAGTATTATCACAGGAGGGTCATCCAATTGCATATTACAGTGAGAAGAATTCAGATGCACAAAAGAAATGGTCTACATATGAATTAGAGTTATTGGCTCTTGTTCAATCTCTTAAGCAGTGGCATACTTATCTTATACATAGGGAATTTGTTGTCAACACTGACAACCATGCTTTGAAGTTTTTGAATACTTCTGCTAAAGTTAACAGAATGCATGATCGATGGCTTTCCACACTCAACAAATACACTTTCTCCGTGAGACATAAAAGTGGCAAATTGAATCAAGTTGTTGATGCCTTAAGTAGAAGAAGTCATCTATTAAACAATTCGTAATGAGAGTTATGCATTTGACTATATCAAAGACATTTATCCAGAAGATGAAGATTTTGGCAAACTATGGGATCAATGCAGTTCTCAAACTCATGGGGTTGATGATTTTCTTATACAAGAAGGTTTTCTTTTTAAAGGGAATCGATTATGTATTCCTCAAGGGTCTTTATGTTTACATCTTATGCGAGAATTACATGGCAGTGGTCTTGGTGGTCATTTTGGGAGAGATAAAACCATTGCCCTGATTGAAGAAAGATATTTCTGGCCATCTTTGAAACGTGATGTACAAAAGTTCGTACAAAAATGCATGGTCTGTCAGAGAGCAAAGGGTACAATTCAAAATACCGGGTTGTATACTCCTTTACCAGTTCCTGATGCACCTTGGGTTGATATAAGTATGGATTTTATACTTGGTTTACCTCGTACTGCTAGAGGTAATGATTCTGTTATGGTCGTAGTTGATCGTTACTCTAAAATGGCTCACTTCATGGCTTGTAAGAAATCAACTGACGCTTCTAATGTTGCTTCTTTGTTCTTTAAAGAAGTAGTAAGATTGCATGGGGTTCCAAAGTCTATCACTTCTGACAGAGATACCAAATTTTTGAGTTATTTCTGGAAAAGTTTATGGATGTGCTTAGGCCCGGTTCTACAATTCAGCACAACTTCACATCCGCAAACTGATGGACAGACTGAGGTTGTTAATAGATCACTTGGGAATTTGATTAGAGCTAAGTGCCTGGATAATAGTAAGCAGTGGGATGTGTTATTGCCACATATGGAATTCGCTTTCAACACTTCTGTGAATCGTTCTACTGGGAAAACTCCATTTGAGATTGTGTACTCTAAAGTACCTAATCATACTCTTGATTTGGTAGCCTTACCCACCACACAGAGTACAAACACTGCAGCCGACTCTTTTGTAGAAAAAGCAACTGAATTACATAATGAAGTAAGATCTAAACTGGATAAGTCCAATTCTAAATATAAAGAGGATGCTGATAAACACAAGAGTTTAAAACCTTCAAGGAAGGGGAGCTCGTGATGATACATCTAAGAAAAGAGAGATTTCCAGTGGGTACTTATAACAAAACCAAGATGAATAAATATGGTCCTTTCAAGGTTTTAAAGAAGATCAATGATAATGCTTATGTTATTGATCTACCAAATGATTGGAATATCTCCAACACATTTAATGTTCAAGAGATTTTTACGTTTCATGGTGACAATGACCTTCTGGTTTGTTTGGACAACTCGAGGACGAGCTTTACTCTAGAAGGGGGGACTGATGCAGGGCATACTACAATTCCAGAAGATTCCGCTTAGAGGTTTGGCTTCCATGGTTTCCTAGTTTCAGTCTTTCTTATTTTTAGGATTCTTTTAGATTTCGTTTTAGTTTTCTGTTTCCTAGTTTAGTTATTCTTCAAGCCTATATAAAGGCTAGATTAAGTCTTGTAAGAGCTATCTATTACTCAATCAAATTATTAAACACAAAACTTATCTTTCTCTTCTTGCTTGAATTCTCTTCTCTTCTTGCTTATAGCAATCTAGTATTGCTTTGTTTTACCTTGTTCCATATTAGATTCCAAATTCCAGAAAAAAATAAAAAATCACGAACAACAACAAAAGAAAAAAATAAAATAAAAAATCATTTGGTGTGATTTCCAAAGAAGAAAAAAACGTTATCATTAACAATTTTGAAAGATACCAAAATAAATGTGATATCAGAATAATAAGGAAGAAAATATTGGAATATGATATTCAAATAAATGACACTACAAGTACTAAAGTCTTTCTTTCATGGCCATTTAATTTTTTGTCTTGTTATTTTTGTGATTCCAAAAAAAATAAAAAATAAATAAATCATCATTACGTTTTAATTCTGCAAGGCCATAGGGAAGTAGAAATCTATAAGGAAGTTTCAAGCAAGAAATTAAGCAGAAGAGTTAAATGTCAAGGTTCTACGAGGTTCGAAAGTTCATCATCAACAGTTGAAGCCGAAGAAGACGTTTCTACTGAGCTGGTTGCTTTGTTTTCCATCTGGCACAAAATCTTTCTAGCACAAGTTCAACTCATCGCACGTAATTTGTCTAGTTGTGTAGCAGATGTCCCTCTCATCTTTATCTCTCTCCTAATCTTATCCAGTTGTAAAGCTGATGCATCTTACAATGTTTATCTAGATGTACAGCGGATATCTCTTTATCTAGCAGTGTTGCGGATGTGTCTCCCCTATTCTTTATTCAGCTTTGGAGCTGGTACCTTTAATTTTTCTGGCATTCTAGTTACTTGGAAATAGGTTGAGAATATGTATGTCCTCATAGCTCTTTGGATTCTTGTGACCAATTAGAAGTCAAGGTTTTTTGGATACACCTCTGGTAAACCCTCCCGAGATTACCTCGATCACTAGGACCACCTAGTGAGTTACAATTTTATTTTCTAGATTAGTTTTGTCCGAGGACTGGCAAAATATAAGCTGGTGGGCCAAAATTAGTGACCGTGAAATGTATCGTCCGTAATAGATTTTTCATCACTTGCATGGATGAGACACAAGTTGGTCTCACAATGCCATGTGCTCAGTATATATCCAACTATGGGAAGTCCAAAAGTCATTTGTAGAGTTAATAAAAATTGGTAAGGATGGTTCCACGTCAAGGTCTAATAAAAAAGGCTTTTGCATGCGTAATATTTGCAAGATATATCCTATTAAAGGTGGTGGAAGCAAGATTGGAAAGTTAATTAAATGAAGACTTCTCATACTCGTGGGATACAATGACAAAATAATGATTTGGCACAGTTTCATTGGTGGAATGTTATATGCAATACGTGGCGCTCATTCATTGGGTGAGGACGTAGTGGGAAATTTAAAAGAGGAAAGCTGGGTTTGGTGAAACACATATGTATATATATGCGCGTTAAACAGAAGACGAGGGGGGAGGCCAGTAGTCCGAGCCATGAGAATTATTTCATTTGGAGTTTAATATTTTCAATTCTATTTTCTACCGTTTCTGATTATTATTATTTTAGAAAAAGGATTGTACGGTTATTGTGAGAACTCCAACGGTGATTAATAAAACAAATTTATCGTCTCTGGTATTATCATGAGGAGCGGAGGAATCCAAAGCTCATGAATGCGGTAATTATATTAATTTTATTATGACTATTTGCACTGTTATTTAATTGATTTATGATTTTCGTTGAATGGTTGTCATTTCAATTGATCGGTTATGCTTTCTTAAATGTTTTGATATCCCATGCTTTAGATGTACATCCATTATTTTCGAAATCTACTTTAGGCAATGAATTAGAGTTAATGAACTTTTATGAGCTACTACTGTTTAGAATTGATATTTGAACCGCATAAAATTGTTGTTTGGTGAAATCCTGAGTCCCAGATGTACCGCCCCCTAAGCTAACAGCTGACTAATCCAAGAGATGAATTAAATAAGGGGCACTAAGAATCTAAATCAATTACTTAAACATTCAATTAAGAAATCTGCTAAAAAACTTAACCCAAAACTAACCTCGCTCAGAAATATATATACAAGAATTCCTTTCAAATGATACATATACAATAGTCATATTGTTTGCAAATAGAATATACAACATAATACACATAGCATAAGTAATCGAACAAACGGACTAAACTCCTCGAAGCTTTCGCTGCGCAACTCTGATCTGTTGATGATATTTTTGATAGTGGTAAATAAGGTTGTCGTTCACTCGGACTTTGTTGAATTGATTTTAGGCTTAAATATAAAAATACTAAAAATAAGAAATTATATACAAAATATGTCATGGGATGAAGAATTTACTGGGACTCGGGATTCCACTGCTTTTCATGTTCATGGGGTTCATAAATTAGTCCTAAACATTTATAACTCAAAACAAAAGAAACAATAACTCTATTCTTTGTCAAAGTAGATTTCATAAAACATTAGTTGTAAGTTGTGAGCATGACGCATCAAAAGTAATTAAAACCAAGCATGCGACATCAAACAAAATAACAAATAATTAATAAAAATCATAAGACAATTAAATTCTATGCAAATAGTTATAAAAGAATTATTTTAATTACCACATGAACGAAAAACAGCCTCCTCCATCGTCCCAGTGATGGATCTAGCTCCGCATGGTGAAAACACCCTCAAAGAAATTTTTCATTGCTCAAAAAGGTGTTTATAAATGATGGAAAAGATGAGAATTAATCAAAATCAGGTTTTTCTTTTCTCTCCAAAACTCCCCCAAATGTGCTCTCTAGCTCTCTATTTATACACACAAATACACATCACTCAAATATATGACGATCCACCTACTTCAGCACTTTGTTAACCCAGTTGGGGATAAAGTTAAGAAATTCTGCTCTGATTTGTGAGTGAAATGAATAGACACAATTGACTAGTAATTTGTGTCCCTTATATCATTAGTGATAATATTGACATCTTAGGGAAGCTTCCAGGAAGTATGTAACCAACTCACATAAATTTATTTCCATGAGTAGTACTAGATGCTTTTATTGAATAATTGGTTTTTGCTCCTTCAAAATATTATCACTTATCGTTCTTTATGCCCTTATTTAGGTATGGTTGTCATGCCGTTGAATTATTGGACGAAATGATGACTCCCATCTCAGGTACTAATTAGTGTTCGATATCTTTGGATACTAATATAAGCTCATTATTTTTTTCATGTGTTATAGGATATATATATATATGGCAGGTGACCAAGAGAAGCCAAGTAGAAAGAAGGGCATAGGTGAAAGTCAGATCATAATTTGTACAGGACGACGGCGAAGTTGACAAGCCTCACAACCAAACCAAGAGATAACAACTTGTCAGGGTCAATATAAGGTTATCTAGCTACCAGTTAATCTTTCATCTGAATATGTACATTTACCCCTTAATTATAGAGCGTCCAAATAATCCTTCAGAAGCCTCTTCAAGCTTCTCCAGTTAGCTCAATTCTGGCTCTTCAAAACGTTACGGTAACAATATTAAACTTTTACTCCATAGATGTTGATATAAGTTCATACGCAATAATGAGTGATATTCTGATTGGTACCTGTATGCAGTAATGACAAGGTCTGTTGCTTAAAGAGATATATCCTGTTGTTCACATCTAATTAAAACATCATGCTGTTAGACCTTCTTTAACAAAAGAGGATCATGTATTTTAAGTCCGTCGGCTATTCTGCTGAAGAACTAGCAATGGAAGAAGATTATTTGTTTGTCCTAATGGTACCGTCTAGTGTCTTATCTGCTTTCCAGGTATCATGAGTCATGTAATCTGATCTGGTCATTTCGAAGTGTTGATACTTGAGAGACTACAAGTTTATCCATGTTCATAATTTCTTTCTCTAATTATACCTGGTAGATTAAAGAACCATATATAAGTGCTGAATCATCACAATAAAACGTTATGCACAGGAAAAAGAATAAGTGCTGATACCTGAATTGTGCTCAATTTAATTCTCTTAGACTTGCATATTATTGCAATGCTGAAGCAGAGTCATGTTGACATTTTTTCTAACACTGCTGTAGAACTTGTTAGTATTTGTATTTGGTTCAATGAGTTCAACTCGTTATAGTGTAGAGGTCAAGAGAGAAAGTGAGGCAAATCAATTTGAAAATATAAAAGAATGTGTTGAAGTAAGTTATACTCTTATCGTACTCCGTGTCCGTACTCCATAATAAAAAAGAAAAGTTGATTTTGTTGCAGGTTGATGGGAGTATAATCTTATATAACCAAAAGAGAATAATAGTGCTGTGAGCCCAGTTTCACGAAAAACAAAAGGAAGGACAAATAAGAGGAAATCAATGGAACATGAGCAAAAGCCTGAGAGGAAAACTTGAAGAGGTAAAATATCTTACGCACTTTATTGCCTTTGTCGTATTGATGTTAGGTATGTGATTTGTAAGTCACAACTCAATTGAGTCTAAGAAACTGAAAGAATTGCTTTTTGCAAGCCTAGTTGCACCAGCACAACTCACTCTCCATCCTTGAGTCTCTTTAACAGTTTTGTATGTTCCTTTCAATGCGAACCTTATTGTTAGTCATATCGACATGTTTGGACAGTATATGTAAATATTTACGATATTCTGCAGTCTCAGACACTATTTGAACTAAGCTATAGCGCCAAAGACGTGTATTACATTCTAGTTGAACCGGAGATTTACATATTCTTGTTTCCGAATTTAGTTTGTTTTGGAAAACATGTTAGTCTGTCTGTCTGCTATGTTTCTGCGCAGGCATGTTTGTCTGTCGAGTGTGTTTGTGGTTTAGTCTTGAAATCCTTTATACTCTCTATTGTATGCATGTCTTTGCATTTTTGTAGTTGAACTCTATCTCAATTTGCTTACATCTAGATGCTTATAACATTGCAGTGGAATGGAGGATTTTTCCTGCTGCTTTGGGTGTTCGTTGAAGTTTGGGTGGAGAATGGAGGTGGTTTGAACTTACTATTTTAGTACAATAAACTTGCATAAGTCTCACAAGTTGACAGACAATTTGGAAATTTGATAAATCTAGTAATGGAGTACCCTCGTTCAATTTCAAATAATCGATATAATTGATGTGCTATTGTAGATAAAGTCATCAACTGCAGCTATGGCTATGCCAACATTGTTGTTTGTTCGCTCCATTAGGTAGTGATTGGCTTTTGGATGCCACTTTACAGAGTGTTGTTTATCGTCCAGTCTTCTGAGTCTTGTTTATCCGTAGGATATATAAATTTGTCTGAGCTTCTGGTTATGAGGCTGTGTATAGGTTTATTTTTTTCAAAATACACAAGTGAAATTTCAGTTTTTCAAAATAGGTTTATCGTATTTGTGCATGTCATAGCATACGATCAAAAATTGACTGGAATTCTCAAAAGATTCAGGTGATGAAAATTTTGTTCATCGTTATTCGGTGGTACCGTAGTTTTAGCAATAGAACAACCCAACTTATCGGAAATAGGATTTGAGAGATGACGGAAATATGCACTTGGCACACAACATTAAATATCTCATTCTGTTTTAAAATATTTCTCGGCCAAAGCAAAAATTTGCCAATTTTACCCAAGTTTTTTCACAGCAGTTCGCGCAATTGATAATGTTATCTTGATATTTTTACCTTAGTTTTTACACTTCTTGATGTAACAGAAGTGTAATTAAATTCTCACCCACTACTTGGATTCTAGACGTCTTGAGTTGAGTTAGGGCATCGTTCTTAGTTTTAACAGATTTTATAGTGACTCTAGTAAAAATCCCCCTTTGCTCCTTGTATTATTTTCGCAGTAGTACTTCATTCCTATTCACGATTACTTTCCATGGTGATGTACATGTGATTAACAGTGACTACAAATTGCATTATCGTGTATGTATTTATTGCGGTTAACTTTGAGTGTAAACTACATTGTCGTTGTTGTATTGTGAAACTTACTGTTATCACTTATAAAAAGTGATATTTGCAACTATCTCCTAGTGTGAAAATCAGAATTTTCAGTGTAGATGATTATAAAAAGAGAAATTTGCTATTATCACCCAAAGTAAAAATTAGAATTTTTGGTGTAGCTGATTATAAAAAACTGAAATTTGCGATTATCACCTAATGTGATAATTAGAATTTTCGGTGATAATTATAAAAAAAATTCGAATCGTAACTCATGATAAGTTTTTTCGAAAAAAGTACTCGTCAGAATTCATAATTTCGCTGAATTGTGAAAATTGATGTTGTCACTTAATTGTGAAAACTGAAATTTTCATAATATAAAAAATAGAATTGAGTTTGTTTTTTTTTGAGATTTATATTTATTCTATTCTTGGATATTTGATTTTCCAATCCTTTTTTTATTCAAAAACAATAGTGTGAGTTATTCTAAGGAGTTTTTTTTAGGAATTTTAACTGCACAAATCGTTATTTAAGGATTTAACATTAATTTTTGGTTAATTTGAATTTTTAATTTGTTTTTAGATATCTGTAATTTATAACTCCTAAAGCTGATGAGATAAGTAAGAAGTTAAACTGATGAGATAAATAAGTAGTTCCGAGTCCAGAGGGAGTGTTGCACCTACCGGGCTTTGCTCGTGCAAAATATCCCGATAGGGGATCAAATGGCTTCTGGATGCGTTCCTTACATTGAGATTGTCAATGAAAAATATCATAAATTTTGTGATAAAAAACCTCTAAAAAATTCGAGGGCCTTCTGCTGCATTTTTGTTCTGCCATACCATCTTTTTGCCCTACAAATTTGTCCCCTCCACCAAATCTTTTTTAGTTCGATCACTGCATATAAATTTAAGATCAAGAATTTGAACCCTATTAAGGGATACATAATTCTTAGAATCCCATCAGTTTGGCAAAATCAGGAGGGAATAGAGTTCCACGGGTCCATGGCATAAGGGAATTGAACCAGCTCATGAATAGTAGATTCTTTAGTTTCATTGCATCTTACACAACTAAACTCATAGAAAAACTATTATCTTATGGTTATGGGATCTATCGTTTTAAGACTCCATAATTTAAAACACCATCCCTTTCGGCTGACAATATTCAATCTAGCGCAAAAAAGGAGTAAGTTTCTATCTACGAGAATGAGCGGCGATAGAGACATGTCAATTGGATGTTTCTTTTGCTGAGATAATGTATTTTCCAGGACACTATCTATTTTTTAAAGAGTGGGTAATACTCACATCACATGATAATCTCATGTAAGTAACGATTCCATCTCACACCGAGTTACTAACTATTGGACTCGGCAACACTTTTAAAGGTTAGCAATCTAGTCACTAACTTGTAATTCTCAGTGACAACAAGAAGTTAGGTACCAATTTTGGTTGCTTTTTCATCCTTTCGGGTTTTCGTACCATGTTGATGCTAGATCTAATACCATAATGT
This sequence comes from Papaver somniferum, assembly GCF_003573695.1. Taxonomy (NCBI): domain Eukaryota; kingdom Viridiplantae; phylum Streptophyta; class Magnoliopsida; order Ranunculales; family Papaveraceae; genus Papaver; species Papaver somniferum. The sequence goes on along the minus strand of NW_020618825.1, from coordinate 8,240,188 downwards.
GAACCTGTGAGAACTGTGTTTGAGGTCTTTGAGCTGTCTGCATTGATCATAGAAAACCAGGATGCAACCACGAAAATTAAAACCAGCAGAGAAGAAATCTTAGTGCGATCAGATTGTGGTGGTATCTGTGATGATGAAGAGATCTTTCAGATAGATTTTTGTAAGAAGTTTTTAACACCGCCGGCCTCACTGGACTCTCTCCACTTCCTGTATGATATCTCACTTTTCTCTCATTCTGAAACATCAAAAAGAAATTTAGGGTTTTTAATTTGATAATAAACGGCACAAGATTTTTGATTTACATGTCCTTAAAATTTAGGGGTGTGCAGAAAAACCGAAACCGCGGATTTCACCCATAACCGTCCGCAAAACTGCGGGTGAAAATCAATCCGTAAGGTTTAGCGGTTTGTTTGCGGTTGGTTTTGTAAATCCGCGGATTCACCCGCACCGTAGGGTAAACATTACTTATAAGTGAAACAAGATCTAACTAAAGAGATGCGCACTTGTGCAGGAAATAACACCAACAACATATTAAGCCCATGTCTCATGATCAATCACTCTAGCGAGAACATTTGGTTGGCTTTATTGACACACACCTTCCGATAAGGACCAATAATCAGAGCACGCGATAATGCACCACAACAGGGTATTGGGAATCCAGTAATCCACATCCACCGTAGGAACATTTTAGAGTGAAAAGCTGAGCATCTACAGAAGCAGAAAAGATCGAAAGGACAAGCAGCACCACCACTACCACAATATGTAAACTCCTGAATGTTTTTTCTTCCATAACTTACTAATGATTTTTTTTCATAAAAAATTCGCGGTTAATCCGCAACCGGTCTGTATCATCCGCTGATCCGCGGATGTGAAATCCGTGGATGATTGGACCGGACACGGTATGATTTTCCAAATCGGCAACTTAGACGGTTTGGACGCAGGTGACCCCTTATCCGGAACTGTCCGTCCGTTGCACACCCCTATTAAAACCCAACCTTTAGCCTAGGCCTTTTGGAGTGCACGACCCAACATGGCTTACCACTTCTGCTTTATTATTTTTTTGAAGAGAAAGAGGTCAATACGGCACAGGGATCTTGTTGGCTCTTAGGCTCTAGCAGAGGAATGGTTTTTTGTTTAATTGTGCGAGGGATGGATTGATTCAAATGTTTGGGGTCGATGCGGTTGTCATTTGCCATTTAGAATTTTGAAATCCCAATATAGATGTTTTCCCACTCTCTTAATATAGAAAATGATTTCTACAATACAATCAAAAATCTCGCACCATTTTTATTCAAGGCACTCTTTCTCACAGAGACAAAACATGTTTATGAACGGTGGTGTACTGAAAACAATTAGTCGGGCAAGCTGTTACAGAACCAATGTGTTGACATCCATAAAGTTGGACAATTAATATTAATTCACTCCATGATTTATTGATCAAAGCAGGTCCGAACAAAAATGTCCAAATCAGCGTAAAATAAAGGAAAAAACACATTGTATTCCCTGTGCGGGTGTACAAGCCTCTGCTTCTCAGGCCTACCATTATTGTACTGAATGTGAACGGATATGTTCGTAAAACAAAAGGATCCTTAAACTTTTACGATAAACAAACAAATGGATCACTATACATTAGACACTCTCCATTAGGTTCACTTTGCTATTGCAACTTAGAAGGCATCTGAACTCCATATCCTGCTTTTTTTTGTTGTGCTTTGCAAGAAAGTTCAGGGTTCTACTATATTCTGTTCAGCAAGTCCAGCAAGTCGCACCGACATAAATCGAGCCATCGAGGAAGATATCTTGAATGAGAGGATAAAACTTGGCACGGTCCTCAAAGCCAAAATAGATCTCATGGTGCAGCTCCCACCAACATCTTTCAGGTCCAATTTATGCCCAAGTTTGCACACGTCCAGATATCAGCTATATAGTTGGTATGCTGGGAAGATACCCTGTGAATCATGGAATGAAACACTGGAAAGCTGCAAAGAAAGTTTTGAGATACCTGCAAGGTGTTAGAATTGCCGATGTTTTAGGAAGGTTCCAGAATTTTCTAGAATCATCTAGGTGTTTCCTTATTTTGGTATAGCTAGAGGTTTCTTGTTTTAGTTAAACACAAGGTTTCCTTTCTTAGCTATGTTTAGGTTTCCTAGTATAACTCATATACTTGGAAGACGAGTTTGTAACCTATATAAATTGGCGTACAAGCCTTAGGGAAACACACACACAACAGTTTAGAGAAGAATTCAGCATTAGAGAATTTTAGGGTTTAGAACGTTTTGTTCATAGAGAATTGTTTGGGGTTTGTGAACAGCATCCTGCTGGTCATAGTTGTGGTTTATTCTCTGTAATTCGTTCTATAATAAGAGTTGATTGTAGCCGTTTGTAGACGTAGGCATATTTCCGAACCACGTTAAATCTTGTGTCTTTCTTTGTTTCTTTTAGTGCATCTTATTTCTGTTTTTTTTTTTTTTAGTTCTACGTTAATCCAAAGAACTATTAGTGTCTTGTGAGGTTAATCCTAAGGCTTTAATCCTAACAAGTGGTGCTGTGAAGGTGGAGAGGATCATAGTTAGAAGTGAAGATGTCTGGTTCTACATCAAGTGGATTTTCGAAGGTGCATGGATTTGATATTATCAAATTCAATGGGGACAATAATTTCACATCATGGAAAACTGATATAAAAGATATTCTTGTTAGTATGAAACAAATCAAAGCTATCAAGGACAAACCAGCAACGTTACCAAAGGATTGGAACGATGAGAAGTGGGATGACCTTGTTTTGGAGGCATGTTCAACTATTCGTTTATGTTTGTCAAGGGAGATCACTCATAATTTTTCGACTGAAACCTCTGCAAAGGTGTTGTGGGAGAAGTTAGAGAAGCTCTACTTACAAAAGGATTTGACTTATGAACTTTACTTGAAGCGTAGACTCCATGCCTTTTGGATGTCTCCAGCAAAGTCTATGATTGATCATATTAATGTGTTTAATAAGATTTGTTCTGAATTGTCTAATATCAGTGTTAATATCTCTGATACGGATAAATCCATGTTTTATTATGTTCTTTGCCTCCGTCGTATGATGCTTTCGTTGACTATTTGCTGAGTGGGAAAACCGATGAAGATGATGAAGATGATGAAGATGTTGGTTTTCGATAATGTTATCTCTGCTTTACAAGCTAAGGCATTAAGGAAGAAAGAGTTCAGCGATGAAGCACAAGTCGAGAGCTTGTTTGTTGACAGAGGAAAGAATGGTAATAAGAAATCGAAGTCAAAGAATCGTTTCAAAAAGAGCGATATTGAGTGTTATTATTGTCATAAACCAGGTCATATTAGGGCTGATTGTCTCAAGCTTACACTAGTGGAAATCAGCAGTTTCGCGACCGAAAAAGCAAGTCATTTAACTCGTATCTATGACTTGCTTTTTCGGTCGAAGAAAGGGTCGTTGTTTGAGCGTCTTTTTCAACTATGACGTGTCTCTGGGGGTCGTTGAAAATCTTATATCAACGACCGATTTTAACGGTCAAAACTTTATGACTGTCTTTAATCAGTCATAGATATAAATCTTATTTTAAAAAGAAATAGATTCAGATTGGCTGTCTGGCCTGACTAAATCTGAAATCAAACAGAAATGAAACTCAAATGAAAACCAAATTCAAATGAGAATCAAATAAAACTCAAATTAGAATTCATATAAGAATCAAATGAAACTCAAATTAGAATTCAAATGAGAATCAAATGAAAACCAAATTCAAATCAAATAAAAATGAGAATTAAATTAAACTTGCACACAAATAATCATTTAATTTAACATTCGTTGATTCATTGGTTTCAAATCACACAAAGGATTAAAATTTGTAGTTCTGACCAGTGTAATCTGTAGTTCTAGGATTCGATTACAAAACGTTGAACTAAAAAACTATTGATTAAACAGAAAAATTAAAAACTCCGATGATGATGAAGAACTTATTCTTACTTCAGAACGGTGTACCTGCACAGAAAAATCCGTCAGCTGATTAATGTGGAGAGTTTTACGAAGACAAGCAAGCGGCAGCAGCAATATAATGAGATAGACAAATTGTAATAGGAAGTCCCTTGTACTTAACTAAAAGCAAGGTAGGGGTCTCTTTAGACAACTAACAGATTATGAGATTCCCTCCGTAAACCCATGTTTTCATTCATTACCATAATAAGGATAAGATCAGGTTATTCGTTCTTTGACTTTTACAAATACAAGCTCATCATGTGCTACCACTGTACCACGGGATCAGTTCAATTTCACATTATTCAAGGAAATGAAATCACTAAGCGAAGAACCATGAGTACAGTTATGACGAACAAATAAGTTGAACTAAAAAAATGTGATGGAAAAATGGGATTATACTAATTATTAAGGAGAATATATAGCATGTCACGGATATATCAAACTTCAAAAGGAACACAATTCTAACAAAAGAAGTTTGAATTACAATTGAAGCATGCTAACCAGTGGAATCAACAGAAAGAAAGTATAGAGCACTCTATAAACTACTTTTGCAGCATAGAGTGCAACTGAAATATAACCAGTTCAGAAAGTATAGAGCACTCTATAAACTGCTTCAATAAAATTTAGGATGACACGCGTCAATCCATCTCAACTCATTTGGTAGTAAGTGATACACTATGACATAGACAAAACTGAACTAAGAAAACAATTTCAGAACTTGCACTAAATTTGGTGTCAAACAAGCATAGGGACCCTAGAATTTACCAGCCACGTTACTAAGTTCTTTTTTGTTTATAATACTAGTTATAGAAAAATGCCACTATATGATGTTCTTCGCAGGCATGCATTTCTTAATAGAAATAAAAATTATATCATTTACTTAACCGTATAATGCCTTTTTATTTCCTTGTTCTTTTAACTTTCAAAATCAAAACGGTAGATTGATTTAACTTCATAGTTAGGAAACTAATAGTTAAGTCTTAACTTACTAATAGTTTAAGTCTTTTAAACGAGCTACCTCGAAAGTTAAAACATACACATGAAATATATGCTATAATTATAAAACAAAAATTGGCATCGACACCAAGTAATCTGCATCCCATATAACACACTATGAAGTCTAAAACATCGCATATCTAATCTGCAAAGTGCGTTGGTTTCTTGGTCGTTGAGACTTGGACGTCTTCATATCTCTTGCAAGTGGTTCAACTTCTTCTTTATTCTCACCTTCTACTACGAACACACAAGTAGAATGTTAAAACCCACTACTTAAGCATTCAAATTCAACCTTAGTCATCAAATTATGAACTCATACTCTAACCCTAAGCATATATGTGAATAGAACACATGTCAAATGTTTTTGTAAATAAACCTAATAGGGTATCACAATTAGACTTCACTATTGACAGTTCCCACTTCAATATAACAAACAGATTGTAAGAAACATGATGCACTCAGAATCAGATTGACAATACCGAAAATCTAATGTTTCTTAGATGCAGTTAGGATCAGATTTATGTTCTAACTTACAAGTTACTCCTACATACAGGAAAATCCCAAAGAAGATAAATATGATAAGAATGAAAGAAAAAAAGATATATCATGATTTTGAAAACACACGACTGGATAAGGATGGAACAAAAAGTATTCTTTATAATCAATATGCAAAACAGAAGACGAAAACAAAAGCTCAGCTCACCTGCGCAGAAACTAAACCTGTAGTAGTAAACTGGTATCCGTATTTCCATATCAGTTGTGATCCGCAGGGCCATGGAATCGTCTCGTTATTGAACAAACACCACATTTAAGTGAATGAAGTTAATGGGTCAACCAGGGTATGGAATGTTTACATCTTAAATGAAATGGATCTGAAGATACGGGAGTTCTTCTTTCTTTCCGCGGCCTTGCAAGATATGTGGTAGATAGGGGCTGGGTGGAGCTGGACCTTAAGAAAAAGAACACTGCAAATAATATAAGCACAGGTAAACTGTCACTACAAGTCAAAATTAAATGCTAAAACAGTTCTATTGACAACACAATATTCTAGCTTCTCATGTATCCAGCAACACTCCTTAATTCCGAGAAGCAAATAGTGCAGAGAATGTAATATTATCTCTCCTACAAAATGATTCCCAATATAAACAAATTAAGAAAAGAAATAACTAGTTTAAAAGAGATTCTTAACCAAATGGAAGGAACCAAAAAGGCATTATATTCTTACGCTTCCGACTAAAACTACCCCAACATCGCACTGCACTCCCCTGCGGAACACACGCCCAGTGCTGTCAAAGTGGCTATAAAACCAAGTTATTGTGAACATCAGAATAGACAAACTCAAGAAAAAGCTTATAAAAATAAAGGTCATAATACTCAAGAAAATTCTTATAAAAACAAGATACATGATGGGTTATACATGGAAAGCTAATGTAATAACGGTAACAGGTATTGCATGTAAGATTGCAGACCCCAAGATGAATAAACAAAAGAACTCAACAGTTTTGTTCTTCCTACTGAAAAACCAGTTGTTATTAGCGCACTGATTGAGAAAAGCATGAGCAAACAAAGAAACCTATTTGTTGAATCAATGGCTTTAAATGGGAAGAACCCTATAGAGACCTATAGAGCAAACAAACAAAGACCTATAGAGTAATTGCTTTCTTGTTCAGTTTTCGGAATCAGTTTAGAATCATTTTAATTACAAAAAAAAAACCTATAGAGACAGAACAAAATTTTAATTCACCTCTAACCATACTTATACATATAAATTGAATGAACATAAACCATACAGACTATACTAAATTGACAAAAGAATCAGATACAAGCCTCATTAGACTATCACCTTCATAATTATCTCATAAACATCATTGGAAATAAGAGGAGCCTTCAGTCAAGAACCATCATTCACATGATTGTACATGTCCTAAACCTACATCAACACATACAACACCATAAATTTTCAATAATTCCATGCAAGAGACTAATACACTTAACAAACAAATGAAATTATAACCAAGAAAGCATTTCAACTTTAATTATATAATGCCAATCAGAAATGCTACCTGTTAAGTAATTTCTTTGTGTAAAGGGAGACCCACACCTCAAGTTCTTTGCACATTTTCACTTAACTCCTCCATTTTATCATCTTGTTGCCTACAGAAGTCAGTTACCAAGATAAGCATTTAGTGAGAATCAAATTTGCACCTTATATTTGTAGGAACAACTGTTTTTTCAACTAAATTTTTATCAAATTAACATATAGTCATAATGAAAGAAAAAATTGGATTAGTTGTACCCTTTTTGTACGAGATGGAGAAAGACCTTCACAGCTACCCTAAAATCAAAAAGTCTCAAAATTAAAAACCGGTAAACACCTAGTTGAACCAAAAAAATGATGGAAGGAAACTGGATCGAGTAAAAGAGAATTACCCTTTTTGCTGTAGAGACGAAGAAATACTTTAACAGTGAACCCTGTAATCAAAAAGCCTTAAAATCAAAAAACCCTAAACATGCAGTGATGAAAAGAAAAATCAAGAAGAAATTGGGTGCAAGAATTTTACCTCTTTGCTGCATAAAAGGAGAAAAACCTCAATAACAAACCCTGAAATCAAAATCCCTAAAATCAATAAAATAAAATAAAAAGAAAACCCTAAGAAATCAAAATCCCTAAAACACAAATTACGGAAACCCTAACAAATTAAAACACCCAAATCAAAACCCTAATTTTATTTCAAATATGAACATAGGTTGTATAAAAATAAACCCTCTCAACAAAATAGAAGAAGATCGGTTAGGAATAACCTTAGCCGCGAAGATGAAAAGAAGAAAATGGTCCGAGAAGAATGGATTTCTTCCTCTTTGCTCAAGTATGTGGTTACAGATTTAGAATAGGGTTTATTGGAGAACTTGGTGATTTTGTAGAGAGAAGAAAACGATGGAGAAAGGGGTTGGGATTAAGAATAATGGTTTAAGTGATTTCTTCTGTTTTTTTTTTTTTGAGTTTCGAGTTTCAGTTTTGGGGTGCGGTGGAGAGAAGAAGATTGAGAAGATAAGGCGCAGGAAGAGAAATAGTGAGGAAGAGGAGTTAGGTTAGATCAATGATAAGGATAGGGAGACACCTCATAGAAAGTGGGTCCCATTGAAAAAACTAAGCTCATCAGTCATGGCATCAGTTGAGAATAAGTAATAAAATAATAAATATTATACGACCCGTTATAGCTGCTTTATCTATACTCCGTGTTTTTTTTATATCCCAGACGGTCTTGACCGGTCAAAGGTCAATTGACCGTGTACGAGGGTCGTGGATGTGGGTGGAAAAAAATCCCTTTTCCACTAGTGTTAAGGCAAGAGATGAGAAACGTGAGAAATCAGATTCAAAGAATATTGTTGCTTCGGTTGCTGAAGACGGTGAGTTTTAGAAGACCCAATGTGTGGTTTTGATGATGAAGGGTTAACCGTTACATCAAAGAGTTATCTTAATGATGGTTGGATGCTTGATTCCGGTGATTCGTATCATATGTGTCCTTTAAAAGATTGTTTCACTACTTACAGAGAAGTGAATGGTAGTACTGTTATGATTGGTAATTCTAATTCCTGCAAAACAGTTGGAGTTGGTACGGTACTGGTTCGTTCGCATGGTGTTATCACAACACTTTCAGAGGTTAGACATGTTCCAGATTTGAGGAAGAGTTTGATTTCGTTAGGAGTACTTGAATCACTTGGATACAAGTATGTTGCTGAATATGGATTCTTGAAGGTATTCTACAATGGTAGATTGAAGATGACCAGTGAAAGACATGGGAATTTATATTTTCTACAAGGAGATATAGTTTGTGGTGGAGCTGTGGTTTCTAAATCAATTGATGAGAAACAGGTGGAGCCAACACGTTTATGGCATATGCGTCTTGGGCATATGAGTGAGAAAGGTATGTCGGTGTTGAGTAGTAAAGGCTTGCTTGGTGGTGAGAAGACTAGCAAGCTTCATTTATGTGAGCATTGTATCTTCGAGAAGCAATGTAGGAGCAGTTTTGGTACCGCTGCACACCACACACAGGGTATGTTAGATTACATCCATTCGGATGTTTGGGGTCCCTCTCGTACAGTTTTAAGGGAGGTGCTAGGTGATTTGTTACCTTTATCGATGACTTTTCTCGGAGAGTTTGGCTTTACACCATGAAGCATAAGAATGAAGTCACCGAGGTGTTTAAGAAGTGGAAGACCATGGGAGAGAAACAACTTGGTCGTGTGGTTAAGAAGATACGTTCCGATAATGGCGGTGAATACATCAAAGATCCACTAAAGGAGTTTTGTGAGGAACAAGGTATCGTTAGGAACTTTACAGTTAAGGGTACACCACGGAAAAATGGAGTAGCGGAAAGAATGAATCGAATGTTACTTGAGAGAGCACGGTGCATGTTGTCAAACGCAAGTTTAGACAATATTTGGTGGGATGAAGCAGTGAATACGGCGTGCAATTTAGTGAATTGATCACCATCAACAGCTATTAAGTGTAAGTCACCTATGTGAAAGAAGGCGTTTGGTTGTCCAGCCTATTTTCATGTGAAATAAGATAAGTTGGGTGTTAGATCTAAGAAAGCAATTTTCTTAGGTTATCCATTAGGTGTAAAAGTATACCGTCTACGGTGTCCATAATTGAATAAGTTCATAATTAGTCGTGATGTGACCTTCAATGAGAAATCGATGCTTGATTCAAATAATTTCATAGGTTGGGACTCTCAAATTGAAAGTGAGAGTAGTAGCGGTGTTGAAGATGATCTGATGCAGGTGGAGCAAAGAGTTCCTAGTTCATTTACTATAGAAGAAAAAAAAGAAACTCTTGTAGAAGATGAAATTTAGTTTCAGGTTCCTAGTGAGGAATCTACACCGCAACAAATTGAGAATATTCTGTGCTTGACGTCTCAACGTGAGAGACATCCACCAACTGGTAGGCTTTAAAGGATGTGAGAAAATAAGAGCAAAGAGGAAGCCTACTTGTTAACTGCAATTGCACGGTGTCGATTGTAGCTTGTGCAAATACGGGTCGAATCCACAGGGACTAGGGTGTGAGTTGAAGTTTCCTAAGCTAATTCTCTAAACTAAATGACCTAACTAAACAAGGATATGAAAACTAACAGTGAATTGAACTAACAGAATTAAACAAGACACTAACAGGACATGAAACAGCAAATATTGAACAAACTAAACAGTGATGGATTTTTGGATGAAAGTGAGTTTTGAAACTAGGGCTTGGATTCCCCTCTCCACCTAAGCTAAGTCCTCCAACTATGTTCTTATCCCTTGTTAGTTATCAGTGAGCTTCTAGGCTCACTGATTAACTAGATGACAGTTGTGGTTCAAAGCCGGCTGTTCATCTAAGGGTTGGTCTAGAAAGATAACTAAGAACACTAAGATGAATCTAATCCTAGTAGTAGTTGGGGCTCTCACACTGAAACTACCCGCAGAGAAGCTTTCTTAGTGTTTTAACAACCTAAAAGGATATTCAATCCTAGACAGTTCAAGCACAACAAGATCAGAGCATGGATGGGACAAATACAATTGAAATTTACAAAATAATTTAAACTAAGAACTAACCCTTGAGGCACTGGTTGTTCCAGTCCTCTTGGGTGAAGCACTGGCTAGCCCAGGCATATCTTTTACACACACCTACAACATCTATTTATAGTTACAAGCACTCAATTAGGGTTACAATAATTTCCCCCAAATCAGAGAAATTAGGGTTACTGATTTACCTAATTTGATGGAATGATAACTACTCCATGCGTCAACCCATTCTTCTTCTGACTCTCCTGCTCCTCTCCATGCCTTCCAATTGCTTTTCTAACTCGACCTAATTCATCAATTTCTCTCCTAGGGTTTCAGAGAAAGAAAAGAAGATAGATTGATGAAATAGATAGGTAGAGAGATAGGGAAATGATGGGAAAGGAGATGGGTTGTAGTTGGTTTGGTTGTGGAGTGGTTGAAAAAGGTGGTGGAGGTGATGATGGTGGTGCAGGCGATGGGGAGTGGTTCTGCATACGGGGGTGAGGGAGGTGAAGTCGATGGAGAAGAAGGAGGGGAGTGTTTGGTTGATGGGTATAGGTATTAGGTGCTTGGGTGTGTGGCGGGGATAGCAAGCTTGATGATTTGCGAAACTCAGCCGTTGGATGTGGAATTGATAGATCAATCTGACGGCGAGATAGAAGGGAGCTTGTAGCGACCGTTGGATGTATAATACATCAAAATTAACGGCGCAGATTAGAGTTAGGTGCTGTAGTGTGAAGCAGGATCTTCAGATTTTGATGCACGACGATGAGGCGACCGTAGGATGCTGAGATGATCCAATCTAACGGCTACAGGAGAAGTGGGCTATGGATATTGGAAATGGGTTTGGGTAAGGGTTTTGGGCCTTGGGTATGCCAAGCCCATATCTTCTTTAAGAACAATTCTTCCTTGTTAAGCCCATTTGTAGCCTTTTGGTCTTGTGCACAACATTCCTCGCGTCTTCCTTGCGTGATTCCTATCGGCTTCCACCACTTTTCTGCTCTTTTCGCTCCGTAATTCCATCCAAACTTTTTTTAGAACCTAAAAATACAAAATTAATTAAGAAAAGTATTTATTCTTGAAAACAATGAAAATACAGAATATGGGATAAAATGGAGAATTAGAGCACAAAAGATGAGTTAATTGCCAACAAAAAGATATAGAAATATGCACTTTTTAGCACTCATCAAATACCACCAAACCTGAATTTTACTTGTCCTCAAGTAAAACAAAACTAAGGAAATCCTACCTATACCACTGTCGCTGGTCTCTCGAATGCATTTAGCGTATGCACTAAGCCTTTTAAACCACTAAGTGTCCCTAGTGGACGAGTTGAAGTCTCGTGAAGGTTTGCTTAGAACGTACCTACAAAGTTCTAGGACAAAATATAAGCTCAGATTCCATGAAATGTGACATGTGCAAGACAGTAGAAGCTCACAGCAAAATGGAGATGTCAATCTAGCTATCAAAGGCACAATCCTAGCACTGATAACAACTAAAGACACGTGATAAGAGTGTAAAGTGTATATACACATGTTTCTAGAATGACCTGAAGTTATGACTACTAATCACCAAGAGATAGTTTTTAGGCTAAGAACCGAATTTTAAGCCAAGCTAGCTGTCCGGCTTTAAGAGAATTGTGAATGTTCACCCAATGAGTTGGTGATATTTCAGTTTACCCGCGTTATACATCGATGGTTGCACCCTCCTTGCTTATTACAAGACTATTTACAACAAAAAGATGACTCTTTACATGACTCTTATTTACATTGATTACTCTCTTTTATTTTTGGAACAAGAGAGAACTATTGTATTTAACATGACAAAACATGGAATAAATAAATACTTGATTTTTTTTTTTTAATATTTTTTTGATTTTTCTGAGTTTTTCTGATTTTTTTTTTTTTGAGGAAATAACTTTGATCTTTAGAACATGGTGACACTTTTGATACATGAACAAAAAGAAAAACATAATTACATGACTGTTAGCAAGAGGTGGCCCTTATCGAATGCATCCGGTCAAATTCTATGGTTGCTTTTCTTAACGTATCCTCCAACTTCTATCCCAGCCAACCAAAGAACAAGCTAGTCAAGTCTCATTCAGTATTCTAAAGTAATTGGCAATCTAACTTCCTATCAAACACCTTGAAGATCGAGGCTATACATGTATTGGTAGATTGTGCGTGTGCAAGTTTCTTATCACATGTGAATTGTGCTAGAATCAGGGTGCCTAAATATCTAGACTAAGAATCCTTATGTTTACATACATGCACAAGAGTCAACATTTCAAGATAGATGAGCTCCATTTTTATGTTTTTTATCATTTTCTATTTTTTTTATTTTCATTTTTCATTTTTTTTTTTTTCAATTTTTTCAAAAAGAAAGAGTTCTGTTTTCAATTATAACATGTGATCGTGGTATCGATACCATACCCCCAAACCTAAACTAAACATTGTCCTCAATGTTTCAAAATATGAAAAGAATTATAACATACGAAGAGGATTATGCTGAGTAGAGAAAAAGGAAAGAGAATACCCGATTTGACGGCGAAAGCAAAATTAGAACTCCGTTATTCAAGGAAAAAATCCAACATATTTCAGTTAAGAGTCACATTGAATTAGCAAAATATGTACAAAAGAAACAAAAGATTTAACTGAGAAACTATCTACTAGATTCTATACAAGAAAATTTGGTTTTTAATGGGATTGGACTTTTTGGGAAAAATTTGGTTTTGTCGGGAGACATTTGGTTTTTGATGGGAAAAAGAAAAATTTTGGTCTTCAGGGAAAAAGAAAATTTTGGTTTTTAGGGAAAAAGGCCCAGCTGACAACTTATAGTTTGAGTACGAGGCCCAACTGTTTGGTAAACCAAGCCCAGAAGTTAAGTTTCAGTTGGGTTTTGGGCTAGCTGTTTAGCCAAAATTCGAGGCCCAGTTGGGCTTAAAAATTGTTTTTCCAATTGGGTCAAGCCCAGAGTTCAGAAATTCAAATTTCAGGGTTGAAACTCACAGTTCAGAAACAAAATAAGCCCACAGTTCAGCTTAAATACAGGCCCACAGTTCAGCTTAAACTACAAGCTCAGCATTCAGTCTTAAAATTACAAGCCCAAAAATTGGGTTTACTGATGGGTTTAGGCTTACTAGTTAGCACAGCCCAGCTGCTCAGTAATTGCAGTTGCACAGCCCAGTTGGGCTTGGTTCACAGCAACAACAACTTCAGCAAGAGCACCAGAGGCTCATCAGCAACAACAACAAGAAGAAGAAGCAGCAGCAGGAGGCAGCAAGACAGCAGCAGTAGCAACACAGAAAACAGCAGCAGCACCAGAGGATGGCTGTAGCAAAAGCAGGAGTTGACAGCAGCAGCAGCATCAGTTCAGCCACAGCACAGCAGCAAGTAGGAAGAAGAAGAAAGAGTAGCAGCACAGCTGCAGCAACAACAGCAAGAGCACCAGAGGCTCAGCACCAGCAGCAGCAACTCCACAGCAACAGAAGACAAACAGCAGCAGCACCAACTACCTGACACTCATTGTGTGTGATCAGTACACAGAAAAGGCAGGGAAAAAAAAGGAAAACTGCATAAAGCAGTGCAGTTTGCAGCTGTAGTTGGCAAGGTTTATGAGGCTACAGGTGCTAGGCTACAGGTGCAATGAGCAAAGCCACAGGTAAATGCTACAGATGTAGCAAGGCTGCAGATCAAGGATGCAGGAATGCAAGTTATGATGGCAGAAACAGATGCAAATGCAATATGAATGCAGAACTAAGTTACAGCTAAAATGCAGATGATGCAGGTATGCAGATGCAGGAGATGCAGTACTACAGTTACATGCTAAAGTTACAGCTAAGTTACAGGTAAAGACAGTTACACTAATATAGCTAAGTTAAGTTACAGCTAAAACAGTTACCCTAAGCTACAAACAGTTATACTAAACTAAACTAAATTACAGCTAAATTTGAAAACATAAAAGCAAGAGCACAATTTTTTTTTTTCTTTCAACTACACAGCACCAGTCCCCGGCAGCGGCGCCAAAAACTTGGTAGGCTTTAAAGGATGTAAGAAAATAAGAGCAAAGAGGAAGCCTACTTGTTAACCGCAAGTGCACGGTGTCGATTGTAGCTTGTGCAAATACGGGTCGAATCCACAGGGACTAGGGTGTGAGTTGAAGTTTCCTAAGCTAATTCTCTAAACTAAATGACCTAACTAAACAAGGATATGAAAACTAACAGTGAATTGAACTAACAGAATTAAACAAGACACTAACAGGACATGAAACAACAAATATTGAACAAACTAAACAGTGAAGGATTTTTGGATGAAAGTGAGTTTTGGAAACTAGGGCTTGGATTCCCCTCTCCACCTAAGCTAAGTCCTCCAACTATGTTCTTATCCCTTGTTAGTTATCAGTGAGCTTCTAGGCTCACTGATTAACTAGATGACAGTTGCGGTTCAAAGCCGGCTGTTCATCTAAGGGTTGGTCTAGAAAGATTATTAATAACACTAAGATGAATCTAATCCTAGTAGTAGTTGGGGCTCTCACACTGCAACTACCCGCAGAGAAGCTTGCTTAGTGTTTTAACAACCTAAAAGGATATTCAATCCTAGACAGTTCAAGCACAACAAGATCAGAGCATGGATGGGACAAATACAATTGAAATTTACAAAATAATTTAAACTAAGAACTAACCCTTGAGGCACTGGTTGTTCCAGTCCTCTTGGGTGAAGCACTGGCTAGCCCAGGCATATCTTTTACACACACCTACAACATCTATTTATAGTTACAAGAACTCAATTAGGGTTACAATAATTTCCCCCAAATCAGAGAAATTAGGGTTACTGATTTACCTAATTTGATGGAATGATAACTACTCCATGCGTCAACCCATTCTTCTTCTGACTCTCCTGCTCCTCTCCATGCCTTCCAATTGCTTTTCTAACTCGACCTAATTCATCAATTTCTCTCCTAGGGTTTCAGAGAAAGAAAAGAAGAGAGATTGATGAAATAGATAGGTAGAGAGATAGGGAAATGATGGGAAAGGAGATGGGTTGTAGTTGGTTTGGTTGTGGAGTGGTTGAGAAAGGTGGTGGAGGTGATGATGGTGGTGCAGGCGATGGGGAGTGGTTCTGCATACGGGGGTGAGGGAGGTGAAGTCGATGGAGAAGAAGGAGGGGAGTGTTTGGTTGATGGGTATAGGTATTAGGTGCTTGGGTGTGTGGCGGGGATAGCAAGCTTGATGATTTGCGAAACTCAGCCGTTGGATGTGGAATTGATAGATCAATCTGACGGCGAGATAGAAGGGAGCTTGTAGCGACCGTTGGATGTATAATACATCAAAATTAATGGCACAGATTAGAGTTAGGTGCTGTAGTGTGAAGCAGGATCTTCAGATTTTGATGCACGACGATGAGGCGACCGTAGGATGCTGAGATGATCCAATCTGACGGCTACAGGAGAAGTGGGCTATGGATATTGGAAATGGGTTTGGGTAAGGGTTTTGGGCCTTGGGTATGCCAAGCCCATATCTTCTTTAAGAACAATTCTTCCTTGTTAAGCCCATTTGTAGCCTTTTGGTCTTGTGCAAAACATTCCTCGCGACTTCCTTGCGTGATTCCTATCGGCTTCCACCACTTTTCTGCTCTTTCCGCTCTGTAATTCCATCCAAACTTTATTTAGAACCTAAAAATACAAAATTAATTAAGCAAGTATTTATTCTTGAAAACAATGAAAATACAGAATATGGGATAAAATGGAGAATTATAGCACAAAAGATGAGTTAATTGCCAACAAAAAGATATAGAAATATGCACTTTTTAGCACTCATCACCAACCCGTTATAGTTTTGATGAGTATGCGTCTTACGCATTATCTGTTTTTGAGGATGAGTCGTTTACCTTTGAGGAGGCAATGAGTAATACTCATGCCATTGAGTGGAAAACAGCCATGGATGAGGATATGAAGTCTCTTCGCAATAATTGCACTTGGGAACTTGTTAAGTTGCCTAAGGGTCGAAAGAAGATCGGGTGCAAGTGGGTCTATACGGTAAAGGATGGAATTCCAGATTCCAAGGGTATGGTTAGTGGTGTACGACACAAAGAAAGGTTAGTGGCTAAAGGATATGCACAAAGGGAAGGTGTGGATTATAATGAAGTTTTCTCTCCGGTTGTTAAACACGCTTCTATCCGAGTCCTTTTAGCATTTGTGGCGTAGTTTGACTTAGAGCTCGAGCAATTAGATGTCAAGACAGCATTCTTGCATGGAAATTTGGAGGAAGACATTTACATGTCACAGCCCATTGGTTATAAAGTTGCTGGTAAGGAAGATTATGTGTATCGACTTGAGAAATCATTTTATGGTTCGAATCAATCGCCAAGACAATGGCACAAGAAGTTTGATACGTTTATGTTGCAGCAAAAGTATACTCGTAGTAAATACGATCAGTCTGTGTACTTTAAGAAGTTTCCAGATGGAAATTTTGTTTATAATTTACTTTATGTGGATGACATGCTCATAGATTCAAAGAGCAAGTCATAAATTGATGTTTTAAAGAAGCAATTGAGTTTAGAGTTTGAGATGAAGGATTTGGGTCCAGCTAAGAAGATTTTGCGTATGGAGATTACTCGAGATAGATCTAAGGGGAAGTTATGTCTTACTCAGAAATCCTATCTTGAGAAGGTTTTTCGTCGCTTTGGAATGCATAACACCAAAGATATTAGTGTTCCAATACCGCCTACAGTTAAGTTATCAAAACAGTTGTGTCCTACTACAACTGGGGAGAAGGAGTTTATGTCAAAGGTTCTCTATGCTAATGCGGTTGGTTCTTTGATGTATGCTATGGTTTGTACTCGTCTGGATATTGCACATGTTGTTGGTTTAGTTAGTCGTTATATGGCGAATCCTGGGAGAGAACATTGGTATGCGGTGAAGGGAATTTTGAGATATCTTCAAGGGACCTTGGATATTGGTTTAGTGTTTGAGAAGGAGAAGAACTTGAAAGTCTGTGGATTTTTTGATTCTGATTATGCGGGTGATAGAGATAAGTGTCGTTCTACTTCGAGGTATTGTTTTACATTGAGTGGAGGACCTATCAGTTGGAGGTCTATGTTACAACCAATCGTGGATTTGTCTACTACGGAGGCAGAGTATATTGCTGTTACGGAGGCTGTTAAGGCAGCGTTATGGCTTCGTCGTTTAGTTAAAGACTTGGGGATTATACAACGGAGTGTTGTTGTGAACTGTGATAGTCAAAGTTCTATTCATTTAGCTAAGAACCAAGTTTATCATGCACGCACCAAGCATATTGATGTTCGTTATCATAGAGTTCGAGAAGTGGTTGATAAAGGATTAGTATAACTATTGAAGGTTGATACTGAAGATAATCCAGCAGACATGTTAACGAAAGTCGTTCCGAGGGTCAATTTTGAGAGGTGTCTCAGCTTGATCAATGCTGCTCGTTGTTAAGGCCCTAGGGGCATTAGAGGCTACGGTTAACTTGTGAAGATCAAGCTCAATTTGGTGGAAACATCGGCAAGGTGGAGAATTGTTAGAATTGTCGATGTTTTAGGAAGGTTCCAGAATTTTCTAGAATCATCTAGGTGGTTCCTTATTTTGGTATAGCTAGAGGTTTCTTGTTTTAGTTAAACACACGGTTTCCTTTCTTAGCAATGTTTAGGTTTCCTAGTATAACTCATATACTTGGAAGACAAGTTTGTAACCTATATAAATAGGCGTACAAGTCTTAGGGAAACACAGACACACAACAGTTTAGAGAAGAATTCTCAGCATTAGAGAATTTTAGGGTTTAGAATGTTTTGTTCATAGATAATTGTTTGGGGTTTGTGAACAACATCATGCTGGTCATAGTTGTGGTTTATTCTCTGTAATTCGTTCTATAATAAGAGTTGATTATAGTCTTTTGTGGACGTAGGCATATTGCCGAACCACGTTAAATCTTGTGTCTTTCTTTGTTTCGTTTAGTGCATCTTATTTCTGTTTTCTTTAGTTCTACGTTGATCCAAAGAACTATTAGTGTCTTGTGAGGTTAATCCTAAGGCTTTAATCCTAACGCAAGGCACGAAGGATCATCGTCTCACATTTACGAAGTTAGATCAATTTTGAGTTGGTTGGCTATTCAGATTCTGATTTCATAGGATGTAATGATACTCGAAAGAGCACTTTTGGATATCTTTTTCTATTAGCTGGAGGAGCAATATCATGGAAAAGTGCAAAAGAGTCTATTCTCACTGGCTCAACAATGGAAGCTGAATTTGTAGCATGTTATGAG
Source organism: Papaver somniferum (assembly GCF_003573695.1). NCBI lineage: Eukaryota > Viridiplantae > Streptophyta > Magnoliopsida > Ranunculales > Papaveraceae > Papaver > Papaver somniferum. Next base: position 8,221,394 of record NW_020618825.1, on the reverse strand, counting down.
GCTACAAATCAATGTTCATGGTTGCGGAACTTCATCTCAATGTTTGGAGACCTAAATTTTTCCTCCGCACCAGTGAAACTTACTGTGATAATGCCGCAGCAGTATTTTTTTCAAAGTACGCTAGATATACTAAGGGTTCAAGACACATGGATCGAAAGTACCTATGCGTGAAACAAGTTGTTCAGATGAAAAAGTTGTTCATTGAACACATAGGCACAAAACTTATGATTGCATATGCATTTACGAATGCGTTACCTCCCAAGCCTTTTTTGGAACATGTTGGAAACATGGGTCTTTAGGGAGTAACAAACAATTAGTTTCACTTAGACTTTTACTTATGTTTGAACACTTATTGAGATCTTATTATTGTTACTATTCTGAACTTATTTCTGGATCCACTTTAGTATACTTTTATGTTATTCGATGAATGTTACATAAATTGTTTTATTTTGAAGACATTACTGGACCATTATGATATCCCTATTTAAGGCCGGATTGAGTAAGTGGCTTGTGTTGTGGTACATGGAAGGGAACACGTTGATAGAAAGACAATGTGCCACCGCCATGACTCACATAAGTAATTTTATTAGTTGAGGTATTACGTTTAACGATTATATTTTTTTAGCAATTATGTGCACTTATATTTTTCTACGATTAACCGTTAAATAGATTATCACATGGTCCAGTGGGAGAATGTAAGAATATTTCTACACATATGAAATATCCTCTTGGGCCATGTAATAACTTGGTTATTCATGAATATTGCTAAACATGTTGGTTACAATATTGGGGTCTTTTCATATTCTCTCTTCCTTAATGGATGATCGAGATTAAATGAAAATTTTAAATCCTATGAACCTTGGTCCTCCTTCTACCTATAAAAGGAACTCTATAATCATCAGAATAGGGTTCATGAATTATTATTATTTCATTACATAAAAGGTCAAGAAGGAGAAACTTAGAGTTCTTGAAGTATTCTGCTCAAAGGGTGTTCTTGGAGGACATCTTGGATTCAATCAAATGGCATCGTCAGGTATCCTTCCTAACGCAACTATGCTTATGATGTGATTATCATGTTTGTTCAAAGATCCTTTATATATAAAAAATAATTCTTATATTTATTTGTATGTGTTTGTACTATGTGTTACGAGATATGCTTGCCAAACAGTTTTCATATAAATCATTTTTTCTTAAGATAATCAATTATTTTAAGAAAGGTGATTGTATCATTGTTATGGTTAAGTTAGTAGTTATTTAGGAGCTGAAAATCTAACAGGCTGTCCTGAGTCTGATGCAGATTTGGTTGCTACGGCATCAGATGGCTGGTTCCCATCTCTATATTGATGCGTCGCCTGGTTTTGTGGAAACACCTACAATTCTCATGTCGATCAACGGGATGATATTCCATGGTGATTGTGTTTTTCCTTTGAGGATATGCACCAGTTTCTTTGAGCCAGAATCCAAGATTATTCGATGGTATCCGGTGTCCAGTTGCAGTGCTTACGTTTCCGCTACAAAGGTGGTCCAGCTTTAAAGAAGGATACCATGGTGGTCTCGAAAATTGTGGTATGGTGTTCTATAAAAGGTGTTGATGAGGATGATGGTGTGGTTGGAGGTGGTGGGGAAGAAGATCGTACAGTTTTGGATCCCTGCTCAGGTGTGTGGAGAATTTAGTCCATGTTTCTACTGCCTCTGTACATATGAATAGAATGTGTGCTGCTGATTCTGGTTGTGTAAGTCAGTGTATGCAAATGTAGGATGTTACCGTTTGCATTTCATGTAAAAGCTCCAAAGTTGTGATGCTTCACTTTCAAGAGAAACATTTTGATTTTAGGATGACAGTCAAGCTCAAGCTTCGTACATTTGGACTTGTTGTGTGGTATATTGGGCATTGCTAGATGTATGATGAGGGAGTAACCACTTTTGACAATGTATTTACCTGTTTTAGAGAGTGTCCATTGGGTTTAAATAGAGCTGATCCTCAGTGGCATGCTAATCCCAGTTGTTGGTGGTACTGTTTATTAAGGCATCAACCAGTTGTCCAGGGTTGGCCTGTGGAGGTGGAGGCAGTGGTTGGCAGTTGGTTAGACAGTTTCTATCCCAAATGTTAGTTATTTGACCACCTCCTGTTTGAAGAAAAACACCTCTTGGATGTAAGCTGCTGCTCTCTCATTCCCTTTTATAATTTACTAGGATTGGAAGTGACAACCCTTTGGTGTATGTTTACTTGGTAAATAACGTTATATGCAAGTATATGTAGAATCTCAACATTAGATAGGTATATTAATTGTTTTCGTGTTGGTTGTATCTTCTGATTTTTTGTCTTCGGCACTTTTTTCGCTCTTGATTGGGAAAATTTGATAACTAGAAAGAAGGCATTGACATTGGCCTTCCGGTACCAGGTTGAATTCTTAGATATGGTTTTTGTGTACACATATATCTCACTATCAGACACGTGTATATAAAGAGGCACGTGGAAAGCATGCAGGCCAAAAACATCGAAACATGATGGGTCACGAAACACCAAATAAACCCCGAGGAGTTACTTTATCTCATCCCCAAAAGAGAATCCAAGATCAACGGTGGAGAGAAAGTTAGCTGACACGGACTGACAGGGGCAGAGGACACTTGTCTGACACGAGCAGACCCCTCAACTACCCACATTAAACACTCCGAGCAGTGTACGTGTCGACCAACCTGTGGAACGAGCGAGGATGCCTCTGCGGGATCAAGGGGGAAACGCAGACCTCCGCGCGATGGACGCAAGGACACGAGAAGATAAGGTTCCAACGGTCTTCAGAGATGGGACCCACGTTCTAACCTTATAAATACCCAATCTCCACCAAGAGGAAAGAGGAGGAAAAAATATCAGGAAGGGAAGGAAAGAGAGAGAGAGAGAGAAATAGCAAAGGTAGGTTAATCCCTGAGAGGAGAGAAACATGTAAACCCCAAAAATCATTCAACTGTTCGTGTAACCGTGAAGAACATAGTAGAACAACAAATCCCGTGGATGTAGGCCTTAGTGCTGAACCACGTAAACCTTGGTTTTATTTACATTTCAGCACTTTACATTCATTTAGCTCCACACGTGTTTGCTTATGTGTTTTGTTTTCCTTAATACTTAGATCTCATGCACAAATGCCACGCCTGGAGTGGTTGGAGGAGGCCATGATAAACCCGAAGGTTTTGAGCCAATGAATCAACACCAGGGTACCATCACCATAATCTCCTTAGATGTTAAAGATTGATTGTGAGCGTTCGGACACGCACGTGGTTCGTGTGCTCACAATTTGGCGCTAGAAACAGGGACTTCGTCCCGGTAAAAGATTTATCTTGTCCTGTGATTTCATTTTAATTTGGCATATGATTGCTCTGATTTTATCAGCTCGGACCGTATAGATCATTCGTCAACTGTATTATGTTCAAAAACCCACCTTTGGTCTTCAATAAGAGTTACTGTTCTAAGCGGGTTATTGTTCTAATTCATCGGATTTACAATTTTCGTAGTTTTTATACTAAGGATCGCTTTTAATAAAACTCTAACCCGTAGGGTATTAATTCCCTCTTGAAAAATTGTATTTCGCCAACTAACCAGCTTCACGCGGATATTCCCGTTTCTGTTGTTTGAAATAACTTATGCAGAGAGAACGTGTTGTGAGTAAAGAAGGCAAGTTTACGCGAGATTTCAGTATCAACAAAAGGGCACGTGATGGAAAAGACGCAGGAAGCAGGAAAATCCAAAGCTTTGTCAAAAGAAACGCCCAGGACAACCCCGATCATCACCCGAAGCAAGCAGAAAGGAGATAAAACTAAAGTGACCAATCGAAGGCAAGATACTGCAGAAATCACTTCACCCATGAACGCTAATTCAGTTGCAGCGGCGGCTCTCAGAGCAGCAACGATAAAATACGGGGAGGCTGCGGTAATTCCGAAGGCTGCGGAGGCTAGCAATACCTTCGCCATGAGTCAACTTAATCAACCAAGAGAAAGGGTGGATGAATCCCGAACATTCCAACCCGCGCACCTGCTAACCTTTGGAATGCCGCTAACAAATAATCAGAATCAAACCATACCGGCTGCTCTGGCACCGCAGAGGGGCGCTCACTCCAATTTGGAAACACCAGCAACCGAAGCTGATCCCCTGCCACCTTTAGTACAGACCATGGAGGAGGGCGGTACCACGGCTGTAGCGGCACGCGCTGGGACTCCCAATCAGGGGTCCAACCAATCACACCGACTAATGGCTGAGCTTGAGGAACTGAGGAAGAACCAGCAGGTTTACGCAGAAGCTGTAGATCTGTTGGCCAGAGAAAATCAAGATTTAAAGGAGCGGATTGCTCTAAGCACGAAGACCAGCCAACAACTTGATGAAGCAAGCTCCAAAGCACCAGAGCCAAACCAAGACTGTAGAGTCGTCCTAGCGGCTAATGAAGACGTGACAAGGAGACGTAGCGTATCCGACCCGGATTATGACGATGGAGAGTCAGACGGTAATGAGCGGAAGAATTTAGAGCACCAACGCGCAATGGAGGAACTACGAGATGAGATGATGGCAGAGATCAGGCAATTAAAAAATAAACAAGGTGGGGGAAGGTTAGAGGAGGTCATGAGAGAATCTAACTCCACGCCCCTAACGCATCGCTTGGCCAACACCCCTATTCCACTGAAATGCCCTGTCCCGACGTTCGAATGCTATGATGGATCCAGCGACCCTGCTGCACATATTCGGTACTACAACCGTGTCTTAGCTAGATGGGGTCAGAACGACGCCGTACTCTGTAGATACTTCCCATCAAGATTGAAGGGATCGGCGTTATCATGGTTTGATAATCTGCCACCAAACTCCATCCACTCATATGACCAACTCGAAGAGAAATTCTTAAGAACATACATGTACAACAAGACTGTAAACACCGGGATGGATAAGCTCTTTTCACTAGCAATTGGCTACAAGGAAACCACGAGGGAATACACACACAGATGGCATAAGATCTGCCAAGCCATAGGGAGCGTGGACCCAGTGGTAAGCATCAACTGCTATAAATGGGGCTTAGACCGAATGAGTCCCCTATTTGTTGAAATTCACGGGAGCGTGCCCAAGACAGAAGGAGATCTCCGAATAATTATCGAGAAACACGCTCGACTTGAAGAAATTCAACGGGAAAACCCGAGGGCATATGCAAACATTTCTTCAATATTCTTAAAAAAGGGAGCAGGTTCGAATGGACTGCTGAATGCGAGGAAGCATTCCAAAAAATCAAAGAACATCTAGCTTCAATCCCAATCCTGCAGAAACCAGACCCTGATGAAGTTTTGGCACTGTACATAGCAGCAACAGAGGACGCAGTCAGCGCGGTATTAGTCAAGACCAATACAAAGGTAGAACAGCCTATCTACTACGTCAGCAAGACACTCAATTCCGCGGAAAGAAATTATACTAAGATTGAACAACTCATCCTCGCACTGGTATGGGCTACCCAAAAACTGAGAACCTACTTCCTAACTCACCTCGTCAGGGTACCATGCAAAGCACCATTGGAAGCAGTCCTCAAAAGCACGGGAAAAGTGGGCCGAATAGCCAAATGGAATACCCATCTGGACCAATTCAACATCATTCATGAAATTCAACATTCTCAGAAGTCCCAAGTGCTGGCAGATTTCTTAGCAGACCTCCCCCTAGACAACGACGAAGAGATTAAGGGAATACCAGAAGCCGAGGAAGAAATCAAGGATCCAATGGATATCCTCGAACCTGCGAGTCATAGACAATGGGAAGTCTTTGTCGACGGATCTAAAAATAAGGAAGGAGCAGGAATAGGTATTGTCATTATCACCCCAACTGGAGAAAGGATTATACAGGCACTTAGATTGGAATTCAAAGAGCATACCAATAACATTGTTGAATACGAAGCTGTCGTACATGCCCTATGTATAATAATAGAGATGGGGGTAACCGATGTAAGGCTGACAAGTGATTCGCAGCTTGTCATACGGCAAATTGGGCTCGAGTATAATGTGTACGATGACACTCTTTCAGCTTACATGGCCTTGGTCCAAACATTGGCATCACAAATCCCGAACATTAAGTTCCGGCACTTATGCAGAAGGGACCTCAGGCACGCGGATGCCCTGGCATATATATCATCTATGCTGAGGGATAAAAATGCCGAAGCTATTAAAATAGCAAGGGTATACGAGCCTTCGATTGCATCTCAATTCTCCTTCGCTACCAATCAAGATGTGATGGAAGAAAATATCGAAGACCAGGTAGGAGAAGACATCCATAATGACTTTGATGAAGAAGACATCCTGTCAAGAGCAAATCAAGACGAAGACTTCAGCAACGAAGATGACTGGAGGGTGACAATACAAGCCTTTCTCGAAAAAGGAAGCTTACCTGCGGATCGGAAACTAGCTAGGAAGATGCTCTCGAAAGTGGGAAGATATGATCTTCGGGAGGGGGTCCTGTATAGAAAATCCTTCCTTGGACCATTACTACGCTGCTTGTCCCGGAGAGAGGGGCATCGAATTCTAAATGATATCCACTATGGTGACGCGGGGAATCATAGCGGCATGAGATCACTGGCTGACAAGGCAAAAACGCAAGGATATTACTGACCGACCATGATACAAGATGCTGCGAGGATGTCCCGACGATGTGAAGAATGTCAGCGCTTCGCGAAAAAAATCCACGCGCCGGCAACAATGTTAAACTCTGTCGATAGCCCGTGGCCATTTGCAAAATGGGGCGTAGACATCGTAGGGCCTTTCATCGAAGGATCAGGGAAGAGACGATTTTTGATAGTAGCCACGGACTACTTCAGTAAATGGGTGGAGGCTAAGGCCTTGGCCAGGATCAGAGACGCGGATGTGTTCACTTTCATATTCCAGAACATCATTTGCAGATTTGGTATACCTGCGGAAATTGTATCTGATAACGGTAAGCAATTACAGGGAAAAAATGTAGACATGCTCTTCGACACCTTCAAAATAAGAAAGAACAAGTCCACCCCCTTATACCCTCAAAGCAACGGACAAGCGGAAGCTACCAACAAGACCCTCGCCCTTATACTCAAAAAACAATTAGACGAGCATAAGGGAAGATGGTGCGAACAACTGCACAATGTCTTATGGGCATACAGGACAACACAAAGATCCGCTACCGGGGAATCCCCGTTTCTTCTAACTTATGGAGCTGAAGCAGTCATACCTACGGAAATCCTCATGCCAACCACGAAGACCGAAGCTTGGGAGAAAAACCTCACAACAGATATGATGTTAGAAAGGTTGGACGACTTGGAAGGAAGAAGGGAAGTAGCATTGCAAAAGATGGAAAATTATCAACAAAAAGGTAAAACTACGGAATTTTGTAGAGGGACAGTATGTGTTGAGAACAATCCCACGGTATCAGCAAGAAAAGAAATGGGGAAAGTTAGCACCTACATGGGGAGGACCTTTTATGATCCACGACATTGCGGGTAACGGTTCCTACTACCTTCGTAATCTAAAAGGCGATGTCCTCCGGCATCCTTGGAATGCTAAATGGCTCAAACCATACTTCCCATAGAAGCAACGCAGATTTGAATCTGCTTGGAGTGTACCAGAAGAAGAAGGGAGCCTGACCGCTCCGCATGTTTCTATCTCTGGAAGAGGGATTGCAGACCTCAACTTATCAATCAAACAAGTTTTCAAATTATCAAGTCAGTGGAATCTACCTACAATATTGGGGAAAGTAGTTAATCTACAATCTCTCAGGGCTCCCCCATCAGTGTCCATAAGTGTAAGACCAGGGGGAAGGCACCCAGCAGAAAGAGATACCCAACCAATCTTAAGGCAACGGGTCGACGGAATGGGTGCGTAAATATTTTAATCCCATATCCTAGAACGTTTCCCCGGCCCCCACCGTCTGGGAATCCTCTGGCCCAGGATTCGCCAGCGGGGTGACAGGTCTCAAGACGATCACGAAGGTACCTTCCTTCAGGATCGCACTCAAAAACACTTAAAAACTTTTGTTTTGATTTTTCACGAATACTTAAAATAAAAATAAAACGACATTGTAGGTATATCAAGAGAGGATTCATTTCATAAAGGGTGATTACAAGAAGTGAAAAGCCAAAGCCAAGGATACACAATCAAAAAATATTCCTTTTACAGGATCATCAGCAAAAAATATCCTTGTTACATAATTACAAAAAGTATAATGATGCCGCGGATCCTACAATTGCTGCAATCTCTATCTAAGTGGCGGCCCCATCGGCAGGATTATTCCAAAGACTTGATGGGACGCTCCCACCAGAAGAAGGGCCCGAGGAGCTTGGTAAGGCAGAAGGAACGGGACGACGAGGATAGTTCTTCACGAGACCATGTTCATTCCTTAGGCCAAGTTTTATCCTCTCCAGCATCTTGTTCGTCTCCTCAGCCAATTGACAACGAGCCCTGTGTTTAATAACTGTTGTCCGCTGTTGGGCTTGGGATAATAACGAAGATAGCCGATTCACCTCTCCAGAAGCAGCACCAACGGCCTCCTCGCGGGTTGCTGCTAAATTCTTGAAGTGATTGGTCTGTTCTTCCTGCTGCGCTAAGGACGATTGAGCCTTTTCAAGTTTTTCATTTGTGACGCGAAGGCGTCCCTCGAGCTCTGAAAAAGACAACACCACGGAGTTAGCATAGAAAAAAGACAAGGTCACACTCGATGAAATGGGATTATATCTTCGACACAAGCCGAAGCCTCTTCATACTCATTAACAACCGCATCTCGCGCTTCATCAAGATGATCATATTCCGCGGATAATTTCTTATAGTCTAGTTGAAGGTTGGTGAGAGTAAATTGACAGGCATCTAATTCTACCTGCTTCATCGAGTCCACATGACGAAGGTGGTCGACCTCTTTATTTATCTCTGAGACCCCTTTGCTGAGTCTGTACATGCACACTTCGAGATTCCTCTCAGACTCAGCATGACGAGCTACGTCGGAACGAGACGCGGAAAGAGCATTACTGAGAGCGTAGACTTCAGCACGAGCGTTATCTCTTTCTCTGACAAGACAGAGCATATTATCCTGGACCCCTGAAAGAGGAATGGATCGAGCCGTCTGTAATTCTTCTTCCAACCGCTGAATCCTAGATTCCAACAGGGAAGTGCGCTCACGGGCTTCTCGCAGACAATCACGGGTCCACAGCAGTGTGCCATTAAATAAAGCACGATCATGGTTGTACATATTTTGCATGTCGACCATCTGAACATGCCGCGCGCGCCATACCTCAGCCCGAGCATCCCATTTCTTAGCTTCACTCTTAATTTTCTCAACCAAATCTCTAATACGAGATTTTTGCCGAACTCTTTCGTTTCGAAGCCATATCAGCTCGGGGACGCCACCCACTGGAGATAGGGTGGGGAGACTCAGACAGAACAACTAAGAGATAAAAGAATGACGACATACGGCGAGGGAAAAGAACCAAACCTGTGAAAGCGGAAACTTGGCTACGAGTTTGCTCTAACTCCGCGCGCACTGTAACAAGTTCTGACCGAAGATCAGCCTCTGCTTCACCCAGCTTTTCTTTTTCCTTAAGGCTTTTCTTCAGCTCTTCAATTTCCACCTCAGCCGCAGACAATTCCTTTTCTCGATGACGAAGCTTAGCCTCGAGCTTCAGAGATTTCGCTTTGAAGAACTGATACAGCACGTGGTTACAATGCTCGCTCCTCATCATCTACACATCAAGATAACAACATTATTTCACCGAAGCGTCTGATCGTCACTTAGAAGTGTGTACGAAAATTTACCTCAAGCACACGCTGCTGCGGAAAGCCATATTGATACCCGTCGGCGATGGCCATCATATCGGCAACGGAAGTAGGAGGCTCCGGCACGAGGGTAGCTTCGGGAACAGTCAACCTTTTTCCCCAGGCTTCAGACACCTGCGCCTTTGAAGACATCTCCATCATGCGACGGGTATACGCGGTGGATTCCTTTTCCCCAGCGACCACAGGAGCGGGATGAGAGACAAACAGAATATTCTTTTCCTTAAACCAATCCATGATGGCGTCCTCACCCTCAGACGTCGGCGACTGGGGAAGACTATCGGCGGGCGCGTCAACGACAGATTTTCCCTTCTCTGACTCGACCCCCTCAGCATGCTCCTCCGCGCCTACATGCACAGCAGGCTCCTCCGCACCAACATCTTCTACAGTAGCATCCCCATTACCATCACCACCAAGAACATCCCAATCATCATTGGGGGAAAGTAAAGAGAAGTCCTCGGGAAAATCGAGGGCTTCGTCAAAAAACTCCCCCGTGGAATACATTCGATCAAAAGAAAATTCTTGAGAAGTGGGAAGGGTATCCGCGACATCACCAGCAGGGACGGAAACATCCCCAATGACAACGTCATCAGCCATCACAACTTTGTTCCTTCCTTCATCACCAGCGTGACCAGCGAAGACCTCTTCTCCGGCATTGATAGGGGAGGTACCAGTACGTTCCTCCCCATCTGTAATCTCGTCCTCAGCAAACTCTTCGTTCACTGGACTAGTAACTTCTTCTTGGGCCTCAACCTCGCCCATCACCGTAGTAGAAGACTGCTTCGGCCTAATCTTTTTCTTCTTCAATACCTGAAACCAACACCGCAAAAAGAATTATTTTTCCCGTCTGATGGAAGTTCTAAAAAAGAAGCGCAGCTAGAATCTGCATACCTGAGCATCTGAGATATTCTTCGGTGGGAGTATAGCACCGGAACCATCCTCCTCGTCTCCCTCTATGACGTCCAGGGCATAAGGAAAATTCATGCCCGCAAAGTTCAGACGCCAGGGGAAGAAATCTCCATAGCGAACAGGAGGAGATTCGCGCGGCTTACCATTCTCGGTAGGCCGCCAACCGCGGGGACCGGGAATCCAACCGTAAGCCCACGGACCAACTATCTCGATAACGGTGGCGTGCCACTCGTAATCATGATCGCGCTTGATCCTCTCTCGCGCGGGGAAGAGTTTCCGACGACTGGACGCCTCCGTGCCAGGAACATACTTCAGCTTGGCATCGCTGACCTCATTTAACAGACGAATCTCGCCTCGAGGAGCAGGGAGATTCCGAAGGCTGACACTCCACGGCTTGCGATTCCTTCTATTGACGTAATCCCCAAAGGAGTTATTGAAATTCTCAGGCGTATACCATTCTTTCTCCATGGGATTGGGAACGTAACAAGTCATCGACGTTTCCCCCTTACTCCGCAGATAGCATTCCTTCAGGGCGCGGAGATAATTCCCCGATAGTTGTGATACGGAACGGCTATGAGTATTGGTGGAAGAACCCTCACGACTAGCCAGCACGTCGTAGTAGAATGAATCACCGGATTTGTACAACGGCAGCATCAGACCAGCCTCGAATGCCCCAACCGTCGTTAACAAATGAAACTCATCGAATTCGTACTTGGAGATAAGCTCATACGTAATATCATCCTCAGGGGCATAGAAACGAACCCCGAAGGCTTGAAGCTCATGCTTTTCCTTGAATATTTCAAGATCGATGTGCTTAAAAGTTACTTTTCTCCTGCTAACAGAGACACTGCGTATCAAGGGAGCAGCCTCATCCTCCTCGGCAGGACCGGATGAACTACCGAACGCTTCCGAAGCTTTTCTCTTCACGGGGGGATTCTTTGAAGATTCAACCCTAGGAGCTACGCTCTTCGTATTCTTCCCTTTAAAAGTTGGAGAAGACCGTAGATGATGCTCGGGCACTAACGAACGTAGAGGAGGAATGTCAAAAGCAACAGCGCGGGGCGAAGCCTGCGTACTCCTAGTATCATCACGAGGACGAGCCACTGAGCGATCAAAGACTCTTCGAGAACCAGACGGAATTATCGGGGGAATATCTTCCCTAGAGGACGAGGCTTTCGCTCCAGAAGAAACTCGACTCCGACGAACATCATCTTGAGACTCTCGACGCGGAGATCTCGATAACCCAGAATCCGGAGTCTGATAAGTAGGCCGCGGACGGTCAGACATGGCTGCGGAAAGAATAAAATCAAGAACAAGTTACACACCAAAATCACCAAAATCAAAAAACACATCCATAGTAATACAACCACGATAACATAGCAACCCTAAAAGTAGTATACATGCTCAATATTTCACCCTCGAAGTAATGGCTTCCTTAATTTAAGATGAAGAACAGGGGCAAACTAGTATACAAGCATCAGAAGAAGTTCTTCATCACAAACAAGGAACAACAGTAGCAGAAAATTCACAAGTCAACACAGCATAAAACGGTGGAAATAAAGAAAAGGAAAACTTACCGGCAAAAACAGCAGTAGAAGAAACAAACAGGAGAAGCGGGCGTGGTTAATGCTAAGGTGGAGAGAATTTAAGATCACAAGTGCAATGAAGATTGACAGAGAATTTAAGGTCACAGGTTCAATGAAGACAGACAGAAAATTTAAAGGAAGAATGAAAACTGAGAGAGTGTTTAGGAAGAATGAAATTAAATTTTCCTTCTATCCTTAAAATACCCGAAAGAAAGAGAAGGAAATTAAGATAGGAATGGGAAAACGTGCCCGTTACATAAGCAGTTAATGCACGAATAAAAGACGTGCCCAAATATCTAGGAGAAGTTATTAGGAGTGAGAAGAATATGCGACGATAGTTTTTCTTCAAGGCACCCATTAGTCATTCAAGCCCGAAGAAAAGGGGCAAATTGTGTACACATATAACTCACTATCAGACACGTGTATATAAAGAGGCACGTGGAAAGCATGCAGGCCAAAAACATCGAAACATGATGGGTCACGAAACACCAAATAAACCCCGAGGAGTTACTTTATCTCATCCCCAAAAGAGAAGCCAAGATCAACGGTGGAGAGAAAGTTAGCTGACACGGACTGACAGGGGCAGAGGACACTTGTCTGACACGAGCAGACCCCTCAACTACCCACATTAAACACTCCGAGCAGTGTACGTGTCGACCAACCTGTGGAACGAGCGAGGATGCCTCTGCGGGATCAAGGGGGAAACGCAGACCTCCGCGCGATGGACGCAAGGACACGAGAAGATAAGGTTCCAACGGTCTTCAGAGATGGGACCCACATTCTAACCTTATAAATACCCAATCTCCACCAAGAGGAAAGAGGAGGAAAAAATATCAGGAAGGGAAGGAAAGAGAGAGAGAGAGAAATAGCAAAGGTAGGTTAATCCCTGAGAGGAGAGAAACATGTAAACCCCAAAAATCATTCAACTGTTCGTGTAACCGTGAAGAACATAGTAGAACAACAAATCCCGTGGATGTAGGCCTTAGTGCTGAACCACGTAAACCTTGGTTTTATTTACATTTCAGCACTTTACATTCATTTAGCTCCACACGTGTTTGCTTATGTGTTTTGTTTTCCTTAATACTTAGATCTCATGCACAAATGCCACCACGCCTGGAGTGGTTGGAGGAGGCCATGATAAACCCGAAGGTTTTGAGCCAATGAATCAACACCAGGGTACCATCACCATAATCTCCTTAGATGTTAAAGATTGATTGTGAGAGTTCGGACACGCACGTGGTTCGTGTGCTCACAGTTTTCTATAATTTGTTGTTCATCATATTATTTTGATATTTGATTTTGTATTTCTAAAAGGATAAATATCAATTTAGCTTTTGATTTTTGATTTTCTAGATTCATGAAACCTCAAACCTGTGGATAAAATTGATAGCATGAAAGGCAAAGGGGTTTGTACCTGAAACCCTGGAGCTCTATTTGAAATTATAGGGGGTCTGGGCACTTAAATGTTGAAATGCTCGGTAAAATTGGATGGAGGCCAATCGAAAACCCTCATCACCTAGGCTCAAATTCTAAAAGCTAAGGCATCTTTAAATCATATGTTTAAAGGTCACAGTCCTAAATTTGGTCCAGCATTTGTAGAGGTAACAAATTTATGGTTAGTAAGCACATACCAGAAACGGTGTTAGAATTTGTGTTAATGTATGGGTTAGTGACCATGGCAAAATTAGATGCTCCATTCTAATCAGTGGTTTGATCCTGTGACCATTTGCACATTCTAGGGATGGATGTTTATTTGTTAAGTTAGCTAATCATGCCTTATGCCATAACTCTCAGAGAAAGAGTGAACCTCATTGGAAAGAAATTTGGGATCTTAAGGCGATTCCTAAATCCTGTATCCTCACAGTGTGATACTATGCGTTATTAGGATTCTCATTGTGTCAGGTGTAGTCTTTGTTATAAAGATTACTTCCTTACATTTGTTTATAACTTCTCCATTTGCTAAGCTCTTTGGAGAAGCTTGAATATGCATAGCAGCAGCATTGCTGGATTCCAGGTTACTTCTCTTAATGACTGGATTCTAGACATGTTAATAATGATAGATTATAAAGTTAGCATAACTTTATGGATGCTCTGTAAATTCAGAGCAAAGTGATGTTTAAGCATATCATCCCTAATCAAATCTGTTGGAGCTTAGTTTCAGTAGTATAACTATAGTATCCTCTAAATTATCTTAGTTTGCAGAAAAAAGGAAATAAATACCTCAAAAAAAAAGAAAAGAAAAGTGAAACACCTCATTGGGTTTGTTTTTGTATGACACCTTAAGTTATTGCAGGGAAATATATATGTGGTTTTTAAGCTTTGACTCTCCGTTAATCTGAAATGTTGGAATTGAGCTTACTCCGATAATGGGGCAATGCCTTGGGAGAGACTATCAAAGATAATGGGGCGTGGAGGCTTGGGGTGCGATGATGCATCTCAGTTGGTGGGCAATAAGGCTTGGTGTACATGCTGGGATGTGTAAACGTTGAAATGTATGCTTAATTTTTTTCTTTTCATTGTTTAGTCATTGGATAATATTTATTAAATCAGTTTGGTAGTTGTTTTTTTTTTTTTTTTTTTGGTATCTTTTCTTGATTTGGATTCTGTGTATGGCAATGACGGCTTGATTTTCGGTTAATAACTTGGGGCAGTATTCGGTCCAGCATAAGCCGGATTTGAAATTTTTGTAACACGTCTCATGAAATGCTTTCTCCTAAGTGTGAGGCGAAGCCGAGCCACACCAAATCAAAAATCATAAACGATGCGGCGAGGCGAAGCCAAGCCATACTAAATCAAAAATAAAAAACACGTTTTCGTCCAGCATAAAATCACGCAAGACCAAAATAAAAAATGCATCAGTTTGGAACGGAGCAGCGACACCAAATAAAAAATACATCGGGACAGGACAAATGTTTCGGGACAGGACGAATAAGAATATCAAAACTCATAAATTCATCGGGATGAAGGGGGCAAAGCCCCGCGACACAAAATCCAGTACTTACCTAAATTTATTAAGCAGTATTGGAATTTGAAGTATCGTCATCGTTTTTATCGGTGGAGACCACGGCAATTTAGGTGGGTAGTTAGTCTTTTTAATATTTTTAGACACCCGTTATTATCTGTTAAAAATATTGGCTAATCTGTGATTGGGCTTTCCAGAAATTTCTGAAGTACTCATAATGGACCAGTAAAGGCAAGCCTTCTAGAATAAATAAAGCCCAGAAAGTTCTAGGCTCTTGCGTACAAGAAGATGCTTAGATTAGTCGTGCATTTTCTAGAGAGCTTCTATTTAATCGGTCAATAGTGAGTGTTAAGAAAGATCTAGATAGAAATTGAAAGAACTATCTAGAGAAATATATGGTCGGTGGACGAAGCCTATAGATAGGCACCCGATGGGATCATTTGTAATTAATCCAAACTCGAGTGAGTAAACAAAGCAGTAAGAGTGAGAGCTAGTAGAAAGAGTCAAAGAGTCTTTGTAAAACAGAAAGTGTAAGCCAAAGTTGCTACACTAAATCCTCCTGTAACATCTCATTTTCAATTAATCAAAAGCCTCACTTTCTCAAATAACCAACCTCATTTCCTAAATTCATTTTCATAAACTCATCACACTTTCGCATTGCGCCAACATTATCGATATAAATAACGTGACTTATGAATGGTTTAGTTAGCCGAACCGACCTTTCTAATTATCCGGTATAGCCCAATAAATTATGCATAATTATTATGTACAACCCGAAATACTTAAATTAACTACTCACTCCTCCGTTCCTATAGGCTGGTTTTGTTTTTAGAGAAATTTAAGGAAATTAAGAGAACTAATCATTGAAAGTGGTCCTCATGACACTTGTCAACAAAAGAAGTGAAATGAAATGGTCACATGACACTTGTCAGCAAAAGAAGTAAAGTGAAATGGTCCACATGACACTTGTCATCAAAAGATGTTAAGAGAAAAATGGTCCCAGAAAATTAAAGTAACATTTGACTTTCCCAATTAGGAAACCAGCCTATCTTTTTGGAACATTTATTTATAGAAACCAGCCTATTCAAAAGGAACGGAGGGAATACCAAACTTTCTAAATCAACAAAAACAATAGTTTTCCTTTTTTCTTTTAATATCCTCGCGTTTTTAGGGGCCATCCGAAAGGATTTAGGGGCCATCAATTTATACCCAGCCAAAAACTCTAGTTAAGGGGTACATATATGATATTGAAGTTACATAAATGCCCTTCTGGTAAAACTGTATAAAAACCAAATCAAAAAAAATTCTACTCATTTCAACTCTTCTTCTTCCAGTTTCATATTATCTTCCGATTGTGGAAGAAAAAAAAACTTTCCCTCGTTCTTGTGTTCAACCGAAACATCGCCGCGAATCGTAAAATCAAAACATCGTTGATTCGTTTATAAAACAATGGATAAGGGAAATGAAACCCACAGACCTAGAACCAAAAACGTTGCTCGGGGTATCGATCCAAAGATTGGGATTTTAGCAAGAAATAAAGAAATTGTTGCTGCAAATGAAGAAGAACGCGAAGAAGAAGTACCCGTCGATGTAGTCGGTGGTGACGATTCCGATAGTCAAACACTTCGTCAACTTCAAATGATCCCAATTAGATAAGAATCTATTATTTTTGGGGTTTATTTCGCTTTAATTAGACGAATCGAGAAAAAGAATACAATAAAGGCGTACCTGAATGGATGAGAAAACGAAAAGAAATGCCAATGCCACGTGAGATATGAGATACCTTGTTGGGGAAAAAACAAAATTTTGCAAGTAGCCATGAGGGAGATTGTTTACATCAGAAGTTTTGCTTTCACATCAGAAAAGAAAGATAACGTATACGTTTTCTTCTTCTTCTTTTTTTCAGGGAAGAATATCATACGTTGAACATGCATATTGTGGGCATAGGAGGGCATCTCCTTTCTATATAAGTTGGAGAGTTGGTATACTCTTGGAAAATTCGACAGGAACTAGCCAAATTTTCGGATTCGGGTGATGAAGCTTTCAAGAAAAAGAAAGATAACAGAATGATGACTAAAAACTGCTTAACTAATACGATCATGTGGGATTTCCATCATCGATCAGGTGGCCATCGGCCAGCTTCATTTATTAGGTTTATTCGTTCGTATCGGCCAAACAGTATTACCTGCTAACATCACTTGGCGTTTATGGAATGAGCGTAATGCTCGTACCTTTGAAGGGAATAAAAAACACAAAATTGGTCAAAAAGACCAAAACACAAAATTCCTGGGTCATATAGATTCTTAGCTTTTGATATTGTTTATATAACCAAAAATCAGAAATATTCTGTTTATATAGCCAATTTGGATATTTGGCCCAGGAAAATTAAAAAAAAATGTCTCCTACCTAAAATACCCCCTAACCTTTTAAACCCTTCTTTTCAAAGAGAATTTATTTCTCTTCCCTTCCCGCAGAGCTCTGTAGAACCTCCTCTTCCCTTCTCGCAGAGCTCTGCAGAAATCGGCAATTCAGAGCTCGTTTTTTTTCTTCAGATCTCGTTTATCAATCATGATGATTAGCGATTGTTTAATACGTTTGTAGAATCCAAGTTTCATCTAATCGAAGTTTCATCAATTGGAGTTTCATCTAATCGAAATTTCTGAGTTGGTTTTGAAGCAATTGAAGTTTCTATAATAGCGTCGAATCGGTAAGTTTCAATTTGTCCAATTGAAGTTTCTCTGTCGATTTTGAAGCAAGTTTTAGTTGTTGATGATTAATTTTTGTTAATTTTTGATTTTAGTTGTTGATTTTGAATATCCAGGGTTTAGTTGATTATGTGACTGGTAAATTTTTCAATTTTTCCATTATTTCGGTTTGTCTCGAATCATGTTTTCTAGGGTTTAGTAATCTGATTTTCAATGCAATATACACAGATGTGAAGTTTGTGTGTTCAATTGTGATGTGAACTGAATTAGTATGTACTTCTGCTAATTTGTTTACATATTATCAATTGAATACATCCAGATTCAGAAGATTTGTTTTTATATATTCCTTTTGAAGATGGATCGTCATTTTCTCTGTGTGGTTATCCGGGGTACCGATGCGTGTCCATACCAAGTTACTACGAAGTCAACAGTTGATGAGTTGAAGGCGCATGTCTGTTCTTATTGGAATAGAATTTTACCGGACTCAATTCAGTTTGTATTTGACTATGAGGGGAGAAGCAATGTTGTTGACAGTGATGTGAAGCTCTGTTCTTTCTTGTCATTGTGTATTGTTAACCAGTTGTCTTTCTTGGAGCTTCGTTTATTTGAACGTGTTCCTCTTCGTGCTCTTGATTTTGTTCGTGAACCTACTACGAGCGAGTTTAGTTTAGCACCAGACCCTAGTAGAGATCAGTTGGTTAATCCTTGTCATCTTCCGAGCAGCAGTAGAATGAGCGAGTTTCGTTTAGCACCAGACCCTAGCAGAGATCAGTTGGTTAATCCTTGTCATCTTCCAAGCAGCAGTAGAATGAGCGAGTTTCATTTAGCACCAGACGCTAGCAGAGCTCAGTTGGTTAATCCTTGTCATCTTCCGAGCAACAGTAGAATGAGCGAGTTTCGTTTAGCACCAGACCCTAGCAGAGCTCAGTTGGTTAATCCTTGTCATCTTCCGAGCAGCAGTAGAATGAGCGAGTTTCGTTTAGCAGCAGACCCTAGCAGAGCTCAGTTGGTTAATCCTTGTCATCTTCCGAGTAGCAGTAAAGTTACTCCTACACCTACAATGACGGAGTTGCTTTTAGCTCAGTCACCTATTCCTTCCTCTCAAAAGCTTGTATCTTCTCAAGATATACCCATGTCTCAAGAACATACATACAATGGAAAGTTGGCAATTAAAAGATCTTGCAAGGCGGCTGAATAGGAGTTTATTATAAAAGGTGTTGGTCAAGATTCTTATGGAGGACGAGATGAAGCTCGTCTTGTTGTTGAGAAATATAACCATTTTTTTGGTCGCAGGGTGAGAGTCGTCAAGAGCAATACAGAACGACATATGGTGGAATGTTATTACAAGGAGAAATTGGAATGCGACTGGATGTTTCATGCAGCTCCCAAGACTTCCAATGTGAAGGGTCACTTATTCCTCAAGGCCTATAACGGGGAACATAAATGTTGTGCTGGTTATAGTGATGGAATAAAGGCTGATCCTGTTACGCGCGAACTTATCAAGAGTTTGATATTTGAGCAGATTGAACAGAATCCCAACAAGAAAGCCAGGGATATTGTTAGAGAACTCAAAAGTGATTATGGGTTGGAAGTGAGCTACGATCAGGCGCATGCCGGGAAATAATTATGTTTCAAGGAGTTTTATGGCGAGGACATTAAATCATACACTGACTTGAGATGGTGGTGTGAATCCGTGAAGAAAAACGATCCAGGTAGTAGGGCTGATTTAGTTGTTGAAGGTGGCGAGTTTAAGAGTTTGTTCTTAGCCTTCGATGCTTGCATCTCTGGTTTCGAATATTGTCGCCCGGTACTGTTCTTGGATGCAACTTTCCTAACTGGAAAATTTAGGGGTTGTCTTATGGCAGCTACCGGGAAGAATGCGAATAATGGTACGTCTTCTTTTAGTTTTGATGTCATAATTTTCTTTTTATATCAGATTATCACTGGATGAAACCGGTTTCATCCTTAACTGGTGAAGTCATACTAGAGAATGAAACTAGTTTCATTCTGTACAATAGCAGTTTCAGTCAGTTTGATATGATTTTTTCTTTTTGTGTTTGTTTTGTTTCTGTATGAATATTTCCTCTGGCATATGGTATCGTATCAGCTGAAACTGTTGAGAATTGGCATTGGTTCTTGAAGAAACTAGAATCTATCTTGGGTCCTCGTGTACTAACTTTTATTTCGGATCGCCATGAGGGTTTGATCCAAGGGATTCGTGATGTTTTCCCAACTTTCTATCATGATTGGTGTTACCACCATTTGAAGAATAATGTCCGCAGTAAGACCAACAAGAAAAAGGGAGAGCATTGTGCTGCGATGGGTTTGTTCAAAGAATGTTTCTATTCATCGACTCATGAAGGCTTTGATCAGGGTATGCAAAAGTTGAAGGATATGGGATGTGATGGTCTTCACAAATTCTTGAGTGAGATTCCAGTGGAATGTTTGTCCAATGCACATTGTCTGGGCTGTCGTTACGGCTACATGTGTTCAAACATTGCAGAGTCCTTCAACTCTTGGATCAAGGAAGCAAAAGGTATGCCTATTGCAACACTTGTTAACTGGATCAGACTTAAAATTATGGAACAGATGAGTACAAGGAAGAGCAAGGGGGCGACATATAAAGGATTCATTTGTCCCAGGCTAGAGAAAAAAATATTGGCTTCCATTCGTGCTGGTGTCCAGTGGAGAATAACCAAGTCTGGTTACATGGAGTGGGAAGTTTTTGATGGAAAGTACACGCATGTTGTTAATATTGCGAGGTTTCAGTGCAGCTGTAGGGTTTGGTTTACTGAGCAGTTCCCTTGTGGTCATGCTATTGCGTGTATGCATTCAAATAACATCAATGTTTACGAGTACATTAATCCGTATTTCAGCATTGCTAGCTTCCGTGCTTCGTATGATCGTCCTATCAAGCCCATTCCCGATTACGACAAGCCTATTGATGTTGCTACTGGAGATCTCGTGAACCCACCAACTGTCGTAGGAAAAAAACATGGTAGGCCGAAGAAGAAGCGGATTCCTAACACAAGTAGTGCAAGTTTCAAGAGACCAATTATGTGCGGTAACTGCCATACTCAGGCACATCATAACAAGACGACGTGTCCTCATCCTCCTGCGAAAAAGCAACGTTAAGTACCTGCTTAAGAACATCTCCAGCCTTCATTTCTTCTGTGCAGCTTTTTACCATGATATCTTTTATTAGATTTTTACCATGATATCTTTATTAGTTTATTCTTCTCTGCAGCCTCTTGTTGCACATCTAAGATTCATTTAGAATTTACCTTGGATTGTTTCTTTTGTTCATAAAAATATATCTTATGGAATTATTTTTTCAAGTATTTCTCTTCATTTTTATAGTATATATCTTTTAGTCTTATGTTGATTGTTTAATTGTACATTCCCTTCAGTTTTTCATTGTAAAATTTGAATGTTTGTGAAGATTCAAATTTAATTGTACATGATGTAACCAGTTTCATCCTGCCTATTCTGGAAAAAATGAGATTTTTGGCCAGGATGAAACTGGATTTCATCCATCACATATGGACAGAAAAAACTATTTTTTGTCAACCTGCACACTCTGAAAACAGTTTTTATACAGGCTTTGATGTAAACAGTTTCATCCAATCCTGGTTACAATCTGACAAAAAAATTGAAGTTTTATACAGGCTAGGATGTAACCAGTTTCATCCAAGCCTGGTTACTTTTTCAAACTGCAAATTTAATCATTTCTGGCTAACATATTCAAACACAACCATCATGAAATTGAAGTATAGGCATTTTCCAGTAAAAGAGTTCATATTTTAATTAAGACGAATCCACGGATCATAACTGTATGCGAAGACATAGTTCAACAAAAAAAAAGTACTACCAAATGAACTACATTAATAAAAAATTTCTAAACAACCTAAACACATTAAACTTTCCAGCAGCTATTCTCATCAGTTAGGATTTCATATGCCAGATTGATTCGTCTTGTGCCCATCTCCTCTCCAATAGTATCTTTTCCTTCAAAAGAGTAACCGTCTGTGATTGCCCATTCCATGTAGTAGATAACATACATCATCGAATCATCACTGCAAGACAAATGAATATGTAATGTCAGTTTAACGATCTGGAAAAAAAATGTAATGTCGGTTCAAACTTCGTTTCAGTTTGTATGTTATAATCTCAGTTCAAAGAGTTAACGACCTACCTTTCACACTGTTGTGGACAATCTGATTGAACGACGACATCAACGTCATCCATACTAGTACTTTGATTTGAACTTGAAAGAGATGATTTATTCTCTCCGCCATCATTTGAGCTTCTTTTAAATAGTTTAAAGAACCTAGGCGAGAATTGTAGTGTGTCCAAGTTCTTCCATGGATGTCAAGGTGAAGCAATGTGAAATGTTCTTTATCATTCAGCATTGGGATGAACAAGTGTTGTGTTTCGACATCAATATTTTGCAGTTCAGCATTTATCATTTTTGCATCGTCCAACTCATCTTCCGCAATGACATCAACCTGAATACAAATTTGAATCAAAACCAGTTAATCCATATTTTTTATATGGATGAAAATCAATTACATCCTGTCATTAATGCTAGATGAAAACCAGTTTCTGCAGGTATCATATGAAACCCAGTTACATCCTATATATAATAGCTAGATGAAACTCAGTTTTATCCTACACTAGTGAGAGAATTATATTTCAAGCAACAGATGCAAGCCAGGTACATCCTACACTAAATTAAAAGTTATATGAAAACAACTTGCAGATCTAAGTTCATTCATTTTAAAATGTAGTATTCAAAATGTTTACCCATGCAAGCGCGCTGAGAAAGATTGATTTGGAGTATCCTTTGGTATCACCGCCATATTGAAACAATTGTCTCCATTTTTCGATTTTAAACTCCAAAATAGTGTTCACCAATGGCTGATTGAAAACAAGTTGCTGGATGTGTTCTCCACTGATACATACACCTCCATTGGACTTCCAAACACAATCGCTGCATTTAAACAAGTTCATATAATTTAGTATAATCTTAGCAGTACTTTAACAGAAATAAGAAAAGTAGAATGAAAAAAAAACAGCAAAAGAATGTGGATACGTACCTTACTTTTCCAGTTACATAGTACTCCTTTATTAACTTCTCTTCAGCTTGTCTTATTCCGCTCATCAAGTAATTTTTCCACAGCTTGTTGTTCCTTGTTAACTTCCTCAACTTATCGTCCTTCTGCTTCTTCTCTGGACGCTCATCATCATCTGATACAAACTTGTTATTTCTAGCCCTTTTATATACGTTCTTCACTCTATTCTCAAGCGATCCAATAACTTCCAGAGGTTCTGCTGCGATAATTTCTTCTTGGTTGATTTCTGATGCAAGAACTGGTGCTAGAGGTTCTGCTCGAGGAACTGGTATTACAGGTTCTGCTTCGGGAATATTTTCAGCTTCCTCCATAGGTTTGTTCATCTCTTGAGTGATGTCGTCTTTAGGAACATCCTCCTCCACAGGTTTATTCATCTCTTGAGTGATGTTAAGGTTGAAATAGTCTTCAGGTGTGGTGTAAAGAAAAATCTCTTGAGAGCAAGCTTGCTGAGTTCCCGGTTGAGGCTTGAGTTGCGCTTTCAAGGCTTCCACTTCACTTTGCAAGTCTGAGATTGTCTTATCCTTTGCTTCAGACTCAGCCTCCTTTGCTTCCAACTCTGTATTCCTTGCTTCCAACTCGTCATTCAAGTGATGGATAATCATGTCCTTCTCAGCTAGTTCATTCTTCAACTTGGAAACATCATCTTCATCTGTGTTTTCTTCTTCATTACCAAACAAGCATAGTTGTTTCTCCTCTTGACTCCAGCTACCAACAAAGTCAACAACCTGCAAACACATAAAATTTACCATAACACATGATGTAACTGGTTTCATCTTATCATAACACATTATGTAACTTGGTTTCATCCACTAATAACACAAGATGAAACTTGGTAGATAATGGGTTTCATCATTTTATAACATAAGATGTAACTAGTTTCATCCAGTTATAATAGGGGATATAATTTTAAAAATGAATCTAAACAACATCAACACAAGATGTAACTGGATTCATCTAGTTATAATAACAACAAGATTTTTACCTCACTGCTTGAAAGAGTTTCAAGCTTCCCCTCAATTTCGCAAGATACTTCATTTGCTCAAAAATCCAAAACTTCAAAAACAAAAATATATTCAAAAGATAATATATAAGATGTTACTCACTGTATGATACATTTAACGTAAGAAAAAAATATATTCAAAAGATAGAAGACGATACTCACCAGCAAATAAAAGCTGCAACCATTGATAGAGTATGGTGTCTCGTATACAGCTTTAACACTTTGCATTAAATGTTCGTGAATGAGATCTGGCCAAGATACTTTGTTAATGGTGTCGATTGACTGTAGGAAGTTCAAATACTTGTAGTGGACATACATACCTCCAGTGTTTATGAAGAATATTGTACAGAACATGAACAGCAACAAAAGTTTCGCCAAGTCTTCTTCTGTTCCTTCTTCATTCATAGCAGTATGTATTCCTTCGACAATGTATTTCTTATCCAAACTGTCCCCAGTATTATTCTCTTTCCTTTTCTTCTCTTTGGATCCAGCCTTCTTCTTTTCATCTTTCTTTTTCTCCTGTTCATCCCTTCTCTTTGGCTCAAGAAAGTATTTTTTGTAAAATTCAGAAGTTTTCAAACTTGGGTCTTCTTTTGGTCCATAAAGTTTCTTATCTTGTTCACTCATACGTATTCTCTGCATTTTGAAAATAACAGCAATATGATTTGCATCGGTCTTGAAAATTTGATCACCAATCTTGAATGCCAACTCTTTGGGGTCAAAATTTCTTATGATGAACTCTAACGCCCTTGGATCTTTGCTACATTCAGCCTTGCCCACCTTACCTTGTTTGATCGCCTCAATAAAGTTCCAGAATTTAGTCTTCCTTAACACAGCCTCTTGTGCTTCAGTAAATACCAGTTTTTCCAACACTTCAACTGTCGGTTTCAGGTTTGATCGGAACGTTTTCTTCCCTTCCTTTTTCTCTAACTTGTCTTCATCCATTTCGGCATCCACAAGTTCCATATCCCCTGTGCTAGACTCTCCGCCCACTTTCACATCATGCTTATTCTTGGATGTAATTTCAGCAGCAGCACTCTTCTTACTTTTCTTGCTACTGCTTCCTGCAACAATTTGGATGAAACCAAGTTTCAGCAGGTTTCAGAATAACTGATTTATGGCAAGAAGCTAAAATAGGACCTAACTTTAATACAGATCTTCAAAAGTTAACTTTAAAAAGTAGCAAAATCCTGGATGTATCTGATTTCATCCAGTCTTAGTCTGCTGAAACAACATATACTGCAAACTAAACCTGGATGAAATCAGTTTCATAATAGTGTAAACCTGCTGAAACAGTTGATATAACCAGATTTAAGCCAAGATGAAAATCAGATTACATCCAATCTCACTTCAAGCAATTTAACAATTAAAAACAATTAAATAACAAGATGCAAACCCATTTAATCATTAATTTAATACCACCAGCAGGTCATTTACATTCTAACTTAAAATTTGATGAAAACCAGTTTCAAACACCTGCTGAGCATCACTTCGTAGCCAAATGCAAACCCAATTTCGTTCAATCCATAACATAGATTTTCATACATCCCATTCACAACATACTAATAGTCTTATATTAACCGCAGATGTATCTTTAAACCTGAACGAAACTGGTTTCATCCAGTGTTAATCTGCTTGAAACAATATACACTGTAGATTAACAAAAGATGAAACCAGTTAAATCCTGGTTTAAACACTGCTGAAACAAATCAGATACCCAGATCCAATTTCACTTCAACCAATTTCACAGTGAAACAAATCAGTTACATCCTGTTTTAAACTGGTTTAATACTTAATGAAACCAGATGCAAACCAGTTTCATCTAATTGAAATTTAAAATAAAACAAGCAATTCAACACATAAATCAACTAAAATGAAAATTAAAACAACCAATTCAAAAATTTAATCATGCAATTCTGAAATTAATAACAAAAAAGAGTTAGGGTTTGAAAACTTACGAGTTATAGGAGACATTCTGTGGAAACTTATTGAAACACTAACTCTCCAAATACACTGAAACAGATCGATTGAAACCCTAAAATCTCCCAATACACTGAAATTATTGAAACCCTAATTCACTGAAACCATTGTTGTAGTGTTGATTGTGTATTAGAGACGGAGGATGAAAACAGTTTCTAGTATTGTTGATGGTGGTGTTGACGGTGGATGAAACTGATTCCCCTCAATTTGTGATGAGACAGTGGATGAAAACGATGAAATTGAAGAGAAGATGAAAACGATTTCTGGTAACTGGGCATGAAGATGAAGATGATGAAAACGATTTCTGGTGTGGGGATGAAGATGAAGGACGGTGGGGGTGAAAACGTGGGGATGAAGGACGTTGTGGTTTTAGTGAAGAGAGAGGGAGATCGTGGGTGGTTTTGATGAAAACGTGGGGTTAGAACGGTTACAAAAGGGTAGTAATGTCTCTCCGCACTAAAAAGATTCCATTGGCTATTTGACCCATGCCAAATTCTAAATGTCCATTTGGCCCAGAAAAAGAGCCTTTTTGACTATATGACCCATTTTCTCAATAAAAAACCAAGCGATGTTATCATCACCGAAATAAAAATCCAGACTACTTACTGGGCTTCCGTTGATCTGTCTACGCAAAGTGTTGCAATTAATGATGGGATTGTTAACTGGAGTCATGAATTTTTTTATCCTCATTTATTTCCTTGTAATTCTTGCTTTCGTGCTTTTGGGTGATCTTTTCGTGTGAATGGAGATTTGGGTTGTATATTTGTTTCTATCAATACAATTTTGTCATTACTGAGCGGAAAAAAAAAAAAGAAAATAATATTATATCGTGTTGATACACACAGCCATATAGCACATTTATTATATCCAATACCATCCCTTTGTATATAACATATAAATTTATATAATAGATCACAATAAACTTAACAAAACTAAATTAATGCAGATCACACTTTGTGTGTTGATTTTTAAGAGTACGATAAATATGGATGCCCGATTGCGAAATTTGGGAGAAACTTTGGGTGAGTATATTGCTTCCGTATTTTTTTTCCACCAAAGAAGAAAGATAACATACGCGTTTTTCCTTTCGAGCAAAATATGACATACATTTAACATGAATACTGTGGGAGAGATTTTTGCCGAAAAATGACTTAAAAAATTGTCTGATTTTGTGTATATGATCAATGTACTAAGGAATTCCAAAAACAGCATACATGACCAAAAGAGCAAAATATGACTATAAAAAATGATGCTCATGTCCTTGCATACGACTGCACAATGAACATAGTGAGAACATTTTTTTGGAGTGTACTGATAGTGCGTTCGAAATATTGGCCAGTCAACCGTACTCATGTTCATGGTCAACAACACTCGACACTATTTAGTCAACGGTCAATAGTACGTTTTTTGAGTGTCCAGTAGGAGTCCAGATGCGTGCTTGGGTCAGTCAACTGGAATAGTCAATAGTACGTCGGTGGGGCTCAATGAGCCCTCGTTTGACCAAAATAGTTGGTAAAAGTCTATTTTCGAGGACAAAAAAATTATAAAACCGTTGCTAAAAATCCAAAATGTTACTTTTATAGCAGTAAGTGCGAGAATTTCACCCTTTTTAAGTCTTGTTCGGGCAAACAGCTCGTTGCGCCAATCGGATGACATCTCCTTTTCATATAAGTTGGCGAGTTGGTACATTGTTGAACTTTGAAGATTCGACTGGACATAGGCCAAATTTTCGAATTCGGATGATGAAGCTTTCAAAAGAAAAGAACCGAACGAAGACTAAAATCATCTTAGATAATACGATCACGTGGGATTTCCATGATAGATCAAGCGATATAGAGATTCACAGGATATTTACATAAGAAGTACCTATGTAACATAATTTAGGCTAGTGGTATAGGCGGCGTAACCCAACCGTCTAACAAGTGCGCTCTATCTAACATACTATTCAAGTCTTTGATAGGCTAGTGCAGCTGCGAGCACAATCTATCTGTCCAAGAGCGAGTGATTATCATTGGACTCTCCATAATTGATTTCCATATGGGTCAAACATTTTATCTTAAAATATATCTTCTATCATCAACGGTCAACCATTGTGTAGTCCGGGACTTCAAAACCCAACCATATTTACGTCATGTTACCATTATAAATCTTGCAGGAACTAGCATGATATTGACAAGTCGGTGACTGTATTCTCAGTGTGATTATGTCATGCCTGAACATGGGTGTTTGAAGCTTTATTGTGGCCATTAATCCCAATATATAACAATAATGTGCTTTATAATAATATTGATCTAGAACAAAAGAAATAAAATGTAAAAAAATAGAAGTTTATATTGGTTATCAGTTTTCATTTAAGGACAAACATCATCCTCGGACGGGTTTTCATCATCCGCTCTTCCCAGCGGACCAACATGATGATCATAATATCATCGTGATGAAGATGATAATCATAAAAAAAACTTAAATTTATTATTCTTATTTTCCATCGTATCACGATGTTATAAAAAAAAAACTAAGAAAACCCATCATTTATCTTTATTTTTGACTGCTAAAAGCTTCTTTTCGATTAAATTAGAGTTAAAAATAAATAAATTTCTTAACCATTTTAAGGTTAGGAATTTTTAACTTTCCAACCGTAAATCATACTTTACATCTTAGAAAATAGGATTTCCTAGCCGTAATTGGGTTTACGGGTTGGACAATTAAAACTCACGGCCGTAAAATGTTGTTTACGATTAGGAAATCCTAACCGTAAGCGATTCTGATAATCACGAAAAGAAAAAAAAAAAAAAAAAAAAAAAAAGGTTGAGTTTCAGTTAGGATTTCTTAACCGTAAATCAGAAATACGGTTGGAAAATTAAAATTCTCATTCGTGGATGTCGTTTACGGTTATAAAGTTGACAAAAAATTCCAGTATGAAAATATTTGCATTTTGATTTTATGCTCGATGTTGGAATGAGTACTAGTTTATTTATACTCGGTTTTACTCTATACTCGATTTCTAAAAGAATATCAGATCATACTCAATTTTAGAATTTAATACCAGATTTCAAAAAGAGTATAATTTATATTCGATTTATACTTTATACGCGATTTCAAAATGAGTATAACTTTATACTCAATTTCAGAACGAGTATAACTTTATACTCGATTCCAAAAAGAAGAGTATAAGTTCATACTCAGTTTAAGACTGAGTATAAAATGATATTAATTTTCTAAACATAAAATGAATACAAGTATATATTCGATCTAAAAAGAGTCCAACCATATACTCATTTTTATATAGAGTAGAGCTCATTCCGGCTGAGAAATGTTAAATTATTAGCGGTAAATTTCATGAGAATTCACTAATCATTCATCATCTCTTTTTTTTTATCATGATATTTTATATCAGAATAATAATATATACCACAAAACATAGCAAAGAATATCTTATGAATCCTTAATTGTAGAATAACTGGCTACTAAAAACACAGGATAATCAGGAGCTTTTATCAAATTCTCACAAGTCAATCATACGATTAGTCCTTTATATTCTGCAGGTAAAACAAAGAAAAATACCGAAAAATCACATAACGTAGAATCTGTAGGTGTTGTTTTTTTCTTGAAAATAAAAACAGGACAGATTTCTATAAATATTTTTAGCCCCACCCACTGTCATAAACCCAAATCCACCACCTTTTAAAGAAACGTTATCACGACCGAAAGATAGTAGCAAAGTTTAATCACCTCTAGCTACTTGATCATTTTGAAACAGGGAGCTTTTTCCTTACAATAACATCATTCTGCTCCTTCCTCTATACTTCCTCGTCAAAATCAAAGGTAGCAACAAAGGTAACATTCCTCCCGGTCCTCCCAAACTTCCCATCATTGGTAACTTGCATCAACTAGCCAAACCTCCTCATCGCATTCTACACAAACTCTCCCAGAAATATGGCCCGGTCATGCTTCTAAAACTAGGAAGTATACCCACAATTGTAATCACATCAGCCGAGGCTGCAGAACAAATCTTAAAAACACATGATCTTGATTTTTGCACTAGACCTTCATTGGCCGGTCCGAAACGTCTTACATATAATTACTTAGATATTATTTTTGGTCCTTGTTGTGAGTATTGGAGAGAGATGAGGAAAATTTGTGTTCTTCATCTTTTTAGTACGAAAAGAGTGCAATCTTTTGCAGCAATCAGAGAGGAAGAAGTTTCAGTTACGATTGATTCTATCCTAGTTCTACTGATCCTATCGATGTTTCTAAAATGTTTATAAGCTTAACAGAGAAGTTTCTATCCAGGGTTGCTTTTGGCAAGACATTCCAAAGTAGAGATCAATTTAGTGATGGTAGACATCAAGAAATCCTTTACGAAACCATGGCAGTAATGAATGGTTTTTCAGCGTCTAACCTTTTCACCAGTGTAGGTTGGTTCTTTGATAGGATCACTGGACTCCATGGGAGAATTGAGAAATGCTTTTATGATTTTGATGAATTCTTTCAGCAAATTATAGACATGCATCTCAACCCGGAGAGACAGAAATCCGAGCATGAAGATCTCATAGATGTTTTGCTAAAAACCGAGAAGGATGGAACGAGTACTGTTCGTCTCACTCATGACCATATCAAAGCAATTCTTCTGGTATGTAGTTTCACTAATTCATTCAATATATGTTTAGGACGCTTACTTTATCACCCCAGTATATATGCACGCACTTCACTCCTGAAATCCGCCCAACCCACCAATATTATTTCTAGAACAGGCCTAATTAATACTGACCCTTGGTTGACTGTGGTAGTGGGTTACTTCGTTCTCTGCTTTACCACATGGCTGCGGCAGGAAGTAGGTTTCACCTCAAAATTTAGAGTTAAAATTTTTTGCTTTTTTCTTTGCGTTTTGATTTGTATAAACCATATATTAAGGATGTATTTCTTGCTGGAGTAGAAACATCTTCTGTAACCATGAATTGGGCAATGGTAGAACTGATTAGGAATCCAGAAGCAATGAAGAATGTTCAAGAAGAGATCAGAAGTCATGATTTAAGAATGAAAGGGAAGGTAGAAGAATCAGACCTAGATCAATTCTTATACCTAAAAATGGTGGTTCAAGAGACACTACGATTACACCCACCAGTTGCGCTATTGCTTCCAAGAGAATCTACGAAGCACCATGTTATAAACGGATATGATGTTTACCCCAAAACAAGGATCCTGATAATAATGGCAACTGCAAGATGAAACTTAGCTTATATAAAGACAACTCTCTTTATTGATGTTTAGAAAATCTCTCAAAACTAAACACAAGCTCTAATCTTGCTCATATGATCAACCACAACTTTGGTGATCATATATATATAGAACTATGATTCCTTTTCCTAGTCTTATTACCTTATTACATGTCTTTCCTTTTCTTAGAACTAGATGACTTCCAATTCCCTTAGGATTACATCAATTTCCTAATCTTTTCCTAACCAGCTTTTTAGTGACTTCTATGTTGAAGTTTAACCAACAAATAAATGCATGGGCTATCATGAGGAATCCTGAGTATTGGGACAAGCCAGACGATTTCATCCCAGAGAGGTTTGAAAACCGCTCCATTGATTATATTGGAGGACAAAATTTTTACTTCATACCTTTTGGCGGTGGTCGGAGGAGCTGCCCAGGAATGAATATGGCACTCGTATGGACAGAGTATATGCTGGCCAATCTACTGTACTCCTTTAATTGGGAATTGCCCGGAGGCCTGCAAAAGGAAGACATAAACATGGAGGAATCGTCGGGGATTAGCATTCATAAGAAATATCCACTTGAGCTGGTTGCGACCAAGTGCATTTGATGGTAAATCTCGTTAAGAAACTGTGATGTGATATTGTTGTCTAAAAATGCATATGAAATTTCTTATTTTGCTTATAAAAATAAAATGGGAAGAAGTCAGGGACTGTTTCCGTTTATGTTGAACCATTCAGCACATCTGATTGCAATTGTAATGCCTCATGTAACCATCCACAGGCCTGATAAGCAACCAAAGTCTCTGTACTTCACAATACTAGTTTATATATCTGCTTTTCTTCAAATACATACGTGTAACGGTGGTCTCATGAAATGCGAGTCCCGTTATATTATTAGATTCAAATTATTATCATACACTATTTTGTTATTTGAGTTCTAAACCCTAAACCCTAAAATAGCTAGGACAATCTAATGTTAATCCCCTAAGATTATCATTCTTCAGTAGCCGTATGTCATAACATTTGGTATGTTCGACAACTTGGCAAGCAGCAAAAAAAAAAAAAAAAAAACCCGTCCAAAACCCCTATTCCACTCTCATACCAGTAACCGTCCAGGGGCAAAGGAGGTGGTGAAAGATATTCACCAAATTTTTCCTCAGCCAAATCGAATGTCGTGATCATTTTTAAATCTATGCTCTTCCAATAGAGAGTTCCATATGTAGTTGCTGGAAATCCCACAACTACACCCAATGAGATGATAAGAACACCAAGTCTAAGTCATGAGGACAAACTCAAACGTTAATGATATTATACACCACTTGACGCTAATATAATTTTCACACAAACTCTATATTGAGAATATGATGTTCTTACAAATATCACAAAGGTATAAATGACAACAATGGAGATGATATACAAACCTCAACTCTAATGGTTTCTTTCCTTTTCTTTCGCCAGGCTTTTGAGAGCTGTCCTTGTCTTGTCGCATCGATGCTTCTCCTGATTGAGTCGCATTGCCCTTGTCCTTGTCGTGTGATTGTCCTTCGTGCCTTCTTCCTTATTATCGCGTGATTACTCTTCGCCTAATTTCTTCCTTCTTCGTGTTAATGACTGTCGAGGTTACGAGTTTGCTCTGTGTGATATTTCTCCCCTACACCATAGACAAAGATACCTTTTACTTTACATAAAGAAATGTGCCGAACTGATCGATGATTGAAGTTTCTTAGGTTTTTCCATCCATTGCCACTACCTAGAATGTAAATGTGGACTTCTACAATGTCCGTCATCCGCACATTTAGTCTTGAAACAGAGAGACTAACTCAAAAGTTCTTCTTAGGGTTTCAGAATAAATGGTTGGATTTTATTTGCGGAAGAAAAGAGTAAAGACAGCTTTATTGTTGCATACCAAAAAAAAAAAGACAGCTTTGTCGTTAGAAATATACACGAAGTATCCTACTATTACAGTCTCACAACCTATGCTCAGACGAAGTTATATCCTACAGATATATAGATAAGATACTGAGGTTTGCAGAAGAATCCGAGGACCAAAACGCTCGTCAGCTAAAATGCTTTCTCAGGCTGGAGCATCCAAAAAATCCAATCACTACCTACTGGAGCGAACAAACAACTCATCTACAAATATGCACATCAATTTTATCTACTATTTGAATTGAACAATGGTTCCATTACTATATTCACGAATTTCCCAATTGTCTGTCGACCAGTGGGAGGGACCTATGCAAGATTGCTGTACTAAACGACGTGAACGCTGCACTCTTGGTAAGTTAAAATCACTTCCATTCTCGACAAAATTTCATCGAGCACCCAAAGATGCAGAAAAATTCCTCCATTCTACTGCAAAGTTATAGCAGTTATAGGCATCCAGATGTAAGCAAATTAAGATAATATTAGCAAAGACATGCTTATAACAGAGATTATAAGGGAATGAATACAAAAAAGCCATCAGAAGTTCAAGACTATACCACTTAAACAGGAAAGCATATATCTCGCAACACAGTACAAACACGCACACACACATACGACATGCACACGCACAAACACAGCATACGGACACTGAGAGCAATGACCACGTTTGGGAAAAGAAACTAAACTTGGAAACAAAATAAGTGTACATTTCTGCCGCCACTAGACGTGATAAACGTGTTTGGCACTATAGCTCAGTTTTAATGTTTCCTGAGACTGCAGAGTATCGAAAATATCTGCATAAAAAGAGTGAAATGGCGAGCAAAATACTGTCCAAACACGTTGACATGCCCACAATAACAAACTTACAGGGTAGAATTCGTATTGAATGGCATATACACAACTGATAAAGAGACCAAAATATGGAGAGTGAGATGTGCAAGTAAGTTTGGCTTAGCAGTTGTTTAGAAAACTACCACATTTCAATGTTGATGAGTTCCCTAGAAGACTTTCAAATGATTACTACAGTTAAGATTAAAGAAGATGTTGATACCCAATTACAGGCATAGATTGCCAAAACAGTGTTCAAATAAATTGAGATAATTAAGCTCAATCTTGCTTGGCCCTGGTTACCAAATAAAATCAAAGGAATTTTATCATTTTTGTGCTTTCTAAGATTCTCAATTTTCATCTTTTACTATAAAAATTTGCAGCCCTACATCAACATGACAAAGGTAATGAAGTGCATAAGATGGTTTCCTATTATTGGTCCTTCATTCTGTAGTTAGGTGAAATTAGGCTAACCCTATAATTTTCTTCTGGCTATACAGAGTTAAAATAAATATTGCATAAATTTCTTAAACTCCGTGTGCAGCAAGGAAACTCAAGCCTTGGCAGAAAGATATCGTTTTATGCAAGTACAGGAGGTCCAAAACTACAAGCAGACACATGAGACGGAATGGCATCTAACCATTCAGAACTACAGATCATTATCATTAATAGTCTTCTAATACAAACCTGATAAGTATGACTACTATCATACCTTATGCTAAAAACAGAATTAATGACTCCTAGAAAAGCGACCTTGTCATGCTTTCCATGTACCCCTCTAGCCTTTTTCATCATGAGATAGAGAGACAAATCAATAGTTACATAGGATAGATCATCACTACTTAAGCTTAAAGTTGCATTAATCTTAAGCTAAGGTTAGGTACACGATTAGACCTTAGACCAGATCTTAATTTGGATTTTTACCAACCGAACTCAGCTTAACTCAAGCTAATCTTTGATTCGTTTAACCAAATCCAGATTTGTTGCTAAACCTTAAAAAGCCAACAATGTTTACCCCCTTCTAAGAACCAATCATTATTGGTTAACATGATTAACATAAAAGTTTACATTTACATGTATGAAGTAAAAGTTTAATAATGTTACCATAACATCTGAAGTGCCAGAACTGAGCTAAACGGAAAGTTAGAAGCGGCTCGTGAAGGATTATTTCACCGCTCTATAAAGGGTGAATATTGTTCATACTCAGCTTAAGGATTAATTGGTAGCTAGATGGGCAATATGATGACCCAGATTATCTGTGCTATCTCCACTGGGTGCGAACTTGAAGCTTCTCAACTTCGAGGAGGTCCATTACAAAATGTTTTACGATCTCTCACATGTGCCCTGCTTCTGCTTAAAATCTCTTGGTCACCTCCCACCTAGGACACATAAAAATAGCTATGATGTTAGTATCAAAACACTAAATATACTACCAGAAAAGTGATTATTGTTAGCAACACATAACCATATTTAGCAATACATTAGCAATTGTTCATGAAAAAATAAAACATTTTCTGCATCAGGCCTTCATTTTCATTCAAGTCCAAAACTCATGTCAATGTGCATCTTACATAATCATCTACTATCTAACAAAAATTCAAAAAAAAGTTTTATCTGATTCTTAGGCATTCATGAAAATATGAAACTCACCACTATGACGACCCAGACTAGCTGCGCTCTCTCCATTTGGTTGTGAACTTGAAGCTTCTCAACTTCGTGGAGGTCCTACACAAATTGCACTTGGTCTGATTTCACTTGTGCCCTTGTTTCTACTTGGCTTCTCTTGGTCCGCTGCCATATATCCTGGAACACATTAAAACATTAATGACGTTAATATCCAAAATTTATCAAATACTAATTGTACAACCAGAAAAGTGATTAGACCTTTTATCAACAGATGTTAGAAGCACAAAGTCATGAAACCATATGTTACAAAGTCAAACATGCTTAATGGCATCAGATGTTACAAAGTCCTCCCAATCTATCTTCACTGATTTGAAAAAGCATTCAAAGAAAATTTAAAACACTTAATGCGTCAGCTTTTATTTTATTCAAGTCAGAAACTCATGACAATGCCATCTACTATCTACCAGATTCAAAAAAGTTTCATCTATTGCATAGACATTCAAATATGAAACTCACCATAATGATTCTTCATGCAATCATATGTTGGTTGACTTGTCCAATATCAATTTCACACTCTTTATAGGACATAGCTTACCTATAAATTTAATTAGTACATGTCAATCAGTTCCTTACAAAAAAACAAAAATTAACTTACATAACAAAAGGGAGTTTCCAACATGGTTATCTACACCAGAAATACAATGCAATTGTACATCCAATTGCCACATCGATAAGATCTATGTAGTGTATTGTTCTATAAAGCTTGACTTTAGAACGACCTATAATTAGGAAAGAAAAAACTGATCTATCTAGTGCATTATGCTTAGAGGAGACATCATTATGCTACTGTCTTCATATTTGTTGCTGATGATCATAAACATCTGAAGCCATGGTCGATCTGCTGGTGGTTGTTTCAGAGGCGGCGTGAAACAGAGAAGAAAAGAGGCAGTAAAAAGGAATGATGGATGATGCCCTAGAAAACACTGGCGACCCAATAAATAGTAGGGTAACTAGACCAAAAGTCTATTTAAGCCGTTAGGAGATCTATACAAAAATCGAGTTAATTCAAGATTTCGGATTGCTATTCAAATGATTGGGATTAAGAATTAAAAGATATCTTGGATCAAGAAGCAAATTAGGAATCATATGACAGAATAATGATAAAATTTAGACACATATTGGTTCATGAACAACTTTTGAAGTACAATGAGAGATTTCATGTCACAAAGCGTTCCAGAGATCCACATTTGAAGATCAAGCACTCGGATATACTTTACAACTCATAGACCTCGGTACCACCTCAGAAACAGGCTAATGCACAACTCCTATAATTACATTTATTTTTGTTATGATGAGTGAGATTTTTAAGATTTGCCAAGTGGTATCCAAAGTTGGCTACAATGATGCCTGTAGGTGATATCAGTCGGTGTATGTGTACCAATTCAGATTTACCCCAGGTTCCCTAAAGGGAATAGTGTTACACAACTTTGAGATACCGAATCTTAGGTCCTGGCCTGCAACCATATCGCCTTTCAGTGGAAAAAGAAGACCGTGCAACTTGATAGTAAACATAAAATCCCTCCAGCCTTGATTCAGTTACGTCTGTCGTGTCGTTTAACCCCTGTCACCATTATAATGCCTACTATAATAATGTTGCTGATGTGATTTACTATCGTTGCCTAGCGTATCTCGACCAGAACTTGAACCTCGTGAATATGGACCGTTCTGTGGACGGTAACTTGAACTGGTACGACTGTAGTTACTACCACCTCCTCGGGGACCAGGCATTGCGTTAGCAGCATAAGGAGGTCCACGTCCTTGTGGAGATGGTGGATATGAGCCAGCGTTGTAACCTCCTCCACCACCACCTTGACTTGCTCGATTTGGGTTGAATCTAGAGGGCCCGCCAGAAGGTCCTCGTGATTTACCATAATGATGGCTAGCTCCAGCAGCCACTGGAGGCTGAGAAGTATGTATAGGCTGGTTAGCTCCTGGATGGAGTGGAGGGTACCTAGACTGTTGGTATGGAGGCGCATGTGAGTGCTGAAGCTTTTGCCGTTTTGCTGCTTCCTCTTGTTGCCTCTGCTGCTGGCGTACCTTGAACTCGTGTGACGTTTCATATTTAGGCAAACTGCACCATCAAGTAAAATGAAATTTCAGCATTATCAAAACCGGGATCAGAGCATATACATCTATCTACAGATGAGGATTTTCTTTTCCGCCAAAACCTGTCACCGTATCGCCTTCTATCGGTTTTCGCAAAATTTTGTTAACTGTCAGCTTGAAATATGCAGGAAAGAGAATGTGGTCATGGAATGTTACCTCTTGGGATCACAAGGCAGGGGATGAGTCCAGAAATACTCGGCATTAAGCGCATCTTTGGCTGATATTCTCTGAAAACATGAAGATGGCATTATTATACTTAAATCTAAAAGATACTCGAGCAACAGTTTCTATGATTTAGTATGGAGACAACAAATTAAAATCAAGGGGTAAAGTTCAGTCATGCAAAAGATAAGTAGATATAGTTTCACAGAATCACAAAGATGTATATCCAGAGGAGGAAACACAGGCTAAGGCAGTCCAAGGGTAGTTTCATTGAGGATTACTTCTTTCCGAGAACAAATAGAAGTTAAGAGGGGTAACTTATTCTGGTGGAAATACAGCTTCATAGAATCATATTAAATTATATAACTTCCTCATCACTTATCTCGACACATGTAAGTTTTAAATAAGTACCTGAGATGGGTCGAGAGTCATCATTTTGTCCAATAACTCCACAGCATGGCGACCATGCCTATATAATAAGGACATAAAAAACGATCAATTACAATATTCTTATCGCGCACAAACCAATTATTCAATAAAGTACTCATTAAAATAAATCTATGTGAGTTGGTTACATACTGCCTGAAAGTTTCCCTAAGACATCTCTCCGTTGGCTTCTTTGGCTTGAAATTGTTATACCATGGAAACTTGGAGACACCAGGCCAGTTGACCTCATTGGGAGATCCACAGAGCTTAAAAATCATGTCCAGTTGCATCGTCTGCAGCAAATATTTATATCTAGTTCAAGTTCTAGGAAATCCATTTTCAATTTTTTGGTTGACAAGCATTTTCCAGAAATCTATCATCATATAATAAAATATCTGAAAATCATCATGTAGGTAGAAAAAAATCAACAGATAAAACAGACCACAGAGGTCCACGGAATTTCGGAAAACCATTCATAGCAATCACACGATTAGGCAGCACGAAAAGGAAACAAATACATTAGTAGATACAGATATCCAAACTCGGCAACAGACGTTGGGTGTTAGAATAAAAGATGATATTTATGAACCTATTAGTAGCTTATGATGCACAATTTATGTTTACTTGGCTATGTATTTCTTGATCTATGTTTTGCCATGCACCAATTTAGTAGCTTATTATTGTCTAGGATATTGACTCATATCTATTATTCTTAATGTTGTTTTGTTTTTATAATTCTCGTCACAGTTCTCTTTTTACCAATTCCGGTAAGCTTATTGGTTGACAAATTCGAGAACTGATGTAAAAATCATTCATTTAGAGAGAACACACAAAGACAGGTCCTCTTTCTTAATAACTGTTCATGATATCCAGGCAGGATACTAGCACACTATGTTGTAAGGTACACAACTATAAACCATTTAGTGAAGAAGGAATAGAATGTCACCCTGTCTTTGCCAGGTAAAATTGGTTTTCCTTGCAGAAGCTCCGCGAAAATACATCCCACGGACCACATGTCAATAGCCGGTCCATATTTAGTAGCTCCGAGCAATATTTCTGGGGGTCTGTAAAAAGGAACCAAATATGTAAAAATGCTGCACAGACTAACAAGTAATGTCAACTGGATACCAAACTT
This sequence comes from Papaver somniferum, assembly GCF_003573695.1. Taxonomy (NCBI): domain Eukaryota; kingdom Viridiplantae; phylum Streptophyta; class Magnoliopsida; order Ranunculales; family Papaveraceae; genus Papaver; species Papaver somniferum. Next base: position 8,181,834 of record NW_020618825.1, on the reverse strand, counting down.
TGTAAGACCCAATTTGCAACAGTTATTACCTATACCACAATGTAATCACTTCATTTGTTAGGTTCCCTTGATGGTCGTTGGATAATGATCTTGCAAGGCCAAAATCTGCTAGCTTAAGGTTCCCCTCATTATCTACTAGAAGATTAGCAGCTGCGGGAACAGATAATTTCAATGTCTCAGACCATTGGAAAAAAGAAAAGAAAAGTGAAACTCAATTTATTTAATAAAACAGAAAAGCTTGGCCTAAAATTAACCTTTAATGTCGCGGTGAAGTACTTCATTGAGGTGACAGTAATGAAGTCCTGTCAATAGCTGCTTCATATAGCACTGGGGAAATCAAAGTAACTTGAGTACTCACACAACAATCACTTGCTGAAAAACTGACAATTCTCAATGATAAGTTTCTGATGGTACCTTGATCTGAGGAACTGAAAATCGCACCCCACGTTTAGAAAGCCCAGAAAAGTCATGGTCCATGTATTCAAATACCATATAGATATCACCCTTGTACTTGTTACCAACTGTCGGCCCTATAAAAAAATGCAGGTAATTTCGTATATCAATTAACCTCCAAGAAGTTCAGTGGAGCAACGAAGCTTAGTGGATGATATGCTGAATAGCCTTGGTAATCAGTAACAATTTTGATAACAAAATAATATTCTAAGAAATATATTTGAATCGTAGAATAGTAATGAAGGAAAATTTTCAGCTGAAAACTGTAAATCTACGCACCTGGCTTCCCTTGCTCATCGTTCTTGGGTCCTGGTAGACAGTAAAAGGTTTAGAAACCTTGATAATTAAGTGTGAAAAGAACTAGTGATGAGACTCGTGAGCAAAACGAAAAAGAAACTACGAATTAAAACTGGAAGAACTAAAAAGAAGGCTACCAGTGGAGGTAACAATCTCTTTCAGCTTAATAACATTTTGATGACGCAATTTCTTTAGAATTTTAATTTCTCGCATGGCAGTTATAGGGAACTGCAAACAGTCAAACTTTAATGTTAGACATCCAAAGCTCAGGCGTCCAATAATAATTGGTAAAAAAAAAAAAACGAATGTTACCCCTTCTTTCTCCTTGTCCGTTCGAATCTTCTTAAGGGCAACAATATCCCCTGTTAAGACGTCTCTAGCCTTGTAAACTAGACTGCAAGAGAGTGTGGACAACAGATGAAAAAAAATAAAAAACAATTAACCTCGACAAGGTATAAGTTTGAGCACAAACAGACTTAAACTTGCATTATGCTTGTCATGAGCTGGTTTTCAGAGAAAACAAGAAATTATGATTGCCATTACAATCCACTAACAAGACTTTGTTAAATAAAACCCATTCAGATCAGAAATAAATTTGTATAGCAGTTAATAACACAATGCACCAGAGAATTAGGGTTTTAATAAGGGTTTTATAATAGTTAAAATAGTCACCCATATGTTCCTTCACCAATCTGCTCCAACTTGTCAAAACAATCAACGTTGCGGGATCCAAAAGCAGGGGACGCATAGAGATTGAGCTGCCCAGGGGCGGCTACAGCCATAATAACTCTTTTTCAACAATCCTAGACCCCAATATGATGGATAAACGGTATCTAAAAAGGAAGAACACTGATACTAACAATTATGCAATATGAACTTCAACTTTATTGAAAGAGTTCAACAGCGTTTTGCCCTAACTGTTGCATCTTTCTTCACTGTTTTTTTTTTTTTGTCTTTGAATTCTCTTCTATACAGTATTCTATTTTTTTCCTCCCTCTCTATATGCGCTCTTGCAACCTATTTATAGACTAGGACTTCAACTAGTCCTCCTAGGATTATAAACCTGGTCCCAATAATATTTTGATGGGCCTAAAAACGGATCAGACCGAGTTAGAATAGTGAGTCATCAACTCGCGACTCAGTAAAACCATGATGAAAACCTTGTTTCTTCATTTTGGAAAAATATCTGATTTCACTTGTATTTCAATCACACAATCAATCAATCAACATAAATTCAGAAAGAAAGAAAGAAAAAAATCACCTAATCAGAACCCTAAACCTCACAATGAACCCTAATTTCAGAAATTATAAACCCAAACTTCAAATTGTGTATTAGCAAAAGAATTCAATTGAAACTCACTTGCTAAAACGGAACAGTTCATGCCTGCACTTATCACCTTGTTCCTATCCCACGCCATTCCTCTTGTGAGCATCTGCAAAATTAGATCGGACATAAGATTAAGGAAAGGAATAAAAGAAAATCAAAGGAAGCTGTAAATGATGGATAAATTAACCGACCAAGCGTTTCCGGCAATGGAAAACAACAGCCAAAATAAGTAATATTTGCCGGAACAGATCTAATCAAATCCATGTCTGAATCTTTGCTAAATGATGGGTACTTGAACCCACTGTCTAAAACAAGGTTCTTAGTTTTGTACGGGTTACATGGAGAGGAGACAAACATCTGCGATCACTGATCAGATTTTGAAGAAGATGAAGGTACTGTTAGAGCAAGGGCTATGGGTAGTATCACCCTTTCAAACGAAAGAGTGCACTACCAATTTGAACAAATTAGGCTCTCCTATGAGTAAGTTTCAACCCATTTTTCTCTCAAATCTTTCCACACACTCTTTCAGGTTAACGAGTGGTTGGGAGTTTCATATTAGACGGGAGACTATCCCCGCAAGAAAAAATAACAACAAAAGGGAGACAGTTCCCGTAAGGCTTTTATTTTTTCTTCTTTACGGGGGACAGTCTCCCGTTTATTTTTATTTTTTTTCTTTACGGGTGACTGTCCCCGTTTAATGAGTTTTTAAGATAAAAACGGGAGACTGTCTCCCGTTTGGTATTTGAATTTTGTTCCCCCAACGGCTACATTTCAGCCTATAAAACCAACCCATAAAACTCTTTTCTCTTCATTCCACTTCAACTCCAACTCAATTTCATTCTACTCCATTTTAGTTTTGAAGTTCTCTTCTTCTCTTTATCCATATCTTCTTCATCAACACCGATCCCTTCAACCCAAAAAACTCAAAAAACTCGTAGGAAACAACAAATTAAATTTACTACGGAGGAAGATGTGGCTCTTTGCGAAGCACGTATATCAATAACGGGTGATGGTAGTGTTGGTGTGCATCAAGGAAAAACCAAATATTGGGATCGTATTATTCCATTATTTATCGAGAAAATGAAAGATAACCCAAATGATAGAGACAAAACTAGTTTAGAAAACCGAATATATGCTATAAAGAAAGACATTAAGCTATTTGTCGCAGTTCTTGGAAAATTATTTCGAGGAGGACGAATAAGTGGTTACGGAGCCGAGCACACGGTAAGTATTTTTGTTTCGTACGTATTGCTCGTTATGTTTGTAAAAATGAATACTCATATGATAAGTTTATATTGTAGATGATACGTGGTCGGTGTGACTTCCACAAGCTACATGGGAGACCATTCATCCTTGATGAGTGCTACGAGTTATACAAGAATGAACCTGGTTACGATTACACCAAGTATGTTGAAGTACCCCCGCTACCCCCACCACCCGGTTCAGGAGGTGGGCGAGGCTGAATACCTAATACACTGGTTACTTGGAACGAACATCTCTCACCCACGTACCTATATCCTTGATCATCTTCAATATCCAAGAAAACACATCGTTTCTTTGACAACCTATGCGAATATCTTAGGACATCATTATTAGTATGCTCACTTCCTCACCATGGCTGCCATGTTGTTCCTTGTATTGACCTATTCTCCATTTGCTTACGAGCAATAGTAATTGAATGTCTTCCCATATCCCTTTGAACCTCCGCTAAATTCTCCTTGTTAAACACCTTAATTTTTGGCCACAAATCATCCCAAACCGGTGCATTCCCATCAATACTGGGAAAGAAAGTGTGGAAATAGTAGTAAAACCAATACTACAAAAAAAAGTGGGGAAAATTAATATATAACATTTTTCCGAAAATATCAACATTAAATGGGTTTAAGATATAAAATGAGCCATATGTATATACCTCTAAGATCATCCACATCCCGTTGAAAGTCTTCAATTTGCTACTAGCCTCGCCCAAAGATTTATAAAGACAAGCCAACGTTGGACATCCCCAATCAAACCTATTTATGTTTTCTAAATCCAACTCCTCAAAGTTACATAACCATCCTACCTTTGCGGTGGATACACTATTTGGCATAAGCACTTGACCAATCATCCATAAAATAAAAACCCGAACAATTTCATCGCAATATAGTTCCATAGCCACTCCAATCTTTCCTTTAAATATCTTCAACCAATCACACATATCTACACATTTGATACCACCACTCCTCTTGCTCAAATAGGAGGACACATCAAGATCACGAATTTTGTTTTCCCCATTCTCACCAATTTCTTCTTCACTGTCAATCGGATCCAAATTCTCATGAATATCTTCTTCATCATCACTTTCTTGCTCGGTTGCTTTGGCTTTCCCTTTCCCCTTTTCTAGTGCTTTCTTCTTTTTTGCGGCTTTCTTTTTCTCGGCTTTATCGAAAATAAGTTGAGATAAATTGGGCAAAAGATTTTCAACATACTCCAAGCAAGTTTCTCTATTTTCCTTATCGCACCAATTTACATAATCTAGCTTTACTCCTTTTCCTACTTCTAAACCCGTCAACCAAGAGAAGTCATTGGGTGTGAGCCGTATTTCAAATGTAGGAAAATGAAAAGTATTTGTAGATTTCCAAAACCGCTCAACAATTGCGTGTGTGAGTTGTTGATCATCTTTCGAAACATTTATCTCAAGTAATCGACCCAATCCACATTGGTCTACAAACAACTTACATTTTTCATTTTTATATACAGTTTCATACAAATTATGCATATTGCTCCATCCACCTCTAAATCTAATTGAAGGTTCACCATCTACAATGTCAAGAGTGTTGCATATATGATTTTCTTCACCTATAGAAGACAAAATAGTATAATCCATTGTTCTCTATATGAACCCTAAAACAAGTGTCATTAACCATTTATCAAAATTAAGCTATAAATCAATCAAATTAAAATAATGAAACAAGAGGTAAACAAAATTAATTCGCTCAACATTAAGATTGAGCTAAGAATCATACCTTTAATTCACTCAACACCTTCAAGAATTTAGGAAAAAAAATCAAATTAGGGTAACTTTTAACCAAAACCTAAATAAGATGATGAAATTAATATCAATAAACGATTTTTTTTTGTTAGAATAGGATTTACCTCTACTAGTTAATCAATGGGATACATTTATTTTTGCAAGAAATCGGATTACTTATCGTTTTTGAAGATTATAGTGAAGGAGAAGATGAAAAACCATGAAAATGTTGAAGAATAATGAAAACATCCAGAAGAATTTTCTCCTGATATCGACTTCCTACACAAACAGAGGACCAACCCCCCGTGTGAAACTTTTTTTATTTTAGACGGGGGACTGTCTCCCTCAAGATTTCTTTTTATTTCTTATGGGGACAGTTTCAAAAAAACTATTAAACAGGGGACGGTCCCCGTCTAGTCCTTTTATATTTGCCCACAGTGGATATACTCGTTCATATGGACGAGTGGTCATTCATATGGGCGAGTTAGTCTCCAAATGGAGACTACCCATAGCCTTTGCTCTTAGAAACCATGAAATGATATTTTGGTTTTCATTTCTTCAAATCGTTTGAAGCAACAAAAGGGAAAGAAGAGAGGGATAAGTTAGATTAGAAGTTGGGCCAAGCACCAAGGTTACTGGGCCATTTAACACCAAGCAATCTGACAAAAGAAAAAGGGAAAGATTACGAGAATAAAACAAATACAAATATGAATAAAATAACGATGGGAGGGAAGAATGGTATTTAAGAATTGCCTTGAATAAGATCCGGCTGAATAACAACATTGGAATTGCTAACGTGCAAAAACTTTATAAATTCAAAACTACAATATGCAACTGAACAATTACACCTTTTTATTGTTTGATTAATAATAAAATCAATACAAATTACAGAAACCAAATTTCTCTAGGAGCAGCAGAAACAGCAGATGCATACCAAACTCTCTCAGGACAATTACAGCAGCTAATCCTCCTGCCATTACCAACGGAATTACTGGTATCAGTCGTACTAAATCTTCCAGTATTCCACCATGTTTCACCCTTCCTAGTTACCAGGGGTGGTTGCGGTGGTGATGTTCAACTACAAGCACCATTTTATTATTGTAATTGTTGCTGAACTGGATGACGACTCCAGACAACCCTGAGGCAGCCATAATTATCCAAATACAATAAAACTCTTCTATAAGGATGCACCAGAAAAATTCCTGCTAGCACGAGCTACAGATCTCCATCAAGCAACATTTCTTCAAATGCATTAGATGATGATGTGAGGCATGGCTACTACAGTTCAACTCTCATTCTCGTCCCTGTAATCCCAAACAACATCCATGTCCATGATGATACTGTGCACGAACGAGGAGCGGTATGAACTGATACTATCCAGGCTTTGCTTTGACGTTCTGGATCCCAGATCAGGAATTGATCATTCACGTTCACCTGCAAGTGTGAACACTAGGAAGTAACGCAACCACTTATTTGATTTTAGGGACAAGTTTGTCTATCAAACATCAAGTGTACTTGGTAAGCGATTCATAGATTACAAACCTTCTCCAGGGAATTCAAGTATTCAGCTATTCTTTCTTTGTTAACCATGAAGATGAGCTCCTTCGTTTCAATGTGTACTGAAAATTGACTCAACCTCTGTCGGTTTATTCAGCGTCCCTAGTGCATTATGTTCAGTTGAATTGATAATGCCTTTTTAAACCGTAAAACCCATAGCATGCCCCAACTTCCATAGGACCTCGGGATCACTCAAGTACCTATGAACAAGTAAGAACATCAAACTCAGTTAACGAAAACAGTAAATAAAACAAAAACCAAGTTCCTTGGTAGGATAACAAGTTATTAAGCACTAAAATGCACACAAACCTATAACTTCATACCTCATCATTACATCTGGACCACCGATCTCAATATCTTCTATAACAACTTTTAAATATGGATCTTCCTTGATGCAATCCATTCTTTCTTCAAGTTCCTCACAAGACATAGCAGCAGAAATACCATATGAAGAAGGCCCATGCCGGATTTCACCAATCTCAAGTTCTCCTACTAGTTGCCGTTGCTGCTGCTGCTGTAGTTTTTCTTCTCCTTCTCCTTGAACTAGTTCTTCCACTTCTGTTTCTCCTTCTCCTGCTTCTCTGTCTTCTACTTCTGTATTTTGTTCTTCTCCTTCTCCTTGTACTAGTTCTTCTGCTTCTGCTTCTCCTTCTCCCGCTTCTCTGTCTTCTACTTCTCTTTCCTCCTCCACACCCCCCCTATCTTCTACTTCTACCACATCTCTATCATCTACTTCTCCTTCCTCCTCTCCCACCTCCTTTTCTTCTTGTTGTTGTTGCTGTGCACGTGCAGCAACTGCATCTCTTTCTAATTGTCGTAGCCTTCTTCTCTTGCTATTTAGCTTTTCGTGCAGGACACGACTCTTCGATTTGATCTTTTTAAAACTGAAGATTATAGGGTTAGATTCAGTGTATTATATTATATCTATTCATGCTGGAAGTTCTACAATTGATGTTAAAAACAAAAGAAGTTGGCACCTTGCATAAACAAAGGGAAATGCAAAAATATGGTTCATATGAGAGCTCTATGATCAGCTGATACAATCTCATCTCTTTCTGTATAAGTTGGGTTATACGTCTGATGAATTGCTCCCAACATATATTCGTCCAGCACAATACTGTCGTCTTAAAAAAGTCAATTTGTGTTTAGATGAACAAAAAGTCCAACGCCTACGAATTTGAACCTGTACATGTGAGTTGGCAAAAACAGCAAGCACTATCGATTACATTACCAGATAACAATAGTGAACTCCAATCATCCAACCCATTTGTATATTGACTGAAGTCTATTAAAACATTTTATCTGCTGCACTTGATTCTAATCAAAGTTCTATCCTCTTATTGTCTTTCTCAACAATGAATTCTTCCAAGTAGGTTAGTTTTGTGGCGTTATCATAAAAAATTGACTACCTACGCCCTGTCAGGAAAAAATACAAATACTTAATGCGGATAATTAATTTGTCATTGATATTAATACCAGCCCCGAATGATAATAACCCTAATATGCCCATCATCACTAACACGGTGCTAAAATACCAAAGCAAAACCAACCATCCAGTTTGATCACTAAGCTAACTGAGTGAAAGTAGTGCTTTAGGTAACCAGAGAAAACCAGTTCCATATTTTTGTGTCAACTGTAGCACCTCGTGTCTGTACAGTGAAACTTCGGATTTTTTTCCTGAATATATGCAGTGTCAGATGTTGTCAGTGATTCAAAGCTCGGTGAACTTCGAACTCAATGTAAATACTAATTATCATCCAAACATATTATAGCTAACTCAAATCTCGGCAATTTGTTTGAATCGTGTATGAAAGTCGTAGTATGTTGCTGTTCAAATGTATCCAAAAATACAAAACACGTACCTGTACTCAAAAGACAGCTCTCTCCCATCATCAATGAGGCCATCATATCCAACTTCCTCCATCATAGTACGAGCCGCTCTCTGTGTTACCAGAATGAGTTTCTAGAAACGAACTAGAAAGTGAATAAAGAAGTATATGGCAACATAAAGTTCACATACCACTGAAGGAAAATCAATAAATGCAAATCCACGACAGGTGCTGGATTCCTTTTCCTTTAAAATTCTGACATTACAAATGGGTCCCCATTCTGCCTAATAATAGAAGCAATTGAAATAAGAAGGCACACAGTCAAAACAATAGCCTTTTGTTTTGGAGGATAAACAGAAATCTTTCCTATCATGTATAGGTAAAACAACATATACAAATAAGATGTGAGACAGAATTCAGAGTTGGAAGTTTATAGAGGTTAATTACTAGAATCTGATAAAGATCTTCCTTAGTGGCCTCGCTTGACAAACCCCTCACCCTAACGGTTGAAGATGGAACCTGCAAGTGGAAATGGATGCCCCAATTAGCAGGTAATATAGGGGAAATATACAAAATAACAGTGCAGTGTCTGTTATAGCATACCACTGAAGAATGTTCATGATTTCGTCTGTCATCGCAATTTTCCTTCCACTGGATGTGAACTCGAGGAGGCCTTATTCTCTGACGATCATAATGTCCACGATACAGAGAATGTTCTGGACTTTGATCTCGCTTCCAACTTGAACTTTGTCTATCAGGAACACAAACAAGGGAATCGCACCTCTCCCAACTACCATCTCTTTTTCTGCTTTTGTCACAATCAGAACCGTAGACGGACCGGCCATAATCGGTACCTCTTTCATGCCTATCCTCCCTTCTTCTGGAGATATGATGCCTATAATCATGACCATTATCATAAGGTGCAAAATCAGCATGATTACGACCAGCAAACCTTGTAGGCCTGTCAAACCCAGGATCGTGGGAGCTATCAATGCCACGATAGCTATATGCATGGGTATCCCTGTCATGCATGTGTCGGCGATAAGCCTTCCGAGGGTATGTTGCCCCACTTAACAATTCCATGTCAAACCTTCTATCACTATCAGTACCACCAATCCTGCAAGAAGTGAATCAGGAAGAAAGAATAAGTTATTTAGATATAACAGACCATGTTGCAACCAAAAGATAAGTGAGCAACATAAGCACACTAACCAGAAGTAAACAACAAAATTAATTTGAAATATCATAAGAAAATAACCAGATTACTTTTGATTGTAGGGTAAGTGTTACATAAACAAAGATACTACATGCAAACCAACCATTTTCAGGACATATAGTTCTGAAACCACACTAATACCCGCGCCAATATAAAAGCAACATACACCACTCACCGAAGGTCTGCCTGATGAACCACAGGATGCCCCTCCAGAGCCTGTGCATTAAGAAAATGAGATAAGTTAGCAACTAATAACCATGGTACATGTACACAAAGTCCTGTTGGAAGAACTGGTAGGAAATTGCACTTACACTGATATGGACCCATTCTTCCTGAACTAAATGACGCGTAAAATCCATTATAACCCGTAAGCTTCCGCTGGGCGCTAGGTTCACCTCCGCAAGGGTTCTGACGATCTTTTAAGTGTTTCTTGAAGCAGATACCTTTCGTCTTTCCTGTAGAAGATGCACAAACAGATATCATTTTGCCAATATGAAGCAAGAAACATTCTTATGGCTCGACCACTTTTCTTATTATTATACTTCTTAACCAAATCCTTACGAAGACATCAATCTATCTTCAATTAAGCTCTCAGAAGATATGAATTATATAGACACAGAGGTACCAATAGAACATGATGTTCGTTTTCACTCTAAATTGTGGAAGGCAAGTCTTTTAGGTTCTTAAGATACTTTAACACTTGAACACATTTTTGGTCAAAATTCTAATAACACCACTTCCTTTTAACTTATGAACCCCGGACAGTTAAATAGTATATCGATAATAAGACAGATAAGATTCAACAAATTGAACTTAAAGAAGATGGAAAATTAGACATCACAAATTTTCTTTCTGCAATACAAACCAACGAACATAGTAGCACTTGATTGATAAAGAACCCTACAGTATTATAAAGAAACATCATCCAATTTAAGTAAGTTTTAGCTAGAATTTCATTATATCCGTAAGCAATAGAGTTAGCTATTAACATCTTAGTAAGAAAACACTCAGAAAATATTCAATTCTAGGGTTCTTTGCATTTGAACCTGTTTAGGGTGTTTCGATCTAGTAGATCGGAGATGGAGAAGGGTTCTTACCAGTCCAGAAACTCTAATCGAAAATAGAGCTTCGCTTCCACAAAATTCCAAAATGAACCCTAACACTACAGCGTTTGTCTACATATAATACAGGGTGGGATACAGGAATTTGATGGTGTCTGAGAAAATATGTTTCTATGGAGTAGAGTAGAGAAGGATAAGGGTCCTTGAGATGAATTTTGCAAGTTCAATTCCATGGAGCCCTTTAGAATTGGAAAAAAAAAAATCCAATTTGGGTTTTAGGGTTTTCTGAGGATCAGATAACAGAAATGATGGATGCTACAGTTCCAGATAATCGGCAAGAATTTATCAAATATCTAATTACAATCGAATCAATAGAAGAAGATGAACTAAGATTACTATTAGTGCAATACAGAGAGGAGATGAGTAACATTTGGATTCTATAATGTCAAAAGGAAATACCTATATGATACTGATCATGACGATGACGGAGTGGTCTTCCTTTGGAGAATAGCTCCTGCTTTGCACCACAAGGATTCCAATTTCACCACTGGAGCAAAAAAGAAAGAGGGAAACGAGAGTGAACCCTAGAAATTTGAGGGGTTGAATTTTCACGAATTTTCATTTGAGGAGATTTATGAAGTCAAGAAAACGCCAGTCAAAGTATAACGATTCTGGTCAAATGAGAATAGAGTAAAAATCGTATGTACCCGACTCACTGTATCCTAATGGGTTTAGTGTTTCAGTTTTACTCCTTTTTGTCCAAGTTATAAAAGAATCATTTTTTGGGACCATGATTTTTTATAGGGTACCGTTGTTTTATTCTGGGTAAGATATTAGAAATAAATCTGGATCACCTCTAATCTAAATATTTATATTAATACCAAAATTACCCATTTCAATTAAGTTAGTGTAATGATTAGTTGAATCATAAGGTTAACATTAGAGCTGGCAAACAAGCCGAAACCCGTGGATAAATCCGTACCCGGCCCGTGAAAACCCTAACCCGGCTTGGATGGGTTATAAACGAGCCGGGTTAGGGTAAGAGAAATGGTGGCTTGTTAGTAAACGGGTTAACCCGTGCCCGGCCTGTAAACCCGCAGGTAAACCCGTGTACAGTAAATTTTCACCGTTGGATTATGTAGGACGGGTCCACTTAATCCTATACCTACGTTAAAGAGTTAAAAACACTAAAACCCTAACAGATCATTTCTTCTTCCTCTTTCTTTTCTTTTTTTCTCCCCACCGTCTTCTCCTGCGGCTGCGACACCCTCCTCAGTCCTCAGTCCTCCTCAGTTCTCACAAAACACAAATCAGTCATACATATTTACAGACAGACGCTTCACCGCCGGTCCACCACCACCACCGCCGCTTCACAAAACTCCTTTTCTCTTGATTTTCGATGGAGTTCTGAGTTTGAAACGAAAACAATGATGAATTGAAGCAAGAACAAAAGATGGGGGATTGATTTGAATTGGTTAACGGTGATTGTGTGGATGTTTAGACGGGTACTGGTGATTTTGGAAGAATATGAGATCAGATGTGGATGGATTTGTTAGAGCCTGTTGAAGAATGGGTCTCGAATTGATTCGAAGTTTGGCTGGAAAATCAGATGGGATTAATAGAAACGGATTTGGGGATTTGAGGTTGCTGTCGATGTCAATTTCAGGCAAAAAAGACAGGGGATCTCGAGGCTGAGAAAATGGTGGTTTCTCTTGGTGTTTGAAAGTTGGGTTGAGATGGATACTGAAGTTAGCAGCAAAGATTTTAATTTGAAGGAAATTGATGTTGTCGTGACTGGTTATGGCACTGTTTCAATTGATTTTGTGTTGGTGATTCAAGATGCATGTGAGTGAGATGATGATGCTTTATGTGTGTTAGTGGTGAATGTAGCAGTTGTTGTTGCAGTAGATTAGCAGATGACTTTTGATATTGCTGGTGGTGGTGCTGTGTCTGCACACTGTGTTCCTTTAAATGCAAAATCAGTATCAAATTATTGCTTAGTTTTGCAATTTTGAGTTATTATATTTTGATGTTAAGGTTTCGTCGGTGTGACTGTTGAATCTGTTGGTTGAATTGAATCAAAATATCAAATGAATTAGATGAACGTTAGGTTGCAGGGAAGGAGCTTTAGATGGACTGAATGTGGCCGGAAATAGCCCAAAAATCAGAGGAAACTCCTTTCTGGCAAGTTGACTCAACAGAAACCAGCTAACCCGTGAGCCCACAAGCTTTACCCGTTACGGGTGCGGGTTGGAGAAATGACCACCCGTGAAGAATATCAACCCGCAAGCTTTGGCCCGTGTAAACCCGTAACCCGCGTGTTGGTCACAAGCCAGCCCCGGCCCGCCCGTTTGCCAGCTCTAGTTAACATGATTAATGATTAGTGTAAGATTAAATCAAAAAAGAAAAATTAAACTAAATAACTTAAGAGAAGAAGAAGAATAAGAGTTTAAAAAAAAATGAATCCGAACCTTCAAACTACTGAGTTATACGTCAATGTTAGTTTTTTGTTGCTTGAATTAACCAAAATTTCCTGAAAATGAGAAATTTAATGGATTTTTTGTTGCTTTAATGGAGTTTTTGTTTTTCAGAGAAAAATTCGGTTGGGAAATGTTTTTCGCGACGTAACTGAACTAAGGTTCGGTTGGGAAATGTTTTTTGTGACTTAACCGAACTAAGGTTCGGTTGGGAAATTTTTTTTGCGACGTAACCGAACTAAGGTTCGGTTGCGAAATGTTTTTCGCAACTTAACCGAACTAAGGTTCGGTTGGGAAATGTTATTTGCGACTTAACCGAACTAAGGTTCGGTTGGGAAATGTTATTTGCGACTTAACCGAACTAAGGTTCGATTGGGAAATGTTTTTTGCGAAATAGCCAAATTGTTCTTCATGTTTACCATTTCCATTAGGTTCGGTTAGTTCGACAAAGTTTTTGCATAATTCCTAGCCGAACTTCTCTCTGCAACTTCCATTTTCAACTTATTTTGATGGTTAATATTCATTTTTTCAGCCAAAAACAAAACAAAAGTAATGGGTTTGTGAAAACTTCATTGAATCGACGACAAGGAAGGGGTTTGTCACAATTTTGATTTTGATTTAGTCTTTGTTAATGATTTAGTTAACTAATATATATATATACATAGAGGTGGTTGTTAGGTTAGTTATAAATTAAATTAAAGGGTAGATCAGTCATTTTCACACTTTAGGATACCCCTTATAATGGTAGGGAGGTTGGCCTAATAAAACCATGGTCCCAAAAAATCGTTCTTATAAAACCTGGCTAATTTGAGCCTACTACTAGATGATAAAAAAGGTCATTAGAAATAACTTTCACACCACCCCTTATCCGACAATTATTTAAGTACCTAATTTACCCATGTTTAATTAGCACTAATTAATCGTATTAGGTATTAATTATGTTTTAGATGTGAGATTAACTAATGTTAAAGAGTTCTTCGAAACATCATACAACTTAAATTTTTTGATTTTTTTTTCGTAAACATTACTCAGATGCGGTTTACGTTAATGCTCTCATAAACCGATTCTGGGTTCATGTTCCAAAATTAACAGAGGACTTCAACAATCGGTTGAAGTTGGCATATGTATAATCCGATTATATGAATCGGGGTTTTACTTGACCCCGAGTATATGAGTCGGGGTTTCATAAGAATTTTTTTTCATTCATTTCATTATTATAGGATGAATTTAGCACATGCATGGAGTCTTTAACCCCTAGGCAACCCTAGTGGACGAGTTATAGTTTCGTGGGCGTTTACATAGAGATCTACCCACAAAATCTACACCAAAACTTCTAAAACCATCAATCTTCGTCGGAGGAACCCGAGTCCCATTCACTCGACATGAAGTCCCGGGCATACTCCCGGATTTTGGATACCATGAATTGATAGCTTGCATCGAATGCGAATGCTTCCCCCTTTTCCTCCAAGTAGCGCGCTTAGACGACTTCATGCTAAAAAAACAAAAACTTACTTTGTTAGTGGTGTTTAGTAAGAAGATCAAACAACATGGATCATGTAAAATAAACCACCAAAATACTTACAAATTGTTCAATGGAGTAGCTAAAGTGGGTAGCGTTCAAATCCGTTTTTGGATAGCTAAAAAAGCAAGTATCGCATTTTCGATGACTAGGTGCCTATCATGCACTTGTTGAACACTTCTTCCATTGGGATTACCAAACTCTTGCCTATATTTGTTTTGCACCTTATAGAGGACTGATTTTTGATTCGAGTTTCGGCGTACCATGCTTCGGTGATGGATAGATCTTCATTTGAATCAAACGAAGCCATTGTGCAGGTATGAAATGAGTACTTGTGGAGTATATGGAGTGAGAGGGAATAGAATGAGCAATTTTGAGCCAAATGGGATCCAAGGATGAGGTCTATATATAGAGAGAAAGTCCCTAACGACTATTATTTTTTGAAAGTCTGAAATAATTTGAAATAATCGGTCTTATCGAAGGTCTGTAAAATCCGATTGTGTTTTTATGCCAGCACGAATCGGACTTTCTTGTGACCAATATAAATCGATTATAGACATGTAAAAGAATTTAATTTTCACCGACACTAATCGGTTTATATATATGCATATGTGATCCAATAGTGGCTTGAAAAACATACAGGAAAAATAGCATTTTTAAGGCATGAAGAATCGGATTATACATAACCCACACATAAACCGAATCCTTTATGGAATCTAGACAATCGTTTATGTTGACATATAGAGTATCCCTATTGTTGGCAGAATTACTGAGCAACACACAATTATAATTAAAACTTAAAATGCATATTAAGCTCAACACCATGATCATCCAAAATAAAAATCTTAACCATCCCAAAAGAGTGTTAAAAACTTAAAACAACCACAAGCCTTATAAACTTAAACTTTTAATATCTAAAACTTAAACTTAAAAACTTAAAGAGTAGGAGCATGAGCAGCAACAGCATCACCGGGAGCATTAGCAGCAGAACCAGCACCAGCACCAGCATCAGCAGCAGCACCACCATCAAGAGCAGCATCTTCTGCTTCAGCCATGGCTTGAAATTGAGCCATTTCTTCCCACAAATCTTCCATAAATCCATGGCGATCCCTCTCATATGAAATCATGCATGTTTCTCCTCATCCTAGTGAACCTCATGACCACATCAAGCTCCTCCAGTGCAAGCTTGTCAATCAATGAGAGGGCTTGTTCAAGACGGGTCTCACCCCCATAAGAAAACTTATAGAGGCTTCTTTCTGGCACTGGTTGTGGTTCCCTAAGAATATCCTCCAAGGTGAGCTCTCGAGTGTAAAGCGCTAGGTGTCCGAAGTCCATATCTACATAAAAATTTAAAAAAAAATCAAGTTAACAATCGGTACATAACCAAACATATGTAATCCGATTCTCAACAACAAAACACACAAGAATGTCAAACACAAACAATCGGTTTATGTGATACATATATAAACACCAATTGTGGAATGGAATCTGAAGAGACAATCTTAATCGGTATATTAACAAGCACATAAAACCCGATTATGGGATCGCATAGTTTAAAAAAAATTGTATCCAAAATCGGATTATTATAAAGCACTTATAAACCGATTCTAGTGTTGTACTTTCATATTTCGTTTCTAAACCTAAAATCGGTTGATGTTAATAATCACATAAGCCGATTACTCTGCATGCTCTTCATGGTCGAAGAACAAAACCCAGAATCGGTTTATTCGATATGTCAACATATACCGATTCTGGTGTAATCAGAGATTAATTTTGATGAACGAAAATCGAAGATATAAACATGTAAATCAATGAAGAAATGCGAATCATAGAATGGGTTGATGGAGATTTACATTTTTCTTGGTTGGATCGAATATCTTGGATAAGAGAATGAAAAAAAATTGATTAGGGTTTTGAGAATTGGAAAAGATTATGATAATAATAGAAAGTTTTTTAGGTTTAGGTTTTTTATGTTTTTGGATTTACTAAAAATGGAAAGATTAATATTTATATGAGATTGTTTTAGGAATTAATGTGGGGGTAAATTAGGATTTTTGAGAAGTTTGGTAGCCCATAGCAATTTGGTGGAGTGGGAGGGAAATTTGATAGGCCAAATTAAGTGGGGTAGGCTCCAATTTAGCCAGGTTATATAAGGGAGACCAGATTTTTCTTGCCCAAGGTTACTATTAACATATACGCTCTTATTGATGTTATTAATGTTGCATGTTGTTTGAGGGTGAAAACGATTTCTGCTGATTTTGGTAATTTCGGGTGTGTAGGTGAGAAATGAGTTTAAACCCTAAACAATGTACTGCAAGGGAGTACTTTAGATTCGAGAGATCAATCTGTACAAATCCGACCCAAACCAAGAAATGGCCGTTCCAGACTTGCTTCGGTCACAAAGTGAAGGAGAAGGGTTGGTTTTGGGGAGGAAGCGAAGAGAGTGTTGAGACCAGAATAGTTGATTCTGGAAGAGTAGTTGTTTCCCGACTTGTATCAGAAAGTGGGAAGCTAACAGATGGAAAGCTAGCAAATATTTTCTGAGTGTTGTATCCTCCTGACCTGAACTTTTTGTTCGGTGGAAATAAGTAAGACCTATTTATACAAGTCGAAGTGAAACGTACTCTGGTCTCGTAAGAAATGGAAAACGGATGAGTAAATGGGTGGAGGTGGTAACCGGTAATTCCTGGAATTGATGTTTCATAAAAGAAAGCGTTTCACCATTACTCCCTGTATTTACTAACCGCCTCATCCTTATGACACTGTCGTATAACGGGCGTAGTGTACGCCGCACGCTGTAAACCCCCAAACCAATACCCAATGAGCATCGCCCAGTTTGTGACATGTGTTGATGTCTCGAGTGTTTTCGTGTAAAATATGTAGCATGTTGTTGTTCGGCAAGTTGAGATTGGGAGACTTGTCGGCTCGGTGGTAAACTTCAACGGTCAAGATTTTGCATCTTGAGAGGAAGGGTAGCCATTGATTATTGCAACCCTTCGTTTGGTAGCCAGTGGCATGAAAGCATGGTCGGTACGGCTTTAATATGTCCTAGTTTAGGCGAGGCCAAAAGTTAAGGTTTTGGCTTTGTTTGGGCGCGACCAAACTAGGGCTTGGCATCGGGCCAAAGGTTGCCATGCGTTAGCTGGTAACCTTGGACGGCTAAGATCTGCATCTTATATGGAAAAGTGGCGTTGATCTTCGCAAGCCTTTGTTTTGGTAGCCGCATAGGGAAGGCCGCATGGTATGGCGCGGCAAGGTGGTTGGCATGTCATTGGCACATGTGGCATGGCTGGCATGCCTTGGCGCGGGTTGGGCGTGGGCAAAACAAAGGTTTTGGCGTTGGGCCAAAGGTTACCATGCGTTGGTTGGCGACCTTGGACGGCTAAGATTTGCATCTTAGATGGAAGGATGGCCGTTGATCGTCGCCAGCCTTTGTTTTGGTAACCGCATAGGGAAGGCCGGCAAGGTATGGCGCTGCAAGGTGGCTGGGATGTCATTGGCACATGTGGCATGGCCGACATGCCTTGGCGCGGTTTGGGCATGACCAAAACTAGGGTTTTGGCCCAAAAGGTTACCATGTGTTGGTTGGCGACCTTAGACGGCTAAGATTTGCATCTTAGATGGAAGGATGGATGTTGATCGTCGCAAGCCTTTGTTTTGGTAACCTCATAGGGAAGGACGGCATGGTATGGCGCGGCAAGGTGGCTGGCATGCCATTGGCACATGTGGCATGGCCGGCATGCCTTGGTGCGGTTTGGGCGTGACCAAAACTAGGGTTTTGGCATTGGTCCAAAGGTTACCATGTGTTGGTTGGTGACCTTGGACGGCTGAGATTTTCATCTAATACGGAAGGGTGGTCGTTGATTGTCGCACGCCTTCGTTTTGGCAGCCATGAAGGGAAGGCCGGCATGGCATCGCTTAGGCGCGACAAGGTGGATGGCACGGCATGCCATTGGCTCATGTGGAATGGTCGGCATGCCTTGGCGTGGTTTAGGCGCGGCCAAACTAAGGTTTTGGAGTTGGGCCAAAGGTTATCATGCGTTGGTTGGTGACCTTGGACGGCTGAAATTTGCATCTAAGATGGAAGGGTGGCCGTTGATCATCGCACGCCTTCATTTTGGTAGCCGCGAAGGGAAGGCCGGTATGGCATGGCTTAGGCGCGGCAAGGTGGATGGCGCGGCATGCCATTGGCACATGTGGCATGGTCGGCATGCCTTGGCGTGGATTAGGTGCGGCCAAACTAGGGTTTTGGCGTTGGGCCAAAGGTTACCATGCGTTGGTTGGTGACCTTGGACGGCTGAGATTTGCATCTAAGATGGAAGGGGCACTACACCAAAACAACCGATTTGGGACGGATATAAACGTTGCAATGAATTTAACCAACGCCTATATCTGTTTGTAATATGGCGTAGCAAATTTGTGCGCAACGCCGAAATCCGTTGCACAAATTAATTTGTGCAACTTATATAAAACGTTTTATTTTACAATTTGAGCAACAAATTCTTTAATTTGTGCAACGGAATTTTGAATTTGTGCAACGAATATATTAATTTAGGCAACGTATTACACTAATTTGCGCAATATCTATATACGTTGCAAAACTATCACTACAAGAAAACCTGGTTTAAGCGACCAAAATCCCAGCAAGAGCCCATAATTTTAGTCACTTTAAGGGTTTAAGCATCCAAAGTTGCAACTGCCATAAAGTTTGGCGGCTACAAACCTGTGTCATCTAATATCTAACCACGACCGAATGTGTTTGCTCGCTACATCACTCTTTCAAGTCATCTATAGCAGCTTGAAAAGTGCTCAGGTAGCTATTCACTTTGAGGCACCGACTCCTAGCAACTAAAAAATGAATCGGTTGGTACAACCTCTCTAAGAAACCAAGTTTAAGCGGCCACCACAAGTTCAAAAGAGAAGTCAGTTTTGGAAGTAGGCATTTGAAACCGATCATGATCTCATTTTAGTTTCTTATTGGTTAGATTAGCGTCATACATATCATGGTTGTTATCTTAGTTTACTATTAGGGGTGCACAATGGCCTGTCGGTCCGGTTTTTAGGAAAAACCATTGACCAAACCGTATACACCTCGGTCTTCAATTTCAAAACTGCCACCGAACTGTTGATGGATCGGTTGCGTTTGAAACCGATTCCAGTCCGCTAGGTCATTTTTCTGGCTACTAGTGTTTTAACTGGTTCCAAATGAGGAAAAACAAACAAACAAAAGAAACCAAAAAACTATCCTACAACATGAAATGGATCTCAGAGCTTTACCGAAACCTTGAAAATTTAAAATTATATCGATAATTCCTTTGGTCAAAAAATCTGTGGAACTTGGTCAATTATGCCGATTAACGCATCAGTTCTCATCTCGGTGAAAAATAGAAATCAGCTTGGCCAAGGTGAAATTTTTGGTCCCGGATACGTTAAGCGAACTAAATGAATATCTGAGTTGACTTAATATTCAACCATACAAACCCATGGAATCCAAGAAAAATCGAGTAACTATTGAATAAAATTGATTGATAACGGGTGAAATTCGTTTCAAATTAATAGGCAATAATACAATTATACCCATGGAATCCAAGGAAAATCGCGTGGAGCGAGCGATGTTGGATAAGATTAATATATAACAGGTGAAATTGACTAAACAGTATGGACATGCGGCTAAAATGATCAATAACATGAGAAACCGACGTAATCCAAGAGAAAGTGAGTGAGGTCGACCGACAAAACTACTGGTATTGAAACCGGTGTTGTATCCATACCCGGTTCATAGTTTGTATCTCGTTAGACTACATTTGAAGTTTGAATCGACACTGAGCTTCATATTTATCGATTTTGATGATGTATCCTGCTAAGTTTGAAGTCAGAACCCTTCTAGAGCTTCGTGGTTCATAGTTTGTTTGTCGCTATATCGCATATTGAAGTTTGAATCGACACTGAGCTTCATATTTATCGATTTTAATGATGTATTCTTCTATGTTTGAAGTCAGAACCCCGCCGAAGCTTCTTGGTTCATAGTTTGTATGCCGTTATACCACATTTTAAGTTCGGATCGACACCGAGCTTTATATTTATCGATTTTGATGATATATCATGCTAAGTTTGAAGTCAGAACCCTCCCGAAGCTTCGTGGTTCATAGTTTGTATGCCGTTATACCACATTTGAAGTTCGAATCGACATTAAGCTTCATATTTATCGATTTCGATGATGTATCCTACTAAGTTTGAAGTCAGAATCCTGCCGGAGCTTCTTGGTTCATAGTTTTTATGCTTCTTGAGTCTACCAGTGTGAACTAAAGCTACTTCATGACCTGTTTGACTAGTCAAAATTACTTCATGACCTATGTGACTAATCGAAATTCAAACCGGAAGCACAAAGAGAAAGCACAAAAGCACAAAGACAAAGCACAAAGAAAACACACTTTCTTATTTTTTTTGTTTCATTCCCATATATGTTTGGAATTTTTTTTATAATTGAAGGTCGATAATAATATCTTAAATTTATTGATATATTTTTTGGATTTTTTTCATATGGAAAGTTGATAATAAAATCGAATACACGAGTTTGAACTAGCACAAAGAGAAACACACAAGCTTCTCAATCCGTATGAGCGTCCTAAAACGAATCTACACCGTCGCTTAATTTATGCAATCCGTATCAACATCCTAAAGAAAATCTTAATTTATGCAATCCATTTAGGATTCATTCTGTGCATCTACAGGGTTTGGATTTTTGTGGATGGGTATGAAACTCTAATTCTCTGTCTGTATTCTCACCAATTCAATACTCTACGTTTAAGAAGATGAAGGAGCTATGCAAAGAAGAACGAGCGTTGGCTAATGACTGAGTACTCATTCTTATAGAGTTTACCAGTGTGAACTAAAGCTACTTCATGACCTATATGACTTGTCAAAATTACTTCATGACCAATGCGAATAGTCGAAATTCAAACCGTAAGCACAAAGAGAAAGCACAAAAACACAAAGAAACATACCAATTATCGAATTCATTTTTCATTTTCCCAATTCATTCTTATACATTTTCTGGATTTTTTTATATCAGAATGTCGATAACAATGTGCTAAATTTATTAATATTTTTCCTGGATTTTTTTTATGTCGAAGGTTGATAATTAAACCGAAAACATGAGTTCGTATTAACACAAAGAGAAAGCACAAAGAAAACACACTTGTCTTGATCCGTATGACACTCTTTACTTAAATCTATACCGTCCAAATATTTTCACAATCCGTATGACCCCATCCTACCACATCTTATCCGTTCAAATTCTTTTAGATAAAACGATTTTTTTTCTCTCACTTATCTTCATTCACTTCTCTCGTCTCTCATCTTCCCCTCCCTCAGAAAAAAAAACCTTAACCCAAGTTTCGTTAGCTTCAATTGCTTCGAATATTCATCACATAACTCGATTCTTCCATCTCTATATTTCAGTAAAAAATCATCTCTAATCTTCACCGAAGACTCTCAATTTCATCTTCTACATATTCCTTTGAACAATTCCACGAAACCTTAATTCACTGATTTCCCAAATCCCTGATTCTCTTTTCGATTTCATACTGAATCCTCACAAACCCTAGCTTTAGTTCAAGTGGAAACCCTTAATTTCGTCACTGATTTATATATTTTACTTCATCTTGAACTTATCCCCAAAACCCTAATTTATATCATCGGATTTACATGTTCTTCTGGTTCTGAATCAAATCATGTACTCGTATTAACACCACCTCTAATAGACACACCTAGATCATTCCCTACCTCTCTTAATCTAAAAAGATATCTATTTCATATTCTGACAATGTTTATGCTACTACTGATCGAGAAAAGAGGGAAGAACTGATCTCGTTGATGTTGTAGAAGATGAATCTGTAATGGAATTAGGGAATTGATGTCTGTAAGATTTCAAGAAACAAGGGTTTGAGGTGAACTTGAGATGAAGTGAAGATTTAAGGGTTTGATGTCTGTTTTGTTGATGTAGATTAGGTTGAGGGGTGCAACAAAATCAAAAGATCAAGGGTTTGATGCCTGTTTTGTTGATGTAGATTACGTTGAGATGAAGTGAAGATTTAAGTGAAATTGATGTCTGTTTTTTTGATGTAGATTATGTTGAGGGGTGCAACAAAATCATACTTAAGAACAGTGGAAAACTCTTACATTGACAGCTCTGACGAGGTTCTCTCCTTTTGATTTGGTTGATTTTGATTATAGAAATTTAATTTTTGATTTCTAATTTTTGTACTGATTCTGTAATTGTTGGTGTAAACAGGGGAACCAAGTGGAGGAGGATATACAGAAGGGGATTGAGAAGAAGAAGGTGGAAAAGAGGGCAGAAGAAAATGGAAGATGAATTACAGAGGAGGAGAAGAACAAGTAGAAGTTGGTTCATTTTCTAATAATTGTTTCTTAATCGAATTAGAGTTGAATAACATGCTCCCAAAGGATTTGCTAAGTATCTTGTCTTTTGATTTTGTTTAATTTTGGGCTTAATTTTACTGTACTCAATTGATTTTCCTTTTTAGGTCTGTTTAGGTTATGTATTTTAAGAGACTCTGGTATGGAATTTTTGTACTGAAGTACTAATTTCTGCTGGATGAAGATGCATCGATCACTCATATCTCTTTGAAGGATGCAGTTAATTGAAGGCGAAATGAACCAAGAAATAATTTCTTATGATGAAGGATGCTTCCCCAATGATGAAATGATGTTAATCCCAGTAATTTGGATTTTTTGCACTTGGTAGGCCATGTAAGCTCTTTACCAAATTAGTAAACTTTTGTGCTATAATCTCGCTAAACGAACCTAAAGCATTAACATTGTGTTTAATTTCTTTCAGGAGAATGAGCAGAGTGCCCTCTTTGCTACGATGGTTTTGCAGTTCTGCTACAAAGAGAATTATTACTGCAAAAGACCATTCTTCAGTTCAGCTTAACATTGGTCATATTGATGACAGTGGTATCTATACTAGACATTTATCCACTTTTTCCCTTAGTGGTTTCGTTCGTTGCCCAGGTAATTGTTGTCATTGTGCTATTAATTCTAATTGAGTTAATCTTTATTAGGATTTGAGCTAGCTAGTTATGGAGAACTTTTGAAGGTGCATTGTGAGGTTTGATGGCTTTATAGATGAGAATCCATTATCTCCTGATTATAATTATGCGAATCACTTCCTTCATGCTACAGCCTAATCCCTCACGTTGCTTTTGATTCCTTCCATGATGTTATTAGAGTATGAGTACTCCATCAAGATCCCAATGATGAATGATCAGAGAGGAACTTAAACACAAGAATGATGGAAGTATGAATCTCTTATCATGAGCTTGGTGCTACAAAGTCGAGGGAGTGTTCATCTTTTATTTAAAAATTAAGGAAATTGTAATCATCATTTTTTAAAGAAATGATTGGTTAGTATTTTTGATCTTTTTGTTCGTGTAAAGATTGTCTTTTTTTAAGAAATGATGTAAATTGATCTATGTGATATAATAAAACTTGATTCAGTTTTTAATTTGGTTCATAATTTGTTTTAGTATCAATTTTAATTGTAAGTTTCATTTTAATTTCAATTTGGGATTTATCTAAATCGAAATCGGCTAAATACTTCCGGGCAAAAAGTTTGGTAGCTCAAAAATGTAAGCAACCAAACTTCAGGTTCACTTGTTCTAATATAGTTAGTATATCTATGAAGCGATCAGTGTTTCACTTGTTGTATTTTGGTTGGTCTAGCTTTAAAGCGATCATTATTTTTCTTGTTGTATTTTGGTTGGTCTAGCTTTAAAGCGATCATTATTTTGCTTGCTCTAGGAAGGTCTGTCTAGCCATGAAACAATTAATAAAAAAGACGTTATATGATAGTTGCTTGATTACTAAAGCGATTGCCTAGCTGATCTAGACTTGTAGAAATCCCACCTTTTGCAACTCGAGAGCGAGAGCCAAATTAAGTCGCTTTAAGGGTTAGAACGATTCAATATGGGCTTTTCTAACCAAAAATGCCTGGTCGCTTAATCCAACTTTTCTTGTAGTGTATTTACCGGTGCAAAAAAATAAATTCCGATGCGGCAGGTTTCTGCACCATTATATACCATTGTAGACCAACTAGAAGACCCAATGTTACATATGAACATATAGTTGGTCATCACAATCCATGCATCAAGATATATGAATATATGAATTCCTTAAGTTGAAGAATGTATTAGATGAACTATAATAAACCATACAATTATTTGGTTTAATTCAAAGATAAATACTAACAATGGTTCAATAAACCAAGTTTCTCAATTTGAAAATATGAAAGTTAATGTTAATATGTCTAAAATTTAAGTTGAGGCCTGAAAAGAGGTAGAAGTCAAGGTTAATGGAAAATTCAATGTGGTAATGGGAATTAACACAGAACCTGGGGTTACAATTCGCACATAATGGCTGGGCATTGCCATCATCGACTGAACATCGCCATCATCGACTGAGCACATCTGAAGTATAAAAGAGAACCAAGCTTGTTATAACCACCATAATAGATGGGCACTCCCAAACCCACCACCACCAGCTATGAATTATTACCAAACTTTGAAGACAAAAAAACTAACTGAAATCAATAATGTTCACGCTTATATAACACTACACCAAAGTCGGTACGTTCATGCAAAGAAGAAGTTGTTATTGTTACAAGGTAAACACTATCCTCTGTATTTTTAAGAGAGGAAAGCGCCACACAAGCTCGAGAAAGAAGAAAATCTCCTGCTAGCACAGACAGCTGCATCATTTAAACAATCAATTTGAGGCTGAATGTTGTCCCGCACAGTCAAAAAGTAACCCAATACTTAAGTAATTAATACCAGGCATAGTCTCAGAACAAATTACACAACAACAGATCTACATACAGCTAAGCACTCAACAACACCAACATAAGGGATGTGCATTATAAGAAAAAATTTCCCTTTTTCTAAACGTTAATAGAGGTCATAGTTCAAAATTCCAAGTCTAAATTACCATTTTCAGGATAACAATGTAAAGCATAATTTAGGATCGAAATTTCCAATCATTTCCTAAACAATAAAAGTATCCGCATGGCGGGGGCTGAAAAGAAAGTGCAGCAAAGATACCTTGTTCCCTGTTAAGAAATTAAGGGAACAAACACCGCGCTTTGTATCAGCATCATCCCAGACATCATCATGAAGAAGACTTGCAACCTAGCAGGCAAGATACCCAAGTTTAAATATTCATGTGAAAGAAAAAAATTAGATATGAGTAAGTGGCAAAAGGAAGCATCACGGTACTCTGATGCGAACATAAAAGAGGGTTAACATTCTGATACAAAAGTAACAAGAAGTCCAAAAGTATGCATGGATCTGTAGAGTTAGAACAAAACGATTCAGTCTTATCGAAGATATGAAAAGGGTTGACCAGGAGTCATAAAAAAAAACATTTTAAGCAGAAACTTAGTGGTCTAGACTAAGCAATTACCTTATTCATTACCCACATTCACCCAAGTCAAACCAAATCTTGCAAAGCTTGATTCGTCTTAAACCACAATCTCTGTAGAAAAGGAGAATAACGTAAGCAGTATTAGTAGCATTATAACAGAATTCATCTTTCAGAGAATATCTGCGTGATTTCAATAGTATGTAGCAAAAGATATTTATCTACCACATTCTTTGCCTCTTCAAGGTCCCTCAATGTAGTTTGATAGAACTCTTGTAGACAATTTGAAACCCTTGAAAAACTGAATAACGAATACTCATTGCTAAGAACTCAATAAAATATCACCAATAATGGCTCGAATTCTCAAGAAGGGAACTTAAATTATGTAAGGTGCTAGAGTCTTCCTTTTAAAAAAAATTTATTACATTTCAGACAGTTATAGATAACATACGATCTAAAAACGGAATCAGATGGCATTGATTAATTGCAAAGATACAAAGGTCGACCAAGCAAGTTATATAAAACTTGAAAGATCCTTTCACATTTTAAACCATTTAGGGAACATCTTATAGTGCAACAATCTTGGCATTTTCAAAAAGTTACCGTTCTGCCTTATCTAGTTCCATCCGCACCACTTTAGAAAATCCTTCCAGCGCTCCTTGAGGATCAATTTCATCCAAACCTACAACAATATGAATAAAATATTAGCATAAATATGTTAAAACTACGGCTTTCAACTTAAGCACCTAAGAATATAGTTACAAGGGTACCGCCTTATCTGCAATAAATCTGGTGATTAACTGTATAGAGAATTTCATATTGTAACTTTGAACAGTATCCAAATAAATTTACTAAACCTAAACAATAATCTAGGCCCCTGAATAGCACCAACAGACTAAAAGATCACCCTGTTAAGAAATAAGAAGTGGGTACTGGACCAAAAACTCAAACACATGAAGACTTTTATAAGTAAGTACCTTTAGAGTATCGGTTCTCAATATCAAACATGTTGCTCCTCCGGTTCCTCCTCAAAGTACTCACATCCATTATCTTCCATCTCCATATCTGCACATACCAACAAATCAATACAGAAAATTTGAACAATATCAAAAATTCAAACATGAATAGAGATCTGCAATGACCCCAGCGTGAGAGTCATTAGCTAACATCTGAAAAAGAAGAAAATAAACTCTTGGACTCAAGATTAACCTTCCTAGATATTTAGTACCAGTACCCAACGAAATAACTTCAATATAAAAAGAAGAAAATAAAGTCCAAATCAGAGTCAGAGACTGCCTAACCCCTGAAGAAAACTCTAAACTCCTTATCTAATTGACATAATGTCAAATATCAACATTATAATGAATCATCTGCAATCTTAGCATAAATAAATCTAAAGTAACTCGCTCAATTTCTTACTTAAGCTAATTAACCAAAAACCCAATCTACAATCGAGCATAGAAATTAAAAATTAGTGAAGGAAATCAAGACCCCTACTAACATCAACTTCAAATAACACCCAAATCAAATCAAATCGGAAGTTTAAGAATCAAAAATTTAGAACTAAACTGAACAAACCCCCCAAATCTACAACATACAGAGATCAGACGGAAGAAAAGTTGAGACTTGTTAAAAAAAAAAAAATTGTTCAAGTTCTATAAATTACATATCCGCCTTGTTTGTCTGCACCATGTTTTGCACCAAATGAAGAGTAGCTGCCTCATTAAACGCCTTCACAAGCTTACCTGAAGCTTTTTCCAGATCATCTTTGTAACTCGGATAATCGTGTGGTGTCTCTAAAGCGGATATCATTGCTAAATGTATAAACAGGAACAATATATGTACTGAATTTAACAAATCCAATTAAATTGCAAAAACAAGTCCTGGTAGTGAATACGATTGTGTAATGTCACGTAGGATATCCCACTTTTGGACTAGCTCCATCTAGAAGATATAGTACGTAGAACTCATCCTAGAACTTATAACCCTGGTAATTATGTGACAGAACCTTCTATAAAGGTATAATATACCATACAGAAAACATGTTGTATCGTTTATGCATTAGTGTAGTATAGCATTATCACAAAACTACAAATTCATTTTGATACTTTTATCACCAACTCAATGTCAGCAGTTTGGTGCTTTTACCAAAAAAGGGATACCAAAAAACTTTCTAGAAGCCAACTCAGCTCTAGCTCTGTGAACCACAACAATCCCCACCAATTACAGGGTTCCACATTGTTCAAAGTTTTGTCGATATCTCTTTTTGGAAGATAATAAAAAGGAAAAAAATAAACCATCTCGTAATAAAGACATTCTAAACGTCCGTACTTCGCCTTGAATAAAAGAAATCAAATCATAATAAACACGTGGTAGAGTAGCAAACAAAGACTATACCAATCAATGCATGTCACTGAACAAACTTACCAGAAACAACAGCAATTCTCTCCTGAATTCTCTTCCGACATACCCTCCGAGCATTCACAACCCCTTTTAGACTTTTCAGAATCAGCTTGAACTCTCTTGTCTAAGCATCAAATTTAGCAAGAAATTCAATGCAAAACCGACAAATAAAAATACCAATAACATTACATAAAACACAAAAGTAATCAAAATTATCACCTCCCAACACCATAAACACTTATCACTATTATCCTCCAACACATCAGCATCAGCAATACCGATCCCATAAATAACCCTCTTCCCAACCAATAAAACTAATGTAATCCCATCTTTACTCTTCAGTTTCTCGTAAATCTCATCAGCTAGTTTCGAATACGGCAATCCATCCTCTTCAATCAAACTAGCATACATCGCATTCCCAGAATAACAACCATCTTTTCAACTTTTCTTCTACTAATCCCTCTTTAAAGTACCTAAACAAGCTCTCCAATTCTTCCTTCAACTCCTTAATCTATAGTAACCCTCTTTCTTTTCAATGTCTTCTTCACTTTCTTGACCGCCGTAGCTTCCTGAATCAGTACCCCATCCAATCACCATCAAATCCGTCATTACTTACCTAAAAATCAAACAAACCCCAAATAAAAATCAAGAAATTAACCCCATGTAAAAAACCCAAATCAAATCAAGAAGACCAAAATCAAACCCTAAATCCACAAAATGGATCTGAACAAGAAACAAATAGTAACTTAAAGTAATAAAGAAATTAAAAACATAACTTTAAAACCCTACAAAATCAAAGAAACTCACCTATTTGGTCCAAATCTAGGGTTTTAACAATTCGAAGGGATAAAGGGTTGTATCAATTGAATGAAACTCCCCCAAATCCAGAAATATTCTGAGAGGATGTTAGTAGAAGTGAGATTTCTTTGATTCCGGAAAGAGATTCGGAGAAAGAACGGAACATGGAGAAATCGAAGCGATTTCTCAGTGAAATATGATACATGGGTTTTGATATTGAGATGGGTTATGATTAGTCTTTGATTTGTGAGACCTGAGATGGATCTATGAGATTTTCAGAAGGGAGTGTAGGAGGAAGATTAAAAACAGAAAAAGAGTTCCGCAAAAACGGAACCTTTGGCCCAATGACAAAACCCTAGTTTGGCCGCCCCTAAACCATGCCAAGGCATGCCGATCATGCCACATGTGTCAATGGCATGCCGCGCAATCCACCTTGTCGCGCCCAAGCCTAGGGTTTTAACAATTCGAAGGGATAAAGGGTTGTATCAATTGAATGAAACTCCCCCAAATCCAGAAATATTCTGAGAGGATGTTAGTAGAAGTGAGATTTCTTTGATTCCGGAAAGAGATTCGGAGAAAGAATGGAACATGGAGAAATCGAAGCGATTTCTCAGTGAAATATGATACATGGGTTTTGATATTGAGATGGGTTATGATTAGTCTTTGATTTGTGAGACCTGAGATGGATCTATGAGATTTTCAGAAGGGAGTGTAGGAGGAAGATTAAAAACAGAAAAAGAGTTCCGCAAAAACGGAACCTTTGGCCCAATGACAAAACCCTAGTTTGGCCGCCCCTAAACCATGCCAAGGCATGCCGATCATGCCACATGTGCCAATGGCATGCCGCGCAATCCACCTTGTCGCGCCCAAGCCATGTCATGCCGGTCTTCCCTTCACGGCTTCCAAAACGAAGGCGTGCGACAATCAACGACCACCCTTCCATCTTAGATACAAATCTCAGCCGTCCAAGGTCACCAACCAACACATGGTAACCTTTGGCCCAACACCAAAACTCTAGTTTGGCCGCGTCTAAACCACGCCAAGGCATGCCGACCGTGCCACATGCGCGGCATGCCATTGGCACATGTGGCATGGTCGGCATGCTTTGGCATGTTTTAGACGCGGCCAAACTAGGGTTTTGGCATTGGGCCAAAGGTTACCATGCGTTGGTTGGTGACCTTGGACGGCTGAGATTTGCATCTAAGATGGAAGGGTGGTCGTTGATTGTCGCACGCCTTCGTTTTGGCAGCCGTGAAGGGAAGGCCAGCATGGCATGGCTTAGGCGCCGCAAGGTGGATGGCGCGGCATGCCATTGGCACATGTGGCATGGTCGGCATGCCTTGGCGTGGTTTAGGCGCGGCCAAACTAGGGTTTTGGCGTTAGGCCAAAGGTTACCATGCGTTGTTTGGCGACCTTGGACGGCTAAGATTTGCATCTAAGATGGAAGGGTGATCGTTGATCATCGCACGCTTTCGTTTTGGTAGCCACATAGGGAAAACCGGCATGGTATGGCGCGACAAGGTGGTTGGCATGCCATTGGCACATGTGGCATGGCATGCCTTGGCGCGGTTTGGCGTGGCCAAAACTAGGGTTTGGGCCAAAGGTTAACATGCGTTGTTTGGAGACCTTGGACGGCTAAGATTTGCATCTAAGATAGAAGGGTGGCCGTTGATCATCGCGCGCCTTCGTTTTGGTAGCCACATAGGGAAGGCCGGCATGGTATGGCACAACAAGGTGGTTGGCATGCCATTGACACATGTGGTGCAGCTGGCATGGTTGGCATTCCTTGGCGCGGAGGTGCGGCTGGCATGGTTGGCATGCCTTGGCGCGGAGGTGCGGCTGGCATGGTTGGCATGCCTTGGCGCGGAGGTGCGGCTGGCATGGTTGGCATGCCTTGGCGCGGAGGTGCGGCTGGCATGGTTGGCATGCCTTGGCGCGGA